>NC_140043.1:14362300-15721444 GCF_963513975.1 Fringilla coelebs
TCAACACAGATTTTCGAGCCATTACAGAGAGAATAAATGGTGATGCTTAGGTGCTGCCTTTGAATCTGGGCCCTTCCATTTGGTTTTATTTCCTCTGTAAAATTAATGATATATTCCACATGTCTGTGCAATAACGGGGACAGAAGTTAAGCAAAGAATTTAGCTTTTTCTAACAATTTGCTTGCTCTAGAGATCCAAACCATCCATCTTCCCATCACTGCTCTCATGGTGAACAGTTATTTAAAACACTGAGTTGGCTTGCAGTGCTGTCAGCTCTCATGGCTGTGTTTATTTGGGGTATTCAGGGATGCTGGGTGTGTTTTAAACACGGGACAAGAGAAGGCCTGGGAGGTTTCCAAGCAGAAAATGGACTCCTTGCCATTGTACCTGCCTGGGAAAGGCTCTGGCTGCAGCAAGGAGGCCAGAAATGAAAATAATGAAGTTGAGAAGCTGTGATGATCCCGTCAGTGCCGTGGTCAGCCACAGGAGCTGGAGCTGCTCGCTCCCTTTGGTGAGGAAACTGCCCCAAACCAGACCCAAAGCCTTTGTTCAACAGCTCCCCAGCACCACCACCAAGAGAGGGAAAACCCACAGAATGTGGGGAAACCATACACTCCTGAGGAATATTGAGGAAAGAAGGGAAAATGCCCTCTTGTTATGGTAACAAGAAAAATTAACTCCTCTCTGACAAATTATATGCTAGTGTTCAGCTTGGCACTAACCAAGGCTTTGAAAGCACATAATATAATTACTCTAACACAATGATTAGCCAGTAATTAGCACTGGCCTATCTTACATTAGAATCCTGGCTTTTTGTAATACGTTTTTATCTTCACCTACATTCATTTAGTACAAAAGCTGAGACACTCACATCACTGCAAATAATTAGGGCATGGATTTCAGCTTAGCACTTTGCAACAGAGCACTACAGCCCAATAACTGGAACAGAATTTAATGTATAACACAAGGGCTAATTCGCATTATCTATCTGCTAATTATTCATTTGTTTCTTTACCATTTAATTTAAAAGCTAACTGTTACATACTGCCATCACCAGGGCTCCTTTATTCCGTGTTTTAGGCGGTGTTTGCCAGGGAGCAATCAATAAATCTGCAAGGCTGCTTGCTCTGGCTGCTGAGGAGGGGCAGGGAGGGTGTCCCAAGAAGGGTGAGCCCAGCTGGAATATTGCACCAGGACAGTCCCAGCTTGATCCTGGATCTCTGCACAGCCAGCAGGGCATCCCAAGGTGGGTAAGCCCCAAGTGGAATATTGCACCAGGGCAATCCCAGCCTGACCATGGAGCTCTGCATGGTCAACAGGGCATCCCAAGGGGGGTAAACCCCAAGTGGATTATTGCCCCAGGGCAATCCTACCCTGATCCTGGAGCTCTGCATGGGCAGCAGGGCATCCCAAGGGGGTGATCACAGCTGGATTATTGCACCAGGGCAATCCCAGTTTGATCCTGGAGCTCTGCACAGCCAGCAGGGCATCCCAAGGAGGGTGAGCCCAGCTGGATTATTGCCCCAGGGCAGTCCCAGCCTGATCCTGGAGCTCTGCATGGTCAGCAGGGCATCCCAAGGTGGGTGAGCCCCAACTGGATTATTGCACCAGGGCAGTCCCAGCTTGATCCTGGAGCTCTGCATGGTCAGCAGGGCTGGGAGGTGCTGCTGGTGCTGGGGTGGGAGAGCAGACCCTGGGTTATTGAAGGGGTGACCCACAGTGGGGACAGTGCTCTGAGAGCCCCCTTGCCCAGCTGCAGGGCACTGGCACCAAGAGCAAACTCCCACTGCAGCCCAGGGAACCTCTGCCCTGGGCACTCCCTGCTGCTCCCAGGGCTTTGCAAAGCACAGCCTCACATTTCCAAGCCACTCTGCTGATGGGATTTTGTCCTTCTGGGGGTCCCTGCTGGGGAATCCTGCCCAGCTGTGTCTCTCAGTGGGGACAGAACATTCTGGCAGCCAGGGGATGCCCAGAGCTGGCACTGCCAGTCCCCAGGGCTGAGTGGGGATTTCTGCCCTCTGACCCTTCCCAGGGCCAGCAAACACAACCAAGCCATCAGCTCTCCTCTGGTCCACCATCAACAGCCTCAAACACCTGGGAGCACCAGAGCCTGGGGCTGGGCTTTGTGACCACAGCCCAGACAGCTTCCAGAAATCTCTGCTTGTTGAAGTGGGAGGGAGCCAAGAGTGAGGTTTGCCCACAGCCCCCACAGCACAGCTGGGTGTGGGGGCTGAGCTGACCCCCCAGCCTTGCAGTGCTCCCCATTCCTGCCCAGCCCACGGAGCCCCCGACCCCAGCAGCGTGCCCTCACCCCTCTCCTCCCCGGCATTTGGGTCACAGCTGCTCAGCTCTCTGTGCTCCTGTCACCCCTGAGACTGACTGCCAGCAGGGAGGCTCAGGAAGGGTCCTTGGCACATCCTATTAATACCCAAGGTGACAAGGATTCGTGACCCAGAAGAGGATGCAGCACTCGCTGGCAGAGCCTCTGAAACGACTCCTCCTCCTCCTCATGTAGCTCCTCTCCAAGAATAGAGCAGTGCTGAAAACAGGAGCTGTCAATCTGCTCCTCCTGCTTTTCCTGGTGGAAATCTGAAATCCAGGAGGGTGGATCCCAAGGCAGGGCTGCATGGCAGGGACAGGCAGCGAGCACCCACAGGAAAATCTCCTGGCAAAGATGCCATTAGTGCCATCAAGAGCATGTGCTGAGAGCCATCAGATCGCACCCAACTGCTGTAAAGTGCCTGGAATTTGTTTTTGAGGGAGTGTTCAAATATTTGACATTAGGAGTTTCTATTATGGTGCTGAAGAAAACATTTCCACTGCTGTAAAAAAATGACACTTGTGGTGAGAGTCTTTAATTCCCATTCTGTCTGTTTGGTGTTTATCTCCACAAACAGCAGGCACGTTGTTCATCCACCCCATGTTACGGTGGCTTTTTTTTCCCCCTGAAACATTTTTTCTTGAACAATAAAATGCCTGATAAGGGGGAGAAAAAAAAATGATGGCATGGTTTCACTCTAGCAGATTGTTGCCCTTGAAGAACAAGAATAAACCTTCCTCTCATAATTTTGCCATCAAGCAGCCCAAATCATTACAGAAAAAAACCACACTGTCCTCACACAGAAAGAATATGTTAATTATATCACTTCACCTAAGAATGTTGCTGCTTTTATTACTTTGCAAATATCACCAGACTAAATCAAGTTGTTTTTTTCTTGTGTGTGTAGCTGGCTCCATTTCTCTCTCTCTTTTTTTTTTTTTTTTTTTTTTTTGGGAAATGTGCAAGATTTCAACCACCTCAAAACGACCAAAATAACAACAACATTCCAGATAACTGTACTGCCTCCAAATGAATTTGGGATGCTCCTGTGCAGATGGTTTCCAGGATCCTCCTCATCCTTGCAGACACCTGAGCTCCTGCAGTGCTGCCAACTGAACCCCTGGTGAAGCCCAGCCTGGGCATCCTCTGTGCCCAGAGCTCTGTGCCCTGGTCCTGAGGAGCTGGGGCTGAGCATCCTGAGCATCTCTGAAAATTCCTGAGCATCCTGAGCATCCTGAGCACCCCTGAGCATCCCTGAAAATGCCTGAGCACCCCTGAACATCCTGAGCACCCCTGAGCATCCTGAACATCCCTGAGCATCCCTGAGCATCTCTGAAAATTCCTGAGCATCCCTGAGCATCCTGAGCACTCCTGAGCATCTCTGAAAATTCCTGAGCATCCTGAGCATCCTGAGCACCCCTGAGCATCCCTGAAAATTCCTGAGCACCCCTGAGCATCCTGAGGACCCCTGAGCATCCTGAACATCCCTGAGCATCCCTGAGCATCTCTGAAAATTCCTGAGTATCCCTGAGCATCCTGAGGACCCCTGAGCATCCCTGAGCAGCCCTGAAAATTCCTGAGCATCCCTGAGCATCCTGAGCATCTTTGAGCATCCTGAACATCCTGAGGACCCCTGAGCATCTCTGAAAATTCCTGAGCATCCTGAGCATCCCTGAACATCTCTGAAAATTCCTGAGCACCCCTGAGCATCCTGAACATCTCTGAGCATCCTGAACATCCTGAGGACCCCTGAGCATCCCTGAAAATTCCTGAGCACCCCTGAGCATCCTTGAGCATCCCTGAGCATCCTGAGCTTTCCCTGATCTCCCCTGAGCATCCTGAGCATGTCTGAACATCCCTGATCACCCCTGAGCTCTGCCTTGCCCTGCCCTGGCTGCAGCAGGGCAGCTCCAGCTCCCAGTTTGGCTCCTGTTCTCCATCTGCCTCGAAAAATCTGAATTCTGAATCGGCTTCTATCAGTGCTCTCATCCTTGAACTGCCTCCTTCCACTCTTCACCACTTCTGTCCTCATTTTAGCCAACAGAGGGAAACTGGTGGGGGAAAAATTGTGTGTATAGACACACACACACACAGAGGTGGCTAGGCAAGCATTAAATAATGCAGAAATATTGAGATGACACAACTGCTGCTTTTGGAGACACTTTCTCTGGGGAAATTGAGATTACAGAGGGGGAGTTCACTTGTTAGAAGGCAGATATTCTGTCCTTCCAAAATCCCAGGTGCCTTTGGAAGGGGCTGCCAGAGAACAAAAGGGAGCTGCACCACCCCAGGCTCCCCAGCCCTCTTTAAAGCCTTGCTTTCCTGGTCACTGTCAGGAAGATCAGCCTGGAAAGTTCCCACTCAGATTTCAGCAGTGGGAAGTGTTCTGCTCACTCTGCAAGGAGGTGGTGAGAAATATCAGCAGCTCCCAAAAAACACATTTGCAAATTATGATCTGGCTCTGGTACAGCCCAGGCACAGCAACACTTCTTGTTGCAGTCCATTTAGCATGACACTGCAAGCTGGAGGAAAACAGGCCTGGGAAGTTCATTATCATCAGGTTCCAGCTAAAAAATATTTGGAACAGATCCTGAAATAATTACAAGAGCATGTGAATAATATTGCAATTAACAGGAGCAGGCTGCAGAAGGGTTTCTTGTCTGCTCACCTCCAGGAGAAGAGGTGTGAGCCTTTTCTGAAAAATAACATCAGCCTTCAAAATCTGCCTGATGATGTTATGAAAAATGAAATCTGAGGTTCTCCTTTAGACATTACTAAAGCAAATATATACATCCCTCTCTCTCCATGGCAGTCTCTGTCTCGTTCCCAGTGGTGACACCTCTCCAGCACTTCCTGCTTCATCCATCCTGACATTGCTCATTGCTCTGAAGATGGCTGGCATCTAAAACAGAGTTAACCTCACTGAGTGGTACCCAATCCCTTCATTGCACAGCATTGTTTAATGAAATCTCAATTTTTTATTCCTTTTTTTCCTTAAGCAGGACTGCTGGAACCTTCCTGGAGTCTCAGCAGTGCCACACGTGGTGGTGAATGCTGAGCAGGGAGGAGGAGAGGAGGATTTGGCTTTCCAAGGGCCACCACCACCCTCCTGCTTCATTTCCACCCAGAGTACCTGCAGGAGATTTTCCTCCTCCAGGTGAGGCTGGAGCAGCCCAAGGCTCTGTTTTGCCCTGCTCTGGTTTGCAGAAATCCTCCCAGGATTGAGGGGCAAAGCTCAGCCCACGTGGGGCAGGTCATGCAGGGCTCAGAGGGCCAGGGAAAGGCTCTCAGGGACACCCTGGAGGTGACAGAGGTGGCACTGAGTGGGCACCTCTCAGCCCAGAGGTGGCACTGACTGGAACCAGCTCAGCCCTGCCCCAGCACCTCCAGATCCCTGCAAACATCCCCAAAAGCTCCAGATCCCTGCAAACATCCCCAACAGCTCCAGATCCCTGCAAACATCCCCAAAAGCTCCAGATCCCTGCAAACATCCCCAAAAGCTCCAGATCCCTGCAAACATCCCCAAAAGCTCCAGATCCCTGCAAACATCCCAAAAGCTCCAGATCCCTGCAAACATCCCCAAAAGCTCCAGATCCCTGCAAACATCCCCAAAATCTCCAGATCACTGCAAACATCCCCAAATCTCCCAGCCAGGATGGGAGGGCACTGCCCAGGCTCTGCTCCCTGCACAGGGCAGCAGTCCCAGGGCACAGAGCTGTGACACATCCACCCCTCAGAAAATGCCAACAATTAAAGCCACACCAGGAAGTTTTACTAATTTTTAAAAAATGTATCAGCTCACCACACAATCCATCACTAAAGACTAAATCCCCTGGCACGAAATCAATGCAGCTTGAGTCCTGACCTTGAATACATCAATTTCTTCTAAGGAAAAAGAGAAACTGGGGTAACACTTGCTTCAGTAATTCCAGTGCACTTTGGAAGGCAGGAGGCCTCGTGATGGATCCCATAATGACAGAACAGGAATTGTGGATTTTTGGGGTCCCCTGTTGTGGGGAGGGAAGATGGATCTGACTCCACGTTCTTAGAAGGCTAATTTGTTATTTTGTTAAAGAATGCTGTGCTAAACTATACTAAAGAATAGAGAAAGGATACAGACAGAAGTAAAAGATAATAATGAAAAACTTCTGACTCTCTTCCAGAGTCCTGACACAGCCTGGCTGTGATTGGTCATTAGGTCAAAACAATTCCCATGTTGGACAAACAATCTCCAACCACATTCCAAAGCAGCAAAACACAGGAGAAGCAAATGAGATAATTATTGTTTTCCTCCTTCTCTGAGGCTTCTCAGCTTCCTGGGGAAAGAAATCCTGGTGAAGGGATTTTTCCAGAAGCTGATAGTGACGAGGAATCTTTGCTTCCTCTGGCCATGGCCATGAGCAAAGCAAGGGAGAACAGAGAATATTCCCATAATTACAGAAGAGGAATCTTTGCTTCCTCTGGCCATGCACAAAGCAAGGGGGAACACAGAATATTCAGGAGCTGCTCAGCCTCAGCTGGGAGCTGGGGGTGGCCAGGCTGGAGCTCCAGCAGCAGCACCAAGGCTCTGGCTGGGCAGGAAGGGTCAGGCTGGGCTGGCTGAGCCTCCTGTGCTGAGCTCCTTGTTGCCAGGCTGTTGGATATCTTAATTCCATGTACAGCCTCAGGGACAGCAGCTCCCTCCACACACTCAGAATGCTCGACTCACCCACAGCTAAAGCAAATGCCAGGGAGGCCCTGCAAGGGCAGCCAAGTGCCACTGTCCAGCTGGCTGGGGTGGCTGTACTGGCAATAAATTCAATATTAAACCTGGCTGCTGCCCACAGGGCAGGGAGAGCTCTGTGCCCCAGCCTGGGTCTGAGTGTGTGCCCAGCTCTGGCTGCCACTGACAGGCTTTATGAAAAATCCTTTCCTTGGGGTTTTTCCTCCTGAGAAGCTGAGAGACCTCAGGAGCAAAATGCAAACAATGATTGTGGATGCAGCAGGTGGGTCTGGGATTGGTCTCATGGGGTTGTTTCTGATTAATGGCCAAGCACAGTCCAACTGTCCAGACTGTCTTGGTCAGTCTGAGCCTTTGTCATTCATTCCTTTTCTATTCCTAGCCAGCCTTCTGATGAAATCCTTCTTCTATTCTTTTAGAATAGTTTTAACATAATATATATCATAAAATAATAAACCAGCCTTCTGAACATGGAGTCAGCTTTCTGATCTCTTCCCTGACCTGGGACCCTGTGATCACTGTCACAGCTGGGCAGTGACACAGCTGGGAGGGGTGAGCACGGCTGAAGGATGCCAAGCAAGGTTGGCATTGCAGGGCTGCAATTTCCAGGCCAGACTTGCAAAGTTCTAAGTGCAAACATTACTGGGGAGGATAAAAAAAGGGGGAAATATTTTTTCCAGGAAGGCTGAGAGAGATGGGAAGGGGAAGAGCTGGTTCTGGGCTTTGAGCAGCCTGGACCTGTCTCACTGCTCTCTCAGTGTTCACACCTCCTTGACAGGCGTTACCCTCCGCTGGAAGTTTCCAGCTCCTTAACTAATGGAGTTTTTATTAGGGCAAAGTAACTCCAACAACTTTATCACGATTTTTTCCCATCTCTGCCAATTAGTGGCTACCTCTGGTGCAGATTTCTGGAGCCTCCTGAAGAGCTGTTAAAGGAATCCTGCCATTTGTGCCCTTGTTATGATTGTGCACCTCTGATAAACATTCCCAGAGTATTTTATAAATTGTGCCAGTGGAAGGTAATTTTCTCCACTGTGGCTGAGGTAAAAGGCAATGATGGCTGTAATGCATTTCCCTGAGCAGATATAAATCATGGCAGCTCTTTTGGAACTTGCCTTGACTCTCTCCCAGCTTCTGTTTACCAACTCCTGCAGCAAAATTCTGTTTCTGTTTGGATGAAACCTCTAGAAGAGGCCCCACCTGAGCAAGTTAATTCTCTCATCTCTTATGTGCATCATGCTGGATTTTTGGGTTCCCTGATATTATTTAATTTCTTTTTTTTTTTTAACACAAGGCTGAACACTGGCCCTACCCTAGTGAAGAAGGGAAAACTAAGTTATCCCAGATAGAATTTGGGACGCCTTCCAACATTTTAAAAGAAGTTTTTCATGAATTTAACTGGAGCCCCTCAATAAATGCTATTGCCAAGATGAAAAGCTATGCCAGGGGAGATGTCCTCAGACATTCCCTTTCATTTCTAGGCACTGTATGGATTTCCTCTTCCCTCAAAGCCAGAAATTAACACCACACACACACAATAATGGAAACACGAGCCAGGATATGAACTGGAGACATTTTGGCCTCCAAACAATAACTCCTGTGGACGAGGTAAACGCCTCTGACCGAGGCAATAGAACATTTCTGTCTGCAGAGGGTAATCACAGCCTGCAGCACAAAGCAGAACTGATGTGATGTTTGGGCTGGGAGAGGACACAGCACCAAGGTGGAGCCATCAAACTGCATTACTGCAATGCTGCTTCCTGCTGGGCTGGGAGAAGGGCAGGGCCAGCTCTCTGTGTGATGGGAGCTGTTTCCTGAAGGTCACAGCTGCTGGGGGAGAGCTGGGACCGGGGTTTTGTCACAGAGGCACCGCTAAACTCCGTTCATTCCCTCCCATCCTGCTCTCAGGGACCCGCCAGTGCAGCAAATGCTGCCTGAAATACAATTTCTGCAGCACAGCTAACTGCCCCTTTGGGCTGAACTTGAACACAGCTTCAACAGAAACCCTTTAAAAAATTAATTAATGATTATTGCCTTTTTCTAGAGCGATCTGAAGGGCTGTGCCCTGTGGCTGTCACTGTCACCCCCCTGAGCTGGCTCCTCTCCTCACCCAGGGCACCAGGGGGATGCTCTGCTCTGCTCCTGCAAAAAGCACATTTTTGATGCCCTGTTCACCTGGCCAAGGGCAGCTTTGGGGTCAAAAATCTGCTGCTATATCTGGTCAAAATTCGGTGCTACACCCCAGAACCACCTGCAGGAACTGTGCTCAGGGGCTGGGGGCTCCTCCATCCTCCTGGGGTGCCTGAGAAAGCTCCTGGAGCCAGGCTGTGCTCCTTCCCAGGGCTGAGGAGGGGCTCATTCCAGAGCCCACGGCCCTCAGGGTGTCCAGATGTGCTGGGTGAGGGTGCACAGACATCTCCAGAGCTCACTGCCCTCAGGGTGTCCAGATGTGCTGGCTGAGCATGAACACACATCTCCATAGCTCACTGCCCTCAGTTTTGTGATTCCAGATGTGCTGGCTGAGGGTGCACAGACATCTCCAGAGCTCACTGCCCTCAGAGTTTCTTGGTTCCAGATGTGCTGGGTGAGGATGCACAGGCATTTCCAGAGCTCACTGCCCTCAGTTTTGTGATTCCAGATGTGCTGGGTGAGGATGCACACACATCTCCAGAGCTCACTGCCCTCAGTTTTGTGATTCCAGATGTGCTGGCTGAGGATGCACACACATCTCCAGAGCTCACTGCCCTCAAGGTGTCCAGATGTGCTGGGTGAGGATGCACACACATCTCCAGAGCTCACTGCCCTCAGTTTTGTGATTCCAGATGTGCTGGCTGAGCATGAACACACATCTGCAGAGCTCACTGCCCTCAGAGTTTCGTGGTTCCAGATGTGCTGGCTGAGGATGCACAGACATTTCCAGAGCTCACTGCCCTCAGTTTCGTGGTTCCAGATGTGCTGGCTGAGGATGAACACACATTTTTCTCCCCAGAGCACCAGCAGGGTGTGCCCAGCCAGCCCCACCATTCAGCAGGGAGTTAATTCTGATTTTCAGGAAGAGGTGAAGGGGACTTTGCCCCACGTTCAGAGCTGCCTCTGGCCCTGAGGAATGGATCCTCCCCCATCTTACCTGTAAATTGGTTTAAGCAGAGCTATTTGGCCTGGTTTCTCCTGCCTCTCTCCCCCTTCTCTCCCCTGACAGCTGCTGGAATCCAGCTGATGATCCACATCCAGCCAGCTCAGATGTGCAGAGTGCACTCCTGACCCAAACCATCGGTGCAGAATTCCCTGACTGCTCTGGATGCTCCACCAGACAGACCCTCAGGTCACCAGCCCCAGCTGCTTTAAGGCAGGAGCTTTTCCAGGGTTGAGATTTTGGCCCTTTTCCCAGATTTTGAGATTCAGATTTTTCCCTCAGTGAGGTCAAAGGAAGCATAGATGGTTTCTATGGAGTGTGACTCCCAAATACAGCATCCTCAAGGTTCAAATTCCCTTCACAAATGAAATTTATCTGCCTAACATGTATAAAATATTGTGATATTTGCCAAATTTGGGGCACATTCCCCCCTCAATAAAGTGTGCCTGAAACACACGTGGGTCTATGACTTCTTATGTTTTAAACTCCACAAAAAATCCCTGTCCAAATACCTGTGACAAATGCAGCTGGCACTGTCAGACCTTGGTGGAAGGTCCTAATAAACTGTTCCACTGAAAGGTTTTGGTGTCATCATCTCAGTTACCTTTCCATGAACTGCTGAGCTCACAGACACCTCCAAGGAAATCAAAGTCATTCCCTTCTGTTTGCTAACAGGAGCAGGGAAAGAGGAAAGGAAGATTTTTCAAAATCCCCTTTTTTTTCCTAAGCAAAATGAAAAAATCAATGATTTCAATTGAAATTCTGATTCTCAAGGGACCTCATCTGTGTTCCTCCTCCTCTCTTTGCCCCTCTGAGCCTGCTCAGTGAATCTGCAAGCGGTGCTGACATGAATGCTCGCTGTGAACCATGAAACAAAAGCAGCAAGATTAAAAAAACCCCAGCCCAGAGGCTGCAGGGCAGAGCCCTTGAGGAGCTTTCAGATGTGAGATGGTTTCAGCACGGGCACAATGGGCTCCTCACCCTGCAGAGCACCGGCAAGAAGGAATAAAACACTTCTCTCTCAGCTCCAGCAAGCTCCAGGGGTGTCCAGAACAGGACAGGACAGTCTGCACAGGAGTGTCCAGGAGAGGAAAATCTCTGCACAGGAGTGTCCAGGAGAGGAGAGGACAATCTGCACCAGGAGTGTCCAGGAGAGGACAATCTCTGCACCAGGAGTGTCCAGGAGAGGAGAGGACAATCTCTGCACAGGAGTGTCCAGGAGAGGAAAATCTGCACCAGTAGTGTCCAGGAAAGAACAATCTGCACAGGAATGTCCAGGACAGGGCAATCTCTGCACAGGAGTGTCCAGGAGAGGAAAATCTGCACCAGGAATGTCCAGGACAGGAAAATCTCTGCACAGGGGTGTCCAGGAGAGGACAATCTGCACCAGGAGTGTCCAGGAAAGGACAATCTCTGCACAGGAGTGTCCAGAAAAGGAAAATCTCTGCACCAGAATTGTCCAGAAAAGGAAAATCTCTGCACCAGGAGTGTCCAGGAAAGAGCAATCTCTGCACCAGGAGTGTCCAGGAGAGGAAAATCTCTGCACCAGGATTGTCCAGGAAAGAACAATCTCTGCACAGGACTGTCCAGGACAGGACAATCTCTGCACCAGGAGTGTCCAGGAGAGGAGAGGACAATCTCTGCACCAGGAGTGTCCAGGAAAGAACAATCGCTGCACAGGATTGTCCAGGAGAGGACAATCTGCACCAGGAGTGTCAAGAAAAGAACAATCTGCAGCAGCAGTGTCCAAGAGAGTACAGGACAATCTCTGCAGCAGGAATGTCCAGGACAGGACAATCTCTGCACAGGAGTGTCCAGAAAAGGAAAATCTCTGCACCAGAATTGTCCAGAAAAGGAAAATCTCTGCACCAGGAGTGTCCAGGAAAGAACAATCTCTGCACCAGGAGTGTCCAGGAAAGGAGAGGACAATCTCTGTACCAGGAGTGTCCAGGACAGGACAATCTCTTCATAGGAGTGTCCAGGACAGGACAGTCTGCACCAGGGGTGTCCAGGAAAGGACAGGACAATCTCTGCACAGGAGTGTCCAGGACAGGACAATCTCTGCACAGCAGTGTCCAGGAGAGGAGAGGACAATCTCTGCACCAGGGGTGTCCAGGAAAGGACAGGACAATCTCTGCACAGGAGTGTCCAGGAGAGGACAATCTGCACCAGGAATGTCCAGGAAAGAACAGTCTCTGCACAGGGTTGTCCAGGAGAGGACAAAAGGAAAGCCCTCTGGACACCCACAAAGCTCAGAAGATGGCCAGGATGAGTCTGGAATCCTCCCAGGCAGAGCCATTCACACCTGGCTTTAACAACCCAAAGGAACAGGAGGGCGGCAAAGAGGATTTCTCCTGGTGTGAATCATGACTGAATCACTCTGAATCGAAATCCTGAGAGGAAAAAGAAAATAAAATAGAAATTCAGATGTCCCAGGAGCCCACACGAAGCAGCTGACTTTGTCCTGAGGTGTGTGTGCAAAGCATCAAGGACAGAACATTTTTTTTTTGTCTAAATATTGAGGGGAACAAAGTTTGTCAAGGAGAAACACACCAAGTCCTTTTAATTTGTTCAGATTTTGACACAGTATTTTTTGAAGCACTTTCCCTCATCCAAATCTGATAGGAAAACCTGAAAAGTTGTATATTAGCCAAGCGAGAATGCTCCTTTTTTTCCCCACTTAAAAATAACTTTCCAGAATGAGATTTATTCCATTTTCTGGTGAAACATCTCCCATTTGAAAAGGTTAGGCTCAAAACAAAATTCCTCAACATAACTGAAATGTTAAGCCTTTTTTTTTATTTTAATCAGTATGCTGTACACTGCCAACAAAAATAAACATTTTTTTTCAGAAACTAAGACTAGGAAGTAGAAAAGCCACTTTATCCACAATCCTGCTTTAAGAGGAATAGAATTAAAATCTTTTTTCCCTGGGAGTCTTCATTTTCTGATGTTGCCAACCTAGCAGCTCTCCAATTTCCATCCTTTTCCCCAGAAATGAATAGGAGAGGATCAGACCTTGGCTTCTGTCATGCAGAACAAACCTTAAAGAATGCAATTCTATTTACAGGGGCAGGCAGCAGGGACCTCCAGTCTGCATTTGTCATTCTGTGCCCTCACAAACGCTGGGAATTCCTCAGTGCCACAGGAAACCCCTCTGCAATCCAGCTGCTGAGCCACATCTGGTGAACAACTCAGAAACGCCTGACTTAAACCAGCAGTGCAAAATTCCTGACAAGGGATCCTCAGGAAACTCTGGCAGGAGATCCATCACCTGCCAGTCCCCCAGCAGTGCCCTCCCCTGGGGTACTCACACATCCTCTGAGCACAAAGCTCTCCCAGGATTTTCCTAGGAAGCTCTGAGAAAGCTCAGAGGAAAAATTAAAACCATGATTATCTCCATCTCTGCGCCTGGCAGGCAATCTCTGCTTATCAAAAATGCTCGCAAGGAGTTGTCCCTCCTTGACCAAGAAGTGAAAAAAAGATTTCTAAAAACCAATATCTATAGATATAGATAAGTATGTATATAATAAATATTTATATAAATATAGACATATCTATCAAATAAATAAATAAATAAATAAATAAATAAATAAATAAATAACTCAATGCCCTTTTTCACCACACAAACAAGAATATGTCTGATCTCCTGTCCCTCTCTGCCCCCACCCCAGAGGTGGCTGAGCTGGGGTTTGCTGCAGGAGGTGCTGCTGCCTGGCTGCATTTCGTGCACCTCTGGGTCACCCTGGGGAACTGTGGGGCCAGGATCCCATCAGCTGCCACAGCTTGGGCAGAGACCACCTCTCCTTCCATGGGCTGAAATGTGTGAAATTCAATTGCTCTGCTGAAGTCTTAATTTTGTACCAATTTACTCGCAAAGGCTGAAAGGAAAATAAAATGTAAAACGTGGGGAAGATGAAAGCACTCTGGTGCTAATGAGAGCCATCTGCTCCCTCCTTCCCTTCCAAAGCCCCTGCACTGGGGGGATGAAAGGCTTCTGACACATTTTCATGTCCTGAGCCTCAAAACAAAAGAAATGAAATCACAGACTCGTCATCTTCAGGCAGAAAGCTTGGGCTGAGGAAAGCAGCCTCAGACAGGAGTGCAGGTGCTCCAGGGCAGTACAAACACTACAAGTATATATAAAATATGTATTCTATATAATATATATTGATATATATTATAAAATATTAGCACTGTATAAATACGTATAAAATATATAATATATATAATGTTCTTTTGTATATTACAAAATAGTAACACTATAGAAATATATCTTATATATTTGATATAATATATATTTATATCTATTATAAAATATTAACACTCTATAAATATGTTTAAAATATATATTCTATATATACTAGATTCTTTTTATATATAATAAAATATAAACACTATAAGTATATATAAAATATATATTCGATATAATATATATTTATATCTATTATAAAATATTAACACTCTATAAATATGTTTAAAATATATAATATGTATAATGTTCTTTTGTATATTATAAAATAGAAGCACTATATAAATATATCTTATATATTATATAAGATACATTTTTATATATTATAAAATAGAAGCACTATATAAATATATCTTATATATTCTAGATAAGATGCATTTTTATATATTATAAAATATTAACACTGTATAAATATATATAAATATATATAAAATATATACTAGATTCTTTTTATATATAATAAAATATAACCACTATAAGTATATATAAAATAGATATTCTATATAAGATATATATTTATATATGATAAAATATAAATGCTGTATAAATATATATAAAATATATATAAAATATATTATATTCTTTTATATCTTATAAAATATAACCACTATATAAATATATATAAAATATATATTCCTTGTATAATATATATTTTTATATAAACACATAAATCTATAAAATATACCCTCTCACACCAGGCCATGTCTAAGTGGAAGATGAATCCTCTGAACACCAAGACTGGCACAAGGACAGGAAATTGGCACTTCACCACCTCAAACAATTTTTAAATGCCAACCCCCCCATTAGACATGTGGATAAAACAGATTTATAGCCCTGCTCAGAGCTGCAGCAGAGCAGAGAAATGCTTTACATCCAGCCAGAGCCACGCTGCAAAACCACACAAGTCCCAGCAATCAACTGATCAGGCAAAACCTGCTCATTTTGGAGGAGGGGTGATTTCATAATGAATGGTGCAAGCAGGAGTGAGGGCTGTGACAGCCACCCTCACACCCTGTCCCCTCCTGGTCTGAGTGCTCAAGTGGGAGATAACTGGTTAAACAGCCAGAAAAAAATTAATGTTCATTCAGGAAAAAAAAAAAAAGACAATTCACGTGTTTTCTCAAATATAGTATAAAAATATATAATATAAATACAATACATAATATAAATCCCCCTTCCCTGAGCTGAAATTCCCTTTCCCTGAGCTGAAATTCCCTTTTCCCCTGGTGAAACCCAAGAGGACTCCGCTGCTGGGAATGAGGGATCCCAGGAGATGAAGGGAGAATTTTGGAACATCTTTTGACAGGAGCTAAAGGAGACAGAGTGGGGAAGATTTGTGGTTTTTTGGAGTGGAAGCCCATCTGAGGTTTGCCTCTGTGGGGTACCAGGACCCAAAACTGCTGGCTGGATTTCCAGCAGGGGCTCCCTGTGCGAGGGACACGGAAACAAGGACCAGGAGCAGGAGTCAGATGAATGAAATTTAAATTACTGCCTTCTTAAAGCCTGCAGTGGATGAAAACCCACCCAAACACTTCATATTTGCAGTAGCTTTTCCCCTCTTAATTTTTCCTGCCTTTTATTCAACTTGACACAAATGGCTGCCCAGTAAATTAACACCACCTCGATTTGACAAGCTTCTCCCCAGTCGCGTTCCAATGTCAAGTGCCAGGGCCACTGCCTTGAGCACAGCCTTGACCATTTGTCATTTGCTTGTAATTAATTACAGCTGTCTCAAGCAAGGCTGTACAGAAATGATAAGACTATTATGCAGCTTTAACATTCGCTGTCTGAGGGATTTTCGCTCTCTTCATTGTTCTCCAGGGGGCCATTGTCCGACGGTTTGGGTGGAAAATTAATTTTATCGTTAATAGGAATCCAAAGCCCATTTTCTTTCATAACTTAAAACTTTTCTTGTCTTCATATTTTGCTAATAGCTTGGGTGGTTAAGAATGCACCAGGTGCTGGCCTGGGAGCTGCAGAACTCACCCTGGGCTGGAGTCAACTCCAGAACCTTCAGCTGGCAGGAGAACGCTGCAATTTCAATCCTTGCTCCCTCTCTGCATCAGAACCTCTTTCCTCCTTTTGAGCTCCAGGTAAGAAACACCTAAAGAGAAAAAAGTAAAAATAAAAGAGTCTGTGGTACATTTTGTAATCTAAAGTTTAATCAATGGTTTCACTATCCCATGCTTTGAAAAAGTTGTATCTCACTTGTCCATATTATCTTGATATTTGGGCAGATCTTTCAGGGCAAATTACACACATCATTATCTCAGACTTCTTAATGACGAGCCATTTGTATTAGAAAAACACTTTCCATGCCCAGCCAAGGCTGAAGCCACCTGAACCAACCCCTCCCCAAGGGATTCACACAGGGCAGGTGAAGGTAAAAAGTGAAAGAACACCAATTCTTGGGGAAAAGAGGCTCACTGCTGGGAAGCAGAGCTGAGAGGAGGAACCAAGGGCCTCTGACTTTGTTCAGCCATGACCTTCCCCAAGGGAACACTTGCCAGACACAGTTCCAGCAAGGTCACCACAAGCATCATCCCTTTCCCTTTTTCCTTTCCTTTCCTTTCCTTTCCTTTCCTTTCCTTTCCTTTCCTTTCCCTTTTTCCTTTCTCCTTTCCTTTCCCTTTTCCCTTTCCTTTCCCTTTTCCCTTTCCTTTCCCTTTTCCCTTTCCTTTCCCTTTTCCCTTTCCTTTCCCTTTTCCCTTTCCTTTCCCTTTTCCCTTTCCTTTCCCTTTTCCCTTTCCTTTCCCTTTTCCCTTTCCTTTCCCTTTTCCCTTTCCTTTCCCTTTTCCCTTTCCTTTCCTTTCCTTTCCTTTCCTTTCCTTTCCTTTCCTTTCCTTTCCTTTCCTTTCCTTTCCTTTCCTTTCCTTTCCTTTCCTTTCCTTTCCTTTCCTTTCCTTTCCTTTCCTTTCCTTTCCTTTCCTTTCCTTTCCTTTCCTTTCCTTTCCTTTCCTTTCCTTTCCTTTCCCCTTTTCCTTTCCCCTTTTCCTTTCCTTTCCCTTTTTTCCTTTCCCTTTCCCTTTTTCCTTTCCCTTTTCTTTTCCTTCACTTCCATCACTCTGTGCACGATGAACTTTGGGTTCCCTGCTGCAGGAAATGAGATTCCTTTCCCTTTGATGCCCATTTAGGTGTCACTTGGGCAGGTATTTTGCATCCTTTTCCCTCTCCCTCTCCTGCTGGCAGCTCCCCAGGCTGTTCCCATTGCTGCTCCTGCTTCCATGCCCACAATTTTTGCCCAGGCACGGGGGGATGTTGGATCACAGACACCAAACCTGCCAGGAAGGTGCTTCCCCCCCTGGGTTTGTCCTGACCCACAGAAAAAAGGACAGGCAGCTCCAAAGTCCACACCTATCTCCACCACAGCTCGCCCTTGTCTCAGCTTTGCAAGGGCAGAAGATAAATCTGATAAATTCCTGGTGCTTTCCCAACAGGGTGTGGATGCATCTGCCTGCTTATTAGGCACCCTGAATAAATCAAAATCAGGCTGTTTTCAGGACAATATTTATTTCCAGATGCGTTTGTAAGGCTATAAATACACTTCCATGTGTGTTATAAATAGAGTTTTAAAGAGTTTTAGACATCTCTCCCTATTTTTGGAAAGTTTCATTCTGAAAAAAAAGTAAAGAGTTAAAGTAAACATTCAGCTGCAAGTTAACCACCAACCTCAGGACAATCTCACAGCAATTCAACACAGCCATGAAGAGATCAGCATTTCTAATTCTCTGCCTGAACAAGTTGTCTTAATTGCATTATAAATAAGACTCCTGGCCAAGCCACACAAACCATTTTCCAAGAGAACTTCTAAATACTTCTGGTTTTGGCCCTAAAGCTTCCAGTGGAAGTCTTTCCACTTGTGGGTGAAAACACAAGCCCAAATGAAGCCAAACACTCAATTTTCAATGAGGAAAATACAGCTGTTAGCAAACAGATTATGTCCTCAACTGTTCAGTGGGGAAGTTGGGGCATTAAAAAATAAAATCTTCATCCTAAGTTCATTTTGAAAAGCTGACTCTCCTCCAAAAAATTATTTCCCAGTGAAAGTTAAGGAGGTGAGAGACCTGTGTTGAGAAAGAAGAGGCAGGAGAGCTGCAGACACACCAATAAAAAGGACTTGAAGTCTTTTCTGTGACAAATAATTTTACATGAAGCTGGCCTCCTTGCCCAACTGCTCCCACTCTCAGCTTTTCTGTGCTCCACGAAGGACAAAGAGAAATCTCAGGAGCTGCAATGCCAAAGCTCCTTGACCCCAGCCCAGCTGGTTCCAGGGTTCTCCCCTGCACACAGGAGGAGCTCCCCTTTTCCTGGAGCCTGCTCCAGCAGTTACTGAATTTGTGCTGTGTCCTTGAGCTGTAACCATGACAAATCCTGCTCCCAGTGAATTTAGGGGCGCTCTGAAAGGATCCAGCCCCTTCCATGGGGTGCTGCACAGTTCTGACCACAGAGCTGCATTTCCCCTGCATGCCTGTGGATGTTTGCCTTCCTCCTTAAATCCCCATTGCCCCAGTTCCCACTGATCCCTCTCTCCTGGGAGACTTCAGGCAGTTTGCATGTTCTCCATCAAACCATCCTCACCAACGAGCCCCTTGTTCTGCCACTGCCTGGGACAGCCAGGGGAGGATCAGAGTGAGAAGTGTTTATATTGATGTTATTGTGGTTATATTATTATTTAAGTGTTAAGCATTATAAAAGTGTTTCCATTATTATTTCTATTTTGTGTGCAGTATTCACCACTCAAAGAAATGCACTTTTAGAGGAGGCATCCACACCAGGCTGGCTCCCTGCACCATCCAGGCCAGGGCATTGCAATTCTGAGGAGCAGGAAAGCCCCACACAGATCAGAGCTGCCTGGTTACAGAGGCTTTTCACAAGGAAGTGCCCCTCTCCTCCAGTTGCCAAATTTTTGTTAATTCAGCCACTGAAGTGATGCAAGTTTGTGTCTCCCCCAGCCTGTGGAAACATCCTGCTGAAAGGAGGACCTGCACCTCCAGCACACACACAGAAATCAGCTGGAACACTTCTGACAACAAAACCAAGTCCAGCAGGACACTCAGGGCTTTCTCTGCCGTTGTGGAGGGCTCAATAAACAGAATAACCGTGTCAGGGGGTTAACCCTTCCCTGGAAACCCTTCCAAGGGCAGATGATGCTGATCCCTTGGCCAAGCCCTGAGGCTGGGCAGGATCTCTGTGCTGGTGTCTCTCCTTTCCAGCAGGGGCTGGGGTGGCTCTTCCCATCTCCCCTCGAGGTCAGTCCTGTAATTCAGGGGCTCCTGTGCATCTCCAGCCCTGCCCTGCACTGGGACAGCATAAAGAACTGTCTGGCACTCTTTTGGGTCTTCCCCCACAAATTGTCTTTCTTTGGAATTAATGGAGGCACAGACTCCACAGTTTAAAAATATAAAATAAAAAAAGCTGGTTGAGGTGGCAGCCCCATTTTTTTCCCCCAAAACGGAGCAATAAATGACAGGCAGGCCATTCAAGCTGCCAGAAAACAGGAATGGAAAGCTCCTCCCGTGGTGCTCCAGAGCTCTGTGGGTGTGCTCCTGCCCAGCATCCCAGGGCTGGGGGCTCTCTCATTTTCCTGAAGTGCTGCATGAAGCCACGGCCATTACTTCATGAAAAATCCCCTTTTTTTAGCATTCAGAATTCCACTGCTCTTTGGTGCTTCCACCCTTCAAAGGCTGTGTGCTGTTCTGGCTCTGCAGCCCTGCTCAGCCTGTTCCACTCTTTTCATGTTCCCTTCCTCCCCACAGCATCCCATCCCTGCTCTGATCCCAGCCCCTGACACTGCTCCACTTGGATCCTGCTTCCTGCACTCTGGAACATTCTGTGCCGAGTTATTCCTGGGATTTAAACTATTCCTATGAACAGATTTTACAAGTTTTATCTCCCTTACATTTGTAATTTTTTTTTTTTCCCCCCTCTGGTGCCAAACTGCAGCTGTGGGTGAGGGGGAAGCAGGGAAATGGAAGTTATATATACATATATATATATATATAAAATGGAAGTTAAATACCAGATCTGGAAGGGTTAGAAAAGCAAGGGAGTCTCAGAGGAGAAGGGGATGGGGATGACATCATTTTGTCAAGGATCTCTCTCTCTCTTTGTATTTCAACAAAATCAAATCTGGTCAGTCAAGGTTTTTAATAAGATTTGTTCAGAGAATTAACTTGCTGATTCCACACCGTAACAGGGATGGGAAATTTCAAGTGTTCTGCCAAATTTCACATTTATTTTTGAAAATGCCAAAATGCTTCTTCTAAAAGTATTCTAGTGAAATTTCAACATTTTCCTCTGAAATTATTTTGGCTCTAGCTTTCATTTACTCCTTTTTTATTGTAAAAGAAAAAGCAAGAAAACATCAGCAAAGGAAAGCTTCTCAAAACAAAACCTCGATGAGGAAAAAATTTCAATTTCCTGAATGCAGCTTTAGAGGAGAGTTTAAATCATTTCCACCCTGAATTCCACAGCTTCCACAAAGCTAAAAAAATCCCCATTTTCATTCTGCTCCACTTTGCATTTCTATGGACAATGCCATAAACAGCACGTCTGCCTAACCCATAATTTCTGTGCTCCACTAGAATCTGCCAATTTGGTAAATTACAGCAGAGCAAACAAAGGGGTTTGTCCCAGCTGTAATGAGATGGATCCATGGTACCTGCAGAGTGTGATTGTCATTAAAGAATGGGGAATCTTAATGCAGGATTAGCAGAGCTCCTGATTGAACAATCTGCATTGTGTTTATTTCTGCTCCCTCTGATTGAAGGTGTGATGAGAGCTGGGAGAATTATCCTGCCCTTGTTTCAGTGCAGTAAATAAAATAAATTCACAGATTTGTCCCAGCCCTTTGGCTCTGCTGGTATCCAGTGGGAGGAATTTCAGTGGGGCAGAGAAATCCCAAATACTCAGGGACAGACAGAGCCACAGCCAAGGCTTCCCTGAAATATAATATATAAAATACATAAAATATAGTATATATAATAATAATGCTCAGCTCAAAACACACAGGGATCCAATTCTTGGATAGAAAAACAAACACCACCAAAACCCCTTTCAGACATGAAACAAGAGTGTTCAAACGAGCAAAAAGAAAAATTTCTTCTCACATTCCCTGCCCCTGTCTAGGACATTTTCATGTTTGTGAGTCATGGCACAGACATTTTTCCTTCAGAGACTGGACCTGAAATGCATTTCTTCCTTCCTCCCCACGTGCCAGTGAGGCCCAGTTTTGAAAAGGAAAGTTCATTTAGCACTCAGGGATGAGCTGAGAGAAAAACTGGAAACCCTTTATCCTCTGGAGGGGCCGTAGGGAATTTTTAGTCCTGGGGATGAATAAAACCCCAACCAGATGTTCAAGGGCTGCATCCCTTCACCCTTCCAGCTGTGCAGCCACAAACCAAAGGAGGTTTTATTGGAGTAGCAGTGTGGGACAGACCCTTCCAAAAAGCTGCCTCTGCTCAGCCTCCAGGGACCCTGAGGATATTTTTCCTGTTTCTTTCATATATATATAACATTGTCTATAGTATAACAATAATGATAACTATAATAAATGTAATAGAAACATAATTAATAAATAGAATAGATAATACTATATATTGTATGTCATAATATCTATGTCAAATATTTGTAATATTTCACACCTCGTTCCAAGCCCAGAGGAGACACCAAAGTCCCACGGCCTGCAGGCAGGGTGCAGCAGAAAAACAAGCTGTAATTAATAAATTACTGAAGGTGGATGCCTTCACACATTGCACAGCCTGCCGTGGGGTTTGGGCTTTTCAGAGTACCAGGACACAGGCAATGTCAGATTCCTGTTATAATATAATGTTCATTATATTCTTTTTTCCCCTTCTATTATATAAATAACCCCTAGAATTAAATTGACCTCCAGGTTTGGTATCAAAATAAAACATTCCTTTATTCCCAGTTTTCCTCCCCCTTTCTGGGGCTTACAGGTAACTTTGAACAGGCAATGGGCTTTAGCTGCCTTCCTTTGACACTTTTCCAGCATTTTCTGTGGCACTCAGGCTGTTGCAGGAAGGTGGACACTGTGTTGGGTTCTGCAGCTTGTCCTGATGTCTGGAATATCAGTGACTCCTGGCAGCCCTCCTAAACCACACACTCATCCTAAGGTCACTTTTACTTTTGTGGATCTGGATTCCAGTAAGAATTGACAATGGCAATCTCTCAAATTTCCTTGGTTCTAATTGTGAGATAAAGAATTGCCAGGAATAAACTCCAGGAAGAGTCAAGTTCTGCAGCTCAGGTCGTGCATACACAAAAGCACCCGTGGAAACATTTCTGGGACCAGTCTGACCATCACCAATGACCTTAAATTTGTCACCTGACAGCACAAAATCTCCGTGAGCTTTGAAGACAAGCACGGCTGGGTGGGAAGTTAACCCAAATAAACTAATTTTACAGCAGGAACAGAATTCCAAAAACAGTAGCCTATTAATATCCAATGATCTGGCTGCTATTTTTGTAAAAGAATACAGAATATTAAAAAAATAAAATCCAACAAATATCTATTCCAGTCATGACTAATGCCCTGCTTCTGACCCAGGAGAACAAACATCAGACACGTGCTGTCGAGTTTCCTCCTTTGGAATTACGCAGAGAAAGTGTCTGCTAAAATAATAATTTAAAAAACCAAGCACAACTGTGGAGTTTCACCAAGAATAGATCTTGCCATGCTCTATTCACAGCTCGCTGTAGGAAGACAGAAGAGGAAGGAAGGAAGGGAAGCAATTGCTGTTTAATTACACCATAAAAACATCAGCTGACACTGCCAGTGAATGCCAACCCATGCACAATTCCAGCCTGGGGGGCTTGTGGGACCCCAGAAAAGGCAAAATTCCCAGAGCCCAGCACCCCAAATCAGCCTCATCCACCACCCCACATCCCACCCAGACACTTCCAGCCCCAGCCTTGGGCTTTACCTGCCAAGGCAGGACTGGCTCCACTTCCATCCCTCATTTCCCTCCCATCCCCACCCCTCCCTGCTCATTGCCTGGGCCCTGGTTTTGGCAGGTGTGACCCCACCTGGGGATCCTGCAGCCCTAAAGCAGCTGCAGGTGTTAAAAACCCTGCAGAAATCAGGCTGGGAGCTCAGAGAGTGGCAGAAAATGGAATTAACAGCAGCAGGGGAGAAGGGTTCTGTCCCTGCACATTTTACCCTGCACAGCCCCAGCCTGGGGGTGGGCTTGGCTTCAGTTCACACCCACCCCAAGCACCCCAAATCACCTGCAGCCCAGTGGGAAATGCAATGTCAGCAATAAAAGGCAGCTCAGGCTCTTTTTGTGCTCCAATTTATGCAAATGGTGTGATCAACCCCTTGAGAATTGGCACATTTTGGGGCTTGATTTGGAAGTTTTGCATTCCTCTCAGAAAAAGCTGTCAGTGCTCCATAATGGCACCACTTTCCCTTGAAAATAAGTCTCTGTAATGAAAGACCTTGCATCCTCCAGTCAAAAAAATTATGTTTATAGACCTCTTTCTATAAGCAGGCTTCAGCACGTGAGAGGGTTTGGATGTGGGATTGAACTCCTTTTCATTTGCTGTAATAGTCAATAGTGGCTAATCACATATTGCATTTTTATTTGGGGGAAATGATCTCATTACATCAGTTTTTGATCCCCCATGATGCCTGGCACTCGGTAAATGAGAAGGTTTCCAAGTGAGTAACTGCATTCTTGATGAAACTGATTTCTTTTTTATGCCACTCCATAAAGGCCATCTCTCCTCGTGCTGCTTGTGTAATACCCAGTGTTCCATCATTAGCCAGCCCAAATGGACATTCATTGGATTAACATTATCACCCTGGAATTTCTCCTGCAAAATAATACTTGAGAGATTATTGCTGGGCTTCTTGCTGCAAGGCACTACTGCTGGTAATCAAAATCTCATTAAAAGGAATTCATATCTTCTGTAGCCCAAAGGGTCTCAGCTCCATTCCTGTCCCTGGGCCTCCTGTGCACTGATTTATTTGGGTGTTTTACCTGAGGAAAACCTGCCCAACTCGCCTCTTCCAAGAGCAAGTGTCAGAGGTGCAAATGGAATTAGACACCGACTTGTTTACACACACTCAGGAGCTCTGGGGGAAAATTCCCTTCTCTCTTTTTGCCAATTTCAATCAAACTTTTAAAGGAATGAGAACTGTTTAGGCAGCACTGCTGTGGTGTGTGGTCAGATAAGGATTTCCTTTGGCATTGCAAGGTAACACAGCTTTCGACAGATTCTGCCTTGTAATTACATTTTCTTTTAGTTTGCCTCTCCACTTTGACTAAATTTCTTTCAAATCCCAGTGAACTTGTTGAGTCTGCATGGGCAATACCTTGATCCCAGAGAGTGCCTTCCTTCCTGCAGTCAGTGTCCAGCCCAATTTGAACATCATTAACCACCAAATTCAGGTTCCCTGCTCCAATCCTGAGCTCTGGAAATGGCACACCAGCACCAAACCCAGCAGGTGAACACCCTGGGGCTCCCCAGAACCCTCCTCTGCCACTTTACAAACTGATCACCTCAGCTTGAGGAATTTTGGAAGGAATTCGAGATGGGCCCCTCTGGATTGTTTCAGTTGTTATAATTTATTTTTCTTATCTTCCCCATGGGCAGGAAGGGTGAGCTCAACTCACATCTTCCCAGCGTGGCTCAGAAGGCCACAAGATTCCAGGTGCAAGACCTCTGAAGGATTTATTGACAAATGAAACACTGCCAAGAAGGATATTTATGTTTTTGACCCAATCCTTAAATATTTTGTCTTATGGCCTCCTGCTCCAGTGTGAGCACACAAACCTGCAGCACTGCATCCTTAACTCCTTGTTTACCTCTGGAACTATTTTTATTTTTTTCTATATTTTAAACTCTACAACTCTAAACTTTCCTTCACTTAGCTCAACGTGTCTCTGCCTTAAACTCTAAATCCACTATAATTCTCCACTGAAGTCATCCACCATAAATTCTCACTTTTAGCACTTCAGTTTGGGAGCCTTTTCCCAAGTCTCAGATCAAATCCTGTGTTTAATTCTGAGCTTTGGCTCACAGGCCCAAAGTCCTGAGAGCCTTTGGCATTTCAGACTCCAGCACTCAGCTACAATTCCACAGGGGATTTACTGGGTTTATTTATTCCACGGGCTCCCTGGTTTCCCCCTCTGCCTCAGCAGTGCCAGGTGGGCTCAGAGCAGGAGGGGGCAGCTGGGTGAGGCTTGGAGCTGCTGGAGGGGCACAGAAACACCAACCTCAATTTCAGCCCCCTTGGAATCCTGGAATCTAAAGATGAATGCCATTCCTGAGAGCCACGGGGGATTTGGAAAGCTTTGCTGGTTTTGGGACCTTTGGCACCTCTGAGCTCCCCACACCAAACACAGGAGGGATTTTTGTTTCCCAGCTGAAAATTTCCCTGGCTGGAGAACACCTGAGAGATTTCCATCCCCATCTCTGAGCTGGGCTGTTCTCCAGTTGCTGATGTGGGGAACACTTTAATGACCTTCCCACGTGCCTGGGGTAATTAATCACTGATTGCTTTCAGAAGTTGCTTTTCCAAGGTGCCAGCTCAGACCAAGCTTGTTCACTGATGCTCACAGAACTCACACTTTGTGACTAAAATCACTTTTCTTTAATGTAATGAGATCTTGGAGAGTCCTCTGTGGGTTTCCCAAATGTTCAGAGAAAATCCCAGAGAGGCGCCTGGGGATGTCAATAAACATTTAATTATTTAAATATTTTATTATTATTTAATTATTTAATTTACCTCCCCTCCAGCACGGGCACTTGCAGCTGGGAAAGGAAACAAGGCAGGATTTGGGGAGGGCTGCTCACAGGCAATCTCCTTCCTGGTCCTTCAGACAATGGGCTCTGGCTTTCTTCACCTCCTCTCTGCTATTTTACTGCCTCTCCCCATTTAAATTAAGGTTTTGAGGATTTGTTTAGAATGCTTTAAGGCTGTGTAAATTCTGCAGTGCAAGGTGCCACGGGTTGATCCAGCTGGCCGTGTCCAGGCACAGATTTTCCATGGAGCCTCCTGCTCCTCAGCAGCACAGAATGATGGGCTCAGAGGGGATGAAACATGAAATTCTGGGAGGAATTTCTGTGCCTGGCAGTGCTGGGCAGCAGCACAGGTTAAAGCCAAGGCAGCTGATCAGCACCCACAATTTCAGTGGAATTACTAAAGCTTAAACAAGAGCATCCCAGCATTAGTGAGTTCCTTAAGGATGTCTGATGTTTCTAGTTCAGATTTTTTTATAATTCCACCTTCATAATCTGTGGATAAGCAGAGGAAACCTTCCTTTTTTGTTCACAGTTTTGTCCTTAAAAACTCTTTCAGGTGGAATCTTTTCCTGCTTTCCTTTGCAGTTGGTTGGAGGTTGGTTTTTCTGGTGTTTCTGGGAACAAACTTGCTCTCACAGAGGATTTTCTTACATTTCCCTACCCAGCTGCTGCCCTCACCACTGTGGATTGGTGCTGCTGCTTGGCTGTGTCCCTGATATCCACATGCAGAGATCTCTAAGGAAAATATTCTCCAGTAAATCCACTGGCCCTTCTTCTGGGAAAGAAGCTGAATATTCTCATTATGACTTCTATTTATTTTTTTTTATTTTAATCACATCTCAAATTGGCTTCATTTGATCTCAACTGCCTTTGTCCTAAAGCTATTGCTTTTGTTCTTCTTTTTCTGAAAGCCAGGGTTTGTGATTTTGGGAAAGAAGAAATCAGCTTTTTCTCTCAAGTTTTATTCCATTGCTCTGTGCTTTGCTTGGAAGATTGTAGCTTGAGGACAGAAAGTTCCATTGATGTGGGGAGAGGATGGAGCAAGCTCCAGGAATCCACAATTTAGAAACAAATTTTAATTTTGCTTCAATTTCAGGCACAAACAGAATTCGCTTGCCAGGGTTTACATTCATGACAATTACTCTGAAATTCAGAATCACTCCACAATCTCTCTTGTCTTTTTTTTACCTCCTGAGTTTCATTTGGCATTGGTGATTACTGAGCTCAGTCAAGCTGCCTTCCCCCTGAATGCCTGCAATTCAGTGTTTTAGAGCTGGTTTCATGGTCCAGATGCTATTCAGAGCTATACTTACACTCACAACTGGAGCTGCAAGCCCTCCCCCAGCCTCTGGCTGAGGGACAGATGTGCTCAGCCAGATGTTCTGGGGATGCAGAGGAGCCCATCCCTGAAATAACCCGTGGCCTGCTCAGCCAAGATCCTGCTGCCTCGGATGCCAGGGATGGAAACAGAGGGGAGAAATCCTCCCTGCAACTGGGGCTGCTCCTTTTCTGCCTCTCAGGGCAGCCCTGGAGCTCAGCCCTGCAGCTGGAGCAGTGCTGATGGGGCAGAGCTGCTGCCAGCCCTGTCCCTGTCCCTGTCCCTGTGACCCCACAAACCCACAGCACTGTGCTGCAGCCCCTGGGGCACCTCCCTGCTGGGAACCCCCTGAGAAGGGGATCTGCAGAGATCACAGCATCCCTGGGGATCAAAGCTCTCCCTAAGGCAGGAAACTGGGACAATGTCCCCAGTCACAGGTGGCACTTGCACTGGGGCCACTGTGACACCAGGACGTTCAGCTTTCTGCTTCCCACTCTCCAAAATGGGAAAAAAATGAAATTTTAATGAACTTAATGCCAAAGCCTGGATGCCCAAATAATCATGATGACGCTGGGTTGAAGCAGAGATATTGGGATTTTGTGAGGAAGGCACTCCTGTCCCAACCCCTCAGCATGAGCATCCCTGAGCACAAATTCAGCTCTGCCATATTCTAACCCTGAGCCAAACCCCCCCGTGCAGGCAGAGTGCAGTGATTAATTATCTGTGCTGCAAAAGGAAAGGAGGTGACAAACAGGGGGTGAGGGAGATGAAATTACCTCACACATACCTCGGGCTGCTCACGAGGTCAGCAGCAGAACAAGGTAAATGGGATTTGTTCTTTTCTCCCAGGAATAAAGCTCACTTTCTGTCACACAGGGTGGGGTCCAGCCTGAACTAACACAGCCCTGACACCCACAAATCCAGGAGCAAAAGCTGCAGAGGGAAGAACCCAGGCTGCCCACTGGAAATGTCCCACCCCATGAGAAATTTAGGGTTTCTGCTCCTGATTTATACCCCAAGGAAGGCAAATTCAGGGTTTCTGCTCCTGATTTATACCCCAAGGAAGGCAAATTCCCCCACTGGGTTTGAGCAGCTCCAGCTGCCAGCAGAGCCCTTCTGAGGGGCCTGAACAAGGCTGAGCCACCCCTGACACAACCACCATGAGAATTGTCTTCATTTGGTCACTGCCTGCTGGGGCCTCACCAGCACCAAAATCCCACAAGGAAAACCACAGACACTTTAATTCTCCTGAGCTGTCTGCCCAAACACCCAGGGACAGGAGAAAAGGCATTATTATTATTATTATTACTATTATTATTATTACTATTACTATTATTACTATTATTATTATTTTCATATATACGATTAATATTATAACAATATAAAATAAAAACAACAATGATAATTATTATTATTATTATTATTTAGCATATAACATGACCATTATAACAATATAATTATTGTTATTATTATTTCATATATAACATTAATATTATACCAATATAAAATAACAACAATAATAATATTAATAAGAATATTATTATTATTATTATTATTATTATTATTATTATTATTATTATTATTATTATTATTATTATTATTATTATATTGTTATAATGGTCATGCTATAGACTAAATAATAATTATTATCGTTGTTGTTATTTTATATTGTTATAATATTAATGTTATATATGAAATAATGATGATGATGATGATAATAATAATAATAATAATAATAATAATAATAATAATAATAATAATAATAGTATCATCATCATCATCCCACTTTTGCAGATGGCAGCTGAAGGCAGCACCCTGTGTGAAGTGTCCATTCCTGCCCTTTGGAAACACATTTTCCTTTCTAGGACTGTTCTCTCAAGATCTCTGAGAGATTTGGGGGGGAAAAGTGGCTGTTGTGGCACAAGCATCTCAAAGCTCAGTTTTGCTTCCAGTGAAGAGTGAATCCAGAGAGGGCAGGAGTGAGCTTGGAATTGTGAAAACAGCAGAAAATCCCCATAAAACCCAAGCCAGCATTGCCCAGGTACAGCTCCTCACCCCACACAGCTTGCAGTATTTTTTCAGCTCTTTGGCTTTCGTTTCTTTTGGATTTGCCCAGCAGCACGAGGTGAGGAAGTTTGGGTAGTGAAGGACAATGCACAAGGAAAGCTGAGCACCCAAAAATCAGCAATGAATTTAATCACTCCTTCCCTGCCCACCCAGCCAAGGAATAACCAAATCCAGGTGAGTTCAGTGATTTTAAAGCTTGGATTTATATTAATGAAAGAGCAAAGCTCTGAAGCTCTGCTGCATCAGAACCACCTGAGCACGGGGTCAGCCCTGGTGGCAGCTGTCACCTCTCCTCCCTGCCTTCCCCCCTCTCCTGGCTCTGGAGTTATTTCATAAATGGCAAAGTTCTCCACAGCAGCTCGTGGCTCCTGTTGATAAAATGTTTCTCTCCATTACAACTGCTGCAAAGTTGGAAAAATCAATTGTCTACGTTATCAGGCAGAGCGTTTTCACTTTTGAGCTGTAGAATGTTGTCTGACTTTCGGAAAAAAAAAAGAGATAAAGGTTTTCTGTCACTTATTAAAACTGCAGAGCCTCTGCTTTCTACTGGGCCTGCCTCTCAGATCCTTGAGAATTCTGCCTGGAGAATGGCAGCCAGCCCAAACCTACATGAAACTCCCATTTAAATATGACATTCAAAGCCAGCCTGAAATGTGACAGGTTTACAAAACAGCACCTCCGAGGTTTTGTCCAAGAATCTGAACTAAACATTCTTCTGGAACTGAGGAGGGGCTGGTGATCCGGTTCTGAGCTCTGCTCAGAGATCTTTGCAATAAGAAACTCATTCCCTGAAACTCCCTGGGGAATTCTGAAATACAAATATCATTTATCATGTCTAAATAACATACCATAGATAACATAATAGAAATCATATTTATAATATGCATTAGCTTATAAAAGTTCTGTGTTTATTTGCTTGCTTAGACACTTGTTTCATGATGTTTGACTGCAACAAAAATACCTAAGGAGCATCCTGTCATCACAGGACCGGAATGTTTTGGCATGTGGTGACTGGCAATTCCTCTTGCCAAGAGAAGGGATTTTCCTGACTCGAGTTAGCTTTTAAGTGCTGCATTTTTGGGGTGATCAGCTGAAAAGCTGATGCAAACACTGGCTGATACAAACCTTGAGCAAAGGCTTCTGCATCCAATTCAAACAGGAAACCTGGGAAAACCCCTCTCGAAGCTCCTGCAGGGATGCCTCAGGATTTTAGCTTTTATATTTTTCATATAAAACACGAAAAACAAAAACCAGCTGGTTTTAGGTAGTCCTGAAAAGGCTTCAGCAGGATTCACCAGGACCCCAGCAAACACTCCAGAGGGGCTGGGAGCTGAAGGACAGTGCCAGCTTTGACCTCAGCCAGATCTCCCCTCGGAAAAGAAAACAATTTGGGGCCAAAAGCTGTAGAGGGGCTGACGAGCGATGCACTTACCATGCAGGAGGTTCAGCTGCTACAGCAGAACTTTCCTTGCATGAAACAGGCTCAGGAATGAAGCTGCACATCCCCCAGAGCTGGGACTGAAGGCACAGCCCGTGCTGCTCTGTCACAGGACGAGGCTGACCTTGAGCACAGGGCAGAGCAGAACGATGCAGGGATGTGCCAGGGATGATGAACGGCAGCGAAAGGAGAGTCTGTGCAAAAGCAGGCAGGGCAGCTGCGGGACCAGCAACCACATCAGTGCCCAGGGCAGAGCACACAGCAGGGCAGCCCTCTGGGGAGAGTGCTCCTTTCCTCTGCAGCTCATCCATCACCCCCAGAACCTCCTCGAGAGCCCTGCCCAGGCTGGGAGCTGATCGGCCAGGCCAAACGGGATAACAAGGCAAGGAAACCTCCAAATGCTCCAGAGATACTAAAAAGAGTACTAAAAAGAGTCTCTTTAAAAAGAGACCACAAAAAGAGTGGGAAACTGCAACATGGATTCTCTCATCTGCTGTTTTGGTTTTTTTAAGTTCTTCTAAACTTTCCGATGTTTACGTTCCTGTAACAAACTTTCCCACGCGCTTTTCTGTAATTACTTGTTGGTTTGCATCCTTTTCCAGAAGGAGAGAAATTTGGTGGTTTGTCCAGTGTCGTTGGAGAGGTGGCACTGTCACACTCCAACCCACTGCCACTTTTCTGCTCCCATTCCTCACTCCTGTACAACACATGCTTCAGGACAATATCCCACCTGTGCAGGGGACTTTTTTTACTCCCTATTTATACCCCAGTGCCCCCAGAGATGGAATTTTCCCCATTAATTCTCCCCCCAGTGCAACCCTCAGCCTGCCCCTCATCTCCCTGCTGACACAGGAATGGTGGAGTTTGCTGTAATTTCCTGCAAAAGCCAATATCTGAGGACAAAGAGAAGTGGAACAAATACTTCTGTCTGCATTAAGGAAGCTGAATTCCCCCTGCAGCTCCCTGAACCACTGACAATCATTACCCTTGTTCCTCCACGCATTGTTTTTGCCAGAGCTCATTATTAATCCTGTTCCTCCTGCTGCTGGATGGATTTCAAACCATCCCATGCAACAAAGAAAAGTAAATTGAAATTAGCATTATCTAAACCTCTAATTAAAGTGGTATTAATTTTTCTTCAGTGAAAAATTAAAGGGAGAAATCCCATTCTTCAAAAAAGAAAATACGTTGTCACATTTTAAAGTCAAAGTTAACTGTGAATTATGGATCATTTGAAATAAAGCAATACAGAAGCACCCACCAGGCCTGTATCCAAAGTAAAAATGAATTTATGACAAAGTTGATATTGACCCATCATTTATAAGGTCTGTTAAATTCATCTTAGACTGGGCTTCCAGTGGAAGATGATTTATTAAACAAAGTAATATAAAATGCAATGAAATAGATTAAGTCTCTTTTTGAAATATTGTTATCCATTAGATCTGGTAAATTTAAGTCTGTTTAAACATGAAATACCACTTCAGCAGATCCTCCAGCTCCCACCTCAACGTGGGACTGCTGCTGCTCAGCTCCTTCCAGCCAAAAATCCCGGTCAGGAGAAGGGATGGCACTGATGATTTTATTTATTGGGCACTTCTAAATTAATGGCTTCAGGCTATCCTAACAACTGCAAATCCTTCCTGCTGCAGCAGCAATGCAGATCTGGTCTGGTTTGGGTGCAGAAGTGAGGCAGCCCCAGTGCCACCCCGAGGAATGTTTGGGGAGCCAGAGATGCCTGCAGGAGCCAGGGGAGGGAAACACTCCTGGGACACAGCAGGGACACCAGGGCCAGTTATTTTTTATCACAATTAAAAGGCAAATACTATGTATATATTTTAGGAGAAGTGTTATAGATTTATAGTTATGTTTCGTAGATTTATAGTTATTTTTTGTCACAATTTAAAGGCAAATACCATGTATATATGTTAGGAGAAGTTCTATAGATTTATAGTTATGTTTTGTAGATTTATAGTTATGTTTTATCACAATTAAAAGGCAAATATGTATATATTTTAGGAGAAGTTTTATAGATTTACAGTTATGTTTTATCACAATTAAATGGCAAATATCATGTATATATGTTGAGACATTTTATAGATTTATAGTTCTTTTTCATCACAATTAAAAGGCAAATACCATGTATATATGTCAGGAGAAGTTTTACAGATTTGTAGTTATTGTTTTATAGATTTATAGTTCTTTTTTATCACAATTAAAAGGCAAACATCATGTATATTTTAGGAGAAGTTTTATAGATTTATAGTTATGTTTTATCACAATTAAATGGCAAATATCATGGTATATATGTTGAGACATTTTATAGATTTATAGTTCTTTTTTATCACAATTAAAAGGCAAACATGTATCTATGTTAGGAGAAGTTTTATAGATGTATAGTTATGCTTTATCACAATTAAAAGGCAAGTACCATGTATATATGTTAGGAGAAGTTTTACAGATTTGCAGTTATTGTTTTATAGATTTATAATTATTTTTATCACAATTAAAAGGCAAATATGTACATATGTTAGGAGAAGTTTTATAGATGTATAGTTATGCTTTATCACAATTAAAAGGCAAATATATACATATTTTAGGAGAAGTTTTATAGATTTATAGTTATGTTTTGTAGATTTATAGTTATGCTATATCACAATTAAAAGGCAAGTACCATGTGTATATGTTGGGAGAAGTTTCACAGGTTTATAGTTGTGTTTTACCCCCCTAGAGCTGTTATCAGAGCACAGCCTGGGACATTTGGGGGGACATTTGGTGTGTCACCAGGGCAGCAGTCAGGATTTAAAGGAGTGATCTCCACCCTGCACAGAAAGCTCCTCCTGAGCATCCCCTGCACAGCCCTGCTGGATCTCTGCTCCCACCCTGCTGCTGTGAGCACAAGGATTCATTTCTTGAATTACATCTCTGCTGTAGGGCCTGGAGTGCTTTACAGCCTCGCTTCTCTCCGTGTTCCAACAATAGTAATTCTCTTGTAATGACTCCTGTGAAGATATCATTTGAATAGGAATGTTTTATCAGTTTTACTTTCCCCTGTTTTCCAGAATAATCCATTCTCTTATCTCACTTTTGCTTTTCAGCCTTTGAACATTTCTAAGCTTTAGTGTTTGTGCATAGCACAAAATCTCATGGCCACGGGAGAAGCAGCGCCTCTTTTTTTAATTTATTCATAATTAAAAGTCCTGTGTTAGTGACAGTTTCAAATCTGACATGACAGTTTTATAATCTACTTAATATCTCAAAAGGTTTCTCTGCACAGCAGCCTGGGAATTATGCAAATTAAGAAGAGGAAAAAAGCACTACCTCCGTGTTGTTTAATCACACAGCTATGACTGAGGAATTATTGTTGTTTTATTACAGCAAAACTCCATTAGGGGGTTTTGCCAAAAGCAGGTGATGGCTCATGCAAGAATTCTCCTCTCACAGACACAGATCTACAGCACTGCAAACAGGCCTGGCCTCACTCCAGGGCTGGGCTGAGCTCATGGAATGATTCTGTGATGGGGCTGGGATCAGGCCCTTTGTCAGCAGAACTGAGCACCATCCTTTTCTCCCACCTCTCTCCTGCTGCTGGCATTCAGCCTGGCACAGCCTGAGCCCAGCCTGGGCTGCACCAGCCCTGGGAGGGCTCCTGGTTCTTGGGAATGGCTCCAGGGTGGAGATGGGGATGGTCCTGGTGGAGCTGGGGATGGTCCTGGTGGAGATGGGGATGGCCCTGGTGGGGCTGGGATTGTCCTGGTGGAGATGGGGATGGTCCTGGTGGAGATGGGATTGTCCTGGTGGAGATGGGGATGGTCCTGGTGGAGCTGGGATTGTCCTGGTGGAGATGGGGATGGTCCTGGTGGAGCTGGGATTGTCCTGGTGGAGATGGGGATGGTCCTGGTGGGGCTGGGGATGGTCCTGGTGGAGATGGGATTGTCCCTGGTGGGGCTGGGATGGTCCTGGTGGAGCTGGGATTGTCCTGGTGGGGCTGAGGATTGTCCCTGGTGGAGCTGGGATTGTCCTGGTAGAGATGGGGATTGTCCCTGGTGGAGCTGGGATTGTCCTGGTGGAGATGGGGATGGTCCTGGTGGGGCTGGGGATGGTCCTGGTGGGGCTGGGATTGTCCTGGTGGGGCTGGGGATGGCCCTGGTGGGGCTGGGATTGTCCTGGTGGAGATGGGGATGGCCCTGGTGGAGATGGGGATGGTCCTGGTGGAGCTGGGATTGTCCTGGTGGGGCTGGGGATGGTCCTGGTGGAGATGGGGATGGTCCTGGTGGAGCTGGGATTGTCCTGGTGGGGCTGGGGATGGTCCTGGTGGAGATGGGGATGGTCCTGGTGGGGCTGGGGATGGTCCTGGTGGAGCTGGGATTGTCCTGGTGGGGCTGGGGATGGTCCTGGTGGAGATGGGGATGGTCCTGGTGGAGATGGGGATGGTCCTGGTGGAGATGGGGATGGTCCTGGTGGGGCTGGGATTGTCCTGGTGGAGATGGGGATGGCCCTGGTGGGGCTGGGATTGTCCTGGTGGGGCTGGGATTGTCCTGGTGGGGCTGGGGATGGTCCTGGTGGGGCTGGGATTGTCCTGGTGGGGCTGGGGATGGTCCTGGTGGGGCTGGGGATGGTCCCTGGGGCATCACTGACCCCTGGGCTCTGGCCAACAGCTCCAGCTCCAGATGGAGAAATTGCTGAATTCATGTTGCTGCTCAGAGTAAAGCATATTTATAATGTGGATTTGGGGAACCTCTTTCTCCAGCAGCTTCACCAATGGCAAAATCAATCCCAGGTGTGGCTGTACAGAAAACAACACGTGTGCTCATGTTGCTGGAAACCCCAGGGGCTCCTGAATATTTGATTTTAAATGCCATCCTTTCACTGGCCTTATCACACTTTGCAGATATCTGATGGCAGATATTAAATTCCATACCAGAATAAATCTTATATAACTGAGAAATACCTTTAGCATAATTTATGAAGTTTGCTTAGCTGGTATTTACAGCAGCTGCAGTAAATCCAAGATGCAGCTTCAAACACAACTCCCAGCATCTCCCTAAATGTAACCTAATACTGTCAGGAAGAGTCAGCCTTAAACAAATAACTCACCACAACGCTGCACTAAATAAAGATTATGACAATCTAATGCTGATCTTCCAACTGGAGATGTTTAGACACAACAGAATTGATTTTTTTCTGTTTTAAGAGAAGAAGGTCAGGCAGAAAAACAGTATTCCAGAGGTCAATCAGCCCACTGCCCTCAAGCACATTTTGCTGCATCTTGAAATTTCCCTCCAGAGAAAACATTATGAGCATTTATCTTGTCCTGCTGAGAGGGGAATGGGAAAGATGATGCAGCATCTGAGTTCTGGTGAAACAAACACCAGCAGTTTCACTGCTTGTACAAAACAATCCCCCAAAACCACAAAGTTACCCTGGGTTAATTTAATGATAAAGTCCACAATGACTGCATTGTCTTTTACTGCATCCAACAAGATCATTTATCTCTTTTTTTTTTTTTTTTTTTTAATGGAATCACCTGCTATGCTCTATTTTCACACACTCTCAGTGTTACAGCAAAAACCAGTGTCACAACCCCCAAAAAGCCTCAATTCCAGCACCACTGATTCCTGAGCAGCCAAAAAGGGGCAGAGCAGGGCCAGGGTCCCACAGCAGCAGAGCCTGGGGCAGGCAGTGCCAGCAGAAATGAAACCCAGCTGTGATCCTGGGCGTGAGCAGAGCCCAGAGTGCAGCAGGGACAAGTGACAGGCCCAGGCTGTCCCTGCTGTCACAAGTGCTCCTTGTCAGGGCAGGGATGTGCTCAGAGATGTGCTGCCTTCGGAGATCCAGCTCCAGGGAGGAGGGAAGGAAAGGGGTCAGCAGTCCCCTGAGGAGAGGGGATTTGGAAAAGAATGGGAAAACTCCTAATAAGAGGACCTGAGAAATATTTGCTGCCTGGGAAGACAATCCCCAACAAGCTAAATCCAGCCCCCAAAAGGAGAGGCTTTGATGCTTTGACAGCAGTCGAGTTCAGAGGAATGACAGCATCACCCTCTTGTCTCCCACTCCCACCTCTCCTTCACTTGATTCATCAGTTCTTCCACTGCAAGGACCCCAGGGAGGCCTTTTTGCCATTTTAAATCACCCAGAAAGGCAGGATGCAGCTGGCAGTGTGCCACAGGGGCAGTTCCAGGGACAGGTCACAGGGGCCCTGCCCTGCCCAGCTCTGCCCATTCCACAGGGATTGCACTGGATTCCGCTTGGAAACGCTCCCACTTGCACACTCCCTGCCCCATCCTCGCTGAAATGTCAGCCAGGAGTGAGGGATCATCACCTCCTGCTGTCCCCTTCCCCAGGTACCACAGAGCCCCACCTAAAACCCAGTTTTGTGCGCTCCCATTGCATTATTTGGGACAGCACCTTCACCAGGGTGCACACCAGGATCTCTGGGGTGAAACTTCCACACAACACATAAAAAGAGAGGTTTTCTCCTGCAGAACAGCTGCTCTCCTTTACCTGTGCCTCCAGGAATGATGGGGCTGTTTTATAAATAGTTTTCAGCTCAGCAATTAAGCAAGATGTCTCAGCAGCAAGCAAATGTTTCAGCAGCAGTGAGATTGCTGTAACAGAGTTCAAACTCTCCTTATCCCCCTGCTTTTATCCACCAACCTGGAATTACATCCCTGCTCCTTAATGCCAAATGCAAATTTCGCTTTCTGCTTTGTCCCACCTCCCCTCTGGGATCAGATTCCTCCCTTCTGTGCCTGCTGTGGCGAGGTTGTGATAACGCCCAGCACATCTTTGGATTTCACATCTTCAAAAGCTGGCCTGGCAGAGGGGGGTTTCACAGTGAAATAAATTCTGAGGTGCATTATTGTGAGACAAGGAACAGCTCAGGTGGGTAATCAGTGAAGTGCCTTCTGCCCCACCAAGGTGTGAATCGATGCCACTGCAGGACACAGGTGCACACAGCTGTTCTCAAAGTGAAGGAAAAAAAATAAAATTATTTTCTGACTCCAACATTTATGGGTTTCCAAAAGCGGCAGCGGATTGGAGGGTGACAGTGCCACCTCTCCAATGACACTGGGCAAACCAACAGCCCATCCAATTTCTCTTCTCTATAAAAGAATGCAAAACAATGAGTTATTTTTTGAAAGCGTGTGAGAAAGCTTGTTACAAAAATGTTAACATCAGAAGGTTTGGAAAATCTGGAAAAATCAGGGCGACAAATGAGAGCAAAAGCAACAGTTCAAGCACAACTCAGACATCCATGGGGGACAAACAGACCCCAGCCCGTGCTGCTGTCTGTGTTTTGTTCCTTCCTCTTGATCACTTCCTTTTGATCACTTCCTCTTGAAGGAACATTTTTTAGCTTTAAAACTGAAATTTCATGTCTGCCCTAAAAAAAAATTTAAAAAAATTTTAAAAAAATAAATAAAAAGAAGGAAAAGCAAAAGCTGCAGAGGTCTTGGTCCTTTTTAACTGGCACTGTCAGAGTGCAAAACTTTGCAACTCTGGAAATAAAGAGACTAGACTTGTAACTATTTATAATTATTTAATTGGGACTCTTCAGTTAATGCTGCATTAACACTTTGCATAATCTAATCTCTGCCTTACACAAGTGCTATTTTAAGCTCCAAAATTTCATGTCGCAATTTTCAGGATAAAGAATTTTGATTGTAATGATAGGGCAGAGGCTGGTAAAGAAAAGTGGCATGAGACAAGAATGCAGAGCTGTGCTTTCCCTCCCTGGCCACAGCTTTTCTCTTGCACTGTGCTCCACAGAATCAGGAACCTGCAATTAGATTAATCCTACAATTGATTCCAAAAGGTTCAGTGATTAAAAACAACTGTACAGAACCAACATTTAGAAAAAGAATCAAACACTATTTATGCACCAGTAGCTTTGTTAAAAACAGGGAGAAAACCCACTCAAGCCAGAGGAACAAGCCCAAGGTTTAATTTATATAAATTGCAGCCACCTGCTCGTTCCATTTCCAAAAGAAAGATTTTCCTGAGTGCTCTAAATCAATTTCTCCAGCTAAAGGAATCTCTGGGAGTCTCACTCATTTAATCTTCCATCTGGGGTTGCCAACCTTTCCCCTTAAGCTGCAGATATGATTAGTAAATTAGGAAGTGATTACCCTCACCCAAGCAAGCTGGCTCCAGCCAGCCCCGTTCATACACACACTCAGTGCCACAAAACACAAAAATTGGATCAAGGCAGGAGGAATCTCCCTGCTCTGGGAAAGGAGGGATTGTTGATGTAGGGAACTGTGCTGATGCCTGGGCAGTAAAATCCTCACCCTGCCAGGAGCTCCCAGCTGGCACCACAGCATCTCCACGAGCTGTGTCCCCAGCTGGGTGTCAGCAGCAGAAAATGTCACTGCACAGGTGCAGGAGCCAGTGGAAATAGCATCAAGGGCAGATGACATGAAGAACAGGGCTCCTGGTTGATAAAAGCACTGAAAAGAGGGCTGGCTTTGCTGTGGGTTACAGGAACAGGCTTCTCACTGGAGCTGGACTCTGAACCCACTCCCAGGGCACCCCCACCGCCCAAAATGCTGCCCAAAAACCACACCAATGGCTTTTCCTCCAGAGGATCCTCCTGGCCTCAAGCAAGCAAGTTTGGCCTTGGTCTGGAGCTGTTTGCAGGTCCCCAGAACATTTTGATTACTGGGCCAGACTGGAGCCTTGTGTGCTGCCCCAGACACGCAGGGAAAACAAACTCTACAAACTCTGCTGAATTTCACAAGTGCTTCTCAATTATTTCCTCACAAACACTTTAAATCTCCTCATTTCAATCCTTCCTGTCTTGGAGGGATCACTTGTAGCAGGGTATATTTAGGAACTGAGGAATGCTGGAGGAGGACTGACAAATGTGGACACTTTCTGTCACTTGCAATCATAACTCAGTGTAACAGGAGAGCATGGGAGGAACAGGATTGCATTTACAAGCCTTTGTTATCTCATGTCAGTTGCTATTCCCCATTGCTGCTGCTCATCAGTCAGATTTCTTTACTGTTTGGATACTTCATTCCTTAAAAGGATGCAAAAAGGGACCCACTGCCAAAGCCTTTCCAATTTACAGCAGGCTTGTGGCAGAGCCAGCGTGGTTATTTCCTGCTGAGCTCTAATATGTGTCACCAGGATGGGAGAAGCTGAAGAAAGGATGAAGGAAAACACGTCCTTCTCTGGGTCTGGTGTGCAGGGTGCCCCCCTGCCTGCTCCATGCCCAAGAAACCCTCACACACCCCGGGCACAGCGCCCATGCCCTGCCTGCCAGGAGCTCTCAGATCCTCTTGGCCCATCACACCACGGGATTTTCACCAGGATGAGAAAGCAGAGCTCTGGGCTCTCACTTATCAGGGATATTTAACAACTTCAGGGATCTTCTTCCCTTTTTTCCTCTGCAATTTTGCAGGTGGTGGAGCGTGTGGGAGAGGAGAGGTGGCGCCTCTAAACTTTCCTTTGCATTTTAATTAAGCCTGAATACTAAAAATTAAAAAGCTATTTGCTAAGATTAGCATAAATCTAAAAAAATGATCGAGCCAAAATCAAATTAAGTGGCTTTTTGTCATGACTGTGAATGAGTAGGTGAGGTGACATCCCTCTGCTGCAGATGGGCTCACTCCTCTCTGCAGTGGAGCTCAGGGTGGTTCTGCCCAGGTCTCCTCCTGTGTCAGACCTCTGAAAGCTCTGCAGAATCCATCCCAGCAGCTGATCAGGGCTGCTCTGCACTCAGACCTCTGTGTGCTGCAATGTCCTCATCCATAGTGCAGATTTCTTGTTGAATCTGATTTATTAACTGGTGTTAATGAATGCTAAAATAAATAAATGTTTATGTGAGTTGTTGAGCTGGGCAGGCTCAGAGGTGGTGCTGCAAACTGCACTCTCTGACAGGGATTAAATGTGGGGATCTCCTGGTTCTGCCCCAGAAGGGAGGAAGAACTGGAACAAGAGGGAATTTCTGTGGCAGCCAAGGATGCCCACACTGGAATTAGGAGTGGCCTTGCCCGTGGCTTGCTCAGCAGCAGTTCTGATGATGCCTGGATGCACCTTTGAATCTAAACAAAACCCTTACCTTAAAGCTAAAAACATTTGGGTTTGCAAAAAAATTATCATCACCATTTAGAATTTTGAGCTGGCACTTCCTCCAAATATTTTTACAAACAATTTTGCACCTTTTTAATTTTCTTTTTTTTTTTTCTTTTTGATAGCGTTGGGATCAAATCTTAACAAGAATTTTAGTGCATTTTGACAGTGATGGGATCAAACCTTACAAGAATTTTAGTGAACTGCTTCTGATTTGTCAGCCAGTCCTTTATAATTTTTCCCCCTCATATGAAATCCTCAGCATTTCCAGCTCCAACACAGCTAGGCAGGAATTTGGAGGGCTCTGCTGTAAATATGCAAGTTGAATTCCCTTCAGCCCAAGCCAGTGTAAGTTGGATACTGCTGTTCCACTCCAGTGATCATCTCATTTGCAGCCCAGGCCACGACTTGGGATGATTTTTTTTTTTAAAGAGCAAAATGACAAATAATTGCAGGTAATGCCATGCAACTTACCATGAAATCAATACAGCAAAATGAGGCAGGAATATTAAAAGCAGGAGCATTTCCCTGCAGCACACAGCAGATATGCTGAAGGAATAAAAGGAATAAAAATGTCTTGATCACAAACATTTGCTCCTGGTCTGAGGATGTCACACCACGCTCCAGCTCCATCAGCAGGCATCACATCCTCTTGCCCCTGCCCTGTTCTCTCAGGGCTTTCAGGCTGGGCTGCTGAACTGGAAGGGACTTGAGCACAATCCCTGGGAACTATAAATACCAGCCCAGAGCTGAGCCAGGGAAAGGACACAGGGAGGAATAGAGAAAACCCCGTTGAGAATGGGGCAGCTGCTGGAGAGGGCAGAGCCCAGCTGGTGCAGGAAGGAAAATGTTCCTTTTCTTCCAGGATTTTGTCACCTTCACAGTGACCAAGCCTCTGGTTTTCAGGGACTTTTAAAGCTAGAGTGTCACAGACATATTTCATGAAAAATCCTTTTGTTAGGATCTTTCCTCCTGAGAAGCTGAGAGGCCTCAGAAATTAAATGTAAGCAATGATTACCTGCTGCTGTGGAATGCAACAGGTGCATCTTTGATTGGCCTTATGTGGTTGTTTTTAATTAATGGCCAATCCCAGCCCAGCTGTCTCAGACTCTCTGGTCAGTCACAGGATTTTATGATCATTCCTTTCCTTTCTATTCCTTGCCAGCCTTCTGATGAAATCCTTTCCTCTATTCTTTTAGTATAGTTCTAATATATCATTTTCTTTTAACATAACATATATCATCAAATAATCAATCAGCCTTCTGAAACATGGAGTCAGGATTCTCATCTCCTCCCTCGTCCTGGGACCCCTGAGAACACCCCCACACTAGAGCACCCAAAATAATTCTCCCTGAAGAGTCTGATTCCACTGCCAGAGCCCACCCTTGATGTCAGCCAGCAGCAGGGAGGGATGTCCCCAAAAACCCTTCCCCTGCCAAGGTCAGGGCTGCCTGGGGATGTGACCTGACAGGGCACTGATGGAAAACCCCAAACCCCGGTGCAGAAGGGGAAAAAAAGCCCCAGTCTAAACCTTCATATTTGAAAGTAAAGGTTTAAAGTTTTAAACTGTTTTTTAAGTGTAGAAAAATTGGTAGTAGTTTATCCTAAGGTGTATTTTAAGACATGCTTGATATTGCAAAATATGTATTTAAGATGGCACAAGCAGAGAAGCTAAAGCCAAGAAGGAAGAAGTACCAAGCTCAAAGGGGCACCAGGAGACCCCCCTGGACTGCCAGCATTTGTAATTATTACATTTGGCAATGTTCAGTGACCCCAGCCATGTCAGAGCACACATCCCCTCAGATGGAGGGCTGCTCTCTCCACAGATTGTAAACTAAGTTAAAAAATTAGAAAGAAACCCTTTGATTTTAAACTGTAGCTAAAAGTTAAGCCCACAGAGCAGCTGGGAGGGAGCAGAACAATCAATCATTCCCCAAGAGCAGCTAATTGCCTCCAGCAGCATCTTAGCACCACAGAAAAAATCAGAAATCACAACTGAATGCCAACACATGGGAACTACAGCAGGGCTTCACCAGATTATTAGAAAGGAACATTCTGGAGTTAATAACGGGTCCTGCATCAGATTTCATCCCTACCTCAGCCTGGCAAAGCACCAGGACACAAATCCAGCTTTGCTTCCCCTGGGAAGGGTTCAGCTCTTGGATTCAGAGTCCTCACAGGGCTGGGTCACCCCGAGGGCTCCTGGCCCTAAATAAATACAGGAATTCTGGCCCTAAATAAATACAGGAATTCTGGCCCTAAATGCAGGAATTTGTCCCAGCTGAGCCCTCTTTCCCTTCTCCCTTCCCAGGTATCCGGTGGCTGGGCAGGTCATATATATATATATTTATTAGGATAATTAATTAATCAGCATCAGCAATTCATTCCAATTCCCATCTTTCCAGGATGGAGGCTCTCCACAGATTTTCTAGGAAACAAAAAAGCAGAATTTTTTTGTCCCTGTGTGTGTGCACCACGCCAGGTTCTGCACCACTTGACAGCTTGAGCAGACTGACATTATTGCAGCACTTTTTAGAGTTTTGCACTTCAAACTCTACCCTTTTTGCTTAAAAAAAAAAAAAAAAAAGGCAGCAAGCATCTTCTGTCATTAATTTTCTCACATTTTTTCAGAAATGTGATGGCTCTTTAGCACTCCTCTCTTGTTGTCATTTCCCAAGTGTGACTGATGGCTCTGCCAGGCCTGGGGGCATGGGCATCACTGTTCCCAGCACTCCAGCGGTGTCAGCTCACACACAGCCAAGACAAGATCACAAAACCCAAATTGAACACCACAAAACCACTCAAAACTTGCAATGAGCATCTCTGGGTGCCTGGGCTCAGCAGGTTTGAGCCCACAGAGCCTCCTGGGGGGATGCCTGGTGTCCCCAGGATTTCAGGATGTGACAGAAAATCCTGTGGGTGTTTTGGTGCTGCTGCTGCATCTTTTTACTTTTGCACCTCTCCTTTGGTGCCTGCAGGCTGCCCCTGCCCTGAGAACTGCTGCAGGGAGGGAATCAGAGCAGCCTGGGGGTGTTGTTATACCCAGAGTCTGTCTGAGCTGCTCTGCACTCAATCCCTGCATTACCTGAAGTGCTGTCACCCCTCTCTGCCACTAATGCAGCAAATGAAGAGTCAGCTCGGAGGAAATAACTCCTCCAGAGCCTGGAGTGCCACTCGTGCTCCTGCTGCTCTCTGAGAGGATCCAGCTCCAGCAGCTGGGGCTCAGAGCCCTGCCCAGCCAGGGGATGCCAGTGTGTGTGTGTTACAGAGGGGATGCAGGATGGTACAGGGCTCACCTCCCCTCCAGCACCTTCAGGCTTTGGGAACTCCCTGACTGCATCCTGATGGGAATACCTCAGCACATCCTGAGGTAAATCCGCTCAGGAGCAGGGGGTGTTTGCAGGATAACGGGCAGCTCCTTTGCTGGGGGAGGTTTTCCAACAGGGACCAGCCCCTGGGTGCTGCTTGTGAAAAATGCTTATGATTGGCTTTTGGCAAATATTGAAATGAATATTTTATGTGTTATGTTATAAAGTAATGCTGTGTTGATTCTCTTAAGTGGTGTGTTAAGTATAGTTTTGGGTTATAACGAAATGTTTAAATAGAGACTGTGCTATGTAGGATACTTGTGTTAAAGAAAGGACTTGCAGGGAGATAGCAGCCACAGGACACCTGAATCTTTCAGAGAAAGAGAATTTATTGCCCTCTTATCAGAAAAAATGAACTTCTTCCTGCCTCGAAGGCGCTGTCAGGGTTCAGAGGAAGAAGCTGACACTGTCCAGCCAGAATCCTGTGTGTGAATGGAATTTATGCATCATGTCTGAGATGTATGAATATGCAACAGGCTGTTGTTTTTAAGGGTTAATCCTCTGTTAACGTGGGTCCCTTTTCAGGCTTGTGCTGCCCAGAAAAAGGTACCCGGATGTTCCTAACTCTTCATTTCTATTGTCTCATATTGTCCTAATCCAAACTGTCCAAATTACTATTACTCTAATTGTATTACTATTTTTATAACCATTTTATTACTATTAAACCTTTAAGAATTTAAAAACAAGTGACTGGTGTTTTTCACACTGTTTGTACATCTTTTACTTCAGCTGGAACAGGAGCTGACCCCACCAGGGGTGTCACACCAAGAAACCAAATTCCCCTGGTGGTGACCTCGGCACACACAGAGCTCCAGCTGCCTTTCAGGGTTTTGCTCTCAGACTGTTTGAGTCAGTGGGAAAACCTAACTTCAGTGGGAAAACCTAAATTCAGTGGGAAAACTTGAGTTCAGTGGGAAAACCTGAGTTCAGTGGGCTTCTGCATCAGAGAGCATTCCCTGCAAGGAAACCCAGCAGGTCCAACACAAACAGCCCTCTGGAACTGAACTTAATTATTGCTTTGACAAGCCTCCACTCCTTCCATTTCATCACAGACTTTGTGGGAAACTCTGGGATGTTTCCCTTCTCCTGCAAATATTTAAACACATGCACTATTTCATTATTACTTTCCTCTGTATTCCTATTTTGGTTTTTTACATTTCCCTGCACAAGATATATGCCCCAAAGGGATCAAAACAGAACAAGGGTAAATGATAGCTTATTAAAAGAGGAATGGGAAATATTCTTCTGATTACTTCTTTGCTTCTCTGGCCACAGCTATACCCTGCTTTCGTGGCTCTTAATGACCAATTTTACCATGAACTGCAAGGCACTTGTATGACCTTGTTGACCTAATTTTGATCAATGCTGTGCTGCAGAGGCTCCCAGCCCTGCAAGAGAAAAAGCTTTTTCCAGCTGATATGGGCTGGATGGAATGGGCTGGACGTGGGCCAGCCTAAATGGGAATTCTTCAGCAGACAAAGCCCTGCACTGGAGACTGGGTGGACTGCAAGAACAGAGGGAGTAAAGCATAATTAAATATGCAGGAGCTATTTTTAAACCTATTGTAGGGAAGACAATTGAATAAAAAAGAGCCAGGAGAGATTAAATATTGTTAGAGATGGGCAAGAGGAGCTGGGGATGGAGGGGATGGACCCAACCACGTGGTGGGATTTGGGGAAATGCCAAGAGCTGGCAGCACCCCACACTGGGGTGGTCAGGGATGGGCTCAGCAAAGAGGGAGACCCCAGCCAGGAGAGCTTCAGAAAGAAGAGGGAGTTAAGGAACAAGTAGAGTTCCTAGGGGAAAACACAACAAAAAATCACAACATGGAGAGATGGCATCCACACCTGCATTCTGCAGATCTGGGGGCAGCTCTGGGGGATGCTGGCTCTGCATTGCCCCAGGGCTGAGAGTCTGGGGGTGCTCTCCTGGTTTGGGCTCTGGGCACACAGGGCCAGTCCTGGGGCACTGCAGGCTCTGCACAGTGACAGCTGAGTGAGCAAGGGCACACACATGAAAACTGAGTGAGCAGGAGCACACACATGAAAACTGAGTGAGCAGGAGCACACAAACAGGAACTGAGTGAGCAGGAGCACACAAACAGGAACTGAGTGAGCAAGGACACACAAATGAAAACTGAGTGAGCAGGAGCACACACATGAAAACTGAGTGAGCAGGAGCACACACATGAAAACTGAGTGAGCAGGAGCACACACATGAAAACTGAGTGGGCAAGGGCACACATTTTGCCAGAAAACCAAAGCCAGTGTGTAGTGTCCAAATGAACCCTTACAAACTGTTCCCTATCACTCAGACTTCTTGTACTTTTTAAATTACTTTTTTTTTTCTACTTTTCCATCCATAATCTGATTATTATTGGTTAACTCGGTGAGTGCAACTTACAGAAGCAAAGAATTACAGGCTAAAGAACTTCAAAGTAATTTTCTGGAGCTTTCAGTTTGGGATACTCGTGGAACTGAACACAGAAAATTAGGAATTGCTATTTAGTTATTTTTTATTCAAAGGGGATCTTCATCAATTAAACCTCTTATAGATATTTGGATGAACGATGAAGTTTGTAGAGTTCATTCCAGATCATAAAAACAGATAAAGCAAGAAAACCTATAAAATCAACTATCCTAGGGAGGATAAGAAAAAATGGCAAGCACTTAAATTTTCTTTTAATAAACTATTTAGCAATATTTATTTAATGATTGCCCAATTCAGCTGCTGTAACACTCTTTAATAACTCATAAAGCATATTTTACAGCAGCCGTGAGATTTCATGTCATCGCAGTGGAAGGAAAATCTATCTCGACATGAAGCTTCTGAAAGCAATGGGAAAAAATGAAGCTGAGGATTCTGGATGGGAAAAATATTTTTTTTTTAATTGAGGCAAATGCTTTCTATCACCTTCTTTGTCTGTGTACTGGAGCCAGGCAGCTATTATATGCAATTTGAGTCTGCCACTTGAAGGGTGTGATGCATATTAGAGTGGGTAAAAGTAGTTGTGAGCAAGTTAAATTTAGCCCTTATTACCTGCATTATGTTAATGCCTCTGGGTGCTAACAGATTGAAAGCCGTGGTGATAGACACTGTACAAGCACAGAGCAAGACAGGAGTCACTCAGGGCATGGGCTGAATCAAAACAGACAAGACAGAAAAAGGGTAGGAGGCTTGGAGATGAAAGCAGAGGAAAATAAAGAACAGCAGAGCCAAGGGAAAAAAAAACGGCTTAGGATTTTTTTTCTTTTTTTCTGGCAAAAAAATACATTTCATCTATAAGTGAGCATTTGTCAAAGCCATAAAATGTTTTCAGGAGCGATATTCTTCCCTGGGCATGTGAAAGAGAGAGCAGCAGAGGTTCAAATCTCTGCTTCAAGGATTAAAAGATTTGGATCTTCGTTCTCCTAAAGAGTGACCTAATGACCAGGCTGCTGAGGCTCCTCTGAGATGCTTTCATGGAGAACAAACAGGGAGGCTTTTCCAAATGTCACAGGGGTCAGGACGTGGGAAAAGGCTTTCCAAGGAGCCCTCCCCAGGAACAGCAGCGTGGGGCTGCCCTGGCAGGAGCCCTGTGCTGTCCCTGCCTGGGCAGGCTGACACTCCTTGTCCTTTTCTCCTTCTCATCTTCCCCCAGCAGCTGCTCCCTTTGCAGCTCAGCTTTCCTTTCTGGCCCAAACAGAATGTTTATTTCTATAAATACCTGAGCAAATGGCTGCAAAGTGGGGAACTTTTCTGGGTACATGTACAGGGATTCTGGTTTTGTGGAGAGTGGGAGGCACAGGTGAAACAGCTCAGTGACAGCTCTGCCCTACAACGTGCAGGTGCAGCTTGGAGGAGGGTTTTACACACCTCAAACCAAAGCAAAAATACCTGGCAGGTTACCCAGATCTATTAACTGAGCCGTGGAGGGCTCCAATGATAACTTGGAGCTGTGATAAGGGAGGGAGGGAAGAGCAAACTGCTGCTGGTCCATTGATGATGGTCACACACTGCTTTATTGAACAGCTAAATTCCTGCCCAGAACGATCTAACACAAGCAGACACACAACATGCATGTGTGTGGCCATCAGATTAGTAGCTGACAAGCTCTATCACCGTGGCTTTATTGCTTTGGCTGTTCCAAACTCTCCATTTTAATGTCCTTTCAGGTGACTGCTGCGTGGTGACAGGCAACAGGAGCGTTGCCATGTCTGAGAAGCTGGGATGGCTGTCATCACACTGTGGTTTGAGGCTTCTCTCCAGCCCTGCATGGCAAGGATGTTAAAAAATGCTCCCTCAGGAGCAGCCTCGTTCCTCAGTGCAGCAGCAAACAAAGTGCTGTCATTTTGGTGAGTTTTGTTTTGAAGCTTCTACAAGAGCTGATGGCACGCCTGAAGGAAGGCAAATATCTCTGAACTGTCTGTGTTTCCCCAGAACTCCTACATTTCAGCAGAAGAAAAATTGAAACTTCTTTTCCTGTCCCCTTTCCAATTGTGTTTGTTCTCCCTGGCTGCCTGCGAGGCTGGCTGATGTCACCACAGGGTAAGTGATAAAAACGGATGTATCAGAAACATTTTCCTCTGGCAACTTAATTTTAACAGTGTTTGCAACTTTCCTGAGCTTACAGTGGCAGGGGAAAGCCTTGGGTACGAGGCTGGGATCTGTGCCTTGGACCCAGCCACAGGAATGTGCTTCCTGCAGTCCAGGAGCACCAGGATGGACTGAAACGTGATATTACCAAAGTATTTGATATTTTGTCGCTTTTCTCCACCTTGTCCAGTGCTGTTCAAAGTCATCCATAGAAAATGAGCTTCACTGGATTTACAGCCCCCAGCTCTGCCCCTCCCTGGCACAAAGCTGCCCCTGGCTTGCCACAGCCATCCTGGAAAAGGAAAGCTTACTGCAGCCTGCACAAAGGTGTCAAACTGGGGCTGCTTTTTTAATAAGCTCCTTTTTGTCCCTCCCTGCCAGGCAGAGGAGGATCTGTGGCTCTCTGGTGGGTCCCTCTGAGCAGGGAGCTGCCCTGGGTGGGGCTGAGGGTGTCCCCAGCCCTGCAGAGCCCAGGCTGAGCTCAGCACCAAAGCCCAACTGCATCCCTGGGACAGCACAGGGACAGGGCAGGGCACAGCTCCAGAGCCCTGCCAGCTTGGGGCAGGACAGCATTTCCCTGGAATTAACTATCAAGAACAGAGAAAGAAGCCTTGGTCTGGCCAGTACGTTGCCTGCATTGTCAATTCGCCTTCCTAAGTAGCTCCTTAATTTTCCTAATTTTCAAAGAACTGAATTAACGAAGGTAAAGGGGTCTAATGAAGTGGTAAGATGAATCCCATTACACTGAAATGAAAACAATCCTGCAAAGCAAAGAAAGAAATTCTGAAACTGTCTCGCTTTGGAGCTGAACTTGTGCCAACAGCAAACAAGTCACAGAGCCAAGGTGAGTACCAAGAACATTGCTTGGCAATTTTCTTGAGCAGGTTATATGGCCCCTGCTCACAACTCCGAGGATGTAATTTATTTGTCCTCACAACATATTGCACCGGGGAGAGTGAAGAAATATTTCCCCATTCATTAGTCAGGGAGGAAGTGAGAGACCAGAGCAACACAGAAAATACGCAGCCACTTACTTCCCATGGAAATGGCATTAAGGGCCAACGAGAACGAGAACATGCTCAGGTAATTTATTTACCTATATTGCTGTTACCAATAAGACCCAACAAAAACACACGGGGCAAACATAATCTGAGCATCTTCTGCAAGAGGAGAGCTCAGCAAAAATAAACCAGAGGAGGCACCAAACACCCCCTTTCATGTGGCCTGGCCCTGGCCCTCCATGTTTCTTAGTGACTGATTAATATTCATGCAAACCACCACTTCAATTAGAAACCTAGTGGGATTAATTGGATGGAAAACTACTTGCAAAGCAGTGCATAAAGAGGAAAAAAAAAATCAGAGAGACCTGTTTTGTCTTTTGTCTACTGCCACCAAAATAGTGCAGCAGTTACAGGGTGGGTCCAGGATGTACCCCCAAAGTGTCCCAAACTGAGAACCTTTGGGATGGGTGGGCAGCCTGGAGAGGCAGCAGGGCACTCAGGAGCCAGCTGGGATTGAAGCTGAAGCCTGGCTCCCATGCTCTGTGAAAAACGCCAGTCACTTGTTTTTAAAATGTTAAAGGTTTAGTAGTAATAAAATGGTTATAAAAATAGTAATACAATTAGAGAAATAATAATTTGGATAATTTGAATTAGGACAATATGAGACAATAGAAACAAAGAGTTACGGACATCCAGGTACCTTTTTCTGGGCAGCATAAGCCTGAAAAGGGACCCACGTTGACAGAGGATTAACCCTTAAAAACAACAGCCTGTTGCATATTCATACATCTCAGACATGATGCATAAACTCCATTCCAACGCAGGATTCTGTCTGGGCAGTGTCAGCTTCTTTCTCTGAACCCTGACAGTGCCTTCGAGGCAGGAAGAAGTTCATTTTTTCTGATAAAAGGGCAATAAATTCTCTTTCTCTGAAAGATTCAGGTGTCCTGTGGCTGCTGTCTGGTGTGAGTCCTTTCTTTAGAAAAGTATCCTATATAACACAGCCTCTATTTTAACATTTTTTTAAAACTTAAAACTATATTTAACACACCACTTAAGAGAATTAACACAGCATCACTTTCTAACACAACACATACAATATCCCCTTTAACATTTGCCAAAAGCCAATCATAAAATACACATTTTTCACAGCTCCTTGAAGCAGCCAGCTCTTCCAGGAGATGTCCCAGGATCACATCTCTCATTTGCTGGCTGGGCACAGATTTTTCCTGCCCACAGCAATGTCCTGTCACTGCTCTGTCTCCCTCTCCAAACGTGGCCCTCCTCAGACACAATGCACCCGCATCTTTCATCACTTTTCCTGCAAGTTTAGTCCCGTTATCCCACAGAAACTTCCTGACCACCTGCCCCTGAGTGAGAAGCAGGCCCTAATCCTCTTCCACATCCATGAGTCAGATTCACAGATGAATATAGAAAAAGCAGAGATTTCTTGCCAGGAATCGAGTTCCTTTCTTCCCCTGGCTGTTTAAACAGTGGGCCAGTTGCTTGAAAAATAGATATACCTCTGCTCTCTCTTTTTCTTGCCAATGGATCATGTTCTTCCTCAACTCCTGGCTTCATATGCCACCACAGTGAAACATTGCAGAAATGTGAATAAATCAGGCCTTCTAATCAAAAGAAACCCTGAAACTTATAAATGGAAAACTCAGCCACACTCTGCTCTCCTCAGAAACGCTCATTGTGGCGACAGAAATAACTGTTTGTCAAAGAAAAAAAAAATAGAAATGTGGGGCCTTTTTATGTCAGCCTAGATTATTCAGGTGGTGTTTATTACCCCTGCAGAGCAGAACCAGAGGCCGTGCCCCAGCTAGAGCCGTTCTGCTGCTGCACCTCCAGGAGCAGCGGGGGGAAATGCCTCCCTCAAGACAGCTCTCAGCATCTCAGATGCTCAGGGAGAGAGCCACGGGCAGGGTGGGTTTGAGGAGCTCGATCAGGCTCTGGCACAGCTGCTGTTTCACTTTTGGCAGGCAGGCAGTGAGGGTTTGAAGTGTGGCTGGTCTGGAACAGCTCCTGGCCGCGCTGCTGCGCCCTCCCTGCCTCTCCGAGGTGTTTTCTGCTTGGATGGACGAGATGTTGGGTGTGAAAAATGTGTATTCCATGATTGGCTTTTGGCAAATGTTAGAGGGAATGTTGTATGTGTTGTGTTAGAAAGTGATGCTGTGTTAATTCTCTTAAGTGGTGTGGTAAATATAGTTTTAGGTTATAACAAAGTGTTAAAATAGAGACTGGAATGGGACAGAGTCCCACAGAAGCCTCAGCTGAGATATTAATGTCCTTAATTATTTAATTAAGAAGACTGACCCCAAGAAAGGCTAAAATCAGTCAAGGGCTCCCGCAGTTATCACATGGAGGATTCCCAGGAGTTTCTGTTGGGATTTGTCTTTGTGTGGAACAGAAACTGGATGGAAAGTCCTTCCCAGTCCTGCTCTCAGTGAAAATATTGCTTTTCAAACACGAGGCACTGCTGGGTTTCAGTGCTTAAACCAGCAAGAGGAACCAAGAATTGGCCAAAAGTTCTGATTGCAATATCAGAGATGACATCATTCTCCTCTCCTCTCTTGTCTATACAAGTTTGGGAATGAAAAAACCCCAGTGGTTCAATACCATGGGAGAATTTGCTGTTCTATCAGAAATGTCTTTTGCCAAATGAATGCAGATGTTCATGCCAGGACAGGAGCACTTTGTAATTGGAAAACAGCTGAAAATAGAAAAAAAAAAAAAAAAAAAAAGGAAGTGCATGCCTGCCATGCCTTAAATTGCCTGTAATCCTTGAAACAAAATCAATTGAATTCAGCTACACTGAAGTTTTTTGCTGGATTACTTCTCAGCCTGCCAACAATAGCTGGGAATTTCTACAAAGGGAGCAATGCTTTTCTAAAGATAATTAGTCCACTTCATGGGCACTGGGAATTTTCAGAGGAGGAGAGTACCTGTCTGCTCTTTATGCATTCACTGAGCCTGGCACAAAGAGCAGGAAAAGACAGCAGAAACTTTCAGAGGGCATTTGACACTGGGATCTGCTCAGCAGGAGAAGTCCACTGGGACTGGGAGTTGTCCTTTTTGGCATTCTCTCTATGATCACTTGTGAGCTGCAGGAGTGGATGGGGAGGCTGTAAATCACAGGGGAAGCTGGGAAAGTTGGGTTTTCACCTGCTGAACACAGCACCACGGACCTGGCTGGCTGCTGCCCCACACCAGTGTGGTGGAAGGAGCCCAGTGAAGCACCAGCTCACCAGGAAAACCAGAGAGGAGAGGGATGAGGCTTGGGCTCAGCAAGCTCCAGTTTGCCCCGAGTGCCTGTGCTGATGGACTGGGCACAAGGAGGGGGCAGAGAGCAGCTGAAGCTCTGCTGGCACGGTCACACCGCCCTGACAGGGCAGCTCCTCCCTCTCCAACAATTTCTGTGCCTCTGTTCTGGTACTTCTGGCAGAGGGAGCCAGGCTCTGATGGGAATTGCAGCGAGGTTTCCCTGAGGTCCTGCCTGAATTTAATAACCCCAATGAAGCTGTTCTTCTCCACCCCACCCTCCCTGTCAGGCGTTATTACTGAGCTCAGAGCTCGCTGTTTATTATTTTCCCAGTTTTTGGCCACAACACGGTCTGCTCCAGCACAGCAAGGCTGGCCTGCAGAAAATGAGACTGTCCTTAAAAATAAACAGCTCTGGTAATCCAGGAGAGGAGCGAGGCACAGGCTGTGCATTTCCAAGGGGGAATGGTGATTGAACTGACCAAGGAGCAGCTTTTAGGCTGAGCTGAAGGAAATGGATGTGGCAATAATCCCATGTTACCTATTGAATGGTAATTTCAGAGACATCCTTTGCTGAGTGTTTGAAAGGACAAAATTTGAATTCTAATTTCCAGAGAAGGCGAAGGCATTTATAACAATTGCCTTTGTGCAATCGCTGGAGCCAGGCTCTATGCAGGGGCACAGCACAATGCATCTGGTAAGGAGTCAAAGATAAATGGAACAATCTGAGATCTACAACTCTAATTATGCACATCTCTCTATCCTAAAGGGGTTTATTTGGCTATAGTTGCTTTTAGAGCCATTAAGGAACGGTTGCATTACATCTCTGTTAGTGTGGGGGCATGTGCAAAGCTGCACTTATGCCCAAAGCCTTTTTTTACATGGAATGAGCCCTAAAATGGAATTCAAATTCAGTTTGTTTCCATTACAGTGCTGTGATCATCACAAGTTATGATTTGTTAAAAATACCGATAATCACATTTCTGCATTAAACGGGTGTGTAAGAAAGGAACAGGATCCACATTAAAAACGTGAGTCAGGAAATATTTACAAAGGAGGAAGAAAGAATAAATCTGCTACAAATGCATTATCCCCTTAGCAACACAAATCCCAGCCTGAGCTTGCTCTTCAAGTCCTGTGGGCTGCAAACCCGAGATTCCCTGAGACTGGGGCTCTGCTTCTCCATCCTGGTGCCAAGGTGAGAGGGTTGGCTGGGAGGGTGGGAAATGGGCAGGGGAGACCCAGAGCATCCTTGTGGGCTGCTGCAGGCAGGGGTGGCTCAAAGCATCACCACCAAAACATCTCTGGGGCTGCAGAGGCCAGGCACGGCCAGAGAGCTGCCAGCCACCTGGGCAGAGCTGGCACTGAGGTCTAAAGTACTAAAGTCTGGTTCTAAAGTGATGTCTAAAGTACTAAAATCTGGTTCTAAAGTGATGTCTAAAGTACTAAAATCTGGTTCTAAAGCAATGTCTAAAGTACAACAGTCTGGTTCTAAAGTCGGGTTCTAAAGCGATGTCTAAAGTACTAAAATCTGGTTCTAAAGTGATGTCTAAAGTACTAAAGTCTGGTTCTAAAGTCTGGTTCTAAAGCGATGTTTAAAGTACTAAAGTCTGGTTCTAAAGCAATGTCTAAAGTACTAAAGTCTGGTTCTAAAGTGATGTCTAAAGTACTAAAATCTGGTTCTAAAGCAATGTCTAAAGTACAACAGTCTGGTTCTAAATTCTGGTTCTAAAGCAATGTTTAAAGTACTAAAGTCTGGTTCTAAAGTGATGTCTAAAGTACCAAAGTCTGATTCTAAAGCAATGTCTAGAGTACTAAAGTCTGGTTCTAAAGTGATATCTAAAGTACTAAAGTCTGGTTCTAAAGTTGGGTTTAAATTTAAATTTAAAGCAATGTTTAAAGTACTAAACTCTGGTTCTAAAGTGATATCTAAAGTACTAAAGTCTGGTTCTAAAGTTGGGTTTAAATTTAAATTTAAAGCAATGTTTAAAGTACTAAAGTCTGGTTCTAAAGTGATATCTAAAGTACTAAAGTCTGGTTCTAAAGTCGGGTTTAAATTTAAATTTAAATTTAAAGCAATGTTTAAAGTACTAAAGTCTGGTCCTAAAATTATGTCTAAAGCCTGAAGTCTGGTTCTAAAGTGATGTCTAAAGTCTGGTACTAAAGTATGGTTCTAAAGTGATGTCTAAAGACCTGAAGTCTGGTCCTAAAGTGATGTCTAAAGTCTGGTTCTAAAGCACGACTGCTCCTTCTGCAGGCTGAGGTCACAAATGCACACACCCACCTGGGAAGCGCTGCCTCTGTCCTGTGCTTGCACCAGAGCGGAATTCCTGCACAAGGATTCTTCTGAGGGCAGGTTTGATTTAGAGCAATGTAAGAGAAAGGACAATGCTTTGCCTCAGCATTCTTAGATTTTCCAGGAGAGCAGGGTGCTGCTTGCTCAGCCCCACCCTGAACCAAATGTTTTGGTTTGGAAATAGTCATGGTAAAATTGTAACAGAACATTTGTGTTATAAATAAAAGGGAATCCTGTTGATCAACAGATTTAAATCTTTGCTGTCCCCAAGAGGCCACAGCCATGGAGTTTTGAGCAGGATCTCGCCCATTTGGCTGTAAAAGCAGTGTGGTTTGGGCCCACACCATCTGACTGCTCTCACCCTACATCTACACCCCCATTTTAATGGCAAGATTCCTACTATGACAGAGAAGGGAAATCCTTTGACTAGAGGCAGAAATGCAGGCTAAAAGAAGAAGAAGAACATGCAAACCAGACCTCAAGTCATCTACTCAACAAGTTTTCGGGACAAGTCAGAGATTCAGGGCCAGTTCCAAACCAGGTTGGTTCTACCAAAGATGTTCTGGCTGCTCAGCTGTGCACAGCCAGGAGATCTGAACACAAACAACATTTTCTGTCTGCAGCCTCTCAGAGCAGGTTACAGCCACAACTGCCAAGAACAACCATCAACACACATTCTCTGTTCTCTTAATCCTGCTGGTCTCACTCTGTGTTCTCTGAGCTCCTTGGCCCTTCAAAGCAGGAGAGGTAATTGAATTTCAATCATCTCAAGGGCTGACTCAAAACAACCCACAATGGCGCTCATTTCAATATTGCACCCCTGATTCTTATGCTGGGTGCAGTGTCTGCTCTTTGCTGGAGAAATTTCCATATGCTCCTTGCCCTGAATTCCAAAGAATAACTCTGCCTAATGAAGCTGAGTATTGAGATTTCCCCCTCCCATGACTTATGGGTGCAGTTTGAAAGGGGGGGAAAGTAACAAGAAAATGGAGAGCACGTCCAGCACAGAGGGATGATGAACAGCCCTTGCAGCTGGCTCGGCCAGGGCTTGTTCTTCATTCCCAGAGGCACCAGACACTTTTATTATGAGGTGACAGCTGAGTTTTATTCTCAGGATTGTGCAGATTTCTCACCTGACTAGCTCATGACTGCATATTTCAGGTCAGAGAGCAGCACAAGCTGGGCTCCCTTTCCCCCTCGTGGCTGCTCTCCCCTGCCATTCCTTGTGCAGATTTCCATCTCTCAGCCCCAGTAAGTTCCATTTTCTCAATTTATTCATTTTTATCTCCAAGAGCAATCCCTGTGCCCTCTTCCAGCACACCCCAAAGCCAGTCCCTGGGCTGTGGATCCCAGCTCCCTGCTCCTCCTTCCTTCCTCCCTCCCCAAATCCTCCTCCCAAGGGGCAGGCACATCCCCTGTGCTGCAGGGTGAGGGTGAGTGGAGGTGGGAGCGCTGTCAGTGACATTTATCAGTGACAATTTGTGTAACTCAAATGCAGAGCATGCCTGAGTGCAGAGGTTCAGTTATCAGCCCTGCTGCTGCTCTGCACACTCACCCTGGGCTTCTGGCTGCCATCTGGTATTTTAATTTTCCACGTGCAAATGGGCAAATCTGGCTGCTCTGCCAAACCCTTAAATCACAGGGATCTTGTGTGCTCAGATAAAAGTCTCTACTCTTTTTAAACGTGTTTGTAAGTGCCTGGCAGGGGGATATTCCATCAGTTCAGTGGAAGAGGATCCATTTCTGAGTCCCTGCCTTTGAGGCATCATCTCCACAGCACTGCTGAGCAACTTTTAATTGGTTGTTGCAGGATAGGAGCGATGTAAGAATAAACCTGAAATTTGTCCTACCAACCTCCTTTTCCAGGGCCATCAAACCAGCACTGCCCCCCTCCAGTGCTCTTGCAGAGGAAAATAAATCTGAATTAAGAGCGCAGCCCACATCTGCACTGCCAGGTCAGAAACTCAGAGCACTTGGATGAACACCAGCCAGGCCAGATGGAATGTTTAGTTAGCAAGGAGACTGCACTGGAAAGCTGGATCAAAACCCAAAGCACCAGGGCTGCTTCCAGGCTTGATAAGATCATCCTCAAGCACTGCTGCTGCCCTTGGCCGTGTCAGCTCCTGACAGCGCTGCCTTTGGAACTTCAGGGTCCCAAAAGGGAAGAGGGCATTGAATCCTCTCCAGAAATTTTGCTTCACTGATTAAAATCTCTGCAAGCTTCCCCCACAGAACATCCATGCCTTTGAAATCATCTCCACCTGGGATGGCCATTATTTGGGTAATTGGAGCAGGAAAATCAGACCCCATGTCACACTTGCAATGCCACTTGTGAGACTGAGGACCATCTCTGCATCCTACAGGCCCAGGATCCAGTCTAATAATGAAAAACCTCTCAAATCTGAGCGTTTCCAAGTAGATCTTTTACTTTGTCAGGTGAGAATATGGGTTTCACATCACACTGGGAATATTTATTTCTTCATTCCTCAAAATCTTCCTTTTGTAACCTTACCATGTATAAATTTTGTTTTGCCTCCTCAAGTTTACCTTGGAAACCAAGGGACAATTACCAGGAAACAAAGAAACTATTTTATAAAATAGTAGAACAGTTTCCAAAGTTCCCTCCAACCGTACTGGAATTGAGGCCAAGCCCTGAGGACCATCCTGAGGTTAAAGGGGTGAAGGATGAGGTGAATCATCCTCAGGAAAAGGTTTTGGTCTCTTAAGTCACCAGCTGGGCAGGTGGAAGCTCAGCAAATTTCCCCACAGATTTTCACTTGCACCCACGTGATAAATTCACGGCTGTGCCACCATTTTAATGGAACATCCTAAACTTTGACAATTCCTTCAATTCTCCTTACAGAGAAACAGCACTCAGGCAAGAGCAAGTTAATCAAAGGATCCCAGTTGTACATGAGGTACTGGTGTGCTGTTTGATGGGTCAAAAAGCTGGGCTTTCTCACCAGATTTTCAGCTTTTCACAAACCCACATTCTCAGTTAATGACAGAGGGACTGGACACTTCCCTGCTGAACAGATAGAACTGGAATCTGCAGGAATATTTCCTCTCCAGCCTCCTCCTTGCTCCATTTTCCCCTGAACAAAACCAAACCCTGGGCTCCTTTAATCCATCTGAGCCCAGGAGCAGCTCTGCACTCATCTGTGGAGGCAGCTGCTCGCCCACCCCTCTGTCTGCAGCAGACATAAATACAGAATTTCTCCTTTTTTCCAGGGTTCTTGGCCTACTTAATCAAAATCCACCCTTGCTGCCAACTGTCAGCAGACTCAGGGTTTGGAGATGTTGGAGTTCAACACGCACTAATGCTGTGCGTTGTCTTAAAATAATTCCAGCTTTCATCCCGACCAAAATCAAGATTTTTTTTGTGTGTGTGTGTGGAGCACACGTGCTAATGTTCAGTTTTAGCTGAGTTTTGTAACAGTCTGGCAGTTTAAGCTGGGGGCTGAGTATTTGTATTTTGTGTGAAGGCGTCAGAGGATGAATCTATTGAATTTTCCCTGATGTTATCCTGAGATTCAGAGAGCTCCAGCAGCATCTCACATTCTGCAGCACTGTTTGTTCACAGGGCTGGGGAGTGTAAGCAGCAATGCCATGGAAAAGATAGAAATGCAGGATTGTCAGGGATTGTCAGGAAGCTTTTTACTGGGAGAAAATCCTCATAATCCCAGCCCATCCTCCCTCAGATGTGAAAACTGCCACGTGCAAACAACTTAAAATATATATATTTAACTAGAAGTGTCATGAAAAGGAAAAAAGAAAAGGAAAAATTCAACAGAAAGAAATCTTCTAAACAAAACAAGGAGTCTCATTCCCCCCTCTGTGACTGACAGCAATCCTCTCAGGTTTATGTGCAGCATTCCAGAGGTGAAACCTCTTTTTGTGAGCATTTTTGTGAGCGAACCCTTGGTCACCGTGGGGCCACAAAAACCTGGGGTTTGATTGCTGGGGAGTGAGGTCTGGGTGTGAGTGCTGCAAAAGGGAGCTCTCATCTGCTGCTGACTCCAGAAGAAATGATCCAGCCCCTCCCCAGGGAGTGGGACACCAAAAACCCCAGTGGAGGGCAAAGGTGGTACCCAGCCCTTGGGGATGGAGGGAAAAGGTGGTACCCAGCCCTTGGGGATGGAGGGCAAAGGTGGTACCCAGCCCTTGGGGATGGAGGGCAAAGCTGGCACCCAGCCCTTGAGGATGGATGCTCACATGCCAGGGCAGACAGACAGCTTTGTTCTGAGAAGAAGGACAGACAGAATCAGGCAGCAAAGCTCCTGGAACTAAACAACTGGGGAAAGTGTAACTGAAATGCTCCTTGCAATTACCAGCAGAGAGTATCAAAATGGCAGGGAGTCAAAAGCAGGGCTGCCTCCTCCTAAGAGCTCCAGCAGCCCTTTCATCTGCTCTTCATTATCCTGGGTGGTTTGGATCCTTTTAAAAGTGACAGGATCATTTTATTTTATTTTTTTAAAAAATAAAATCAGAGTCTGTGCTCTGGAATGAGTCATCAGCTGTCCATCAGCACCGAGCCAGGAGTCAGAGGGGATGCTGCAGGTTGGATAATGCATCCTGAAATCTCTCTGCACCCCTGGGGGTCACCTTCAGGCTGACAGGGGGGCACCACGAGAGCTCAGCTCAGGAAATTAAACCCCAGGTTTGGCTGCAAAAGTTTCAAATACTTAGACTGACCTTGTAGAGTATTTCACAGAGGGTTAACAGGGAAATTCAAACCTCAGTTTAACACCCAGACATCTGAGGAGGCAGGAAAGCATCAGCTGGTCCCAGCCTGGAACTGAACTTCCCATATTCAAAGCAAAAGGACAGGGAAAAGGGTCTTGTCTGCTTTTAGGACAGACTGATGTAAATCAGAGCAGAACTGAGGACACGTGACAAGTGTGAGCCACAGCTGGGGACAACTGCCCAGCAGCTGCCAGTATCAATACCTGACCATTCTCTGGTGCCACAGCCACTTCTGAGGCACTCATCTCATGCCAGGGAGCTGTGCAGAAGGAGCACAGAGTTCCAGGGCAGGGAAGGGTGAGAGCTCTGTGCTCCTGGCCCCCAATTTCCCCCAATATTTGGGAATTCCTGTGCGTGCAGCTGTTCTCGAGACACAAAATGCAAGGAAACAGCCACAAAAGCAGCAAAAAGACCAAAAAAATCCATCAGCTGGTGTCCCCCAGCAGGCAGGAGGACAGAAAGGGAGGGCATGCATGCCAGCCATAAATCCTTTGCAGCAATTGTACAAATAGGTGCAGTTTCTCATCAAAATGGAGCAGGGCTGTGGAAACCTCTCTGCTCCAAGTTGTGGGGGCTGAATCCACTTCTGTTTTGATATTGTGTTATCAATTAATTCAACTGAACTTCCTGGGCAAGTTATTAAGTCCCCGTGCCACTTTCTCATTATCTGTAAGACAGGGCTAACAGCACCAGCCCCAGCACTTTGCAAAGCAGATCAAGGATTATATGGAACAAGGAATAATTCCCAAATCCTGTTGAAAATTGCATGCCAGCTTTTCCCTCTTATCTGGAAACCTCCGACCTCCCTTCAGCATCATTAAAAGAACTTATTCCAACATATTTTTGTATAAAAACAAAACAGACAGTAAGCATTTCAGATAAAATTTGCCTCCAATCCTGGCTGGTCTGCCATTCTCCTGTTTCCTAAAAGGAATCTGGTTTTGAAGGTGACCTGCATTACTGCAGTGTTAATAAAAATGCGCTGTGTGTAATCAGTTATTATTTTATCTCTGGGCATATTCAGTGCCTCAAAATGTGTGAGCATTCCCAAGGGGAGCATCGTGCCAGGAAGAGAAGGCTCTGCTTCAGGAAAAAAGGGGTCAAATCCTCCCCCAAACACCAAGTCCCTACTGATAGTCATCTATGGAAACACTGCCTAATACATTTCACATTTAAATTGCCATAATGTCTTGGACTTTGTCACATGCTTTAGGTTTTGCCACAAGGATAACTAACTTTCCTGTCCCTGTCAATGCAGGTGCTTCTGAGAGCCCTGGCCACAGCACAGGTGAAAATCTTCCTTGTGAAAGAGAATTTCTGTGAAATAATGCTGAACTGCCAGGAAACAATTTCAATTTCCAAGCAGAACTGCCCTGTCCTGTGCACCCTTCACTTTGCTTTCAGTCACACACTCCTGCTTCCCAGAAAACTTGAGATTCGTAAACAAAAGCATCTCATTTTTTTATGCTTGGTCTTTTCAAAAGCAGTTTCTGTACAGGACCCAAGGGCCACGGGGAGGACAAACCCTCTGATTTCCAGTAATTCCCAGGAGCAATTTCCTGATGGAACCCGAGTAGCTATGGAAACAATCTCTTTTGTTTCCTGCACAATAGTCTCCATTTCTGAAAGCTTCCCCTCCAGAGAAGGACAGCACTCCCTCCCAGTGACAATTCCTCTGCCCTGAGCCAGGCAGTCCCAGCCTGGAGCAGGGTTTGGAGCAGTTTGGATCTGTCTGAGGTGTCCTGTCCTGCTGGGGGACAGTGGGACCCACGCTGCTGCTCTCATCCCATTCATTCCCATGGATGCTCTAAAGCTGAAACGATGGCACCTGCTCCAAACAGAAATGGGGACCACAATTCACATTTCAGGGCCCCATCTCCATGAATTCCTGGAGATTTATATCAAATTAAATCCAGCCTCCACTGCCCAAAGGCCAGACCCACAGGAGATGTGGGCCTGGGAAAATCAGGATATTCCTTCTGCCTCTGGAGTGGTTTCCAACAGAATCCTGGCAAAAGCCCTTCTGACTGCCCCTGCCTCGGTTTCCTCCTCCACAAGAACGGGGCAACTGCCAAATGAGAGTGGCAAACATCTTTATCAGCAGAGAGGGAAATAATCCACCCCTCTCCACGTGTTTTGAAGAATGGGTCAATGGATTTTCTTCATCTGATTTGTTCCCTCCCCAGCAGATTTTATTCTTATCTAAAAGTTGCTCTTGAAAACCCCATTCAGTTTTATCACCTGCTTGGGAGTCCTTTGGAGCAGTGTATACTTTATAAATGCAAGGTAATCCCCACTGTTCCCAGCCTTCTGCCTCCAACTAACACTCATCCAAAATCTGCAAACAGGTTGAGAATTTTGCCACAAATGCTCCATTTCTCTCCCCAGGGCTCCATGACCTCAGAGGGGGGAGCAGGGCACTGGTCTGGCTGCATTTGTGGCTGGGTCACACAGAGCTCCTGGAGCTGGGTGCCAAACACACCTCCCAAAGATTTCCTCCCAAAAAAGGAGCATCCTCCTGCCCTCGGGGCCCTGGGAGCCAGTACACACAGCCAATGTTCTCCTGCAATATCTGCAGCCCCTGGAGAGCCTGGAAGCCTTCTGGAACTTTTTTGGGTTTAACTCTCTTGATGACAGCTCCATTTCCAGCTCCTCAGATGTCACACTGGGATTTAACTCACTGCAATGATCTTTCAAGGAAAGGGTCAATTTTTCCTATTTCTTTTGTGTATTAACACTCAGAGAATGGGTTTGCCTCCTTTCCTCCGTGGATGCACGCTGGCTGAGGTTACCAGATGAAAAAAGCTGCTTTAAATGACCCCAGTGACCCTTTCAAAGACCCCCAGGTCATTCCAATCCTTGCAAACAGAGTTCCTCCTGCCTTTGGGGAGGAATTCTGCTTTCTCTGATGCACATCTAGGCCTGGAATGTGTCTCATACCAGCTTCTACAGCGGCAAAAGTGAAATAACAATTTCAGACTGCAGGGATGGAAGCCTCCCCCACCTTTTATCAAGCTGGCATTCAGAGATGTGAGAAGGAGCTGTTGCTGAAGTGCCCTGAAATGCCTGGAGCAAGAGCCCTTCAGGACCCCCTTGGAATTCAGATCCCCTGGGATTCTGCCCCAGGGCTCCTGTTCCCTTCTCAGGCACAGAATTCCATCTCCCTGGAAAGGTGCAGCCACATTCCCAGAGCCTTCCTCAGGGTTTATCCATCACTCTGGCCATCACCCCTCTGTGCAGTCTGTCCTTCCCTCCTGCCTGCAGATATCTCACTTCAGTGCCCTGAGGAGTCTCACCCTGTGCTGACCCCCAGCTTAAATTCGGTTCCTGCTTTTCCCTTCCTCATGAATATTTAACTGCTGTAGTTTACACCTGCTGGATCCCATTTGCTGTCATTAGGATGGTTCGTTTTCTGCTGGGGAAGGAGAGCACAGTGCTCTGTGATGTCAGATCATTCTCTGCAGTGATTCTGGTCCCATCGTGTCCCTTTAACCTCTGCTGGCACCAGCAGCTCTCCCTTTTGTCAGCTGCCACCTCTCCCCAGGAGCCAGCCCTCTGACAAACCCCTCCTGAGCACTCCCACCCAAATTAAATTCAGGATAAACCCCCCCAGACCGTCACCTTCACCACCTGGATGGTCCTATGAACTCGGCTCAGAATTTATGATCATTTCACTCATTGCACCAGCATGAAAATCAGATTGGAGGGACCAACAATTTCTTCCAAAACACCAATTTCAAAAACCCTTGCAAAGCTTTTCCAGTCTGCAGCCACTCCGTTATTCTGGAGATTGACAGGCTCCAATGGGACCATGAACCTAAGGAAAAGGAATGACATGACTATATTTCTATTTCTATTTCTATTTCTATTTCTATTTCTATTTATATTTATATTTATATTTATATTTATATTTATATTTATATTTATATTTATAGCTATGTTAATATCTATAATTCCATTTTACAGATATATTTACATATAAACATATACATATATATATGTGTGTGTATATCTATGTATATCTATTTTTTTTGGAAATTTTTTAAAAGTTTGAATCAGAACAAGCACTTTATCCTAAGCACTGATGACAGCCTGGTGTCCTAAGTCCTGTTTTGGCACCAGTGGTGCAATCCTGTCCCCTTTCCCTGCTTCCCTCACCCACAGAATCCCAGTGAAATTTAGGATGGAGGGACCTGAGGGGGTCACCTGCTCCAACCCTGCTCAAAGCAGGGATAAGACATTAAAACACCACAAAAAAACCCTTTGTTTCCTATTTCTTCAAGCAGTTAGAGAGCAGAACAAACCTTTCTCTCAGCCCACAGCAGCTCAGTTATTTCAGAAGTTTTTCTGATGACTCTTACCCAGCAGATTTTGGAAATCCATCTAACGCAGCACAAACCAGATCACCCTTCACATATTTATTGATTCTATCCAAAAACTCTAATGGGTTTGTGAAATATGACTTGCCTCTAGAAAAACAATGTTGTCTCTTTCCCAGGGTGTTTATCTGGGTGTCTATCAAGTCTCTTTATCAAAGTTTTCTACCATTTCATCCAGGAGGAAAGTCAGAGCTGCTGCTCTGCACTTTCTCAAGTTCCTCCCACACTTCTTAAAAGAAAAAAAAATTTCCTGATTGTGGCTTTCTATGTCCTACTTTCCATTGCTTTCAGTTCATTTCAGTTCTCTGCAAAGCCCTAGTGCAGAATTTTGGTTTCTTTGGTAGGGCAGTGCTTCAGCTCCTTGATGCAGGAGAAGCACTGACAGCATTTCCTTCACTGTCACAACAATTCATGACAAGTCTGGCACAAACAGAATTTTTTAAAGAAATTTTGCTAATAGAATAGTTGGGATTTTGGCTGGAAACTCCCCTTTTCTCCCCCAGCATTGCAGGAGAGGTGATGTCCTTGCTGGTTCCTGCAAGCCACTGCCAGGAAAAGAAATGGAGCCTGGCACTGCTTTCTCACTTGCAGAGGAAAACAAGAAAAGGGCAAGTTGGATCATTTTCTGTGATTAAAAATAATATCTCAGGGTTCAGCTATGACAAGGGTGACTTTCTTTACAGAGTAAAATGATACTAATTTCCCACTGGAAGGTGGAAGTGCTGAGAAAATGGGAAATTGAGAGTTCTGTAACAATGATAATTGTAAAACACAACCCCAGCTCCTCTGTGTCAGGAGGTTTTTCCCTCACCTCCAACAAGTGGAGGCTTGTTCTGTTATTTGCTGGATTTAGGCACAGGAATGAAGCAAATGAGCTGCAGGACAGAATCTGCCACCTTACAGTCTCTGCAGATGGGGATTGCTGCTTCTTCTGAAGCTGAACCACAGCCTATTAATAAAGAAATAAACATTTTAAAACCACTTACATTTTTAAATGGTATAAAATATTTAAATTAGCACTTTTTTCCATAACGTAAATCTGATTATGTGCTCCATATAAAGCCAGATTATGCAGGTTCTAAAGAATGTGCTTTGCTGTGGGATCCTGATTCTTATCATCTTGTTTATGAGCGAGCCATAACTGTAACACACCACTGTTGGTTATTTTATATATTAAAAAAAAATATTATAATATATATGTAGATAAGTATTCTATTATAGTATATACATTATAATTTATTTTATAATATATTATAATGTATATTAATGTAATATATAATATAATATAATATAATATAATATAATATAATATAATATAATATAATATAATATAATATAATATGATATAATATAATTTAATATAAATACACTATATAATGTGTATTATATATGCCCTATATACCTTTAAATATTAATATATATATGAATTCATAGATATATTAATTATATTCATATATATATGAGTATTTAGTGTATATATATATGAATATTTAGTATTTAGCTATATATTTACTAAATCAAAGCCTAAAGGGGATCTGAGGTGTCCCCTTTGATGAAAGCTGAGTCAAATCTCCCTGCCTGCTGCAGTCTGGCTGTCCTTGCCTGCCCAAGGGACAGGTGCAGGTGCAAAGCTGGGAATTCAAAGCCTGCAGTGTCAAACCCCTGGGGTTTTTTAGGAGTCAAATAACTGCTGTGAAATATCTGGGGGGAAATGGGAGCAGCTCTCCAACTCTTCCATTGCTGTAAGGAGGAATTCCTGAATTCCAGCACCGTGCTGGGACTTCCTAACTAGCAGCTGTTTATGAAGGGAGGATTGACAGCATTTTACAGCACCTTGCACTACAGAGCCATTTCCAAAAAAAGGGCTCTTCAAGCACCAAGCCAAGAGTCAGGAGTTGTTTTCTGAGGCCTGAGATGGGAGCCAAACCCCATCATGGGAGCCCCACTCCAGCACCACCATCCCCGCCCACATTTGTCCCTCTGCTTTCTGCTGAGTGAGACTCTCAGATCATCACCAAAAGGTCATGGAGAAGTCACCAGCAAGGGCTGGAGCTGGATCCAACCCTCCCCATAAAAACAAAAAGAACAAAGTCACACCTCTGCCTGGCTGGGAGACCCAGGGCAGCGAGGGTGGCGTGCTGCAGGACAGAGTGTGAGCTCTGTCCCCCTGCTCTGAACTACTTCCATACTCCAGAGGTTGGAACAGGCTGTGAATTGATGCTCCTGGTTGCTATGGTGATTTGTGTTGTCCAAGTTTTAATAACCTCATCAAGAACATGCACTCAGGAGCAATGTGGCACCTCCACGTAATTGAACAGCAATCCATCCACGGCTCTGGTACCCTTTGAAACACTGCGCGAGGAAATTAAAAACAAATAGAAATAAATCACCACCATGCCCAAACCAATAAATATTTTGGCTGGAAAGGTGAGCAGACAGTGGAAAGAAAAAGATATTTCAGAGAAATGATGGAAGCTTCTCAGCCAATTATTCTGCTCCCAACAGCACGAGCAAGGTTAGCCCCCATCAGGGGTAATTAGCTGAGAACGATGGGCTCCTGTGCTGCTTGTGCATCAAAAGCCATCTTCAGCACCAGCTTTGCAAAATTCACATTTGTTAGCCCTGAAGTACAAAGTACACACGTTGCTAATATTTAATTAAGGCAAGTTAAAAATGATAGGCTAAACCCCAGAGAATATTAGAACTGCTGTACACAGCAAACCCTTTTTGAGTTCCTTTTCAATGCTGGTTCATCTGAGTGTGCTTTGGTCCCGTCTCTAAACCTCCTCAGTGTCCTCACACACCATCAAATTACTCGAATCATTTGTTGGGTAGCTTTACATGCTGCCTGTGCATCATTTGCAGGAAGAGATAATTATCTTCCAGCTCTTTAGTTTGTTTTTCTGCTTGAACTTTATTGCATTTTAATAGTTTTTCTAGCTCTCTCTAGTGCCTAAATAAGAGAAGGAGAAGGGGCTTTAATAAATAATTTTTCTTTCTTGTCACTGTTATGGTTCAATATGTGAAAATGGCAACCCCTTGGACTTCCTTAAGTTTTTAAACTGTATTAAAAAGCTTGAGTTATACAAGGCCAAATAGTGAACATTGGGCATTAACTTAACTGAAGCCAAACAAGAATCCAGTGCAGTGTGAAGCTGAATTAACTTCAATTTCTGACAGATGCACCAACAGTTACACCCCACAGTTCCCCTCTGAGTGCCTGATTCTCCTCTGAGCAGTTTTATTTTCCTCTGGACCCATCCCCTGCCTCTCCTCCCAACGTGGATTCCTGCCTTTTTCCAGCCACAGCCACAGCCCAGTTTTATTTTAATGTATTGACATGGCTTCAGTCTTGCTGAAAGGGAGACAGCAAATATTTATTCACTGCCCTTCTTTACAGCTTCCACTTGAAATGAGTAAATATAAAAGTGGTGCTGGTCCTTCTGGCTCTGGGCTGCTGCTGGGCAGGAGAGAACAGCTGAGGAGGAGAGTGCTCCAAGGCATTGGATGGGCATGGAAAGGACAACACTTCAGTGGATTTGCAGAAATCCTGGCGAACACAGAGCTCCAAAGAGACTGGCAAAAAATCCTGGGGGAAGTCAGATCTCTTTTAGTGCCTTGGTGTTCATAGAGAGGCCAAACCTAGAGATTCCAGAACAGGTAAAATCTCCTGCATCACCAAAAGGGCCCCCTTGGCCAAGGCAGCTCCTGCCCTGCTGCTCAAGGTGCTCCAGTGGCCAAAGTGTTTCTTTCTCAGGACAAGGCAAGGTTCACAACCAGAAATCCTCACAAAGGAACCTCGGGGTTTGGGATCTGCCTCACCACTTAAGCCCCACCGCCCTCCTAAGCAAGCCAGGCCTGGCCATGGCAGCAGCCACCACGTGGATTCCTTCCAGCACGAGGAGCTGAACCCTCCCTGGCTGCAGAGCACTTGCACTGGGAATATTTTAATAGCCTTGGATACCACAGGCAGTAATCAGAGCTTCCCCAGGTGCACAGCTGCAAATGAAGCTCGTATTGAGCTTTTATTTTTAGAGAAATATAATGATCAGAATCCAGAACAGCCCCATTACGGCTGTCACTTCGTTTTGAGGGACTTCAGAAGTAAACAGACTTAAAATGTTTAAGGTTAATTAAAGGAAAGCAGAAAGATTTATAGTGAATGGAAAAGCTTTGAGTAAAAGGTGTGAAGAACGAGTGATCAAATTCCTTTGATGGCCTCGTGATGTGAGGGAGGGATGCACAGAAAAGGGAGAGGAGGCTTGTGCTGGGTGAAATCTGGCAGGAAATTCCCATTTCTGTCAGCAGTGCCATCCCCTGTGTGAGAGCAAGCAGGGTTTGGATATCATGGGAGGATGGAGAGGAATTACAGGCAATTCTCTCAGCTCTTGGGCATGGGCAGAGCAGGAGCTGCTGAGCTTTGTTCCACCAGTTCTGGCCCAACTGCTGAGATATCCCTGATGTTCCAAATCACAAACCTTTCCTTTCCAGCTCTATGGCCATGCCTACAGGTGTTCAAATACCATTTCTGCTGCAGCCACACAATTATTTGTCCTTGTTTTCCATTTCCAGGCTGCATTAAGCACCATTAGCAATATTCCTCTTAATTTTCTTTGCTCCCTTTTGAATTCCTGGCGCTGTCCAGAGCAGATAACCTCTTGCTGATGGCAGAGGCTGCAGTTGCTGAGGAGACTGAGGCCCTGCAGGAATTCCAGGAGCTGCAGTGTGGGATGTTACAGTGTCTCCTGTGGCACCTGGGAGCTGCTCTTATTTCCTTCATCACCCCTCACAGTGCCAATGAGCAGCAGGAGATTGCAGGGGCTGACCAACCTGCCTAAAGTCAAACCAATTTTAAACCAGAATGCAAAGGGCAGGGCTGCTTTTCTCTCCAGCAATGAAGTGATCCTGCCATCAGCTATAATGGGAACTGAAGAAGTTTTCTCTAAAGCAGGCCCAAAATAAGTTGAAGCAGTTTTGACAGAAAAAAAAAAAAAGCTTTCTACAATAGCTCATCTTCTAAAAACTTTAATTTGAAATGCTCAACTTTCTTGAAGTTAATTTGGAAACAAAATAGCTCAACAAGCAACAGAAGTTTGGTGTTGTGTTCTAGAAACATCTTTCCAACAGCTCGGTATTTTAAGTCTGTGAAAATCTTCAAAATTGCCTGCCATAAATTTATCACTTTGTCCATTGGAATATTCACCAAACAAAAATATTCAAGAAGGCTGTTGAAAGGTGTCACAGGCTCATTAAATTGTTTTTTTGCAAAAGTGAAGCATGTAAGTGTAATAATTAGATCAGTGCAGACTTTAAATACTCACACACATCGTGCTGCACCAAAATGAATCCTTGCACCGACCCCTGCCCTGCTGCAGTGCCTGCAGGACCACAATTAGAGAGGAATAAAGACCAAAATGGGCTCCAGTTGTTGTGCTAAGGCTCAGTTCGAGATGGGGTCAGAGAAACAAGGAGCTTAATGGGTTTTATGGCAGGAAACAAAGGCTGCATGCAAAGGATCAGCTGCTCTGAGAGCAGTGGGAGAGTCATTAAAAGCTGATTAGGGAGAGGTCTGGGCACAAACACAGCGTTCAAGGAAAGAAAGGAAGTTTTCCCAGCAGCAGCTTGGTTTGATTTTCCTCCTGGAAGGTTCTAGAGGAGCTGGGAATGTTCTGGTGACATTTGTCCAAGTGACATCCCCAGCCCCTCCCTGGGCCATGGCAGTGAGGTTTGCACACAGGCAAATGGTTTTCAAATGGTTTTTAAAATCCCACTGTGGAATTCCATGCAGCACCTTACAGTAACTCCCCAAAACATTTCTCACACTCTAAGTGCCTGCCACGAGCCCTGGGAGACAAATGATGAATGTTCAGCGCCTCTGGACAATAAATATAAATAAGAGTCTAAACAGACACAGCAGCTCTGGGTGAGAGTGTGAGGAAGTTAAGGAGCCAGGAGCTGATCTACATGCTCAGTGGGAAAAAGGAAATGTGGATATTTGTCTCCCAGAAAAATGACCCTCGCTATTGAAGAATTTTTAATTTGGGGTAAGATTTATTCTCCTCATGATTTCTCCCTGTGGGCTTTCAGGCCAGGGTTTGCTCCCTGTGCCCAGTGTTGGGGAAAGCTGAGTTTGGGCTCCTTGAACAGCCAGGGCAGGAAGGGAAGGCAGCATCTCTGCAAGAGGCAATATCCTCCTGATGGGCAGGTACTAAGAGCAGATAAGTGGGTTTTCAGTCAGATAGTGCCTAAAATGAATAATATATCAACAGAGCCAGTGCCTGTGGTGAGGCCAGCAGAGCTTTGTTCAAGAAGTGCTCATCATTTAATATTTCCTTTGGGAAAAACCGCAAACCCCCAAAACTCAGGGGCAGAAATGAACTCTGGAGAGAAAACCTGAGTGCAGGCACAGGTGCTGCTGTGTTCACACTGTGACAGACCTGCTTGGGGGGCATTTCTGACCCAAAATCACCAATGTTCTCCCACCAGCCTGATGGGGAACAAAGGATTGGGCCCAGGGAGCAGATGCTGGAGCTGCTCATGCTGAGTCACAGCAGATCCTTCAGGGATCCACCTAAGGATTCAATTCAAGTGTAACACCCTGAACTCACTAAAATCAAGAGAAAAACTTTGTCATCTTCAGTGAGTTCAGGTTTGGTCTCGTTCTCTTGCTGCCCTTGCCATCCCTTGACATCTTTTCTTACCTAGAATATTTCCTCTCTTCTGTAGTGTGAGAAAACCTTAATCTGGCAGGATCTGAACTCTTCTATTTTCAGTCTGAACTTAAATCTGGTGTCAGATTGATATCTGGTATAAAACAGACACAGAAAATGCAAATGTTGCCCATTTTGACTCGAGATTTGATCAGATCTCCTTCCCCTGCTGCTGTCCCTGTCAAATCAAGGAGAGCAGAGATGCTCCTGCTCCTCTGAAAGTATTTACCAGCAAGAGCAGCTCCATGGAGATGACACCCAGCTCCTCAGGGCTGAGGGGCTCCTTGAAGGAGGCAAAAGAATCAGAGTCTGGATCAGTGTGAGGAGAGAGAGATTAAAGTGATCTCTCCTAAAATAAAGCAGCATTGGAGCACGATGAGGTCTGCTTTGGGAGTGAAAAGACTTCACACATTTTGGTTTATTATGTAGCCAGGAAATAAAGATTCTGTGTGTCTTTCTGCAAACAAACAGGCTCACATGCCCAGACACTTGCAGATACAAAGATAACCAGCAGACAGATATCGTGGATGAAATGTTCTCAGAAAGAAAAAGAAATCAAAAATAAGATTCCAGAAAAGAACCAAAAGCCCTTTGTGGGTGGCATCACAATAAAATTCCTGTGCTCTCCATGGCTGGGATGCTGATGCCTCCATCAATAATGTAAATAACTGGATTTTTAATGCCTTCAGAAAAGCCCACAGCCAAACACAAATGTGTTTTTAATAACTGGTATTGAAGAAAACTCAGCCCAATCTGTATGCAAATTGTGAGATCTGATTCTCTCTGCTTGTTACAGAAACCTGCTGTGGAAAATTTATGAGTGTTTTTTACTTCAAAAGCTTCCCAAGTATTTCACCCACCAAAATGATACCACGCTTTTGAAATATGGTTACCTTGAAAACAGAAGCTGACAGTGGAAACAGAAAAAATACTACAAAACTGTGATCAAGTGAAAAATGTGTTGCTTCACAAACATTCCACACAGGCCACAGAAGCCTTCCCATACAAAAGACTGTCCAAATTCCTTCAGCAGCTAAAGCAGGCGTCTACTGACACAGAAAGAACCCAAAACAAACTCTGGTTTTAAACTTATGGATAGTGAGAAAGGAAGGAATGAAAAGAAGGGACCTTGAACAAGAGTCTCCTGAATTCTCTCCTCCTGCTTTGGACACTGGCTTTTTCCATGGCCATGACCCATCACAGCCCCTCACCTCCCCTCAAGGATCACATTTATTTATCAGTCCCTGACAGAGTGGAAGTGATGTTTTACTCAGCTAATTTTACTGACTCAGGAAACAGAGTGAGCAATCTGGTAAAGGAAAGATCTGACTCTGAACCAAAGCTTGCAGTGGAAACCCTGAAATCGATTCCCTGCCTGCTGAGCCTCGTGTCAAAGTGACTTTTTGGAGATGAGAATCTCTGTGTAAGCTCTAATAGGGTTATTTTGTGTGGTTGTGTTCACCAAAGAGATCCTGCTTGCAGAGAGCTCCCAAGAGCTGCAATCCCAAAGCTGTGCCCTGCAGGGTGGTGCCCAGCCAGCCCAGCACCTGCAGGGGCCAGGAGCACACTTCCCCTGGCAATTACCTGGCCAGGTGAGGCACCTTCCATGGGAAGCAGGTTAAGCCATAAATCCGAGCATCATCAATCTGAAATGATTCACTTCCAATTGCTTCTTCTCTCCTTTCTGCATTGCACTGTGCTGGGTCATTAGTTTTTATTAAAATATGGCAGTGCTGCGGAGTCTGCTCCTAACTGGCTTTTAGCAGGGAAAGAAGGAGAGACAAAAGACCATAAACTTATCCTGCAGAATGAGGTCTGGCCATAAATACAGCTCTCTGTCCTGATGGTTTGGCTTGCCTTTCTGCTCTATGCAGCTGGGGAAGAGGCAGCTGGGAATCACATCCAAACAACCTCAGGAAAATTTGAAATTTTTATCTGATGCAGCAAGAAGTGAACAGAGAAGGGAAGTGTAGGAAATCCCCTGATCTGAGAGAGAGAGGAGCTGAGAAAGAGAGTATTTTTTGATACTGCACTGGATTTTCTGAAGAGCCAGAAGGAAAGGTTCAGTTTCAACCAGAAAGTCCCATTCAATAAAGGACTTATGACACCAACAAATAGTTCTTTCATTTTGTTGGTGCTCAGACCCTTAACAGGTGGGTAACTAACTCATTATTTCATGCAGGCTTTTTACCTACCTTTGTTTCTGAAGGCAGAAAAAATTCCTTTATTGCTACATGTTTGGTGGTAATACAGCAGCTGCTGTTTATGGTAATTCCTGCTTACTTGCAAATAGACCTGTGTTTATTTTGTGCCATGCCAGCTGTCAGCAAAGACATTTGAAGAATAATTTCCATGCTCAAAGGAAAGGCTCTGCTCCCCCTTCCTCCTGCTCATTTCTGTCTCCTGCATTTCAGATGCAGGGAGTGTTGGACTGGAGAAGGGTCTGATGGTGAGGGATGAGAGGAGCTGAACCTGGAATGCTGCTCCCACAGGAGCCCCTCTCTCACCCTGGGGATCTGCACAGCCCACTCTGAGCTGCCCTGCTGGCAAGGAAGAAAGTTTGACAAGATAGTCTCAGATATGTATGCTTGGCAGAAAGATTTTTGAATGTGGAGTCTGATGAAGGAATAGAGATGGAAGCAAGTTTTGATATAGAAGAAAAGAATTGCTGAGCCAGTCTCACTGGGTAACCAAGGAGCCAAAGGGTGTGTTAGTTAGAAGGGGATTTTATGACACCCCAAACAAAAAGATGTTTTAACCAAGCAGAAAGATAGCACAGGCAAACAAATCAGCAAATGTGGCAAGTAGAAAAAAGGTCTCAGAATTTTCCACTGCAAGAAAACTGAAAAACAACTTCTGGCTTAAACTGTAATGTACTGACTGTTAGTGACTGGAGAGCAGTAACATGAATATGGTAAGGATAGCAGTTATGATAGGCTATAGATAATAGTCAAGGCATAGATTGGTTCTGCTGTATTAAGAGGCTCAGCAAAGAAAAGTCTATAATGCAATGGAACCAAAACCAAAGGGTCTCCAGGCCTGCCTGCAGCTGGAGCTGACAGCTGTGGGCACAGCTCTGTCACCCACCACCCACCCATTGCAGACTGCTGCAATGTCTTGGATGGAATAAACTGCATTTTGGAGAGGTGCCTGGAGTCCCACGTCCCTCATTCGGGCTGTTACACTGCCCCTCTGCAGTGCTGCCCCGAGCTCTGCCCCAAGCAGGGCACAAACCCTGGCACAAGCAGTCCCAGGGCAGGGAACCCCCCTGGGGATCCCTTCGGTCCTCACCTGGCTCTGGGCTGACCAGCAGCAATCCCGGGTGCCAGCCTCCCTGCCCAGAGCTGCTCCCTGCCCTGGGGAGAGGCTCAGAGGGTTTGGGAGCCAGCCCCGACTTCAGCACCACGGACCTGATGAACAGCTCCGTGTCCCGGTCACCAGGATTTCCCGCTGAACTCATCTCGGCGCCGCTGAGATCGGCCTGACTCGGGATGTTTTCCAGCGTGTGAATCTCAGGCTTTTCAGCAGCTCAGCGTTCCCTCAGCTGGGGCCACAGCACTGTTTTCCCAAAGAATCTGGCACTGCCTGCGTTTTCCTCTGAGATGGGAAGCTGCCAGTGCCTCATTCCTTCAGACAGCGTGTTACTACCCATTAGCATTTAGTGCATTTAGCAAGATCAGAGAGCCCCTGAGGACAAAATGCTCTCAAATCAATCATTCAGGGACTCCCAGCCCCGACCAGCACTGCTCCCTCATTCCCCACAGCTTCTAGGGAGGAGGAAATTCCATCTCCTGCTCCCACAGAGCCGTGGCCTGGCTGCTCAGCGAGCAGGGATGGAGCGTTGATTCACTGCTCACACCTTGGAGAGGTCTCTGCCAGCTCCTGCTGCAGGCCTGGGGGCTCAGGCTGGTCCCAGTGGATCCAGCACAGCCACAGGAAAGGACATGGCATAGCAGGAGAAACCTGCATGGCTGAGGAAAAACCTGTGGGAAACAGCCCTGAGCCCAGCCAGGTGTGAGCTGGGGCGCAGGAGCCGCAGGTGACAGCAGAGTCCCCGTGCCATGGTTTATTCTCATGGTTTGCATCCTCATGGTTTATCTCCTCTTGGTTAATATACTTATGGGTTTTATCCTCATGATTTAACCACTCATGGTTTATCCCCTCATGGTTTATCCTCATGGTTTATCTCCTCATGGATTGTTCCTTCATGGTTTATCCCTTCATGGTTATCTCCTCATGGTTTATCCCTTCATGGTTTATCTCCTCATGGTTTATCCCTTCATGGTTTATCTCCTCATGGTTTATTCTCATGTTTTATCCCTTCATGGTTCATCTCCTCATGGTTCATCTCCTCATGGTTTATCCCCTCATGGTTTATCCCCTCATGGTTCATCTCCTCATGGTTTATCCCCTCATGGTTTATCCCCTCATGGTTTATTCTCATGGTTTATCCCCTCATGGTTTATTCTCAAGGTTTATCCCCTCATGGTTTATCTCCTCATGGTTTATTCTCATGGTTTATCCCCTCATGGTTTATCTCCTCATGGTTTATCCCCTCATGGTTTATCTCCTCATGGTTTATCCCCTCATGGTTTATCTCCTCATGGTTTATCTCCTCATGGTTTATCTCCTCATGGTTTATCCACTCATGGTTTATTCTCATGGTTTATCCCCTCATGGTTTATTCTCAAGGTTTATCCCCTCATGGTTTATCTCCTCATGGTTTATCTCCTCATGGTTTATCCCTTCATGGTTTATCCTCATGGTTTACCCCCACTCAGCCAACGTCTGTGGCCAAGCAGTGACTCAGCTGAGAGCACTGAAGGCTGATTTTGTTCTAACAATCACCAAACCATCTCCAGTTGTTCCCCACATGCCACAGAAGGCCAGAGAGCTTCTGGGAAGCGCAGCTCTGTCCCAGTTTAGGAGCAGACTCAGAGCAGCTCTTGGCAGCCGGCTGAGTGGGGAGCCCAGCTCGTGCAGGAGTAGCTGCCTCAAGCAGCATTCCCTCCTTGCCAAGCCTGTGCTGGCCGTGCCACCCACATTTAGAACTGCAAGCAGGCAGAAGAGCATGCCAGGACAAGTTGGAGATTTCTTCTTTTCCTGCTTCAATTGCTTCCCAGCCAGCAGACACCGGGAGCAGCACTGAATCCATTCTCACTCCCTGCACTCCATGTGTTCCCGAGGAATCCAGCTCAGATGGTGCCAAAGGAGCAGAGTCACACCACTGGGATGGATTTCATCCTGTGCTGGCTGGCTAAAATCACTTCTCCAGCTTCCATGAGAAAAAACGTTCCCCTAAAACCAGGAAATCCTGTTACAAGTGGTTAATTAACAACAGGGACTCTCCATCATTGATTCGGCTTTGATCCATCCTGCAGCTTTCGAGGTGGCAAAGATTCTCCTGTGCTTCCTCTTAGGAGTAAGCATGTTTATAATATCACAGAAATGTTCCTAATCTCATGGAAATGTTCCTAATTGAAAGGTTTGTAATACCACAGAACTGTTTATAGCATCATGGAATTGTTGATAATATCATAGAAATGTTGATAATATCACAGAAATGTTTAAAATATCACAGAAATATCTATAATATCATGGAAATGTCTATAATATCATGGAAATGTTCATAATATCATTTCATGTGCACACACAGGCCTCTGCTTGAAGAAGGGGCTGTATAAATGAATAAATAAATAAATTGCTACAGAAATCAAAAGCACAGGACCTGTGTATAGTCAGAGTTAACCAGAGTCCCAAATAATTGATAAAAGCTCCTATTGGCTAAAACATTTAACTGAGGGATGTTTTACTCAGTCAGAGTTCCAAAAAGGAGAGGCATCTGCAGTTCTGCACATCCATCTGGCCTCGATGAAAATGAAGTCTCCAGTTTTTAAAAGATACATGGTGAATTTTCATCATTTTCCTTTAAAAGATACATGGTGAATATTCCACGTTTTCTTGTAAAACAGTAAATATTTCCTCAGAAAACGGTTCATGAAAGATACATTGGTTTTCTTTTCCCCTGAGAACCTCTGCAAAGCAATTCAGTGAGAATGAAGGCTCTGCCCTGGAGCACATGGGTGGTGCAGCTCTGAAGGGGACTTTCATTTAACAGGTTTGGATTTTTGGAAGGAGTTCCTATATGCCATTAACTATATGCCCATCTGCAAATGAAGTAATGAATAAATTATCATGAATAAACACAAACATCCAAAGTCAGCAACAGCTAGAAAGCAAAAAATAATGGAACTATGAAGGAAACGCTGCCTTTTTTTACAAAAGGTATTGTTAACACACAAGTTGTCAGGGTGGGAATCAGTCCATCAGAACAGAAAAGTTTGGATACTTTTGCTAAAAGTTCTCTCCTAAAAACTGGTCTAATCAGCACAGGCTGTTTACATGGGTTCTGCAGGCAGGCAGAGAAGTGTGGAGGCATCCACATGGATTCAGGATCCTGGAGAAATCCTGACAGGCCTCCCAGACACCAACCAGCAGTGCTGGAAACACAGGAGCCAAGCTGCACAGCTCTGAGTTACACAACTGGTATTTCCTTCTCCTACAGCCAGCAGACTCAGCGTTGTAAAGCCTCAAAAATCCCCCCAGAAGGGCTCCATGCAGCTTTCAGCCAGGAATAAATAGGTTGGGGGGATATAACCTGTGGGTGCCAGTGATTTCAGTGCAGATGTGGGCACTGCTGGGCACAGGGCTGCTCTGACAGGCTGGGTTCAGTCCTTGGGAGGGTTTGGAGCTGCCTGGATCCAGCAGCAGGGTGGAGCACACAAAAACAACCCAGGAAAGGATCTTGGTCACAGAACCCTTCCCACCAAAGCCCAGGAGCTGGGGGGAGCCAGGCACACAAACACGGGGCTGCTGGACAATGCCAACTCCACCTGGAGCCACCTGAGCTGCACCTGGGCACCTGGACTGTGCCCAGGGCTGGGAGAGCACCAGCACCCACTGGATCCATCCTGCTGCTCCCACTGGTGCTCAGACACCTCCTCAGGGCAGGGAAAACTCCCTGCAGCTGGGACCCCTCTGCTGCTGCTGCTGCTGCTGCCTGGAGGTGGGATCAGGAGAAAGCCTGCAGGGAGAACATCTGGAACTGGACACACAGATGTTGGCACGTGCAGTGCTGGTTTTCCCAGGACTGCAGGGAGAACATCTGGAACTGGACACACAGATGTTGGCACGTGCAGTGCTGGTTTTCCCAGGAATTGACACACAGCTGTGGAATTTCTGCTCCCTCCGTGGCACAGGAGAGGTAACTCCCCCTCCCAGCAGCTCTATTTTCTGCTCCACTGGAAATGGGGAGGTGGGTGACGTTTATTTGTTAAACATTGCCATAAATATTTAGCAGAGCAGGGCTCACTTGAGAAGAGGACATCTAAACAGATTGCTGGTGAGCTAACCCTTGGAGATTTTCCAGGTTTTTCTCTCTTCCTCCCCATTTCTTTTTCCTTTATGGAGAAACTAAATAAACATTTGAAAGGGGATGCACGACTGGAACAAAACCTCCATAAATAATTCAAAAGAAAATTAATAGGATTCAAGATACACTTTCTGATTATCAGCACGGATGCTACTCTTTATTTTATTTTATTTTTTTCCAGCAGCAGCCAGCTGGTACAGTGCACCATGCTAATCAGGGAGAGCCTTTCACATTCCTGAAACACTCCTTGGAAACACATCTCCCTCCATCAAACTGCTTTGAAGTTCAATTTTAATTTAGATGCAAACTATCCCAAAAGTCCTGATAGTCAAGAAGTCCCTCTGGCAGTCCATGAAATAAATCTCATTCTGCTCTCAAGCTCTCATTCCCAGCCAGAGCTGCAGGTCACAGCAGCAGCCCCCCAAAATGTTTCACTTCCCATCCCCATCCCTGTGTCCTCAAACACTCTGAGAGAGCTTTGGCTCTCCTCAGGGTCAGCTGAAAAACGAGCCTGGAGGGTTAGAAAATGTTAAAAAATCAGGGTGACACTGCAAGCAGCAAAGGGGTCCCTGAGCTCAGCCCAAGCACTGCTAGCAGAGGGGGCTGGGGCAGGTAAATCACCTGCCAGGAGCCAGGGCTGCTGGGGAAGAGCAGGGCCAAGCAAGCAGCTCTGGGTGCTGGGCAGAGGAGCAGCTCCTGTGTTGGCCTGCAAAGGGAGCAGGGGAGCTCACAGAGCTGCTGTCATTTGATTTTTTAAAGATTTTCTAAGCTTTTTGATGTTTACGTTCCTGTAGCAAACTTTCTCACACCCTTTCTGTAAATAACTCATTGTTTTGCATTCTTTTCTAGAAGAGGAGAAATTGGATGGGCTGTTGGTTTGCCCAGTGTCGTTGGAGAGGTGGCACTGTCACCCTCCAACCCACTGCCACTTCTGGAAACCCATAAATGTTGGAGTCAGAAATTAAACTGCCCTTTTCTTCACCCTGAGAGCAGCGGTGTGTGCTCGTGTTGTTTCGTGTCCTGCAGTGACTCCCCAGCACTGAGATCCCCCAGGACAGGCTGTGCCCAGGGAAGGGGGCTGTGGGCAGCTGCTGGGGGTGTGCCCTGGGGAAATGATGCACCCATGGAATTGTTTAGGTTGGAAAGCACCTTTGAGATCACCAAATCCAGCTTTTCATGCCATGCTGTTACCAGAGTCCTGCTCTCCAGGGCTCACTGGGCTGGCAAATAGGGGAATGCAAAATTCAAAATTCAACCAAGCAGTCAAATGAAACCCTTCCAGTAGAGGATCTGCAGCCTTGTCCCCAAACCACAGTCCTGGGCACCTCGTTTTAGCTGTGCAGATCCCTTTGGTTCCCACGTCACTCTCTGAACTCTGGCTGTTTGTTGCTGCCTGCACAAGACAGATGATACCTCTTGAAATAAGTAGAATAAATCATCCCCTGAAAGTCCCTTTCTATTTACTGAATAGAGGGACTCCAGTTTATTTAGACCAGAAATCTATTTTTCATGTGTCCAAAGTTACATGACATGAGCCTCACCATTTTTTCTACCCTTTTTCTGAAATCTGTCAGCAAATTGGGAAAAACATCTGCAGGACACTGCTGAGCACTGAACACATCACCCATTCCTGTTTCACATGCAACTGTACCAACAACAGCTCTCTAAGAACATAAACTGACTTTTTAAAAAGGCTGAGGGTTGGTTTTTAATTATGATTATTTATTTGTGCTCTAGCTTTCAACACTAACTTTTTATTTTTCCTATCAGAAATTAAAGGTTCCTGTGAAGCACAGCTCCAAAGGGAGCTCTATCCAATATCAAAGGCAATCCTACAAAGCTAGGTTTTTATTTGGCTGGTTTTGAAATAAACAAAGCAGAGGATTTTCATCTACATTCCAATGGTCCCAGTTCTGTGAAGTTTGACAGGAGTATCCTGAAACACTCTTATCAGTCAAGGTCCATTTCTATATTGGGCAGATGAAAAAGTCTGCAGCTTCAGAGAGCTGACTGCACTTCTAAATGTCTGAAAACACAGATTTGACAGAATTGAAGCTCTTCACAAACAGATATTGATCTCTCCAAGACTGGAGATAAAAATCTGTTGAATAAGGTTGAAACATTTGTTTGTCTTGAAGCATGAACTAAATGTTTTAGGTGGCTCTGATTTTTAGATTATACGCTGAATGATACTTGTCAAAAAGATACAGCTGGAATATGTCAGAAAAACCAAAATTAAATATTTCAGCAAAGTTAATTATAAGATCTCTGAGACTTCAAAGAAATTCTAGCTTGGGTTTTGGTTTTTTTTTTCCCTGCATTTGGAACAAACCCAGAGTAAGAGATGGCACATCCTCAAGAGCAGAAATCCCCCTGCAGAGGCAGCTCCCTCCAGGACATCCCTACAAGCAGTAAATGCTGTTAGCTGCCAGTCCTACAAGGGTCATGGCTTGGAGGAGCAGCAGAGTGAAGACATTACAACATTCTACAACATTCCAGGGGATTGTTTCTTGTCTTACTCATCTAATTTGCCATTCAATTGCATTGTGAGTGTGAGTAAGACACAGCACAAGGAATCCATTTAACCACGGTGTTGATGTGAAGGTGTCTAAGCTTTTGAGTCACTCCGATTTCCAGGGAATTATTTGTTATTTCACTCCTGAAAACGATGATAATATCACACAAGCAGTTCTTAATGCTCCTTTTCCACATTAAACCCACCTCTCCCCAGGAGGGCTCGGCCCCCAGGTGCTATTTTGATTTAACATGTACACAGGAGAGATGAAAATGAGCGCGGTGTATTATCTCTGCACGCGTTTGTCGCCGACAAAACCTATTAATTGCACATGGAAATCAATGCAGAGCAGTGCAGCTCTCAACCAAGCTACAGAATTAAATACAGGCCCTATCAAAGCTGATAATCCCTTATTGCATCAAACACATGGCCAAGGTCACCCAAAAGAAGCAGCCTGTGAAATGTATCAGAGTAAATCACACACACGACTGCGGGCACTGTACTCCATGCCCTGGCATTAAATGTACCCCCAACAGACATTGTCACAAAAAAGAAACATTTTCCCTTAGGAATGGGCAGCCTTCAGGAAGGAGGGAAGGAGCCCCACGTGGGACCCATGGAATTAAAGCTCAGCTCTTGGCTTAGTCTTATAATTTGTGCCAATTATAAGACTATAGGGCTTTGGCTCTGCACCTGGAACTGACCCTGAACCCCAATGTTTGCCTCCCCCTCAGCCTGGAGAGCTCTGAGTGCCAGGGACTGGTGACATCTGGCTCAGCACTCAGGGTGGCAGTGACTGACAGCAGGGAGGGTTTGGAGCAGAAAGCTCTGCCTGCTGATTGCCCATGACAGAGAACACCAGGCTGCTCCTGCTGAGCATCCCTTTTCCATCTCGGTGTGCAGCAGCTCAGCCAGCACTGATGGACATGAAGGGGTCACTGCCTGCTCCCTGCTGCACCCCTCACTCAGTGTTCTCTCCTCTCTGCTCCTTCCTCCCTCTCCTCTGCCCGGGAGCTCCACCTGATGCCCTGTGCAGGCTCACCTAGAGCAGAAGCTGCACAGAGCTAAAGAACAAAGCAGGGATTTATTGAAAAGCCTCAGTGGATCCACCTTGGGCAGCACAAAAATGGTCACAAAATGCACAACCAGTCACAGTCTCTCACTTTGATCAGTTCTGCTCCATTTGCACCTTGCAGTTCATTGTCCCATCCCAGCTTTAGCCCCTGCAGCCCCACCCTGCTTGTTTTTCTCTCTCCAGCCCACGGGGTTTGTGCTCCTGGGCTGAGATTTGGCTCATTTGTCCTTGGTGCCCAGCTGGAGCAGGAATTGTTTTGTCTCCCTGTTCTGTGCACAGAGCTCAGCATCCCATAATGTGAAGCCCAGACCCACACCCTAAGCAGTACAGAATGTGAAACACAGAAAAGCCAAACCTGAGGCATCACATCCCCTTCCTGCCTGGAGCCCAAAGCCTGGAGGTGCCCAATGCCCCCAGCCCAGAGTGAAAGCACCCCTGTGTGCTCATCAGCACCTGCTGCTCCTCCTCCTCAGCCTTCATCCATCCTGCTCTGCATTTGGAAGGGTTTTGGGTCAGGGATTGGGTTTTGCTCTCTGGGCTGGGGGAACAAGGAGCTGTTTGCTAATCCTCAGTCATCCCCACAGGAATGCCACGTTAGAGCTCATCAGGAGCTGATCATCAAGTCCACACCACACTTAAAACAAGGCCCAAATGTATCACTTTTAAAACAATGCACAGCTATTCCTTCAGTAATTCTGGCTGCTGCATCCTCAAGTGTTCCTTTGATTTATGAGCCCAGTGTGTTATTAAAATAATGAATTATGTGTTGGTACATTGCATTTAACGCAGCATACACAGGGGCAAGTACATCTGCTACCTATTAATCAAATATTCACTAACAAAGCTTGATTAACAGCATTTTACATATTTACAGCTAGAGTGAAAAGCATAATAGAGCTGCACTGAAGATAAATGGCAATAAATTATTAAAATGCATTTATCTGTGCGCTGATTAGTGCGTGGGACAGGCAGAACTGCAGGTATGGCTTTGTTCATCACCCAACACCAGCTTCCCATTGAAGCAGACATTTATTTAACACCTTATTTTCAACTTTTCTGGGGTAAAGGAGGCCCCACAAAACCCCTGCAGAGCTGTGCATGTTCCCAGCCCAATTCCAAGCCGTGGGATTTCCGTGTCCAGCTGTCCCCTGGTTTGTCTGTCCCCTCCCCTGAGGTGGGGATGTGCAGCTCAGAGCCTGACAGCCCAAAGCCAAGCTAAATGGATATTTCACAGCTTCTCTCTGCTAGGAGTGGAAATTACAAAACCATATTTATATTTCCTGTGTGGAGAAAAGGCCAGGAGCATTTTCCTGTCACTGGAGCTGAGCTGATTTCCACAGAGCTAAGCCTGGTTCTCCTGCCTAGACCCAGCTCCCAGCCCTGACCATGGATAAAAGGTCTGGAGTCCACAGAGCCCTGGAAATCCTGCTGCAATCAGTCAGAAATCCTGCTGCAATCAGTCTGAAATCCATCTGCAATAAGTCAGAAATCCATCTGAAATCAGTCAGAAATCCATCTGAAATCAGTCAGAAATCCATCTGAAATCAGTCAGAAATCCTGCTTCAATCAGAAATCCTGCTGAAATCAGTCAGAAATCCATCTGAAATCAGTCAGAAATCCTGCTGCAATCAGAAATCCTGCTGCAATCAGTCTGAAATCCATCTGCAATCAGTCAGAAATCCTGCTGCAATCAGTCAGAAATCCTGCTGCAATCAGTCAGAAATCCTGCTGCAATCAGAAATCCATTTGAAATCAGTCAGAAATCCTGCTGCAATCAGAAATCCTGCTGCAATCAGAAATCCTGCTGAAATCAGTCAGAAATCCATCTGAAATCAGTCAGAAATCCTGCTGCAATCAGTCAGAAATCCTGCTGCAATCAGAAATCCTGCTGAAATCAGTCAGAAATCCTGCTGCAATCAGTCAGAAATCCTGCTGAAATCAGTCAGAAATCCTGCTGCAGTCAGAAATCCATCTGAAATCAGTCAGAAATCCTACTGCAATCAGTCAGAAATCCTGCTGCAATCAGTCAGAAATCCATCTGAAATCAGTCAGAAATCCTGCTGCAATCAGAAATCCTGCTGAAATCAGTCAGAAATCCTGCTGCAATCAGTCAGAAATCTGAAATCAGTCAGAAATCCTGCTGCAATCAGAAATCCTGCTGCAATCAGTCAGAAATCCATCTGAAATCAGTCAGAAATCCTGCTGCAATCAGAAATCCCAGGGCTCTCTGGCGCCAGGATTGTTCTCCCCTGCTAATTATTGGCAGCTCCTTTAACCAGACTTCTGAGAAAATTCCTAAATTGCCTTTTTATTGATTTTTGGCATAACAGTATCCCAGCAAGCAAAGATGGACTATAAATGAGAGCTCAAACATGCAGTGCACATAGTGTGGACCAGGGGAGGAAAATGTAGTATGTTAATAAAGCCAGCTAAAAGAATACCAACCAGAAAGTAAATAAACAGATGCAGGAATTACAGGAGCTCCGAATTTGAGTTCAGGGAGAAGAAATTAGGGTTTGCATTATGAAAAAATTACGGTGCAAGGAAAAATATTATGGGAAAAATATTTGCAGCTGGTGTAAATCAACGCTGACTCTTCATTTACTCCAGCTGAGAATCTGGTCCGTGCATCCTCAGGTTAGTACAGAGAAAAACAACCCAATTTTTCTCTGTGGGAAATAATTCCACGTGAAAAAACCCAAAGTTCTTGCTGATCATTTATCTGAGAGCTCACTTGTAAACCATTCTACTGAGAGTAAATCACTTATCAATCTTTTCCATGAAACAAAGGCAGAGAGAGAGTCCTGGCTTTAATCTGCTGTGAGTGGCACTGTGTGGCCAAGAAAGCAATTTATAAATGCTGCAATTAAAATGACCTTCAAAGTTTTGTGGTGGAGTCTACAGAAGCCCAAACCTGGGAAATATAAACAAAGAAGAGCAAATAAAATAGAACCTGCTCGTGTCTTGCAGGAATTTCAGAGCCTGGGCTCAGTTCCAAGGCCAGGGCACTGGATGGGAGTGCCAAGGGCTGCACTGGGGCTTTCCCAGGGGTTCAAAGCCTTTTCCTGTGTTTCCCTGGGGTGCTGGGGCGAGCTGGGTGTGGAACAAAAGCCTCATGGCTTTGATCAGCTGTGACAGTGATCACAGGGTCTCAGGATGAGGGAAGGGATGAGAAAGTTGACTCCATGTTCAGAAGGCTGGTTTATTATTTTAGGATATATATTATGTTAAAACTATACTAAAAGAATAGAGGAAAGATTTCATCAGAAGGCAGCTAAGAATAGAAAAAGAATGAATGACAAAGGTTTGTCTCTGACCAGACAGTCTGGACAGGTGGGCTGTGCTTGGCCATTAATCAGAAACAACCCCATGAGACCAATCCCAGACCCACCTGCTGCATCCACAGCAGCAGACAATCATTGTTTGCATTTTGCTCCTGAGGCCTCTCAGCTTCTCAGGAGGAGAAATCCTAAAAAAAAGATTTTTCATAAAACATGTGGGTGACAGCCAGCTCCTCCTTGGAGCAGCCCCGTGCTCAGGGTGTGACAGGTCCCAGAGGGAGAGGGGCCCTGCACTGGGAGCTGGGCACTCCTCAGAGCCAGGGGACACAGCAGACCCTTCCTCAGGGCTGAGAGCCCCCAGTGAGTGCTTGGCATGCAGCAGAATTCCCTTTGCTTTTCCTGCCCCTGCCTGGCAAGGTCCTGGCAGCTTGGGCACCCAGCTGAAGGGACCAGGAGGAGCAGGGAGGTGGGAGCAGCTGAGCTGGGCTGCAGGAGGAGCCCCTGCCGAGGTCACCCACCCTGCAGGGGCTGGGGCACTGTGCCAGGAGGGCACAGCAGTGCCCAGGCGCTCTCCAGGTGAAGCTGCTCCACCTGAGCAGGTGCCCCCGTGCCCTGACACCGTTCCCCAGTGCCAGAGAGGGGGAGCAGAGCTGCACACAGAGCCCTGAGCTGGGAAAAGCCCCCTTTGCCAGGAGGGTTCACCAGCCCCTTTTGTCACTTCTTGCAATGACATTTCTGTGTCACGCTCAGTTCGGCTGGGTGGCTGCAGCACTGTGACCCCTCTGCAGGGACTGTCAGGCTGTTAGGGTGCCTGCCTGTGCTTTGCACACAGAATTCCTGTGCCTCATCCATCCCTCCCAGCCATCCACACAGGTAACTCAGGCTTGTCAGGAGCCCTGCATCGAATTCCTCCCCGGAGCAGCTCGGTGGGAACGCGACGAGGTTTGTGTTGGAGATGGATTTGGTCCACTGTCTCTTGATTGCTGATATATTGGGATCAAAGCCTTGCCAGGGATCCCACTGTGTATGAAATGCTTGCATTTGTCAGTGTTCAGGCATCCAGCAAAATACTCCCCATGTTTCCTCCGCTCCAGAAAGAAACAAAACACGTTCAATAAGGGAAACCTGCGCTGAACAGAAGGAGCTGCAAAAGCAGAAAATGGGCCTTGATCATCACCTGAAATGAGTGAAAATCTGACAGAACAATTCTGAAGGGGTTGCTTTGCTGATAATAGGTTTTTTATTGTGCTTTCCTTGCATGCAGCTAGACTGGGATACTCTAAACCCAATTTTTAGCCTTCCAACACAAATATAAAAATGATCAGGATTATTTCTAGGGGGATCCTAACCATGCAGGGAGCAGAGGGTTATGCTGGCTTGGCAGTAATTAATTTCCCAAGGTCAGGTTCCATCTCCTGTGAGTGCCACAGCCCAGTGCTATCAGTGCTTTCTGATCACCTGGGCATCCCCAAGACTTCTGTGGTCTGAACTGAACTGCAGCCCTTCCCCTGAATTCCAGTTACACCAGTGCATTTACCTTGTTATACACCAGTGCATAACCCCCACCAGCAAGGCTGGCACAGGAGATGTGGGTTAAAATGACACCTACCAGTGGGGATTGCTTTGGCTTTTCATTCTGCAGAGCAGCATTTTAACACACCAGCTACAAGGCCCCTGACTCTCAGCATTCCTACCAGCAGACGAGTGGAGGAATTGTAATTTCTCCTTTCAAACAGAGAATTTTCTTTCTGGATTTCTTTGAAGAACAAGAACTTCTTTTTAACCATATGTCTGCTCCGTGTATGCATTGGAGCTGGGAGTGTGTGGTAGCTCACACGAGGAGGAGACATATGTTAAAAGCTGTTCTCTTTCCTCTGTTCCAGAAAATAAAAAGAAATAGCAGTTGCTCCAACAGACACCCAAGTCAGAGCAATGCCTCACGCTGATGGAGCAGTGAGGAGCCAGAGCTGTGCTGCTCCTCACAGGGATTATTGGCTGCTCCTCCTGGGTGAGGTGGGGTGGCTGAGGCTGTGCAGTGTCCTGGGATCTCACAGGGTGCAGGGAGGAGGGAAGGGATGCAGCAGGAACAAAGATGAAATGGGGGAAGCAATCCGCCTCAACCTCGTTGTAAAAGTCACAACAATGATTTAAACAACTAAAAAGCACCCATAAAACCCACAGTGCTGCAGATTAAACAAAAACCACCGATTGAAAAAAAGAAAAATAAAGTCATTAAAGGATGTTTTGAGTGAACCTGTCGCTGGTGGTGACATGACTGTAATTTCCCAGACACGTAAGGTTTGCTCCTGTGCTGTGCAGCACACACACTGCAGCTCCAGGAATAGCTCCTGCCCTGAATCAGTGCCTGCATGGTTATTTTAGGAACCCCACCCAGGTGAATTCAGGCTGCAGGCAGTGCAATTACACAGCCTGAGAGAGGATTAGCAATCCTTAATTGCACTTGCAGGCTGGCTCAGCCCTGTCCCATCCCAGCCCCTCTGCAGGAGAGCATCCCAAGGATGCCATGGGCCGCAGGCTCTCTGCTGCTGCCCTTCCTTCACTCAGAAATGCTGATGTCTCATAGGGAAATTGCTTTTCACCAGGGTATGGCCCCTCAAAACCACCATGGTCAAAAATGAGAAGTAAGCAATAACCTCAGTTTGCTTTCGGGTCCAGCCTTGTCACCACTGCATCTTAATCTTCTTCAAATGCTCAAATCCTCCAGGAAAATACTTCTTTTTCCACAAAATAACCATCATTTTTCAATCTTAAAAATCAGAACAGAAAGAATTTCAATTTGCCACGTTGCTCTGAAAAGTTAAACGCTATCCTTCCACTTTTGTAAACTTAAATAATGGACAGAAATACCAAATAAATGTGAAAAAGCCCCAGAAGGCAGGGGTACATTTTGGTCAAGCAGCTCTGAACACCTGCATTCATCTTGCTTTTACTCCAAATTGTGCATTTGTCCAGGGCCAGGGCACATTCTGACCCCTGCAACAGCCCCCATCACTCCTGCTTGGCAATGCTCAACTGGCAAGTCCTGCAGGTAATTTTTTTAATCTTCCTGCTACTGAAATATTTAATCTAAGGTATAACTTTTCCATTAATGAAATCAAAGGGGCTTGGTGGAAATATTCTGGAGACTTTTTATCATTAGGCCATTTAAAGAAAATAGTGAGAGGAAAATCAAAACTCTGTGATGTCTGGAGGGGAAAAGTAAGTGAGGAATAATTCAGAGAGAAGATGAGATGAAGGCAAGGGAAAATAAAGGCAGTAATGTAAATTTTATTCTGGTTTGCATTCACAGCTCCAAAGTAATTTCTCCCGCTTGTGCCCCAAATTACATTGTCTGTGCCCTTAAAAAGCAAATTAACATTTACAGACGTCTTTTCTCTGGATGTAATAATTTATATCCCTTCCAGAACTGGCTCTGTCAGTTAAACAACAAAAAATAGTGACAAACTCTGTCATGCACAGCTGCCTGTGCCCACCCTGAGCCCCCATCAGCCGCCCTGAACAGAGGCTCTGACATCTGGAGACACCAAACAGCTCAGAGCGGCTGGAAACGGGGGGCCAGAACCATGGAGGAGGGTTTAGGAGGTTTTCCTGGGGTGTTTTGTTAAAAATGAAAATCCTGAAGGTGAAACCCTCAGGGCAGCACAGGGATGTCCCACCAGACTGCAAACACCCAGCCAGTGCTGGATAAAGGAAATGCAGCATGGGGAAATAGATATTCCCTGAACATTTAACTGTAATTGGTCACTGGGGCCTGAGCTGCTCCTGCTGCTGCTTTCAGGGCCGTGACAAAGAGCCAGCAACATTTCCAGGAGTGCTGCCAGGCTGCCCTGGCCAGCTCTGGTGGGATCTGGAGCCCTCTCTGGGCTGGAGGATTGTGTTTGCAGTCATCTCTAAACCACAGGTGATTCACAGAAAATATCCAACAGGAAACAGAGGTATCCAAACAAATGAGGTTGGTATTTCTCTTTGTAGTCAATAGCCAAAGTGATTTCAGCTTTCAATGATTTTAGATTTTTTTCTCTCAGGGAGACCTGGGTGTAAATGAACCCACACTGCTGAAGGATGAACTGATGGATTTAGTGATGTTTCTTATAGGTTAGAAAGATTATTTCTTCCCTGCAAATGGTTTTAACACATCTTGTTTTTTACATAATTACAGTAACAGAGCAGGAAAAGCTATGTGGCACGGTAAATATTATTATTGTCTAATATGCTTTCAGGAAAACTGTGACATATTCATCTATGTAAACATCATGATCTATAACATATGTCTGTTGGCTGTGTGCTAGAATTTAGCACAGCACACTCAAGGAACAGAACTGCAGCACTGAGAGGTGAGAGCACAGGGGGATGACTCTCTTGAAGATTTTCTTAATTAATGAGTTGGTTCCTCCCTTCCTACGAGGGGACCTCATTGATTTTGACATGTCAGAGGTCTGGTTTATTGCCTTGGCTGGGTTTCTGCACTGCTCTGTTTCACTGTGTTTGTTAAAACCAACAGCAAAGAGTTCTGCCACGTCCAAATATAGACTTAATAACCCTTATTTACCCCAAATAGGCACTGGAAGACTCAAATCATTCATGTTTGTATAGGGCTTCAATACCACCAAGCACAGCAGAGCAGAGAATGCAATCATCAGAGAAATTGTTGTGTGCTCCCATTGCAGAATGGGTTGAAATAAGAAATACACACAGGGGTCTCCACAAAGGCTGATTCTGGGCCCTGAAGCTGCTCTTTGGGAGCACTTTCTGTAATCAGCAGAGAGAGACAGGCACCTTCAGAGGCAATTCAGAGCAGCAGCTGATTGGAGTGCTCTGGATTGCTCTCCCAAACCCCATCTCCCTGAGGTTCCAGCCCTGGAGCCCAGGGGTGCTGGGTTTAGGTTAAATTATCTAATCAAGAAATGACATTTAAATTATTTGTACTTTTGACTAATTACTCAAAGTCCACAATGCAGACCTTTGTCTCTAATTACAAAAACCTACTTAAATTTATGAAGAAGAAGGTGAAGAAGAAGGACTAGCTACTGCTCTAAAATTTTTAGTTCTCTATCTATGAGTATATTCTAAAACTTTACACTCAAAGTTTCCTACTTTGTGGCATTATACACTTCTAATCAAGCACACACTCATAACCTCAGTGTTATCAATTAATTTGGGAAGTTCTCTCCACAGCCCCAGGTTAAATGTGGTGGTTTTTGGGGAGTTAGAGTTTGTCAGCACAGAAAGTTTAAAAGTTTTAGTGTCTACAACTCTGACACAGGGAGAGCCAGGGAGGTTCCTGCAGCAGGGCCACAGAGGGCACAGGAGGGTGAATCAGCTGTGTGCCAGAATCACCTGGGATGGTGAATCCCAGGAGGGTGAATCCTAGAATCCCAGGAGGGGGAATCACCTGTGTGCCAAAATCACCTGGGATGGTGAATCCCAGAATCCCAGGAGGGTGAGTCACTTGTGTGCCAGAATCACCTGGGATGGTGAATCCCAGAATCACCTGTGTGCCAGAATCACCTGGGATGGTTAATCCCAGAATCTGAGGAGGGTGAATGACCTGTGTGCCAAAATCACCTGGGATGGTGGATCCCAGCATCACCAGTGTGCCAAAATCACCCGGGATGGTGAATCAGCTGTGTGCCAGAATCCTGGGATGATGAATCACCCATGTGCCAGAATCACCTGGAATGGTGAATCCCAGAATCTGAGGAGGGTGAATGACCTGTGTGCCAAAATCACCTGGGATGGTGAATCCCAGAATCCTGGGATGATGAATCACCTGTGTGCCTAAATCACCTGGGATGGTGGATCCCAGAATCCCAGGATGGTGAGTGACCTGTGTGCCAAAATCACCTGGGATGGGGAATCCCAGAATCCCAGGAGGGTGAATCACCTGTGTGCCTAAATCACCTGGGATGGGGAATCCCAGAATCCCAGGAGGGTGAATCACCTGTGTGCCAGAATCACCTGGGATGGTGAATCCCAGAATCCCAGGAGGGTGAATCACCTGTGTGCCAAAATCACCTGGGATGGTGAATCCCAGAATCACCAGTGTGCCAGAATCACCTGGGATGGTGAATCCTAGAATTACCTGGGATGGGGAATCACCTGTGTGCCAGATTCACCTGGGATGGTGGATCCCAGAATTCCAGGAGGGTGAATCACCTGTGTGCCAGATTCACCTGGGATGGTGGATCCCAGAATCCCAGGAGGGTGAATCACCTGGGAGCTGCCATAACACCACGAGGTGCAGCTGGTGGCAGCTGGGGAGCCCCAGAGGCCCTCTGGAGGGGTGCCACCCTCCCTGGCACACAGAGCTGGGCAGGCTGCAGCAGCCCCAGCCATGGGCACCTGGTCCTGCTTGGCTTTGCCCTCCTTTGTGCACAGCAGGGTCCCCTGGGCTTGTCAGAGCCAGAGCAGGGGGTGAGGGGAGCAGAATCAGCAGGGCAGAGCTGATTTTGGGGCAGATGACAGCAAAGTAGGACACATCACACACCACATTGTGTCAGCTGACACCTGGGCAGGTCTGCTTTGAACAGGGGCCTCCCTGACAACTCTGAACAAACTTTTGTTATTGTTGAGGCACAAAACAGAATAAATACATATTCAAAAGCAGTAATGAACCCACGGGCAAAATGCTTGAGGAGACACCTCTTGTTTTGTGCTGTGACAGCAATGGGGATGCTGCATCTTGTCTGCAAGGGGTGTCCTGGCACAGCCAGCCCAGGCAGCAGGTCACACTCATCCACCCACCTGCAAAGCAGTTGGAATAATGGCATTTCCAGCCTTGAGCCCGGACACAGCCACCCTGCAGCCTGCCAGGCAGCCTCTGACATTGTTCCAGTTTGTTATTTGTGAGTGGAGTGCAGCAAGCATCCCCACCATCCCCTGGACACACACTTCCCTGCTCTGGGGAGCAGATTATCCCACAGCCAGCTGCAGGAGAGGGGCTGAGGGCTCAGGGGGGGCTCAGGGATCCTCCATGTGAAGAGAAAGGAGCAGAAGCTTTTCCCTGCTTCTGCCACTGCTGTCTCTGGCTTGCCACAAAAGCAGCCTACAAGGAGCTGGTGGTGCCTTGGCACAGCTCCCCTTCTCACAAACCCTCCTGCAGGTGTTCCTCCTTCACCTGAGGCTGGGGCCAGCAGCACCAAGGGGAACAGGAGCTGAGTTACTGACAGTGCTCTCAGAAAAGCCAGGAGCAGACAGCAAGGAGAGGAAATCAATTTGTGTGACTGCTCTTCTCCATCCCCTGCAAACATGCTGGGGAGGGACAGGATCCATCTCTGCCGCTGACAATTGGATCAAGTGCTGGAAAGGAAAACGTGTTCCTGCACTCGTGGGTGAGTGCTGTGAGTGGGGTACAGGACAAATCCTGGAGCAGCAGGGAGGAGAGCAGCCCTGAGGGGCCTGAGGAGCAGCAGGAGCAGAATTGTCCTCTCCAGAGCAGGGCAGCCCTTGGAGGGCTGTGACACCTGCACGGGCCAGGCTCACAGGGCACAGGGACAGCTGCACAAGGCAGAGCTGCTCTCAAGGCTCCCCTCAGCCAGCAGAAAAGCACTCCCCAAAAAGTTCTCCATTTACCTGACTTCTTCCTTCCAACAGCATTAATGGCTTCAGAAAGAATTTGTAACAAAGGCTCCCAGTGTGCCTGAGAAGTGAGATAAAGCAGCAAGGCTGTGACAAATGAGGAGAGCTCCTTGAAGGACCTGGGTGTAAATGATCCCACACTGCTGAAGGATGGAACTGATGGATTTCATTCTCTTCCTTAGCTCATGGTGAGACAAGGCAGGTTTCATTTAGCTAATTAAGCTCAAGCATAGCAGAGATCAGAAAATCTATTTCTTGCCACGTTCAGAGGAGACAATGACCAGTTGGACAATTCAGCAGCTCGTCACAGGCAGCATGAGCAGCAACCTGTGTCTCCTTTGTCACCTCTGCAGTGATGCTCTGGGTCAGGTCACTCCTGCTCAGGTCTCCTGTCCCTGCAGGTGCCAGGCTCTTCTCACCTGTGGCACTGAGCAGACCCTCACTGCTGGCAGCCCCTCCAACACCCCCTGACCCCAATTCTGCCCCAGAGCTGCTGCTTCTGCTGCCCACAGCCAGCCAGGCAAAGCCCAGAGCCAACAAAGCCCAAAGCCAACAAAGCCCAGAGCCAACAAAGCCCAGAGCCAACAAAGCCCAAAGCCAACAAAGCCCAGAGCCAACAAAGCCCCTTCAGCCCGCAGGGAGCAGGGTCCAGAGGCTGGGGGAGCCCCCAGGACAGAGCCCTGCAAGGAGAAGCAGCCAGGCTGCCCTGCCAAGGAGAAAGCAGCAGCTGCATCCTCACTGTTGTCATGGAAGTTTCCCCTCATTCTGAACTAGTCCAAACAAAAATAAATTCTCAGCAGCTCTACATAGTCGCAATAATCAATATTTAAAGGGTTGTGGAATACTGTAACAAAGGGGTTGGATTTTAGTCCCTGACAACCAGAGAGGTAACTTGATTTAATAAGGGAATGCAGCAGCAACCACGCTTCTGAGCCATTATGGCTGAGTCTAAAGACCCCATAGTGATAAAAGAACAATAATGACTGAGAACTAATAAAAACAAAATCAGTGAGGGTTTAATCATCAGCAGAAGGACATGAATTGAGTGTTAGAAAACATCTCCTGTTTAGAGAGTTAAGCTCTTATGCACGCTGAAGCATAATTTGCTGTCACTCTTTTATTGTCATGCAATATATATTGTAGAGTAATCATTTTAATCTGCATGCAGATTATTAATTAGGGAAATAATAATTTAGCCCAGAGTGAAAGCACAGGCAGGCTGAGGAAGCAGCTGGTTATTTCCCCAACCTTTTCCATTTCAAAAGCTGCTCCATAATGACCCAGCTGCTGTTTGGGAACAATTTTTATGTTAACTTTGTTGTAAAAAAACCTTTATTATGTGTAAGGCTGCATTATGAATATGTCCTTACAAAGACTTTTCTATTCTTTGTGCCAGGCTAATAAAGTACACCTCACCATTGATTTCAGGGCACATCTAGTGCTGAAAAGTGCCTTTCTCTCACCAAACTTCCTGGCAGGTCAGGCCTCGGGGGCACAGGGTGTGCCAGAGCCTGCTGGCAAGAAATCAGCGCAGGGAGATGCTCTAGTATAGTAAAACTGATATCTAGTAAAACTGGTAACAAAATATTAATGGAACTTCAACTTGAGCTCAAATCTAGGCCAGAGTGCCCCAAAAGAAAAGCCACAACCAGAGGCTCCTCTCTTGCCCTGCTTGTCCTCCTTGTGCCAGGGTGGCATTCAGGGCACGGCACCAAAAATCCATTTTGAGCAGAACCCCACGTGCAGGGGGCTCAGAACAAGGCAATGTCTCCTGGCAATTCATTTCTCAGGACAGCCTGTGGGAACAGAGAGCACACACAGTGCAGCCTGCAGCACAGCTCCTCTGAAGATTTCCCTTCAGCCCCAGCCAGGTGAATTCCTGCGCTCAGAGGTGCCCAGCCAAACCCTGCTCTGCCACTCCAGCTCTGAGGCTCCCCCTTTGCACAAACCCAAATCCTTCAAAGCAGGACAGACAGCTGTGGGCAGCTGCAGGCAGCAAAGTAATTAAGGGATTTGCTGAGTTGAGTGAAAGCAAAATGAAATGGAAACCCAATATGAATATATGTGGGAAAATCAATGCACGATGCGCAGGGGGGCTTAAAAAGGCTTAAAGGAAGGATTCCCAAGGCTTGAGGCGTCTCAGAAAGCTTTCATGTTCACCTGGGTCAATACCAGAACACATTTGAGAGGGAGAAAAGAGTGATCTCGGAGATTGTTGCTGTATCTCAGCCTGGGATTTCTGAGGAACGGATTTTGCCTTCCAAGCAGGCAGCCTGTTCCTTGGCTGGGAATTGTGCCTGGCTGGTGCTTAGCAATAAGATCTCCTTTCATCTGCGTGTTCCAAAGGAGACAAGATTTGTAGAAGGCTTAGGTGAAAAAAAAAACCCCAGTTTGAGGCCTCCTGCATTGCACATCTTGTGAATGTGCCTTCCCTGCGAGGCTTTTTCTCCTCACCCAAGTGGGCTGGGATGATGAGGGCTCTCTCTGGATGGCTCTGAGAGCTGCAGCACACACCCACGCTCAGCCAGCACTTTTCTAATTATACCAGCAGGCCTTTGAATTGCTGCTGGTTAAACTCTGTATAAACACCTCCGAGTGGAGGTGAGCGGGGATGGGGCTCCACCTTCCTCAGACAGCCTGCACAAAGCAGCCACTCTTTGATGGGCTAAAAATAAAAGCCTTCCTTTCCTTAGCAAAGGACTTATTAAGAGACTCCAGAGCTCTGCTGCTTCAGGGCAGAGCAATTGAGGGGGAGAAGGACTGAAAGCTGTTAACATCAGAAGTTTGGCTTCAATATATATGGAAAAATAAGGTGGGCTCACACCACTGCCTAGAGTGGTTAGTGTCCAGGAAAACAAGATTCCTTGAGAGTTTCTCTCTTTTTTTTTTTTCTTCAGAGCAAAGCAAAGATTTTCATAATTGAGTCCCAAAAATCTTATTCACAGGACTGTCATTAATTCAAAGCAGAGTCTTTTCTATAGTCAAGGAAATAATCTAAAAATGTAAGTAAACCCATGACAGAGTGTGTCTTATTCTTCTCAACCTCCCAATTTATGGAAGTTTAGGGAAGCCAAATGCTCATTAAACTCATTGACACGTGGGCATTAACCCTTCGTGGTCAGAGAATGCCACTGCACCCAACACTTGGTGTTTGAGCAGTTACCAGCAGCTCTCTTTAAAGAAATGACACACTACAGAAGAACACTGCAGGATAACATCAGGAATCAGTGGCTCAGGTTCTGTGCAGGCTGGCACTGAACCCTGATCACAGAACAGGGGATCCAATCCCTCAGGGCTGTCCCTGGGCCAGCCTTGTTCCTTCCAACACCCAGCTGCATCCCTCACTGGCACCAGGGCCTTCCCAGCTGCTTGCCCACCTCTGTGAGAAGCTGTAACACATCCTGAGCTCAGTGATGGTCACTTGCCATGGCTGAGCTCAGTGATGGTCACTTTTCATGGCTGAGCTCAGTGATGGTCACTTGCCATGGCTGAGCTCAGTGATATTCACTCACTTTTCATGGCTGAGCTCAGTGATGGTCACTTGCCATGGCTGAGCTCAGTGATGGTCACTTTCCATGGCTGAGCTCAGTGATATTCACTCACTTTTCATGGCTCAGCTCAGTGATGGTCACTTGCCATGGCTGAGCTCAGTGATGGTCACTTTTCATGGCTCAGCTCAGTGATGGTCACTTTCCATGGCTCAGCTCAGTGATGGTCACTTGCCATGGCTGAGCTCAGTGATGCTCATTCACTTTCCATGGCTGAGCTCAGTGATATTCACTCACTTTTCATGGCTGAGCTCAGTGATATTCACTCACTTTCCATGGCTGAGCTCAGTAACCCTCATCCACTTTCCATGGCTGAGCTCAGTGACACTCATTCCCTTTCCATGGCTGAGCTCAGTGATGCTCATTCACTTTCCATGGCTGAGCTCAGTGATGCTCATTCACTTTCCATGGCTGAGCTCAGTGACACTCATTCCCTTTCCATGGCTGAGCTCAGTGATGCTCATTCACTTTCCATGGCTGAGCTCAGTGATATTCACTCACTTTCCATGGCTGAGCTCAGTAACCCTCATCCACTTTCCATGGCTGAGCTCAGTGACACTCATTCCCTTTCCATGGCTGAGCTCAGTGATGCTCATTCACTTTCCATGGCTGAGCTCAGTGATGCTCATTCACTTTCCATGGCTGAGCTCAGTGATGCTCATTCACTTTCCATGGCTGAGCTCAGTGATGCTCATTCACTTTCCATGGCTGAGCTCAGTGACACTCATTCCCTTTCCATGGCTCAGCTCAGTGATGCTCATTCACTTTCCATGGCTGAGCTCAGTGATGCTCATTCCCTTCCCACGGCCCATCCCTGCAGGGGATCCTGGCTGAGCCTCAGCTACCTGCCCCAGGTGAGCCTGCCTGGGGTGTGCTGCTAGGAGGGGCACAGGTGCCCACCCAAAGCGCATCTCTGCCCTGCCACCAGCACAGGGAAGCTGCTGGAGAGCAGCTCTTCAGCAGAGCATAAGTTATTCTGAACCCTCATATGGGAAATTTATAGACAAAACAGTTCATGTAACTGTCACACTTAAAAATTAGCAAAACTCCATTAATGTTCCCTTAAGTTAAGGGGGAAGCAGGCAGAATATCTGAGCCCATCTGAGGAGCTGACAGCTCAGGGCTATAGATCAGGAATGCACCTTGCTAAGCCAGACATAAATCCCCCCAGTGTTTCACACAAGAAGATAAATAAGCTATACCCTCAGATTTTTTGGCAATTCTCCTTGCTTGGGATGATATGTAGACAGAGCTTCTTCATCTCCAGAATTTTAAGAAGGGCTCCAAACAAATGACCACATCAGCCAAACGCTCTTTTTGCTGGGTTTCTAGAAGCTTCTTTCTGAGTTTGAGCACGTTGTTGCTGCTGTATTGGGATGGTTAAATAAAATTTGGGGGGGATCACTGAGGGAGCAGCACCTTCAGTCAGGTGAGGGTTGGGTTTTCTGGATAGGTGTAGAAGGCATGAAGAAATGGCACGAAGGTATGGAAGAAACGTCATCCACTGCTGAAATGTGGCCACACACAGAAAGGAACATCAAAATACTGCTACAGGTTAGGTCAAACTAGAGCAGGCTCTCCAAAGGCAGGGTCAGTCACTCATTTGTGGCTTTGCTCTCGGACCATGGGGACCATGGGGACACTGCTCAGCTCCCCAAGTGCCTGCCAGGCACCAAGCACAGGAGCTGCCACCCTGCCACCTGCAGCACCTGAAACCCTCTCTCCCCTGAAATAAACTGCAGTTTCCATTCACTAATTACTGCAGAAAATGGCTGCAGAAGGAAGGTGGAGGATTGGAAGGAGTGCATCGTGAAGGAGGAGCGTTAATTGTGCAAAAATGTGATTAACAGAAAAATAAATATAGAAATGTTTTACTGACCCAGCAAGGGACCTCGGGCACTGGGTGAGCTGATGCAGGTCCAGCTGCTGTCACCTGGACACACAGGCAGCTGAATACACCCAAATCCTTCCTGGCACACACCCCTGTGCCTCTGCAGGGTCTCCGCAGGTCTCCATGGCCTGAAATTCCTGTTCCACAGCATCCCCCAGGTTAGGATCTGCCCAGAGCTGGATTGGAGCAGGGCTGAGGTGGGAAGGGAAACAAAGAACAATCAGGCACAGAAAGCCTGCCTGCTTTGAAATGCCAGCTGAGACCCTGGCACAGGACAGGGGGAGCAATCCAGGCTGGGAGCCAGAACCCTCCCGAGGCACCGAGGGCTGGCAACATCCTGCAGCAGGAAAAGTTGGTGTTTCCCCTTCCCCCCCGGCACTTTTGATGCTTTCAGCAGAATTTCTGTTTGACTCCTCATCTCACAGATCTGTGTGCAAGGAGCAGGCTGCCAGGGCTGCTGGATTGCTGGAAACCAGCGAGGTTTCCCCAAAATAACCACCCAGACAGCTTCGGTGAAGCTGCAGGAGGAGAATCCAACCGGGGAGGCTGAAAAGGTGTAAACTGCTGAGAAAATGAGGAGCCAAGCTGCTGCAGAGATTGAAGGGCTATTGTTTTTAATCTCTCTCTCCACTGAATGCTTCTTCCTACACAGAGTTGCCATAGTTTCAGATTTCTGTGCCTCCCTGGCTGCTGGTTACCAGGACTTTTTTATAAACCCTGGTGATTTTATGATGTGTACAAGGGCTGACTTGGTTTTGCACTCTATATACCATCACACCTTACGTGCTAAACCAGCTGTAATTATTCTCTGCTCTTTAAATAATCTCTTTTCAGTGTCCTTTTGCAACTTGAAACCTAAAAAAAGGAGCTCAAATTCCTTTTTTAGTTCAAACCCTAGCTTTCAAAAATCTCTTTGAAAACTGTGGCTTAAAGAAAGAAATAATTAAGTTTATATGATCAGAATTTTCTCCAATGCTGCATACTAGAGGGAGCCAGTAGTTGATACCAATACAGAAATTCCTGTACTCTCAGTGGGAAAAAACCTGCTGGGAGTTCTGGAATAAAACTTCTTTTCCTGTTATCAATGCACATGTTCTACAGAGATGCTTAATTATTGGGTTTTTTATCCTTTTTACACATAACCTGGGTATTAGAGGCAGGACACTAATACCAGGTATTTATGGTTTGTTTGATTTTCAGTAATTCAACTTCCACTCCTGTAGTTGTTGAAACATGGGATTTGGAAGCTCTCTCCAACCCTGGCACTTTTCAGTCTCTTGCACATTTGGGTTGACACTCCAAGCTGGGTCCTGTCACAGGACATTTGCTCTGTCCCTGCTGTCCCCTGGTCTCTGTACAACAATCCTGCATCTTCATTCAATGTCCCTTTCCAAGCCTCTTTTTCCAGTCTCCAGCCCTCCTTTCTTTGTGTCTGGTCTTGGCAAGTTCTCTTTGCACTTCTTTCCCAGCAAGGCCAGGTTTTAGCTTTTTCTCTGCCTCATTTATTTTGCAGCTGCTTTGTTCTCCTGCCCAGGCTATTTAGCAACACGTCCTGTAGAAATGCAAAAAATCCCCCCAACCATCAACATCTCATCCCCCTAATGTGCTTGAATCAAATGCCAGTGCTGCTGCTTGAATCAGATTTCCAGGCATTTGCACTAATGTATTCCATCCCCCCAAGAAAAAACCAAACAAGCCAGGCAGAGCTGGCCAGTTTGGACTGGAAGCACTGGGATTTGGAGAGCCCAGCTCCATTCCTGCTGTTCCAGAGGCTGCAGGGAGCAGCCCCTGCTGTCAGAAGCAGGACGTGCTCCTCTGCAAAATGTTTATTTCTCATCTTGCTTTTCCTGCTGGATTTTTTCTCCCTGTGGGTTGATGTTATCCACCAGCCACTCTAGAGCCCTGCCATGCCCTGATAAAGATCTGGAGATGGCATCCTGAGGAGGCAGCTCTGCCCTTCCACTGGAGCCTTTCTGTGCCATCCACCCTCAGCCCTCCCTGCCAGGAGCCCTGAGATGAAACGGGGACCTGGAGGGGCTCAGGCTGCAGGAGGATGCTCCTTCAGCAGATCCCAGAGATGGGGACCTGGATCCAGAGACAGGGACCTGGATCAGTTCAGGCTGCAGGAGGAGGCTCCTTCAGCAGATCTCAGGGATGGGGACCTGGATCCAGGGACAGGGACCTGGAGGGGGTCAGGCTGCAGGAGTGTTCAGGAGAGCCCAGAAATGGGGACCTGGATCAGTTCAGGCTGCAGGAGGATGCTCCTTCAGCAGATCCCAGGGATGGGGACCTGGATCCAGGGACAGAGGATGCTCCTCCCTGCTGGTTTTGCTGCTGTGACTGCAGCTGGAGTGGGATGCTCAACCCCCCCAGGGCACTGTGAACCCCCCAGGGCAGAGCTGCTTTTGCTTGGCTGCCCAGGAGCAGCTGCTGAGCTCCATTAATGCCTCAGTTATTCCCCTTGTGGCCAGCTGGCTCCCCTGGGAACGCTGATCCCTTCCCCTGCTGACCCCAGGAGCTGCTGGGCGCAGGGAGGACAGCCTGGCCATCCCTGCATGCTCAGCTCCATCCTTCCCCCCAGGGTCTGGCTCTGTGAGACCCTCCAGGGGCACTCCTGGGGAGGAGGATAAATCACCTGTGCCCCCTCTCTGCAGCCTGGTGGGCCAAGCTCCCCCTGAACTGCAGCTTGGGGCTGGGGAGGGAAGGGTGGCACAGGGGGCTGAAGGAAGGCATTGTGTGCTCATAAAGACTGGTTTTACTCCAGAGATAAATCTGCACTGCATCACTGTCTTATTACATCCTTTCCTTACAAATGGAAATTATTGCATTTCTTTTGCCTCATTTAATTCTTTTTAATCGCTTTTCTCTTCTTTTTTTTTTTTTTTTTTTTTTTTTTTTTTTTTTTTTTTTTTTCCTTCTGGTGATGGCTTTTGCTTACTAATTGTCCAAGGCTGACACCCAATGGGAAGCATTGTGCTCTGGTGCTCACAGAGCCACTTCCACTCCCCAGGAGCTGCTGGGGAGGAAAAGCTCAATCATGGAAAAGAATTTTGTTATTTTCTGTGCTGCTGCCAGGCCTAGGGCCTTAGCTGGGCTTGCTTTAGGGCAGGTGAAATGGGACTCAGATTTGCATGCTTTCAGCTGTTTTGTAGAATTTTGGGATGGGCAAGTGCTCACTGCCACCCCACACAGAATAACTTGGAGTGTGAATCCGGGCTTCTGAGCCCACACAGAACACTCACTGCCAGGAGTTTGTGCTCCCCACACAAACACTCCTGTGTCAGGGGTCTTCTGCTGGGATAAACATTTCCACCCCTGTCCCAAGGGAATTCTCACTCAGGGTGATGGTGAACTGCAAACACTAAATATCCATTCCAGTCCCAAGAAGAACAGAGAAGCCCACTCAGAAAACCCATGGATTATTCTCATCAGAAAATCCCAGCAGTGCATTATACAGCAGACTGGATAGCAAAGTCTGAGTGGGAGATAAAGTACAGGAACCCTAAAGATGTTATTAATGCAATTAATTAGTTTTTATTTCTTTGTGCAGTGTTTGAAAAAAAAAAGAAAAGCCAGACAGAACTTTAATATAAAAGAGATCCTCCAGGAGACAAATTAATCAGCATTATGATACCCCAAGTGATTAGGATAAAACACAGGGAGGCATAATGAGAATGTCAGAATTAGTGTAGCCAGAATTTCTCACCCCACCTCAAAGTGTTATTAAAAATGTTAAAGTACATTAGTGTATTTTATTCAAGGACTTACAGTCCAGATCTAAATATCTTTAAAATCTGGGGTTTCTTCTCCCAGTTGTGTTGCTTGTTTCAAAATTTCTGAGTTCAGAAATTAGGAGTTTCCTTCTGAGAAAGAGCAGAGGGTGAAGGTCTGATAGACACCCTTTGAAGTGAAAAGGCAGATCAGCATCTGAGCTGCTTTATCAGATGGCAAAAGCTGAATTCAGAAACCCCAGAGTTCAAAAAAAAAAAAAAATTCAAATATATCACTACACCATTGGGCACAAACTGTGCTAAGTCAGGGAGCAAAGTGCAAAAAAGCCAAAATCTGAGCCCAGTTCTGCCCTTGAGCTGAGAGCAGAGGCAGAGCTGCACTCAGGCATCCCAGCCAGGGTGGGCATCAAATAAAACAGAGAAGGGCAGGAGAAGAGGCTGGGAATGCACAGAGAGCACCAAATAAACCACGGAGGGGCAGGAGGAGAGGCTGGCAATGCACAGAGGGCACCAAATAAACCACGGAGGGGCAGGAGGAGAGGCTGGGAATGCACAGAGAGCACCAAATAAACCAGAGAGGGGCAGGAGAAGAGGCTGGGAAGGCACAGAGAGCACCAAATAAACCAGAGAGGGACAGGAGGAGAGGCTGGGAATGCAGAGAGAGCACCAAATAAACCAGAGAGGGCAGGAGGAGAGGCTGGGAATGCACAGAGGGCACCAAATAAACCAGAGAGGGGCAGGAGGAGAGGCTGGGAATGCACAGAGGGCACCAAATAAAGCAGAGAGGGGCAGGAGGAGAGGCTGGGGAGGCAGAGAGCCCCAAATAAACCAGAGAGGGGCAGGAGGAGAGGCTGGGAATGCACAGAGAACACCAAATAAAGCAGAGAGGGGCAGAAGGAGAGGCTGGGAATGCACAGAGAACACCAAATAAAGCAGAGAGGGGCAGAAGGAGAGGCTGGGAATGCAGAGAGCACCAAATAAACCAGAGAGGGGCAGGAGGAGAGGCTGGGAATGCAGAGAACACCAAATAAACCAGAAAGGGCAGGAGGAGAGGCTGGGAATGCAGAGAGCACCAAATAAACCAGAGAGGGGCAGGAGCTGCCCCAGATTAAACACGAGGCCATTCCCTCCCTTTGGAAAATTGCCACGTAATAACAGAGCAGAAAAGAGCTCTGCAGCTGCCTTTAAGAGTCTGATAACAGAGGAGGACTCCTCATAAAACATCTTTTTAACCTGAGCACCCAGGTGGGAGAGCTGCCCTGTGATCCCACTCTGACCTTTGCTGCCAAATGTGAATGATCTCCACAGAGCACTGCTCTGCTCACTGCAGTTATTGCTTTTTATTTTTTAACAAATCACCTTGTGGGGGCTTTTTAAACTTATTAATGCTTTATTCTTTTATCTGTTGCCTCTGAAATGTGTCTTTGTGGTTCAGGCGTTTTCCTCTGGAATGGCAAAGGAAAGATTGTTCAAATGTATTAACAAGTGTCAGCCAAAGCCTACAGCATGTAAGACTGTACCTACTCTGTATAAATCAATTTTTTCCTGGCTATCATGACAGAGACTCATCCCAGCAGAGTTTTGCTTTACAAATAAAGAAAAACAACTCAGAGCTTTGCTGCCTCCCACTCTAAATGAGCCAGGAGTGCAGACCCAAATGGGCCTGGCACCTTTTGTGGCAGACTCTGATGAAGGGGCTGAGCCAGAAAAGGCAGCCTGGGCTCTGAGGGGGCTGTGGGGCAGAGCAGAGGGGCTGGCTGTGCCCCAGGGCACCTCTGGGACAGCTGCAGCTTTGGCCCCTGGAGTGGCCTGGCTTTGGGGGCAGCTCTTTGGGATGGTCTTGCTTCATGTCCAGCCCTTTTCTATAACAAACTCCAGAGAGTTTTTTAGATTCTGTTGGCAGCAGCTGGACAAATTTAACCCAGTCACAGCATCAGGGAAGAGCAGAGCCTCCAGCCAGCCTCTCCTTCCACTGAGGCACGGGAAATTGCACTTTTCATCTCATTCTCTCTTATTTCTGCAGTGAGAGAGGGGACAGAGAGGGAGGGGAACAGGCAGAGCAGGAGCAGGGACTGGCTCTCAGGCTGGCAGCATTTCCATCTCCCCCAGGTGTGGCTTTCCAGCAGCAGCATCACAGTGGTGGAATTTGATTTGCCTGTATTGACAGGTAATGGCAAGAAGAAATCCTGTGGCTGTGACAGAGCTCAGCTGTGAGCTGTAACTGCACCCTCCAATTAGCGAGGACACGCTGCAATTACTGCTGCCTCTGCTCTGGAGCTTGTCAGGCTCAGGATTTACACACAGCCCCAAGTTCTGCTGGAGTTACACAGGTTTGGGATGAGGGGAAAGAAACAGGCAGCAGCCTGGCACCAAGGAACAGCCAAAAAAATCCCTTTAAAGGGACAGCAACCCCATGAGAAGGGGGATGATGCACTGGGGGAAGAAGGGGTTATTTTGTCAAGCACTGAGATAATTCTGGAGAGCCCCAAATTGCTGAAGATCCTGAAGTGTGGCTGCTTTCAAGGCTCTGGGGGAGCAGCCAGGCCAGCTGAAGCCTCTCCCTGAACCCCAGGATTATTTCCATATTTCCACTGATGTGCAGGAAACCCCTTCACCAGCCCTAACAAGGAGAACAAGCTGATCCTCAAGAGGAATTGTGGGCTCCTGGGGTGACTTTGTGCATCTCTCACCCCTCAACACCAACAATCAGTCTCTGGCAGAGCCAAGACTGGGCTAAGTTAAGACATTTCTCTCTCTGAGGTGAATTCCATTTGTTCCTAAACTCACCTGATTCCTAAAGGCATTTTTGGGGCTGGGTGCTGTGGTGTGCAGGTGACTGCTCTGTGTTCAGCCTTCCCTTGTAAACTGTGGAGCCTCTGCAGCAAAACTCTTGTGTGGCCACTGAACCAGGAGTTAAGCCAAGCCAGGAGTTGGTTCCAACACAGCATCACCTTAAAATTCTGCAGGTGAACTGAAGAAAGCAGCAGTTTGTGTGCCCCAAAAGGCCACACAGATCATCTTTGACTGGAACTCTGCCACTAAAACAAGACTGTGCGCAGGAGAAGCGCTAAGCAGCATCACAGGCGGAGCTCAGAGTTAAGCTGAGCCTTGCACTGAGCCCTGCACTCCACCCAGAGCCTGATTAACTGCTTCCCTGCTCTGCTTATTGTTTGCATCCAAATGATATTAAGATCAGAGTGGAAACAGCAAGAGGAGTATTACAAGAATGCCTGGCTGGGGGAGCAGGAGAAATAACTCAAGCGCTTGTGATCACTGATTATTACATTTTCAGTGCTGCTGAAGGGAATTTTTGAAGTATGTTTACAATCATCTCCAAGTTCTATAAATATTGCTTTATTATTGACTTTATGCCATGAATCCAGTGCTGATGAAAATATTCCCCCTTCCCCCTGCCAATGGCAAATCAGCACTCTTGCTCTGCTTGGCCTCTGTGCAGCCCCAGAATTTGTGGGAATGAGAGTTCAATGGCTTAAAAATAATGAAAAGAGTGTGAAGAAAACAACTTCTGCCAGGATGAAAGAATAGCACGAGATTTAAGTGCTGGGTTGTGTTTACATAAGAGCACAGAAAGAACACAGCTCCCAGTATTGCAGCTGTTTGAAAACTGCCACTTGTAAAGGGAAAACCTTGTTAAATATGGCCATGCAGGGAAAAAAAATCTTTACCTGTTCATCATAATCACACACACAAAGAAAATTAAAATCCTTGTTACGATGCACTGAAATGCTCAGTTGATATTGCTTTTAAAGAAGGAATACAAAATATAAACCAAGAGGTTTTTATAAACAGAGGCTGGGAATGTGTTTGCCATATCCACGTTTCCCTTTAGCAATGGAATGCCATAAACCCCTCTGGGACAGAACTGAAAATATTCCAAATAACTGCACAGGGCAGAGCAGCACTGCTGGGGCTGAATGCTGGGATCCCTGAACTGGGGCTGTCCTTGGACCCCTGCCCAGGAGCTCCAGCCTGGTTGCAGGCACAGTTCCCTTCTTTTGCCCCAAATTCTGACCCCTGACAGGGACAGATCCAACACATTAGAAATGCTAACAATTAGAGAAATCATTTAAGTCATTTCAATTCCATACAGAATTGAACAGGGATGGAATATTAAAAACTCCCAATTCCTTCTGCAGTTTTATAAATTGATCTGAATGGGAACATTTCTTCTGCAAGGACAGGAGCTGACTGGAGGAGCAAAGCACAGCTGTTGGAAGTGCTCTGGAGATAAACCTGCTGGATCTCCTGCTCTCAGGTGGTTCCAGCCCCACAGCCCATCAACCCAGCCCATCTTTTTTCCACAACTAGCAGAGCTCCTCTGGAAGAGCTGTGCCCAGGGGATGGGGAGGCAGGGCATGGTGCCCGTGGAGCATCATCCCACCCCAGGGAAGCTGGTGCAGAGGTGGCAGCAGCTGGAACAAGAGCTCTAATGCAAATCCGAGGAGAAGGTTGGAGCTGAATATTCTGTTCCATTCCTGCTCCTTGCCTCATCAACAAAGCCAAGCCCAGCAGAGAGGGTGGTGCTGGTAGTGCTGGGCTGAGCTGCCCTGGGAGGACACTGATCATCCCTGCTGTGATCTGAATTTTACTGAGCAGCCTCTAAGGCCATGTGTCCCTTGCCACAGCGACTGAAGGTTCCCAGGGTGGGAGTGTGTCAGTACAGAGCACAGCAGAGAGGACAGAGCAGACCCAGGAGGGGCTCACTCTGCTGCTCCCACCCAGCCCAGCTGCCTGCAGCTCTCCAGGGCTGGCAGTGAGTGCAGAATGGAGCTGAGGGACAGAAAGGGCTTTGCAGTGCCCGTGTCTCCCTGCAGAGCCTGGATTTCCATCCCACCCAGGGCTCAGACAGCAGAGGGAAACGCTTCCAAGGAGTTCAGTGCCAGCACCAGGCAAACAGAGACAGAGGCAGAGCCAGAAAACTTCGGGCTTGGCTGCTGGATGATTCAATGCATGAAGCTGAGGCTCAGCTGAGCTTGGAATAAATGTGAGAGGCAGTTCAAGGACAGAGATGCTGTGTGCAGTGGCCTGGCTGCAGTTAACCCTCTCCCTCCAGAAGGAGTGCTGGCTGTTTGAGTTTTGCAGCAGAGCTGCAGTGGACACTGGGTTCTCACCCTGGACTGCAGGAAAGTACAGCCCAGTTGTATTTGGAGACTCTTGGTGGGAAGGCTTTTATTTTTTAAAGAATTCTTTTCTCATGGGAAGGTTTCTGGGGGTCACTCTGAGTTTCTGATTTCTTGCCCAGGAGCTGAGAGCAGCAGAGCAGAGCTCAGGTAGTTTAAAGCAGAGTTTTGCTGAATTGAGAGGTTGATGCCAATTTGATGCTAAGCTCGTTACCATTTACCTTAATTATCCCTCTAAAAATGAAGTTGAATGAGTTCATTTTGTTTACTGGGAACCTGCACAATTTGCTGCCTTTGCTCAGAGCCATGCCAGCACATCCATCCCATTATGGAGAGAAGGAAAACAGAGATTATCCCCAGTCACTGCCCTGCCCCTGCACTCCTCTACCCTGGATCCACCCAACAGCATTGAACCAAGCCCAGGGACACGAGCACGTGGCAAAGGGCTGAAGGATGGGGATTCTCAGGGGTTTTTTCCATTTAAGTGTCTGGATAAGGCCCTGCCCCACCACCCCAGGAATCCTCTTTTCCCCAGCACTCCCCACACACAAACCCCCTGTTCCTCTCTTTAACAGCTATCCTCTCTGCTTTTTGCTACATTTATTGGCATTTAGTTCAAGGCTGCATGTTTCCCCAAAGATCTCCTGTTTCTGTGGCCATACATCTTCATCTGGCAGCTCTGCCTCTGACCTCACCCTGGATCCTTTATCACACCCCACTGCTGCTTTTGGGGCTGTCACCTTGAATATTGACCTTCATCCAGTACCTACAAAAGAATATCAGAAATGGCTTGGCTGCCTCAAATCACAGCACAAGAAAAAGCACCCAGCTTCATAATTTAGCTTTATGTAATTAAGATTTCTGGTCATTGTTTCTAAAGAAGAATGTTACCAAATACTATAAGGAGCTTATAAAATATACTAAATTTAAACAACCTCAGTGAGAACTCAATGGAGCAATCAGAATCATCTAAAATGAGGGAGTAGCATTAGAAACCAAAGCAGCACCTATGAAAATGATGGTTGTGTAAGTGATGGGTCATTCCCCTGGGGGTCTTGTCACAGGGCTATGGCTTGTCCTGAAGACAGATGAACCTCTCTGAACTCTGAGAAACCTGAACTTCCTGAAGCTGACTCCTCATTAATTACAGCAAAGCCACAGCAAGCAAAGAAAAGTCACAGAAGGAAGTTTGCATGGAGAAAAACCTGACTGCATGAGAACAAAAAAGCAGCAATGTGTGATGGGCTGAGTGGCTCAGAGAAGCAGAGGGAAGCTGCTGACAGCTCAGCCTGATCTCTGCAGCATGCACAGCCCAGCCTGGTGGCAGATGGGAGAGGGGAAAGCTAATGACAGACGAGATGGATCAGCTCTGCTTGGGGTGCTGCTGCTTCATCATGTGAGAGACTGAAGGATAAGCAGGAAAGAAACACTTGATAAGGGGGGAAAAGAAAAAAAACCACTCAACATGGGAGAAAATTACTTCAAAACATTTTTGTGATTGCTCTTTGCTCATTCAAAGTGGCTAATATGAGTTTTTCCCTCAAAGAGCACTTTGGCAGAGGTGTCACACAACGACTTTAAAAAAGAAGTTGCAGCATAGGAATGAGGGATTTGCTGCTAGAAGGAGCCTACAAGAGAGCAGAGCCCTGAAAAGAGCTGTGCCAGCCTCCCCAGGTGCTGCCCACTCTCCCAGCCCTGCTCCCTTCCCCTCACTCCCTGCTCCACAGAAATATCCATGTATTCCCCCATCCATATGCATGAAACCCCCAATGCTGCTGACTTAAAGGCATCCCCATCATTTACCACAGGAATCATTTTATGGAACAAGTTGTGAGGAGCTTCTTAAACTGGTAGAGTTACCAAGTGGCTCAGTCTCAATTCTGGAGTTTTTCAATTCCATATGTTCTTAATAACTGCATTTCCACACCAGCTGATATTTGGTTGCTGCAACTCATTTGCAAACATGATTAGAAATTCAGCCAAGATTAATCTTTATTTTTCACTCAGCTACCTTCAAACAAAATCACCTGCAGCGATGTGTAATCAACCCACGCAAAAAAGCTTAGAAATGAGGAAAAACCCATGAGTAACAGGTAAAGTTATTAAAATTTGAATTCTTTTCTACAAAGTTTTGAGATAGGGCTCTTTAACTTTGGGTATGGCAATTCCTCTGCTCCTCCTGAGGTGAATAAATAATTGACAGTTATTTGGCAGCCCTTTAGAAACAGCCCATGAAATGTATAAATAAGATGTTACAGGATAAGAGGGAGCCTCCATCCCACAGACACCAAAGAGAATTTCCTCGCAGTCTGTACTGCAGAGGCTGTGCTGTGTTTGAAACCACCTCAGGGAAATACTGGGGCAGCCCAATTCCCTGGGGAATGCAGGCAGAGCCAGCAGCCCTGCCTGGAGCAGCCTCCCCAGGGATGGGCAGGGCAGGAGAGGGGCCAGAAGCACCTGGAGAGGCTGCCTGGAGCAGGGGCTGGGCAGAGTTAAATGAATAAAGCAGGGATTTATCAAAAACCTTCAAAGGAGCTCCTTGGGCAGTGCCAGAGCCCGGCCAGGGCTGCACCCGAGCTGGACCCAGGCTGGACAATGGTCAGGAGCTTTCACTCCTTTATCAGTTTGGGTCCATTTCCATGTTGGGCTCAGGGTCAATTCCAGCTCAGGGCTCTGCAGTCCCACCCTCCCAGGCTGCTCTCCTCCATCCCCTGTTGGCACTTTTGGGGCTGGAGCTGCAGCGCTGTCCCTGGGTCTGGGGCTGGGAAAGGATTGAGAGAGACTGAGGAGAGGGAAAGGATTGAGAGAGACTGAGGAGAGGGAAAGGATTGAGAAGGACTGAGGAGAGGGAAAGGATTGAGAGAGACTGAGGAGAGGGAAAGGATTGAGAGGGACTGAGGAGAGGGAAAGGATTGAGAGGGACTGAGGAGAGGGAAAGGATTGAGAGAGACTGAGGAGAGGGAAAGGATTGTTCTGTGTGCCTGAGGAGAGGAAAGGATTGTTCTGTGCCCGAGGAGAGGGAAGGATTGTTCTGTGTTCTGAGCTGTGAGGAGAGCTGCTGACACTTTATCTGGAGTTCAGAGTCACACACCAAGGCAGTACAAATCTGGAAATATGAAAGCTCAAAGTGAAGGTGCCAACCCCACGGCCACAGCTGTCCTGCTGCAGGAAGATGAATGAGCTCTTGCTTTAAAAGCCCCAGAATTGTCCCAGACCCTGATGAGCACAGCGTGCAGGGTCTGAGGGCCAGGGCAGCTCCTCAGTGAGGCAGCAGCACCTGCAGGGTGCCCAGGCAGCCCCAGGAAGGCCCTGGCAGCCAGGGGCACGGGGTAAATGTGCTCCTTTTCCTTGGGATGGGAACCCAACACGCCGCCGTTTCAGAAGGGATCAGGATCAGAGAGGTGCAGCGTGGGGAAGATGAGATGTGACTCCCTGGCTTATTCAGGCTGGAATATCCTGTTGAGTCCCCTTTCATCACAGACAGGCCATCTGTGCTCAGCTGAGCTTGGGTCACAGCATCTGCAAGCCTTTCATTATTCAGACAAGTGAACCCACTTAAACAAAGCCATGATCAGCCGTGGCAGGGTGATTTGAGACGACACAAATCCTCCAAACGCTGAGCAAACAATGACAAAAAGCAGACCCTGCTGGTAATAAGTGTGCAGCATCAAAAGCCTTTCAACAGCAGCCACCATTTATTATAAATTATTTGCTCCGGCATCTACTAACGTGGATAGGAACACATCAGCAGCAATTGTTGCCTTGGGAGTTGGGAACTGCTGCATCTTCCAATTTGCAAGGCTCAGAGTTGTGCAGCTGTGGAGCAGAGCCTGGGATGATGAATTTCGGTCTGCCAGGGATGGCCCAGATTTTGTCTGGTGTCACACAGGCACTTGAGAAGGACACATACCCCACTGTGACCTGCAGACCAGAGCTGGGAACCTGCCCAGCTCACTGGTTCTGACTCAGCTTGAGAGGGAAAAGGAATTGCCATTTCCAGGGGAAAAAAATAATTTCCAACTCTGTTCTGTAGATGAAATGTACAAGAATAAGTTGGAATTTTTCAGTTGAATCAAGATATTTTGTGATCATTTTAGCTTTTTTTCAATATGGAAAAGAATATCCATTGAAAGATCATTTCAAAACAAACTCATAATGCTGTTTTCCCATATATCTACAACACTCCCTTTGATCTGTGACTAATCACAACAAAATAAAATAAAAAATAAAATAGGTGTTCCATTAAACACCAAAATTCTAGAAAAAGTGAGAGTCTGGCAGATGCTAGAAAAAGGTCTTTAATAAGCTCTGATGTACTGAGTAAAAATCACCTTTTCACAGCCAACTAAGCCAGCAACTTGTCAAGAGGAAGAATTTGTAGAAATATGAAAGCTTCCAAAAAGAACTGAAGCAAGACATCCAGAAAATGCCCATAAATCCTGCTTAAAAATTCCATGGTGGAATCCCAGAGCAAATATTGATGGACAAGACACAGAGCTGGGGTTCTGGGCTGAAATGGGCATTCAGACAGAAACCAATTAAGGTTTGCAGAGTTGAGATAAAAGTTTTTGTCACTACTGAACCTCAGATATAAAAATGCAGAAAGTGATAATGGCTTACTTTAATGTAATAAAGAGCATAAAGTTTCCTACTAATTGAGCAGGAAGAGCAATTAACCTCGTGGTGCATCAATACGTCAGCCCTGATTTATTTGTAAATTAGGTAATTAGGATGCTTTAGGTTTTATACAGCAGCCAAGTAAGCCTGGCTCTCCCAGGAGTCTTGCAGGGGGCAGAATCTTGAGGAATTTTAAATTCACTGATACTACAGAAGTTTGAGGCACACCTTGTGTGAGCCAGAAAAACAACACACCCTAATTAGTGCAGTCTGCAAATGCACAGGACAAGCTGGACTGGCAGGGCTTTTCTTGGCAAAGGTGGGTCTGTAATGCAGTTCTTTCCAACACACACTATTTCCTCTGCTCAAAGGAAGTTCTGTTCAATGAAAGGAAAATCCAAGTACAGCAAAGCCAGCTCTAGCTCGACCTCCTTCCACCTGGGAAAAATGGGCAGGTACAAAGAAATCCAAAACTCTCGGTGAAAGAGGAGCATTCCTCTGCAAAGAGGAGCATTCCTCTGCAAAGAGGAACATTCCTCTGCAGGCCAGCTGTGGTGCACAGGCACAGAGCTGCCCTGGCATCCTCCCTGCCCTGCTGGGCTGGTCCTTTGCATGGTAAATAGGCAGAGCACTAGGAAAAAAACAATTACTGATATTTTCTGATCGTTTAAGAGGACTTTGCTCAAGTTATGTGCCTCAGAATAGCTCAGTGCGTGCAAGGAAATGATTTAAAGGCCATAGATTTAAAGGCCACGGGGGAATGGTTTAATCTGAATACCAGTCTTCATATTTCACTTAAATATAACCACTTAGTATCTGACTCTGATAGCTAAGGTGACTTTTTCCCTCCCTTATCCAACTCAATGGAAGGGTCCCTTGGGTATTTTTATACTCCCAGGTGCCTTTGTTAATTGGGTAATTCATGTGCTGTTGTTGCTCCTGCACCACAAAAGCATTTAACCACTTGAACATTGCTGCAGGACCTGCTCCTGAAAATGCCAGTTACTAACCCAAGATCTGAGCAGCAAGAAAACCACCAGCCAACTGGAGTTAAACACAAAGCCTGTAAAATCTGTATGAAATAAATATGGGTGTAAATAAAGAATTTCCTGCAGGGAGAAAGGGGGTGCCCTGTGCTTTGCTGCTGCAGGCTGAGCACAGGACCCTCAGTGGGGCTGCAGGGGCAGCCTGGAGCCCTGGGGAGGCTCTGGGCACTGCTCCTGTCCTGCAGCATCCCCTCCCTGCCCAGATTTCTCCAGCAGGCCCCAGCCAGCAGACCTGCATGTGAGAGCTATCAGATCATTGCTTTCCTGACAAATGGAACAGCAGATCACTTTCTAAATATAGCAGAGGCACTGGTGTAGCACAGACCAGCCTGCTCCACACTCCTGTGAAATTTTCCATGGCACAGGGAGGATGTGGGGGAAAAATTCTGTCCAGCATTGTGCTGGATTTGTTGGTGGTTATCTCTGCATGGGCAGTTGAGGGAAATGAGTTGAAATTTTAGCTCCCCATCACCCAGCAGATCCTTGTCCCTTTGAATCCCAAAACTTGCAGGAGATGAGCTGCCTGATTTCCCAGCTTTTCACCTGGCAGTGCTCCTGAGGCAGGGCAAGAGAAGAGAGAAATTGGTTTAATACAGAGAAGTTTCTCAGAGAGAATGGACAGAAAAAGGAAATGTCACTGCCACAAGCTGGCAGAGTACTACTTTAACATGGCACCTAATCCCAGGGGTCAGGTAAATTTGCTGTTCTACCAGAAAACCCATTAGCAGAGACATCCCCTCAGTCCATCCACAGAGAGGGTTAATGAGCTTCCTTAATTAGCTACAATGGAGAGGGGATTCTGGAATTTCATACTTTAGCTCTGCAGTCAAACAAGACCTTCCCACCCTCGGGGCATTGTCTTTAACAAGAGCCAGCAATGTGAATAAATCCACAAGCACAGACTCCAGCAGGGAGAGACCAGACCCAGCCGGTTTGGAAGGCACCATTTCCAGTCTGCAGCCCCAGCTGTGCCAGAATTCATCTTCTTCACATCCCTCTCAGCTCTGAATTCCCTCCCAGGGCTGCCTGTCCCCAGCCTGGCAGGGGCTCTGTGCCTGGGGGACAGCAGAACACTGCTGGATGGGGAGAGCCTTCTGCTGGGTGGTGGGAGAGGGCAAACATCCCTCTCTCCTGCCCACAGGATGGGGAGGCTTTGCATCCTCACAGGAACAGAGCAAAGTTGCCCCAGACCCTGGGATCTGCAGCAGGACAGAGGTGCCAGAGCCCCCTGGCAAAGCTCCTGCTCCACCTCCCCCTGCTCCACCTTCCCCTGCTCCACCTCTCCTAGGAGTGAGAAACTCTTATTCAATGTGGCAGAACATTGTTTGAAAGAGTTTTCAATAGTTCAGAGCATATTCCCTGCTGTCCTGCAATCACTGGGGTTTCTAATCTGTTTTGACTCGGGTCCTACACTGATGTTTCTCAACTCACCTTCAAAAGGAAGGAGATCTGAGAGTGCTCAAGCACCTCTGAAAACTGGAGTGAATTCTTAACTGCTGCCTTGGCCGGGGCTCAGGCATCATCCTGCTTCTGAGGGAGGTGGATGGAGGCACTCTTGTAATATGGAGGCAAAAGGATTTTCTTTTCACAAAATAATGCAATAAATTAAATAAAGGGCAGAGTGTGATGCAGAAAAAAAAAATCCTACTGAAGGTGAAGCATATGGAGAAGTTGCAAATAGAGAAGAACAGGAAGAAAAGCTTTGTGTTAACTCATGTTCTGGTAGCATCAGGTGGAAAAAAGCCCAAAACTCAACAAGTGTGAGACAGAAACTTGATTTGTAACTAAACCCCATATCAACCTAGGTCTGCCTATTCTTTGCTCCATTTGGGGCAGCATTTCAAATTCTGCTCACATTTCTCCCTGCAGTGAGCAGAGGGGGGAATGCAGAGTCAGCCTGGCCACCAAACTGCCAGCACAGGAATAAAGATAAGTTTGGCTTTTTGAGTCCTTTGCAGTGCTCAAACGATGATAAATGCAATGCCATAATACAGCATCTAGTTGGATGTAATTGCTTTGACTAAGTCTAGAAAGAAATTCATTTACTGCAAATGAAATTATTCTGGGGACTTTGGGGGGGTGTTTTTAGCAGGGAGTTGTTGAATCCCAGTCCTGCAGTGCCTCTGTTAGGATTGGGAGCACAGGGAAGGCTCAGCCCTGGGACTGCCCTGGTAACAGCTCCCAGCAGGGACTGCCGGGCACCTGCAGCAGGCAGCACCTATCCCAGGAATTACTGCAGCTCCAGACACTCAAAACCAACCTTCTGCACCAACAGCCCAGCAGATCTGTGGGGCTTTTTGTAGGATTTTACACGGTTTTTAGTGAGTGAGTGAAGTGTTTCATGAGCCAGGCACAGAGAGGAGAGTTTGGCTGGCTGGCTGCAGGTTCAGAGATTTCATAGATAAATGTTATTCTTATTTTACTAATAATAGTTTAGTTAAAACCTCCTGCTACAAGAGCCCTGTTCCTGTGAATAACAAAAAAATAACAAACAGGCTGGACTCGATCTTGAAGGTCTCTTCCAACCTTGGGATTCTGTAAATGATCTCACCTCATTATGGGCCCAGAGTTCAGTGACAGACAGGTTGCTGTGAGGAAAGCAAGAGGCTGCCAGCAACCAGCCTCAAGTGGCTTCTTCTCCCAATCTTGCCAGGAAGTTTGAAGCTTTACTGTCTTCTAATCTTATTTATTAGTGATTTTTTATACATTGCTTAAGCAGACAACAATTAACCTGAAGGTATTTCCTTTGATCAACAACCAGAGTCTGGGTATGCTGAATCAAAAAAGTGAAAATATATTCCAAAGCCTTCATAAATAACAAGGAAAAACCAAACCAACCACAAAAAAAAAAAAACCCCAAACACAAACCAGCACTGCCTTCTTCAGAACAAGCTGCGCAAAAATCCAAAGGAGTCACTAATTGATGCAGGAAATCTAATCCCCTCTGAGCCTCCTTTGTGTGTGTATTCTATTTGTGCACACAGTATATCTAAGTTGTTCTGCTGTTAAGGACAATTAGCAAATTTCTAGAAAGAAAGAATCCAAAGGTCTGGCACAAAAATAAATTCTTAGAAGTTTCCAAAAATGATGTGGTCTCATGAGAAAAAACCCCAGCCCAGCTCTGAAATGAGGTGGCAACCCCAGAGCTGTCCCAAGCATCAATAATGTGATAAACCAGAACCAGGGCATGGCCACTGCCTCCCTCTGCTCCTCAAATGAATATCTGATAGCCCTGAGGGGTTTTCTAGTACAGTTCATCAATTCTTATCATATTTAATTCAGTTTCTCTCAAGAGAGCTGCGGGGAGAAGTGGTGATAGCTCAGCAGATAATTCCCCAAAGCAAGAAAACAACATTTCTCTCCATCATCCCCTGGGCTCTGGGCACAGCCATGCTCAGAGGAACACCCACAAGAGATCCCAGGGCTGCTTCTGACTGGGGCATCTCCAGGGGCTGGTGGGATGGGGTAAAAAGGGATTTCTGATCCTGTCCTGCCAGGATCCCTGAGAAGCTGACAGGTCCACAACGTGTCTGAGGTGTTTGATTCCCAGATGATGATGATGGCCTGGATGCCTCAGGAAGAATGAAAGCTTGGTAGGGAGATGTCCACAGGAGAAATAACATTGCTGCCCTCATTCCCAGAGACCACCTGCCATAGCATTTACCTGCTTATGATGATTAAATGTGATTTATAGATTATAAAATAGATATATTATTAGAAATTAGATTGGAAGGAGCTAATTCTGATCCATAGAGCTAATTCTGATCCATATCTGATCCATATAGCTAACTCTCATCCATATTGCTAATTCTCACCCATAGAGCTAATTCTGATCCATATGTGATCCCTAGAGCTAATTCTGATCCATATCTGATCCCTAGAGCTAATTCTGATCCATATTGCTAATTCTCACCCATAGAGCTAATTCTGATCTATATCTGATCCATAGAGCTAATTCTGATCCATATCTGATCCACAGAGCTAATTCTCATCCATATTGCTAATTCTCATCCCTAGAGCTAATCCATACACCTAATTCTGATCCAATTCTGATCCATACAGCTAATCCTGATACCACACAGAGATAAATCAGAAGCAATGAAAAATACCCTAAAACTTGAGGGGTTTTTTTTGTAAAGCACATCAGCTCTGACCAGCTTGGCTTAACTCTGCTCCCTCTCCCAGGAAGCTGGCTGCTCCCTCCTCATCTGGCAGGGTGCTGTGCTGGGGCCTGGGAGCAGCACCAGGCTGGGGTGAATTCCAGCAGGGAGCTGAGTGAAGGAAAAGCTCCTCACAGCCAGGGCTGAGCAGAGCAGGCGCCAGAACTTACACGGAAATCAAGAGGATCACAAAGTGCAAATTCCAGCAAGGTCAAAAAGCATTAGCAAACTTCAGAGGAGCTTCTGTGCTGGCAGCTGCCAGCATTCCCTCCTTCATCCCTGCCCCTCGATGTGCCCACCACCCTGGGCCAGGCTGCTCCTGGTGCTGAGCCCGTTTGAAGTCTGCCTTTCACAAACACTGCCATGGCAAAGGTGGGTAGCAGAGCTGTTGCCTTGGCTCTTTCTCTGTACAAATGGGCTTTGAGAAACATTTAGAGCTCCTCTCTAGCCCCTAGCACCTCCTTCTCCTTCAATAACTCTCTGAAATATAACTCTCTTTTAATTAAGGTCTCAGCCTTTGCTTCTTGCTTTCATCATGTCTCAGTCTGGTGCTTAAAACTAAATCCTGTTCTTGTCCTACAAAGATCCACAGGCCCTAAAGGAAACTCTGTAATGATGAACAAAAAGTACTTAATGCTGTATTAGCAATTAGATTAAAACTCAGCAAAACTTTGCAAAAGCAACAGCTAACAGTCTGTTACTGTAAATTAATCTTTTACACAGCCATGAACTCAGAGCAGGGCTGCTCCCTGCACCAGGAGTGAATTCCTCACCCTTGCAGGATCAAGCACAGTAGGAATATGAATATTTAGAGAGCTGGAAGAGCCTCAAGGCAGCCTGAACTCTTGCCTTCATTTGTGAAGGTCCAACTCCTGTCCAGCCACAGCAGAACTGTTCCAAAGTGGACATCTGTGCAATTCCTCAAAGTCTCTGCACCAATCCTGAAGCAAGGATGTCAAAATGCCAAATTCCAGCTGCTTTCCACCCTAGCATTTGCAAACACCCCCATTACTGTTTCAAAAAGCCATCCCTTATTTACCCCCAGTTCCAAAGAGGAGGGTGAGAAGGGCCACAGAGCTGCCTGGCAGCTCTCACAGGTCCTGCTCGCTCCAGGATTAGTTCCACCAGCCAGCACAAAGAGGAGAGTTTGTCTGGCTGGCTGCAGAGATTCTGTAGATTTCAATTAAGTGCAATAAGGAGTGTGAGCTGCTGTGGGGTTCTGGGGCCACATCAGGGACAGTACCCTGCACGTGGGCTCTGTTCCTCAGGACCTGCTGACAGCCAAAAGAAGAACATCAAGGCTTTTCAAGTAGCAAAAACTGCGTGACAAGCTCTGGAGACTTCAGAAAGTTGTGCCTTTTTTACCAACTATTGCAGACTAACACAAAGACTGATGTTTCTGGATGTGCATTTCCCTTCCTTCTCTTGAGAACTTGCTACTTCAAAAAACAAACCGAAGGGAGAAAGGGAGGCACATCTGAAAAAGGCAAAATGAAATCCTTAGAGACTGGAAGGCCATCCCTGAATATGCAGATTTCTGCTGTTGGGGAGTTCCCTGGGCAGGAGCAGAGCTCAGCTGGACTCCTGGACTCTGGGAAACAGCTGCACTCCAGTGAGACTTGATTAAAATCTACAGCAGGGAATGCCCTTCAGGGGCAGGGGAAAGGAGATCACAAGGCAGCAGAGAGAGAGAAAAGCATTGAGAAAATCCCAACTAATCACCAGCTTGCTGATGGGGCAATAAACAACTGTGGAACAGGGGAGGGAGCCCAGACAGTGACCTTGGAGAAGGGTGAGGTGGGAGGCAGCAGCACCTGTGTGACAGAGGTGTCTGGGGTGATAGATTGGCTCCAGGCTGTGCCTGGACATAATTGAGATTCATGGGGAGAGGGGAGGGCTCACTCTGCTGCAGGGGTTGGGTTCTCAGGTGTAACCAACCTGCCAGGCCTGCATTAATTGGAACCATTAAACTCCATCTCTGAGCCCCGACTGCTCGCTCCTCTAAAAAGTCTCATTAAACCTGGACTGGCTCACAGGCAAACAGTGAGCTGGCACTAAAAACACTCAGTCCAGCTTTGGGCCTTGGGAACTGAGGCAGGAGCAGGCAGGGAGCCCTGAACAGCAGCTTCTCCCCCCGGCCCAGCCTGCAGAACAAGAGTTTGGAGCTGCAGGGATGAGCAGGGAGGTGAGCACTGCCCTTCCTCACCCCAGCCCCAGCACCTGGGAATCCATTTCATCCTCACTGCAACCACAAAACTTCTTGCAGCTGGGAGTGATGGCAAACTCTTTGTGTCAGGCACAAACACAATTTCTACCAAACAAAGTGAGAATTACACAAACTCATTGGATGAATAGGCGCCATCATCATCATCATCATGCTTTGTCTTTGACACCTGAGTAACTGACCCAGTCCTGAGTGTATTTTAATTTTTAATGTGCTAGCAGTATTAAAATCCTAAACAGAGTCCTGTAAATCTATTTAGAAGCATAAAGAAACCATTTCCAAATCAGAAGAATTGAATAGAGAATGGAAGAATAGAGAATGCATTGATTTTCTATGTCAGAAATGAAGCAATTTAGCATTTCTTTAACTCAAGGTTCTACTGCTCTGTGCCAGCACTAATTAAATCTAATGTCTTCTGAGCACAGAAATGATGTTGTCTCATAGAGGAGTAACAATATCAAATTGATGGGCAGACATTAATGGCAATTGGTTACATTCGTGTAACTCAGCACTCCTCCTTGAGTAAATTCTCCAGCAGAACTTACACTTTTGTGGAATGTCTTTAAAAATGGGCTGCTCAATGGAGGGGATAGGAGTAGGAATCAAGTATTTTGCAACTCCAGAATTAGGAACTGCAGGAAAAGAAACTGAAAATTGTTTGGAGGTTTAAAACTAAATTTTAAAAAATTTCACGGGACAGAAGAAGTGACCAGAGCTGGGCTTGCTCTCCTTTGCAGGGTGGAACCGAAGGCTCTGCTCCTCCAGGAGGGATGAAGTCACCCCAGGGCTGGCTCTGGCTGTGCTGCCCCTGGTAACACTCCCAGGGCTCTGGATTGCACAGTACCAAGGAGTGGAACCCAAAGGTGTGCAGGGTAAAGAGGCCAATTTCACTGAATTCATCAATCTGAGGAACATCTGCACTTGTCATGATCTCCCAGCTGAGATGCTTTGAATTAAAAATTCTAGCATGAAGGGTTGCTTGCAGAAAAGAAAGCATTGAATTTAACCACAATTATTTCACCTGGCTATCTGTTCTTTTAGCTCCTTTAATAAAAACACAAATCCAGAGAGAACAGGATTAGGATTTGTATTCATTACTTCTCTTCTTGATTGAGAGTAAGAAAAATAATGAAATGTGAGAATTTGCCACATGACAAAAAAAATATTCCCACTTGGGTTTTATTAATAGCTTGTACCACCTCCCTGAAGGTGTGATCAAAAGGATCAGATCACTTTTAATTAGTTGTGAGCTGGTCTGTGGGTAAGAAACCTTCCTGCCTTACCTTAGGCAAACCTCTCCCTGGTGAGGGAAGCCTGTGGGCCCCTCTTGGCCTTTTTTTGATTCCACAAGGCCAAAGTGAGCCAGGAAGGAGCCAGGGAGGAAAATCATCTTTTGGAGAAATCCTCCTGCTGGTGCTGTTCTCCCCCCAGGGTCCAGATCCAGCTAAAATCCCCAAATCCCAGCTTGCTCCAGGGGTGCCCTCTGCCTGTGCCACAAAGGGAATTTGTGCCAAGCTCAGAGAATGTCCTTGCAGATGGAATTTCCATGCCTTTCTCCCCAGCTGAGCCAGCCCTGTCCTGCACACCAGAGGGGCTCTGGGTTTGGAACTCCTGCTCAGAGCCCTGCCATGGGTACCTGCAAGGATCCAGCCAGCCAAGGGCTGCCAGGACCCCAGCACTGCTCTCTGCCTGGGGAACAGCACAGGCTGAGCTCACCTGGCGTGGAAGGGATCTCCAAAATCCTCCAAAAGCAGCTTTGCAGCTCCTGCTTTCAGCAGGAAAAGGGGGTTAGGTGACTTGAACCAACATTCCTCATTTCAAAGGCCCAGACTGCTTGAACAGTTTATTTTGGAGGTCATGAGCCTGTGCCTCAGTTTACCTATTTGTAAATAGGTAAAAAAGAGAAATACCTGCCTGTTACCTCTACCTGCAGGGCTCTGCCTACCCTTAACATTTCCATACTTGAACTGCACATTCCTGGAGCAGAATCAGCTGCAGAGGGGCGCAGCAGCAGCTGATGAGGAAACCTGGGGGAGATTGATGAGAGCCGGGCTGGTGAGCAAGGGACACTCGTGTCACCTCAGACAGATGGCTCTGCCAGCAGCAGCGTGTCCTGGCTGTCACACAGCCCGGGCTCTGCACCCACAGACACCAGCCTGGCGGGGAGACCCCACTGTTCATCATCCTGGCACCAATTCTGAGGTGAGAGGACACATCTCAGCTGCTTAATTACCATTTGCCCCAGCTCCTGCAATCACAGACCCTTAAAGAAATCCCAGCACAAATAGGTTTGGGCTAATAAATATCAGTCAGGGATAAATAATGAACCAGAGCTCTTTCACCTCTTTATTCATCTGTGATATTTGCTGTGAAAGCCTCCCTGAAGGGAGCTCTGCCCTGGCAGGCAATGAGGAGAGAAGGAGTGCAGCAGGTTTTTGGGATCTGCTGGGACTGAGGCTCCCAGCAGGGACTGATGGGGTGTCCCTGCTCTGCCAGGGGGGATGTGAGACACAGTGAGACACAGAGCCTGTCCCACTGCCAGGCACTGGGCTCTCAGTGGGGCAGCAGCCTGCTCTGGCACATCTGTGTGTGTGACACACCAAGCTTTAACCACCTCGTGGAAAGAGTGTTTTAGCAGAAAAATGAGCCATTTGCTTGGCTGGCGTCCACCTGAGCAACAGGATGATTCCCCTCCTGGCCAGGGTGAAAACAGACATTTCAGGGAGCAGAAGACAGGCTGCAGGCAAGAGCTCTGCAGCACAGGGTGCCCAGAGCAGCTGTGGCTGCCCCTGGATCCCTGGAAATGTCCCAGGCAGGCTGGACAGGGCTGGGAGCAGCCTGGAATGGTAAAAACCTGAAAAACCTGGTGTGAGAGCGTAGAGCCTGAGCTATGAACGGGAGCTGAAAAGCTTCTGAGAGGTTTTGTCAGCACAGAGAGCTGAAGAATGAAGCAGTGAATCAGTACCTGGCTTTATACAGGGGTTACACGATATGGAAATGGCTCTTATTTCCCTTTAATCCTTAAAACCTTCAGGAGATCCCACAGTGGAGGATGAGCTTTCCCTTCCAACCCTCTGCATTCCCACCTTGCCTCAACACTCATCTCATCAACTCCACAAAGAACAACCTCCTAAGGTGCTGGAGTAACTGGGGTTAAACTTTGGGGAATATTTCAGCTCTTCCTTTCTGGTTTTATTCACTTTAAAAAAATGAAAATCCTTCCAAGTTTCCTGTCGTGTTGAGGATATAATTTTGCCTTGGGTCTGGAGGCACTCATGGCATTTTCTGACTGGCAGTGGAGGATTTTGGTCCTCCAGCAGCACGTTCTCCTCCTGTCTCCTCTGAGGAACAACCTTGAGATTTTTTAACTCCAAAATTAGAATTCTGAACTTGCTCTGGAGCGCCTCAAAAAAAGCTCTGTGTGAAATAGCTGTTTCTTGTCAGGCTCCTAAAATCCCTGGCGGTTAAACGTAATTTTTTAAAGGCTTTATTTGCTATCAAGCACCTGAATCCTGTATATTTCACAAGTTAATGAGCTCGTTTTTGAGGAGAAAATGTAGCTGTTAGGAATATTAACTGAAGTTATGCTTACTGCTGGAGCGTGTGTAGGGTGTGTGTAAAAATCCTGCTTTAATGTCTCATCTTGGAGTAAGTCCCAGAAGAGATTGATTCAATTTCCATTCATTATGGGAGCAAAACTTAAAATTACCCCCATGCACAGACACTCACTGCTGGCAGCAGCAGGGATCAGGGATGTGTGGCAGGGAAACCCTTCGAGGGCTGGGTAAAACCAAGGGTGGGGATGGGAAGCTCCAGGGTTGGGTTTGGGTTTTCCAGGGTGGGCTCTGGCAGAGACAGCTTCCCTTTCTTAGGAAAGGCTGCTTGAATGATGCTTCCTGCTTTGTGCTGCCTTGGGAGCCCAAGTTCTGAATAAAAATATTATCACTTTAAGTATATTGATATATTTTGTACAATACATAGAATATTTACCCATCATCAGGTTTTATATTCACCTTGAAGGTCCTTCTCTATCCCTGGCCTTTGTGGGGTTGAGGCACATTCTATAAACCAGAAAAACTACAAGGACTGGGAAATAAGCTGATCTTTAATGAGCTTGATAGACTCAGGGACTAAATTCTGCAGCCACAGAGAGACAAACCCAAAACCCCTTGGAAATGTTTATGAAATTTATCTTGCTAAAGTGTGAAACCATGATTGTATGTGGCAATGACTGTATTCTTGGTTTTGAGAGTTTTAAAAACAACAAATTTTATGTGGGGATCAACCTATGGGGTATATCAAATATCTATAAAATATCAAATAAGCATAAATGAAAATATAGTTTCAGCTCAGTTCATGCAGCAGAGTAGCAGTGGGAAAGGACCAGAGTCAGGGCTGGGCTCACTAATCATGGCCTGGGCTCACTAATGTTCAGAAGTTTGTTCAGCCTTTAATGCAGAATATTTGTTCTTGAATCAAATTGACTCCTCAGTGGAATTTTCCCCTGTTGTCACCCTCTGCACGTCACAAACCTCCCAGCTGGGTTTTGGGGCAGGGTTTTTGTTGCTTTGTGCTATTGCATTTGCAGTTCATATCACCAGTTAGATGGGTAGAGCTGCTTGCTCACAGGATTTTTCTGATTGGCATCAAATCCTACCACACAGGAGGAAATGTTATCAATCCTGCTATTGACAAGGCTGTAAAAGAAGACTAAAGACATGAGAGCCAATTAAGTGATCAAGAATCTCTTAATTGCAAGAGTATTAGGTGGAATCCCAAGTAAAGACAAAGGATTAAGAATTTAACACCCCAAGGTTGTTTTCCTTTTATCTTATTTACTTTCCTCAGCCTCAGAGGTGCAATTTGTGGCAGTGGGGTGTTGTACATCCTCAGATCCCACCTGGGAAGGTGGTTTTAAGAATAATTTCCCTGCTTCCACTTTGTGGGAGTGCAAGCATTGTTTGCAGATTTACTGCAAGGACCGTGATTACAGAATCAAGTGTTGCCTGTAAAGCCAGGCTCAATCAGCAGCATCAGCATGGCAGTGGACAGCTGAATTAGTGTTCATCTCTTGGTCAGCACGTGCTTTGCTCACAAGGAGATTATTTCCCAGCACAATCTATCACAATTACCCCCCATCATCATTACAGTTTGCCCACTGCATCAAAATTCCATGCTGGGCTCCAAATCCCCCACCCTGCACGAGGACCTGCAGCCAGGCTGGAGAAGCTTCCCAAGGAGCTGCACTCACTCCATCCCTGGTGATTTCTGGGCAATAGAAATTAGAGAGAAGAGCAGCAGAGCTCCATTCTGAGCAATAGAAATCTGTGTTTTGCAATCAAGCCTGACATGATGTCTCAGGTAAGGGAGGATCCTGCTGAGCCCCTGCCTTTGGCTGGGCACGATGGAACGGAGCCATTTGGGCAAGGCTGGATGGGCTTCCTCTGCCTGTGCTGGGAACACCTGGGTAGCACAGCCAGGAGGATTTTTGTGTGCATTTTTGTACAAAATCAGCACATTTCTGGCAGCCCAGGTAAGAGGCAGTGGCTTTCCAAGCCACTCTGTGCCCTGTGCAGAACTCTGCCCTGCTCCCCTGGGCAGAGCTCATTCATGTGGCTTGGGCAGCCAGGAACACCAGGGGGGCCAGTATCAAACCCAGAAAGCAAAGATATTTACCTGGGACCCCCAGCTGGAACCCCAGCTCACAACTTAATGCTTTTGCAACCTTTTCTTGGACATTTCTGAATGCTTGGGTGCAACACATGATTGTGGCAATTTTTTTAAGGTTAGAAAGAAGCCCTACTGATTTATTATTATAAAAATTAATTTCTGAAGAACATTAAACCCAGAATTAAATATTAAAATTCTAGGATGCAAATCAAGCATTCAGACTCTAGGAGACTTCAAACCTTGACTTTCCATAAGTTTCATTGATTCAGCTCCAATGAAGGTGGTGTTTACTGATGTCCTGAACACTCAGGCCGTTGGAATGTGTCTCTCAATACAGAAATTAGAGGATGAAGTGCTTTATTATCCACCCATGCTGCCCAAGGCCTCAGGGCCTCCTCCCCAACACCTCTGCAATCCAAATTCCTGCAGGTTCTTCCCTTCCCTCCCTCCCTAGGTGTCTCCTTTGCCAGGGGCTGGGGCAGAGGGGAAGGTATAAACCCCAACCCATCAGCCTGTTTAGCACAGGAAACATTCCTTACAGCAAACAAACAAAAACACAAACACAAGCTGACAGGTTTCCCACACAGCTTGAGCTACAGATTTGTCTTGGTGGTTTTGTTTGGTGGTTTTTTTTTAAATCTAAAATTTCTGGAGAGCCCACAGAGACATCTTGTGCCTGCATGACACATAGCAAGTCAGCAGTGCAGGAGGGGTCATGCTGGGCATTTTGGAAGGAATTTTCAATGAATTGGAGACTTGAGGAGAGGATGAAGTCACCTGTTGCTCTCTGAACAGGTAAGCCCTGTTCTTACAGGAAAATATCAGTGCTGAGAGCAGCACAACTCCGGGAACTCGAGCAGCTCTGCTTGTTTGCCTCTTGTCTTTGCAGTGCTCTTGGTAATGCAGGAGGGGAGGACCCAAAAATCCAACAGCTGTCTCTGCAGATTGTTTTGCTCGTGTCCCTGGGCAGTGAAAACCTGCTCTGGACCCAACAATCAAAACCTCTGGGCCTCTCCTTTCAGTGCTTTTACATTAATGAACTGCTCTGGCTTTTGGAGATAATGTGCCTGGCCAAAACCCTGCCTGGCTATTCTATCCTGAGCATCCCCAGAGCCCTGCCCTGAGCATCCCCCCAGCCTGGCTGGCTCAGAGCAGCCCCAATCCCACCCAGGGAGGACTCTGGACTGCAAGGAGACCCTTTCAGAAAAGACCAGAGTTTACCTCCTCCCGGGGAAGCAGCTCTGACAGCACTTGCTGCAAGTAGGGCAGCCCTGAAATATCTCAGCAGCTACAACAGGCAAGGTGGGAAACTCATAACACGACAAGAAGAGGCTTTGAAATGAGGTAAATGAGTATTTTAGGCAAGTAACCAAGGGGAGAGCCAAGTGGGAGCCCAGCAGGCTGCTGTTGTCAGGAGCAACCCCACTTCCCCCACAGGCAGCCGTGCCCCAGGGCTCCCAGTTTCCCTCCTCCCTCCCTGTGTCCCACTCTGTTTGCTGGCACCACGGAGATTGCAGAATGTGCTGACGTACATGCAATGATCTCCGGCCAAAAACGAAATTCCAGCATTTACAAACGCAAGAGACATAATTCTGAGAACATGGAGAAAGATGGAAAACAAATTCTGAGGGCAGATCCTAGCTCTGTTGAGAGCCCAAATTTCAGAGTTCTGGTCTGTTCCAGTCCCTTGGTTCCCAGTTGTTAACACCCACGTGCTCCATTCACAATAAGAGACTTTAACTGGAGACATTCTGTAACCCCAGGACCCTCTCCCCCAAAGCCAGTGGAAATCAGCAGATATGAAATTAGCTGCCACTCCTGTTTGTTCCCTCAACTCCACACTTGGAGCCACAGCTGGCTGTAATGTTCTGGGGGTCGATGCATTCCTCTCTATTACTTTCCACCTCTTGCACATGGAACAAAAGGCTACAAAGTGCAGACAGCAAGGAGAAAAATCCCAGTTCCACTACATTAACTAAAGCTGTCTGCTATTGAAAGCAATGATAGGTAATCTATAAAATAATTTCCACAACCCCACCATAAAGGAATCCCATTGTCAGTGCAATCCAATAGTACCAGTGGCTGGAAGGGAATTTATTCTACAATGAAAGTTACTCCACATGAAACAAACAAACAAACAAACATGTTCTTATCTTGTAAACCACATGTGTTTATGATGGGTAGAGCAGCATCTTTGGAAATCACTGGGCATGAATTAAGGAAGCTTCAATCAGGATCAAAACTTGGGTGACAGCACAAAGTTAGATATGAAGAGTACAAATGTCTGTAAGCAAAAGGAACAAGGCTAAGACCAAATTTCATCCCAGTTTGACAAACAGGCTGGATGAGGAGCCCAGCTTACTTAACCTCCTGCATTTAGGACAAAATGAGTTTCCAAGCCATCCTCCAAAACAGGTCCAGTTCTTTATTCCCTCTCATAAAACACATCCAGAAATCCAGAACTCAGTTCTTTGTCCCTGGTGAGAATCTCCACATCTCTGCTCCTTTTCCCATTTGGTGCTCAGCCTCAGTGGCCTTGAGCAGAGGCAGCACAGTTGTGCCCCTCACTCTCCCAAACCAGGGAATCTCCAATGCCACCTCTGTGCTGCCCATTCCCAGCTCAGAGGTGCACACAGATTTTTAGGATGCAGAATACAGAAACCTTCCCAGAGAGCTCCAAACCCTGCCCTCTCTCTGTTACTGGGTAAACTGGGATTTCCTCTGTGTGCTGCCTAGTCCCTTGGATAAAAGGGACTGCAGCACCTTTGCTGTAAAGCCTGCAGCTGATCTTTCTGATCCAGCCTGTGTCCATCCCCAGCAGAGCCCCAGAGAGCAGCAGGACAGCAGGACCCTGCTCTCCACCTCACAGAAATGGACACTAGGGACAGAACAGGAGTCAGAGATGAAGGCAGCTGCTCCACCTCATTTCTGCTCCTCCTGACCCTCCCCAAGGCTCTGGGCAGGCAAAGTGAAGCAGCACAGGCTGATTCCTGCTGAAAGGAGGTGGGGTGAGCCTCCCATCCTGAACTCTTTCCATGCTCTGCCCTCTCCCATCTGCTTTCCTCCTGCCCCCTCAGCTCTGGGCAGCGCAGGTTTGGTGGGGCTGGGGCAGGGGGAGCCATGGAAAAGCAATAACAAGCACCTCAGCTAACAAATGTGAAGCTTATGAGGATTTTCTCTGGCCAAACCTTTTCCATTTCCAGCAAAGCAGCCAATCCACCAGCCAGCCCAATGCAGCAGGCTCAGGAGCCCAGCCCTCTGCTTCCCCAGCTGAGGCTCTGCAGAGTCAAACATTAAAATGATTCAAGGCAGAGATAACACAGCTCCAGTCCCTGGCACAGCCTCTTCAGCTGCTCATCATTCAGTATATTTTTGAATTCCTGAGCAGTGGAGGAAGCAGCAGTAAATGTAGTTTATGCCTGGCCCAGCTACAAATGGAGACAAGCTATTATTTTCTCTTTCCAAGAACTCATTCAATCAAATCCAATTTCGAAAGCTTTGGAGAATAATTTGAAATATCAGGAATTTTGGGTTCCTTCTGAGCCTCCACAGAGCCTTGACACTTCTCAGTGGCTTGGAGGCTACAAATCCAAGTAGAACTAATGGCAAAACAGCTTCTTTGATTGCATTGTGAAGGTGCAGCTTGTGTAAGCAAATATCTGTCAAACATTCCCACCTCTATGAAGCTCCTGCAGATACTTCCTCTTGAAGTGAGTATTTTTAGTATAATTGCCATTAAATGAATTATAGGAAGCCAATATAATTTTACAACTGATGAAAAATATTGCCACTTTACATCATTAAAACGATTTTTAGAACTGCTGCGATCGCATTTTGCCCGTATATTGTCTGCCAATATAGCTGAGATTCATAAAAGCGGGGCCAGCTTTACAGAACACTTGAAATGCACTTTATGTGCAGCCAGAGACACTTCACAGGGAGCAGTGTGTGCTTGCCTCTCTCCAGACTGGAGGTGCAGAGCACACTGTGGGAACTCAGAGCTTTCCCACCCGGCAGGGACGCTGCCCCAGCCCCTCAAACTGCCCCAAAAAGGACACTGGACATGGTGCCTCCAGCAGCCACAGGTGCCTTTCCCCAGCACAGACAGCTCTGTTTCCCAGGAGGGCAGAGCAGGAATTCCAGCCCCAGCCCAGCCCTGCCCTGCTGCTCCAGGAGGAACCAAACCCTCAGAGGGAGCAGGAGGAAGAGAAACCCCCATCAGCACTGCCCACTGCCCGCTGGCAGCCAGAGTGAGCCCAGCTCTGCTTAGAAACCATGCAGAACTTATTTTCTGCAGTGTTTTTAGACTGCTGGCTCAATAATTTTACTGTTTAATTCCAGGAGAAAAGGGAGGCAGAAGAGCCATCCCAGAGCAGGAATGAGTGCTGGGAGACTCAGGATTTGGATGAGTGGCCCATCATTGCCCTTGGCAAAAACCAATCCACAGCAGTGAACAGAGCAAGAAAAGGAAATTTATAGCTGTTCTTTTGCAGGGTAAAATGCTTTAACAACCAGCTTTAATATCTGAGCTCAGCAGTGGTGGCTGGGTTTGCATTGGGGCTGTTTCAGTGGGGAGAAATCTTCCTCCTGCTGAGCACTGTCACTGCTGGGGTAAATGACCAAGGACTGTAAAGATGCACAGAAGAGGGACATCAGCAGAAGAAGAAAGGCCCCAGCCCCATCCATGAAATCAACAGTCAAAAAACCCCAAACAAACACCCAGCATCATTCCCCCACACCAAGCTCCTGAGAAAAACCACAATGCATGCTTTTAAATGAATTAATTCTCTTCTCTGCTGCTGATTTCCTCTTTGGCTCTGCAGAGATTCTGTTATCAGGCTTCCCTAATGACACAGAAAAATAAATTCTAGTTTGCCATTCTTTCCCTCCAGATAATCTGCCCTAATTGAGTGTTTTACTGAGCAATCAATTGCACTTCACTCACTTTCCTAGGCTTGAATTACAGAATTAGAAGGGAAAAAGCTTGCTGGTACAGAGCACATTGCTGTGATCCTGGTGTTAGGATGCAGTTCACCGTGGGCAGAGCATTCCTGTGCAACACTGAATCCCTGCTCTGAGCAGGTGAAACGAGACCTTGTGCTCATCTTCTGCATTTGGGCAGAGTCTGGGAGAAGTCAGCACCAGTGCTCCCACTGGAGCACTGAGCACTTCTCCCAGGTTTTAAATCTCCAGGGCTGAATGTCTCTGATAAATTGCATTTAAAGGTAGGGGTGAGGAGGGAGCCAGCCTGGTTCTCTCTCTCTTTTCAGCCCCTGAGGAAGAGCAGTGCCAGCGAGAGGGAAGGAATGGCTGGAGGCAAGCAGAGCATTGCTCTGTAATTGATACACAACAGGCATCACCCAAAAGATGCCATATTCCTGATTTAATAGTCTGCTCTGTAAAAGTTGGAATTAGCTTCCAATGCATCCTCTTAGCGAGGCTGCAATGTGTTAAGTTAATGTGTGAAGGCATTTTTAATATTAGCTCTGGCTACAATTTCCCATCTAATTGAATGGAGAGGAGGAAAAAAAAAGGAGTTTGTAAATCTGCCACTGCAACGGCCGGTTACAAGGTTTTTTATGGCTCCCTTGTAATGGAAACATCAAGTCCACAGGTAAGCACTGTAACTGTGGGTAAAAGACATCAGTTTATTAGAGGATGTAAAGAACCAGAATAAGCCCCTTGGTCTCAGGCTCATCCCAGTGCTTTATTGCACCTGAGCAGCACAAAGGGATGGCTTTGGCCTTTATGGAATGTGCAATACAATCTGATAACTGAAATTTGTCTCTGGCTGGTGCTGGCAGGCAGCCAGCCTTGGGAATGCCAGTTCAAACACTGGCCTGAAAAGCCCATGTACAGCACAAGGTTGGGCTGTGTTTGCACTGCCAGACCAAGTGCCCCCATGATGGGATGATCAGAAGTTAAAAATGCATCCAGGTGAGAAGGTTGGGGGGGTTTTGTCTTAGTTACGGTAAAAGCCACAGAAAGGTGGCCTAGAAAAGTGAATATTCCATAAAATTTACCAGCATGAGGTTCAGCTTGGGATGCCCATCATTCTAATGGTGTCCACCTGAAAGATCCAGAGTGCTGTTTATTGTCTGACTGTCAGCTCTGGAACACAACCATCAAGCAGACTCAAAACTCCTGCCTCATTATGTATTTTTCCATTACAGGGAAAGCATATTTAATTTATTTCATTTAGTCCTTCTGCTTCAGGATCTTTGAAAGTCCAGGTGAATGGGAAGGCCCAAGAATGATGGCATTTGCTCTGCAAACAGCAGATTTGAATGGTTAAACGGTGTGAAAATAATTGACAGTCTATTTCTTTCTTCTTCGTGCCTGTATCCCCTGTTATTGGGAGTTCTTTCAGACATGGACTGTTTCTCATCATGGAGTCCACTGCAAAATGACAGAGGTGGGAAAGGCACCAGGTGCAGCAGGCTCTCCAACACTCTGCCCACTCTCTTGGGCTTTAATTCCAGGGCTGGATGTCTCAAATAAATAATATTTAAAGGTGGGGGTAAGGAGGGGCGAAAGCAGGAGAGATTTTGTTTGAGAGACAGCAAAGGACAATTCCCTTCTTTCAAAGCAGGTGTGGTGGAATGATACCTGCCCTGGCTCTGGACCAAGCTGCTTTGCAGACTCATTTAAAAGGAACAAGCCATTTTAATTAGATCTCCCTGGACTCAGGGACATGTGGGTCCCAGGTGAGGGGGGAGCAGAGAGAAATAAATATATATATACACTTAAATGGAGAGCAGGCTGGCCTTGCTGGCAGCTCTCTCAGCTCTGCCTTAATCACTTTGAAGAATACAAGTCCACAGTGACCTCTGTTGTTCCTTTCATATTGGAGATTAAAAGATGAAGCGCTGGTTCTGCAGCTGGTGAACACACAGAGAGGAAATCAATGACTTTTTCAGACAGGTCCCTGTGCAAAAAGGGTTATTGCAGACATGAAATAATTAATTTTAATTCAACTGTTTAAAAATAGACACTACAGAAAGAGAAATGCCTTTCTTTCTAAAAAAACAAGGCAAATGGAATTTTTTTTTCAGAAGCCAGAAAATCAGATGCCTCTCATTTTAGAATAAACCTTCAATTATATATTTTCCCCACTTCTCATCTTTGCTTCCAGCCAGTGAATCTGCTGGAGGAGAACACCAGGCAGTGCCCTGGATGCTCTGCTCCCTCCAGGCTCCCAGGGCTCCCTGTCACCATCTCAAAGCTGTGAGCAGCAGGGGCTCAGGCACAGCAGGGCAGGGTCAGCACAGATACTCATCATCAAACAGCCAAACATCTCATCAGCACCTACAGCCTGTGCTGTGGCTGCACTGAGGGCAGGCAGGCGAGCACAGAGCCCTGTCCCAGCCCATGGGGACAGTGCAGGGGCCAGCAGGGAGCAGAGGGCACAGAATCCCAGCCCAGCCCTGCTCTGGGCACACAGCCTGGCCCCAGCGCCGGGCTGGACCCTGCATTCCCCCAGCCTGCCCCTCCCGCCTGGCTGAGGTTGAAAAGGCAGCCCCAGATGAACTTGGAGCTGGCCCAAAGTCATTGCAGTGCTGCAGCCCTGCAAGGGCAGCCTTTGAAGGCTTTGCTGCCTTCTGTGCCACCCCAAGCTGCTCAGGAGCGATAAGCAATTCCGCATGAAAAGGAGCTCAAGACGCTGTTTATTTTTCCTTCACGTGGAACAATAGCAGACTGTATATTGATCCCTTTTTCTGGAAAACAGCCTCCATTTGTGGCTCAGGAATTGCAGCCAGGTTAATTGCACAGCGCAGTTTGCTGTTTGACCTTCTATTTTTATCTTCCCTGGCCGTTTCCACAGCTCCTCCAGGGAGCACCAGATGTTTGAGTCGATGATGCCACACAGCTGGATAGAGAGCAGCAAGCAGCCACGAACTTCTGCAAGCACTGAGCAAGGTGAGATTTCCCAGCAGTGCTCAGGCTGCCCCTCACATGGACAGGGCACAGTTTATTTCTTTAAACACAGAAACGAAGACAAGCTGAGCAAACGCCACGGAGGAGCTGTTGTATGAGTGAAAGTCACGCTGAACACAGCCAGGACTGGGAGGGGGCTCCTCCTGCCCTGCCTGGAGTGGAAATGAACCCTCCTGTTCCTAGCACAGGGCTGGGGCTCCCAGGCCAGCTGGGGTAAAGCCCCCATGGATGCAGCACGTGCTCCCTAAAGCCACCAGCCCTGCCCCTCACATCCCACCTGGCTGCTTTTACCAGGCACTGCTTCCCACTTGGGGGTTACCCAAAGGTTTGGGCTTTCCCACGTTTGCTCTGCTGCTCAGGAATCCCCAGGCCCCTCTTCCTGCAGCTCTGGATGTGATGCTCCTTGCCTGACCCCTCTCTGGGGCACAAACTGTTCTGTGAACACGAGGAGAGAGCTGATGGAGCGCTGTAACTGAGGATGGGAGATTGTCTGGCACCAACCACCGCTCAAACCCAGTTATGTAAGACTCTGAGGTATTCAGAAGAACTAAAATTACCCCCTCCTCCAGCTGGCTCCTCTCTGAACCCTCAGCTGGCATCGTGATGACAATGGTGGGGCAGAGGCTGCTGGCAGACACAGCCTGGGTGGAGAGGGAGGCTGCAGAACCATTTCCCAGCAGCACTGCTGCACACTGGAGTGAACAAACCGCTCAGAAAATTACATATATAAATATATTTTTATGTAATTATACATTTATAATTTTAAATTAGAAGTTTAGAATACATTTCTAAATAATTACATTATTTATGTATAAATATATATATTAAAAAATTTAATTTTTTTATATTTTTATATATTTTATATATTAAAAAATTTAATTAAGTGAAAAACTGTTTGATTATTTAAATGATGGGAGCTGAACAGGTACGCTCAAGTTGGGGGGAAATGTGTGTTCCTTTTGATAATAGTTTTTATTTATTAATGAAATCATCATGCTGTAATGTCACCTAAATTAGCCTCAATTAATTTCTGAATTAATTAGGTGTGTTACTGGTAATTTCTTTCTCTTCTTACACTTTTCAAGAATCTTTAAATGATAAAAGGAATTCTAGTACAAAGAAGTGGAGAGGTCTCTTTATAACAGACATTCAAGATAAGAATAGAATAGATACAGAAGGCAGGAGGGTAAATCTCATCCAACTGCTTTGAAACCATATATTTGAAGTCAATCATTATATCAAAGTCACTAGAAGTCATCAAATATCCTCATTAGGCACAATTTTTGATTTTCAGAAGTGATGAAGGCTAATGGAACTGCAAGCTTTTCACCCTGACTCCAAACCATCTGCAGCACCAAACGTGGACCCTGAAAGGGGTTTTGACTGGGGAAATATTTCTATAAATATTGTGTGTGGGCCTGGCCCCCATTACACAGAAAACTTTGAAGACAAATTGAGCCTCCTCTCATTTTAGGTAGAACCTGGCCCTGAAGAGGATCAGACCCACGGGGATTAAGGGTTGCTGGTGTTTGGCAGCAGGGCAGATTTGAGTCATCAAAAAGGAACAAAACAGGGAGCAAGCACAAGTCTCAGGGTGCTGCACACCCCATCAGGGTCCAGGGGAGCCTGGCTGTCCCCAGACAGGGCCCCACAGGTGACACTTCTCCCCTAAATGACACTGGGGGGTTCACACAGAATTGCTGCATTTAAGCAGCAAAATAATCCTGACAAGCAGCCTGCAGACTTTCCAGGTGGGTATGAGGGGGAGAAAAAAAAAATACAAAAAACTCCAGGAAAGGAATTGTCCAAAACTGTTTTGTTCCTCTCTTCACCTTCCAAGGATTGCCAGGGGGGTCTCTGGGGCTGCAGCTGATGGGCACAGAGAGGCTGCTTTATCTAAATCAACCCCCCACAGTGCATTACACATTCTTTACTATTACTCTGACGCTTCTAAAAATACAATTGTGAAGCTGTATAATCTGATATGAAATTACAGCTTATTTTGCCACAGAAGGAGGAAAGAATAAAGAAGAAAGGGAGAAGAGACTGATGCCACTGACACATTTGAGAACACATGATCTGTTTTGATAGCACATTGTATTTGCAAAGCCTGTCCCCAGGCAGGCTGTGCTGGATGAATTTGGAATCAAAAGGCACGTGGTCAGGCTAACTGGAAATAATTCTGGTACCTCTCTTGCTGGCAGTACAGAAATGACAGAGGATCCAGAACAGGCATCCAAATATATATCCTCAGAATTTAATTAGAGAGAATTATTCTTGCCTACCTAGGATAATTGCAACATTATGTTGTGATGGCTGTTAGCATCACATATGCTTACAGATTAATAGTGTTTCTTCCATGTCTGCTTTTGATTTAATCAGGCCATCACTCATTACAATCATGCATGGCTGGTTCTACAAGATGAGAATGCATAAAAAAACAACTTGCCTGGTAGCACAGACCTGGAGCTGCAGGGCCCTGCCAGCAGCTGAGCAGGGAATTCAGCAGAGCTGTCCCCAAAATCCACACCTGAGCTGCAAACAGCCACATGTGCTGAAGGCACTGGGACTGTGGGCTTTGCCTGCAGGAGCCTCCGCATTCCCAGGGGATCCCTGCCCTCCAGGCAGGACACAGCTCCTGGGTGCCCTCACACACCTGGATATTCTGGGAATGAGGAAAAAAATACAGGTATGTGGCTACTTTGAAGCACAAGTGATCACAGAGGGACTAGATTTACACATGAAAGCAAAATATACATTTTTATTGTGCCAAAACCTGTGTTTGATAGTAACACTGCAGTCCTGACCACAACAGAGCCACTCATAATGGTATTTCTAAAAGCAATAATAACAAAAGCTGTATCACCAAGTTAAAGACTCCTGAACAGTTCTCCCAACTCTACAACATCATCCAGACATTGACCTGAGAACTGATCACAACTCAGATCAAAGAAGCAGACACAGATCCAGCAGAGCACCACAAACCCCATCCAAACCCCAGGGAAGAGCAGTGTGATGCTTTTTCCGTGTGACAGACATGGCAGCAATGACTTTCCTGCATTTCCAAATAAATTTTAAAAGGCTTTTTTGGGTAATAGCCTAACTTCCCAAATTCTGGCTGAACAAAGCTGCCTCCACACTTTCCATTGTTTGGAGCTGCTATTTAATTGGAGAACGTTTTTCTCTTTCCTTCTCCTCCTCCCTCCCTCCCTTCATGCTACAGGAATGCAATCCCTCTGAAATTAAGCATCAATGCCTAGGACACACATTTCAATGCAGCCCAGAACCACGATCATACCCTTAGAAAGAAGCAATCCGTAAAGCAAAACACACTCCTTGCCTGCATGCTAATGCAGCAATTAATCATTTTGATATCCTCGCTCTCTCCCCTGCTCATTTTCCCTTGATTTTTTGATGTCAGAACCAACTCAGTAGAACAGCACACTTTTAAAAAATCATCTTTCAAGTAGCAACATTAAACACCTCAGAGTGGAAAGCAAACAAATCAATAGATATTATGGCACTCGTGGTATAGCGAGCACCGCAGCTACGGTTGCAAAGACACAAAACTCCCTCTGAAGGGAGCAAAATCCACCTGAAATCCAGCAGCAGTTCCAAAACCCACCCAGCATTCCTTCTTCCCCACCCCCAAGGAGCCCCACAGGGGCTGTGCCACCAAAAACCAGGGATTTGAAGGGAAAAGGATCCCATTTATTCCTCCAGAAGCACACAACCCTGCTCCAGGCAAAGCCCTCCCATCAGCACAGCACAAAAAAAATACCACTGAGGGGGCCAAAAGTAACCCCACAGCAACAGCAGAACAAGACTAAACTCCACCAACAATACGTGTTTTGAGAGTTCTGTGAAAGCTGAAAGCCTTCCCTTACCTTTAGGAGCACAACAGGAACCAGCAGGACAGGAACCTCCTCCACCAAGAGGGGATAGAATGTTCTGGTGGTGGGGTTTGTGGTGGGTTCTGGTTGGTTCCAGCACAGGTGGTACCAAGGTTGGGTCTGGTTGGTTCCAGCACAGGTGATACCAATAACAAGGTTGGTTCTGGTAGGTGCCAGCACAGGTGGTACCAATAACAAGGTTGGTTCCAGCACAGGTGGTACCAATAACAAGGTTGGTTCTGGTAGGTTCTGGCTGGTTCCAGCACAGGTGGTACCAATAACGAGGTTGGTTCTGGTTGGTTCTGGTTGTTTCCAGCACAGGTGGTACCAATAACGAGGTTGGTTCTGGTTGGTTCTGGTAGGTTCCAGCACAGGTGGTACGAATAACAGGGTTGGTTCTGGTTGGTTCTGGTAGGTTCCAGCACAGGTGGTACCAATAACGAGGTTGGTTCTGGTAGGTTCCGGTAGGTTCCAGCACAGGTGGTACCAATAACGAGGTTGGCTGTGGTTGGTTCCAGCACAGGTGGTACCAATAACGAGGTTGGCTGTGGTTGGTTCCAGCACAGGTGGTACCAATAACAAGGTTGGTTCTGGTTGGTTCTGGTAGGTTCCAGCACAGGTGGTACCAATAACAAGGTTGGTTCCAGCACAGGTGGTACCAATAACGAGGTTGGTTCTGGGAGGTTCCAGCACAGGTGTTTTCAATAATGAGGTTGGTTCTGGTAGGTTCTGGCTGGTTCCAGCACAGGTGTTTTCAATAATGAGGTTGGTTCTGGTAGGTTCCAGCACAGGTGGTACCAATAACCAGGCTCGTTAGCTGTAATGAGGTTGATTAGCTGCCCCTGTGCCCCAGCTGCCCCGCTCCCACGGCCAGTGAGATCCCCCTGCCCTGGCGTGGGCTCAGCCAGAGGAGATGGCAATTCCCAGCTCAGGTTTAATGCACTCTGTGTTTGGATCCACACGTGGCAATTAACATTCATTTGCAAGAACAACGGGCTGATTAATCAGCTGGGATTGCAAATGACACACTTGCACTTGAGGCTCGTTTTGCTTTGCACGGTGCACGGTATTTAGCTAAACCTGTGATTAAAGGCCAACTTCTGAGGCCTTGAGGAATAAACCTCAGCTTTGATGTTGCTGATAAAGGCAGGAGTTTTCAGAGAATTCGATTCTGTGGGGGAGTCAGGAGAAATTAGGTGTTTTGCTCTTTGTCAGTGATTATGAAATCCAGGAGCATTTGAAATTCAGTGAAGATTGGTGCTGCAGAGGGGACACAGGACTTTATTAGCAGGGGAGGAAAGAGGGAGAACACAGGGCAAGATTAAAGCTGGGATGCAGAAATCACAGTGACAGGAGCACAGTGCTGTGCTGCTCCAGCTTAAAGCAGCTCAGGCACTGTGTATGGATCCCAGGGCACCCAGAGAATGCCCTGCAGAGCCAGCTGCTCTGGGTGGAAGCCAGCAATAAAATCACCTTGCATTACTCCTTGCTCGTAATGGTATTTATCACTTTTGTGGTACCATGGCTCTGATTTTCAGCAAAGAGTTCATGTTGGTTTATGGGTGAGAAGAAGGCCAGAAACAGGAAGGCTTTGGGGCACCCCAGCTGCAGTAGGGGTGCAAACCCACGTTCAATCCCATGCTCTAACTTCCCTTCCCAAGTGCCTCTCCCCACACAATTTGCTGCCTCATCTCCTTGGCTGAGCCTGACACTTTCTGTCATGCTTTTGATTATTTTCCTGCCTTCCTCCTGAGTCATTCTGTCATGCCTCACCAGCCCTTTGCATCCCAGGTGCTACAGCCCCACTGGCAATGTGTTACTGCTCTGTGCCCCACCCTCCTGAGCACAGCAGCTGCTGAGGAATCCTCAGCATTCAGCTCAGAGCTTGGGCCCATCATCCAGGCTGGGAAAATGGGGATGCTGCCTGCAAATGACTAAATAAAAGAATTCTTTAACCCAAGTGCTGTTAGGCTGCAGCGTTAGAGGAGAGTCACCAGGGCTCCCTTCAAGGTTTCCTTCCATTACCTCTGGTCTGTAATGTTGATTACTTTGAATCTTTTGCTCATCCCTAGAGGAACAGCATTAGTAGCTGGGAAATAGGATGAAATTCCCCTCCCAGAGCAGAGGGCAAGCCCAGGTCTGTGACCATTTCTGTCCCCCCTTCACACACCTTGGCAGCACCTCTGTGCACAGATCTCACCAGACTCTGTTTCCCCTGCAGTGCTGCTCTCCCTCTGTCAGTCAGAGCAGGCTGAATTGGAAAGACTCATTCCCAAAAAGAATTTTAATAGAAAAATGATAAGGCTCTCAACAGGTATTATTTGCATGAGACCACTGAACTGCTACCCATCAGTTTGTAGGTGAGCAGCAGCCAACAGTCAAGGACTTCAGCCTTCAGTCTGAGCTTGCTAAGAGTAGTTCTCCTGATAATTAAACACTAATGTTCTTCCATGAGTACATTATAATGAAATAAATTGCTTCAAGGGAACAATAAACTACAGGCAGCATCTGAAGCATTTTAACAGCACAGAGCATTTGGCTGCTGCAAGATTCACTCAAAGAGGAAAAATACCATCTCAGAAACCATTCACAAAACAATTTTCTGAACTTTCAGGATTTGTAGGGACGAGCTGGGGCACCCCAGTGTGTGATTGGACTCGTTCTCAATGGCTCACCTGGAATGGAAACACACATGGTGCTCATCTGTGGGGCAGGGACAGCACTGGCCACGGTGGCTCTGGGCTCAGGGGTGGCTCTGGGACCTGTGCTGTGCCCTGAGAACATTCCAGAACGTTTCTCTTTGGTTTTTCTTGCTATTCTCTTATTACAGCACTTGCCTGCTGGGTTTTGGATGTGGAGACTGCCTGGAACTCACCTGGGGAGCCTGTCTGGCCCCACAGCCCTCGAGCACCGTACTCATCTCTTGGGACACAGCTCACAGCAAATTCAATAACAATTCCAAGCAGAAGCCAGGCCCCTCAACAGCAACATTTTCTTGCCTCCTAAAGCAGAATAAATGAAATTATCATTGTAGCTTCCTAATCCTTAAAGTGTGCTACAGAAATATTTACAAAGAATTGAGGAAGTATATTGCACATATGTTTCCAATTGAATGAAACTGTGCACGTGCCTCTCTAATTTAAGATAATATCCTGACATTTGAAGATGTAAGTTGTGAGCACAGCAATAAAAAAAAGTTTAACTGTTTGTTCTCTCCCTGCAGGGCAGCAGGGAGGGATTTGTCTTTCTTGGCTTCTTTCACTTTTGGAGCTGGTGGAAAATACATTTTTCTGTCATTATGCTTGTTTTAAACACCAGGTTGAGCTTGTTCTGCTTGAAGAGTTAGCTGCTGCAAAGAGCTGATTTAAGAATAAATCATATTCATGTTTATAGTGCAATTTGCAAGCAGTGATGAACATGTTCTGTGAATGGGAGCTGCACATGGTAAAAACTCTCTGGTACCCAATTCCCAACAGCCATTGTGAAAGTAACAATCCAGAGATCACCCTGAGTCATGTGCAGCAAGAAAGAGAAATCTCTCTTCTTCTGCTCTCTCAGTGTGGCACAATTGCCTGTACATTGGCCTTCAGCCAAGACAGATGGATTATCACTAAACAAATTTCAGTAAAGCCTCCTTGCATTTACATAATGTAAGTTTCTAACATTTAAGCAATTAAAAGGATTGGTGCTTATGGCTTTAAAGAACTTGTGGGTTAATTACGACTCACTCGTTCTGTGCGTATGATGGGAGAGAGAAAATGAAGATTTTGGAAGTTGAGGACCTTGCTCACTGCTTTACCCTGCATGGGGCATGCTGCTTTGTTGAAGGACTTTTTTTTTTGCTTGAGGAGGAATAATAAGGGTTGAATTTCAATTTGTTTTCAATGCACAAATCCCCTTCCATAAAATCTGACTTTTTGGATGGGATTGACTTCCTAAAATTGCGAGGATACAGTTTTGTTTTACATGAAGAGGCAAAGACAGCCCTTCTTGGCTGCATTCTGAATCCCACCCTTTTATTTGAACGTGTCCTTGCAGTTCAGGTAAACACAGGTCCCTTGCTGAGTCTCCAAAGCCTTGTGGAACAGAAATCCTGATTTATGCAGCACCACAGGAGCAGGACATTGGCTGAATGTGGTTTCCAGCCAGGTGGTGCCCCATGGAAAGCACCTTTTAATCTGCTTTTTGGCAGTGTTGGGTTTCCCCATGCAGGACAGGGTGGCATCCCCTGAAATTGTGGGTACAACAGGATGTGGTGCCACTGACTGCAGGGGCAAGTAATAAACACAAACACAGCAGCAGGGACAGAGGCAGAGCTGGGCTTTGGTTGAAGCTCTGTCACTCAGGACAGAATAAGTTTAAAAATTATTAAATTTTAAATTTTTATTTTCAATTATACAGTTTCCTTACTTGTTGTGACTCATTTCATTTTGGAGGTGCTTTTTCTTTTCAAGGTAAGAAAATACACATTAAAAGTGGGTTCTGGTACACAGCATTCAACTACAGTGAAAAAATACAGCAGGCAACTAAATTGTAGCACAGGAAAGCTTCACTGGATTCTCCTGTTGAAACTGAATGATGGCCGTGCCAAATGCCTGCAAGACTGAATAAGTAGTTTTTTATTATTATAACAGGGCACAGAGGCTCCAATCATCACTACCAAAATTCCAAGCAATTCTTGCTGTGTTGGGTGCTGCACAAAGATTGAGTCAATGGCCAGTGCTAATAAAATCAAATAAACAAGGAAATCACATCAGGGGAAAAAAGAGAGAGATAAAAACCCTCATGGGTTTATGATTTATCAGCTGATTTATCCAAGGGCATTGAGAATGTCTTCACCTGGAATAAGCATTTAAATCCAGACCTTTGCAGCCCTGTTCTTTCAATCCTGAAACAATTTCCTGTCTCAAATTGCAAAGAAAAATTTCCTGATCTTGTACCTTTTTTGTTCTGCCCAATTTTATTACTTTAAACCACAAACCACTTTTAGAGGACACTGATTTTTCTTTTGTGAAAACGAAGTATTAACCAACATTAAAGCTCCATCCTTAGATTTCTTAGATCAAATTTAAAATTGCATGTTACTCAAAAAACAACAAAAAACCCCAACCCAAAAAACCCTTAATCCTTTTTTATGGAATTCAGCTCTATTTTAACTTACTTTTTTATCCTCCTTTTCCTTTCTATTTTGTTCTGTTCTATCAAAATTGGCCTCCTGGTAAATAATACCAGTTAATAGCAATTACTTAAAGTATATTTTGTTTAGTAGAGAAGCAAAAATCATCCTTGATTTCTTGATGTGTTCTGTAATCCATGTCATATGGATGGCTCTGTAAATCTTTCTAATGCCTAATAAAATACACAACTGAATAGCACACTCATTACATATTAAACTGAAAATTCTGCTGCCTAAGTGCTGGTGTGTGGTTTGAAAACAATAAAACCAGCACGGAGTTATGAATTACAATCAGTTTTCTACATTTCTGATTCATAAAAATACATTTTTATGCTCTCTCCTTAGCCAGCATCTGAACTTTTCATCCAGCCTGTGCCAAATGAATGCAATCAAAGCATACTGTCTTTATTTACTGCTGCATAAGAAAATCTCCCAGTGTTTCTAAATTTTACCCCACATGAATGTTCAGAAGGTTGCATTTATTTGTCACTGTCACTGTTTTCTTTTTCTTCCAGGTCAGGGCTCACAGAATTTGAATTTCCTCCTCTACATGTTTTTGTGTTTCCTGTGTGCTGCTTTGGTGTTCCAGATAAATACATTTGGGTTCTGCATGTGGCTCTGTTTGGTTTGGGATGCCATTCCTCTCCCTCTCCTTCCAGTCTCTTAGAAGAGATGATTGCATGCAGAACAGCCTGCTTCAAAACAACCCCAGCAACCACAGTCCTGAGCAACTCTGTCCTTTTCCACGATTTCAGCTTTCCTGAAGTCTCCAGCAGTCTCTGTACACAAATCATTTTCCTTCTGCTGTAAAAGTGTTGTTTGTAAAGGCAGGAGAACAGCAGAGCATTGTGAAGGGGAGGCCATCAGAGGACTGGCACCATCCAATGGGTGTTAAAAACAGAATTGTCAGCATTTATTGTCAGCACTCAGCACTGGGAACCCAGATGAAAGCCAATGGCTCAGCACACGGGGAGGGAAGGATCCAGAGGCAGGCTCTGATGGTACAGGAATCAGCTGGGATGGAGCTCCCAGCACTGCAGCAAGAGCAAAAGAGATGGAACCACCCAGATTTTCCTGACGTGCTGCCTGTGGCTGGGTGTCTGTCTCAGCGGCTCAAACTCTCTGCATCCTTTTGATTTGCAGCACTTCCTGCTGGTGGCAGTTTCTTCTACCACTGCTGGCCTCAACATTTCCATTTTTCTTCTGGTCTTTTTCCTTTCCCCACCTAGAGACCCTGCCTGTGACCTGTAGCCATGAGACCCATGGAATTACAGAAGGGAGTAAAGGCTCTCTGCTGGCAGCACCTGGCCAAGAGGCTTGAGAGGCAAGTGGGAGTTGCAGAATATATCCCAACCACAGAGTCTGACTTCTCCCACAGGCCTGTCAATCTCTCCCCCCACATTATCCACGTTGACCCATGTTAATTTGGACACCATTTTAATCTTTCTGGCCCTGAGATGTGGAGTTTCTCCTCTTTTGTTTGTACCTTGGGCAGCTCCCATGGTTACCCACCCCAGCTCTCAGGGGCTTCAGCTCTTTCCTTCCCCTGCTCTGGGTAAAATGAAAAGTTTGACTTCAATTAACAAACCCCAGCAATTGCTGAAGGGAGAGAAACAATCACTTCACTACAAAGTTGAATCCATATGGGTTGTACAGTATTAAATGGAGCACAGAGGGTACAATTCCTGGAAGAAAAGAGGATCTAAGAGAAAGTAACATCACTCAGATCAGGTTAAGAGATACTTGACCGGAGAAGGTCAGGAAAACTTTTAAAAGTTTTGGATAGAGAAATCTGCAGCTTTCTCAGCTGGGGATGACTGAAAACTCAGAGTTCAACCTTACACCTCACATGAAAGGATTTCCCACCTGTGTAACAGCAAGACTGAGGAATTGTAGAGAAGGGAGCCTAGGAGATGGCAGGAGGATCTCTGTGTTGGTCTGTTGTTGATTGTTAAAACATCCTCAGCTTCTCACCAGAACGTTTCATTCCCAAAAAGTCTCTTAGGAGGTCAGTTGTCCTTGAAGAAATTTTATGCCTTGAAAATGAATAGAAAAGGATGAGGAAATATTAAGGATAAGTACAGTTTTCCAACACCCCCACTTGCAAAAAACAGTCTGAAATGGCTCTCAGCCTCATTTGTTATTTGTTTTTTTTTATTTTTCTGATAGGTTTCCACATCCCTAAATATACTCCACTAGTTTGGCAAGGTGGCTGGAAAAATGCAGTTGGATTTGATCAGTGGATGGGCATGGCAGGGAGTGCTGGGATTCAGACTGATTCTGAGCTTATGCAGCAGTTAATTTATTGCTGGGCTAATTGAATAATGCATGAGACCTTCCACCTGAGACTGCTGAAGTTCCTTTATGATCTCCATGCAGCTTTGGAAGGACCGTGATAAACCTCTTCCAACTTACATTCAGTACCTACACTGGAACATTCTGAGTGTCAGCTTCTGAAATATGGAGTGGTGATTGCATGCTATGGAAATCTGCTCAGATTTGGCAAGTATTTAATGGTGCTTTCCATATTTTCCCCTGAATTTTTATCATCCCAATCAATTCAGAAGAAGACGTAACATTCAGATCTTAATAAGGCTGTAAGCAAGCATTTATTTCCTTTATAATTTTCTATTAATTACACAGCAGCTAATGACTTTTAAGAGTCTGCTATTAATTAATTTACATTGGCTGTCTTTAATTGCCTATTAAGTACCTGGACTCATTTGCGAGATTTACATGGAATTGTTGCCAAAAATGTCTTGTGCAACTGCACCAGATCCTTTTTCTGCCTGAATTCTCTATTGTTCCATGCCATATTTATCATGGTTACTTTCCTTTTGCACAGCTAGCCTCTTAGCAGCTTAGATCTAAAAGCATTTAAAGTAATTATCCTCTGTAATTACCTTCCTCCATTTCCCTGACTCTTTTCTAATAGTAAAAAAGCCAAAAAAAAAAAAAAGCCCTGCTCAACAACAAAACAGATTTGATCAGCTGCTGGCCAGGCATTACTTATTTACAAAGAACAACTGTGTAATCTATAACAAAGCATACACTAACAGTTAAGACTTGTCCCTGAGGCTAAAAGATGAATTTATCCTCCAAGGAAAATTTTTAAATTGCAAAAAAATTCTGCAATTCCATGCTGGGAAGAAAATGAGATATTTTTAGCATTTCAGATTGTGTAGGATATTTCCCTGGTCATGGCCTGCAGAGATGGGAATGAGGTTTTCCACCTCAAGCAGATTTTCCAACAGAACATTCCCCAGCACATCCCTCCCTGCCCAAATGCCCAGCCGGGAGGAAGCTGCCAAGAAAACAGGAATGGTTTTGAAGCTGAATCCATTGGAAGGTTCCCTGACACGAACACATCACTGCCAACACTTGCACTCCACAAAAAGGCATGTCCAGGGCAAGAATATTCCACAGGAAAATTTGTCTGTCTCTCAGTAATTGGCCATGCCCTGAGCCAGGAGTGCTTCTTCCTTTTTCCCCTTCTGTAATCTTATCTAACATAGCTGTGGATGTTCCTATTACCCATACAAATGTCTAATCCCTTTTGAATCCCACTAAATCCTTATCTGTCCCACAGGGTAAATTTTCTTTGTGTAAAAACACTGATTCCTTTTAGCCTTTTTCAGATTTGTAAGTGATCCTTCTCTCTTGTCCTTGTATGATGAGAAAGGGTAAACAGGAGTTTCCTTCCACCTGCTGTGTGTTGTTTTGCATACCTCTTACACATTTTTATTTCATGAGCTTCTCCACTAGGATTAATATCCTTAATCCTTTTCAGCCTCATTTCATGGGGGGGGTTTAAACAGGACGTTTTTCCCTTTGGATGGAGAAGAAAATAAAATTATGAGATGTGAAATATATAATTTGACTCACCAGAACTGTAATTTTACGCAAGTATAATTCCATTGAAATCAGCATCTCCTAATGAGCAAGGCTTGGCTGTGCTCTGCCTGTGCCTGCAGTGGCACCATATCATTTTCTGTCCTCTGCTGCACATTAGGAAGCGCTTTCTGTCCTTTTTTTGAAGCACAGCTGTACCCTGAGCAGAAGGCTTCCTGCGACTCTCCCAAGGCTTTTTGTGACCTGCTTCCAAATCATTTGGACACTCACACCACGCCTGGGCAGAAAGCTCTTGGAGAGACAATCTCTGGGCTGATTTCACTGCTTCAAATGGGCTTGGCAAGGAGCAGGAGATGGATGGGGAGAGGGAGAGACCACATGTGGCCATTTATTTTAAGATATGTAAATGGCTGGCAATACTCTCATTCGATCATATTTCATACCAGCAGCTGTATCTTAATTACAGAAGAAGTTCTATTTTATTGTGCTCAGCCCCCACCTTCACTTGGGTAAGGTGCACTTAACAAATGTCTCAGTTACAGCAGGATAAATGGATAAATGGAAGATTATTTCCCCTGCTGCACAGATGAGACGCAGGAAGAGTTAATGTTGTGCCCAGAGGCTGGTAAGAGATTTGTTATGAAGGTGGAAACTGGATCTGAAGTTTCCAGGTCCCATTTTGGAGCCCCAAAGCCCCAGCACTGCTCTGCCTTGCTCCTCAGAGAAGCTCAGAGTGGGATGCTCCTTTCCCTGCTCCCTGTTCCACCTGTGTCCCTCCCCTCCTCCTGCTCAGGGGCTTCAAACTTTTGTTTGCTTCTCTTCCTTGGATGGACTCGGTGTCTTTGGGGGTCTGGCACAGAGAGAGACCCCACTCCTGTGACACCCAGGGCTGAGTGCCTCCTGAATTGCAATTAATGAACACACAGGAGGTGCTCCAGCTCTGCTCAGCTCCACGAGAGAAGCAGAAGCAGCAGAGATAAAGCAGCTCTTTTCCTGCTGATAATTAAGTGACCTTGTCAGAAATTATAGATGTTTACTTATTCAGCAGAGAATACACGAGGAGAGAAAAAAAGGACATAATTGCCTTTATATGTCAAATGAACTATAAAAAAATTCCAGCTTAAGACAGAAGAAGAAGGAAAATCCGTCACCTAAATCTTTATTTTCAGAAGCCAGTACATAATGGAACTAATGTGACAAAAGCTTGAAGAATACCTTCGTGCATTTTTTGGTTTTTATATATGCAAATCAAGTAAATGTAGAGCTTAAGGCTGGTTATTTAACAGCTGTATAATGGGAGCATTAATGTGCTTTGGCTTGAAAAATGCATATTTAAGGCAAAAGGAAATATTTGTGTCAATATTACTGTGTGGGTGATAGAGAGGTGTAAAAGAGGATGGATAATCCAAATAGCAGCACGTAATTCCATACTGCTGCAATCAATGGGGAAAACCCCCTGACGCCTGCAATTTATTAATTCCTGTGTCCCAAATGACAGAACTCTGTCCTTCCCCCAGGCCCAGAGCTGGGGCAGCCTCCACAGGAAGGGGTTTGCCAGCATTTGCTTTGTGCAGCCTGTGAGAAACCTGAGCTCGCCTTGGCACGGGAACAATAAATAATTGTAATAAACTCTAATAAGTGTAATAAATAATTGTTTGTAATAAATCCAGCTTGTGATGATCCCACGCAGGCTCCACGCCCGGGGAAGGGTCCATGGGTCCAAGAGATCCCAAATTCAGGGATGTGTCCCAAAAAGGCTCATCCCCAGTGCCTGGAGATCTGGCCAAGCACCATGGGTTTGCTCCTCATGCATCAATTCATCGGGCTCTCATGCATGAAGGAACGGCTGCTCAGACATGCAGCAGTGGGCACTCGTGCAGAAGTCATTTGGGCACTCATGCAGGAAATAATGGGGCACTCATGCAGGAAATAATGGGGCACTCATGCATGAAATAATGGGGCACTCATGCAGGAAATAATGGGGCACTCATGCATGAAATATTGGGGCACTCATGCATGAAATATTGGGGCACTCATGCATGAAATATTGGGGCACTCATGCATGAAATAATGGGGCACTCATGCATGAAATAATGGGGCACTCATGCAGGAAATAATGGGGCACTCATGCCCAAATCAATTCTGTGCTCCTGCATGAAGGCACTGAGCAGTCATGCAGCTGTTTTTTGACTAATCACAGGAGTTTTTTTTTAAATTATGCAGTGCCCCAGCTAGCCAGGTGTTGTATCACTGTCAAGTTACCTGCCCAACAAAGTGCCTGAACTGAGATATTTAGGAATAGAAAAGATTCTGGGCTTCAGATTAATTGAAATGGCATTTTTTGTTAATGAAGCAATTACGACATTTACTTGATCATATACTCCAGAAGCAAGTATCATCATTTCAAGAATTTTTTAAAAATAAAATTATTACTTCTATGCTTTCCATAAATATTGTGATTCACCTCTAGCTGTCATCCAGAGCTCAGTGCCCACCTCACTGCTGTGCCCAAGGGCTCTGCAGTGGTACTGGAGGAAAGCTTTAAACGGGAACCAAAGCAAACACACACAGAGCCTGAGAACTGTTTAAGGCAAGCAATTCCTTGGCCCTTGCAATACCTACCTTTTCTTAAATGTGATGGCTGTAAAACACACCTGGCAAATTAGGAACAGGATGAATTTTAAATGCTGCATCAGGCGCCTCTGAGTTTAAATCAATGTGGCATAATTAACACTGTTCCTCCCAGATAAAGGTCTTCTGGGCTGTCAACATTTTTTAATACTCTTAGGTCTGAATAGAATGTTCTTTTGGCAGTAGATATTAGTTGGCAGGAAAAATTACTCATGACCTTTTAGCTTACACAAATAATTCAGGCTTCTTTTTTTGCTTAAAGCCTGCACACTGCATCTTCCAGAAAAAGTGACAAAACATAATGGAAATAATTCTATTTTAGCATTCAGTGCTGGGTGCTTGTTTTCAGGCAAGAAAAAACAATATGCCTTTTTTTTTTTAAGGGCTAAAGTCCAAGAGAGACAGAATTTCATTATTAGACCATGTAAATTACTCAGTGGCCTGTGTGCCATTGCTACTCATAATATTTGGATTTTCTTCCTGTATTCTGAGCATTTCTGGCCAAGTGCTGGAAGCAGGCAGGCTCTAACGTGCAGCAGTTGTGTGGATTGTGTCCCTCTCAAGGCATGCACATCAACAAGGAGAAACCTTGATGAATGTCACTGCCAAACCCACCTTTGTGCCATAATCTGTGCTGGGGACCTGGATTATGTCAGGTTCTGTATGAACAGCTTGGGAGAGGGACTGAAAGCAGAGGAGCCAGGCTCAGAAATTCTGGTTTAGAGCTCAGTCTGCGCTTGTGAGGCAGCAGATCTCCAGCTGTTCAGTACCAGGGAGGCAGAGATGGAGAGCAGATGCTCCCTTCAAGACCCAGCTGTGCCTGAGGAAGAGGTTATGGCCCTCAAGTGCCCATTAATGACCCTCCAGGTCTGCTGGGAGTGCAGTTTGCATTAATCACTGCATTTGTTCCAGGCCAGAATTCACCAGGCTCTCTCAGATCACTTGTTCAAATCATCTAAATGAAGCCTTGCAAATCTTTGCTGAATTACTGGGGAGAGAAAACTTCTGCTCAGAAAGTAAAAGGTAAATGACTTCAGGCAGGAATCTCTCCAGTCACTGGGGCCAGAGCTGCAAAAGTGATTTTTGCTGGTTTTACTCCTCGATTTGGTGTCAGTGCTGACACACCAATGGGGAACAGGGCTGAGTCTAAAGCCCTGAGCCAGCAGCTCTTGCACACCCTGAGAAATTACCCTGCCAGGTACCTCACTGCTTTACCAGGTTCTGATGGTCCAACCTTCAGAGAGACAGCACTAAATAAAAAGTTTTCACTCGGTAGTAAACTTCAGGCACGCTGAAGTGTGGATGTTTGCTCCCATTCCTGATAAAATCTGAAGTATTTCCCAAAATATTTACTGTAGTCAATGTTCATTGGTTCTTGTACTGCTTAGAGATATGGATAAAGTTGTAAATAAGGGTTAAATGTAATTTTATATCAAATGTGGGGGCTAGGTATACTTAAATTTGGGAATAAAGTTATGAATGAGAGTTAAGTGTAATTTTATATAAAATCTGAGGTTTAGATGTACTTAAATGTGGCCATTCTGTCCAAATTTACATTTGGCAAAGGAAGCAAAAGCTCACATTGACAGGAGGAAGAAAGCTCTGCTTTGCTGACACCCCGTTCCAGTTAACAGGAACAGAACAGAGCTGTAAAAATTGCATTTTTCAGCACGTGTGGTCAAGAATGAGGCTGGATTCCCATCATTCCCAAACCCAGGGCTTGGTATCTCAGCTCTTTTCCTGGGGCTGCTTCTGCAGTTCACACACGATTTTTGCACCGCTGGTGTCAGCCATGGGGAATGTTCACAGTCCACAACAGGGCTGCTGAAATTGCAAGGAGCACAAGAGCAGCAGCAATTAGAGCCTCTTAGAGGTGGCTGAAAACCCCACAGCAAAACACAGAATTAGCCAGATCTCAAAGCACTCTGCATTCATTAAGAATGTGGAGTGAGGCCATTTTTCCATGTGAAGATTGAGCTGTTTCTATAGTGGAGTCTTGGAGGCAAGCAAAGCTCTGTGTTACCGAGATCTAGTCTCTAGGTTTATTTTTTTTTTGCACATAGGAGCATGTTTTAGGCAGAAATAACCAAATCAGAGTCAATTTCTGCATATTGGGAGTGTTCTATCATGCAAAAAACCCCTCAAACCAACCCACACCTTGGGCTTTTACCTGCAGTAAATATCTTGTCAGCATTTCAATAAAATCTAAGCTCTGTGCAGTAAAGCAGGAACTTAGGTGACAAATAACTTTGTTTCAAAATTCAACACCCACTCCCCTCCCAACCAGGCAATCTTGTCCTGACTGGTTTGTTTTATGCAACTGGGGGAGAGGAGTTACAGACACTTTTTTGTTGTAAAATCCCCTGCTCTTGCCATCAGCTGGGATGAACCACTTGCCACTCATTAGTGCCTTTTTCAGGTTAATTAAGCTTTGCAGTAGCCAGAGCCTCGAACAACACTGCCTGACACATCCAATTTATGCTGTGCCATTGCCACTGGATGGCATGAGTTAGTTGTGCTGCAGCAATGGATGTGAAAGGGATCAATTAAACGTGGGCAGCTTTTGCCAATAGGCATTAGAGCATTAAACTGGTTTCATTCCCGTTTAACTGGGAGTTCTCTATCAGGGCACGGCCATGGACACTGTGTTTGCCTCCCAGCGCTCGTGAACTGAAAGGAAAATCAGAGTTTCCTCTTGTTTAGATAAAAAAAGACAAATACCCTTGTCCTGGCAGTAATAACCCTCAGTGCAGCACTGCTGCAGTTCACTTTCCCTCTCAGATCGGTGTTTCAGCTGTGACAACACCATTCCCTACAAATTCCAGTTCCAGCAATGGAAACCACCACAGGTCAGAGCCTTCATGCCAGCTTCAGAGCCCTTCCAAAATCCAAAGGCACCTTAAAGCCAACGTTTGGAGCTAAGCTGATTGCTAGCTTTCCTTCTCCACCAGCCATGTGTTTGAGGGTCATGCCAACCCCCACAATAATCCAGCTGAAAGACAAATACCCTCCAACACAACCCATTGTTAACCCTCTCAGCTGCAGCCACGGCATGGCACACGACAGGGCTTTGTTCAAAAGCTGTGTGCCCTGTGTGGGGCATTCCCCAGGGAGGACTCAGCTCCCAGGTGTTCCCTCTCTTAGGACTCTCTCTTATAACACTGAGGGGAAAAAACAACCCCAAAAACAAACCAAAGGGACCTCTGAACTATTTTCCCCCGTCACACTTTTTTCCTACCTCACATCCAAACAAAAGGGAAAGTACAGTGGCAAATATCTCTTCTCCTGTAAGAGGATCTAAATGTAATGTATTTATGAATCCCATTAATAATGGAATAAGGAATTGATGCATAAGAATGAAAACATTTACATAGCACAAAGAAGCAGCTTTTACTATAAATTATTAATAGCCTAATAATGACAATATGAAATAATAATTAACAAAGGCACAGCTATTATCACCCAAACAAGAAATAACTTGACTTAACAAAGGATCCTACATAACAGATATGCTAATCTTATTTTCCAATTTCTGGAAACATTTTCTGTTACTTTTCAAAAACTCATTATCAAAGTCACAAGTAGGAAACTACTCAAACATTGCAATATTTTGGTTGTAAAACAATTTGATAGTTATTATAAAGGTTTTTTTCATCTCTCCGTGGGAGAAGAGGATGAATTCATTTATGCAAGAGTAATTTCTTCCAGAGCCATTTTGCGAGATGATTTATTTGTAGAGCGGGACAGCCAATAATAAAGTCTCAGATTTAAATAGTGCTTTTCCTCCCAAAGGATCCTGAAGTGCTTCCCAGCTCTGTCTGTGCTCAGAATGACTCCCCCAGCTCTGCAGGGCTGCTGGGGCTGTCCAGCAGCTCAGCAGTGCTCTGGAGCAGCTGGGGCAGGCACTGAGGAGCACAGGGCAGCAGGACACACAAGCAGGCAGGATTTCCAGGGTAGCAAAGGTGGGTTTGAGCCCCTGAGCCTCCCTGTGCTGCTGCTGGGCTGTGATCCAGAGCAGCTCCCAGCCCAGCAGGACACACCACTGCTGCTCCTGAGAGCCTCTGAGGCACTGCAGGGCTTTTGGAAATGTCCCCAGGACTGATCCCCCAGCACAGTGCTCTCCCCCAGCCGTGCAGAGAAATCCCTGCACACATTTGGGAACTACTTCCTATCACAAACTCCCAGTTTTGTATGCTGAAAAGATTTGGGACTGAAAAAAAATTAAAAAATCATCTGACTTGTCCAGACAGCTAATCCCATTCCTTAGGGTAGCTTCCAGGATAGAATTTATGGCCTGAGAGGCTGGACATGAGCAACCCAAGCCCCAGGGAAAGCATTGAACAGCAATTCCCTGCTAAGCAGCAGGTGACCATCGCTTTTTCCAGCAATCCTCCTGCTGACAGAGTGAGTGTGGAACACCAGCCAAGCACAGCAGCATTCACCTGTTCCCCTGCTTTTACCCCAAACCCACTGCAGGCAGCCAAAGGCTCCCAGTGCCTCCCTGGCTCTGGGCCACCAGGTGTTTTCTTTTTCAAGTCTTTCAGAAGAGAGAAAAATTTCTTTTTGTTTTTATGTTTTCCATGCCATCAAGCAGTGCTTGAGTAGAGTTTCTGGCCAGGAGTTGCTGTGCTCAGCCCACAGGAGTCGTTCTGAAGCCCCAAGGGCAGAACTGAACACTGACAGCACGGCTGCCTGCAGCCACTGGTGGTTAAAGCAGTTTGGAAACACCAGCAGCCCAACAGCAGACAATTTCTGCCCCCCTTGATAAACATTTCTGATGGCACAGGAATAGTAGCAGTGTGGTCTTTCCCAAAAGAAGGAAGGAAGCCAGGATGGCACACCCAGAGCTGCTGGAGCACCGAGGTTTCCCACTGAAACAACTATTTAGGTCACAAGAATTACAGACAGGGAATTTAAGCATGGATTAATAAAAAAGCAATTTCCACTATCAGTGTTTTTCAGTGTGCTTGATAATCCTTTGCTTTTCATGAGATACAGCTGCCCTCACCCCCAGGTCAGGGCCCAAATGGTTTGCATAAGGCCTGCAGAGGATAATAAACTGGGGCTGCCATTCCCTGATCTTTGTTCAGTCCCAGAGCAATCTGTTGTGTGACAGCCCCATGCTCCATGGAACAGCAGATTCAGCTGATTTTACAAAAGTCACCATTTCTTGGGCAGGGACAGAAGCAGCATTGTGTGATTTTTTTTTGTTGTTGTTTTATTCTTTAATAAGGAATTATTCTTTCTGTTGTAATTATTCTTTATGTGGCACTTGGGGAATGGGGTTGATTATGGTGATGCTGGGTTGATGGCTGGAATAATGGTCCTGAAGGCCTCTTCCAACCTTGGTGGTTCTGTGGAACGTGGACCTTTTTAATTTATGCATTCTGCAGTTATATATAAGAACCTTTATGTATTTACAGCATCTAATTCAAAATGCCCAAGGTCTGCATTTCTTGTTCTCCATATCTAAGTTTGGAGAACAGAATTTCAATTCCTCAGCAACTTCTTGGTGTTTCTAAGTGTTTCCATCCCATGGTAACAAAGAAACAGCTTCTGGACATTTGGAGGAGCCAGAATGACCCCACACTTTGTATTTTCAGATTGAAAATTTGAGTTTTCCTCCCAAACCTCTCTGTTTCTGCCTCTCTCTCTCAAGGAAAGGATAAACATTCAGCAGCAGATGTTTAGTAAAGGTCACTACATTTATAAGTATGAGCAGAATCCTCCATTAAAGGATGAAATTCAATATAAGTGTTTCCTGAAAAAGCTGAATTAATTATTACAGTCTTCCTTGTCTAAGATTCCATTAAATAAAATTTTTAAATTATTGCAAATCTAAATAAAGCAAAGATGTGCTAAAGGTTTGCACAAGGGATTGTCAATCAAAGCCCTGCTTATCTAAGGGGAAGCCTAAAACTTGCTGGCAGCAGCTGGTGGGAGAGGATTTAAGGTCAGGTTTGGAGCTGGGGGTAACTGGCCATCCCTAGATGTTTATAAGGTGACATATTTGAGTGATTATGCCCAGTTGGTGGATTTATTTCCAGACAACTCATTAGCAGCAGCAGCAGCAGACTTTTGCAAGGACACACAGAGACATTTCCATTTATGGGATTTTTATAACATTTGATTGGCACTTCTGGACAACGCTGCACCATAAATATGGAAATATGAACACATTTCTTTTTCCATTGTAATGGTGCAAAACCAGGATTTCTATGGATGTCTTTTCCAATATCTGCATAAAGTTAGGCCGTGGGTTCCCAGCATACACAAATACCATGGGCTGGAGTTCAGAAAGCAGAGGAGTGCACTCTGCAGGGAGAGGAGAAGCTCCTTTATTAACATATTCCTACTCATATCCCATTAGCATTCTCATCTCTTGGGAAAACCACATTCCTGGTGGGAGATTTAATCACTGTCAGGCTGAAACACCTCCAAAAAACTAAGGACTCCAGCTCTAATAAGCCCTTAAAATGGATGGAGATACTCTGCAAATTGATGTAAAGTGTTACTCAATTAGAAAAAACCAATATTATACAATGCCATTAAATGGTGAGCAGCAGAGTAAATCTCTTGATTCCAGCCACTTGTTACTATGAAGGAAATTTTCCCTTCATGGTGGTGATTCCCAAGGAGTTTCCCAGTGAAATGAAGGCATGGAAGCCAGGCAGGCACACAGGAGCTATCAATCACATGAACCATGGCCCTGGAATTGTCTGCCACACAAAGCTGCCAGGCAAAAACATCGGGGTCATTAAAAGCCAGGATAGCATCTTGTGCTTAATGGAGTACCACAGAAAAAGGAAATGAGCCTTGAGAAGCTGAATGCCCTTTACTCAATCCCCAAACATTATTTGTTCTTGTCCTTATGTTCTAAATTAATATCTTGTTTTCCAAGCAGTGTAGCATTTCCATTACAATCACATGCCACTCTGGGTTAGCAGAATCATTAACCAAGCTATTTACATCAATTCCCAGGCAGCTCCTTCTCCCAGGACTGCTGCTCCTTCCCTCTGCTGAAGGCCCTGATCTCAGGAAGAGCCAGGAGCAGGCAGGAGGTGTGAGATAGCAATGGGTGCCAGCACATTGGTTTGGCCCTTTGGGGATGGTTCAGGGATTTTCACTCTTGTTTAGCTGTGGGATTTTCAGCCCAGAGCCATCCAGGACAATCCCACTCTGCAAGAACAGAGATCAGCTCTGGGGTAGGATGAGAGAAGAAGCTGCCAGGGTCTCTGAGACCTTTGGGTGCCTCCATCCCTCAGCATGTCCTGACCAGAACGTTCCTCAGCAAAGCCACGCCAGGCTGCTGTTCAGGTGATGAAGGTGTCACTGAAATCCAGGAGGAACAGAGAATCCCCCTGGCACTCTGTTTGTAGCCATAGAGAACCAGGCACTGATTTATTCTGGCCAGGATGTGCCATGGAAAACATTCCACTGCCCTCTCTTTGTACTGGACCTTCCACAGATTTATACCCACAAAACCAAAAGCAGTTCTCCTTCACTGTCCCAAATGACCCAGTCCTAGGGGGTTGATTTCCCACTGGGTGTTGATCCCTTTGATGCTCTTTGTCCTCATTCTGTGGTTCTCACATGAGTCTTTCTCAGGCCCAGGGGTCTCTGAGCACGCCAGGGTGATGTTTGGAGTTCATGTTCCTTCACATCCATCAGTGGCCCCAAACCTCCTGTGCAGCTGCTGCTCACTCCCAGAATGTGGAGATGTTCAACTCACCAGCCCTGACCCCATGGCACAGGAAAAATTCCTTCAATTCCCATCCTTTGGAAAAGAACCTTCAATTCCCTTTCCCCTGGGCAAAGGCAGACAGCCCCCTGATCACAGTTACAAATAGATTTTAAAAGTTGCATCATTTCCAGCAAAGGCAGGCTGGTTATGTCAGGACTCCCCCCAGGCTCAGATTTTCCTGGGGGGCACAGGGAATTTTCCCCAGGCAAGCAGTTCCCTCCTGCAAATTCTCCAGGCTGAAGAATCCAGCACTGTGCCCCATTCCAGTGCTGGAAAAATTCCAGCATTCTGAAAAACTATAAAAGCAGGGACAGAATTCATTTATATTGAAACTCCTGCATTCCATTTCCTAACTTTGATTGCCTATCTCCGCCTAAAAAACTCGTAATTAAACTTTTAAAAAATATAAATACTTTTTAGTATTTGAAATCTGCTATTTTATATCTTCAGGATTGATCTATTTTGTTGAATAAAGGCCAGAATGTCTGGCAAATATATTGTGCAGGGCTCAAACTCATCTATTTCTAAAGAAAAGAGAAAAGAGAATGAACTGGTTTTTCCAAATGAAAAAATGCTGCCTATCCCTGAGAAAAATTGTCTGGGCAGAAGCTGTGAGACCATTCTGATAATGCTTCAATCCAGTACATTTATTTATTTATTTATTCATTCTCATATTTAAAGACATATCATTAATCATGCAAGTGGAAACTGGACTGTTTTGTTTAAAAAACCCCACAAATCATTAATGATCATACTAACAAAATTTCTCACTAAAACATTATGAAATAGCCTGTCCCCCTAAATTTAAACACTGACATGGCGTCAGTTTGCTCCCTTTTCTCTAAACTTTTCCTGTGTTCTAAGGCTGACTGAAAACCAACAGTAATGGCCCTGGGTTTCTTGGCCAACCCTTTAAAAGTGGAGGATGCAGCCAAACCTGATTTGCCCATTTAAATATGACAGTTTTATTGCCTGCTGTTTAGCATCTGCCACAATTAGAGCCATTAGAGGAAAATATTTTATCATTATATGAGAATTTCTCATCTGTGGAAATATTTCTGCACAGCATCTAGTAAAGTATTCTTACACAGTCTCCAATTATTCAAATTTTTCAGTCTTAATTCTTTCTCTAAATCAATGTGGCTCATAATTATTTTAAGCTTTATGGAATTAGCTCTTTTAAAAGCACTGCTGTACATTCCATGACAGATTTGGGCTTTATTCTGTTTGCATATTACAAATATAATCCAGCTATAATCATCCACTCCTAAAACACGGTGATTTTTTAGTCCTCTAATGTTTCAGCCTTTTGTTCCCAACGCCCTAATTCTGTGCTAAATGTGCTTTTTGCTTTTCACCATTTTCATTTTGCTGTCAAAGGCAGCTTTGTGGGATCAAGCTGGTGTTGAGTAAGGGCCAGCCAGGAGGGAGCTGTGCCATCCCTTTTCTGGGGTGCCTTCCCCTTCATCACAGCTCATGCTCCACCACACCAAGGATTGTCTGGATTTTGCAGAAGTTGGAGAATTCTGTTGAGATCTGCTTGATTTTCCTACCAGTTCTTTAATTCACATTGCTGGTGACCTCCAATTTCTCATGATTTCAGGGGCAAAGCCTGAAATTCTTAAATAAGAAATGTGGATCCTCTGGGCTTTGAGATGGAGCTCCCTCAGTGGGGTCTCAGAGAAAGCAGAATTCTCTGAGAAGATGCCTTAAATTTGGGATTTCACAGTATGAATTACGTGGCTTTTGTGCACATGAGAGAAAAAAGAACTTGAAGCTGAAGAGGAAAAGCAAACCTAGGAAATCTCAGGGGTTAAATCAGAGACTGAAGGTGCTTTGCCATTTTAGGAGGTTCTGTCAGCACCACGCATTAAGAGCAGAGAAGTGTTGATTTTAGCTGAACAATGCTGGAGAAAAAATACAGGGTAATTCCTAAAAAGTGCAATTTGCTTCTGCTCCAAGTGATTGAGCACAGCAAATAGTGATCCACAATTTCCTGGGAGAAATGGAAGTTTCATCAAGAGCATGGTATCAATGTTAAGATGTTCTCCAGAAGAGGAAAACACCCTTTTCTGGCAGGCACTTTCATATATTTTAAAAAGTACTTGGCTGGTTTGCACATTTAAGTACTATTGGATCCAAAGTTATGCCAAAATTAGGCATGTACCAGCAAATAAAAATAAAGAGAGAACAGGCCAGAAGATTGCAAGAGAGAAAGACAACTGGTCACAATTCAGTGCTTGCTTTGAACTGACAGATTTGTCAGACAAATATGAAGATAATGGGGAAGGAAACCAGCTCGATAATTTTGTACAATACAAAATTTGCATGCAAACCTCTCTTAACGCTGCTCCTTCAGTCACAAGGGCAGGGAACCAAGAGGCTGGGCAAGGAGTGATTCAACAGCAGTAAATAAAAATATGCATCCCTTGGCATTTTGAAAAAAAACCCCACAGATGTCACATCCAGGCAATTACTGGGCCTCAAAATGGACCGTGCTGCAAATGGAAATGAGAAATGGCATTTACTTACTCCTAGTTTTAATAACATATGCAGATATTGTGTAATGTGTGTCAAATGCCATTTGGCTCAGCAGAATCTAATTAATCTCAGCTCTTTCCACCACACCTTCTGCTCTGCAGACTCAACACTGTGGGGAAGATGTTCTGTGCCTGTCGGGGCTGACTGGAGAATCTTTAATTTCCTCTGCTTTAATAGCCCTGCTCATTGTGAGGCCTGACTCGAGGTGAGCACCAGGAGAATCCCCAACAAGGCTCCAGTTCCATCCATCAGCATTCCAGCTCCCAGCTGGAGGGGGTAGGACAGAGCTCCCACTGGTTCCCAGAAGAGATGAAGGGCTCAGCATCTCAAACAACCAGGCTTTAATGGGAGAAATTGGATTTTCTTTTCCATGACTGTTCCACAGCAGAGAGCCCAGCTGCCTGAAATGAAGTTAGAGCCATGCCTGCCACGAATTCATTTCCCAGCAGGCAGGCATTGCTGGCATCTTGCTGGAACCCTGGGCTTGGAGTCAAAAAAAATGGGGATGGGGCTCCATTTCTCTTGCTTGAGCTTCTGCAAGACACTGCACTGGTGCCTTGGCTTCTGCAGCAGAAAAAGGAGTTTTATCTCTCAGATGGAACTGGTGACTTAGGAATGCACCTGGGCTCTTAATTCACCCCAGCACTTTTCAAAAACAGAGCCCAGTGCCACTTCTTGTTCTTCCTGAAGATCTCTGATAGGCCCTAAGTCCCATGGAAGAGTTCTACTGTGCAATAAATTAGAAATGCAGGAGTTTTGAACTCATCAGTGCAAAGGAACTTGTGAATTGAAGTTGTCCCACAGAAGGTCTTTGGGAAGTTCTCATTTTTCTCATAGTGATGAGCAAAAGCCTTGAATAACAGCACCTAAAATAGACACCCAGCCCAGGATACACTGCTTTCCATCCCTTCCACTTGGCACCAAAAATGTTCAGCTACTCAAATCAACTTTCAGAATTTAGGAGCAATAAATCATGCTACAGTTAATTTACTTAGGATTTTCTCCTAAGTTAATTTTTATATTATACTTAAGGGAAACAAAGCATTTATTTGCAAGGCTCAAGAATGTCACATCATATAAATTCTGTTTCAACCCTATTTTAGAAGAAATAGCAATGTCTCACTTGTATTCAATTTCATTTAGGCAAAACAGAGAAGTTACAGCAACAGTTTTCAGCACAATATCTCATTCTAATGGTGAATGCCAGGCATGGCAGGAATCCTGAACTACAGCTCTGAGTCCTTACCACATCTCTGGGCCAGGAAGGATTTTTGCTACTGCTTTAAGAGAATTCCACTAATTTGTCTTTATAATTTGTCTTTTTTGTCTAATTTATCTTCATAATTCAGCTTCTAATTACTGTAAAAGCTAAAACATCTCTGTAAATTATTGATTTTGAAATGCCTTGTTTCTATCCCACCCCAAGAATTCAAATGAGACTGATACAAGAAAATACAAGTCTTTACCTCTGCCCTGCTTTAGCTGTGATGTTTCATAACCTAATACTGTCCCTGATATCAGATCACAGGGGGTTTCCAGCAGATGATAAATAGTGGACTCTGAGCAGCTTTATTTTGCTGTCATAATTCTAGAATATGTCACTAACAGTTGCTGTATTTAGAGAGAATTTTATTAGCTCTCACGGCTGCCCTACCTCTCTGTTTGTATGAGAAGAAAGAGATTTTAATACTAAAGAGAAAGGTAAAGTAGCAGTGAAATGCATTCTCCAGGCAAACAGCTGTAAGTGTTTTAAAGACAGACCCCCATGGAAAGCTCCTATTTTTATCCTGCAAGAGTCTCCTCTGACAGTATCTCACAGCTTGAATCTAAGGAGCCACAAAGCACTTGAAAAGAACTTTGCCCAGCTTTAGGAAAAAAAAAGAGAGACTCGGAAAACAGAAAATCTTTTTTTTTGGTTTAAGAACACTTGAAAAATAACTGCTGACAAATCGCAACAGCAGCCCACAAAAACTCACTGCTTAGCAGCGGCTGCTGATCTGTGAGAGGGACAATAAAAAGAGAAAGGCGTTTTTAGAAGGACAGTGCTGTGCCTCTGGTGCCTGATGTGCTGTTTTCCAGCTGTGCTCTCCGGAATGGGCAGTGTGCTGATCTCACCTCCCCAACCCATCCCGAGCTGGAATGGGCACAGAGCTGCCTGGCTCACAGGGCAGGGCACCCACGCACAGCAAACGCTCCTCTCAAGCCAAACACGATGGGAAATGGGAGCTAAAAGGTGTGAGGAAGGAGAAATGTGACTGTACTCAGTAAAACCCATCAGAGGCACTCATCTTTCCCCAAGCATTGCAGAAGAGAGCCATACCCAGCTGCCCAGGAAAGGGCTTCACTCCAGCAGCACCAGGAGCAGGCTGTGATCCCAGCCTTCAGTCACAGGGGCTTCTAATGCTGGTCATCCCAACATGAACCCTCTTAAAATCATTGCGAGGAAGCAAAGGAAAAAATAAAAATTATCTTGAAATTGCCTTAAGAAGCAAAACCAATTTGCTTCAGTCATGGCCTGCCAGAAGCGAATTGCCCGAGTTCAGTGGCTGGAAGTCTGTTTCACTCATTTATGCTCCCTTTGCCAAAGCAATTGATGTCAAGTGTGAGCCATTGGAAAGTTTAGAAAGGCAGCAAACAAGCTGTAAACAAGTGACTGAGGGAGAGGGAAATGTTTTATGGCTGGCAGCTCTGAGCGTGGTGTTGGGAGTGCAGTGCAGTTACAGTGCACTCTGATTTATGGTGTTTATGGCAGCAACGCTCCGGGACTGTACAGTGCAAAGGAGTGTCAGCCCTGCATTGCAATCGCCCTGCCCTGCTCCATCTGGGTGATTTACAGGAAAACACATTCTGTCATCAAGCTTCTTCCACTTTTTTCTTTTTTCTCTTCAGGAAATCTGACTTGAGTTCTGTGTTAAATGGCGATTGCTCGCAAACTGGAAAGGGTGAACAATTGCGACTGCAACAGAAGCTGAAACCTTCAGGGACTTATAATTTTATTTTTGGTATGAAACAATTTCGCTTTTAGATGGATGTGCACGACTTGTAAGAGGAGAAGGAAACAAGGAACATGAGAAATGGAAGAGCTGGAACACAATAGGATCCAATATTCTGTGCTTTTGATCAAAACGAAGATGAATAATCCAGAACCAAGAGGCAACATTAGCTTGCAGCAGGCAGCGTTATTAATGGAGCTAAGTAAATTGCTGAACAAGAGGCATGCCCATGATAAACTGCAGGTAAATCACAACACCAGCACTGTTTGCTTTATTAATTGGAGGCTTTTTTATTTGGTTTTCCAGGCCACTGGCTTCTCTGAGATTCTCTTTTGGAGTATTTTGAAGTGTATAGTCCAAATTTTAGTGCCCTGAGTGGTCAGAAAGCCAAGGACATCCATGTTGATGAACAGAGGAACTCTCTGTAGCAAAGTGGAAAAAAAGGATAAATGGAGGAGTCTGTTCATAGTTTTTTTTAATCAACAACAGAAGAGCTCCACTTAAAGAAACCAGAAAAACCTCTGGAAACCGTTTCCTACTCAGGAGGCAAATCATCTGTGAGCAGGGAGAGCTGAATTCTTCCTGCTGCCCTCGCTGAGAAGAGAAGAGAAGAGAAGAGAAGAGAAGAGAAGAGAAGAGAAGAGAAGAGAAGAGAAGAGAAGAGAAGAGAAGAGAAGAGAAGAGAAGAGAAGAGAAGAGAAGAGAAGAGAAGAGGATCATTCCATTTGCATCAGTGAGCCAACCAGAAAACATCAGCAGCCTGACCCAGGCCAAACACACAGAGAAGGTTTCTTATTCCTTTCCCTTCCTTGATGAAAGCATAAAGGGAATTTGATGATCTGACCCTCCAGAAATCTTCCTAGGGAACACACAGCCTATTTTCACATGGGCAGACTTACAGCTTCCACACAGCTCTGAGTTTCTTTGAAAACAGAATAAAAACTAAAAAAGGGATAACTTGACACTCCAGTGCTTGAAAGAACTTGCTGCATTTGCACAATAAACAGCAGCTGGGAGCTGCTTCCCAAATAAATATTCAAAATTATTTAATTGACAAATGCATCTCTTAAAGAAGGGAGAGAACTGTCACTTCCTCCACAAGGTGAAACCAATTAAAGTTTCCACTGTTTTTATCAGAAAAGAAAAACAATCCAGCAACAAGAGTAAGGACCAATTATAGGTATTTTATGACAAAAGAGAAACTTGACAAAAAAGAAAAAAATAGTAGAAAATTTTTATGAAAAAGTAAAGCACTTCATCTCCTCTAGCAGGGAGAGTTTGAATTATGGCTGCAGCTTACAGGTCTGGTGAGTGGAATTGTTCTTTGAAACTGTGTTTTTTATAGCAAAAGTGGTAAGAAGGAGCAAATACACATTTCTGGACATGAACAGAGGGAGGATATGCGAGCCCATCCCTGCAAACAGCAGATGATGTGGGAAACACTTCTTGTTTCTAGCACAAAGGGCAGACGGACCATGGAGAAGGGATTTGAGCCACCACTGTCTGATTCTCTATTCCTACACAGTGCCATTGGCCTCACAGCATCTGAAGATAAATAAATAAATAAAAATGTGTCAGAGTGACTCCTTTTCGAACTTAGTATACAACATTTCAACTGGAAGAAATAAGTGTGGGGCTCTTTATGTCTTCACTGTATGTTCAATATCTTGGAGTGAGCAAACCTTCATTTTTTAAAGACATCTCTGTCTCTGTTAAGGAAACTGCTCAGTCTGATCATTCCTGAGAAGAAGGAGTTTCTCAAATACAAGATCCTCATTAGGAAAATATTTATTTTCCCCAGCCTTCTGAGAAAATGTATTTCATTGCAATTATATCCATGCTGCAAGCACTAGATGTGAGTAAAGATTAGGTTCCTGGAAGGCTGCTCTATAAACCCATCAGGATAAATTTGCTGGTAATGTTTTCTTGGGTAGATCCTGTACAATTGCTATTTGTATTATGGTGGAATTAAGAGGCTCTCAGTTGGAGATCCTTCATACTCAAGGCAGGAAGTACCTGATAAGATCTCCAGTGGATTTTGTGGTTTTAATTGGGAGAAAAATAACTCCTAAGCAGCCACTTTCTCATGGACCATGGGAGGAGAAAACCAAAAAGGTATTTGTCAGGAGACTGCCCCAATCTCCAGCCTGTCAGATAAAACTGTCAGCATTAATAAAATCTTGACCATTTTCTTTCAGTTCTGCAGTGTTACCTTAGCATGTTTGGGGTTTTGCAGCCTCCCTGTTGCTGAAGGTGATTTGACAGGAGCCTGGAGGGGACAATGGAGAAGTTTCAGAAAACTCCTCACTGACCCCAGCACTTCCCCCAGTGCCAGACAAACACTTAAAACGTGGAACCTGTAAAGGGCAGGAATTTGGATTTACAGGACATGAGCTCATGGGAATCAGCCTGACCCCTGTCTGACCAAACTGTGGAGAAGCTGACTAACACTCCACATGGAGCTCAGTTATTCACTAATGCAGTGCAGGACCTGGAGAATATAAAAACCAAAATCTTAATGCATCACAGGGCGTAGCTCTCTCTGTCTCTGGGTAATTGAGTGCAGAGCATTTGCTGGATTTTTATCCTCAGTTAAAACTGGAATGAGCGAGGTGTCTGTGCCATTTCCATGGGAGACCCTTTTTCCTGTGTGTAATCCATGGCTGCAAATCCCAACAATCATTTAGAGCAGTGATAATCCTCCACAGCACCGACTCTAAAGATCTTTACAGCAACACAAATGAGATCAAAGGACAAATAAAAGTCTCTTAATCCCTCTAAGTGTGAGTTCAACCTAATCTTGCATTTCTGTCTTTTAATTCTCTCCAAATCTGTTTTTAACTTTGCTTAACATTCATTATCCTTTTTCATGCCCTAATTCTGCAAGGGAAAAAAAAGCCCATGTCCAGGAGTACATTCAGCATTTCCACACAGGGATGGCATTTTGAACATGACACGCTGGTTTCTCTTGTCAGCTCTGGAGTGGGACTGGATGGAGGGCAGAAGTGGATGGAGGATATGCAGTGGAAGATTAAGATTGATGAATGAGGTGCAAATCAGCTCCTTGGTGACAGCTCTGCCACTTGGACGAGCACAAAATCTAAACAAATACATTTCAAAAAATGTCAGAAAAAACAAACCGAAACAAACCCAAACCACCTGAAAACCACAAACAAAAATTCCAAAAACCCCAAAAAAACCCTCCCCCAGCACACCATACCCCCACACAGCATTCCTGGAGCTCCCTGGCACTAACAGACCATAATTAGCTATTCCTTCTACCTCGCTGAGCTCATGTCATACATAAAAGATCTCATGGCTTTTGACTGTTTCATTAATGAGGTCCTGTATCAATTGTGCAGCTCAGCTATTGCTCAGGAATATTTGGAAGCCATGCCAACATTTCTATGTTCCGCTGATTTGTGTATTTTGGGATATTGAAGGCGTTTTTCATTAAGCATTATTCTTTGCTAATGTGTAGTTAATAACTTAATGGAAAAGCTTTTAAACTGCTCTGAGAATTAATCCACTCATACTTGTTTAACTGCTTGATTTCCTAATGGATATAGTGCAGGATTTCATATTCTGCTCATTTACATTACTTACCAGAAGAAAGGAGACCTTTAACTGCCTTTTCTAAAAACAACAGTAAATCATGTTTAAGTTGATTGATTTCTGCATACATATTAACACAATAATGAAAGGCACAATGTCTTCATAATCCATCCATTGTGTTCAACTACAGCTGAACAGATAGATTTACTTTTTTTTTAATTTTTATTTTTTACTTAGACTGGAGAAACAGCATCCCTACTGTCTGAATGTGACTTATCTCACAGCTGGATTCACTCCCTTGTACAAAGGGTGGTGCTAGCTTAAAATGAAATTCCATTCAGTCCATAATTAACAGAGCTACACTGATTTACATCAACCACTGCTCTAGCCCTAGACATCTGGTATCATAATTGAAAATCTTTCTTCAAATACATCAGACACTCAAAAAATACTAAGGATTAGATTATATCCACTTAATTCACTCTGAGGAATACTTTCTCCCCTAACACAGTCATTGGGATGGACAGTGGGTGGAACAACAGCAGGAATGGAAGCAGCACACAGGGAACTCTCTCCTTTCAGCCCTGCCTCCCCTCCTGCAGTTATTCCAGCAGCTGCATCATGATGGTGAATTTATGACACAGATTAAAACCTTCATATATAACCCCAGCCTGAAACATGCCCAGCCAACCCCAGTGAGGATGTAAAAGCTAACAGAGCACAAATCTCCATATTTAACTATCAAATTCATGACCAGCTAGCATTCACCCACATCAGTGTCTCCAGCAGAGGAACAGCTCAAGGCACCTGAGCCAAAGCATTCTGCATTTCAAAAGGAAGGCAAACTGAGAGGAAGAGTCTGCTAGAGAGAGGAGTGTGCACTGAGGCCATTCCCAGGGGCAGGGTGATGCTGCTGGGGTCACAGCCTGCAGGGCTGCTCACCCTGCACCAGAGCTTCATTCTCCTCCTTGGAACTGTCCCAGGATCTCAGCAAAGCTCATAAGGAGCAGGAAGGAGGGGCAGGGACACACTCAGAGCTGATCACAAACCTCTCACCCATAACCCAAAACCAACCCTAGGACACCCCTAAAATCCCCCTCTGTCTGTGCCCAGCCCTCGGGGCAGTGGCAGAACTGATATCCCAGGAGCTGGGCTTTCTTATGGAAATGCCACATTTAGAACCTTAGAAACCCTGACAGGTTTTACTGAGGATGCTGTGAAAAATTAGTGTCATGAGTGCTCAAATAATCATAATCAAAGTGACTGAAAATTACTGCCACGAATGCTGAAACAATCAAATCATAAAGAGCACCACAAAATTGAGTAGCTACTCCAGGCCACATGTCAGGTTTGCCAGATGATATTTCTGCTGCCCGAGTGGCAGCTGTGGTTCGATACAATCACACCCCAAACGCCCCCATAAGCTGAAAGGCTGATACAATGGTGTGACCTGGAAGAGCTGGCATCCCACAGAACTCTCCTAGGCAAACAAAATCAGCAAAGGCCAGAGAAACATCCAGGCAAATTAAACAGGAGATGTACAATCCTCTTTGGTTCTTAATAAATCTTCATTTTCCTTTTCTTACGAGGCAATATCCCTTAAGAGAACTTCTCAGGAAATTAAAAAGAAAGATAAATTGCCAGACAAATATTTCCATGTAAAGATCTCGAGCCCTAGATCAGGCAGTCAGATGGCTCACACAGCATCCTGAGCTCCAGATGTGCACTGCCTTCCTCCCTGCTCCCTGCCAGCTGAGCCAGGACAGAGGAGGCTGGGCAGGGGGGTAGGAACAGGATGAGCTCTAAGGTCCCTCCAGCCCACTGTGTGCTGGAGATCTGTCTGTGTTTATGCACACCAGGGAGCCAAGCCTTTGAGCTGATATAAATGCCTCTGTAATACTCTGCAGGCCAGCAAAACAAAACTTCTAAATGCAAGGGAATCTGTTCCCCCTAAAGTCACAGAAGGGAAGGGGGCCCTCCATCATGGGAATAAGCAGCTGAAAGAGCATAAACAATTCCATTTGAGCCTCAAGTTAATTATGGCACTGTAGCTGTCAAAAACTCATCTGAAGCACTTGCTGCCTAAATTGAAGGTTGGACATCCAAATTGAAATGTCATTTTTATTAGTTCCTGACACAGAGGAATAGCCTCTTCTCTTCTAGGAGGCTGTGCCCATTAGCTGCCATTAGTGCTAATGGATTTATGCACATACATCACATACACAGACATCACTCAGCACCTTGGAACACTCCTGATGTCACATTAGATAACAGCTGGTTTATTGCAGCCTGCTAGGAAAGATTCCAGGTGAGGCTGGGCAGGGCCTGTGTTGGTGCTCTCAGTGCCCTGACATCTGGGGCAAAATAGGGTTTTTAAATGGACACTGTGAAGAAACTCTAATCCAGAACTGCAAAGCCAAGAGAGATCCCATCTCAAACTTTGCCAAATTATAGATATCATTTCAGAACTTCTGCCACCTTTCCCAAGGACTTGCTCTCCTTGCAGACCTGTGGCTGGGATGCTGTCCACACCAACTCTGGGCATGGACCCAAAACCTTCCAGCCCCCAAAGCTGTGGTTGGACAATCCCAGTTATCTGCCCAGACATAGTTGCATTTCCAGTTTTAGCATAATTCTCCTCATAACCCCCTGTTAGAACACAGCTGAGCAATCTGAAAGCAACCACCCCTGATGTCAGCAGCAGCACAGGCCATTCTGCCTCTGCCTCATGCCCACCATGCCATCTTCATCTCAGGAGAGCGAGTCCACAGAGAGGGAACAAAACCAACCCCACAGAACTGCTTGTGTTTACTGAGCACTGTGCCTTCTGCCACAGCCCCACCATGCCTTCCATCACTGATTTACTGATCTGGCATTCCTGGCAGCGCTCTGCCACAGCCCCACCATGCCTTCCATCACTGATTTACTGATTTACTGATTTGGCATTCTTGGCAGCACTCTGCCACAGCCCCACCATGCCTTCCATCACTGATTTACTGATTTACTGATCTGGCATTCCTGGCAGCACTCTGCCACAGCCCCATCATGCCTTCCATCACTGATTTACTGATTTGGCATTCTTGGCAGCACTCTGCCACAGCCCCACCATGCCTTCCATCACTGATTTACTGATCTGGCATTCCTGGCAGTGCTCTGCCAACAGGAAGTCGAGCTGAGTATTTCAGCTGGAGGTAAGTGTGACTAATTGCCATCTTCAAACAGCTCCTGCCCTGAATTAATCCTTGCACTGAGCCACCTCGTTTTATTAATGCTGGGATCCAATCTGCCACAAGGGCAGTGTGGAAGAGTGACAACATTTACCTCTGACTGCAGAATCAGCTCCTGGGGCGCCTCTCAGATACCTGCTAAGGTATCCCAATAAACTGTGCCGAGTTCCAAGCTGTGGGGTTCACTTCAGGGATCTCAGCTCCTTTTGTGCAGAGAGCAGATGGTGATGGGAATGATTTCTGTGGCTCTGTACATCCCTGCTAAGTGGCTGTCAGAAATCGCTGCAGTTTCTGCGTGCTGTAGAGGCAGCACATGGTAATTCCTGAAAGGCTTTTACAAACCCCACTGGAGAACACTTGCACCTCTGGAGCAGTTTGGTTAAGAGCCCTCCAGCAAGGCCAGAGAGGCTGTACAAATAAGAATGGGAGAGAGCCCCTCACTGAGCCCTGAGGCTGCATTGTTTTGGGGGCAGAAGTGGGAGGTGGAAGGGACTGAGAAAACAAACCTGCCTGTAACACAAGGGTCACTGGGTCAGAACTGCTCATCCCAGGTTCCAGCTGGTTTGGAAACTGATCTCGTGCTTGCATTGCAAGTTTATTTGTTTGTGGGGAGACATAGTGCAGTGTTGCTGCAGAATGAAATAGCTTAGAAACCAAGCAGGAGAAAATTACCAACAAACACTCATTTTCTCATCCCAGCTCACTGTGCTGCCTGGAGTCCTCAAATCTCAGTGTGCTCTGTGGAAGGGAGCTGCAGGAGGAGCCTGTGCTCCCTGCCCTCCTGGAGGGTGCCCACCCAGAGGTGCCTCACAGTGACAGTCCAGATGAGCCCTGAGTGCCCTCCCTGTGCAGGCAGGTGTGAGCTCCACCCTGGTGGGACCCTGTGAGTGTCCCCAGGGCTCAGTGGCAGGGAGGGACAGCAGCACAGAATGTTCCAGCTTGGTGTGTGCTGCTGCAGGAACTGCATTATTGGTGCTCCTACCTGTGAGCCAGCCTGGCTTTCACTGACCTGCTGCTCACCCAGGCTTTCAAAGGTGTGATGACACTGCTAAAGCTGAGCCACTGGGAAAGAGCCAGCAGCTTGCCATGAAACAGGTTAGTAAATCACTGCAGGCTTGAAAGAAGCTTTTATATTAATGAAATGGCTTTGTATTACAAACCTAATCTGGATAACCTGTTTAATTCCTTGTCATCTTAATTCATGAATTTACATTAGGAATTCCCAGAGGTTCTGGAAGGCTGGCCTGAAAATTTTAATTCCTTTCAAAATCATACATCTCAATCAGAAATCAAAATACAGTGTACCAAATAGTTCTTAAATGAGTGGAACCTGAAAACAAATATCTCTCACATGCATTTTAGGTATTTTCCTATTGAGAATCATTGTAAATATTAAGTAGATCACTTTAGTCTAAAATTCAGTTAAAGGGATTTATATTACTTAGCAATTCACATGTAGATTTCTTTTTCTAATGGAATTTTCAAACACAGATAATCCCCACAACATGTTCATGAATGCTATTTAAGTCTCATCATGTTCTTACAAGGCAGTGTAGAAGGCTTTTCTCTTTCAACAGAAATATCTTGGGAATGGCAAGGAAACCTGGGAATCAGCAGAAATCACAGAATGTCTCTACAGCCTGGATGTTTCCAGCTCCCAAACCCCAGTTATCTCCAGTACAGCTTGCTTAGGACCAGTTTTGCTCTTCTAGGATTGGGAATGCAGCTGTGAGATCCCACTTACCTTCAGCTACAGCCGTGGTGAGCTCAGCCCATCAGTAACTCCAAACCAACTAGAGTTAATTTTTCTTCCCTGTGCAATGCAAAGGTTTTCAAAGGGACGTTATTGATCTCCCCAATTCCCTCGGGAAAATGTGCTTTGGCTCACAGGAGGATCCTCCTTTATTTTGGGAGTTAATCACTGTAAGGTGACCCATGCTGGTGGGGTTTTATGGGTTCTTGCTGTCAGGCAGTGCTGTCCCACACCACTGAGGCTAGCAGAGCTTGCAAATGCAATTTTTATTTGTCTTTGTTCTTGCTGTACAGCCGACACAGATAATACCTCAGTAGTTTTCTCAGCCAGCACCAACAGAGAGCTGGCTCATTTAAACAATCCCTGAATTGGATCCAATTTGGCTGCAAGGCTGGATTTTTCATAGCACAGCACAGGGCAGATAAAGACCAATTTTTGCTATGGATTTCTATTCCCTCCCAGCTCTCTCTCACACCTGTACATCAATACATCATTTGGATTATTGCTCAAAGCATCACGTGCCAGTTGCACTGTTATATTTTCTGGGGTCCTGCTGTACTTTCAGGTGCAAACTAATGCTGAGGTGCTGGCAGTGACATGCACAAGGTTCCTGCCAGGCTTGGCAAGGAGAAGGCCGAGGTAACAGCCTGTTTATACAATGCCAGACCTGATAAAGACAGCTCTCCCCAGTGTGAGGACCAGGAATAACCCAGGCACTGGGCTGACAGAGCACAGACCTAGGAACTAACACAGCACAGAGCAGAATGAATGGAACTGCCTGGACTGGACACCCTCTGACAGTAAGAGTCCAAAGGAGTTTGATTCCTCCCTGTCCTGCAGAGTTCCTGCCTGATTCCTCATCTGCCTGAACACTGACAGCAGCTGCAACAAGACACCACAGTACTTCTCCATCCTCCTTTTATCATTTCTAATGGCAAATGCCAGCAGTGTACAAACACCTGCTGTATCACACTTCCCCCTGTCTGAAGATGAAAGGAGGCTATCAATGCTGAGGTGAGGTGGTTGACTGGTTTGCAGGCAATAAATGGCCAAAAGGACCAGCTGAGAAGCCCTGGGGGTTATTTGCAAACATGACCCTGGGCTGCATGTGCTCGTTTGTGCAATCCCTCTGTGGCTGCAGGGCAGAGGGGCAGCACAGCAAGGCAGGTGCTTTGTGACCATCATTTCTAGCAGGTGGAGGTCTGCCCCCCAAGCTTCAGAGGGTTTTTGAGAGGAGCCAGGCTGGACTCCAGATTGTCCTGGCAGTCCCACAGTTGGACCATTCTTCAGTGCCCAAATGCCCTTCCTCAGACACATGAAAAGCACTTCCCCTCCATCAGGCTGTGCCCAGCCCCGGGGTAATGTCCCATCAGTGCCTGGTTGGGACACTGAGTTTGCCAGCCCATGCTTTGTACAATGTATTTGATTTACCAGACTTACAAATGCTTTACTCCACCAATGGCAAAATCAAAGCAATCGCTCTGCTGATTTATTTTACTCCTACTTACTCTTCAGAATCTCAAATTTCCCCAATATTTCCCACACTCCTGGGCTTCACCCTGTTCCTCAGACTTAGAGTTATCCACAGAGACTTTGCCCTGGACAGCCAAATTCTGTGCAGACACACAGACCCACTCTCTGTTGAATCCTGCTTATGGCTCTTCTGGGTTTTCCAAAAGTTCTTTCCCAGCTACACTACCACAGATCTCAATTCTGCAAGAAAACTGACATTTAAGAAGAACTAGTATCAGTTTCCCATTTTTCAAATTGGATTTGCAGATTTATTCACAAAACTAACCCTCCATTCCTTTGGGATCACTGGATGGAAGAAGAAATACTTCCAAGAAAATTGAGGCATGTTGAAGCAAATGCTTGCCTGAAATTAAGTGGTATTTTGGTACTCAGCTCTGCTTTCTCTACTGGGAATTGTGATCAGATAAAAAATCATCTGGTAGACATCTCTCACCAAATTTACATGTTATTTTAACATCATCTCAACCCTCCTTCACAATCAGAAAATATTTTGCATACTGTTCCTTCTGTATAGGAGACACAACTCTGCAAATCGGTGCAATATATGAAATTTGAACTATAGGGAATAAGTAGCTGATGATGCTAAATGTTATGACTTTAATTGCACTTTCTAGGAGGCAGATTTTTCCACTTTTCAAAAATAGTTTCCCAAGACACTTTGGTCTAAAAATACTTCAGTTATTGTACTCACTTTTCTTGTCAGGCTTTTCAATTCACCCTTGAGTTTCTCAGCCAAACCATCCTAATGGGCACAACCTCTTCCAGGGCAGGTGCAGCCTGTCTTTCCCATCCTTGGACACATCTCCTGGAGGGCAGAACACAGGGTGGTCAGTCTGCAGATTTCACTGCAGGCAGCCACAGAGAGCTGACTTTCCTTTGGAGAGCTAAGACCCAGTAATGCATTCTCAGAATGGAGAAGCTCATTTTTATGGAGTCGTGCATCCCATGCAGCCACAGGAGCTGGCACTTTGTCACCCTAGAACTGTTTGACTTCAGCTTGGCAGCAGATTTTGGCTTTCAGAGCCTCCTCTCTGCTCAGCAGTTGAGGCAACTCTTCCATGTCCTTCTAAGCCCCACTGGCTGGTGAAGAAAACTCTGAAACTCAGCTAGGGCAACAGCCAGGAGAGAGCACATCAGATCACAGAGGAGGCATAGTTCCATTATCCATCTATTTCTGTAGAAAATATCTTTCCTCTTTTCCTTTTTTCTGTTTGTGTCCCTGCCAGGTGTATCTGTCCTCAATGATAAACTGATTAGCTTTAGGAGATTTGAAGGGAAACATGCACAACAGCAGTTTTTACCTTCAAACCTGCAATGTCCCAACACCAGCCTGGCTCTAAAATAAATTCAAGCCATCAGAATATCAGTCATGTAACGACAGACAGACTCTATAATGCAGATGTGTGCAAAATAATCACTTAATTATGAAGTGCAGCTCTGGCAGTATTTTGCCACACTACAAAATGACACAGCATGTAATATGGAGAAGCAGTTCAGTGCACAGATTACTGATTTTGTGCTGCCTGCCTTTGCAGCAAGCCCTGCTATTGCTGCTCCAAGTAGCAGGGCACTAATTCAGAATGCAGGAATTGAATTGTTCTTCCCAGAATACAGAGTGGGCTGTTTAAATAATCTGACAGAGTTTTTGCCTTCCTTTTCTCCTGCCACCCCCCAGCCTCCACACACAATCATATAACATTGTTTAGACAAATTGTTTCAAAGCAGCGTTCCCATTTCTTTTTTTGTTTTCTTTTTTATTTTTTTTTTCTGGTGTGAATTTATGAGGGCACTCAGATCCACCACAGACCAGGAGCTAAACTAACACAGTACTTATGCACATGCTTTATTCAGCATCACCTCAGGGAGATTTCCTGCTTCTGAGCTGCTGTGCAAACAGCCTTTGGTTCATAGCAGCAGAAATCTCTTTTGTCAACATTAGCATTCCGTGTTTGGATTTATTACAGATCCTGAAAATAATAATCATGTTTTCCTTCTTTAAAAACACCGACCCATTACATAACTCCTGTCATTGATTCTCACTACAGCAAAGGGATTTCCCAGTCCTCAGGTGGGGAACCTGTGGCAAAATGGGCTTTTCACAGCCACCCCTCAGCCCAGTGAGAATAGAACTCTGTTTCCTCAACAGAACCCTTCTTTCCTCAACAGAACCTGTTTCCTCAGCAGAACCCATATCCTCAAACAGAACCTCTGCTTCCTCGAGAGGACCCCTCTTTTCTCAAAAGAACCCCTTTTTCTTCAACAGAACCCCTCTTTTCTCAGCAGAACCCCTCTTTTTCTTCAGCAGAACCCCTTTTTCTTCAGCAGAACCCCCTCTTTCCTCAGCAGAACCCCTCTTTCCTCAGCAGAACCCCGTTTCCTCAGCAGAACCCCTCTTTTCTCAGCAGAACCCCTCTTTCCTCAGCAGAACCCCTCTTTTTCTTCAGCAGAACCCCTCTTTCCTCAGCAGAACCCCTCTTTCCTCAGCAGAACCCCTCTTTCCTCAAGAGAACCCCTCTTTCCTCAGCAGAACCCCTCTTTCCTCAAGAGAACCCCTCTTTCCTCAGCAGAACCCCTCTTTCCTCAAGAGAACCCCTCTTTTCTCAACAGAACACCTCTTTTCTCAGCAGAACCCCTCTTTTCCCAACAGAACCCTTTTTTTCCCAGCAGAACCCCTCTTTTCCCAGCAGAACCCCTCTTTCCTCAGCAGAACCCCTCTTTCCTCAGCAGAACCCCTCTTTTCCCAACAGAACACCTCTTTTCTCAGCAGAACCCCTCTTTCCTCAGCAGTGGCCTCGTGCTCCAGCGAGAAGACCCCGTTCTGTCGAGTTGAGGTCCCCCAGCACCAGCAGCAGCTCCTCAGCAGCAGCAGCTCCAAGGCACTGTTAATTTGTCCTGTCAGGAGTTGTTATTAATTGATCACTTCCTCTCCTTAGTCCCCACGTTTCTGTCCACATCAAACAATAACTTCCTCCACACAAGCCTCCCTGATCACACAATGCAGTGGAAAGCAGGGGAAGGCGATCAGAGCATGGCCTCTGTACTTGAGCTTTGACCACAACAAATAAATCTCCCTGCAATCTCCCTTCCAAATTCGGGACTATTTCCTTTGGGAATGGATGTTAGCAGGCCATGGCCAATGCCTACTTAGAGTTTTTCCTTTATTTTCCAATATCTACCACAAGAACTGCGATCCTCTTTACTGTTCATGGTGTAATTTTCTTTCCTTCCATTTGCTGCTTTGTAACTTCAGCCTCTTGTAAATCACATTAAAAGGACTTGCTTTCTAATAGTTTTTTTATTGACTAATATATTTTATTTGGCACCTGTTACCTTGGTGGAGATTTCTGCTTGCAGTAATTTACTGTACGTGCCACAGTCCCTTGAGCACTGGGCAAAGGAAACCAGCACAGTTAAACACGAGATTTACTTGATGCTCCTTGGGCTTGGGGTTAAAAAAAGAACTTGTTCCTGTTCTGAAAACCCAGCAGCATCCTGGGATCTGCAAGGAGAGCACTTGCCACCCTGAGTGCTTACACCAAGCAGCTGGCATGATGGATTATCATCTACAACTTGTTTAGGCATGCTGGGCTCATTTATCTGTTTAAAATATGAAATAACTCTTAGCTAACACAGAAGTGTTTAGTGAGACTTAATGAGCTGCTCATGTGTTTATTACAGAGATTCCTAAGAACCAAATGGCAGAATGTTCCTTTAGATATGAAAGATGATTAAAACATCTTGTGAAGTATCAATTTGTAAGTAAAAAAGGTTCCAGCTATGAAACCACATGTGCTATTACACTCCAGAGGACATGCCATAATGCCTGCGTATTTTAAGAATATTTGTTTAATTTTGGCACAATATTTCTTTATGACCACAGTTTATGTTTCTATTAGGGATTTAAGCACTACAAGCTCCTGTGAGATTGGGTTGGCTTTCACATAATCTGTCTGCTGAGCAGCATTTGCTCACTGAGTGAGTGGAGGGAAGTGTCTGCTGAGTTAACACCTCTGTTTTTCCAGGTGCCTGTGTGTGATCCTGTGCAAGACATGTGTCACATGTCCTCCTCCTCCAGATACACCCAGCAAGGTTTCAGGAATCTATTCCATTATGAAGGAAACTGTGACAGGAGAGGTTTCCCAGCTTTGGGGGGCTGGCCCAGGTTGCAGAGCTCAGCCCTGTGGGCAGCACCAGTGGCAGCTCTCCTGCATGTGCCACCCCCACAGCTGGCCGTGCCAGAGGCAGCAGGTCCCAGCTGGGCCTTGCAGATAGCCAGATGGTTTGAACCATCCTTGGAGCATTCCACAAGAAAGGATCACCCATCTCCCTCCCCTGTGTCTGCCTTCCTCACCCTGAGCCCTGCCCATGGCAGGGTGGGTGATGGCAGCACATCCCTTGAACCACCCTTGGAGCATTCCACAAGAAAGGATCACCCATCTCCCTCCCCTGTGTCTGCCTTCCTCACCCTGAGCCCTACCCATGGCAGGGTGGGTGATGGCAGCACAACCCTTGAACATCCCTTGGAGCATTCCACAAGAAAGGATCACCCATCTCCCTCCCCTGTGTCTGCCTTCCTCACCCTGAGCCCTGCCCATGGCAGGGTGGGTGATGGCAGCACATCCCTCACACCCAGCACAGCTGGCACCGGGGCAGGGCTGGGGCAGGGACTCCAGGGGCACAGGGCAGGGCACAGACACAGCTTCACTTTCTGCAGCTCTCCAAAGATCAAGAATTATGAAAATGTGATGGTAAGAAATCAGAAATGCCTGATACTCCTCCTGCAATCCAGCATAGACAGCGAAGCTTGAGCACAAAACTGTCAGGAGCTGGGTGGGCACAGCAGCCCTGTGACCCAGAAATCATGCTACATATATTTGTACCAACATTGCATCTCCTTCCTGAGGGAAATGTGCCTGAAGTTGGTTTTTAAACACATTCCGTTTCACCAGCCCAAAAGATCAGGTCCTTCAGCAGAGATCACCTCAGGTTAGAACTGCCCTAGAAGAAACCAGGTTAAAATCACTGCAGTCTCAGGGGTTAGACAGAGCCTAATGATTTTATCTCTTCTCTTTCAAAGCATGAGCACGAACAGTACTGAGGGGAACTTCAGGGGGCAGAGAGCAAACAGCTGCCTGCAGTGGATGGGGAAGGACTAAAAGAATGTGTATTTGGAGGAGCTCTCTTTAACCAAGATTTTTTCTCTAATAGTACAAGCAGACCAAATTTGATGACCTCCCGTGAAAATGAGTTCCATAAGCTGATCATAAAGTCAACAAATTCACGTTTCATTATGCTTGTTACAAATGAACAGCTCTTTGTACCAACATTTTGTTCCAGAAGAAGAGCAGCCAGCTTATAAAAAGGGCTCCATGGCTTAGCAAAGCTTGTAAGCTCGGCGTAGTAACGAGCAGGGTTTGATTATTGAGGATTACTCCAGGTGTTCCTCCAAAGCCACCTCACCAGCTGACCTTCTGGATCTGTAATATCAAATGTTTTATGAGGCACATTGTAATGAACACAATGGAAATGGGAAACTTGGTAGCTAAGACAAAAATGCTGCCTCCTCCAGCATTGTCTGAGATTTTTACTATTGTCCTGGTCATGATCTGTGAAGTCAAGAATGGCAAGCAGAAATAAAGGGAGAAAAACGAGCTCATGAAAAAAGAGACTTTTATTACATCCATGCAGGAATGTTATTAAAGCGAAAGAAACCTGAGGGAACAAGAGCTTTGAGCTATGATATTCTTTTCTGTGGAGCTGATGAAAAGAGACTATGAAAGGTCAAACAATTCTAATTCTCCTCCCTGAAGTTAGTCATTCTTCCTGTTGTCAATGTCCCTCTGTAGTGTACTTAGCCCAGGCAGGATTGCATCAGCTCAGGCTGCAGCAGGAATGAATCGAGCAGAGGAATGGATGCATCCCTGCCTCGCACTTCCCCGAGCTGCTGCCAGTCCCAAAGCCAGCCCCCAGCCCCAGCCCAAGAATTCCCTGGACAAAGGAAATTCCAGCTGTGGGGAGGAGCTCAGTTTTGAGGTCTGTACATCCCCATCCTCCCTGGGAGTGAGTGTTTGTTCCTGTTCCAGAGTCACTGCCCACCCCTGCTGACATCCCTCCCACACCCCCTGCAGCACTCCCGAAGATTTGGGAAAAGGTGCAGAGCACACGGTTCTGAAATAAATTGTGGAATCCCAGCTTGGTGAGAAACCATAAGGATTCACTCCAGCATGGTGAGGATTTCACCCAAAACACCAATTCTACACACAGATGAATGAAATTACGTCTAATTTCTGGGATTTTGTAATGTCCTAAATCAGCCGGGTACGAAGGGTTAAAAATAAATAGTTATGTAGGGAAGGAAGAAATTTTTATTAGTAGTATCTTTAATGAATTTCATGTCTCCTGCAGAAAATATTTAAGAGCTTAACATTTCAGTGTCACAGGCATGTGACTGCATTTTCTTTTTGTGGAACGCAAAACTGTGGCTAGGCAGTTGGAGAAGAAAATACAATCTTGCTTCCTTTCCATATTCATGATAATATTTGTCATAATAATTTAGTTTTGTTTCAGTAACAGGAATGTTGGTGTTTTTCCATTTCCCCGATGCATTTCCATTTTCACACTTCCCCATCCAATATTAAATACATTGAAAATGCTGCCAAAATATTCAACAACATTGAAAAAGAAGAGGAGAAATAAAATTACAGGCACAGATTTCACTCCACTCCTTTTTCTAAATTAATAAATATTTCATTTTCTTCTCTGAAGAAGTAGCAATGTACCCCAATGAACTTCCACTCCCAAATCCAAATTTGAAAATCTGACAAGCTGGTCTAAAAAGCATGGCTTACCAAGTAGATTGTCTTACAATGAAACCATGATTATTACAAACATTAGATTTTGTCACACGATTCTACCAATAAAACATCTCCAGAGTGAAAGGTTCAACTAATAATTTCAGGTCACTTTGGCCATGAGAGAGGAGAGGGGAGTTCAGGGTCACTGAACGGAGGCACACTCCTGCTCAGGACGAGGGTTTCCCTGCGCTGTGAAACTCATTCCTCCCCTGCCGCATAGCAAAGCCCATAGTGACACTTGCTGGTGCAGCAAGGAGTCTGAAACAACGCTGGGGGAAGCAGAGGCAGCCACGGCTGGGTTTTTGTTCCTCTCTTGCCATGGGGATCAATGCCCTGAGCGTTCTCATTGCTGCTTGGCCGAGCAAAGAAGGTCCAACCCAGAGGCAATGATTCTCTCCTGATCTGCAGTGTCAGCACTGAAACAGCAGCCTGGGCTCTCAGGAGCAGGGGCCACCTTGCTGAACTGAGTTCCCTCCGTTTTCCCCTTTTCCCCCTTTTTAAAAGACACCTGAGGAAGAAAACTTCTCCAATCCATTCCCTCCCTTTGCCTCCCCCTCTCCTGGCTGTCTCCTTGAGCAGCTGTACCCCTGACAGCCCCGGGCTGTGAGAAGCTCTCCGTGCCATGAGAGGGGATTGCCGAGTGTCTCTCCTCCTGTGCCTGGTGTTTCTGCAGCCCCTCAGCCCTGCTCAGGGCTGTGCCCAGCTCCCAGCAGAGCAGAGCATGGCACTGACCCTGCAAGGACAGCCAGAACCTCAGGATGTGCTTCCAGCCACAGCAGCTTGAGCAGCGCCACCAATCCTTGTCCCAGCACAAAGGACATTGGGGACATGAGCTGCTCTTAGCTGAGGCAGTTCTGCACTCATGCTATCCATTTTGTAAAGCCACTTGGCCTGTAGTATACTCTTAAAACCCCCAAATTTATGACAATATGAAAATATTTCAGCTGGGAAAACTCATATTTGTGCAGGAGTGGGAGACAGCGTCTGTCCTAAATTCCTCTGCAAAAGAAACATAGAGTGGGAGATTTAAATAGCTGCATGGAATGAAAGAGAGAAAATGATACTTCACCAAAGAAACCCAGGCTTCAGATATTGCCATATTTCTTCTGGGAAAAGCATAAAATAAAGCAAGCCTGAGCTACTGCTTAGGTGATACTTCAGAAATACAAGTGGAGTCCCAGCAGAATGTCTCAAGTTGCTGTCAATTTATTCAGGAGAAACACGACTTAGCAAAAGCCATCAGCACAACAAGCTTCTGTTTACCCACTGCAGGGTTTTGATCTCTCCACTTCAAGCACAATCCTAAGGAGAATCTCTGTTTGCTGTGGTTCAGGATGGCTGATCTTGACTCTTTTTTAAACAACCAGCCCTGGATAGTCACAAGATTGTGCAATCTAAATGCACAGTAGCCCCTGTTTGCAGCACTCCAGCCAGCCAAGCACAAACTGCAAACTGTTGCTTTTCCAGGACCCAAGCATCAGCTTTCCCATGAACATCTCATGGCAAACCAACCCAAAAATGTGCTCCTTGCACCTTTTCAGGCCTAAGGCACTTACATCCTTTATCTTAGAGGCAAATCATTGTGCCTGGAAGCACAGTTTGTATTTTTTAAGCATCACAAGATCTTGTAGGGCAAGTGTTAGAGGCAAGGGGCCTATAGCCACTGCCCTTGGTCTGTAAGCTTCTCCCAGCTCATCAGAACCAGAAACTTGAATAAGGAGCTGAAAACACAGGGGTGCTGCAGCAGGACCTGCCTGCTCCCCAGCTGAGCTGTGGGGCTGCTGAGCTGTGACGACAGCACGTGTCACAGGAGATGGAAAGTGTCCCTCTTCATCCCAGGGGCAGATCCTTCACCTTTGGAACGGAATGCTTGAAAACAAAGGAGAGAAAGCAGCTTTGCAACTCACCAGGAGGAGACTGCCTCTCTGTCTGCTGCCCGAGATGGGATCTGTCAGCACAACCCTTGGCCAGGAGACTGGGAGGTTCCAGAAGGCACCTGGAGCCTGGAAAATGAAGACTCATGAAAGCAGGAAATTAAAGGTGAGCAGAACGCTGTGCTGAGGTAGCAGCACTTCTCCTTTCCGTGTGGGACATACAGCACATAGGGAACCTTTTTCCCTCTAAGTCTATAACTGTGTCTATATTTCCTTCCAGGATCCCAACCCAAATACTGAAGACAAAACCTCAGGATGGACAGAGTCCACAGCTCTTGTCATACTTTAAAATACAGACTCGTAGCAAAACCAGAAAAGGAATCTTTCCTTGCAAAATGCTTATGAGAAAGACAAACACTGCTCTTGGGATTACATAGGAGGGAATGTAGAACAAATTAAGTTCTCAATATAATGACATTGAGGTTACAGAGAGCATGAATAGAGGTGACTTTGATGTAAGGGGTTTAAATAATTCGCTCGAGGTCACAATGAAGTTTTCTGTCTGCCCTGAGATTAGAAGCCAGGAGCTATTAAAGTCTTTCTTTTGTTCCCAGCCTGCCAGACTGGGGAATAGAGCTCCCTGCAGGGAGAAATATTCAAAAACAGAAAAAGAAGAATGGAGAAGACTTATTTACTCAGTCCAAGCCCTAGAGTAAGAGCACATATGCACTGCCACCAGTGCTCCTCTGTCCCTCCTGTACCCTCCCTGACCTCCCCTGACTGACAGAAGTACTGACAGCTTCTCAGGAGCCATCTGTTCCAAGCTGAGCCTCAGAGCTTCTGGAGCTTAGCAGAAGGGGACTGAGGGGTGGCTCCACAACCCCAAGTGTGAGAAATAACATCACCCCTGCCCCTCAGACCTTCTGGGGAGCCGTCCCTGTTGGCAGCTGCTGTTAGATCCACTGAGAGCTTGACAAAGGCAGCAGCAAAGCAGGGCTGCTCCTCCCAGCCGCTGGAGGAGCACAGAAAATAGGCCGCCAAATCCTGACGCGCTCCAGCCTCCCACGGGCGGCGGTGGGAGGCGGAAGACTGTGACACATCTCAGTCTGGTCCTTCACTCCTGCAGAGCTGTCAACACTTCAGAGCAAACACCTGCAGGAGCTCCCCCAGCCTCTGACTGCATCCTGCTCCCCTCCGTGCACAGAACATGCCAGCCTGTGCCTTCCATCCTCTCTTCTGGAGCGCTTCCCACCAGTCCCACAGACACCAGGAGAGGACCCGGGGTCACCTGGTGTCCTCGGGGACACTCCCCACTGCCTCCAGGGCTCCTGGCAATGCTCTGCTCTTAGCACTCCCTGGGGACTCCGAGGGATCCTCTCCGAGGGATCCACGCTGCGGCAGGGGCTGTGCCGTGAGAGGGACACCTCAAAGAGCCCAGGGGAAGGGAGAGGCAGGAAATCCACTGGACCAGTCAATCCCACTGGGCCAGTCAATCCCACTGGACCAGTCAATCCCACCTGGACCAACCAATCCCACAGGACCAGTCAATCCCACATGGACCAGTCAATCCCACTGGACCACTCAATCCCACATGGACCAGTCAATCCCACACAGACCAGTCCATCCCGTCTGGACCAGTCAATCCCACTGGACCAGTAAATCTCACCCAGACCAACCAATCCCACATGGACCAGTCCATCCCACCTGGACCAGTCAATCCCACACAGACCAACCAATCTCACTGGACCACTCAATCTCACTGGACCACTCAATCCCACCTGGACCAGTCAATCCCACTGGACCACTCAATCCCACCTGGACCAGTCAATCCCACTGGACCAGTCAATCCCACCTGGACCTACATTTACTCCATGCAGCCCAGTAGCACCAAGAGTGTCACCAACAACCCAACGAGTATCACAGGGAATAGCACCAGTTTTTCAGTCATGGCTATGTTTGCATGGATTAACAATATTTCTCATACTGAAAATCAACCTTAACATGAAATCTTTCTGTCTCTATCTGAGCAATTCTTACCCAACCACCGTGGAGATTTGGCCATTTACTGGGCCCCCAGGGTTTAAACTGACTTTACCTCAGTTCTTTGGATTATTTTTTTCCTGACAAATGAGGAACAGCTGATTAACAAACACATTGCTCTTTTTACAGCAGAACTTTTTTTTACCATGCTGTAATGATTGAGAACAGAACACCCGAAATCTGTCAAAACAAAATTTCTTTGGAATCGAGCCACAGAGGAGAAAATGAAGTTGCCACTGAAAATTAATTAGTACAAAGCACCAATTGATAGGAGGAATAAATCCTTAGACCTAAAAATACCCATGCAATACAAGCTGAGAGGTTATTTTTAGTCCTACTCTTAACAAGAATACCTCAGTATGTTTAATAATAACAAAGTGGATCTCCAGGGCAAGATACTGAGAAAAATTGTTTACAGCAAGCACTTCCAAATCTCAAGAACTTACCTCAACAGATTTTAAGTTGTTATTAAGGTTTTGCTGGCTTTTTAAAGAACTGGGTTTAAACCATTTTTCCATTATGTGCTTTCATTATTGGTTATAGCAAGTGAGGTTTCTGTGTAACCAAAAATCATTACAGCACAGGCAGCTCCAGTGCCTGAGCCCCCATGAAAGCCAGTTTGCTGGAATGTATGTGTAAAGCATGGATACACAAAAAATTGCTTTTCATGTAAAGAAAAGAATGAATTTTGAAATCATTTCAGAGTTCAATTAAAAATCTTTCATCTTTTTTTTTTTGTAATAAATAGCTCCTTATGACCAAGGCAAGAATTAAATCTTCTGAGCTTCTTTTAAAAATCTATATCCAGTTCCTAAAAATCTATATCCAATTCTAAACACATTAAACCACTGGAGCCTTGTCCTGGCTTCACCAGAGAGAGGGAAAAGTCTCATCTGCTGAGCCATGAGAGCTTTTTACTTTCTCTCTTTGGGAATTGGATGAAGCTGGATATACTTTGAAGGTTCTTAATGCATCCTTTTGCAGCAGCTGGCAAACCCCAAAGCTGTGCACAGGGAAATCCAACCTTCTGCCAGGACTCTGGGTTTGTGTCCCCTGAGAAACAGAGTGAAAAATGGAGTGAAAAACATCTTTATGCATCTCTACAGACACTCAGGAGCTCTTCCAGCTGGATCCAGGCAGCCAAAGCACATCCCTCAGCTGAGGGACCCCACCCCAGCCGGGTTGTTTGGCCCCACTCCCTGTGCTGGTTGTGGGGGGATTCCCTCCTGAGCTCCAGCCCAGAGCTGAGCCCTGTCTGCCCCCCCGAGCATCAGAGGAGGGCTTTGCTGCCACAGTCTCATCTCAATTCCCTTGGAGGACTCAGGTACTATTCAGGGAAGTGCTGGATGGTGTCGCTTCCTGAAAGAGCACTTAAAAAACCACCAAAAACCAGCAAAGCTTCATGCAGTCTGAATATATGGTGCTCAAGTGTGTGTGCAAGTACTGGGAGGTAAATGACACTGGCAGGGGCACAGACATCCATTCAAACACAGCATCCCTGTGAATTCACTGCAGACCAACCAGCTGAACTGGACACATGACTTAATTGAATGATTCTCCAGACAGAATTTTTTTTTACTTCCTCAAGTAAATAGTGTTTACCAATGACTAAAATCACCCTTTAACATGAGGAACACATGTCAGAAAATTCACTAGCATTCAGGAGGATCCATGCATGCTGGAGGCATTCTCTCCTAAGAATTTTTGAGAATATTAGGCATCTTAGAATGAAAAAATGAAACACAAATGTGCTGTGAAGGACAGAGAAATACCAGTTCCCCTGAAAGCAGCAGCCCAGGCTGGGTAGAGGTTGCAGGGAAGTGAGGTGACAGTGCCTGGGACACATAGGACAAGGCAATCCCTGTGCTGGATGAGGACACACAGTGATGCTGGGAAAGCACAACCACAAATTCAGCCCCCTCCTGGCCAGGAAATCATGTGCAGTCCAGTCCTCATCACTGTGTGCTGGATATCCACAGTACTTCATTGGGAGTTTGGATATTCTGTGAATTTTTGCGACACTTTCTGTCATATCCCTATGCCAATGTTATTGTTTCTCTGCCTTGGACTGCTTAGTTAAAATTTCTGTTTTGTCTGACTAAAAGAGAAGAAGGGGAAAACAACATTGGGCACAAATTCCTGCGCAATCAGTTGCCATGAGCTCTGGAACTGAGAGTTTCAAAGATAATTTATTAGGAGATGGGCAAACAGAATTAAATAGTCTGATATTCGCAATAGGCAGCTAAACACAATTGAAATCTGATCGACATCCAGTGCGTTCTGGATTTTCTTCTGGTAAATAACAGATATTAGGAGTACCCTCCCATGAAAGCATATTTTCTTCTCAGCACTCCCCCTTTCAGAGTCAGTGGTTGAACTGGTCAATACTTTTTGGATTTGAGGACAAATCCAGTTTTTCCTTTCATGGCTGTGAACATTTTCTGAGAAAGAATTCAGTGACCACTTGCAAGAGGGCAAGTGAATGAAAAACAGAGCAGAGCAGGACGGGGTGAAGGAAGAGACAGAGGCCACTGGTTGTGAGATTCCTCCCAGCTCCCAAGTTACTGCATGGACACAGGGGACTGCTCCACGCAGCAGGACAAAGCCCCTGGGGCTCTGCAATCCCTCCCCAGCACCTCTGCAAACTGCAGCACCAGGCTGAAGCAGTTGCTGACCCAAATTTTACCTCCAGCAGCTAAAATTCATTATGCCAAGGGAATATTGGGAATGTTCTGTGGGAACAAGTTGAGTGTCCTTCCTGCTGGAGATCCATCACCTTCTTGGAAGAGGGATCTCTGTAGAAGATGGGAAGACACAGAGGGAGATGCTATACTTAATAAAAGGTTTGGATGTGCCACTTCTGCTTACCAAAAAAAATTGGACAGAAAAAACCCCTTGGCTGCTTGATGAATTGTTCAAATGCTCATTAGCATCAATCAGATTTATTTGAACAGATAATTATCCCCATATTGTGCTTTCATCACTGGAATTGTTTATGTTAAACTGTCAAGCAGCCGTTTTCAAATTTTACTCCTTGATGTGTTGAAGTTCCTTTTATGGCAAGAAAAACAAAGAAGGATTTATTTTTTTCCCCCCTCAGCTCTGTTTTAACCCTATTTGAAGTCTTCCAGGAGGCTTTTGAGTCTCCAGGAGCAGCATGGAGGGATTTGCATTTCAGATGTTCTGGATGTACAGGTCCGTGTGTCCTGCTTTAACCCCTTCAGTGCCCAGGTGAGTGCCCCAGCACAGAGGGTGCAGCTCACCAGGGACACTTCCCTCCTCCCAGAGAGATGTGGCAGCTCCAGCCCCTCAGGGCTCACTTTGGGGTTGCCATCAGTGTGTTCAGCAAATCAGCCTCTCTGCACTTACAGGTGATCAGAGCCCCTGTAAGAGAGCAAACTGCTCTGCCTGAGCCCAGCAAGGCAGCCCTGCCTCCAGGCTGCTCTCTGTGCATTTATCTGCTGCTGAAGGAAGAACTTTGCCAGTTTATGTGTCCTTTGAATTTTCTGTGGCTGTCAGGCCCCTTTTATTACATTCACAATGAAAGTTGATCTTGCTAACCAGTATAAATCTGTTTTCAATGGTAAATGACTGGCCAAACAGAATCATTTTTAGCAGTTGTTTTCCCACCCTTTTACCTCCCACCGAAATAAGGAGAAATTCTTTAAAGGCATCTCTCAGGAAGATTTGTAATTATTCCCATAAAGAACCACTACAGAAAAAACAAAAAAAATCAAACCAAACCAAAACCAGAACAAAACCCCCAAACCTATTAATAATGCCTTGAAAGTAAGTAATCTAAAATAAAGTCAAAATTTCCTAGTCTGCCAGTTCTCTAACTGCAGCTATGTGTACTACAGAATTTAACATGGGAGCTACAGCAAACTAGCAAATGGCAATTTTGATCCCTAACTCTCCATCAATAAGGAACAGAGAGCTCTCAGTGTTTTCACACAAATCTCAGCCTGAGAATTTAACAGCAAACAGGAAAACAAAGTGTTCACCAAACCTTGTCCATCCAGCAAGGAAGGACAAGCTTCTCTGTGGCCCCTGTCTTTTGTCCCCATAAAATCCCTATAAAGTATTTTTCAGCAGCAATCTCCAGCCAGGCTCTAACTGGCCAGCTGTGCTGGTGAATCTCAGCACCCTGGAGCTGTCCAGAGCCGGGCTCTTACATCCTGTTTGCTGGGCAAAAAGGCACCTCACCTTCAGCACAAAGGCTTTGGATTTTAGAGCAGAAGGAGAAGCCTGTGGAGGAAACATGGAAAGCCACTGCAGCATTTAGCAAAGGAGCACGTGAAGATTGGCACTATCACTTGGAATCCTCAGCAAGAAACCTTTAGAGCTGTGGGAGATGCCAGGGGCTGCTGGCCCCAGCCCCACCAGTGCTGGCAGCAGACACCAAACTGGGACAGCCACACACAAAGGCTGGGCTGTGCTCGGGGCTGCAGCTCCAGCTCTGCTCAAAGGGCAGCGCAGGAAGTTGTTCTCCTCAAGGGAAATAAATCAGGTGGTTTAACTCTATGGAGCAGAGGAACTTCCTTTATTAACTGTTGGTTTTGAGACTGCACAGGCAAGGCTTGAAAAATGAAGTGAGGATGGCGCCTGTGTTTTGCATTATAATTCAATTGAGAAATACCACACACACACACAGGGCTTTATTGCTAATGGATGCACCAAGCAGAACTGACTGCTCTACATCAACAGCAAAACAAAGAGCTGCACATCAGCAGTAGACTCTCATTAGCAGTAATGTTATTGCAGAGCGTGGAGTATCTGTCAGGCAAATGTAACAGCCCTGACATCCACCACAGCTCCATTCCCCTGCCTGGGATGATATGTTTCAAATTGAGGAACATCTGTTTCGGGCATGTGATGAATCATCTTCAACTATATTTCCTATTTCCTGCTATCCTGAGAGATCAGATAGTGGAAAGAAGTTACATAACACTATGATTGTATTGTTTTGCAGCACTTCTGCAATTTTAGATTTTTTTTCTCATCTATGGTTCATTTAATGGTTTAAAACAAAAAAAAAAACAACAAAAACCAACAAACAAACAAAAAAAAAACCACACAAAGAACAAACAAACAGAAAAAGGAGTTCCCTAAGAAAGCATATTTCCATTTCTACACTAGCAAGAAGACAAAATCAAAATGTTATGGACATCCTTCCTTTCCTGTTGGTACTGAGTTGGCTGAAGTGGCTCACCTCCCCCAAGATAACAATTCTAGAGAGGCACAATGCTATTTTTGTCAGTGTTCTCTTCAGCTGATGAATTGTCTCGCTGGATGTATTAGAATTGCAGCTGCTTGCAGAGGTGTGGGGGAGTAAGCAACAAACAGGTAAAGTGTGGGTTTAACTAAAACATAAAAAGAACACTGGGAAAGCTTTGGTCATAGAGGATTTAGCAATGAAAAATAAGACCCTCTGATTGAAATGTAACATTTCACACATCAAAAAAGGGATTATTATTCAGGCAATAGGACCTGACAGCATATCAGCACAGCACATGTAGAAAAGTTAATGTAGCTCTAGTGTGCATGTCTTCTGCATTTCAAATGAAAATCAAGAGCTATTGAGAAGAATAAGGATGTTTTAAATGTGCTGGATTGTGAGCAGCAATATGAACACCTTCATGCATGAGAAAGCACAATTTGCCAGCTCCCAGAAGGGGATACCTGTGTACTTAGCTCATCCACCTGCTGATACACCACCACTCCTTTCTCTGCAATAAGGTTTACACAGAAAAGCTTTTGGACTGCTCAGCTGGTAAGAGACAAGTTCTGCAGCCTTTGGAATTCACTTTGGTTTCTGCACCCTTGACATTGTCCTGGATCACACCAGGTGGTTCTGGCTAAGCAGAAATGTCTCTTTCAATCAGATTCAGGTCCAGACATGGATCCCAACTTCCTTAAATTCACTGGAATCCAAAGGATTCCAAATCAGGGATTTAATTGGGCTGCTAGGCCACCACTCCATTCAGGAGAGTTCTGTCCCTGAGCAGTACAGAGCAGACTTGTTTATTCAGCTCCCAAAGCTGAATCCCTCACAGCTGGCCATGAGCTCTCCTCCAAAAGCAAGCTGCCACCTCAGCAGGGCATCAGGAGCAGCACGAGCATCTCCAGCAGCAGCATCTGGTGTGTCTCAGCGCTTTTCTCACCCTGCTAGGTGCTGCAGGTAAAGAAATTAGCAGACAGAAATGAACACAGTGTGAAACCCTCGTGTCCTGGCATTGCACTGCCCTGTCCCAGCTCCCACCATGAACAAATGATGCCATTTGTCTCTTTCTCTGTGATCCCACGGTTGTCCACATCCAGTGAATCCAGTTTGCTTTGTTTTCAGGAGGAGGCTGATTTACATCTTTTTGCCTGCAATCAACCTCAGGCTGCATGAGGACAACCTGGGAACTGTGACATTACCTGTGCAAATCAGCCTGAAGGACTTAAGGAGGTTTTTGATCAGTCTGTACCAGGTACTTCTGGAGAAGCTCCCTATCACCCACTCTTGGCTACTCCCAAAGGTGCACCTGCAGCCCAGGTGCTGTCAGAATATAAAGAAAGGTTTTGGGCATCAGACAATGCTATGGAGATCATTCCTCAGTTCCCAGGAACACCAATGACCTTGGAAAAGTGAGTTCAGTACTTTATTCCTCTCTACTTTCTACAGTATTTCTACAATATTCTGCTTATTAAGTGTATAGTATCCCAGCTAATGAGTACCAGCCTATATATATATATATATATATATAGGCTGGTGTATATATATATATATAAAAATATATATATATATGGGCAACAACTCTATCTCTTTCTAAATGAGTGTCTCCTGTGACTGAATTCTCAGGGAATGCTGCTCTTGAAATTAATCTTGAATGCTCTAATTAGAATGGTAGTGGTTACAGAATTCTCTAATGGCTACTTTGAAGAAACAATTACTGTCTTTATTATGATAACCCTCCAGATGAGATACTACAGTTGACAAAAGATTATTAAACAAGTTATTATTCAGTCACTGGCTCACTTAGGCAATAGCTTGTGCATGTAATGATGAAGGCCAACATGCCAGCACTTAAAAGTGTTCTAATACAGTGCCCAACTTTTTAATATTTTTTTGGACAGTATGATATTGCAATAGACTGGGGCTTTTTTTTAGTAAATCGATGGTAATTGTGCTATAATTAGATCTTCCTAAGAATGTATAAGGTGTGATTAGCATACAGAATTTTAAACCTTTTATTTCCCTTCTCTCAGAAATTAGCGTAGAAGGTCAGAATCTAAGACAATGGGCATTATTTCACACAGTGAAAAATTGATTTAATCCAATTATTTCTCCTTATAGCCATAGCCATCTGTCAATCAGAAAAGGGACTTCAGGATAAACAATGTCAAGTCTTTGATAAAGCCTGAAAAAAAATCAGAAGGAAAAATTAAATCCTGTCTTGTACCACTGAAAGCAGCGTTATTTGGGCTAAAGTAATTTTTATTTCTACAACCCTTGGGTTGTATCTGCTTGTAAAATATCTTGGCAAGAAAGGCATTGCAGGAATGCAAAGATGTTATCATAAGACTACCTATAACCACTTTGCTCAATTATTCTCCCTAGGGGGGGCTGTGTGAATAAGTGAGTAGTCATTGAGATTTTGAATTAGTCCTGTGTATTGTAACCTCACTGCATAGCTCATATTCCTCTGCTGTGGAGAACACAAAGATCCTTTCTAAAAAGGCAGTGCAGCAAGTTTTTTAATCAGATTCTTATACCCTGGTGACTCTGCAGACCATTTTCTGATAGAACTGTGGCATGGGCTATGGAGCTAAAATAGAACAGGCTATTAAAAATGTTATCTCTGTGGAAGCTCATAATAACAATACTAAAACAATTCCATGATAGAGAAGAACCCGCTTGGAAAAACGATGCATTAATTTAGAGTCACAAAAAGCTTCCAGAGAGAAAGAGATCTATAGAAGGAAGGTCTGGTATGAAGGAAAGCAGCTGCATCTCTAATGGCACAATTCAGTACACTAGACAACAGCTTTTTTTAAAAAAATCATGCAATAATGACTGAATCACTGGTGATTGTTTTATCTGATCTCAGATTGGCTGTATGATTACAACAATCATACTTGGGATTCTCTAAATACGAGCATACATATGAGCACGGCCTAAAAGGAAGCAAGTAATAACACAACAAGTGGGAAAAGTGATTTCCTGCATTTTGATGGCCTTCGATGCTCTTTGTTTCACTTGTGCCATGTGCTGTGTTGGCAAATCTCCATGCAGTGCTCCCTGGGATCAGCAGCCTGGGCTGCACTCTCGGCAGCTGCATTTTTCAGCAGGCAGGGCTGAACTGGGAAGGACTCTGCTGGTCCCCAATGAGGTGGGATGGCAGCACAGAGGGAGAGGCTTTTAACCCACAGATGGCTTCAAAGTGCCATGGTTCATCTCTGTGGTCTGATAAACAATTCTCCAGAGAGATTTCTCTCGGCAAATAACACCGTTTCCCTCTTTCTAGCTGAAGCTATGTGTGAATACATAATAATAAAATTAATATAAAATTAAAATAACAACTTTGCCAAAATGGCCCACTGAACATCCACATCCTTGCCATCCTTCCATGCCATCATCTAGCTTTTGGGGAGGTACTCACAATAGTCTTTTATTTTCATGCGTGTCTTAGCTACTTTAAAATACCTGGGGAACACAAGAGAAAAATTTGTATGAAAAACGTGAAGCACCTTGGACAAACCAAACTCGTGTGCCCAACAATCCACACCATGCAGCAGTGCTGGACTGCCACCAGCCCTTGCTGTGGGACCCTTTCTCACCCAAAGATCTGCTCCAAACCGCACAGCCCATCTTGCCGCACCAGCACTGGAAACCTCCCGACGCTGTTGGATGTTGGCCCTTCCCAAGGTCGTGTCCTCACAGCGGTGTCAGGCCCAGGGTGCTCGGTGTCCCGAGCAGGAATTTGGCAGTGCTCCCTGGCGTGGCTGGGAACAGCTCCTGGGGAACCACGGGCACCCCTTCAGCGCGCTCAGCCGGGCTCCGGTCACCGCGGGAGCTCTGCTGAAAGCTCATCAGAAACCTCGAATCGCACTCACTTCATAGCAAACATGGTCCGTTCCCTAGCTCAAGGAAACAAAGATTGCAGGCCCAGGTGTTAATACAGAAAAGAATGGTTTTCTTTTATGAGTGCCTTCACAGTCTAAGCTTGCACAGTCTATAATTTACATAAATCCAGCTTAGGCTCTCCCGGGGGAGCAGCTCCATCGCTCGCAGCACATTTTTTCTGTCTGTGAGCCTTCCCAGCCTGTCAGCTCTGTAACTGACACATTCTGGGAAGGCTCTCCTGGCTCACCCCAGCTCCCTCCCTTGTCCAGCTCTTTGAGGTTTCAGGCTGCTTTGATCCCGCACTCAGCCCTGGGCAGGGTCCCCCTGCAGCCCGGCCGGAGCCAGCTCATTAGCGCTCTGCGAGTGGCGACCCAGCCATCACCACCCGCTCCTTTGAAGCCACCTATCTGAAGTTATTCTTATCTGTGTCATTGTCTTACATTTCCTCTTTGCTCCTTTAACAGCTTGATAGGCCGCTTTGATTTAACTCCGTCCATGCCGGCAGGGAGCAATACTGAATTGGACATGGAAACACTTGTAACAGGAACGAGAAATGTGTTCCTGATGAGAAAAAACAGTTTTCTTTTTCTCCAACGCCTGTTTCGTCTTCTCTCTGTTGTTATGAAGTCAGAGAGGTAAGAGGGAGTGCTTAATGATTTCCACTAGGTCTGATCCAGAATAAAACCTTCTGATTGCTTTTCTCTGCATACAAATACGTCTGGTCAAACTCTGTGGTACCTCCTGAGATATTCTTATAAGGATGTCGAAAGATTCTTTCACTTGAGCCGTTGAAAAATTCTTCTAAAGCCATAATCAAACAAGTCATCCATGAGTAAATTTCCCCCAAGTATCCCAGCAGTTCTGTGAAATCGGGATCAGGGATTTGCCGAATCCTTTCCTTGCATTCAGGTGAGAAGATTGAGCGCAGTCCTTCCCTTCTCCCATCAAAGTTGAGGTGGGGCCAGAGAACACTGGTCCAGAAAGAACAAAGATCATGGCCAAGTTTTAAAACATCTGAACTGCTTTCTTGCCCTCCTTAGAATCAACTATACTCACTCGACAACTCATGGAACAAAGTTCAAAGAAAATGCTCAGGCACCCTGAAAACACCAACCACGATCTAAGGGAGGACAGCAATTTGCAGTTCCCTTTAGGTGCCAAGAAGGCATTAGTGGAGCTCTAACAAAATAAGCTAATTTTGTCACTGCTGCTTTTCTAGATAATTTCATTACAGGAAACGGAAGTGATTTCCACAGATTTGGCCTGACTGAAATGGAAAATGAGCTGGATGGTTTGTAAATATTTTGAAAGTGCAGGTTATTGGTGTAAAAAAGTGCAAAAGTCACAGGTAGGCTGTGCTCCTATCTGATGAAGTTTGAGCCAGGAGACTGGAAGTTTTGGAATGAGCTGCTCGTGAAAAATAATTTCACAAAGTCAATCATTCATTCTCCCACAGGTGAAATTCACTTGTGGTTTGGAGAAAAGTACAAAAGAACTAAATCTCTCCTGCCCTGAGACTAAAGTTATTACTCAAACAATAAAATATAAATGAAAAAAGGTATCCAGTCATCTTTTCCAATTGCCCATTTTCAGCTTTTCTTATGAGATCTACTCAGTATATTTCAGTTAAAGAGATTTAAGTATTTCTGATATTCTGGTTAGGTTTGCCTTTTACAAGTTACTGTGGGGTTTTTGGTTATGTGACTCAGGATTTTATTAAGTATTTGCATTTTTTTTGCCAGTGCCTTCAGCAAATCCAGGATCAGCCCCCTTTCTGGAACTTTTATATAGCCTCTTATGCCTCTATTTTATTGCACATCAAGGCTCATTGATTTTTTTGTGGCTAGCACAGTGGAAAATGAATTATTCACTAATTATTATTCAAGTGGGTGTGACCATGTAGCACCACGATGTTAAAGCACTCCATCAAGTGTGGAGCATGGCACAAACTGATGAAACATGTCTCTTCTTTGATAAATGTGTCCTTCCCTGTCCATCAGGCTGGGACAGGAGGCTGAGTGAATGACAAACTCCTGTCACCCTCATGGAGGTTAGCCAGGAGGGAAATGGCTTTCTGATCTCCCTAATTCACTTTTCACTCCAGTTTTGGTCTAACAAAGCATCTCAGGTCTGACAAGTCTCCTGCCCCCTGTGGATTGAGCACATTAGTTATGCAACAACTGTCTGAAACTCCATCAGTGCTGGAGCTCAGCCCTCAGCACCCCTGGGCCTGGGTAAAGATGACAGAACACGGACGTGCCACGGGGAGTAACTCCAGCAGGATGTCTCTCTTGCAGAGATGGCTTCAGAAAAAGAAAAAAAAAAAGTAATGTATTGCACAGGCCAAGGAAAAGGAAATCCCCAGGATTTTAAATAGATATCTGCCTGAGGTGTGTTAAACACTCCTAGCCTGTCCTGGGCCACATGCCCCTCCAAAAGTACTCTGCAAGGCTCTGTCTTCACCAAAACAGCTTTTTTAGGCTTCTTGGTGTTCTCCCTATACCCAGCTGATATCTCCTCAGCTGGGCTTTCATCTAATGCAACATCTTTGTTCTGAGGTACCAGAAATCCTTGAGGGATTAGCAAATCACAGAGCAAACTTTCTTAGAGTATGCAGCCAAAATATCTCATTTCAGCAGGCCCTCAAATGACTTCTGCAGTCTTCTCCCTCTTTGGGGACAGGTCTGAACTTCCTTTTTAGGACTAATTTCCAGTTCCAGGTAATATCTACAGATAGCTTTACATTAATGGTATGTAAATACATTCCTGGGTCCAGCAGCTGATATAAACCAACATTTTTTCACAGGTTTCTGTGGTCCATGACTGGAAAGGAAGAGGGCTAGAAGAGCTGAAATGTGACATTCAGTTATTTTGCTTGAGACACTGGAAGAATTTACTTAACTGTTGTCATGGTGGTGGTTATATAAGGCCCTGCAGGAAGGAAAATAGAACACAAGACATACAAGCATTTCTAAAGTGCAAACATTTAAATAGCAGCTTCTGTTTAGTTTGTAGGGTTTTCTCACCTCCTCACTTCAGTTACAGCTCTCCCACATTTAATTAGCTCCCTCCAAATGGATACCAGATCACGTCATGCTTAATGCAGGGTCTCTATCAGATGTTCTACCTCTAGCTCTGCCTCCAGCAAATATCTACTTGTCTTAATTATGGATAGCACTGCTGCAGTGATAGAAGAATGTAGAGTCCCTGGGAAACAGAGATTTTCATAATTCAGGATAGAATTTTAAACAGAGTATCCAAACTCAGAGTTTTAAATGTCTGAAAGGCTTCAGTGAAACGCCAATGGGAGTAGAATAATATTTGCAGCTTCCAACGACCATCTCCGATGTGTTAATGGCTCGGGCAATTTAATTTACATACAAAAGCACAAAGTGGAAAGCAGTTTCCTTTGAACACCTGTAGTACTTTCTCCGGATATACTGGGGAATATTGCAAGGGCTTGCAGTGAAGATATACGAGGAATGACTAGCCAGAGTTCATTAACTTCTCCTACTAAATACCAAATAATCGTGTTTTACTTGAAGGTGTTCATGTTCAAAGAGATCCTACTTTTATCTTCTCAGTCTCTAAAGAAGGCTGTGGGAGAAAAGGCTCAAGCAATGTACTTTTCTTTTCCTTTAACTTGAAGGACACACTTCTGAATCCTTCCCGATAAAGCTTCTTTGCTTTCTTTCTTCCTTCTAGAGAAAGAATATGTTATGTCATCACACTTTGCTCTTAAACTCTTTCACACCTACCAGGAGATGTCTACTCCCTCGAAATGTGGTCTGTTCACTAAAAGATACAGGCTGTAGCTGATTTCCATTATAAAAAACCCAACAAATGAAACAAACCCTGGTTTGGGAACTGTTGATACCCAAGCAGCTCACACTTAGAATTGCACTGCACATGAGCTCATCTTTGTGGAGAGGGCAGATGTACTTCACTCCATGACCTGTGCGGGAAATCTGTCAGATGTTTTACTCAAAGAAAGAACCAGAAATTCTGAGACACTGCTGGAAGCACCTCCCAGACGGCTGTGGACAGCTCTGGCTGACCAGGACAGTGCTCCAGGGTGAGACAGGCACCAAAAACTGAATTTGCTGCAGGGTGAATAACTCTAGCCTGGGGATCTCAGCACCACAGGAGGTTCATCTCTGGGAGCAGGAGGTTTTACTGCCCTGGACAGGCCTGGCTGCCTCAGGGTTCTTATCCAAAGGATGCAAATAAAACAGCCCTGGCACAAACATTGTCTTTTATGGGTTTTATCTCAGAATTTAGATATCTCGCTGGTGATAAAACTCAGTTCTCATACTCCACTCACTGACTGCTGCATTACACCTGCAACAGGAGTAGGTGTAGGAACCAAGGGAATTTTTCAATTTGACCTGTTGTTTTGAATTCCATTAAAAGGAATTTTGAAACAGTGTGAGTCCACACTTTTTGTTTGATCGTTTAACATATTCATATTTGCAAGTAGCTAAACTAATTTCAAGAAAAATTAATTGAGAAAAGCTTTAAATCTCACGCACACGCCTGAAGATTTTAAAAGCTGGGCCTAGAAAATGGTATTGGACTATTAATAAATATCAAGGACATTTTTTGCCAGCTCTGTTAAATGCTTCCATCAGCTGAAAATGTATTATTTTGCAGTTAGAAGGGTGTTAACCTTTTAGTTGTGTGGGAACAATAATAAATCCATCCTCTTCTAACATGGTTTATCAGGTAATGATGATACTTTAATAAATAACAATGAGCTCTTTATTCAACAATACATAAAATATAACTAGAATTTTGTTTAATGACTCATAACAGTAATTCCTTACTTTGATGCTTTTTTTTTGCTTTTTTTTTTTTTTTTTTGCAATTCTCTGACCTATTGTCCCTGGTATCCATAAGATGCTTATGTGCAATCCTTAAGAAATGAGATTTATCATCATGCCTTTGAAATACAAAGGATCACAAGCCTCTTTCCTGAGGGCTAACATGTATTTTTTAAGGCAGTGCACCACTTTTAAGTGTTTCTTTCCTCATTCCCATCCCACCAATGTCACTGCACTCTGCACAATGATTTAGCAGGCTCCCATCTGTGGACAGCTGGAGCATTGGAGAAGGCAGGGGAGATCTTTAAACTGGTACTGGCAGTGCTTGCCTGAGCTGTTGGCTTGTGAGCCCTCTGTGGGGAACTAAATAACTCTGTGCTCTGACATCTCAGACACTATCCACATCTCTGGCCATTAATGACCTTTTTAAAAGGTGATTTCTGTATTAGAAAATTGAATGTCTTTTCTAGAGTGTCTAGAAACTTCATGTCATACCAAAACTGTGATATCTCTAAAGCATTTCTAAGTGCAAAAGCAATTCCAGAGATCATACAGAGGTCAGCAACATTTTCTGTCTATGTGGAATTATCTGGAAATATCAGTTTCCAGGAAAACTGATTCAAGATCCATGCAGCACAATAAAAGAAAGTGTTTTTTGTTTGTGGTGAACTTTGAGCAAACACTGCTGACCTACAAGGAGAGTCCACATCCAAAAAAGCACACTGAGGAACTGGCAAGAAAGGTCCCAGCCAAGAAAGGAAGGACTGAGGGAAGAGTGAGTTTGTTTGCTTCATGTGGAAAGGATCCTTTGGATCCTTCCCATATCCAGGACTGAAGCTGGGAAATAAGGGCAAGAGCAATGGCCCAGGCAAGCAAAGGGCTGTTTCTGGAGATTTGATCTCAGAAACCAATACCAGCTTTAGCTTTAGAAAAATGGGGAAAGGATACTCATACTGGTTTTACTGGTCTTTCTTTCTCTAGAGACTGTGAGAGGAATCCAATGCAAGCCTGCTGCTGCTCTTGGTAGTGGAAGATACAAGGGAAGAAAAGGAGTAAAATGGGCATCCAGAGGGGTGTTTTGGAAATCACTGTTCTTATGTTATCTGATTGCTGAATTCTTCTGGCCTCCCTGCAGCTGTAGTTCTGTATAAAAGCAGCTAAGCTGCAATGTTGTGAGCAAAGGTTTAACAAATAATAGCCTGGAATCTATTTATTTCCATCTGCAAATGTATATGTCTTGCTATTCACATTTGCATAATGAAAAGTGTGTTAGAATCCAGATGCTCATCCGCTTGGACACACATTCAGTTTATTGGAGGGACAGTTTTGATGCCTCGGTTGCACACCTGATCCACTGTGTCTGAGAGTCAATGCAAAGTCTCCCATCCCCTAAGGAACCCTGTCCTGACATTGCAGGGGTTTCAGTCCTTAGCACACAAAGTTCCACGGCATTATTTGAAGACTTTTCTCCAGTGACTGCCCCTTCTCTAAAAGGTCTGAGCAAACCATCTGCTCTCCAGTATGATGAGAAGGCATTTCCAGTCCCAAACAGGTGAGCAGTCACAACCTCACATTCCCCAAGAACAACACAAGGTTTTTTCAGAGCTCTGCTCATCTTAGCTCCAAGGAGGCAAGCCAGGCTTTTGGCTGCAGCCTTGTACCTAGAACCAGGACCATTGACCTGACATCCCAGCGGTCTGGAGAAGGTGTTTTACTTCCCTCCTTCTCCTTTACTTTTTGCATTTTTAACTAGTCTGTATTCTCAAGTTGGAATCTGCCAGCCGAAGTGGAACCTCAGTCTTATCAGGACCATTAAGCACGGTATAACAAAAAAAAAAAAGCCATTTTAGTAAAATTCAGTAATATTTTCACCATACCTATTCATACAGGATAGATCTTAACCTATTAGTGATCTCATTTTCTTAGATTCCAAACCAGCATCTTTAGGAGTGGAAAAGCATCAGTGTAAAGATGTTAAATAATTTCTCAATGCAATAATGAAATTGTTTTTGTCCCTTTCCTCAGTAGCCAAAGACTGTAATGAATCACTTCATTTTTAATGAAATCTAACACTCACGGTGTCAAAAATATATTTAAAGTTACAAAGGAAGCTTTGTTTTTACTTTGTCCCAGAGTAGCAGATTTCCAGCACACCAGTATTTTCAGATTGTTTGACTTGTTCTGGGGGCAAGAACTCTTTGGATACCATGTGATTTCTGCATCCGTTTGCACAGCTTTCTGTAAAAGTGTTTTAGTAGCTGTTCCAGCCCATTTTTATTTGTCACTCTGTTGTTCCTGGATCTTTTTGTATCTTTTTTTGAATGGGGTAAGATGGAGCAATATCACGTTCTGACTTTGTAACACACTGTATATTCTGCACGGGTGTAAAAGATGACATGAGTTATTACAGAAGCTTGTTAGAATACCCTCAGTCAGAAAATACTATTTGTTCAACAAAGTAATGAATTTTAGTACAATAAACCCGCGTTTGCTCATCATTTTGCTAATGGCTGCTGCTCCCAACATGACAGAAAACAACTGCATATTGACAAATCCAAGCCAGCCTCGAGCTGCTTGTAATAACTGTGGGGCTGGGGAGATGCTGTGTGTAGGGATGCTGCTGTTCGTGCGGAGCTGTGCCACAGAGCCCTCTGCCGTGCGAGTCCCGCCGGGACGGCACAAACCCCGCGCCTTAGGAACCTCTTTGGGCTTGATTTGGAGCTCAGAGCGGGGTCAGACACATCTCCCACCGCTGTCAGGCAGCACAGCCATCCTGCTGAGCCCGGGCTGCTCTGATCGCGGTGTCACCGACTCCGCTCCGCAGCCCCTCGGAAGGCAGACAATGAATGGCCTTTTCGATGGCCGGGGCTCAGCCTCTGCCTCTCGGGTTCAAGAGGAGATGCCTCTCGACCTTGAAAATGTGACCTTTCACAGGGCTGGGGGGCTGGAATGTGCCCTCAGAATACTCCAGCGCTCCTTTACATTATCTAAGGCAAATGTTTGTTTATGAAAGTTGAAGTAAAACATTGGCATGATCAAAAGAGGAATGAACCTGGTAGGCACAGTAAAGAGATCCCTCCAAAGAGGAAACTTCTCCTGACTCAGCTGAGGCTGTTCTGAGTCCAATTAGGACAGATGAAAACATTTTTCTCACTTAACTCTGAAATGAGAAAAAGAACAGGAACCATAGGGAAAAAAAGGCCAGTTAATATCCTGATTTGCTCTCCTGTGAGTGGGAACTGCTGGTGCACTGCTGCCAAAAGCTGTGTTAGTCCATTGCACAGCTGGAGACTGGACTCTGGGGACTTTTCCTTGTTCCTGGGGCACAGTTCCACAGCCCAATAACCTGCTGTCCCCAGAAGGGAGAGACCTGTTCTCCCTCCTTCCCCTCTGCTTCTGCCCTCTCATCTGCTCCCAGCTGTCTCCCCTGCCCTGGCTACGCTGCTTTTTTGGCATCTTCACTGAACTGGTTGAATTTATCAGCTTCTTTTTTTTAATTATTATTTTTTTCCCTAATGGCTTGTGTAAGCTGGATCATTTTGATGGGGAGCTCAGTGGAAGAGAACCAGGAGAGACATGGAAGGAGGAGGTGACGAAAGCAGTGGAGCTGGTACAGAAGTATGGTGGGACACAAAGATGTGGGATGCCAGTCTTGCTGTTCTGCAGGAAAGAGAGGAGAGAGTGACTGCTGCAGCTGCCAGAAGCAGTCAACCCTCTGCTCCTTCCCACCTCTCAGCCAGCCCAAGTCTTCCTGCTGCCACAGCCACAGATGACACATCCAAGAAGTGAGCATAGGAAATTCAGGTGAATGTGATATTTAAATAATATCACAGGGAAAGCTTTTGTGAAATAAATGGCAAATGTCTTCAGGCTGACATTCTAGAAGATGGTGAACACTTCAGACCGTTCTTCAGGTCAGGAGGAGGATTTTATAGATGTTTTTGAGAACAAGATTGGGACTCTTACCTTCCCAGGAGAAAGAAAGCAAACAAGAAATTCAAAAAGAAAGCAAGAAAGAGGCATTAAAAACACCTTCTGGCTGTTCTGGCAAGCAAAACCATCCCACAGAACAGAGAGAAAGTCCTGCACAAAAGACATTGACATGTCATTTACAGACAGGTTGGGAGTATGCAGTTATTTCCTTCCTCTGGATGGAAGTCATTGTGTTTTGGAGAAGAAAATGCAGTTGATATTTGAAATCAGAACAATGATTGTTTTGAAAGAACAGCACAAGCCTTCCTAGCAGAAAATTACAGAGAAGTCCAATTCCTACACTGCTGATTGCAAGCTTTTGTATCCAGACTTATCAGAGACAGTTTGTACCCTGCCTTGGACAGACATGGCATGGCAACCTGCAGGTGCCAATGCCATTTAATGATTTAATAATAAAATACTATTAAAATAATGCATAACAAGATAACATATAATAAATATCATTATAAGTACTCTAGAGAATAAAAATGTCAATCAAAATACATTCTTAATAAAACTGCTTCTATTGTATTGACATTAAAGTTGAAGTATTCTTGCATGCTGTCACATGTAGCTTTAAATGAAGCCTCATAATAAAATTAGAATTGAGTAGCAAAAGCTCTCATGTTCAACCCTCTTAGAAGCAGTGGCAGTCAGGGATTCAGATTAATGCAGTGTATTGTTACAAGATCATTTCCCCTGAAACAGAGTTCCTTAATTTATTTGGTTAAAAGGTGGTTAATACTCTGATGAATGAGAGCTTTTAAATTTTCTGAAAATGCTACTGTTGTAATTTCAGACGTTGTCAATATAAATTTCCTGTACTTTTATAACACTGCTGATCACTTCCACTGCTGGTGTCTGTGGGAAGGAGTTCCACAGACGTTGCCTCTCTTCATAAGGGCAATTTAAAAATTGCTGTACTGCAATTATATTGAATATCTCTTTGGCCTTACATTAATATAAAGTTAATAAAATTCTTGATTTACCTTTCCATTATTCTTCATTATTTATGCCATTTAATCATCTCTAACAAGAGAAATAATTTAACTCTTAACTGTTCTTACCCTACACTTAGGGAAAATGCAAGGTTGTCCCACGGAACAGTTTTGCTTTAAGTTCATAAATGCTTGAATGTAGTTGTGGAAATCTGGACAATCCCTCCCTTTCTACCTCTCAATTTGGCTGGGCCAGGGAGGAACAGCACTCCTGGTATTATAAAAATCATGATGTCAGCCTTAAGTCTAAATTTGTAAGCACAGTGAAATCAAGAAAACTTATAAAAGTTCCTCCAGGAGTCTTTCTAAAGCTGTTTTTTGTGTTAGCAGACAAAAATGACTTCATGTACAATCTATTCCTGGCACTAAATGTGTGAGCCATCATTCAATGGAAAGATAACTCTCAGCCTAAAATGCCAAGTTTCCATCTTGGTACTGCAGACAAAGTCCTCCTGTTCTGATAGTGTGATTTATCTTTGACACTCAAGAGTTAAACAAGTCTGTCTGCTTCACATATGGCCCTATTAAACTATTGATTAGAAGCCTTTACATTTGTGGAATGCATCAGAGAATGCTTTGGGTTGGAAGGGACCTCAAAGCCCACCCAGTGCCACCCCTGCCATGGCAGGGACACCTCCCACTGTCCCAGGCGCTCCCAGCCCCAGTGTCCAGCCTGGGCTTGGCACTGCCAGGGATCCAGGGGCAGCCCCAGCTGCTCTGGGCACCCTGTGCCAGGGCTGCCCACCCTGCCAGGGAGGAATATTTTTGTAATGTCTGATCTAAATCTGCCCTCTTGCAGTTTCAACCTACTCCCTCTTGTCCTGTCACTCCAGGCTCCTGTAAGGATTCTCTCCATGTTTCCTGTGGCTCCTTGAGGTACTTCAGGTTGCACTTAGGTCACCCCAAGTCCTTCTCCTCTTCAAGTTACCAATGCCAGCTGTGCCAGCCTTTCCTCCCAGCAGAGCTGCTCCATCCCTCTGCTCATCCTGGAGCCTCCTCTGGCCTGGCTCCAGCAGCTCCAGCTCGTCCCTGAGCTGGGCCCAGGGCTGGGGCAGCTCTGCAGGTGGGCTCTCACCTGAGCAGGGCACAGGGGCACAATCCCCTCCCTGGATCTTTTCCCACACTGTTTTTGGAGCAGCCCAGGACAAAGTTGGCTTCCTGGGCTGCCAGCAGACGATGGAGCCCAGAGCATCAGAGATTATCCACAGAGCTTCAGGTTCAGTCTCTTTCTTTTTTGGGCATCTTGAAATTCCTCTTCTACCAACTTCTGTTGGCAAAGATGTTCAAAAAAGCAGAAAGCAGTGACAGAACAGTTCTGCGGAGAGCTCTCTGCCTTGATCTGTTCAATCCAAATAAAACACATCACTTCAGAAACTGAGCTGCTTCTTGTAACCACAAAACCTGGTGTATGTTACTGAGGAGGGAAGAGCAGGCAGACTTACACACCCCCTCAGGAGTTCCTGTCAGTCCCTGGGGATGTTCTAAAGTTTACATCATCACTCTGCATGTCACAGCCTGCCAAACTGTGCTCTTCAGACCACAAATATTTAATGGGAACATACCTAATAGTCTCTGGCTCATCTGTAGAGTCATATTGTCTTTCATTTCTAATTAAAATTCTCATTATAGTAACAGTGGTGGTGGTTTCTGCAAGAAACATTCAGAGCTGACAGTTATCCATTGATCCCACAACCTTCCCTGACGCTTCTTGCCTTGAGTTCATCCCTCAATGCCAGTGATCTCTGTAAGACTGGTGACACTTGTAAATCAAAATTCACACAGGTTACTCCTGTTTGTGCCCTGGTGATTTCATGGAAATTAGTCTGGAGGCATATTTATGGAGAGCTCAGCATGGACAGTTATCACTCTTTTCTTCTTCTCCTCCTCCCCAAAATGTAACTTAGTGATGTTCAGGTTCCCATAAAGAATAGAACTGCAGAGTGTTTTAGATTGAAAGAGGCCTCTGGAGGCCATCTAACACAAGCCCTGAGACTCTAAGAGTCATATCTGGGGTGATTCCAGCATTTCTGCTGAGAACTGAATGCCCTGGTAGAACAACTTCGTAGCCTGTTTCAAGCCTATTAATTAATTAATGTATAACAAAATGCCTGAGCACTGAACACTGCATAGTAAACTGAAATTTCAGATTTGTTATCCTTGGGAGACAGTCATAAGGTAGGGCTTAGTTCAGCAAATGCATCATTTTATGATATGACTTTGGCACTTGGAGGGAGTTTTTGAAAGTAAATATGTAAATCCTAATATTAAAGGAAGTCTTTGGCACCTGCAGAAGAGCCGAGAGGCTGCAACAAAACAGTTCCTGCAGCACATGCACGTGTTTCTCAAAACCTGTTTAGAGGGCTATCCTAATCCATTAGATGCCTAAAGTGGTTTCCTAATACTTCTCTAGTTCTGGTTGTTTGTGTGGTTTTTTGTTGTTTCAGGTTTTTTTAATCTGCCCTATGATAGGCAAGACTCAGCATTCTTATTATTAAAAGACAGCTGTATCTAAAGTGCCATTTAAAATCTGTTTGTTGCAAATTTCCTTCATTTGATTGGGGAAAAAATAAAACCAGGCAGAAGTAACATCTAAAAGTTCCTGCTCCTTGCTAGACTATTATTAATTTCTAACTAGGACTATCTGATTGCATCTTCACTGATTTACAACAGTTATTGGCCACAGTAATCAAACAGCTATTAAAGCAATTTGAAGCATTATACTCTTCTAAGACTGTATTTGTTTTGCAACGTTTTCTTTATAAATAATATGCATTAGTTTGTAACATTATCCTCATCAGCCCAGAGGGCTGCTGAAAAGCAGCAGTTACGTGAAAGATTGAATTTCAGCATTTCAGGTCCTATTATGCTGGGTAATTAAATGAGAACCTCTTCTAATTGTAGCGCATCAAAGCCCGACAGTGCCCCGGCAGAAGCGGCGTGTTCCATTCATTAGGCAGGGAAAATGCTCTTGTTATGGCCAAGGAACGGCGCGGGATGAGCGCGGGGTGCGGGGCCGAGAGTGCAGGGATGAGGAGCGGTGCGGGATGCGGGAATGCGGTGCGGGGTGCGGAGCAGTGCGGGGTGCGGAGCAGTGCGGAATATGGGGGTGCGGAGCGGTGCGGGGTGCGGAGTGCGGAGTGGTGCGCAGTGCGGAGCGGTGCGGGGATGCAGAGCGGTGCGGGGTGCGGAGCGGTGCGGGGTGTGGGGTGCGGAGCGGTGCGCAGTGCGGAGCGGTGCGGGGATGCAGAGCGGTGCGGGGATGCGGAGCGGTGCGGGGTGCGGAGCGGTGCGGGGTGTGGAGCGGTGCGGGGTGCGGAGCGGTGCGCAGTGCGGAGCGGTGCGGGGATGCAGAGCAGTGCGGGGTGTGGAGCGGTGCGGGGTGCGGAGCGGTGCGCAGTGCGGAGCGGTGCGGGGATGCAGAGCGGTGCGGGGTGCGGAGCAGTGCGCGGTGTGGAGCGGTGCGGGGTGCGGAGCGGTGCGCGGTGTGGAGCGGTGCGGGGATGTAGAGCGGTGCGGGGTGCGGAGCGGTGCGGGGTGCGGAGCGGTGCGCAGTGCGGAGCGGTGCGGGGATGCAGAGCGGTGCGGGGTGTGGAGCGGTGCGGGGTGTGGAGCGGTGCGGGGCGCTCCCGCGGTGCGCGGTGCGGAGCGGTGCGGGGATGCGGAGCGGTGCGGAGATGCGGAGCAGTGCGGGGAGCGGAGCGGTGCGGGGTGTGGAGCGGTGCGGGGTGTGGAGCGGTGCGGGGTGCGGAGCGGTGCGGGGTGTGGAGCGGTGCGGGGTGCGGAGCGGTGCGCAGTGCGGAGCGGTGCGGGGATGCAGAGCGGTGCGGGGTGTGGAGCGGTGCGGGGTGTGGAGCGGTGCGGGGCGCTCCCGCGGTGCGCGGTGCGGAGCGGCGCGGCGGTGCCGCCCGGCCGGGGCGCGGCGCTCCCGGAGCGCTCCCGCGGCCACGGCGCTCCTCCTGCGCCAGGGGGAGCTGCGAGCGCTTCGAACCCAGCCCGGGGACCGGATCCAGCCCGGGAACGCATCCCCAGGATCCAGCCCGGGAACCGCATTAATTCCGGGAACGCATCCCCAGAATCCCTCCCGGGAGCCGCATCCATCCCGGGAAGACATCCTCGGAATCCAGCGCCGCGATCCAACCCGGGAATCTCCCGGCAAGCCCAGCCTCAGAGCGGCTCGGCTTAAATCCGCCCTACAGGAGGTTTCTCCGGGCTCCTGGCCGGCGGCTGCGCCTCGGTTGCCCTGTCCGAGGATCCAGTACTGACATGACCATTCCCAGACCCCAGCTCCATTCCGTGCATCCCTGGGTGCAGCTCCAGGCACCGGTAATTGTTAGCACGTGTTGGAGGCGCTGGTTGAACTCCAGCTCGGTGTCAGGGGGCTCCCCCGGATTAACAATTTATCCTGGGCATAGCACTTGGAAGCGGCTCTCCTTTGTCAGAGCGCAGCCTGCAACACGTAGGACTTGAGTGTTCCAAAGGTTTGCAGGCAAATCCAAATATGCATCAGGGAGGTGACAAACACCTTCACAAATATTGTATTTCACAGATACTTTGTTTCTAGAGTAAATGCATATGATGACAGCTAATTGTCTTAAAGCTGAAACCAGGGCACTAATTCACATTGCAGAAAACATCCCAGAGTGCTTCATGGTATTCATACTTAAAGCTTATCAACAGATCTTCATTTATTTTACTTTATGTAAACAAGAAGAGAAGGAGTAAGAGGGATCAGAAACACTTGTGGGTGAATTGTTCCAAAGGTCATTCATAAATATAAATACTGCAGAATAGACAAATGAAAAGTGCTCTGTAAGGCACAGACTTAGTGGGTTATGAAGTTCCATTGCAATACAACCTAGAGCTCATAATTATTGCAGCATGGTCCATCCCAAGAGTATATAGTCCCAGGCTATAACACTTGGATACAACAAAGAAACAAAGAGGAGAATAATTACAGATTGAAAAAAAATACTGCCAGCAGAACTTCAGCAAGTATTTGCCATATGAAAATAAATACTCATTCTTGGCTCTGTCCAAATTCTGTTGCATTTGCTGCCCTCAAATGATGAAACTGTGTTTGTTTTCTGGAAGCTCATAGTCCCAAATGTTACTGGTAATTGAGTATTTACTGCAACTGTGGCTGTTTTGGTAGCTGTGTTGAATGGTAGGATGGAAGGCCACAATTTAATCCCTTTGATATCAGTGATTTCAATATTACTGGGGTTTTGTGTGATCACTTGCATTTTGAGGAGTGGTCTTCTGGTCCAAAAAGCCACCTCTTCACTCCTCCAGCTGAAGGGTATCCCCCCGTGGCACCCCGAGTTTTTGATGCATGCAGTAGATACCTATCATGTACTAGGAAAGATCAGCGACCAGGTGAACTGGTTCCTTTTGCAAATATTGCTACCTTGGGATCCCCAGCCCTTGTTAAAAACATTTGTCAGCCAAGGAGATGACAATGCCAGGCCCTGTGGTAGAAAAACCCCTTTCAGATGTACTGAATACAAAGCCAGGCCATGCTCTCTGCATGCAGCACCAGTGAGTAACTGTGAGAGATACAAGTTATATCTCTATTACCAGGATAGATGCTGACACTGGAGTATAATAAAATCACTTTAAATGGCAATACTCCTAACTGCAAACAAAGCACAGAAGGCAGAAGAGAGATGACAATGCACCCAGGCACAGGGATGGCATAAAACTGAGTGCTGAGTATTTTTTCACTCTATTCCTTTACATGACTTCAGATCTCAGGCAGAATTTGGGGTGCATCCCTCTCCTGTTCTTCTTTTTGGAATCCTGTATAGATGGGACAACGCAGGATGTGATTTCTGTATGGACACTAGCAGTGAACTGGCCACAATCACATTCTAAGGATTTAAAATTCTGTATTTAAAGAGAATGAGTTATTATAATAATGAATAATTACATGAGAGAGCAGAGAGATACATTAAATGAGACAGACACTCACCCAGTCCGACCAATTTAAAGAATAGCAGAATGTATGTGCAGCTTTTCCCTCTCTGCATCCATCCCCAAACCACGTGGTGTCATTAGCACATTTCCCATCTAAGGACCCTGAGGGACCTTGTTTAAGGTCACACTAAGAGCCAGAGTCACTGGGATGATGCAGTGCCAGGAGAGCAGTGCATGGCAAGCTCAAACCAAGCAGCAGCTCCATGGGCCTTGCAGGAGCAGCCAGCGCTGGGATCAGCCCGAACATCCCACACGGATCCAGGGCACTCAAATCCTGCCTGAGTGACAGGGGAGTGAGCAAGGAGCACTTTGCATTACAGGGTTATTAAATTCACCACTACAGACTGCAATGTCTGTAACACTCAGGTATGTCAGGAGTGCTAACCTGTGGGAACATCACAGTCCCAACACCTGCATTCTGAAGTTCTGTCAGGTTATTCCCTCTGACACACTTCTCCTGCCAGTCCAGTCCTAGGGTTGGTTGACAGGTTTCTGAATTTCTTTTAATATTGAAGGTCTACTTAGCACAAAGTTGAGTCATTTTTTGCCTTAACCCCCCCACATTTTCATATTAAGAAGATTGTGTACAGTCTCATACTTGAATTATTTTTCCATTTTCTGATGAACATTACCCATCCCATGCACAGAACAAGACAAATTTATAGCTTTTGCATTCCATAACAAAAAAATTGCAATTTGGAGGGCTGTAGTACCTGCTATCACGCTCAATCACCTACACAAAATGCTGCTTCTCCAAGTATATGATCATGTTTTCACCTGAGAAATGTTGGTCAGATATACTTGATGAGCAGAATTTCTGCATGACAAAATACAAAACACCCCAATGCCTGCACAGAGGTTGGAGAGTTCCTCTGGCAATTGCTACCTGTACATTGAAATAGGAGCTTTGATTTGATGGGTTTTTCTTTCTGCTTTCAATTGTTAGCATCGGGTCAGTGAATTGGCACGTGATTTCAACATCGTGGCTGGCAAAATATAGAGAGGGAGCTGAGAGCCCTCAAAGGCTGCATTTTCAGCCTAAAGCACATTATATGGTACATTTGAACATTTTTAGAGGCTGACTGACCTTAGGAAGACAACTTTGGTGCAGTCACTCTTCCTTCTTCTGAGCATGTTCCTTATTTCCTTACAGTTTTTGCAGGGAATATGCTACATGTAAGAATGGAAGCTTTGGTTTTCTCCATTTAGAGTCATGAGAGCCCATAAGGACTTCAGAACAAACTCCTGACATTCTGATGATCCATAGATTCTCCAAACTAACCTTCAACTGGATAATCTGAGGAGAAGCACAATAATCGCCATTAATAAAATGTCAAAATTTCACTTTAAATGAACAAACTTACTCTGGAGCAATCAAACATCACAAAAATGCAAACATATTCAGGATTACAGATAATTTAAATGGCTTTGATTAATGTTTAGAGACATAATTTGGACTGTATCAAAGGTAGGTAGTGACATTTCTTGTATTATTTAGTGTTACTGTTTCCTTTTTCAGGACTCCTTATATACTGTCCCCTGCCTTCCGACACACTGCTCTGTTTTCATGTTTGGTGCTACTTGAGCTGTTCTCATAAACCCTTCACAGCCACCCATTTTCATTATAAATGCATTAAGAAAGAAATTAATCTGTATTCTTTGAGTGTGATTTGTGTACTTAACTCCTTCAGCTGAAATGCAAGCCTAAACAAATCATCTTAGGCAGAGCTTGTACTGAAAATTCTGGTACTGAACTGCTGTACCTAGAAGGACATGAAATCAAATTTCACAGGAGTAAGAACAGTTGCAGCAAAACCTATTCTGTCCAGACTTTTTTATCTTGTTATTTTACTTTTGCCTCTTATCCATGACAGTCTCTGCCAATAGACTCAAGGTGCAACTTCCAAAACTTTGTCTCACACAAGTAACGCATAGACTCCAGCTCAGACTTGATAAATAGGACCTCTACTGCCTGTCAGTACTTCTGAATAATCTCATGCTCCATCTAATTTACATCAGACTGATTCTTTTTTTCACAATTCAAAGAAGACAGATGTTGGTAGTTTATGAATTATGATAGGATTGGGTTTTGGTCCCTTAGTGAAAGTTGCCTTGGAAAGAAATAGCATTCCTTGTCACCATGGCTGCTTTTTCTTGTAAATGAGATGAATTGTCTACATTATCTACAAATTCAAGATACAGGACATAAATGTTTGATAGCTGCTGTGTTTTACGGTCAACTGCTGGTATTTAAACTCATCCAACAAGTATTTGTAGTGTCTAGAGAAATCTACAATCAAGCAGAAGAGACTAAAGCAGTTACACATTTTTGAATGAGTTTTTCAATGAGAAATGCTTCTTTACACTCTTGTGGGAAAAATTACATTGAAATTGCATCCATATGATACCCACTTTTTGCTTTTTCCACATTTGAATTAGCTGCTACTGACAATAAAATCATGTAAACCATGACAGCACAAAGCATACTCCTGACAAAGTTCTCTGCAGTTCCTCCCTGGAAATCTCTGTGCTAAGGAACTCTTTCCTGACTTGGCTTATCAAACCAGGATAATGTCTTGCACAAACAATAGGCTTTTAGAATCTGCCAAAAGATGCTTTACTCATTTTATTTAGGGTAATACCTAGTAACAAACTTTGACATCTTTGTCAGGAACTGACTGCAGATAGAGCCTCACTGATTTTGGCCAGCTACAGGGGAACGGCTGCATTTGCCTGAAGGATCAGAGCCTGATTTCTCAGGATAAACCCAGCAGACTGGGAATAAGCCACCATTTAAAGGTGTTGCTTTGTCACAGTGTACGTGGAGAGTTTTTTCCCCTGCTTAGGAAAAAAACCCTTAGTATATTTCAAATACTGCCCTTAGTATATTTCAAATACTACCCTTAGTATATTTCAAATACTGCCTTTAGTATATTTCAAATACTCAGTACTTGATACCAACCTGCCCCTTGCTTGCAGTCTGCTACAGCTGTAGTAAATATTATTGAAAGCCTTTACTGTGTTTACTGTTGGGCCACAAATATTTACATTTTATTTTGCCACAAGAAGAAGGACAGAGACGCCAGCTATCCAGGAAGCCCAGGGGAAAGCATCAAAACTAAAGGAATAGGGATGAAACGGCTGCCAGTGAATTACGTTCGGAAGATGGGACTGAGAACCCGTACAAAAGGCAAAACAAGAGGGTAGGGGGGCCTGGTGAAACATAGGCGGGACAAACACGGGCGGGCCCAGGCGGGACAAACACGGGCGGGCCCAGGCGGGGCAAACCGGGCGGGCCCAGGCGGGGCAAACCGGGCGGGCCCAGGCGTTCCGCGGTGGGTTTCGCTCTGCCCGGGGAGGAAGGCGCACGGGGCACTCTCGTCTTTTGGCAGGGCTCTTTTCCTGCGGTTTGCAGTTTTTCCCGAGCGCTGCTGCCCAGCAGGAGGGGGCCGGAGCGCTCCTTCCGTCGCTCCGCTCCGGGGCTCCCCTCGCTGCCAGGGCCGCTGCCCGGAGCCCCTCTCAGCCCTGCGAGCCCTGAGCCCTGAGCCGCGCACCAGCCGCGGGTCCCGCTCCACCGCTGCCTCAGCCGCGAGTCCCCGTCCCTCACGCCCCTGAGGGTGGGGCTCGGCGGTGCCCCCTCCCTTCATCCATCCATCCATCCATCCCTCCCTCCCTCCCTCCTCCCAGGGAAAAGTGGCTGAGCGCGCCGCGGCCCTTCACACGGGCGGGGAAAGCGGCGGAGGGCGCTCGGGGCCGGCGCAGCCGGACGGCGGCCGCGGGGACGCGCCAGCCGCGCCGCTTCACGCACCTTCCCCTCCCTTCGCTCACCCGCTTCAAAAGTTTTGCCCGGGGAGCGTCGGCGGTGCCGGCCGGGTCTCCGCCGCGGGCGCCGCCGGGGTGAGCGCGCAGCGGCGCTGAGGGCGCTGCGGCGGGCGCGGGGCCATGGCGCGGGCGGCGGGCGCGCGGAGCTAACGGCGGAGCGGCCCCGCAGCCCCGGGCCGGCGGGACGCGGCCTCGGCAGCGCTCGGCATGGCGCGGGCGGCCCGGCTGCTGCTCGGAGCGCTGCTCTGCGGAGGTAAGGGGCGCGGGGAAAGCACCAGTTGATCGCGCACCCGAGCCGGGAGCGCTCTTGTCAGCCGTGTGAACTGAGCTGCCCCTTCCTTCTCTCCCCCTTGCCTTTTCCTTTCAGTCCTGCCGCTGCCTCTCTGCCTGCTGCTTTCTCTCTCGCCGGTTATGCGAATGGTGGGAAACCTTGCGAGCTTGCGTTTGTCTCAGGGGAGAAACGGGAAAAGTTCACTTTCATCCTTAACGATGATGATTTTACAGATGTATGTTAATTACCGCGTTGTGTTAAAGGAGCGTCTCTGTGGTAGGGGGTGTCCCAGCGCCAGCTTGGAGCGGAATTTGGGCAGCGGTGAAAGCTCAAAGGGCATCCCGGTGACAGTGTTTGGGAATAGCGTCCTTTAAATGATGTTGGAATTGTGCGGTGTTGGCTCCGGAGCCTGGATGGAAGAGCTGTCACCTGGGTTGGACAAGATGCTTGTTATCTTGATTAAAGGGACAGCCGAGGAACAGGTTTGGCTTAGCGGAGAGGTCATTTGAATGATCGGCTGGTTTTTCTCATCGCTGAACTTCTGTGATGAGAGAGTTCCTTTGACAAAGGCAGATCTCTTCTGAAGTGGCTCAGGGATGCAGACAGTGCATGCTCCCAAGGGGGGTTTCTGTGCAGAATAGTAGGTGACTGCCGTGTCTCAGCACTTCTTGTTTTCTTGCTCAGACGAATCATGATGGTTGTGGATGCTTTATTAAACCATGCCCTCCTCCCCGTCTGGGTGGGAGGGTGTGGAAACTTCCTAAGCTATCTGCAGTGCCTGCTGTTGTTGCCATTCCTAGGACTAAAAACATAATTTTGCCCTTTATCCTGCTGGTATTAGTGGTGCTCTTTGACTGTTGTAAGAAGATTACTCCTAAAAGACTCTTCATTGTTTAGCTCGGTCCAGCCCTGCCAACCTCTCTCCCAGGGCAGTTGATTGTGGAGGCAGCCGTGAGAGATACGGAAAGATCTCAAGGGTGAAGCAAGAACGGAATCAGGAGCAATTCATAAAAGGACTTTTCCCACCCCAGTCGGCAGGGAAAACAAAGTACTTGGCAGAAAATTGCATGGCCTCTTAATGCCGGTCATTTCAACGTGCATTAAAATTAATGGACAGCCCAGCGACTTGACACGCTCTGAAAGTGCCGATGTGAAGAGCCTAGAGTGCAGGTTTCTGTTCTGATTGCTGTAGCCTGGAGGTGAGAATTAGACCAGCCTCGTGCTCACCTTCAGAGGCCGCCCGGGATTAAGGTTTGTAAAGAGTGCCTGGCGTTGTGTGGGGCTGCTTCGATGGTCACCAGCGCATCCTCTGCAATGGGCGTTTGTGTGCTGAGTTAGGCACCAGTGTATGGGCACTCCTCTAGGAAAGTATTTGTACAACAGAAGTAGGTTATGATTCTTCGTGAAGTGCTGTAGGGAGAGTTTGTAAACAGCCCAGCTCCCAAAGCCCTGCTGGACCCTGGCTCGGTGCTGTCTCAGCCATCCAGGAGCGGTGCCCCAGCCAGGCGCTGCCAGCAGCTGCTGCTGGGGGCTCTGGGGCTCTGCTGTGCCCGAGGAAAAGACAAAATATTGCTTTCCTTCAGGGAAGAAAAGCAGAGGTTCTGAGCGGGGAATTGGCCTGAGCATTGTTGGGCACTGTATGATTTAGAAAAGAGCCACTTAATTAAACTTATTTAATAAGGTGTTTGTATAGTTTCCTGTGGCGCCTTAATGAGCGTTTCATTTGCGCTCCCCTCGTGTATTTGCACTCTCTTTGTTGGCGTGTGAGGATCGTGATTGTTCTTGAGAGCTAAAGTCCAACTAAATGAAAGTCACTTTATAGCTCGCAAGCAAAAACGTTTGTAAATGTGCTGAGAAACTTACTGTTATAGACAAGTTGTCGTTTGCTATTTAAAGAGCCATATTTACTTCTCTGAACTCATTAGCATCTCCTATCAGGCTTGAATTTCTAAGAAAATTCTCACGAAATGTTGCCTTAGGCCTCAGTGTGCCATTATGCTGGGGTTATTATCTGGCCAATAATGTTAATTCATTCAATCTCAAGAAAGAAGCTTGGCATTTAATTTAAGCCATGCCTCTAGTCAGACCAGGATGTATAAAAGTCAGTGTGCAAAAGTGCTCTTGCATTTAGGTGCAAGCACATGTTTTACATACCAATTATTGGATGGCTGCTCCTTAGGTGGAGAGGATGTGTGTGAAATTGTATTTACATAAGTAAATCCCAAGTGTATATATATTCCTTTCAGGAAATGACCTCTTTTCAGCAAAGTGCTAATGCATGTGCTTAAGCCCCTTTATAGCCTATAGGAGGTATTCATGAGCTTGAAGGAAGATTATTTATTTATTTTAATAGCTTTTCTGAGGCAGGGTGAAATGTGAACACACATGAACAGATTTACTTCACTTTGTAATGGATAGAGAAGTGGGGATCTTCATTTTCCTATTAGCAGCGAGCTAGAACAAGGCTCCCAGAAACTGCAAGTACACTGAGCCCTAAAAAAGCATTTAAGGATGCACAGCCAGAGAACTGATTTGTTTGCACAAGCATCTCTAAGTGCAAAAAAGTGTTGAACAGGAGCAGCTGTTCAAGGTGCATGGAGTTAGCAGGATTTCAGGTACAGAAGCAGTGTTTGAGCCCAAATGCAAACACAGCTGTGCATCCATAGGTTGGCACAGCACCTGCCAGGGTTCTGTGCTGCCCTTCTGCCTCCCACAGCCCTGCAGTACGTCCTTGTTTTTGTTACACTGCAGTGGATGCTGATTGAGGCTCTTTATTTTGAATATTGTTTCATTATGATTTTGAATTAATCAAGCAGCAAGGTTTTTTTATATCTTATTTTGGAGGTTCAGTAGCATGGCATACCCTGCAGTTATGGAAAACTCCGTAAATTTCCTTTTTCTCAATTTCATCACGTTAGTGCTAGCCAAGAGCACAGCAGGAACTTGCATTATGTTAAATTATAGCTGCGTGGAGTTTTTATAAGTGGCTAATCTCTCTTCTGGATAGAACCCTTTCAAAATGGAGATAGTGCTATTAATATTCCACTTTACTTTGTTTTCATATTTGGTAGTAGATCAAAGTTTATTAGACACTGTACTTACCTAGTAAAACACCCAGCAGTTGTACTACAAATGGCTGTGCAAAGCTGCTTCTAAGTGCATGACTGTGATATAAAATATCATCCCTGTAATCGCTTTTCTAATGCATAAATGTGTGTCTGGCTCTTGAATTGCAGAACTAAATATCTGTGTAAAATTAAGTACTAAACAGCACAATGTTATGTTTTCTTAAATGGCCGAGTGTTAGTAAGCATTGGCTAATTCTATTCTTCGGGATGAAGGGATGGGGTTTTATTGTGGATTGGGATTTAGTTCTGTGTTTTTTAACTCTAATGACAAAGCAGAAGTTCAGCACTACTGGAAAGCTGGCTTGTAAGGAATAGCCAGAAACTCTGTGAATAATGGCAAATTTGCCGAAAGTGTTGGAATACAAACTTTCCTGGTTAGAGTTTTCAAGGGAATGCCCCTCTGCAGTGAATCTTTCAGTGCTTTTGTTCCCAGGTGTGGTTAAGGCTGTGTCTATCTAAGACAGATAAGTGACAAAAAAGTAAATTAAAGCCTGCAATTTTCAGGCTGTGACCACGCCATTAAAGAGGTGTCAGAGATTTCTGTGCAGAATCCCAGTTTTCTCCAGGGCTTTGGTAAATTTGTTTATTTACTCATAAGCTGCATGCAAGTTTGTGCTGCCACAGCGAGATTTTGGCAGTGGTTCATATCTGGCAGGCTCCACTAGATATGTCCCAGCTATTCCCAGAGAGACAAAAAGCATATTATTATACAAGATGTAAAATGGCAACAAGTTGAGAGAACTGGGGTGTAAAGACAGTAATGGAAAACCCTCCAATGGGGATGTTAAAAAGGTGAACTGAGGATGCTCGGGAAAGCAAATGCATGTTTTGGGTGGCTTCCAGTCCCACCTGCCCATCAGCTTGGAGCAGGCATTTCCCTCCCGTGCAGCAGGGAGAGCTGATGGCACAAAGGAGGTGGGTTTAGTGGAAGGGAGGCCCTTAGCAGGAATTGTACCTGCTCCCTGCTGCCAGGATTACCACTGCCTTGCTGCTTTTGGCAATCATTTTTCTCTGTCTCTTATCAACTGTGATTGCCACTTTGGTGAAAGGCTTGACCCTGCTTTGGCCACCTTGTCCAGAGGGACTTTTTGGTTTGTTTAGTATCTAAACACTCCAGTGATAAAAATACAGGCAATATTTTGGGATGCTGTAAGGTGTTAGCTTAAGGTATTTGGCTGAAATTTGACTTGTCTGTCCTTCATAGTCATTAGCAATAACTTTCTGGCCAGAAAAGTTGTTTTTGTCTAGTTCAAACTCTTGTCCTGACTTGCTCTTAGAGGTCTGAGTCCTTTATATTTTATTCAGCCTTCCTTACAGACTCAGTACCCTGGCAAAACAGTTTCACAGTGTTCAGCTCTTCAAGCAGTTGTACTGTTTTGTGTTCTGTGGACTGGCTCAGGCTCTAGTGACAGATGTGACCCCTTTGAAACAGGGACGGACAAATGGTGCATTCAAAGTTCATAGCTTCTGCAGTCTCCTCACTCGGAGGTATCTGCTGAGAGCCTGCGGATGCATCTCGCTCTGGAAATAATCTCAGCCTAGCAGTGCCTGTGTTTTAGTTAGCAAATGGAAATACTCTCTCTTTATCTATTTGTTCACGTTTTTTTGGGTCAATACACAGCCTCGGGTCAGCGTTTTTCTTTTCAGCTGTATCTAGTGTAATGACCCAGTGAGTGTACTCTTCTATTTTCCTTGCTAGTCTGAAGCATATTAATCTGCAGAGCATGGATTCCATAAACAAAGTGCCATCCCCATCACTAAAATTACTGGCAGCTTTGCAGCCCTGGCCAATTAAGTGAACTTTTCGTTAGGGGAGTACATTGGGACTAAGTGGTTCTTTCCCATTACACTTAAGAAATGTGCTAATGTCTTCCTGTTGCAGCACTGACATCTTGGGTCAGTACCTTTGTGCTTGCAGGCAGCCTTTGCTGGCACTTTTTTTGCTTGAATAACAGAGATCATGCGAGTTGTAGTGCCACTGTCATTAGCAAAGCCTGCTCCTACAACTGCAGTTTCAGCAGCTTGACAGATGTGAGCAGCCAGACAAGCCCCCTTAAGTGGACACTTCTGTTGTAAACTGCTGCAAGAATTAAACCTGATTTTGCCATCCACTGGTGCTACAAGTGTCATGGGTGAGATCAAACGGCATTTTTTGTTAATTATTTCTTCTCACATCCTGTTTTTAGTATTATCCAGTTGTAAAGTTTCTCTAATATTGTAGAAGTGCAGTGCGAAATTTAAAATATTTTTATCGTAATTGCATTAATAGCTATTGCCAAAAATTGTGTTTGGTGCTTATAGTTGTATATTTCTCTATAAGACACCACCCTGCTGTAAGTGACTTGCCCTTTCCAATACCATGAAGCCAACAGTAAGCCCAAATTCCAGTGGTTAGGAATTTTGACATTTGTGAGAAATCTTTGAAGGTAACTAAGAAGGTAAAGTTTGAGAAAGTTGCTTATTTATAATAAAAAACCCACCAAAATCAAGCTTTGAAATAAGTTTATGCTTTTGGATGGAAAAAAAAAAGACTTAATTGTTTCCTGAATATATTTTAAAATCAGATTTTTGTGCCCAGAGAGGAAATCTGAGGTAAATAAAAGGGAAGCTGATGTCCCCTGATGCTGATGCAACAGAGAGCTTGGACCACTGGATTCTGCTCGTTAACTGCAGCAAGCAGTGCCAGGGTGTAGGTGTTGAAATATCCCCACCAATATGTTTAAAGTTTTATTACTTAGGTAACTCCTCCATTTTGCTGCTTGGTACCATTTTTCGACTGGGCAACTCTTCATTTGAAAATATGTTTGAAACTTAGACAATTTACCAGACAATTTGCTTTTAAAATTGGGCTTGCATCCCAAATTTACTTAGATGATTCTCTGTTTTTGGTGAACACCAAAAGTGACCGTTTTGACTTCAAGTAGATGTATTCAGACACACACTGACAGATATTCTATTAATGTTATTCTGTAATATTGCATTGCTGTTACGAAAACAAGCTGTGATGAAAAGATTTGTCATTCCAAACAACTTCTGAAAAGCATTGTAACTTCATGTAACCATTTAATTTTTCCTTCTAATTAAGAGTGAAAGTTAACTTTTGAAATGTTCATTTCTGTCTTTGTGAAATTCCATTTTCTAACCAGTTCTATTGCCTGGGGGTGCTGTTCCTTACCAGCCTGAGCCAATGGAAATTGATGCTGCCAGGTTTCTGCCCTCTCCCAAACTGAGCTACCCTCTTTTTTTGTGTTCCAGCCCTGGCGTGCCTCTAATTCCCCTGGAAACTGCTTCAGGGGAGATAAAGCACATAAAATACACTTTTTTTTCTTTTTAATAAAAGGGTGAGTTTGTATCACCTTGGGATCAACTTATTGCTTGAATAAGCAAGAAGGGGGGAGGGAGAGCAGAGCTGAGCTGGGTCCTGCAGCCCAGCAGTTGCAGTGGTATGGCTTTAATTTGTCCCTGGGACACTCCAGGAAGAAAGGGATTGTTCTGGGAGTTGCTTACATCATATATCCACTGCAGGATATTAAACACTGAGAGGTTAGAGAACATGAGAGGCACTCTGTCAGCGATGCAGCTTTGATTTCTCTGTCGGGTGGAGCTTTTTCTCATTTTGCTGGTTCTGTATCGTGTTGGACAAATAAAAGTGAGGCTTACTTTAATACCCTGCCATGTCCTCATGCAGGTAGAATGTGCTTTTTGATGCTTAAGATAAAGCTATTTTCCTGAGCTAAAATCAAGCACGCACCATCACCACCCCCACAACAAACAAGAAAACCCCCAAACCCTGAGTTTCTTGCACTATTATTTCAAACAGGATTAATAGCACTACTTCTATTAGAGTTGTCATTAGGAGGGTTTGGTTTTAGTTTCTTGTAAATTCCCCAACCATTAACTGTTTCAGCTAAAGTATTCGTGCCAAGCATCTGCCTCAGATTGAATCAGTTTTTTTCTTTTCCAGAACTTCAGCCAAGAATTCAGTGGTTTACAAGAACAGAGCTCATGGAGGGGGATGGGGGTTCAGGGGGGAGAAACTCTGGATTTTCCTTTGTTTAAAAATAGTTGCTGACCTCTTGTTTGGGAAGCACTGATACCGTGATGAAACTTGCCAGGAGGACACTCGGGAGATTGCTGAGAAAACAGTCCATGGATGATTTGATGGGATGTCAAGTTAGCAACGTTGGAAAGGATAATTTTGCTTATGACAGGGAAAGAGTCGATGTGTCCTTAGAGCTACACCCTGTGGAAATTGCTGTGCCCTGGCCATGTGCCTGCCAGGGTGAGCTCTGCCCTCCTGGCAGTTCCAGGCGTTCTCTGCAGCAGTCTGACCCGAGCTGTGGGCAGGGCAGTGCCCACCCTTGGGTTTTCCATGCCCTGTCCCCCCAGGATGCTCTCCTGGAGCAGTGCTGGAGGAGAAGCAGAGCTGGGCAGGTGGGCCCAGACCTTCTGTGGTGTCTCCTGCTCCAGAGCCCCTTGTAGCCAGGTGCAACCTGCCTTGGTGGACGTGGAGTCAGGCCCTGCTGCTTTGTGACTAATTACCGGTTTTAATTCCTGCTGTCTGCAGCTGGATTCCCCCATCAGTCGTTGTGCAATGCCATCAGACTCGTGTGGGGACCAAAGCCTGACCATGGCCTGTGTTTGCTGGGCTGCTAAGGCGTGTTTGATTCCTGCACTCATTTCCAGCCCTCGCTGGCTCGGTGCTGTGGGTGTGCTGCTGGAGACAGCAATTACGCCTTATCCATCTTTTTTCTTTCAAATCATTTTTTCACGACTTGAAGTGGTGTTTTTTTTTACTTTCTAATTTCATATCTCTCTGGAAACAGCCAGAATGTTTGATTTTTGCGCTGTGGAATCAAATGACCTCTCACTCTGCTGGCATGAAATAAAGAGTAGCAAATAGAATAAATAACTACTGTGGGGAAGTTGATATTGTATTGACTTCTGAATACCTGTTAATTTTCACTGATCAGAACACGGGGGAAGAGGGAGATTGAATTTGGCTGCCCCTTAGTGAGGGGTGGATACCTTCCTATGAATAATATCATCCTAAAAATTCCTGAGGGTTTCAGTTTTGCTACAGATTTATGTAAAATCTTGTAGAGCATCAATTTGTATTACAGTTTTGTCATCCTTCGTAGTATACTTTGTTGTTACTCCTTGCATTCCCACATTTTTAGTGATGAGTTTAATCTGGGCTCTCTCCATCTCTGCCCTTTTGGTTGGATGTGCAGTTTGATGTTTCATGGCTCCAGGTGTGCAGCATTGAGCTGCTTAGATGGAGAAGATGCTTCTCTTTGTGCACAGCTGTAATTTGGGGTTTGGACTCGACTCGTACAGCAGGTGGGTGGTACAACTAGAAAGGACCCCTCGTTTTCTGGGCAGTGTCTGTGCTGTGAGATGCTTCTTGTGTGACTTTGGGTGTGACAGGCTTTGGCACCAGTAGCCAAGGAGAGCTGCTCCTGCCTCACCTGAGTGTGAAGCCTCTGCCTCCTGGAAAAGCCGATGTGACACTCTGTGAGCTTGGGATCCTTCTTGACTGGCTCTCTCAGCAGGTCTATCCTGCTGTGTCTTCAAATCTTTGTCTTTTAGATGGACTTATTTTTACTGTTAAAAATAAGAAGTTGAGTTTTATTTGACAGAGTGACTAATTGCTGTATTTTCTATCTTTAATAGATGCTCAGAAAGACAGTGTTTTATGACAGATGTTACTGAGCTCTTACTGTATCAAATGCCTTTGTGCTTCTCTTTTTCATAATTACACCCTTGATAATTCTGGAAAGAAATCTACTAAAGGAATTCAGGAATAGGGAACTCCCTTCCCTGTATATGTGTTGAACATGTTCCCTTGTCATTCCATCGCAGTAGGAGAGGGAAGAGCATGGAATTCTAAGTGGTGTTCCCTATTTTCTGTAATTCTCTCCCCAGCTGTATGTGCAGATGTGCATGCTGAGGTCACCTGTCAGATTTCATTTGTTCATGTGGAAAATGGAAATGACTGCAGCCCTTGATTACCTTTTTGTTATCATGATGGGGATAGGAAAATATTTTTTACTTAGGGTAAATTGCAAGTTCTTTTTCCAACAGTACCTGCAGCTGACTGGGGAGTAGTGTGAATTATTGCTGTTACATTTTTACTGAGGAATAACCCCAGTCTGATAAAAGATCAGGGTCACATGATAGTGCTCAACAATTCACTGTGGGGGCCCATTAGTTACATTTTCATATTGATTCCATAAGCTGATGTGTTGTGCTTTGGAATGTCAGCAAGCTGGTAAAAGGAATTTTTCCAATTGTGCGTGACATAATGGAATTAGAATATTCTCCTTTTTCCTTTGGAGTGTCACCAGGAGTCTGGAGATAAAAGGGTGGTGCTGACTGGTCTTGAAAGACAGATGTGGAAACACCTATGGTGCAAGGTCCATCTGGAAGGTCTTTATTGCATTGTAGCCTTATTCAAAGGAGCAGAGATTCGTGGGTTGCCTTGGCTATTTCACGGATTAAAGTTGGATATCGCTCTAGTTCAGGCTCAAAGCTTCACAAGTCCTCAAAGCTTCAGGCTTCCATTGAACTTTAGTCTTGGTTTTGAAAATTCATTTAGAATTAAATTAGCTGTAGCGATGAAACTGTGGCGCTTTAATAGGAATCATCAGATGACATTTAAACATGATCCTGTAGTGCAGTCATGTCAGAGCTGGTTTGAGGTAAAAAAATCATGCCTTCAGGCAGTATTGTTCAGGAAAGTCACAAAATGCAAATGGTTCCTTTGAACAGCACTAACATCGATTTGTTTTTGTTTTGAGAAGAGGCAAAGGATCCACCTTCGTCAGTTGCTGAGATGTGTGAATTGGAATTGAATCCACAGTTCTGAATGCCTCTAACATTTGGATCCTGATCTAGACCCTGAATTGCCTCTCTCAGCTTTATAGAGCAAATCAATTCAACGGTGCTTCCAAGCCTGTTTAGACTTCAGCAACGTTCTGACCTTTTTTTGGGCTTTGTGCCTCTTGCACTTCTTCCCTTCTTTTTTCCTTCAGTAAGGGTGTGTCAGATTCCTGCCATGGCTCTCCAGGGCTTGCTAGTTTCTCTTGACTTTTGCTAGTTCATTATTTTATGACTGTGGACTTTTCTAAAATTAAAGATGAGATTTTAGTGTTAGAACCTGTACATGAAGACCTGCCAAGACTGGCACAAGCTGTTGGCTGGCAGAGTTTATTTATCTAACAAGTCATGGTTGCTTGCTAAATGCCTTCAGCCCACCTTGTTTTCCGTGCAATTTCCCTTCCAGTGAACAGAACTGGATTTGATGTGTCAGACATTCATAGTGTTATTCACAGACAGTTAATAGCTTACAATGATTTTTTTTTCCCCCAGCATTTGTGTATTCCTTTGTTGGAAGAGGGGAAAGTTCAGGATGTCAGGTATAATTTGGCACTGCTAGACTGTGTCAGAGTTGAAGTGATTTTGGAAATTCCTCTCTTTTGGTGATAATTATTCTCTGTATAAACGATAGGTACAGTTCAAATAGAACTATTTCAGTATCCTTCATGAGAGGATGCTTGAAACAATCAGAGTCCATTTGTTCAGCTTATTAAAGAGCATTTAATGCAAATTATTTGGCTGTTACAAGTAGGGGCATTTTAAATGTATTTATCCCTGATTACTTTTGCGGTTTTCACTTCTAAAGAAATAAAATGTAACCAGAATTTTCCTTGCTCTGCCCTGTGTCGTGCGGTAGCCTGGCACAGTTTCTGGATGCAGAGGGAAGCTCAGTTTTGGTGGGAATTTGCTCTGGAGTTTTATCAGCACAGCAGTTGCCCATTTCATCTATGACTTTATCAAATAATAGTTCTGTGCTGGTTTCTGGCTTCCCCTGATGCCGAGAACTCCTGAATGTCAGTGCTCTCTCCAGCTGGCACAGCAGGGTGATGCTCAGGGAGGGTGGGAAGGCAGCTCACTATTTCCATTGCTGGCCTGGACAGTTTGGGTGGCTTGGTTCTTACTGGGAATTGGGGCTTAAAACTCGGTTTTGGTTCAAGGTAATGGCCCAAGTGATTGTTGCTGGTGCTCAGGGGAATGGCCTTTGCTCAGGAGGGCGATTTGTGTGTGTTCCCAAATGCTGATATCTGCTTTAGAGGGAGGGGATTTGCTCTTGGGGCTGCACCTGGAAGTGTTTTCTGTGTCCTGGACTGGTGGGAACAATTTTACTGTGCAAAGGGGCTGATAATGACAGAGCTAAAATCACAGGTGAACCTCATTAAAGCAGTTATTTCTCAGTGAGCATGAGGGCCTGGAGCTCCTGGGGAGTGGGCAGCCCTTTTTGGGAATCCATCCCACAGGCTTGGAGATAAAGTTAAGATGCTGAACTACTCTCTGCTCCAGTGATCACAGAGGAGGAAGGAATGCTTGCAGAGGATAATTCACATTGGTGGGATGTTTTGACTCCCAAAGGACCTTCCTTCTTTCATCTACAGTGTAAGTTCATATTTCTGGGCATCAAATGGGGGTGAAAATCTCCCTTTTCTGTTACCTGTGCTCCGTTTTGTGCATTTGGTTAGCCAAATATTACTCTAATGAGTTATCCAACCTTAGAAAACAAGCTGGGAGTTGTCAGCCTCTGCTTTTGTTAAATTTGTTTGTTATTGAAGAAATACACTTGGATTTACATTGAAATTTACTATACTAGAATGGCACAGAAGTAAATAGCACTTTACATAAGTACAGAATATACAGGCCCCCACCTCAACCCCCCTTTTATAATTTTTAATTTGCCTCACCGCATTTCAGGTTTTAAACTCCCTTAACTGAAAATGAAATCAAACAGTGTGAGCTTTTGGGAAACTGTTTTGAGGAAGAGAAAATGCAAACCACATGGTACCTTCCCGATGTGAAGATTTAGTGGTGAAATCTATTTTCATTGGGAAAACAAACTCCACTGGGTTTGCTAAGTGACATTTCAAAGCAGTTTGAGATGAAAGGACTGTGGTCTAATTCATTGCATATGTGATATTTCCTAGTGGATAGGTGTTATGTTGAGAAAGAAGCCAGGGAAGTGCAGTAAAGCTGAGGGGATTTTGGTCTGAGTTGATAGTTTAAAAATGAGTCCAATGCCATTTTTCTATCTAAAAGTGGCAGGTACCCATGATCAGAAAGTGACAGAGTAACTGTGCAACACTTTGCACTGTAATACTTTTAAAATGGGACTGTCTAAAGCTCTAGCAGTTTTAGCTGAGGTTTTTCATGCTGTGTGTTTTCTGACTGATTCAGAAGAGTCTCTGTGAAGTGGTTCAGTTGTTTCTGAGAACAAAGGCAGCTGGAGAATCCTGAGTTCTTGCCAGCTAGAAACATTTCCAGGAGCAGCACTAGTTGGGTTAACTCCTGTGATTTTCACTTTTGGAGGCAAAGATAGATGGTGTTTTCCTTAATCTCTCTTTCTGAAGTGATGATGATGTATGAATGCTAGCATTCATTTTTACTAAGTAAGATTCATGACTGCAGATAACTCCTGCAAACATGTTCCTGCATTACAAAAAGGCACATAAAAAGGGGGATGAAAATATTTTGAAGCTTTTGGTCTAATTCCACGAAAAATCTGTTCAAAGTCGCCAGGCTTCTCGAGTCAGAGAATTGGGTTGTCTGCTCTAAATGCAGAATTGGGGTGGTGCAGCAGCATTATTCTGGAATCTTGTCCTTGGGGAGCAGCGTGCCTGTGGGATGGCAGAGCTGCAGGTGGGTTTTGCTGGGTTTGTTCCTCTCTGTGAGCCGTGGTGGCCCCAGTGTGCAGGGGGAGAGCAGCAGAGCTCTCCGTGCCTGCTCCTCTGTGCTGCCTCCTTCTCCAGGCAGGAGGAAGCGCTCAGGACACACCAAGGGTTAAGGAACAGGTGCTTATCCACAGGCCTGCTGTCTCATTTTGCACACAGGATGGATAGCTTCCTGGGAAAAAATCCCAGTTTTTGGGCTGAAGGAGGGTATTGTCTGCAGGCCTGGGCCCCGTTTGCTCCAGGACTGGAGGTGTGGGGCTGGTGGGGTGTGCTGGGCTCTGGGAGCAGCCCTGGCACTCTGGGAATAATCAGTGATGGAGCTGTGGGGTGTGCTGGGCTCTGGGAGCAGCCCTGGCACTCTGGGAGCAGCCCTGGCACTCTGGGAATAATCCCTGCTGGGGCTGTGGGGTGTGCTGGGCTCTGGGAGCAGCCCTGGCACTCTGGGAATAATCCATGCTGGGGCTGGTGGGGCTGTGCTGGGCTCTGGGAGCAGCTCTGGCACTCTGGGAATGATCTGTGCTGGGGCTGGTGGGGTGTGCTGGGCTCTGGGAGCAGCCCTGGCACTCTGGGAATGATCCCTGCTGGGGCTGTCCCTGCTCTGCACACTCACTCTGGGGGCAGCATCCCAGAACATGTCCCTGCCAGCCCTTCAAAGACCACAGCCCTGTTCTTAGGAGCCAAATGCAAGCCACAGAAGGAAGATAGGCAGGGCATAGCTGGTCCTAGGCATCTTAGATTTCCTCTCTGCAATTCCACTGGTGTTCAGGGCTCCGTTTTCTGAACCCTTCCTTTGTCTTCCCTTGCTGTAGCCAGACGTGCTGGGTAAGTCTGCAGGTTAACTTGTGTCTCATGGAAGGAGCAGAGACTGTAGAAGGACAAAGAAGTTTGGTAACACTCTGGGGAATTATTTTTGGTTTGTGTTCCTGCTGCACAGGGCTATGCTGGGGGGAAAAAGGCGCATTTCTGTTCTGCTTTGATTTTTTTTTTTTTATAGCTGTCCCTAATGTAAGCAGGAGATTTGATCAAAACTTAGACTAATACTGAATCCTTCAGAAAATCAGGCCACAGGTTTTCTAATTAGGCATCTGTATTAGCAGATGCTTCTGAGAGTGTAGCTGCTAATTTTGCTGTGCTCAGTTCAACCTTTTAAAATCCTGGAAAATTCTGTTCAAGCAAAGGGCTGTGTAAGTAAATGTATTAATATTTCTGAAGTGTGCTGTATAGTACCATGATAAGCTGCCTAAAAAGTTTATCAGAATGTTCATAATTCAGTGCAACACTTGAATATTGTGTCTTGAATGACTGCATGGGGTTATACATAATGATAAAGAAATGGTGAGCAGCTGTCTGTTCTGTCAGCCTTGCTCACGAGTACTCTGGAAGAAATAAATTGTCATTAAAGGCTGGATCTTAATGCATATGTATGTGGGGATGAATTAAGTTTAAGTCTGGATTTCCTTATTACTTTTTTAGTGCTTTCCTTGGCAAACTTAACATTCTTTTTTTTGTGAAGGAACCTTCTGGCTCATTGTAGGCTATTCCTGCTGCTTTTAATATCCTTTGAGATTGATTCATGAAGTGCCAACATCTTGAGCTGTGGAAAAAGGGTAAGAATCCTAAAGAAAGACCCTGGATACACGAGAATAAATTTGAACTCAGACTCTTTCTGTGCCACTTTGATCTGAAAGAGACATCTTGTGATTCAAAGGAGCTTTGCTGTTAACTAAGACCATGAATTTAGTCAGTTCCATTTTGATTAAAAACTGATAGCATTAGCAAAATATATAAAAACAACATCTGGTTCAAGTTTAGTGGAGTGATACTTTAGAAAACGAAAAGAGCTATGTCTGGTAGTTGAGTGTGTCTGTATGTGATAACTGCTTGGAGGGAAAAAATCTCTGTGGCTGGGTGAGCTCGAGAGCATTTTTATACTGGTGATGCTCAGTGAGTGTCGTGTTGGTTTGCAGAGGAGGGGTTGGTGTGTGTCCCTTTCCCTGGCTGAGAGCTCAGCACAGACAGGGAAGTCGTGAGGAAGCTAAAGAACATGAAGTGGAGGATGGAATCCATCAGGGGAAGGGTGTTGGGATCCCTGGCAGACCTGGAGGAGGTGGTGGTGCCAGCAGCTGGGGGCTGTTCATGCTTTGAAAATTTACCAACAAGGCAGGGCATGGGAAGGAGAACCTGTGGCTTGTTGACTTCTTTAGGTCTCTGAGCAGAGGGCAGGAATAAAGCAATCTCAGAGCAAGATTTTCCTATGAATTAATCAAGTGGCCACCTCTGGCTTGCTTTGCTGTGTGTGCTCTGAGCAGTGTCGGGAGGAGCTGCCATTCCCTTTCTGCACACTGCATGCAGAAGAAATATTTTTCCCCCCACCAGATTTCAGATGTTGTAGAATCCCCTAAAAGCTCTTGGCAGCTGTCAGGGAATGAGGATCCAACACCTTGCAGAAAAGGCTGAGCACGCTGAAGGTCAGGAATGGTACTGACCTGTATGGCTGAGAAAAATAGTACAAGGACCTCCCCCAGTTTTTAATCTGATGCTTTTTTTGGGTTTGAGTTTAAATTTTTTCTAGGCTTCAACCACAAAATTCAGACTCCAAGATCTTTATAAATATCCCTGCTAATTGAGCTATTGACAGTGAAGCTGAGAAAATCCACTTAGGATTTTTTTGAGTGTCGTGGTTAATGCTTTGAGAATGATGTTGTCCATTGTATGAAGTTCCCTACAGTCAGCTTACAGAATGAAACTTTATTTGAATGTCAAGTGGTAATTTCCTTCAGCAAGTAGCAGAAATAGGCTTAAGACACTCCATTAATTAATTTATTTTAAAGAAAGGGAAATACTAAGGGTTTAGAGAGAAAGAAAAAAAGAAGTGTTCTCTTTTAAAGTCTCTGAAGTCTGTTCAATGGCTCTAGAGTTCCTTGATGCCTCCTAGAGTGCCTGTCAGTGCCTTACCTGATGATATTTTCATCTGTTTACTGACACATCACCACTGAACTATAGTGCAGGAGATTCTTTAGCTGATAAATCAAGCTTTTATCCTCCTATCCTTCTTGCAAGAGGGTTTACTTGAAAGAAAAGTAAATATTTTGTAGGTTCTTTTTACAGTGTGAACAGAGCTGTTATTTGTAGTTCTGAGGGCTTTCTTCTGGGACCTGTTTTGGTTTCCTCAGGAAATGTACCTTATTCTCTTTTTCCTCCCTTAAATGTCATATATTAAAAAATCTAAGGAAATGGTGGTGTTCAAATAATTGTAACTGAGAACAGCAATCTTTGGTTTAGACAGCCCAGCAGAGCAGTCTGTGTTTCAGAAACCTTCCTTTAATAAGCAGAAGTGGCCTGGAGGGTTTCTGTGAAGTTGAAGTGGTGTGATAGCTCAGAGATGGGATAAAGCCCAGACTGAAATGCAGGTTTTTGATGCAGAGCCCAGCAGCTCTGCTGCATGCAGCCCTGTGTGCAGTGCAGAGAACAGCCCAGCCCAGATTGCTGCTGCAGCAGGGACCTGGCTGAGCTGCTGTGCTCCCCCCCAGCCTGGCACACCTGGCTCCCACCTGGCCCTGAAGGCAGACCCACCTATTCCCTGCCATGGTAGCAGCTGCAGCTTTGGCTTCTGGCCAGATGGTCCTTGACAGGACAGAGTTGGTTCTGTACTTTGTGTTTTGGATGGGGCCGTTTTGTTGGCCGAGCTCCCACAATAAATTATTTTTATGTGCCTAATTCATCCTCGATGAAAAAGACCAATCCATTAAGGATTCTGCACTGTTATGTGTTCTTGTGGTGTATGACATCAGTAGAATGCCACAAGTTAATTACATTCTTAATTACAGCTTTGTATTGAATTAGGGTTGTATTATCTGTAGAATAATTGAAAACCTGCTGAGATCATGTCTGGTAACATCTAATTGTATCCCATGATTTTTTCCCCTAAACTTTAAATAAAAACTGGCATTTCGTTTAGCATGGTTTTAATTAATTGACATGAGAAATGTAATTAGAGCTGAGGCAACAGACCAACTATCTTAAAAAAACCCCTCAGAAATTAATGATATTTTGGGGAACAATTACCAATTTCCAGAGCAGGCTCTATTCTCCTGCATTTCTGGAGAAACCTTGAGCAGGCACAATTGAAGAGAGATTTGAATGGTGAGGGACATTCTCAGTGCTCTTTCAACATGAGGAAACTCGATCTGCTCGCAGCTTCAGGCACCAGAAGCCTCAGAATAGCCCAGGAGGAGCACGGGGATGGAGTGATGCTCCCAAAGGTTGAGGACAGGGCATGACTGCGTTGTAGGAGCAGCAGCAGAGCAGCCTGGTGCCCTGGAAGGCAGGAAATTCTTTGCCAGCTTTTATTGGCTCCAGTGGAATTACTTCTGCCTGCCCAGAGTTTCACCTCCACATCAGTGAGAGCTGCTTGTGAGCTGGGCTGGTTCCCCTTTCTGCCTTTGGGTTTGTTTGGAAGCTGTTTTGCCACCCAGCATCCAAAGAGCTCTGCTTCAGGTAACGGGGAAAAACTTGATTTCCTCTTTTCTTTCTTTCTGAACTTTGCTTTAGCAGATTCTTGCCCTGAATTTCGGGACTGTGGGGTAGCTGAGTTAGGCAGGACATGGTAGTGAGAACAATGGTCAGGTACTTGGCCAAAACACTGGGCATCTTTTCTCCTTTTTGATAAAAATCTTGTCTGGGATAGTAAAGAAAACTTGCTGGACTTCAAAGAAGTCATCTGAGAAGGAAATGCAGCTGAACACGGTGTTCAATGTCAGAATTTCTGAGCCTGACTTCTAATCAGAAGCTTTGGGTCTGTCTTTCTTTTTCACTTTCCATTTGTAGGAGCCCTGGAAATTGTTTGGGTTTGTGTTTTGTTTAACAAATTATGATTTTTTTTCTATCAGTGTTTTTCCATAGAGACAAAGCTTTTCATTTAAATCCACCTACAACAAAGCTTTAATTCCAGGGTGAAGAATATTGGCTGTTTGCAGAAAGATTTATTTGTTTCAGGACATGCAGTTATTTCCTGTGTACAACCTGACTTAGAAGTTTTTCCGTTTGATATCTCTAAAATTAATATGCACTATTCAGACCTGCCTGGACATAAATCTGCATCTGCTTTGTCTCTGCAGGGAGAGCATATGCAGGGGTGGCAGTGCTGTGTGGGAGCAGGTCTGAGAGATCTCGCTGTGCTTGGACACCAGCAGAAAGCCCTGGGTACATCAACTGAAAGCTGGCTGGCAGCCATAGCACACAGAATGGAGGGAATGTTTGCCTAAAAGACTGGATTGTGTCAGGCGTGACTAAGCAGGAATTTCAGCTAAAATGCGTTAGCAAATTGAATGCTCGGAGCAAAAGAAGAACGTTCATGCTCTTATCTTTGTTCGCTTGAGACTGGGTTTGATTTTTAATATAAAACATCAATGGAGGGAGGGAAAGGAAGTTCTGTGGAGTGTTCCTTGATTTTTAGGAATGCTGCTGGAGGTGACTGCTGACTATTTTGCCATGGCTCTGTTTACATTCCTTGTGGAATATGCGTGCCCTTTACTCGCCTGTGGCTCGTGGGGCACCGGGCTGTCAGTCAGGCAGTAAAATACTTTAATTACCCCCTTGCACCAGACAGAGCAGAGAGAAAGGGTGGGAAGGGATGAAAGGAGTTCACTTCAAGCTTACTTTCTGACTGTCAGAAGGATGATAAACTGTAAGTCCTGGCTATTATTATCCTCCTTTTCTCCAGGAAGGGCATTCCTGATGGAAAGAGGTGTTGGGGTGGATGTGCTCTGCAGGTCCTGCTCTGAGTGTCTGAGGGTATGGGAATGGCCACTGCGGAGTGGTGGCTCCATGGGCTTTTATCCAGCAGCTCAGATAACCTAGAGCTGAGAGGGGGAGAGATTTTCCCCCTGCTGCAGGACCATGATGTGTTTGAGAGGCTGTGATGATATTTTTCTTAACTTTTCCTTCCATACAAACTCTTGATTTCCTTTTTGGTTTTTTTTTTCTCGAGATCAAAACCACTTCCTCCCAGGTAGAGATCTTCAGCAGTTAAACTGTGCTCACCTGGAATGAATGTGAGCCCCTGTTGCTATAAGGTTTCTGGAAAGCTGTCTCTATTAATTAATAAACAGGTAGGAAGCTTTGCTGAAATACATGACCCTGCCTGCTCAATCTCTTTTTTCTGGCCTGCTGTGTTCTTTGTTCATTACTTTTCTAATGATTATGTATGCAGCTCAATGAGCAAATCACCATATTCATATTTGTCCTCTACTTGGGTTTAGCATGTCAAACACTGCTGTTCTGGCAAGGTTCAGGGAGCTTCTGGAATGGGAGAACAGGGCAGCTGGAGGCCCACAAATTAGTTAAAAGGTAATTCTTCTGCAGCTTTGCTCTGCCACTGTATCCCAGTGTTCTTGGGAATATAGGGGAAAGGGGATTTGGTAATGGAGCAGATAAGGTGTGGTTACAAATAAAAAGGGCTTTGGGAGCTAGAAGTCATTGCCTGGTAGTGAAGGAATGCACTCAGCACAGCCTGCAGAGAGCAGTGCCATCGTGTCACTGCTTGGACCTGGGATGGAGCTGGAAAATTCTCTGTACTAGGAATAGCGTTGGAGCAGGGGTGCAGGAGGGGTCAGCTGTGGGAAACGGTGTCAGAAACTTTATGGAAAACTGGTGTGTTCCTCTTGTTCCCTGAAATCAGGGAGTGCATCAGTAGGGATGGTGCTTGTGCACAAACCTTGTGTCAGGCACAGAAAATTCCTCACAGAAATCACATCTGCATCCAGGCTGTTTGCTCTGAAGTGATGCTGAGATAAGCTTTGGGGGGGCAGCAAAAGGGATCCAATAGCCTGAATGGGTGAAGTTAGGGAGCTCAGATTTTCTGGCTGTGATTTCTGGCAGGTCCCTGTCTCCTGGAGGCAGGAGAAGTGAGCCTGTGGAGCAAGCTGACAGTAATGGGCAGCCGTCTGTCCTCCCATCTCCCTCCAGGATTGCCTAAGCCTCCCGTTTTTCAGTGATAATGCTAAATGAAGTACGAGCTTGGACAGCAGCCAGGTGTCAGCACATGGCAGAAGGTTTTAATTCTGCTTTTAGAAACTAGATAAGTGGTGTGCTAATATAAGCTAATAAAAGCACAACCTCTCTTCTCAGTTGGACAGCTTGAGAGTGAAGATGATCGTGACACTGCCATGTTGTAGGGTTTTGTGTTGGAGCCTGTTAAAGCTCTGATTATTACAGCTGTCTCTGTAACGTGCTGCCTCACTATTATAACATCTATTTGATTATATGCAGTGACAGAGCAACCAGATACATTCATTCCCTGGGAAGCTTTTTGTCTCTTGATTATGTGCTTTTTTCACAGTTGTGTTCAGAGTCAGACTCTGCTCAGGATTCATCACTGCTGTCATCCTTTTCCATCCCCCTCCCAATTCCAGCCCTGAGAGCTGTGTTTCTGAGCAATCACCAGGTTATTGCATTTAGCTGCTTCCTCTCTGAGAGTCCCCAATTTCTTTGGATGTGCTGGAACTTGTGCCCAGGACAAGCTGATTATGCTGTAGTCTGTGCATTCTGGTGATCACTGCAGACATCTGGTTTCACTGAAGAAATTCAAACCAAATGCCTCTGAATGCACAAATGGACTGAAATTAGTGTTTTTAACATTAACTGCAGTTGTGCTTTTTAGCCTTTTTCTCTCATTCTCCACAGATTTTAACCCTTTCTGCTCTTCAGCAAGTCTGTGCTTGAGTTTGTGTGCACTCCTCTGTAGAATAGGAGAAAGGCTGTTTTAATTTTATGGCTTTTAAGTATTTTTTTTAAGATGTGGGATTACTGTAAATTGTTTCGGAGAGATCAGTGAAAAGAAAGTGAGCATCTCTCCCAGTGTGAGGCTGGCTCCGTTGCAGGAGGTGAGCATTTCTCCTCTACAAAATCCCAATTACAGAGGAGCTGGTCATTCGGCACATTTTGGGCGCTGAGGAATTTCACGAGGCGAGTCTGGATTTGCAGAGGAGAGCGCTGTTTTCAATGCATCAGAAAACTGGGTCTGATTCTGCAGTGCTGCATGGGTGCCTTTAGAACCTGCAGCTCCTCTGCTGGGGCTGCCGAGGCGACCCAGGACAAGCTGTGCCAGCACACTCGGAAGCGTCTCGATGGCTCCTTTGCCAGGCTGCTGTTTGCCAGCTGAATTTAGCATTCTCCTTCCCCTGATCAATGAATAGATTTTTCCCTCAGATCCTCTTTTATTTTTCGGTTTCCTCTGCAGCTTTTTTTTTTTCCCTGTGGAAGATGAAATCTGTCACAGGGGCTTAGATTTATTAACTGCTGCCTGAGTCGCTTTGTGTGATGTCAGGGCGGGAGAGGAACTGATTGTATCCTTAGAACTGGCTTAACAGAAAGGCTTTGGATAATGCTGTAGATTTTTAAGATGTTGTGTTGGCTTAAGTGATTAGTGTGAAAGCTTCAAAGAAGACTAAATATTTAAGGCTTTATTCTGCCCTTACTTGTACCCATGCATATCTCTGGATTTTCACATTTGAATGGAAAAGTAATTCTGCATCTCCCTTCCCTTTTTCACCTCTCCCCCCCTCAGACTGCAGAGTTGGTGTTCTCCCTTGCAGCAGTTGGTGAGCAGCTGTGGAATGCTGCCAGGTCCATGGGAATGGGGGAAGGCAGTGCATCCTGGTGGCACACAGGACAGCATCCCCTGTCTTCAGCAGTGACTGCTGAGTGCTGCCCTTCTCCTGATCCCATTTGCCATCCGTGGCAGTGCTGTAACTAGGAACTGTTCATTCAGTCAAGGTGAGACGCTCACTCAGCCTGGAATAAACTTTTTACAGTCCTGTCAGGCATGGTGTGTTAGGGAAGGCAGACTTTGGGTGGGAAGGACTGACTTGATCCACTCTGTTCCCTTGGAGTGTCTCATCAGGGCTTTTCACAGTTCACGTGCAGCTGAGCTGTGGATTTTGTCTTTGCAAGGCGGGTTCTGGTCATTGCTCTGCTCTTCAGCTCCCCTTCCAGAAGCTGATGCCTGGAGGGCTGTGCAGTGATGCAGCTCTAGGGGAAGTGTGTGTTCTTGGTTTGCAGCACCATTGCTGTGTGCTGGGGCACCCAGGCTTGCTGCAGGGCTGGGCTGGGTGGCACGGCTGGCAAATGCTGCCAGCCCAGGGGAGCTATCAGTCATGGCCAGGGAGGGCTGCTGGGTTGATCAATAGATGGATTTTCCTTGCTGGCCTTGCTCTGGGTGCTGTGTAACTGCAGCAGCAGCAGCCCACAGGGCAGCTCTGTGCCTCCTGCCCCAGGCAGCCCTTCCTGGTGGGTGTTTCCTGCCCTGGCTTTGTATCCTGCCGGGTCTGGAGGTGTCAGCCCTCCCTGGAGTTGTTCAGAAGGGCTCTGTTGGGCAGACTCGGTGTGGAGATGCTTCCCCCAAGAATGGGCTGCTCAGACCCATTCAGCTGATGTGTGGGAGGAGTCTCTCAAATGTCACTTGCAAGAAAATTAATCTCATAACTGTAGCCCTGAGACAGGTTATAAAGTGAGCCTCCAGTTAGCCGTGTGTGCTGTGGTGACCTCTGCCAGCCACAGCAAGCAAACAAGGGCGCTGCTGTGGCTGGATAAAGGAGGATGCTGATTGTTCAAGATGTGGAGGGAGTTCCACCCCTGGAGAAAAGCCTTAGAGGACTTTTTATTATAGCTTTGAAGGGCACAGCATTTGCTGTGGTGATTCACTACTTCTGCCAATTTGTAGTTGAAAGGTGGGCTCTCTTCATTCAAAGGGATTGGTCTTTCTGAAGAAAGCAAATTTAAGTTGGTTTTTAATCCTTTTTTTTTCTTAAGTAAGAGCATTGCTTTTCTCCCAGCTGTGCAGAAAGTGAATCTGATTGCTTTCAGTTGTTCCTTTGTGGAATTCACTTATGTTCCCTCACAGTAACTGAGGAAGTGACTGACTTTTCCATTATCCTTTCCATAGTACAGATTGGCATAGAAGGTCCCTCTTGATCTTTCATGAAGTGGAATTGCGATTCAGGAGAAGGAGGGAAGAGGGAAAATCTTTTCATTTCTCCCTCTCCCCTGGTCAAGTTCTTTCTATAAATCATTCTTGTGCAATGAAATAATTGCTGCTGCTTAGTAAAATCGCTTGGAATTTATCACCAAGGCGGAAAATGGTAAAGCTGGAAGAGTCTGTGGAGCTTTGGAGTTGATGGTGGAAGGCTGTGAGCTCTAAGGGGGGTCTGACTTCAGGAATTCTGGATCCCAGAGGGAGTCAGAATGACACTGGGGCCCACAGGTGAGGAGCAAGATTCAGCTGATGCCTTGGATTAAGGTTTATTGTATTCTGGCTATTCCCCGCTTGGTGCTTGAAAATAAAGTAAAACCTAAACTGAAAATGGAGCATTCTGTCAGACTGGATACTTCTGCTATAAAAGTCATTATTCTTATCTTTTTGTAAGAGGATGAATTTTCATTTTACCTCTACAATAATCAAGATGCAACATGTCACGGAAACTAGAGCATTGATTTAGCTGTTTGCTTTGGTGCTTCTTTAGAAGTGTCAAACTGTGCTCCTGACTATTCCCTCCATGCAGGGAAAAAAAAAAAAAAGTGTGTTAATATATTTATAAAAATATTTTGATGAGCTGCTTCTCTGCCTGCTGTGCCCACGGGGTGCTCCCTCGGGTTTGTGGCTCACTGGTGCCCCGGTCTGTGACCTGTGGGGTGAGGAACGGGCAGGTTGCTGTTCAGCCTGCTGACAGATTGCCAGGGAAGGCAGGAGGGCTCCCAGGCCGTTCATTTGGCGTCCTCGGGGAGAGGCAGCCATCCATCCAGCTGAGGCAGCCGCTTAGAAAATGTGCTGCCTGCTTCTGGGGATTCCTCAGGTTCATCACGTTGGGTGAGCGGGCTTCAGGGGGAGAGCTGCCCACGTGGCTGCTGCAGCAGCCTGTGTAGGAGAGAAACTTGTCTAACATCTGGTGTTTTTTGTGAGAATGCAGTTTCACATGGTAAACTTGGTGTATTTCTTCATCCCCTGTGCATGTTGATTCCTCTCTGTGGCTCACTCTGGAAGACTTCAGAGGATGTGTTGGTTTTGAGCCCACTTCTTCACTTGCTCCCATATTGCTTCCTTTAGTATCATTTCCTGCAGTTCAGCCATCCCTCATCCACTGCCCCCTTCTCACCCCACTTTTGCTGAGCTGAAAGCAAAGTGCTGCTTTCACCTGTGAGAAATCCTGGAAACACCTGGATTTGTGTCCCTTAACGCTTTTTATCCTGCCCTTGTCTGTGAGGAGCCAGGCCAGCTCACGGTAAAGCCTGCAGGGAGCAGGAGCTGGGGGAATTTGGGAGCTCAGAAATGAGCTTATGAGCTCACTGGAAAGGGAGCTGCAAACACTGGTTCCCAGCAGCATCAAAAACCTGACTTAGTTCTTTCCAGAAGGAAGGGGAGAATGAGAGATGTATGTTTCTGAGACACTGCCCCGTTTATCTGTATCTTCTCTAAAATCTGGATATCATTAAAATGCCACAAAAGTTTAGCTGGAGCAAAGGAATATGGAATCTCTGTTAATATTGAAGAAGCCCTGTGGCTTACACCAGTTGAGAATGTGATGTTGTAGAAGACTGTTTAATAAGGAAGATGCTTTAAAGTTGGGTATTTTAAATGTGTTTCTGAGTGGAAGAAGCCTTTTTTTGGTGCTGGTTATTTAAATATTGTAATTTGCTATAAATAGTGGTTAAGGAAATGGAGACATTCGTACAGTGAGGTTCTCCAGTTCTAGTGACTGGAACCCATTTTCAGTGAAAACCCTTCAAATGCATGCTAACTTGCAAAATGAGATTGCTGCGTGCTTCATCATACTGAGAAGCATATTTTACCACAAGGGTTTTGTTAGAAATCAATATAGAATATTGTGCTGGTTAGAACTATTCTAACACTGTTCTATTAATGCTAAACAAGTTCCCCTTTTCCCCCAAGATCTTTGGGCTGTTTTACTTTCATTTACTTGCTTTGTGACATCTTTTTTACTTTCCTTCTGTAGGAGACTAATTGCAGGAGCTCAGCTATTTTGTGTTTTGAGGAATTAGCCATTAAATAGCACCGACTTAAAATCTTCTTTGATTGATTGCATGTAACTGTCTGAATTGCAACAGTAATTCAATGTAGCAGCCCTTGCTTATGAGGTGTAAAGTAATTTCTCCTGCTAATAAAACATCATTGTATGCTTGCTAAGAGAAAATATTAAATTAATTTCTATTACTTTGTATTTTTATCTCTTGATTCTGTTCGAACTTCTGCTGGAATATGAAAAAATATTCAATTGCTTCTTGTCAGGAAGATGACTTTGAAATCCTCTGCAGTGGAAAAAAATCAAGACCAGGAGCTGCCAAACAGAAGTTGTATTCTGTGAATGTAAATAGGTTCTGCACCCTAATTAGTGATTTTCTAGGGCCCTGTGTTTTCCTGGGAAAGCACGTTTGGTGTGTAGCATCCCTAATTCCTGCAGTCCTGCATGAGCAGGCTGTGGTTCTGCTGTCGTGAAGCATGTGTTACTGTCACAGCCTTGCGTCCAGCCCAGAGCCAGAGCACCATGTCTCACTTTGTCATCAATCTTGCAGTGCTCCTGTTGACTCCCTGCATAGGCTTTTGTTCCATCCTGCCCCCAAATACTCCAAGTTTGCCTCAAAACCTGCAAGGCTTCCTCCACTTGTGCTGGGCTTCGCTCAATTTGCCAGCTTTCCTGGAAAGCGTGAATGTTTCAAGCCACTGGGGGAATTGTTTGTTTGTTTGTTTCCTTGTTAGTTTTACAGCAGTGGGATTTAAAACAGTGGAGCTGACTAGAACTGGTTCTATTTCAGTTATGTTTCAGCTGTTTGTTTCCATTTTGTTTTCTTTCCTTTTTTTTTAAGCTGTGAGTCACATGGAACAGAGATAAGGGTTTGCTGTGTATCTCAAGGTGGCAAGTTCTTGCAGCCATCGGTTTCTCAGTGTCATTTAATAATGAGCCCTTGTTCCTCTGTTCTTATCAGTAACTTTTGCATGCGGGTTGTTAGTTGCTTTATTCTTTTTCCTCAAATGATTTTCTCCTACGACACTGTTTTTTTTCCATTTGAGCTGTGATTTGAAACCTTGCAAAGAGAACACAGGGTTTGGCACGGGTACAGTCAGAGCCAGGAGGACACTGACTGACTTCAGGGGCTGTGGGCATTGAGGGTGACTTACCGAACCCTACTGAAATGTGCAGAGCCCAGGAGAGTGGAATTCCTCCTTCCCTGCAGGAAAAGCCTGCGAGAACAGTTGTGTTGTGCAGTGCAGAGTCCCACAGCAGCCAGAGCACTGGGGCTGGGGGCTGTGCTGGTCCCACTGGGATCACATCCTGGTGGCACCTGCCAGCATCCCTGGCTTTGGGAATGGTCACAGACCGAGCAGAGACTGTTCCAGTAGTGCGGAAGGTGTGGGCGGCTCCCGCAGGGTGCAGATAAGGAATCTGCAAGTGTAAGTACTGATGTCTGCGGTAAAGGTTGGGCTGTGAGGTGGGTTCCCCCGAGCTGTGTTGGTTTTCAGGCATGTGCATGGCACGGGGAGTTTGCACAGAGTCTCACCCAGTTCCAAGGAGCCCTTGGGTTCTTTGTCTGCGGCTCCTCCGCATTAGCATAGCTGTTCCTCCCGAGAGTATGTGTTCATTCATCGCATCGCAGTGTGGCAGTCAAAGAATTAATTACTCTGAGAAGGGACAGGCCTCTTCTAAAGAGTTTCACAACTCCAGCTTTTAATGGCTCAGTGTTCCCCGCTGGGGCTGCAGCGCAGCTTGTCAAAGCATTGGCGGCGGCTGCACGGGTCAGCGGCTCCCAAAGCGCGACACTGTCCCCAGGAGCACGGCGCTGCTCCTCAGGCTGATCTCCCTGGAGCTGCACGGGCTGGGGAACAGGCACAGGGGGAAATTGGGAGCCCTTGAGGCATTGTTCACAGGAAACAGATTCGGAGATTCTCATTAAAACAAACAAAAAGCAGTGCTTTATTGAAGCCCGCGCTGGCGGCGCGCTCGAGCGCTCACCTCGCCGAATCCTTCCCGAGCCGATTGTCTAAATGGCCTGGCTGTGGTGCTGCTGGATGTTTGTTTCATTATCTAATGTCACTTATTGATTTTCATTAAAAACATGTCAGCATTGATTTTTCTAAAGCACCCTCGGAAATGCATTCTGACCCTTTTTTTTAATGTTGAATCCACTGCAGGGTCTCCCACTGAATCGGTCTAAAGCAGGATTATTTTCTGACTGAGAAATGTTGATTAAATATTTTGATGTATGAGTGGTTAAGACTGCTTTAAGAACAAAGCGTGCCACGGGGAAATGAACTGAGACAAGGGAGAGGCTGAAAGGGAGGATGCTATAAACCAGGCACTTTGTCCATTCATGCATTGTTATTTAAAGTTAGCACTGGAAATAAGCTGAAGGCCTGGTGCTGTGTGTGAGCATCAGTTCCCGCTCCAGATTGTATTGATGTGATAGGAGAAAGGAGATATTGCTTTGAAATGTAGTTAAAGCTGAGTAGAGAAGAGTATTGTTTTTTCTCTTACCTCATTGTGATGACTTTTCAGGGAGCCTGGTGTATTTGTTGTGTAAGCTTTAAAATGCTGACAGTCACAGAATTTAAATTACCAGCTGATTTTGTCATATGCCTGAGTTATTATTTTCCTGCTGTCCTCCTCTGGCTCGTGGTGCTGATTTCCCATCTCTGAGCAATGGGCTCTCAGACACGTCTGGTGATGTGCAGTGACACATGAGTGATGTTCTGGGGTCCCACAGCAACTCCAGCACAGCTGCAGGACTCGGAGCTCACTGCTCCAAGACTTGTGCTGATGTTCCTGCCTTACTTACCATTCACAGAACTGACACACAGCTGAAGTTCAGTGACTGGAAAGTTCTGGTACTGTTGAATTTAAAGCAGTGGCCTGCTTTGGGTAGTAGTGTGCCACAGCAACCCAAATTCATGTCTGAAAACAGGATAAGGCTTTCAGGCTCAGCTTTGTGTGCACCTCTTTCTAAAGACAGACTAATTGGTTTCCCTATAGTTTTGACTTGCTTCTCCCACCCCATAATCTGGATTTTAAGTAAATAATTTTGCTTGGCTTTCCTCTAGATTTTTATATTTCTGAGGCAGAAAATGTGATTGTACAGCAGGCTTTAGTCTCTCAGAGAAACAACAGTTTACATTCATTAGGTAATTAATAGCCTTATTTGCCTGGCTGTTGCATCTCATGTTCTTACACTGCATGAGAATGTGTGACTTGAACAGCAGTGCTGTCAGCAGACTGGTGAGGCAGGGGGAGCATGTTCACAGCTGAGGGAAACAATGCTGTGCGTTGAATATAACCTGCCACGGCTGAGTTAGCAAAGTTCAAGTTCAGCTATACAATTTTTGGGGGAGAAAAAAGTTTCATTAATAGAAAAGAATATCAAAAAACTCAGCATGGATGAACAGCTTGGTGTGTGGAAGTTTCCAACAGTTGCCGTGCCCTAATATTCCCTTTTTATAGGAGGAGAGCATAGATGAAAAGTACAGTGTGAGTCTCCTGTGTGCTGAAAGACACCTGGCCAGGTGTGACTGGTGTCACATGCAGGGAGGGCTCAGGGTCTGCTCTGGAGTCTGTCTTTGGGCCATGGCATCCCTTGCAGTGCTTCCTGACCTTTTGATGGCAGATGCACGAACCCCACAAGGCAAACCCTTGAGTGTCTGCATGGGATGCCTCTCAGAGCTCTTCACATGGAGCTCCTCTTCCCTCAGTGCACATTAAACCTTTTCTTCTTCCCCCTTGTGCTGTGCTGTATTCATGGCACTCCTGGCTGTCAGCAAGGCTCAGTGTTGTGCAGCACAGCAGGTTTTTGGGATGGCACCCTGGAAACACTTGCTGTGCTCCCTGAGAGTTTGAGAGGGCACCTGTCCATCACCAGGAGCAGCTGGTGTACCCAGCCCTCCCTGGCAGGTGGGCAGGTCCCTAAAGGCAGATAAATTGAGATTTCTCACCTCTGCATGGCCCAGCTCCGTGTGAGCACAGCTCTTGCTGCCCAGAGCAGGCAGGGCAGCAGCAGAGAGCTCCAGGGGGCACAGAGGTGTCCCAGCTCTGCAGGTTCAGATGGCCCAGGAATGCAGCCAAACCCCCCAGCTGTGCAACCCTACACCCCTGGCTGCAGGGAGGGCAGGGGCTCCTTCCTGCCCCCCCCTGTCACTCAGCTCAGCCCTAAAGGATAAGCTGATCTTTTGAAGTCCAGGCTTAAAGTGGTTGAGGCTGGAGGGCATTGGCAATAGGTTACTGGGTTAGCAAGGAGCAGCAGCAGGCTGGGGATGCTATCAGCTTTGCTTTGATCACGCTCTGGAGTGTTGTGCACACAGAGGTGAATTTAATAGCTGCTGCTTGGTGCTTACCTGCACTGTGTTCCTAAATCAGAGCCAGGGGAGGTCTGACACCATCCTTTCCTTGTGCAGATAAATCCAGATACATCTCTTTTCTCCAGAGCTGGTGGCTAAGAGGTTCTTTTCCTGATAAAACAATGAGGGGACGATGAATGAACTTCAGTGTGGGATGTGTAAATGCGTGTGAGTGCAGAAGGTGAGGCTGCCCCAGTTTGGAGATTTCAATGCTGCTGAAATACTAAAGATGAAAAGCAGGCACTGGCACAAACCTACCCAGAGTAATGCACTGCAAATCCAATTCCTGAAGGGGAAACACCTTCCTTGCCCCTCAAACAACCACACCATAAATTCTCCCCCTCTTTTGGTTTTAGTACTGTTGTAAAAAGCCCAGGCCTGCTTTAAAAACCTGAAACTTTCTCTTACAATGGCCGGGGCTGAGCTTTGAGGCACTGCCACAACTCATTGTCTGTGGAAGAGCCCTTGCTGGGAAGGCTGTGATTTATATCAGCCTGCCTGTCATGGGGTGAAAGGAATGCCCGGTTTTTCATTTTGATCAAATGTTAGGTTTGAAAACCACCCACTGCTGTAAACTCAGTTGGAGTGGAGAGATGAGATGGAGCACATTGCATGCTTTGTTGCTGAGATAGTGTTTTAAGGCTGGCTGAATCTGTTTCCCATTGCTGAGAGCAGGGAGCAAAGATGTGGATTTAAAAAAGGGAAAACTAAACCGAGTATTTTTTTGTGTCTGCTGTCAGTGAAGTAGAAGATGGGGTGAGTTCAGGAATATGAACTGTCTTCAGTGCAGCCACGAAAGGAGGAAAAATCTTTGGTGTAGACGAGCCTATAGAGAAGATGGGGGTGGAATTTATGGGGGTGGAATTTTCCAAGGGGACTAGCAGAGATAATCACCTAGTTCCCACTGCAAGCTGCTGGACCTGCCTTTATGCCTAAAACTGGGAGGGGAAGACATAATAAACTCAACTACAGATCAGAATTATCTCCTTTTTGAGATTTTCAGTTTCTCCTATCCCCTCTTTTTTGTTTTATTTTGTCTTCTGTTTAGCAGCTTTCACACACACTATCCTTTCTGAAAGTTTGGATGCTGATACGATTCCAGAACCATGATCTTCTTTCTATTTAAAATGCACAATAGTTTCTGTGGCTTTTTCTTCTCTTGACTGTGTTGGCAACAGCACAGAGGGCTTGCCCAGTTTTGAGTTTCATCACAAATTTCCAGCTTGGACTGCCCTTAAGGTATAAAAGCATCTGATCTGAGTTTGTGGCTTTGAGTTCGTGACATTCAGTTTCTGATCTTTCTTAGGTTAATTCTCATTTTGGCTGAATTTCATGATGCAGAGTAACTTTTTTACCTCATTAATATGAATTTTTATTCATTGAGTCCTAAAATGAGCATCAAAAAACCAGAATCTGAGATTTTAAACTAGAGAGCTGGGAGCAGTCCTTGCTAGGATTGTACTAAGTAAAAGCTGTGATGAGTTCCTATGGGCTCTTCTGTTAAAAACATAAAGAATTCTGTGCTTGGAGTGTCTGTAGGCTCGTGATCACAATCTTTAGATGGTTCTGTGCCATGCTCATGAGCAAGTTTTGTGATTAAGGATTGACTACTGTGAGTAAGAAAACCATTGAATCTTGCTCTGCTGCTGTTCCATTTGTAAATGTAAAATTAGGAGATGCAGATGATTTCCCTGTGCAACCTTGGGCAAACCACGGCTGTGTTCACCTGATACAAGAAGGGATAATGCAGCCTCAGAAGGGTGCTTTGAAACTAAGCACGTCCAAGATTAAAATATTCTGGTGACAGTGGTGAAAAACCCCCAGTGTGCTGCAAGCAGTGCATTTGATCAGTCCTCCAGGTCACAGGAGATTTAAAGGCCATCTGTGCTACGACTCCATTGACTTCTATAAACCAGGATCAAACGTGATTCATGCATCTGTGTGGTCTGACCCCTTGGAATTCTCTGGTCAAGTTATGTCAGGGAGGGAGAGAAGCACTGAGGTTTGCTATCAGTTTTTATGTGGGTCTTTAGAGGAAACAAAACCGTGCCAACAGCTGATGGGAGTTCTGCAGTTTTGGTCACATTTCAGGGACACGAGGAGCAAGTTGAGATGTGCCTTTCAAGTTACAATATAAAAGACCTCTGAATATTTTTGGGGCAGTTAATATGGGTGTTAAAAGGAAATTTATTTTCCCCCCTGTGAAATAGTTCAGTGCCAGAGCTGCTGAACTAGAACGCCAGCTATTATTTTAGGAATACAGTTTAAACCCATTGCTTTTCCATGGTTTTTTCAAGCCATAGATTGCACCTTTATTGGTGTTGTATTTCCAGACATAGAGGGGAGTTGCTCTGGGGCCACATAGCTCTGTCCCAGCTGGGAATGGCCAGAAGGGCTGACTGATTGCAGTCCCTAACAGTGCTCCACAAAGGTGGTTTGCAAATCTAGGAAAAAATCCAGGGTCTGTTTCATCAGGGCATCAAAGGCTGGGTTTTTTTAACATCAGGCTAGTACTGCTTCCCAGCTGGAATGTGTTAACTGCAGGCATTATTGTCAGAAATGGCAAACATCAGGTAACATTGCGCTGTGGAGCTGGAAATGATTCTCAGACTTCTCTTACCGCTCTTATTCTTGAAATCTATATCCTGTCTTTTCCCTCATAAGGTCCAGGCCTGTGTTTCTTGCTGTTTGCTATTAACTTTGTGCCTGTTCTGTTCAAGGTGTGATTTAGCACTAAATGTCAGCCTTCTGGAATGTTCTTGTCAGAGATGTGGGGATAGGATAATGTTTGCTTCCCTGTTATTTTTGTCATGTGTCTGTACCTGGAGAATCAAAGCAGGGCTGAGCTCTGACAGGTCTGACTCTGTCTGTCTGGGACCGTTTTGCAGATAAGGATTTTAGAGTTTAAGAGCCATTCAGAAAACACTCCAGGGCTCCCAGCAGTGAGAGCAAAGGCCTTGGAAGCACGAGCTGAAGCTGCTTTTGAGTAGAAATGATGTTTTAGAACTGTGTCCCCACCTTCTGCAATGAAAGTTTACCCAGTGCATCTTGGTGTACCATCAGTAAGATTCTTCCTAGTTGATAAAAGATTATCCATTGAAAAAAAAGCAGTGTAAGTTCATTTAAAGTCCTCCTTATTACATAAAATGGGAGACTTAGCATTTCTGCATTTTATTATATATTCATATTTAGTTGCTGCATTTCTGTCGCTTAGATCAATCATCTTTGTGCACAATCTCATTTGTTTCATTTGTGGGTTTTCTGGAAGAGAGGTGAAATTATTCGCAGCAAAAACTGAAAATAGGGGAAAAGCAAACTTTGATGTGATAGAATATTATCACAAAGTGGATTCTTGCTTACTCTTACTATACCTATGTAGATATATTTGATTCCTTGTTACCAGGTTAAAATGTTAATGATAACTATTGCAGGATAGCTGGATACTTAAAGTCACAGAAAAGGAAAAACTTCTGAATTAACTGCTAAATAGGCAGTGTAAACTGGGGAGTCCTTTGGACCAGTCCCATCAGGCCCTGGAAGTTTGAGGACCTCAATATTTCATAGAAGCCACAGTCCTCTGATGGAGAGAGATCTGCAAATAGCTGGAGGGTCAGCTCTGATCTCTCTGGTTGGAATTTGTCCAGGGGGGCTCTTGTCTGTGAGGTTCCCTCCCACACCTCAGTCCTGTGCATTTGTTGTGCACATTTTACTGAGCAGAAAAGGAGGGCTGCTGAAAGCTGCCTTAAAAGCACAGGCTCCGAAGGGATCGGGGGAAAAGAGGGCAAATTCTTTTTCATTCCCATTTGTACAAATAATTCGCAGATTAAGGGTTTTGGCCGAGAGAGAGAGGCTCAAGCCTGAAATGTATGGCCCCCATGTGGGCTTCATACAGAGCAGCTGAACAAAATGCTTCATTTCCAAAAGCCACCGCTCAGCTTCCCACTCTGTTCTCAGGGAGATGATGAGGAAGAGAAAAGACGACGAGTTTGCAGCTGATTAATCACTGGGAAACAGTAATCACTGGTGCTGTGTTTGGGATCATTATTCAAGGACTTCCAGACAGAAATAAACCCAAGAACTACCACAGTAGCTTTCTCTAATTATTTTTCTGTGCTCAGCCCTACTTTGTGTATTGAGTGAACCATTCCTCTTCTTCCAGTTTGTGGGCAGTGATCTCTGGGGCACAGATTCAAACCCTCCTGGGGAGCTCATTCTAGAAGCTGACTCAGTGTGACCATATTTACAGCTTTGAAAGAGGCTGTTTGTTATGGAATTCATTCTGAAATCATAGCTAAGGGTTTATATAGCATGTTTAAATGTATAGATCTGCTTGAAAAATAGTGTGAGATAGATCTTTGTCCTGTGTAAGTTGGCACAGCCTCTCCAGAGCAAAAAGAAACCAAGTTTCCACCCACAGAAGTTTGGACCCCTTTGATTTTCCTTTTCTCTTCTGTGTGTATAATGCATGGAGATAGAAGACAACCCCCTTTAATCTGGGGAGAATTTAGACACTCATCAAGCACTAAAGAGGCACCATGCCGAGGCTGAGCTGAAATCCCAAGGATGAAATCAAGTAATTGCTTTATCTCTTTCTTTTCAGACATCTAGAGAGACGCTTAAAGGCAAAACTAAAAGTAAATGAATGAAGTGAGCCAAGTGGATTTAGGGGTGGGTGGATGTATTAAACTTGCAGGGAAAATAGCAGCAAGTAGGTGACATTCAGTGCAGCTTCCATTCAGGCTGCAGTGGGGCTCTCTCAGGCCTCTCACTGAAGGGAAAATGTGCTTCAGAAAGGACGAGAAGTTGGAGCTCAGCTTTGTTTTTTAAAGTAGCTTGTAATCAATTAACTACCATAAATACTGTGTTCAGCAGTTAACTGTCTTCATGTCTGTAATTGCTCTGAGATCCCAATATTTGCCCAGGCCCTGAGCTGTTGCAGTAGTGATTTAGTGATTTTTCTGGTGAATATAATTTGAGAGATTCCTATTTGCAAAAAGACAAAAAGTCTAGAGGAGGGAAGGCAGGGGAAGGTTGAGCACTCTTTTTAAATGAGCTATTGAGTCTGCATAACAACATGACCATTTTACAGTCACATTCTGTTGCAGCCAGTTTTTCATACTTTGCAATAGGTTGGGATCTGTTTATTGCTACTGGAGGGCTTTTTTTTTCCCCCTCAGCTTTTTCTCATGTAGATGGTTTTATGCTTCTCATCTAGGTTAGGAAAAAGAAATGCAAATTTTTTACCAGACTTGAATAACCAAGCTGTTTCCAAGGAAAAAAATTTCAGGCTTGGATGTTAGGTTCTGGGCAAAGAATTAATGGTATTTTTGAGCTCACTTTGTGTAAACCAGTAAATGAACAGTGATATGGCAAACTTAAGTAAGGCTACTAATAAAAAGGTTAAAAAACCCCATCAGGTTCTTTATTTATGGCAAGGAGGCTCCTGGCTTGCTGGAAAAACTATTGACATCAACTTTCAGCTGCAAAATGAGTTTAGACTCCAGGCCAAATTTTGCCTAAACCCCAAGGCCAGATTTGCACAAAAGCTCAGCCTAAAAGCTAAAAAGGAAAGAAATGAGCAAATTTCTGTAGGTTGGGTCTCAGAATTGCTGCCTCTGGGTGCTGCCTGCTCCCAGACTCCAAATGTGGTAATGCAAGTTCAGCCTGAAAGTCTGCACCCTAGATGTGTTGTAGCTTTAATTTGGCCCCTGAGAAGGCCAATTAACTCATACAGACCTAATGACAGCTCATCTGCACTTTAATTAACTGGGGCTATGATGATATTCAGTACAGGAGCCATACAAAAATGCCACTCACATTTCACTTTAAGTGTTCAGTGTCAGACACCATCACCCAGGAATGAGCTGCTGCTATTAAATTTCATAAACAATCATTTGAAATAAAGAGTTGTCACAGGAGCAGACTTCAGCAGCATTTTAATGTTGCATCAGTGGCACTGCTGAGCTGAGAATTGCAGAACTCCCCTCCAGTCAGAAAGGGAAGGTCACCAGGTCTTGGTCATGCTCGCCTGAGTGGCCAGGTGTTACCTGGGGCTGGTTTGTCTCTTCCTTCTGGAAGTTCCAGATGTTGTTTGGGAGATCCTGAGGCCACCAGCCCTCCCTTGGCATCTGCCCTGGGAGCACCCGAGTGTGTGTGCCAGTCCTGGCTGGGGCTGGGAGCTGCTTGCCACTGAACTGGCTCTCCACAAGGAAGGATGGTGGCAGCAGGGCAGTAATAAATTCAGAACAGTCGCTGGCATGGCCAGAGTGGGAGGATATTTACATTTTGTTTCCCATATCCACGTTCTGAAATGTTTGGTTTAAGGGCACCATGTGTGTGATGTGGCTGGGGGATCTGAGTGCTCACTGACTGATTTCAGAGCTGAAACAGCAGCCAGCTTTTCCCCTTGTGTCCTGAGTTCCTGCTGCAAACCAGGGCTCAGGCAGCACCTGGGGACCCTGTGCAAATGCTGGTGCTGCTTTTAGGACTGAGGAGCAGGGAGCTCTGAGGAATGGTGGGAAATTCAAGTTGCCTTGAGGAAATAAATGATTCCTGCTCAGTGCAGAGCTGTGGAACTTATGGCCCTGCCAAAGATGAGATCCATGACTGCACCTCCTAAACTACATCACCTTGCTAGGAGTGCAGGTGAGAACTAACTCAGGCTCCTGTTTGGCAGCTCTTTGGGTTTAGTGTTTGGGGAACCTTGGTATTTCTGGGAATCCAGAAATGTTTGGGTGAATCAGCTCAGTCAAAGAAGGAATTGTGCATATGCACTGTTTGAGGAGTTTGCAGTTCACTCAAATTGTGAAATCAGGGCAGGGAAATGGTGGCATTTAACCTGTGCCTGTGTGGCATGAGCTACTGCCACAGTTCATGCCTCCTGGCATCATTATTCTCTGCAGAAACAGAAATAGTTCCTGAGAGTTAATAGATGTTCAGTTCTTTGTGGATGTAATAGTAATTCTCAACAAAACAAATACATTTTTTTAACTATCCAGTCACTTTGGGAGTTGCTAGACAGAGTTCTCAGTTCTCTGGTCAGTTCAGTGGGAGTAGTTCTTTCTGCCTGCAGTAAGGCCAGATCAGGCTCAGTCTCCAGGAGTGTGATACCTTGGAGCAAGTTCATGGATTCTAAGAGGAGCTGCCAACGCCATCTAGAGTTGAGGCTGCCTGGGATTTCTCATTATTACAGGAATTATTGTAAGGAAATAACACCTATTTGTCAGCACTTTTGGCAGAAATACTGTAAAAGGGAGAAATAAATACTGTCCATTAGCACAGTGCCTTTTTCAGCCTCACACTGAAAAAGGAGAGATGTGCTGCAAGTTCCTTCTCTTCACTCAGGGGGATGTTTCATTTTCCCTGAAGCAGCTTTTTGCTTCTTGAATCCTTTTCCTTTGCTCTTGAGTGCCAGGTCTGGTAAGGTGTGACACACCCAGTCATCCCCCTCATATCTGCAGTTCCAAAAAACCTGGAGAATTCCAAACCTACCATGGAAACATGCTGCTTTAATCAGGATTTTTATCAACTTTTGCTTGGCTCCCCCAGGTGTTTCAGGGTGCTTTCATAGTAGGTGCAAGGAAATTCTGGGAGATGGAAATGAGGATTTCTGTGTAAAATGTGGGATTTGAGGGGGTTTAGAAGGAAAGATGAACTGGGGGAAATGTTCAAGTGCCACAATTTCCTGCAGACAGTGCCTGTTTTTCAGGTGGGAAGGCTGTTCTGAGGGAATGGTCTCAGATCCCTTCCCTGCAGCATGCTGGAAGTGGGGCTGGAGCTGGGATGAGCAGGATGGTTACCTCGTGATAGCAGAAAATTCTTATTTGCTCCATGTCATCCGTTAAGAGTTTCATCCTGCTTTGTGTGAGGAATGTGATCCTGAGTGCAAGTAGTTAGTTTTAAATGAGATTGAAAACAGCCAGTATTTAGTATTTTAGTGAATAATCTAGAGACTAGCAATCAAATCTAGGTGTGCCAACTTCTATCTTACTTCTCTGCCCATTAGCCCGTGCTCACCTTTCAAGATTTGTTTCAATTGGCAGCATTTCTAATGAGAAATGCAGCTTTAAAAGCCAAAAGAACATTTGTCTTCTTTAGTTCTGGAGGTGCTTTATTGTGAGGCTTGAAGCTTTTTGAGTTGGGGGCAGTGTTGAGGCTGGAAGGAAATGAATGGAAAATGCAGAAGAGAAGGAGATTTAATAGAACAGAGTTGTTCATGTGGTTATGGGAATTCAATGTGCCCAAGAAGTTCCCTACTTGACTGTATCAATCAATCAATTCCCACCAACTTAAAGTACTAATATTCCATCAGTGAGGTTTATTTATGCTCTTGTTGTAATAACTTTACAAATGCTATGAAGAATCCTTTATTTACATTAATAATGCCACTAATATTTCCTGGATCTGGTGAAGTTATTGCTTTTTGCTGCTTAAGGAGATATGGTAATTCAAGTATAGAAGCTTGAAGGAAATCTGGGAGAGGAGTTTCTCTGAAAGGAAATGAAGCTAAAGCTCCTAGGAAATATTTCTAGCCCACATCAGATTCAACTATCTCCAGCAGAGATATTTGCCAGTGGGTGTTCAGTGGGTCTGTTCTGAGCATGGACATGATGTGAGGCAGCAGTGACAGGGGCCAGGGTTCTCCTGTGCTCCAGATGGATGGGATGGCCAGGGAGGATGAATCAGCTCTGCTGCCCGTGGCTGAGGCTGGGAGAAAGTCCCAGAAAACAGAACTCTGCTGGGAGTCTGCAGGGAGCTCTGGCAATTGCCATCAATGCTTGAGGAGCAGACTGGAGCAGGCTGAGTGGGTTTGTGGGGCGAGGGAAGGGTGGCATGGGCTGGGGACAGAGCAGCACAGCTGGGACTCAGCCCCTCCCTGGCCCTGCTCTGCTCTTGGGGCAGATAATTTTAATAATTGTGTCTGGTGGTTCATTCAGCAGACAGCGCTGCTCACAGCCTCCAGGCTGAAATCACCACTAACAGTCCTGTAAGAGCCTCTAAAGCCTTTGAATGCAAGATAAGGTGGTGTGGTTGTGAAATGCTGAGCAGTAAATATTTTGCTTGTTTGCTTCTACTTAAAATTGAATCTTGGAGGATTTACATGCAAATTCTATCAAGTACCAATCTTTGTTCAGCCTTTGCTACGTGTTTTGATTTTTTTTTTTCCCCTCATTAATTTGAAAGCATTTGGGAAAGGAAAAGAGCCAGTGTTTTCTAATTGGCTAACATAAAGGGAAATTGCTAAATCCATATGTGGGCACCAGACTGTGCTTTGCTTCTTAATGGGGCTAATTTTGCTGAGACCTGAGGGACCCGAGCATCACAAATCAGGTTGCCTGTGCAGGTATTTCAGTTTGAGGCTGGTTCAGTTCTCAGCTGTAGGGGCCTGCCAAGGGGGCAGGAGTTACATCTGCATACTTGAGGAAAACATTTGAATTGCTGCTGGAATCCAGATTATTTACTATGATAAGAACATGTAGCTTATATATTGGAGAATTTAATTTATCCTGCCCAGATTTTCAGTCAGTCCCAAGAAAGCCAGAAGGAGTAAGTCCATTGCTGTCACTGAGATGCTATCACACCCTTATTTTTAAGATGATTTGGACTTTCTTTGCCTTCTGTAAATATTATTGAGAATGAAATCTGTCACCTCTTTGCAATTAGACTGGCATTAAATATCGAACAAATTTTTGTCTCCTCTTCCAGCATCTATACTATTGCTGACATCTCTTATGTGGAGCTATGTGAACAAAAAATGAAAATACGTTTAAATATGCATTTTCCCATTGCTTGAGTCAACCACTAATATATTGATCTACCTTATTGATATACCTTAGTATATTTTGGTTTTATACTTGGAATAGTATCACTCTCCATTACATAATCACCCTTTCAAAGACCCAAGGCATTTTTGAGCACTAGTTAAAGCCCCAGGCATTTCTTTCTGCAAAAGAACTTTTAGTTATTTTACTTTAGCTTCTGCTTATTTAGAAATGAGTGGCCTAAGGTAACTCAGCATCCCTAGGAGAATGATGGATATGGTGCCTCTGTTGTGGGATTAGCTTATTGTGGGTAACAAACCTTCGTCTGAATTCAGAGTTTTATCATCTTGGCATAACTACAGTGAGAGCTTTATGGTTCATTCTTGACCAGTTGATCTGAAATGCTCTTATCACCACTGCTTCCACAAAGGATCCCTTAGCTCTTGATCTCTGCAGGTTTCTGACCTGCAGTTTTGGGAAATACAGTGCATTTAAAATAGTTAAAAATCTATTTCCAGCTCTTTTGCATTTGAAAGATCTTGGTCCTGTAAGAATATTTTGTCTTCAGTTCTCCTGTAGGGATCAGCATGAGAGCTCTCAGAGGAGCAGAGCTGACAGAAGCCCAGTGGAGCAGCAGGATTTGGGCAGCTGGGAGCTCCTCGTGCCTGCTGCTGGGAGAGGGGAGGCTGGAGCAGCAAGGCACCAACCTGGCTGCAACAGCTTTGCTCTTTACCTGTTCTGCTGTGGATTAAATGAGAACAGATTTTTGGCTCCGAGCATCTGTGCATAAATTCCATCTGAATAGGAGGCGAGTTATGAAATGAGATCAGCTCTGAGAAGTAATTCCAACCACAGCTAATTTTTTTTTAGGAAAAGGAATATAAATTGCTACCTTTTGAGCAGCCAAAGAAAATGAGGGGCTTGTGTAGGCTCTGAGATGTTGCCAGATTTTGTATTGATTCGTGTTAAGTCTGGTTTGCTTGAAAGGGTGTTTCAGAGTGGGTGTGAATTTTCTGCATCCAGAGGATGTATGTACCTTCAGCTGGGCTGAGGGCAGGTACAGAATGCTTCAGTTTGATCCACACCACCAACAGCCACCTGTCTGAGCAGAGCAGAGCGGGCTCTGCTGACCTTTCTTGCTCCTAGAATGTGTCTCCACCTGCATTTCCTGATGTGGGCGCTGGCTGTGCTGGCATCTGTGCTCAGGTGAGATGGGAGCAGTTACCAGCTTGGTGCAACTTTCACCTGCTGCCTGGCTGGGCTGCATCTGGAGGAGAGATTGTTTGGGGTTTGTTCTGTTTGCTGAGTTTTCTGAGCTGAAGGATGACAGCTGAGGAGAGGGCACAGGAGGGCAGAAGTAAACACTGCTCGTGTAAGGAGGAAAATCCAGTGGCACAATCATGACAAATAGTTGTGTGTATTGATGACAGTGCTCACTGTGCCAGGAACCCTCTGCTGTGCTCCAGGAGAGCTCTGGCCGTGAGAGATGGCCTGGGAAGCTTTCCCAAAGTGCTGTGTACACTGCTGGGGGCTCACAGGCCACTTCAAAGCAGCTCTGAGCCAGGCAGGCGTGCAGATCTCAAGCACGCAGCAGTGCCCTTTGAAAGGGGCTGCAGAGGGCTCCCCCAGCTCTCCTGCTGCAGGGCAGCTGATGGCAGGAACTCTGCTCTCTGTGCCTTTGTGGGATGTTGGACATGCTGTTTGCTCCAGCTGAATTGGGGTCTCTGACTCCAGAGTGGGGAGAGCAGCCCACCTCTGCCTCTGGTAAGAGCTGCAAGGGTCTGGGGCTGGTTACTGCAGCCAGGGCATCCCGGGGTGTTTATCCCCAGTCAGGACTGGGGTTCAGAGGGAATGTGTGATCTGCAGAGTGCCTCTGCTAGAGCTGGTTCTAATTAGTCATTTTTATGAGCTCCAGAGTCAGACAAAAATGAGGAGCCCTCCCCTTGTGTAGTTTCCTGTTTGCTGGGTGCATGTAAAAGAGATCTGGCCCTGATGTATGTTAATAATGAGCTGATAATGTAAGCCAGCTGAGAGATGTGGAGTTAGTCTGGTGTGCTGCCAAGCAGGAGGTGAAAGTTCAGGAACTGACTCATGTTGCCAAGACCTGGTCCTGTGGAGAAGGTCTGCTCATTAATAGATTGAGTTTCTCATTAGGGCTACAGAGCATATGCTTACAGCTTTTGGGTTGCAGGCTGAAACCCAATCCCAGTAAAAGCCTGCTGAACAGAGAGGCAGATTTACTGGTAAATAAAGGATTAAAGGAACACTTGGCAGGGTTGTTGGACTGGAAACCTAACTGGCCTTTGAAGATTTCTCCATATTGTAGGTCCTCCCTTTAAATTTATACCGAGAAGAGATGTGCTCTGCTCTTTACCACGCAGCCCAGAGGGCAGGAGCTTTCCGTAGTCTGCTCTGTCTCCAGCAAGGGTAGAAGATGCTCATATCTGTCTTCCAAATCAATGCATGATATTGCCTTTCAAGTAAAAGTTGTTAGCTCAGAGGAGCCTGGTGTAAACAAGGCTTCCCTCCCACTCCCCCCTCTCTTGGAGGCCTTGTCTGCCCAGAGAACAAGGCTCTGCATTAGTTTTCAGAGCAAGCAGCTCAGCATTTACAGCATCTCTAAAACTACTCTTGTTCTCGTTGGTTTTTTGAATGAGAGTCTCCAGCAAACAGGCACCACTGCCTGCTTGGGTTACAGCCTGTGACGTTCATTGCAGCTGGCCATGAATGGACTTCATCCTTGGCTGAACAGCTTTAGCAAACTGAAATGCAGACAGGTTCAAACAGACTTATAAAGGGGGAAAAAATGTATAGCAGTCCAAAAGCCCTACAGCTGACAAGAGTGCTAATACAGCACTTTGGGAATTCAGGGTGGCATTAGCTTTTTATTTCTTTATTGAAGGAAAAATGATCCCTAGGAAAGTTTTGGTTCTTGAGTGTGGATGATGTAATGGCTCTTGTACCGCTCTGCCTTTGCTGGCAAGGGTTACCTGGGGAGACATGGAGCCAAAAGGAACTGCAGGATAGGCACTGGATGCTGGTCAGGACGGTCAGTTTCCTTTTCTTGTCATGAACTGGAGCCATTGCTTTGTTAGCTGATGAAGGAGACTAAACTGCAGGAGTGGAGACAGCCTGGATTTTATCGAACCCCTTCCAGCAGAAGGGTTTCCTTTGTTCCTGCCTGCCCAGGAGCCACAGGCATCTTTAGTCATTGCTGAAGCCCTACTGCCTGGCTCCAGCAGCCGTGCTAGAGCACAGGCTGTGCTGCAGCCAGAGGTCTGACAGCAGCACAGCACACTTCCAGCAGGGACAAGGTACCAGCTTGTGCCTGCTCAGGCACCATGTGGCCAGCCAGTTCAAGAGCTGCACTTACAGCTTATCCTGCAGAAATGAGCTCTGGTTGTGAGCACAAATACATGTTTCACCTGTGCTTGTCCATGCAGCACGTGTCCTTGTGGTGGTACACGCTCTTGCTGTTGCACAAAGAGCTGTCGTATTCTTTTGTGTCCATAAGAATGAACAGAAGGATTTTTTCTAACTCCAAAACCTCTATTGAATATCACAGACCAAGAAGTGGTTGTGGAGCCCACCAGGCACTGAAATTCACATCAGTGATGGAATTCCTGCAGCAGAGAGGCTGCTGGGGATGAGCAGCTGTGGTCCAGCTTGGCTCAGTGCGTGTGTCACCACAGCAGTGTCACAGCTCCTGCCTGGCCCTGGGCACAGACTCACAGCCAGGTGACAATGGGGACTGCCAGGCCCTACAGCCTCCTCCGCCCTGAGCGTGCCTTGGTGTGCCAGCCCCTCACTGGCAGTGAGCTCCTGGTGAAATCAGCTTTTATTCAGCTGCCACCCCAGCCCCTGCTCCAGGCTCTGCCAGCAGAGCTGCTGTGGCAGCAAAGCCAGCGGGGTGTGAGTGCTGCTGGGGTGAGTGGACAGCAGACATTGCATTGGGACATCTCTGGCCAGACACATCAGTCCCTTAGAGGGCAGATAAAAACACTCCTAATGCTTAATAACAGAAATTTGGAGGAGATCTTATGTAAACATATTCAGCGAGCCCTCATTAATTTCCCTTTGGAGCCAGGCTGAATGAAGATGAGCTTCAAAGAAAGGAAGAAATTAAATTTGTTGTTAAGGACTGCACATGTTGGAAAAATTGTAGGAGGCACTGTGTGTTTTTAGCTGTGTGAATTAGGGATCTGTGGCAGGGACATGGGGGAGGAGGAAGGTTTGGAAGTTATATTAGGAAAGGATAAAAATAGGGCTTACAAAATGTATGGCAGGGCTCTGTTGCATTGATTTGCAGGGAGCTCTCAGTGATTCTTGAGCACAACAGCACTTTAGGAGCACGACACATTCAACCTCTTGAAAAGATGGTGCAAGTCATTTGCTCTGTGCAGTTTTGTGGTGCTCAGCATAACAAACTGGCATCCATCATTGTCATTTGTCTTTGCCAATGACTTCAAGGACGCTTGAGAAGCAGCAGAAGGTAGGATTCTGCTTCCCACCCACCCCAGAAAATACAGAATTACTCTGTTGTACCTTCAGAGCTGCACAGCTTTGCCTCTGGCATTGATGCCCTCCCTGAAGTTGCAGCAGGCTGTTGCTCTGCTTTGAACATTAGCTGGATCCAGGTTCTTGTCTCCATCTTAGGCAGGCCTTTATCTCTGGCTTCTGAACGTACTCCTTTGTATAAACTGCATCTTGGAAAGCACACCTTGGTCCCATTGGCTTCTGCATCCTAATTCCAGAGCTGGAATTGTCAGGAGTGTTCTCCCAGACACTTCCTCAGGTATGGCACTGATGGAGTGTTTTGCTCTGGCCCTTCCTGGGCAGGTTATAGCAAGGCATTAGAGCAGACTTCTCAATCATCTTCTCTGCCTTAAAAACAGAATTAAAACCACGTGTTCATCATTCTTCTGCTGCATTTTCTCACTGTGATTTAGCATTCTGTCAGGTCTGCTTGTGTTCCTCTGGAAGATTCCCTCTTCTGGATCTCATTTTTCCTTTTGTAGTTTTGCCTTCCCCCTTCTCACTGCCAACACCACAACCACTTTGTTCTCCCTGTCCTTTCTGGTGGGGGTGAACTGGGAAGAAGAGATGCCAGAAGGGCTGGGGTTGGGGGCTGGGGCTTGAGGAGCCCCTTCCCTCCTGCCCCTCAGTACCAGGGCTCACCAAACCCAGGGGAGAGCTGGGCTGCTCCCACCAAGCTTTTGAGTCAGGACAGGAGACTTGGGAGCCAGAATTTGGGGGCTGGGGAGGAGCTGCTCACCCCAAGACCCACGGTGGCCTTTGCTCTCTTAGCAGCAGGCAGGGTGCTTTAAACACAGCCCTTGGAGGTGCTGGGAGCACAAAGACACCAGTGCTCCAGCCATCCCTTTTGATTAATCCCTGGGAAAGAAGGTGTTTAACCAGATAAATTTCCGCTTGGTTTCTGTCCTGCTGCTCTTCTGGAATGATGAGTTGCTTTGTGCTCTGTGACAAAGAATTGCTTGGAGGTTAAAGGTGATGCTGAGTTCATTTCCCCAACAGGCAGGCCTGTCCCTCACCCCTTCAGCCTCCTTTCTCAATTAATCTTCTCATAAATCCTCATTGCATCTTTGAAATGGAGATGATTAGCAGGGCTGTAGCCAGGATTTTGGGATATTCTGGCGTGCTTTAAATCACAGTTTGCATACAAGCAACTGTTTAATACATGCAAGTATTAAAAATGTGCATGCATTGCATCTGTTAGCGTTCCAAATCCTTCATGAAGGAGAGGAGGAGAAAGGAAAGAAGGATAAGTGGCTGCTTTGCTCTTAAATTAAATTTTCATATAAATAATAAACTTTTTTTTTCAAGACGCAATTAAAAGATATTTTTGGGGGAGGGCCGCTGCTGGTATAGCACATGGTGATTTTTCTCTTTTATGAAACTTGATTGATTTATACCAGTGGTGAAGCCTTCCTGAGAGTGGAATTCTGCAACAGTGAATGCTGATCCAAGTCAGTACTTCCAGGGCCTTTTATTCTCCATGATTTAGATGTTTTACACTGAATTTGCAGATTCCAGGAGACGCCAGGCAGCGGAGGTTGGGGCTCTTGGTTCCCACTCGGCAGAGCTGACAGACTGGAGTCTAATCTTGGCAGCATTTGCTGCCTTGCCTTGCCAAGTCCCATCCATCAGCAGCAAGGCTCTTACATCCCCTTGCCTCCCGTGCCCTGGTGCTTTCACCTGCTGCCCACGCAGTGCCCTGCCCTGCTCCTGCCTGCTGGCTGTGCTTGGCTTTGGTAGAACCTCCTGGAAAACCCAGCTTCACTGCCCGAGTTCCTGTCTGGATAGTGACAGAAATGATTGCAGCTGTTGGGTATTGAGGTGCTGAGGTGGGATGAGAGGTCAGAAGGGGTTTGTTCCCCACGGAGCCCAGCACCCTGGGAATACCAGCCCTGAGACACGAGTTGCTAGTTGGGAATGGATCAAGATGTGTGCTAGAAGTGTGTTACAGACCCCAGGGAAAGTCTGGCTCAGGTCTGCTTGCAAGAAACGCCTTTTTCCTTTTCAGCCTTGGAATTACTCACTGCCAGGTTATAGCTGGCTCTTTGAGTAATGTCCCTTGTACCTGTGTAATGCAGAGCCCAGTGCAGGCTGGGTCTCAGTGTGGGATTTGTGAGATAAATCCTGTTGTTCATGTTGCTGGCTGGCTTTATTTTTCATTAGGACCTATTTGCAAGAAAAAATACTCTTTATTTTCTTTCTGAATGGTAAGAAGAAAAGCATTGTAATTCATTTATTGAGTCCTCTGTGTCCTCCTTGTACACTTTTGCAGCTGAAAGCTTCATCCTGTGCAGGTCTGAGCTCTTTGGTGCTCTTGGTTCTTGTTGGTTTTCGTGGCAGTCAAGAGTGCTGAGCAAATTGCCCCATTCAGGCTCTAGGACCCTAATCTCTCTTTAAACAAGGAGCTGTGCAAAGCAATTCAGTGTCTTAACAGAGGAGTGAGTGCCTATCAGCATCTGACAGAGACTTAAACAGCAGAGGAAAGCACAGAGCTATTAAAAACTGGAGAAGGAGATGCAGGACAAGGAATTGATTCATTGCCAAGGCCAGAACTTGTTCAAGTTTGTAACTTACATCTTGCATGTTCCCGTTTTTATGGCACTTGAGAACTTTAAAAAAAACCAAACCAACTAACTGTGATATTCGTGTATTTCAATCATTATGGCATTCTGGCCAAACTTTAAAATGTTGGGGAGGCTTTGGTGAGCCATCCTGTAAGGCTAAATTTGATACATCCCCTGCAGAGAAGTGCCTTTCACAGAATTGTGCTGCCATGAAAATTGGATTTCTTCGGCTGTGTGTCTTCAGTGGGAGATGAGCAGTGCAGGTCTCTGAAAAGGCGCTGCTGAAGGTAGAAAATGCTGCCCACATTGTCTGCTTTTCCCCACTCTGTGACTACCACTGGCTTGTTTTTGCCTGCTTTAAAGCCCAGAACACCCCCCAGGCAGGCAGTGTTTCACTTTGCCTTTTGTGTGATGAGCTCCACGTGGTTTTGACTCGCAAGTCAATCAAACTGAACGATAGCTGCTGTCATTTCCCCACCAGACAACCTGGGCTGCAGAGGTTTCCTGTGCCTGCCACGTGTCCGTGATGGAGCTGGCAGTAAACCCCAGTGTCCTAAATCCTCCTCTTCCCTCCAGCTGTCAGACAGGCTGAGGTGCTCTTTGCTTTGTCCTTGCTGTGCTGCCACAATGGCTGGATGCAGGATCCGTGGGGTGTGCCACCATGGGTGCAGGATTCGTGGGGTGTGCCACAGTGGCTGCAGGATCCATGGGATGTGGCTGCAGGATCCATGGGGTGTGCCACAATGGATGCAGGGTCTATAGGGTGTGCCACCATGGGGCCAGCAGGGCTGCAGGGAAAGGCCAGCGTGTGACATTTTGCCCGCCGTGTGCTGCTCACAGGACTCTGACATTTGCAGCCTCTGGCCAGCACAAAACCTGAATAGTGTCTGTATGGAAGTTTTCCACCCCTTTTCTCTTAACAAAACCTTGCAGTAGTGGAAATTGGAGGTTCCAGGTATTTATCTTTGATTCCACACAGCAAAGTGGCTTAAATGGGTCAGATGGCCTCGGCAGTGGAGACAATTGGGAATGGCAGCCCTGGGAGGGGGAGTGATTCTGGAAATCTTCACTGACCTTTGCATGTACACTGTTGTTTTACAGACTCTTAAGGTCATCAGGCAGTCTGAGAAAACCATTTATAGATTTCAGTCCTGAATGTCAGGCAGCCTTTGACTAACAGAGCCCTGTGAGTAGAGGGTCAGAGAGAAGACAGGCCTGTAATAAAAGGATATCTTGGTATTTTGCAGCCAAAGGAGGGCATGTACAGAGCTGCAAAAAACATCCCAGTTTTTTGTTTTGTTTTTTTTTTGCAGGCTGTTATTAAAATACTGGAAATGCCTTTCTGGTGTGCAGTTTTCTGAGTTCTGTGTTTCCAAAATAGACTTTAAAGCTTCTCTTTCCTGTTGGTGAAAGGGCTGTGCCTCACAAGCAGCTATTTGTGGTTTATACACGTGTCTGTTGTGTTGGTAATCCTGAGGAAAATGGAACAACCTGACAGATGTTGGATAAGGCTTTAGAATGCAGAGGTCTAATCCTGGCTTCTAATCGATGCAACTGAAACAAGGAGTTTTACATGTGGCTAATGGCAGTGCTCTGGGTGGGCTGCACGTCAGTGCCAGCATTCTGATCACCCTGCTAATTCTGGGGGAGTTCCCTGGCAATGAGCTCTAGCATCTAACCATGCTCTCTTGGAAAGATTTTTTATCCCCTAGGAATTCCCATCATTTAGTTTTGGTGACCATCCCATTGTTTTTGTGTTTGCAAGAGTGCAGAGGTTGCTGGTGTACCTTTGTTCCGTCCTTGCTTTAGGTGCCTGTCGTGCTCTGACAGCTCTGAAATGCCACTGCTCTGCCTCTGCTGGAGAAGAATGGGGCAAGTGTTCACTCTGTACTAAATCCAGGATTGTCTGTAGGACTTCAGTGAAGGTTTGATCTGTGGTAATGTACAGAGGATAAATTCATAAAGGATATACTCTCAAAATGGGAGAGAAGTCTATTTAATAGAATATTGCTGCAGTTTTTCATTTAACGATGTACTGAATGAATGAAGTTAATATCTCCCACTGAAATAAAGTAGGAAATTTGTTCACAATAACTGATTATAATGTCTCCCAACAATCTTTGCAGTGTGGTTTAATTGAACTGTGATCTAGGCTAAATAAGACTGTGTCCATATCTGGGCTTAAAATATGTCTGGTGACCAACCAGACTCTGTACTCCCATGTATGTGACTAGGAATATCCCATCCCAGGTCAATCTGCAAAACCCTGCAAGTACCAACCTATCCTTAGACTTCAGCTTTCAGTTTAGGGAGCTCTGGATTCAAAAAAGGACTGCTAAAATAATTTTGTTAGCAATAATTTTGTTTGATGAAATTGCCCTCAGCAGGTGCTCACAGAACATTTGATAATAGGCTGCAATTTCCCCCAAACGTTTGCTCTGTGGATTTCTCGGCCAGATTTGTTTGCAGAGTTTATTTTTAGCTCCACAAATTGGTCATCTCAGGCATTTGACACTTGACATTGCCTGTGTGCAATTAGTCCCTGTGATCCCTCAGAGGATGGGGAGGCAGCTCTGATGGGCACACATGAGGAGCTGTGGCTCCTGCAGCTCCCCTGCCCCCAGCTGATGTTTTGGGATGCTCACAGAGCTGCAGCTTTTAGGCCAGAAGGGAGTTGGAGTCTGCAGTCAGGGGGGAATCAGTCTGGATGGGAAGACATGGGTGAGCCATTGCTCTCTTTGTTGCTATATTTTATCAACCTCACAGTCCACACTCTGTTCCATATCCTCAAGCTGAGCTTGTTCGGTTTAAGATTCCACTCAGCCTTTCCATGAGCAAAATTTCCTATTTCTAGAAGGTAAGAAAAGGGAACTTGCAGGGGATGAGAGTACAGCTAAGGTCATCCTGAGGTCTAAGTGAATGTATTTGCTGAGCTCTAGTTCTGAGCAAAACATTGCTACAAAGATTTCATGCACTCTGAAGTCCCTAAATGTGACTGAGTGTGGTGCTGGCACAGAAAATTAAGGGCAAATGAACCAGCAAACAGAGCTGTTGACATTTTGGGGTGAAGGAAGCATTTGTGCTGATTGAAGTGAATCTTCCCTCCTTTCGTTCTGTTCTGCAGTTCCTGAGCTGGAATGTGTGATTTGCTCTGCAGGAGCAGGACAGGTGCGGGGGGAGATGGAGTCAGAAGAGAATTGAAGGATGGGGATTTTGTCAGGGCATGGTTTGTGTCAGGTGCTCATCCAGGTGCAGGGGCAGGTGGGAATGGGTGTCCATGGAGGGAACAGGGATGATAATTTGCAGCATGTGCAGGATTTGAGGTGATGGTGGCACTGTGAATAATATTAGGTAGGGTTTGTTTCTTAAAACTCTGGTGGCATGGAATTGGAACAAATATTAAAACTAATATGGTGCAGCATTCAGTTACAGCTGGGTTCAGGAATGGAGGAAAGGTAGTTGGAAAGAGGAGGGAGAAGATCCTGCCTTAAAAGTTACAGAATTCTTGGTGGGAGCTCCAGCTGTGCTGCAGTGCTGGGGTTCCAGAAGGACACGCAGGCACTGGAATCTCTTCAGCTCTTTTCCCCTGGCTTGTCTCCTGCAAAGGGCAATTATAAATGTGCCTCTGAGGGCCAGGCAAGGTGCAGGAAGGCTTCTTGCATCACTCCCCCTTTCCATGGGCAGATGTCTTCTGCTCCTCACTGACTTCCCTGGCCCAGAACCTTCTGGCTGAGGGGACAGGCAGATGGTTGCCTTGAAGGCTCAGTGGCTCATCCAGCATCAGGCACTGAGGCTCTGTGGCCATTGGCCAGTAATCTCCCACCCAGCAGCTAAACCTTCATTCCCTGCCCAAAAGAAAGTCACTTCAAACCAACCTCAGAAAAGAGCAACTCCAGGATATTAAGCTTTTATGACTGTTCCAGTGAATCCAGCTCCATGTGAAATACCCCCAAAGAAAATTTCTCTTATGCTGGAATCCAAGAAATAATAATAATAATACAGATCAGAAGTCACTGTTTCCCATCCAGTGAACTCACTGGGTTGCAGGAATTTGAGCTGCTCTGTCACACTGGAGCCAGTGATGTGCTTAGCAGATGCCTGCTTGGGTTCAGATGAAGTGCTGCAGAGGCATATGATGCCAGAAGAAGGATTAAAAAGTCACCAGGCTGTTACAAAGAAGAAATAATTACTTGTAAGCCTTCACTTTTGTTCTTGGCTAATACTGGCTTTGTCTGATGGTTGTTAACCTCTTCCATGCAGGACTTCATCTCTGGGCAGCTGTGACTCCTGTTGGGTGATGGAAAGGGGTAAAGCATTTCAAAATGCAAAATTCTGTTCCAGAGCACCCGAAAGCACTGACAGGCAGAGCTGCTTTTTAAAAATTAGTTTTTCAGGTAGATAAAGTAAACACCACTTAATGGGTATTTAAAAGAATAACTTGTGCTGTGGAAGTCAGGAAAACCCATGGCATCTTGTTTAAATAGATTCTCTGATAAATTGAAGAACTTTGAGCTGATTAAGCATACAAAAGTGTTCTCTGGAAATGCTGGTAATTAATTATACTAGGATGTGAAAGTTATTGGGTAGAGATGAAGAGAATGGAACAAATCCCTTAAGTGATGGCCTGCAGTTGCTGATGCATGGTGTTGGTGTTCTAAAAATGAAATGGACAATTTTAACTACCAATTTTATCAGTAAAAGGCTTAAAGTGCATAAATAAATTGTCTAAAGTACAGCCTTCAGTATAGAAATAGAGGAATCCATTATGTATGGTATGAAAGTGGGTGGAAATCTTTTGACTACAATAAAAAAAGTGAAGCTTTTTTTTTCTTTCTGCTGTCAGTGTGGCCACATGGGTTTTGCTGTTTGCGTTCAGCTTTTCAAGGCAGAAGTTGCATGACTGTTTTTCTTAATATTGGGCCAAGTCCTGCATACCTCATGCATGTGATTAACCCAGGATAAATGAAGTGCCTGCAGAAATGAGCCCACTGTCTGTCTGAGGATGATGTGTCCTGGGAATTGCACAAAAACAGCTGCTAAGTCTCAAGCTTAGATCCTGACCAGCAACCCTTTGGAATCACAGGACTTCCCTTGTCTCTGCAGCCTGCTGAGTTTATTTCTGATTTGTGTGGCTCTGTGGAAGGCAGGGATTCCCTCAGGAGCCGTGGGGCCGTGTCTGGAGAATCCCTGGTCATAGAAACCCTTCAGAAACCTTGTGAGCTTGAACCAGTTCATGCTTTCCTTCCCCAAGTGCTCCTGTGCTTCCCCTAAGCACAGCCCTGCCCTCTTGGCTGAGCAGCAGGACACCTGAGAAAGGAATTCTCATCGGGCACCAAGTCAAACTCAGTAGCCAAACTGGCCACCGAGAAATTCTTGTCTGGCAAGCCAGGTGTTTTCACTGACCAGATGTTGGCATCTGTCCCAGGATGTCAGTGGCTGCGGGGAGGAGAGCAGATCCCAGCAGGCTCGTCCAGGGTGGGTGAAGGGGCTCACAGAGGAAATTCCTGTGTCTGTGATCCAGATTCTTGTTCTGCTGCTGGACCAAAGACATCTGTAGGTTTTCCTCTTCCCTTGAGAGGTCCGTGGTCCAAAGTGGATCTTCCTTGCATTCCTTTTAGAAGTGTTAGAGCACTTATGGATGGAGGCCTGACAGGCTCAGGTAAGGGGAATCAATCAGCTCAGGAGGTGGCATTTGTAGCATCTTTTTCAGCAGAATTAAGGTGTGTGCTGAGGACTGGAGCCTTGCAGGGTGGTAAGGTAAACCGATGTTTCATGTTTTAAATGTGATTCTGCCTGACAGACAGGGTGCTGTGCCGCTGATTCACTGTTCCTTTTCCTTTTTTTACCTTTTCATTTTGTTTTGCTTAAATTTCTGTCCAGTCATGGCAGTTTGCTCAGTTAGAACAGTTCCATGGCGGTTCATGAATTAAACATGAGGGAACACGTCTTAATTCCTTATTTCAAATTTATGGCTGCTGTCCTTCGAGAGTTCTGATTTCCCCCTCCTCTACATTTGTCTCCTTCTTTCCTTAATTACCTCCCACCTGCCTCCCAAAGCTCTTCATTCCCTGCACTCTGGCACTGCACACTGCACAGGACTGCAGCGGGGTTGTCTGTCAGCAGCCCTTTGGTGTCATGACAGCTATCGATTGTTTATTCATTACTTGAAAACATTTAATTAAATTTGACTGCATAATTAGCGCGTTAGCAGCCCAGACATGCCGGGGCAGCAGATGTGACTTGTGGAACTCCCCAGGCTGCAGCCCTCTGTGAGGAAGGTGGGAAGGCAGTGTCTCTGTGGTGTGTGTTGGGATCCTCAGGTGCTCCGAGTTCCAGATGAATCTCTGCATTCTGTGTTGTCCTTGTGGTTACCTTTATACAGAACCATAACTCCTTATTCTGATGGGATTCCCTGAGAACCCTGGAGCCGAGGACAAGCTCTGTTTTTTCAATACTCAAGAAGTGCAGCACTAGATGCATTTACCTTTTGTACCTATGGCAAATCCCTTCAGCAGGGGTTAAGGAGAGGTGTTGTTAGCTGTGTGGCATAATCAACACGTATTTGAGCTCTTCTCCTCTGTTATCTACCCTGATTTAGGCAATACATTTTGCCTTTCAGCAGTGTGTTGTTAATCTTAACAGGAAAACGTTTAGGTCAAAAGGGATCTGATGTTCAGCTGAAACTTGAAATTGGCCAGCACATGCTGGGTCTCTCTGTGTGCTTCTTACCCATTAGTACTTGTTGAAATACTTCTGGGTTGTCATGCCCATCTGCATTTAAAGAAGGTAGGAAATTGTCAGTATTTTACCACAGAGATATGGGCTCTAGTGCAGAAACAGTAATACAAGAGCAAGGTTACTTGACAGAGGGAGTGGAATGGTTGTCTGAGAGTCCTTAGAAAAGCAGTTTCTTTGCGCCTGGAGCAAAAGCTCCCTTTGATCCTGCAGGGCTGGTGACTAGCTGCCCTGGGGCTGTTGGTCATTGGCCTCTCCTGACATGCTGTATTTTATTTTCTTTTGCAAATGTAATGCAGAAAAGAATTATTTTGTGTCTAAACATGTAGCTGCCCTGTAAATTTTCTTTGCATGGAATAATGCTTGTCCCTAACTTAGCACTGAAGCTGTGCTTAGTGTCCCTTTGAGTCCATAAGCAGACTTGGTCTAACTCACCTTTTCTTTTTTTAGTGACAGAGTGTCGAGGGGTCTTGGACAATAATCAGCGATTTTCTTCATTACCAACGTACCTACCTGTGAGCTATCGGCTCTTCAACGCCGAGACATCTTTCTTCCTCAAAGAAGCCAACCAGGACTTCATGAGAAATTCCAGTTTGCAGTCCAGGGTGGAGTCCTTCTTCCCCTACAAAGCCAAGAGACCGCCCGTGTTAAACGCCAGCTACGGACCCTTCTCCGTGGAGCAAGCGGTGCCCCAGGACCTCCTGCTGACTTCCAGCTCCTTCGGATCCGCCAACAAGTTCACCTACAACTGGAAGCTGCAGGCCTACATCCTGAGCACCAAGATCTACCTGAGCAAGCCCAGAGTGCAGGTGCTGTTCTACATCGTGGGCAGGGACTGGGACGAGTACAGCCCGGCGGAGCGGCTGCCCTGCCTGCGCGTGTTCGCCTTCCGCGAGACGCGCGAGGTGCGCGGCAGCTGCCGCCTGCGGGGGGACCTGGGGCTCTGCGTGGCGCAGCTGGAGCTGCTGCCCAGCTGGTTCAACCCCCCGACGGTGCTGACGGGCCGGAAGAAGCCGGCGGAGCAGCCGGAGGGGAGCCCCGTGGAGCTTTACTACACGGTGCAGCCCGGGGACGAGAAGGGCGAGTGCACGGCCGAGGATCTCCGCAAGGGCAACGCCATCCGGCCCGGCAAGGAGGGCGCGGATGAAAGCATGTCCCACCTGCAGAGGATCGGCTCTGTCAGCCTCTACCGCGGCCAGGAGGCCTCGCAGCTCACGGAGCTGCGGCTGGACAGCAACGTGGTGGTGTGGCTGCCCTCCAAGCCCGTCAAACAGGGCGAGGTGGTGAACGTTTACGTGACCATTGCCAACAATTCCACCGTGGATCAGTTCATCCTCAGGTGAGGAGGTTGGCCGGGCGTGGTTCTGATGTTGGGGATGTGGGGTGGATCTCAGCTGACGTGAAGCTGATCCCCGCTGAAGGGTGCTCCTAGGCACTGGAATACCTTATTTTCCTCTCTGCGTGCTGTGAGGAGGATTGAACGCCCCTGTCAGGGGGAGGTTTTCAGGGTGTCTGCAGTGCCGTTTATCACAGGCCCACGGTGGGCAGCGAGGTACAGAGCTGCTGCTTTAGCAGGGCTGTTTCTGTGCTGTGACAGACAGCCAGGCATCAGAAAACTTCTCGGCTTTATGGCGCTTTTAAAATCAGGTTTTTATTGCACAGGCATGGAGTTTGAATGTAGAAAAACTTCAATTACCTGCTTTTCTGTAAGTGCTCTGGCAGAGCTTGCCTCTCCCACACACAGAGTGGTTTTGTTAGGAGAGCTCTGTAGGGAGGGTTTAACTATCCACTTGCAGTTAGGCAGTGTTTGTCTTTGGCAGCACATTTGTCCTTTAAATAAAGCCCAAGGTGTTTGATATTGCTGCTGCCTGTAAGGGACTATTAGAAGTGAGTGCCATTATTTTGGACAGGAGTGGGAACACAGGAACTGCCTTACTGGGTCAGATCACTTCCCTTTTATTTTCATTTTTAGCCGTTTCCCTACCGATCAGATGAAAATCCTTTGAGGATGACAAAGACTGGGAAACTTGTTAATCACTGAAAAATTTGATGTATCTTTTTTTAACTTGTTACCAGGCTTTAAATTCAGTGGAAATTTCCACGGTGATAAGCAACAATTGCTCTCTAAAGCCTCAGGGAATCAGTTTCCCAAAAGATTCTGCACATGAAAGAATTTATTTCTAAGGCTTATATGAATTAGATTAATACATAGTTGACAACCACCGAGGAGAATAGCCTTTAGAACAGGAAGTGTCGCTTGGCAGATAAAAGGCTTTTATTTGAAAAAAGGGGGATTTTAGTCATCCCAGAACCGTTGTGGTGTTTGCAGCTTTGGTTAAATTGGCGAGATAATCTCCCAGACACCTGTTTACTGAGTGAAACCTCTGTGCTAGAAGTATTTTCTATGTTGTTACTTCCCTTCTATTGAAAATCCCTTTACACAAAATAGTAGAAACAGAATACTTTTGCACGGAACAAACATAGCTGTGGTGAAAGAAGAAATCCAGAGGCAGTGAACTGGGTGTTTGTTGGGTGAATGGGAGTGGGGATCACTCTCTGGAGGTCCTTTCTTTATTCTCCTGAAAAGCGAGTGGAAGAGAAATCTGGGGCTGTATTTCTTTGCTCAGAAATGAGTCTGGCTGAGGGGTGCAGGAGGCAGAGATGGGAACGTGGGATGTTGGCAGTTGCCTGTGGGACTTGCTGTCATGGACACAGAGGGTTGGCTTTAGTTTTGGGATCATTTGTCTGGAATGCACAGGCTGACACAGGTTGGTTCTGGGGCTGCAAAAGGATTGTTTGTGAGACTGAGCTGCGAGGAGACCTCGCCAGCACTTTGTGTGGAGTTCAGAGTCACACACACTGGGGCAGTACAGAATGCAGAAGATGGGAAAGCTCAAACTGAAGGCATCAGCAGAGGGCTGGTGAAAGGCTGGCAAAGCCAAGTGGACCTTCCCATTCTGTGGTGGGAATCTGATGTCTTCAGTGCGACTCCTGAGGTGTGGAAGGGGTGGGGTGTGAGCCAGGAACCCGTGGAGTGTCTGTGTCTGGAAAGAGAGCCCAGAGAGCAGAGCAGCCAGGGAATAGCAGTGCATATGCTGGGGCTGCCTGGGGGCCCCCTTAACCTTCTCTGTGGCCATTTGCCTGCCTGGAGAGAGCTGTGTGCTCTCATCCTCCTGGGTTCCCAGCAGAGCAAGCCCTACATCCTATGACATGCACTCACATTTAATCATCCTAAAGAAAAACACACCACACATTATCCCCGGGCACAGAGGGCTTGTTTATTTTCTGCTCCTTGTATATTATTCATTGAGGTATTGCAACATGCAGAGCTGAAGCAAACAGCATGTGATCATTGCTTGGGGGGTGGGAAATAATAGCCACAAATCTTCTCTGGCACAAGGGAAGCAGACTGGTCTAAATGACCTCATAGCCACAAATCATGGCAATTGAAAGTGTGGTCTTAAATTGTGTCTTCATTCAGAATCCTGGTGCTGTACCTGTGAATTTATCCATGTTCTTAAATTGTGTCTTCATTCAGCATCCTGGTGAATTTATCCATGTTCCTAAATTGTGTCTTTATTCAGCATCCTGGTGTTGTACCTGTGAATTTATCCATGTTCTTAAATTGTGTCTTCATTCAGCATCCTGGTGCTGTACCTGTGAATTTGTCCATGTTCTGAAATTGTGTCTTCATTCAGCATCCTGGTGCTGTACCTGTGAATTTGTCCATGTTCTTAAGTTGTGTCTTCATTCAGCATCCTGGTGCTGTACCTGTGAATTTTTCAGCCCAGGAGCACCAGTAAAGTCCAGGAGGATGGCTGCTGTGGCAGGGGGTGAGGTGGGCTGTGCAGGGCAGTGCATTCATGCCATAGGAACACCATGTGGATAAACGCAGCTCCTCCTTCCTGGCACCCAGTGAGCACAGGACTGTGGTGGGAGCAGTCCAAACCATCCTGAGAGGTTGTAGGTCCTGTTCCTGTCCTGCTGTGTCACCTCTGGTAGGTCTTTACAGGCATTTTCTATCTGCAAAACCAGAAAATGCAAACAGTTGGTCAGCATCACCCTTGGGAGTGCTCAGCCCTTTTACTGCAGGACTTTGATTTCCTCTCACGGAAGGGGTTTCAGGTTTGCCTTATGTTATCAACAACAATATGAATGGGAAAATCTTGATAAAAGAGCTGAAGGAATAGAGAAGGGGGAGGAAAATATTGCCCTGCTTTCCTACCGCTGGATTTCTGGGCTCCCAAAAGTGAGATGAATTACACTTGCTGCTGCTGGTACAGTAACAAAAATTACTGTTACCTCTAGCAGTTGGTAAAGTATGAATGGAAGGGAAGAACATAAAAAAACCCAGCAATTTTTAAGATGAAGATCATTGAGGTCTTGTGTCTTTCCCAGAGCTGCCACAAATTGTTACCACTGGCTTTGGCAGAGCTAGCAGGACTGATTGTCACCTCTCCAAGCGCGGTTACGCTCTTCTCTAATGTGAGTCATCATTTTGGGCGTCTTGTCTGTGAGGATTAGAAAGCAAAATCCTTAGGGCACGACCCTGTTCTTGACTGCTTTCCTGAACCCTCCCACCCAGCAGGCTGCAGAAAAGGGAAAGCATCATAACCAAATGAAAAGAAGGTATTCTTGTGGGGATGACTTCCAGGAGTTCCACATGACTGGATGCGATGCTGGGGCGCTCGAAGGTGAGGAGGAGGCTGGGGAGGGGTGAGCTGAAGGCACCAGGCAGTTCTGGAAAGGTTGTCCAGAGTGCACTGCTGTTTGTTCTGGAGCTCGAAATACTCCTCCAGGTAGTCACCATGACGGGATCCTGCCAGCTGTTTGGATGCCAGGTGGTGCCACGTGTGCCTGGGCAGAGCTCTGCACAGCACAGGGCCGAGCAGAGGGGTGGCAGCAAATCAGCTCTCACCCTCTGCAAGGTGCTGAACCAGCAGATAACCTGATTTACAGGAGCTATTGAGCAGGAGAAGGGAAGAGAAAGGGGATGAAGTTGTTACATCCTGGTTGGAGAAAAGAGGTGGAACACAGGAGTGGCTTTTTCTTCCCTTCAGGCTTCTTATTAGAGATTTTGCAGTGCAGCTCGCTGCACCTGGAGGGATGGAGGGTGTAATCAGTGTCCAGCAAACAAATCAACCCAACACAATGGATAATTAGGAGTAATAATAAATCTACAAATTGGATAAGGATAAATGCAGTGAGGAAAGCTATTAAACCCATGAGCTGGGACAGCTTTTACATTTCAGTGCCTAATGAGTATTGACAGCAGGGCTGTGTTGGGTGGTGCTGGCAACAGCTGAAGGACCTGGAGGAGGATGCACGTGGGGAGCAGCACCAGAGGTAGAAGAGGTTGTTATGGTCATAATATCTATGAAAGTGTTGGGAATCTCAGTATAAAAAGCCATTTTGGAGGAACTGGTAATGAAAAAGGGGCATCTTCAACACTAACTCTGCCTGTTCTGCATGAAGGACTTGTTTGAGGCTCCCTGGGGAATAAACCTCTCCCAGGAGCTTGGCACTGCCCTCAGCTGCACCTAAAATAACCAACAATAGTAACGTTTTCAAGCAGTTACTGTTTGCTTTTAGATAGTGACATCTTACCATATGATGAAATAGATTTACTACCCTGAAATCTGTACTTAATTGTTGGTTCATTAGTTCTTGACACTGCAGCGTGGTGGCATCAGGCAAACACAAGTGACAAGTGACAAGTCAAAGGTATCAAAACATGCAAACCTAAACCAGAGCTGGAGTCACTCTAAGGTTTGTGTTAACCCAGATTTTGGGATGCCTTATCCCAAGGATCTATTTTCCATGGTAAATGGAATGCAGTTTTTCAGCTCTGAGGTGAAGGGTGCTTTTTTTTCTTTTTTTTTTTTTTTTGGCTCTGATTCATATTTAAAACCAGCAGAGCTTGGAGTGAAATGAAGAGAGACAGAAGAGTTTGGTGGGATGCTCTTCTGGGCGTACACGTCCCTCTTCAAATGGCAAGAATTGCAACAAAGCATTTTACATGTCCTGTGCAGCTTTGCATTGCTTAAATATTTCAGAGTCATTTCACTGCACAAAAGCATTTCAGGTGACATCTGAAGGGAGAGGAGTTAGAATCTCATTATTTCAGGGTGTATTTTAATTGGAAAATGGAGTTGTTTCATGGCATTGATAGGGCCCCTAAAGCCAGGTACTAGTCCAGAGCTGCTCTGCAAAAATGCCCAGAGATGTGAATTATGACTTGAAGGGGTTTTATGTATTTCATTGACAGAGGTTTATATACTTCACTGTCTGGTGTTCAGCCTTGTGGAACTTTAAATCTTAACTGATTTTTTTTTTGTTTGTTTTATTTTCCCTTCTGTAGAATGATTAGTAACAATTCAGCTACACATCCACAGTGGAGCAGATTATTGGAAGAGAAGTACCCTGGGGGATTATGGTTTTAGCAAGTGCTGAGGTACAGCAGCACCTTGCAAGTGCTTTGTTGAGGTTTCTCCCAAGTAGATTCATTGCAGCGGTGCCATCAGCTTGGATGTTCTGCTCCAGTAAGCAATGGGGGCAGTCTGCTGGAGCACTCCTAATTACCATTTACTAGGGAAGTGACACACTAAAGGGGGAATATTTCCCAGTGTAGCTTTAAAAAGCATTTGTGAGTAAAAAATCCTTCTTCAAAGAAGGGAATGTGTTAATTCTATTTTGAGAGAGTGGCATGCGCTCCAGTGTAATTTCATTAGCCCTTAGCAGGCACTTTTCAGGGACATCGGTGTCACACCAGAGGCAGCTGGGTCCTCCAAACTAATGACTCGTTCTCAGAACTGCTAAGCTGGGAGAGGATGTCCTTTAAACATCTGACAAAGGTGCTTCTCACCAGAGCAGGGGAAGCAGGGAAGGGCTCACTGTGGTAGCAGCAGTCTGGTTTAATAAAGTTTGAAAAAGAACTAATTATTAACTTGAAATTGAAGCTACCTAGAAAAGAGAAAACAGGCACTCTCCCCCGACTCTTTAAATCCCTCTGAAAAACTGTGGTGCCTGAGAAACCTTTTGAACAATTCTCTAACGAAATGTACTCGTTACCACTGAGAATAACCTATGGATTTATTGTTAGAAGGCTGATTCTGTGTTCTGTGCTTTGGAAACCATTTGCTGGTTGGCCAGGTTGGTGAAGCACAGCTCTGCAGCCAGGAGGAGACTCCAGACCCTGCTGGGATCGGGAGCTGAGCAGGGAGGCTCAGGGCTGCTGAAGTCCGTGGAGAGGCCAGGTGAGAGCCTCCCTTCTGAGAACATCCCCTGCACACCTCGGCCAGCTCCTGCTCGGTGGAATTCTGTCACACAGACGGGGCAAGGATTCCCTAAACTGGCGGGGCAGCACTTGCAGAATGCTCTTGGTCTTGTGGAGGCAGGTGTTCCCTAAGTGTGAGGGCTGGGGGTTCTCTGGGCCGGCTCCAGGGCTATCTCCATGGAACTGTAAACAAACCTGAACTACACATCAATATTTATGTATAAATGTATATATGCACTAATATGTATAAATACATATACACTATATACAACTATATATGAATTCATACAACTATACATAAATATAGAAATAAATACATATATAAACGTGGTGTGTATATATATATATATACACACTATATATAAATAGATATCGTGAATACATGTATATTTATAAATATATTCTCTGAGCTGGGTCCCAGGCTATCTCCATGGAACTGTAAACAAACCTGAACTATATATAGACATATATAAAAATTTATATATTTATATATAAATAGTTATGTATAGTTATATATATAGTTAGTATATATAATAGTATATATAGTTATGTATATATAACTATATATACATAAATATAGATAACAGTACATAAATAAATGTACATAACTATACATAAATATATAAATAAATACAAATATAAACATAGTGTAGATATGTGTATATATACACACGTGTACCTATATTGTGTGTGTATATATGTACACACGTGTACCTATATTGTGTGGGTGCATATGTACACATATACCTGTATTGTGTGTGTATATATGTACACACGTGTACCTATATTGTGTGGGTGCATATATACACATATACCTATATTGTGTGTGTATATATATATACACACACACAATATAAAATGGATTTGGACTCTTGCACTTCAGACTTGTGTTTGCAAACTTTTCCTGCTGTGTTGATTGGAGGAGTGGAAGAAATGGATGGGGGCCGTTGCAGAAAATCCGAGTTCTGGCTGCTTGTGCGGGAGGCAGGGCTGCCTTCTCTCCTGGCAGAAGGAATTCCCACCGAGGTGTGCTGGTAAATCCCGCGGTGTGCCTTGCCGTGCCCTCCAGCTGTGCCACCGCTGGCTGCCCCAGCTCCGGGAGCCCTGCTCGGCTGCCTGCAGAGGGACCAGGCACCGCTGCTAATTCCTGTTTTCACTGTTAGCCGCTTGTGTGGCTCGAGTTACGAGCGTTAATTAAATCCTTGGTTCCCTGCCTAATTAGTGACAATGGTGGCTCGTTATGAGATCACACGGCGTAAACCCCAACCCTCCCGAGCCGGCGGTGCGGAGGGAAATCCCGCTCCGCTGGGAGCTGGCGGCTGTCTGAAGCAGGGCTGTGATCCCCTGCGTTAGGGGATCCCCTGGGAATCCTCAGGGTGATTATCTGCCAAGCTGTCGGCTTCCAGGGCCGCTGGGAGCAGGGAAGCTGTGAGCCTGTGGGACACGAGCATCCCTGAGGAGAACCCAGGCTTTGGACCCTCCTGCTAAAGCTGCAGGGGCAGGAGGGACTTGCTGGAGTCGTGCTGGGGGGACACCAGCAGCCCCAGCTCCCATCTGGCAGGGAGGAGGATTTGGGGTGCAAGGATGAATGGGGGTGATCCAGGAGTGCCGGCAGAACTGTAAAATCTGATGGGCTTGTTGTGTTATTGGTGCTCGTGGGGCTCGTTATTTAAGACAGGGAGTGTCAGATTGATTGAAGTTTCTGTTCTGGCAGAAGGCTGCTCCTCACTCCTGACAGCACAGGCACCAAGAAATCACATAGTGTTTATATTCTTGTGGCACTTCGCAGCTAAAACTCCCACAAAAGGCACCAGGATCTTGGGGAGAGTTAATTTCTACAGAATGCTGAGTTTTCCTGTGAATTATGGAATGCTTGACTCCAAGTTTTGCCACCATTTCCTCTGGGACCACCTCGGGTGTGTTTCTTGGAAATCCCACCTGCCCAGGTGCGCTGTCTCTGGAGGGAGGTGTGTGTTGTTGTGTTTAGTATTCTCTAGGAAAGCAAATTGCATTTCTACAGACTTTGGATACACAGAAAAGCTGATTAATTCATAGCTGAGACTGGGTTAAAAGGAAATTCAGCAATTTTTTTTGTTTGTTAGCCTGGTTCCTGGTATGTTACAAAGTGTCTGTATTAGCATTGCTGCCAGGGGGTTAATTTACACTAACAGCCTAATCATCTCCAGTGACACCGTGTTAGGTTTTCATATTGCTGCTGAGATCAGCAAGGCTGGGGAGAGGAGGGCTTGAGAAACAGCGCGGATGTTGGGAGAAAAGAAAAATGGGGGGAAGCACTTCAGACATAGCCCTCTGCATTTTCAGCTGTCAGGCTGCTTAAAAGAATCTCTTTTTCATACAAGCTCTGGCTCTCAGATGTAACCCTTCACTTCCAAAGTGCCACCAGAGCGAGCTCTTTGTACAAGACAGACAGGCTCATTAAGGGGAATATGTGGCACTTTCCAAAATGCAGAGCTTGCTTCCTCAACCTCCCTGATTAGCTGTTACCCAGAACACATAAATAGTTGTGGGTCATGAATCACAGCTTGGTTTTGCAGATAAAAGAGTGTCTGACAGACCAGACCATGAAGTCATGCTTAATCTTTCATTCACCCCAGGAGTGCTGGGGAAGGAGTTCAGCCCTACAGGTGATCACTGAGGCAAAGACATGACTGAGCAGCCTGAGGGATTCCTTCTTTGCCATATTGGACACGTGTGGGTCCTGCTTTGAGGATCTATGGGTGGCATGGCTGCTCACTCAGGGCTGTAAGCTTTGCTGTGGCTTTTAAGAAATGAGGTGCTGTGATGGTAATTGCTGGAGTCACCGAGTCACTCGCTGTGCCTGCTCTCTGCAGGTCCTACGGATGCCACCAGTAGCAACAAAAATATTGTTCTGCTTGAGGTTATGTCTGGCTTAGAAAAAGCTCTGATTGCATTGAGAATTCTTCCTATGGAAAGGAAGCACCAGCCCTCAGCAGGAGCCTGTCACTTAGGAACGGGCCCAGATTCAGTCCTGTGGAAAGTAATGAGGATATTCACAGGCTTTAGGCTACTTTTTATTCCTCTGGATTCCAGACATCCATGACAGGCCACATTAGCAGCAGCCTCTGATTTTCCCTTCTATAGCAGCCTGATTACAGTTTTCCAGTAGAAAGGAATGACAAAACCATTTTTTTGGTGTGTACTTAGTCACTGCTGGTTGTGTGATGGTGACTGTGGACAATGTACCCTTGTAATATTGGGTTTGAGGCAGAAGTTGATAAAAGGCTGGTTTTAAAGCTGTGATGCATTTGTGAAGAGAACAGAGCAGAGGCTCAGGGCAAACACAAGAAAGAGCAGGCAGCGTGTCACAAGCCAGCTGTGGGGACAGGAGTGTCACAGCCCTGCAGGTGACATCCCAGCAGTGCTCAGAGAGGTGGCTTTGGGTCCTTGAGACGGGACTTTGGTTTGTGGGGGGCTCCTGCTGTCATCAGGATCCACGAGAGGTGATTGCAGGTGGAAGGAGTCTCACGAGGGAAGCCCCAGGACCTTGGGGCTCAGGTCCCTCGGGGCTGGGCTGGGTGGCACTGTCACCCCAGGGGCTCCCCAGTGCCTGTCCTGGTGCTGTCAGTGCCCCAAACCAGCCTGTTCAGAGCCCTGTTCAGCCAGGCTGTTGCAGGTGGCAGCCCAGCCTGGGCACAGCCCGTGAGGATGATGTGTAACCTCCCTTCTCCAGACTCAAGGGTACTGCTGAAGAATTTTTCTCTTATCTATCTGAGACAATGCTACTGTAATTTGTAATGAGCAGAAATATTGAGAGAGCTGAATGAAGATTTTATCAGCTGGTTGTAGATAGTGACAGCTGGTTAATGTTAATATCTTCTGAAAGATCTTGAAAGAAATCTTGAATAGTTGTGCAGAAATTAATATGCCTCATCCCTCTTTGTGTAACTGAAGTGGGGCTGTGCTGTCATCTCCAGCCTGCATTCTTTAATTTTCATAGCAAGGGCTGATGGGCTCTCTGTCCATTGCTATGGTAACTGCTGCTTTATTTCTTACTCCAAGAAAACATTGACATAAACCCCACCACAACGTGTCCTTTTTATTCACTGTGCACACCTAGTGGATGCCAGAGCTGTGCAAATGTGTCCTGACTGTGCTGGGTGGAGAGCAGTAACCTGCAGGGCTGCTGCCCTGGTGTGTAACTGGTGTCACCTTTCAGCACACACCGAATTTTATGTCAGCTACTTCAGCTCTGCTTTTATTCCTGTCCATGTTTAATTAGATTTCAGACACTTCAGGGTGGAAACAGTCCCTGGCTGGGTGTTGGGAAGTGCTGTGGGGGAATGGGATCTAACAGCAGATGAGGCATGTGAACTTTGCTTTTGCTCTTAAACAGCTCCATTTTGAAGTGGAATTGATCCCATGAACTTCTGGCAGGCGTTCAAAATCCCTCCCAACCTTTTTGTGAGCACTAATGAAGGGAGTAGAGGTTTTTCCCTGCATTAGTACTTCTGATTTGTTGCCTTAAAACCCCCAAATGTCTCATGAAAAGCTCTATAAAACTGCAGGAGCCCAAGTCCCTTCCACAAGGTTCTGCTACCCAGTTTGCTCCAGATTGCTGTTCCTCACATCCTCTGTGAGTGATGCAGAATAAAGTGTTCCCAGTTCCTCCCAGCACGGGCAGCTTGCTTTGAGTCCCCACACCCCTGCCAGGGACAGCTCTGAGGCCTGCCTCTTCTTGAAGGGAAAAGTTCTCCTGGAAAAAGTCCTTCTGCAAGTGTTTTCTAGGGTTTTCCCTGCTCCCTATCACAATTATCTGATAAGTGTGGCAGTTATCTTTTCATCTTAGAGTAAAAAAAATTAAAAAGAAATAATTAAAAGATCTAATAATTATCTACAAGAAGAGGCTTGCATATTCTGTATGACTTTAGCTAGAACCTCATTAAACATCTTTACACCCTCTTAGGTTCATCTCTATTACCTCTTCCAGAGGTTTCCCAGGAGGAAATGGCTCTGTCCCACCTTGCACTAACACCAAGCAGAGTTTGCTCTGACAGAGCACTTTGCTGGAGTGCTGACATTGAAGCTGCTGTGTGTGGGGAGCAGTGTTTGCAGGGCTGAGCCCCAGTTCTGCTCCTGCACAGCTCTGTGCCCCCGTGGGCAGCTCTGTAAATCTGTGCTTTCTGAAACGCCTCACCCTGCAGAGGGGAGCGTGCAGTGACCGTCCTTGGAAGGGCTCTGAGTGCTCCCCTGCTTGACAGGGGGATGCTTTAGTGCCTCTGCAGGGTTATTTTGATCCCACAGTTTGCTGTGGTTTAAATAGAGCTGATTCTGCATTGGGGGGGCTCCCTTTTCCATGCCAGTGTTGGTTTGGGGGTGTCCTGCTCTGCACAGGAGGTGTGTTAGGTAAGAGCCACCCTCTTGTTCTCATCTCCCTAAATGAGGGTGAGTCATGGGCAGATCTCAGCTGGATGCAAGAGCAATTCCTGCAGGGGGAAAGGGTTGAGGACTTCTTGTTCTGGGGAGCTGTGCTGGTTCAGAGAGGCAGCAATTGTCCTGCTGTGTAATTATATCTGCCTCCCCACATCCACTGCTGCTCGTTCCTGTTCTGTGTTCTTACCTGAGTCCTGCCTGTTCAGGGAGGAAATCTTAACAGCTTCATGGCAAAAGCAGGTGAAGCATCCACTCTGCTCCAAAAACATCCAAAAGGATGAGGAACGTTACTTTGATGATTATTTAAATGCTGGTTAATGAGCCCACTGGACTGGTTACATTTGATCTGTGACTTGCCTTTTCACCAAATACTCAGCGTGAAAGAGAAGGGGAAAAGGACACGAGGATTGTGGTAATTGAGTCTTTCCAAATGTAAGAAAATCAGTCAGTTCAATTGAAATTCACAATTGCCAGTCTGAAGCGGACTTAAGTGTTTGTTTCATGGATAACTGGTTTTACCTTTTATTTGTCTTCTCCAGAAACACAAAAAGGATAGAAAAATAAGAAACACAAAATGAGTTTAACTCAATCTGAGCATGTTCTTAGTGGCTGGAAAAAAAAAAAAAAAGAAGAAAAACCAGCTATTCTCTGTGATAGATTAGAGTTTCGTTATTCAGAGCAGAAAGAGCCATGTGTGGGAATTCATTTCAGATGGGTATTTTGGAGAAAATTGGAATCTGGATTGATTTTCATCGGAAATTCTTAAAATCTGGCCATTTATGCTTTTTAACATCTTCCTAGTGTGTTTCTAAGGCTTAAAGCACCCTTAGAGAAAAGTTTCTTGTAAGATTCCAAATGAGTGGTGCTGGCCTGGTGGGTAAAGCTGATTGTGCTTAATAGTCAGACTTCTTTTTTTTCCCAATTTTCATTTCAATTAAGTTTTTTATTCTGATACAGGTATGTTTATGCAAGTGAATAAGCTGGTTGTACTAGGACTTGAGATTTATACCTTTCCCTAAGTGTGTGGTTTAGTGTCCAAAATCCAGTGCATCCTTTTGTAGAGCCAAGTGGACTGTTGTTTTCTTGTCTGAGTTGGCTCTTCTTGCTTAATCTGGAGCTGTGCCAAAAACATGAATATTCATGACACTGTTAAACAAGATTTTTATTGAAAACAAAAAATGGATCTGAGGCTTTCATTTGTCATTCTGAACTCAGCTAGTGAAAGCCCTGTGAACAGGCACATTTATCAGGGAGCTTTTCCTGGTGTTTTCTGGGTTTTTTTGCTTATTGAGTGCAAATTTCTTAGAGACCAAGAGTATCTCACTGGGCAGCGAGCCTGCTGTTAAGGTATTTCTGTGTACAATAACAATAATGTAATAGAGATGAAATATATTAATTAAATTCTATTATTTCATATGTTGTATCAAGTAGGAAATGCTTTGACAAGTGCTGAGCCTCAGGGGAGGTGCTACAAGCAGAGGACAGATGAAGCAGAGCTAACAAAAGCCAGTGCTCCCTTGGATGGATGGATGGATGGATGGATGGATGGATGGATGGATAGATGGATGGATGGATGGGGAAAGTGAGAAGATGAGCAATCACACAGGTGTCTCTTGCAGCCTCTGGCCTGTACAAGAAATGAAATAGGTTTAGCTTTTAGATGGCACATGGAACTGATTTGAGAGGTCCCCCCCATTTATTTTGGAAGGTGAAGTTCTCATGAGGGCTGTCTGCCTGTTTCACCCTGCAGAGCAGTCTGGCTAGGGTGGTTTCCTTCTGTGTATGTTGTCTATGCACAAAAGGAAGAACAGTATCCAGAGATTAGTGGGAATTATTTATATTCTCATTCAGTCCAGTGTGGGGCTTTGACAGCCTGTTGCCCAGCATGTTAGGTGGGGTGCTGTTCATTTCTAAACTATCGGGAATGTTGTACAAGTTGTGCAGGCTGCAGTAGAACGAGGGTTTTTTCAGATATCTTAAACAGTTCTCCTCTGAGCTAGAGGAGGAAGGCAAGAGCTAATTCCACCCAAATTGCTTTGGGGTAAAAAGGGCATCAAGGAGTGCAAGAATGGAGAACATAAAAGGGCAGGAGATGACAGGCAGTTCCCCAGTGAATCCTGATCTCCTCTGCCCTGAGGTGTCTGGCCCCTGGGTTATTTTTCCCCAGCTGCAGTGATGGCAGGGCAGGAGCCAGAGTTTGCCTGCAGGACCATTGCACAGGTTGGGGCATCCCTGGAGAAGCTGTGGCCAAGGAAGGAGGGTTCTCAAGGTCTGGAAAGCAGGGGGGCTCTCAGGGTAGAGTTGTGGGAAAGAATTGCTGTAACAACAAACTATTTGCTCTTAAAGAGGGGAAAGTATGTAACACCATCAAAGGGGGACAAGGATTCAAAGGGAAACACATGTCTGAAGCATACGGGTCAAGTTTATTTGAAAGGAAAATTTGTTTGCTTTTGATTCTTTATAACATTTCCCATAGAGACTAGCAAATATAGCTGCCACATTTTTGGCAAAGGGTGTCTTATCCTAAACCTGAAACACTTAAACACACATACTTACATAAATATGGTCTCTATTAGTTTCAGCTGTGGGATTTCTAATTCCTGCCTTTTGTAGTTTTTGGTTTTGTTGTTGTTGTTTTTCTCTGTTGGCTGTATTTGAAGCTTTAAAGGGGCTTGGTAATAAAAGTGTTGTTACTGCTCTTTTAGAAAGAGAAGGAAGGACAGGGGGATGAAGAGAAATCTGTCAGGGGTTCTGGTGTCAGGAGCAAGGGTGAGCAGGAGGGGGACACTGGTGATGGCCTGTCCTGTAAAACCTTCCTGTGGGGTGCCTGAAACCACCCAAGGTTTGTAATTATTGAAAGTGGTTATTAAAAAAGTGGTTGGCTCCTACAGGAAGCATGTGGGTAGCTGTAACTCAGGAATCCTCTCTGGCTATGCTTTCCAAAAAAATATCCATTAGCAGAGATGGAGTTTGAAGCAGGAATAGGGTGAAGTCAAATCAGCCCCTAATCACTGAACCCTTCTGGTCCCAGAGCCTTCCCTGGGCTGGAATAAAGCACTTTTTCATTTTCCTTTTTGCCCCAAATGGTGCTTCCAATCCCCCACCACTCTCTTTGATTCAATTCTCTTTGTTTATTTTTAAATAAACATATGGCACACTCATCTCTCACCCAGGCAGAGAGCTCTCATCGATGTCAGTGGGAGCTTCACCACCTTCAGGATGGGAGTGGGGATCAATGAAGGAGCTCCTGGCCAGGCTGGAAAGCAAACAATGCAGTGAGACCTAATCAGGTTAAGTGCATTTCAGACACCCGTGGGGGCTGTCACCAAGGGCTGGCAGCCAGCAGGATTGATGGGGACCTTTCAGAGCCTTGGAGCAGGAGGGGGGCACGCTGGGGCAGGGCTGCAGGGCCCCGTTCTGCTCCCTGTGCTGCTGAAGTCAGTGTGTGTGTGCAGACACACAGCTGGGTGTGCCAGGGCTGGCAGTGCCAGCCCCTGAGCTGTGTGCACAGGGCTGCTCCCTGCCCTGCAGACAGGTCCCCTTGGTCACAGAGTCACAGACTGGGGTGCAAAGGGCTGCAGAGCTCCCCCACTCCAGCCCCTGGCACAGGGACACCTTCTGCTGGCCTGGCTGCTCTCAGCGTGCTGCCCAGCCCCTGGGACTGGCTTTAGGCTGGGATTAGGGCTTAGGGGCACAGCTCTTGCCTTCCCCCCCATGCAGGTGCTGCTCTTGCCTTTTCATGCACCTTGCAGCACTTCTAACAGCTGGAACAAGAGGCAGCAGTGACAAACACGGGGACAATTGCCAGGCTTTGTTTGGCTTTGTTTCCTTTCTCTCTCCAGCCCAAAAACCAGGGAGGGGAGAGGAGGAGCAGGGGATTTGGCTGTTGGCCAGTTTGCATCCCCAGGCATCTGCCCTGAGGATGGATGGCTGCAGAATTCTGAGCAGGAGGTGCCAGGGCAGCTCTCAGGGCACTGCCTGGCCAGCTCTGCCCTGCCCCAGGTGAGGAACTGCCTGAATCCCCCTTCTGACTCCCCACAGTGCCTGGGTCTCAGGTATTCAATGACTCTTAATCAAGTTAAACCAGGCATGGGGCTGTGCTGTGTGTCCTGAAGTCTAATTTTGTTATTTTTCAGGGCTATATCTGTGATTTTGGGTGACTGATAAGGCAGTAAATATGCACAGATTGTGTTTTACACACATTGAGATAAAAATCTCTTCCACTGCTGGGCTTCTTTACCCAGAAGGAATATGTTCTTGAAATATTTCTTCACAGCTAAACTCAAGCTGAAGGATTCATCTGCCACAGAGGCAATCTTTGTGAGCAGACCTGGTTTTTTGTTTGGAACTTGGTGGGTGCTGGACTTTGGTTCTCAAACCTTGAAGTCTCCGGAGCTCTGAGTCCCAAATGGCTCAGGTATTTCTGTGCTGGAGATTTTCATTACACTGAATAATAGAATCAGGAGTGAATCCACTCTTTGGGTTGCTTACAGTTGGGTCTCATCTTCATTCACTTCAGATGCATCTTGATGTCAGAGCAATCATAATTTCATCTTGTCAGTGTTGGGTTTTGGCCTTAGAGCTGAGGATGAATTTAAGAAAATTAATTCCTGCCAACACAGGGATAGTAAGAGATTCTGAGCTACCTCTAGGAGTGAGGGTGAAGAGGGTGAAACATTCTAATGAGCCTTTTGTAGTGGTCTGACTTCTCTCCAGAAGTCAGATTGCTTGGGAAATACAATCTCCATAATAATTTAAAATCTGTCAGACTCCCTTCCCAGTCTTGTTCTGAGTGTGTTACACAGCAAACCTGAAGGATGATCTTTTTTAAGGACAGTCCAAGATAAAAATAGTATCTTTCTCACCGAAATGGGTGAAAGAGTTTTCACAGACCCTGCCAACAGTGTTCCTGGCTCAGAGCATTTCTATTTATCCTGCTCTTCTAAAAGCACTGAATTCACTTTCAAGTTTGAAAGCATTTTTAAAAAAAACATAAATTGGAGATCCAAATTTGATGGTGAACTTGAAAGATCCAGCAGGCATTAAAGTTCCATCTCGTATTTGAGTTGTTCTCAGCATCGAGCACCGAGATGCCAAATTCTGGGATGCTGGCAGTGCTCCCGTGTGCCTAGCAAAGCAATCCCATCACAATTAATGTGGGGAGCCTTTCTGGGTAGGAAAATATTTATGGGATCTGCAGAGCCCACTAAATGAACCGGAGTGTGAGAGCTCTGCCAAGCTGGGCTGTGCAGATTAAGGACATATGGCTGCTGCTGGCACCATCCGGGAAGGCTGGCTCCTGCCTTGTCTCCCTGCCATCCCTCCTGCTCCAGGTGCCACTCCCAGGACCCGGAGGGACCAGCAGGAGCTGCTGGGGCCCCTCCCCGTTATCCCTGGCTGGGGTCTCTGTACAGATCTGAGCAGGACGGGACTGCTGGCAGCGTGCCTGGAGCTGTTGTGTTTTGCAGCATCACTCTCATTCCATGGGTGTGACAGCAGGAAGGTGCCAGCAGCTCACATCCCAGGCAGCAGACCAAGAACTTAACCTTACCACTTACTTCATCTGCTTTTTGACCAATCCCACAGAGCCAAAGCACACTGACAGTGGTTCTATCCATTCACTATAAACACAGATACCTTTGGTTAAACAATGCTTGCTTATTTCAAATACAATCCCTGCTTGTGAGCCTGAAAACACAGAGCTCCATTATGATGCTTCAAACTTCCTAATATCTCACTAGATAAACTTTCCTGCAGCTCAGGGAGTTATTCTAGCCAAGTGTTAATACACAGACCGTTGCTCCATTTATCCTGACTTTTCTACATTTTACATAATTCTTCTGCTGACCAATCTCATGGCTGCTGCTCAGCTCCAGTCACAGTTCTGCTGTCTCTGAGGCCCTTTCCCAACACCTTCTGAGTGTATGGATTCCCACACCCCTGAGCCCAGGCTGTGTTCTGAGCTCAGGTGAGCAGCTGCAGCCCAAATGAAAAGTGACACCGAGCTCTGTCAGTGCTCTCCTGTCTCCTCTCTCTGTATTATATAAGCTCCTCACACAAATAGTTTGGAGTTTCTCATTATCCCGATTTCTTGTAGAAGTTCTGCAGCCAAACCCATGTACAAATCTGCTCTAAATGTGGAATAATCCTGTGAAAATCACCATGGCAGAGAAGGGAATTTAACCCAGTATATCCAGATTAAATAAATCCTGCTGGAAAGACAATTAAAACTTCAATTTTTGTGTTGATTACTTCAATGTTTTACTTTTAAAAATCTGTCTTTAGGGGAAATAATACTGTAGAGTGCTTACATTATTTATTTTTGTTGCATGCAGAAAAGCTGGGTTAAAGGCTGCCCAAAATTACAAATGCTTGTTTATTTTTAAAAATGGTGTTTACCTCACTGGAAAGACATTGGCATTTGGGAAGGGGAAATGATGGGAGATGTAAACAGAAGCATCCTTCATTGTCAGGGCGGCTTCAGCACAGAGCCACGTTCAATCAGCACTGGCTCCTTCTCATTAAGTGGTGTCACTTAATTACAGCTCCAGGTGAAACAAAATGATTTGCAAGAACCATGTCAATTTAATTAGCATGATACAAATATAAACCTTTTGTTTTTTTCTCATTGCATAATGCATGGCCATGACCTCTTTAAGTGTATTTACTTTTATTGACATCTTAATTGGCTGCCCAGGCACGGTGCCTCTGTGCAGTGATTTTCATGGGAACAAAAGACAAATGACTCTGTCACTCACAGGAGGAACCACATCAAATCCCATTGTTGGCCCCTTCCTGCTCCTCTTCCCAAGGGGCAAAAGCATCCTTAAAAACCCTGAACAGCACAGTGAGGGAGGACATTTGTGTGTTTTAGCATGGCCTGGCAGGGCCCTCCCTGAGCACTGAGGTGGGAGGAACTGCACAGCACACCCAGAGCAGCTCTGGAGGATGCTTCAGGCCCATCTGTCTCCTTTGTGAAATCAGACACGTGTAAGGGGAATCCAAAACAGAGCAGCTTTCCCTCATCTCTGACTTTTTTACATGTTGCAGTTTGTAGATACTTCCACAAAGTCTTTTAGGATCATAAATTATCTCACACTAAATATAAATATATATGTATAACATTTATTTTTCCATTATTTAAAGCATTTTTCTTGTTCTTATCCTGGCCAGTGCAATTAGTTCCATTTGTCATTCTTAGTGGAGGGTTGATAGGTGCAGGTTCTTTTAGTTAACTAACCATGGATCAGTTTTTCAGAAGATCACCTTTGAGGTGCCTGAAGAGAGGTTGTGAGGTATCCAGACAGAATGAGTGTCCATATCTTCCTAGAACTGGGTCTTGGTTAAACTTCAGTGGGTGTTTACCTGTTGCAATACCTTTAAAAATCTGGGTAGGTCTTGGTGTGATTTGTGAGCTCAGCAAAAGGTGCTCAGAGGGAAGGAGTTGTGCATCTTGCAAAATTGCTACTGAAACAACAGTAAAAGCTCTGTAAGCTCAGAACTCAAACCTGCTTCTGTATCTTTAGCAGGATGATGAAGATAGAAAAGTCAGGCCTTTTTCTCACTCACTGAAAAAATTGCTTTCCTTCTGTGAGCAATAGGATTCTGTACCATGCCCAAATGGTCAGTGCTGCTTCTCTGCCTAGAACTAATTCTCACTTTCCTCAGAAGTCGTTTGAAAAGCTCTTGTTAAAATTTTTTAAAGTAGGAATGTGCTCTGAAATGTCGTTGCAAAAACCCACAACGCAGAAGCAAGTGGAAATTCCCAGCAGAAATGACAGATGTGGCAGAGACCAACCTGCACGTTACCACCAGTGCTTCTAATTATAGGCCAGCAAAAGAAAATTGGGAGCTGAATTTTGCCAACATTCAGCCTACAACAGTCAGTCTGTGATTAGTCAAGTCATCAAAATGTAAACAAAAATAATTCAATCATCAAAGCAGAAATCCCATCTGCGAGGGGTGTAAACACTAAGATGAAAGAGATGCTGCCTTTTAGAAGGACAGAGCAGGATCATGTGTAACTTCTGAATCCAGCAGAAAATCTCCATAAACTGTATAATGTATATGCAGAATTTCTAACCTGGCTGAAAACACAATCAGAACTTCATTTCATGGCACCATCCTGGCAACCAAAGCGTTTGGCCTGAGAATCTGATGTTTTCAGACTGGCAGAGTCTCAGCTAGAAATTAATGTGTCTAAAGACTAGTTTTGTTTCATAGAGCACAGATAATATGAAAATTTGATTAGTTCTTACTCCATCAACATAAAAGATATGAGGTATGAATATTCTATTAACATCTTCAAACTGAACAAATGGCTGTGCCTGCTCGGTTGCACGCCCTGGATTGCACAGTCACAGAGACCTCCTCTGTTTGTAACAAAGGCTGAGACATAATGCCAGCCTCAAGTATTTATCATTTTGCAATAGCACTGCTTGGACAGTTCATGGTCTACTACAGAAGCAGAAAAAAAAAAAAAAAAGAGGCTGGAGTTATAAATGAGAACAGAAAATGTAAAAAAAGTCTGAACTCTCTCTGCTTTATGATTTTCATGAATATAATGAGAGATGGGTGGGCCATTTGAATGGATAAATGATGTATGATGGAAGTACAGAGAGCATCAGGAGAGAGAGGTTTTTCATCTGAGCATTTTAAAATGTCCCATTCTTGTGATAGAGGCTGATTTTTAGGTGAAGTGCAATCTAAACCCTCAGTGTCTACAGTGGATTAAAAACTCTTTCTTGCTCCTTTTCAGAGGTAATGTTTTAGTGTCATTCTTTTATCTTCTCAAAATCCTTTCTGTAGCAGCAGTTCTAGAAACAGTTCTGCTCTTGCCTCCAATCCTATTTCCATGAAATGCTGTATGGCTCCCTCTTTCCACTAATGGAAAAAAACTCCATTGTTGTGGTGTTTATAGCTCTGGATTATTAGGAGCTGAGTTTGGCTGAAATTCTTGGCAAAATGATGTGTGCAGTGAAGAGTACAACTTTGAGGCAGCCAAAGAAATTAATATGTCAAATTTTAATTTAAGAAAGAGCTGAACAACCTCAAAATGAAACAGAGCCTTTCAATTTATGAAAAAAAAATCATTTCATCCAGTAACATTTTTTCCTGCCTTCTGGTAAATAGCAACCTCCAAAACCATTTTATGTTGACAGTAATAATTTTACCTCTGTTAGTGGTTTAGTCTGACCAGCAACCCCCAAACCAATTACTCACAAAGTTCTATTTCTGAGCTTTTCCTTTTTAATATCCTTTAAAAATGCGGGGAGTTCTTTTCAGGATTTGAAGGATCCTCCTGGGGAAGCAGCATTTCTGCTCCTGCTGATCCCACACTGCAGGAGTCTCCTGTGCTGAGGCTTTTTCCAAGTCACTTCTTGCTGCAAAGAGCTTCCAGGTGAGGGGGAAACCAGCTGTCCTTGGGTGAGAGGGACAAGATTTCCAAAATCTTCCCGAGAGTCAGCCAGGTCTGCTCATGTTGTGTTTGATGTTGAACTGGAGTGAGGATGCCCCTCTCTCCAGGGAGGATGTGCAGATGGGATTTGGCTCTGAGGTTGCTCACAGCAGAGTGTGTTTTGTGTGTTTTTGTGTGAAGGTGCTGCCATGCAAGCGCTCTGTGAGAGAATTTTCTTGATTCTTATGCGTGAAAGAAATCCAAGCGTTGTTATTTCAACACATTATGCTGGCAGAATCTCCACAAAGTTTCTCTTTGAGTCTTCAGGTTAATGTCATCTTATTTATGCGTCTTACACGTGGATTTTCTTCTTTTGGAAGGCAGGAAAAGTTTCTGCTGTTTTGTGTTGCGGCCACACTTGAGCCAGTGAGACCATCCCTTAATCACATTTCCAAACTGGCACAAAGGAGGAGGAAAAACATAATGCAGGCTTTTGGATGAGAGTCCTGAGATGGAGATGGAGCATTTCCTGGCTGCCTAATGGCTTTATTCCTTTTCAAGGAATGCTTTTATCAGCTTTGAAGGTCAGGTAGTAAAATCAGAGGTTAAGCAGTTTGGCTTTAGTTTTGGATGCAGCATTAAAAATTCCCGTTCAGGGGCTGGATTGAGCAGCACACAGTCACTTCTGCCTGCTCATGGAGCACAACTCCAGAGATTAAATCACAGAATCACAGAAGGGTTTGGGTTTGGAAGGGACCTCAGCTCCTCTCAGCTGGGACCTCTCCTTTGAAAGCCAGAAGTTCAAATTCTAAACCCACTGATAAGCAAGCAAAGCCCTAAAAATACAGCAGGGTTGTTGCTTTGCCCCTTGGATTTCTGTCCACTTAGAACTGATCAAAAGCTACAAACAGAAGTGGTTGGATTAAATCTGTGCAATTTGAGCTGCAGCTGCCTCTCGTGGGGTGCAGCTCCCTCTGTGCTCTGCTCTGCTCTCACAGGGACATCCCCAGCCCTGGGGCTGGCAGAGCTCCCTGTCCTGAGGCAGGAGCAGACCCCTTTGTTCTCTCCCCTGCACTCAGACAGGAAGGGAGGGGGTCACCTGCACCTGCCTGGACTCTGGGAGTTCAGCTGATGTTTCTGCTTTGCTGCTGAATTCTGTGTGATGACGAGTGCCTTCATCCATCGTGGCTTTCTCTGTGGCTGTGGCAGCACTGCCCTGTTTAGTGGGACTGAATCTGTTGGGGATTGTGGTGATCAGGGCCACATAAAGTCACTGCTATGGCTAATCTGGGGTTGCTGCTTTGGAATGGGGCCAAGGATTGGAGATTGCAGTTGCTTTTCCTCGGTTTGACAGTAAAAGAGCTTTTCTCAAATTCATATTGGCTCTCCTGCTGCCTCTCATGCTCTGCCTCCCTGGCCATTCTGTTTGCTAAGCCGTTTCCCACTAAGCTCTCTATCTGTTCCTCACCCCTGAATGGACAGTGGCTTGTAAGGACACCTGGTCATAGGGCACAGTGTTTTAGAAGGGATTTCTCTGCTCCTTTTTTGAGCAGCCTGTGACTCCCAGCGAGCTTTGATTTCCCAACAAGCAAACTGAAGCGAGCTGGTGTTGTAGTACAGGGCTTATCTTGCTCTGGGAGTGACCCACAGGTTGCTCTGATTATCTTCCCTTTTTTTGGAGGTGTCTGAGTGTTGGCTCTTGGCTCTGTCTGGTTCAAGGCTCTGTTGTACCAGTAGCAACACTCAAGCAGTTCTTGTGCTGCAGGGAAGAGTCCACTCATTTTATGCCTGACATGTGTGTGCTTCTGGATCAGTATAAAAAGAAAAGGATGGGAAAAAAATTAAGGAGAGTTGAATACAGAGAGCATTTTGGAATAAAGCAATCACATGACCTCTCCTGCTGCAATACATTTTGATAATTCGGCTTGTGTAGCAAAGTTTATTATTTATTTATATAACAGCAGTTTATTTGGAAGCTGAGAATTATCCTGGTTTTGTGCAGTAAAGAGCCTGCAGTGATTCTGCTGTGCCAGAGAGTAGAGAAATGGGTGTGATTTGTGAGAGAGGTGTGCTGGGTGATGGGCAAGAGCAGGAGAGCAGAACTGAAGACAGGGAGAAGTTGGAGAAGCTTAGAAAGTGAAGTAGTTTTGACATTAAAAGCGAGTCGTGTTCCTGCCTTTGAGGTAGGGTAGTTGAAAGTTTCCTCTTCTTTTTTTTTTCTTTTTTTTTTTTTTTTTGGTCCTGCTTCATCTACATTTGTCCCTGCTCTCTGTGGAGAGAATCTTCAGTTGGAAACAGAATGGATTTTCTTTTCTGAAATTCCATAGATTTCTGTATCAGCCTCTAGTGTTTCCACCAAGATAATTCTGTATTAATGAGGTTAACTGAAAGTGCAGTTGTGCAAATCCAGATCGTCTGCATTGCTCCCCAAGGGCTCCTTTAAAGCTGGGCTTTGGATCTCTCTGGCTATAAAACCATTTTGTAAAAACTCAGGGCAGGTTTCTGGGTTGGTTTCCTCCCTTTGCTTCCAGCATTCAGCAGTTTGGGATGGCAGAGCAGGGAGTGAAGAGGAGGCAGCCCTTGGTGACTGAGCAGGAGAATAAATACATTGTATTAAGAAAATTCAAGAACATTTGAATCTCATTAAGGCTGTGTGGTTCTGAATCTTTGGGTTTCCTCACTATGGGGAAACCTTGGCAATTCTGTTGACATTTGAAACAGCAAATTCTCCTCCCAGGGCAGTGTGTAGTATTTATGTCATTTCTGCAGTTCTGCTTTACGTGCAGCTGATTCCCTTTCAGACTGAGCCCCCAGCGAGGGAGGAAGGCTCGGTGCAGGAGCTGCAGCAGTGTCTCAGTGAGCAGGGCCATCTCTGGGGGGATTGGTTATTGATTGTGCCACAATACCCAAGTGTGAATGAAGAATGCCAAACTGTGAATTTCTGCCTGCCTCGGATGCACCCATGTGCTTTGTAAAACACTTTGGTTTCTCCAAAGGCTCCCACAGTCCCTTGGATGGCCACTGATGGCAGCCAGCTCCCATTTCAGCTCTGCCATCCGGGCAAAGGGGATGTGAAATGTGCTGTGACTGGGAGAATAGCATTATATATCAACCCAGGCAGCTTCCAATAGGGACAAATGACTACTTTGTAGTACAAGATCAGGCTTTGGGATTTCATTTTTAAGTATCAGAATGATATAGCAATCAGGTGGGGGGAAATCCTCCTCCCACTGCCTTCTCATTTTGAGTTTCAGACACTTTCCCCCACTTTTATAGCAGCTCTATATCATATTTACAACATCTAGCGTTTCAAGGTTAGATGGCCAAGTGTTGAGTCAAGAAAAAAATTGCCTTCCCAGGGATGCTCAAATATTTCAGTTCATGTCTGGGAGACAGCACTGATGTGCTACTGGTTGATTTCAGTTCAGAAATGGACGCCACAATGATTCATCTAGAGAGTCAAAAAGCTGATCTCAACCTTAGCCCTCACTTTTCAAACACAGTCCGTGATCAGACGTCTTGTGTGCAGGCAAGGAATTTATTTATCTACAGTGCTGCTCTGGAGGTTTGCAGGTTTTTGAAACCAGCATGTTTCAAATACAAGTACAGAGTGTTCAGCATGTGTCAGGGGGCTGAGAGTCCCCACCAGGAGTTCCTGAGTTTGGTGTCACTGGGTTTTTCTGATTGACCTCATTGCTGTGTCTTCACGCTCGCTGTAGGAGTTAAAGCAAACACCTGGCAGAGGTAAGAAAGTGTGGCTGTTGCTGCAGAGTTCTGGGAGTTCCTCTCCTGTGCAAGAGCCTCTGTGAGGAAAAAAAAAACATGGGAAAGTTCTTTTCCTGTGCAGTGGTCTCTGTGAGGACAACAAGGGACCCCTGGCCTGGAGAAGAGGGAGGATGGAACAGGGAGCTCAGACAGGTTGTAGAATGGATGGGTTTTGATGTAGAATTGTTGGGGTTTTATGTAGAATTGATGTCCCTGGAGGATTTCAAACTCCAGCAGCCCTGAGCAGCCTGCTCTGAGTTCAGTGGTGACCCTCTGCGAGGAGGGGACAGCAGGGGGGTCCCTGACCTTGGGTTGTTCTGTGCTGCTGGGGAAAGAATAGGAATTAATTAAAAAAGGGACCTGGAGAAGGTTGAAGGGGCATGTGAGTATGGATGTACAAAATCAATTAGAGAGCATAAAGCTAACTGGAATAAAATATGGATCACTTAAGGACTATCTATCTTAATGCATCATCTTTCCTTTTGCCAGTTAATGTAGCAAGTGGATCAGCAAGTTAAGGCAGAGCAGGAATGACCAGGGACTTTTGCAGATAATTCTGACCCTTTCCTGCTTTCCCTCTCTGCTACAGTGGCTGTTGGCTGCCACATTTTCATCCTTCCTTTTAATCTCTATCACTTCTTGTCAATAGGATTTAAAGTGCCCATAAAGCTTTAATGAGCTCAGTGTCTTCTCCCTGGCATTCTGTGTTCCTAACTTTAAGGAGTTCTGTCTAAAACCCAACGTTTCCAGCACATAAAAATCTCCCTTTGCAGCAGGAAAATGAAAGGCTTTTGTCTCCCTGCAAAGCCCTGGCTGCTCTGCAGACAGGAATTCTCTTGATTCCCCATTGTTTGTGGCTTGGCCAAAGAGGAAAATTGGAGTTTTTGGCACTGTTGGTGGCTGGAGCTTGGGTTAAGCTCTGTAATTTACAGGTGTGCTCCGTGCCTTGGAGTCACTGATGCTGAGCTGGGGTGATTGGAATGACCTTTTTGGCTTTAACATTTTCCAGCAGTTGATTTCAGGAAATTCAAAGGAGGCACAAACAAATAAATGTGACAATTATATTATTGTAAATAAACATGCTGGAAAAGACCCCTGGCATGTTTTATGCCTTCAGCATTAGTGCTCCTTCCCAGGGAGGGATGTTTTAATCCATGATATTTACTCCTTCTCTTTCAATATAAATAGTTGGTATGTTGGTTCCTGCTAATATTTATATATTCTCATTTGGGAACAAGACATTTATCAAATAAAGGTGTAGACACCTGGCCTGATTCTATTGTGATTAAAGTAAAAATTAGGCTAAATGATGTATTTTTAATAACAGAGCAAAATTCGGAAACACTTGAATAGACTAAGAAATTATTCAGAGGAAAATTAATGCTTTCAAGGGAAAAATAATGTTTTAAATTTAAATCTCCAGAAGCTAGGAATTATTTTATATCTAACCTATAAAATAGACCTATAAAACTGCTTTTCAGATGAGAATACATTTTCCAAGAATATAGCAGAATTCAGAATGGGCTGGACTCTGCAAAAAATTGTTATTTCCAAACTTCTTTTAAGCATCATCATGGTAACTTCTGATTAAAAATTGAATATATTCTTTTAAGCTTTAGCAGCACACCTTGTTCCCAGTCCTTGGCTCCAGCTCTCAGTGCCTTCCCTCACCTGTGTGATCAAAGATGAGCATTCTTGAGCTGTCCAGATGCCAAGCCCTGCTTTCATTGCAGCACTTGGATCAGCGCAGATGCTGAACCTTTCTTGCATAAAGCTCTGAAAATGTCATTGGTGGAGCCATTGGTGCCTCCCTGCACTCAAAGCTGGCAGTGTGGGACTGCAAATTTCCTTTTTGGTGTTTAACTATCGAGTTTTAAAGGCATTGAATGGATTTTCACATTGAAAATGCTTTGTGCAAAAATAAATATCATAACATCTCATTAGCAAGAATGGTTTCCCTCAGGTTTCCATTGGGAGGTCAGCAAACCCACGCTCATCACTGCCCTGCTTTCCTGCACAGCTGTGCTGAATTGTGCTTTAAATTATCCCATCCTGAAAACGCCGCTCCTTTTTTATCAGTTGAGAAACCTTTACAAGCATCCTAAGAGTCCTTGAAGCAGTTACCTTTGAACAATTACTCTGGATTGGTATAAATTTCCCATACTGTTTTTATTGCCTCTCTGAGGCGATCTGGGATTTTATATCCCTGCTTTTTCATCGGGCCTGCTTCTCCTGACAGATGCTTGCTTACATCTCCCAGGAACTCTGATGAGAGCCAGGCATATGTCTGCTTCCCAGCCTGCACCTCCTCGTGCTCCTTTTGCATTTCTCCTTTTTTCTCCTCCAGCCTGCCGTGCAGTCAGAGCAGAGAGCTGGGGCGGCTCCATCCCGAGCTCTGCCTTCCCTGCTCTGCTCTGCTCATCTTCAGCGAGCTGCAAATTAATGGCACCAGCTTGCACTCACATTTTAATTCATGAAAGAGGGGTTCTGAACGTTCTAAAAACCTGAGATAACGGCACTAAGCTGGGATTGCACTCAGGGATTGGATGTAGGATCCATCTCTGGTAGTCAGCAGTGCAGAGCTGCTGTTCCTATAGGTTTCCATGTGCCTGCTGCTCTCTGCCTGCTTTGCCCTGCTGCTCCCACCCCAGCACTCGGCAGCCCTGGGGAGGAGATTTCATTCTGTGAATGGTGAGAGAAACTCCCGGAATGTCCTGAGCTGGAAGGGACCCCCAGGGAACACCCAGTGCAGCCCCTGGCCCTGCACAGACACCCCAACAATCCCCCCATGCACCCAGCAGCAGCCTGGGGGCTGTGCCCATGCCCTGGGGGCTCTCCTGCACCCCAAAGCATCAATCCTTCTGTGGGTGCAGGATTTGCAGCAGCCAGCAGCAGCCTGGGGGCTGTGCCCATGCCCTGGGGGCTCTCCTGCACCCCAAAGCATCAGTCCTTCTGTGGATGCAGGATTTGCAGCACCCAGCAGCAGCCTGGGGGCTGTGCCCATGCCCTGGGGGCTCTCCCTGCACCCCAAAGCATCAATCCCTCCGTGGGTGCAGGATATTCAGCGTCCAGCAGCAGCCTGGGGGCTGTGCCCATGCCCTGGGAGCTCTCCTGCACCCCAAAGCATCAATCCTTCCGTGGGTGCAGGATTTGCAGCAAGCACACGCAGTAACAGCTGGGTCAGGAGGTGCCTCAGGGGTGACTGGTGTGTGTGTGTGTGGCAGGTCCAAGGCTTTGAGGAGCTTTTGCTGGCCCCAGGTGAGGCACAGGGGTTCCCTGCACGTCTCCTGCCCACCTGGGCAGCTGACACAGAGCAGTTTATCTCTGGGCAGGCTGCAGCCCCAATCTTCTGGACTTGTCTCCTTGATGGACAGGTAGAAATTTCTGCTCCTGCCGGTTTCTCTGGTGTTTTGATTGTGGCTGGAGCCCCTGGGCAGGTCATAGCACAGAACATGAAGCCCTGTCTGTGGGAGCTGTAGGAGCTGCAGTGCTGGAGCTGATGGCCAGGAGGAGAGGAGCTCAGTGGCTGTGCAGGCAGCCTGTGCTGGAGCTCGCTGCCTGTCCCAGGAGAGCCGGCTCTGTGGTTTAATCCTGCCTTTATCTCTCTTCTAAGTGCTTCTGATACCATAGGAGTTGCAAGAGATCTAATTAGCTAATGCTCCTACACGGTGTTCAGATCTCAGATAAAAGCTGCCTACAGCCTGCAGAAGGTGCCAAGAAAGAGTTGGGAAACTTTTGTCGTGCAGGGTGTCTGAGATTCAGATGGCTTGGGATGATGGGGTGACTTCCAGTTTTCATTTTTACCTGTTTGTTTATTGAAAGGGGGGAATAGCTGCTAATTAATGCCGGCTGTTCATTTTGCTGTCTTAAAAACCTTTCCCTGGGTTGTTGGGAGTGTCAGGAACTGCTTCTAAGTCAGACTGTTAAAAGAATAGCGTGTACCAAGCCATTCAAGACTGGCTTTGAGCATCAACTCAAAGCATCCTGCTAAAAAATCCTTTATAATAAAGAAAAGATAGGAAAAAATCATTGCTTATTTTTCACTTCTGTGCATCTGAGCTCAAACCCTGTCTCAGCACTAAAGCATACAATATTTTGCTGCTCAGCTCTGGGGAGGCGGGAACTGTCTTCTCCAAAGGCTTGACCCAGCCTTGTTGAGAAATTTGACTGCTTGGCTGCAGTGCTCACTCCCATTAATGCAGAAAAATCATTAAGAAAGTGGATGGAAAATGCAAAGCTTCTGTGCTTCTTAAATCCCCTAATCCCATTTTGGGGACTTAAATGGTGAATAGGCTTCAGCCTGGGGGTGTGCAAGGCAGTGAATTTTACTGTAGGTGAGTTTAAGTCACTTCAGGAACAAAACAAAACAAAACACAACAACAACAACAAAAAAGTTTTATTCTACTGCAGATCTGTGCCATTCATTGAGTTTATCCCATCCTGGAATGGACAGGGAAATGCCTGATTTCTAAAGCTTTTTTGGAAATGCTGCAACATCCAACCATATTCACAGAATACTCGATGCTGGCACACTAAAAACATTCTTATAAAAGGTGCCACAGGTGTCATGAAGGACTGACAGCTTCGGAAATTGAACAGCTTGCAAAATAAGAGTGTGACTTACTGTGTCAGTATCAGTTGCAACCAAAACCAAGAGTGGATATTCTGGACAGATAAAGCTGTCAGGAAGCTCAGCTTTCTCTGTTTGTGTCTGGGATTGCACAGAGGGTGTGGGAAGTGCCTCTGCCCTGGAATTCTTTATCTGCTTACTTTGGATTAGAACCTTAGCCAGGAAAAGGCAGCATCAGCACCAGGAACTGCCTGTACTCCATCCCCTCTCCTTTTTATTTATATGCATTGGATTTATCAAGCACCTTCAGGTACGACAGGAGTGCTGAAATGCACAAATGCCTCCAGCTCTGCTTGCATTGCTGCTTCCTGCTGAATAGAAAAAATGAGGTGTCTGTGGAGGTTTCCTGCGTGCTGTGTGCTCCTGATTTTCCCTTGTTCCACGCTATTTCTGCAATCACAAAGCATTTGATGAGGATATGTCAATCCTAGGCCAGGGTAATGGACATTCCATTACTTTGTCTCTGCAGACGTTGTTAGAAGCTGGAGGTGTAAAATCTGATTCATTCCCCAGGTCCTGGAAGGGAGCAGGACATTAATCGTAGCCCGGCTTGTTAAATTTTGTCGCTCATTGCCCTCTCCATTTATTTAATTCTATTTCTGCTTCCCCTTCAGGGGATCTGCAGGGTCCTTTCAGGCAGTGATGTGTACCTGTGTAATTTGGAGCTGATGTACAACAGCTTCTGCTGTCAAAACACTCACAGGGTAGAACTTTTTCACGCTTTGCAGCTCGTGTTTGCTGGTTCCAGTGGTTCTGCAGAAGGTGCCCCATTTCCCACACACACAAATGGCAGAAACCCAAGCTCCTGGTGGGACCCAGCAGATAGCTTCCCTGCTAGATGTTTCCTGAGGAATCTGATACTACCAGTAAAAAAGGGGGAGGATATCACTTTTCTGTATTTTATTGCAGCCAATGGGAAAAAAGGAGGCAAAAACGGTAACAGAAGAGCTGATGTAAGAGACAGTGATGTGCTCTGCAGTTCTGAGTGGTTTGATGTTGTGTCAGGCTGTTTGTTACAGACCATTCCTGTTCCAGGGCATTTCAGAGACTCCCAGTTCTCTCCCCGGTGCCTGGGTTTTCCATCAGCCCCCCAGTAAGTGTGAAACTGCAAACCAGGAGGCTCTGCTGACATGTGAGTCTGGAATCAAACAGACTCGATGGAAATGAAGCTGTTTGTTTGGGCAATATTTTAACCAGGCAGAGCCACTGCCTGAGTGTTTTCAAGAGGAGAAACACTCTTGCACGTCTCGACCTTTCAGTGCAGTTATTTTTTTTCCAGGTTGTTCTAAGTTTTAGACTTAGCTTGATGCTGGGATGAGCATGGCAGGAAACATCAATTTTTTACTGAGCATAAGTCAACTGCATTTCTTGTCCAGGACCTGGCATCAAAGACGTTCCAATGTAAAGGTAATCCCAGTGCCTGAGGCTGCTCTGTGCTTTTTGTAGTTGGAGTGCTTATCGCTGCTCTGCCCTAAAGCTCCCAACAAACCCAGGGAAAGAAAGGCTGAGACAGCTCCGAGGCAGGGAGGGGACTGCCTGGGGAACCAAGTTCAGACAGAAAACCACCTGAAGCAGAGGAGAACCCGAGCAAAGGTTCAAAGGCTGGAGAGGTACCAGCTTTCAGTCGCTCCACTCTCCAGAAGATGTGTGCTGTTAGGCTGGGCTCTGCTCCTCTGCCTGTGCAGTGGTGCAGCCAAAGCCAGCCTGACACCCCTCAGTTATTTACATGCTCGGTGCAATTTGTAGGATTTTAAGTCAGTGCCTGCCTTGCTTTTTAACATCAGTGTTGCTCTAAACACTCACCATTTCCTTGGGAATTGCAGTCTCATTTTTTATTTTAATAGGAGCATCCTCTGCTACAGTTGAGGGATGGCAGGAGGACTGTGACTATGGCTTCACGTTAAAGAAGGATCTTTTGAGCCCTTCTTTTATATTTACAGAGGAAATAGCCCCAAGAATTTGAAGGATAAACTCAAAAGAGGAGAACTTACGGAGTTCTTTATTGTTTCCTTCCATCCCATGAGATAAGGGATCCCAGATCACTGTGTTTTGAACTGTTGAAATTAGCAATTATCAAAAAAAAAAAAAGTCTGTTGTTTTTGGGTGCATCTATTTTAGACCACCCCCTGTGAAACACTTTACAAGAACATGTGCACTCATGCCATGATTTCAATTTTATTAGAAAAATAGCAATACCAGAAGAAAGTCTCTTGCCTAAGGCATATTCCATATGTTACTGCTCAGTGCTTTATTTTTCAGGCCTGCAAGAGACAAATGCACTTATTCCATTAATAAAGCCAGCGACTTAAAGTGCAGCCCTACCCTGGGAAAAAACAGAGAAATGTGAGGTTCTGAGTTGGTTTTCCATCAATAGCTCCTGCAGTGAATTTGCTGAGATTCCAGCTGAAAAGGTGCTGTTATTGTTCAGCTGTGAGCCCCTGGGCTGTGTCTGTGCAAGGCCTTTTCTTGCAGTATGGAAATCACAGCACAGCAGCACAGATCAGCCCTGCTCTGCCTCTGCAAGGTGACTCCAGGATTTCAGAACGTTCCTGTTATTTACTGCAGCCTCTTTTTGCATGTATATAGAGGGCAAATCCTCCTCATTGAAATACACTCTGTGCTCAGCCAGGGGAGTGCAAACACAATCTCTGCTTTTCTTCCCGCACAGAACTTTTAATACAAAGGCAGAAATGCAATTTTGTTCCTTGAAGCCCTCTCTGATGCAGTAAGGATTTCACAGCCCCCCAGTTCTCAGCCCTCTGCCTTACCACTAAAAGGGAATCTCCCCTCTCCCCAGTGCTGAGATGGATTTATTGCCTCTGAACCCCCGTTCCTCTCAGCTCTGGGCAAACCCAAGAGGATCTGACATGCTCTGGGGAGATGGATTCATCCCAAGCTGTGTGAGCAGCAGAGGTGGAAATTAAAATGAAAAATAAAAAATGGGTCATTGCTCCTCCGAACACCGCCCTTGCAAACAGAGGCTGGGAGATTCCAGCAAGGAGGGCTCTGCTAGAAAGCCCAAATAAGCCAATTTCACATTCTCAAATACATTCCAAAGCATGAAAGAGTTGTTAGGGGCTAATGTGCAAAGCTATCACTTTGAGCAGGGAAGAAGGAGGAAAAGCACGTGGTAGGGGCCGTGTTTGTTTTCTGCATCGCTTGCAGTAAAATCTTTTTTTTAGAATCACTGATCTAATGGGATTAGGAGGGCAAAGGTTCTTAAAAATTAGTAAAATTGGATTGAGAGAGCGGGTTGGTAGTGAAAGACAAAATTAGATGACAACTAAAAGCATGCTTCAGTAGCTGGGTTTGGGCTGGCTGAGGGAGGCAGTCCTTCAGTCCAGCCCTGGACCTCAGGTACCTCTGCTCAGACACACCTGGGGCAGGTGTCTGAAATTGTCACACCCAGCTGAAGTTCTTACTCCAAAGAACTCCAAGGAAAACACTCCAAGTGTTCACTTTGAGAGATTTTTTTCAAATAAGTTCCACTGCTACTTTTGCATTACAGCAGTTACACGTTTTGTTATTTTCAATATGCTGAAAGGGCAGCCTTAAAATTTCCTAATAAGGTGTGAAATGTCCTTGTAGCCTATGACATAAAATGAAGTCAGGGATGATCCTGTGCACTGGGACACTGCTGTGGGTGGCTCAGGATGACACCATGGTGATGTGGGCTCATTGCAAGGCTGGCACACGTTCTGCATATTAACTCATGGCAGCTCTGCTCCATGCACTGCAGCTCTGCTCTTGATATTTATTCAATTTACTGCTGCTTTGTGTTGGAAATCAGCACTGACTCTCCCTGTCAGTGACAGAAACAACAGGTCTCTAGGACTGGGGTGAATTTTCAGCTCTCTGTGTAAATAGATAATACCTGGAGCTTGAGTAGTTTGATCCAAACAAGATCAGGTCTCTTCTGGCAATTTATAATGTGAATTTTTCCCTTTCTCCTCCCTTTTACAAACCCTTCTGGGGTATAAACTCTGTAATAATGCATTGGTGTGACAGCCCAGCAGAGCTCCCAGCTTTCCTCTGGAGGCTGCTGTTCCTGCTGACAATAATGACATGGTCTGAGCTCTGATCTGCTGTGGCTTGCCTTGTCACCTCTGTGGGAGCTGAAAATGTGCCCACACATTGCACCCAGCAGTGCAGCAGGGCAGGGGTGCATGTTCCAGTGCCTGTTCCATTGCCCCTGTGTGATGTTCCAGTGCCCCTGTGTGATGTTCCAGTGTCACTGTGTGATGTTCCAGTGTCACTGTGTGATGCTCCAGTGCCTGTTCCAGTACCCTGTGTGATGTTCCAGTGTCCCTGTGTGATGCTCCAGTGCCCCTGTGTGATGTTCCAGTGCCTGTTCCAGTGTCCCTGTGTGATGTCCCAATGCCTGTCCCAGTGCCCCTGTGGGATGTCCCAGTGCCTGTTCCAGTGCCCCTGTGTGATGCTCCAGTGCCTGTCCCAGTGTCACTGTGTGATGTCCCAGTGCCTGTCCCAGTCCCCCTGTGTGACATTCCCTGGCACAGCCGCTCCTGCTGAGAGCTCCTCAGCATCCCAGGGACACAGCCCTGCAGATCCACGGGGACAAGGGGCTGGAATTCTTGGGGAGCTTGAGGTGCTGAAGGCCTGACCTGGTTTTCAAGCCCAGCAAAGCAGACTCAGTCTGGCCCTGAATTATGTCTGTGAGGCACTGCTGTCACTGGGAGAAGACTTAGTACCTGATGGCCAGTCCTGCCCCCTTAATGTCAGTGCCATGAGCTGTGTCAGCCCTAAAGGACACGAGATTGAGAGCATCAGGGTCTTGCTTGAGGGAAACGTGTGTGGAATCCTGCAGGAAGATCTGTGAGACTCAGTAATTTGTCTCTCCTCCTGGTGTACTCTGAGTGTGAAAGTGTCTGCTGCTCACAGGAAAAATAAATGTATAATTGCACCATCAGCTGATGAAATCAAAGTGAAATTGCTGGCAGCCTTCTTCCTGCCCTCCCTGTGTTTTTCTAGCATTAACATTCCAGCTTTGTCACCTTTGATCAGGGGAAGATAAATCCTTCCTTTTGTAAGGAGCAGAAACACTTTCCCTGGGTACATAGAATAATGGCCTCTTCTGTATATTATTCATATTCCTCTCTTTGTACTTGTCATTTCTCTCTATCCTTGGTTGTTGCATACCCCATAACTCTTGGCCATTTTATCTAAGACCTATCAAATGAGGCAGTGGATGGCTTAGGAGGCAGGGGGAGCTTTGCTAAGGCATTAAATGGGCTGGCACACTGAACGTGCAGGTGCTGTGCCACCACCCTCGTGGCTGCTGAGCAGCCTCATCCGCTCCCTGCTCCATGGGACCGCTGCTGAGCATCCCTCACAGCCACAGGGGAGAGGGAAACCAGGTGTTTCTCACCTGTGCTGCAGGTGCTTGGCAGAGCTGCACAGAAATGGAGCTTGTCTTTGGCCCAGAGCAGAGTGTGCAGCAGCCTGGCCAGCCCTGAGCACCTCGGAGGGAATGGCAGGAATGGCAGGAGGATGTGGAGATATATATATATATTTATTTATATTTATTTATTTATTTATTTATTTATTTATTTATTTATTTATTTATTTAATATATATACTTTTTAATATATATTTATAAATATTTATATGTATAACTATATTTATATATATAAGAATTATAGAAATGTTATCTATATAATCCTATATATTTCTAATATTATATATTATTATAAAAGTAATATATTGTTACATTATTATCAATGTATCATTATATTATAGTAATTAAATATTATAGTAATAATATAATTATGTTGTTTTATTGTTATTATATATTCTATATGTATGTGAAATAATCTATTCTGTAGGCTATATAGGCTATATAGGATATCTCCTCTGTATAATCACGTCCATCAGTGCTGATTCTGTTCCCTGTGTGCTGTCTGAGCCATCCTGATGCTCTCCTGGCACTCCCACACAGAGCCAGCAGCTCTCCTCACAGCACAGAACACAGAACAATCCTTTCCCTCTCCTCAGTCACTCTCAATCCTTTCCTCTCCTCACTCACTCTCAATCCTTTCCTCTCCTCAGTCCCTCTCAATCCTTTCCCTCTCCTCAGTCACTCTCAATCCTTTCCCTCTCCTCAGTCCCTCTCAATCCTTTCCCTCTCCTCAGTCTCTCTCAATCCTTTCCCTCTCCTCAGTCTCTCTCAATCCTTTCCCTCTCCTCAGTCTCTCTCAATCCTTTCCCTCTCCTCAGTCCCTCTCAATCCTTTCCCTCTCCTCAGTCCCTCTCAATCCTTTCCCAGCCCCAGACCCAGGGACAGCGCTGCAGCTCCAGCCCCAAAAGTGCCAACAGGGAATGGAGGAGAGCAGCCTGGGAGGGTGGGACTGCAGAGCCCTGAGCTGGAATTGACCCTGAGCCCAACATGGAAATGGACCCAAACTGATAAAGGAGTGAAAGCTCCTGACCATTGTCCAGCCTGGGTCCAGCTCGGGTGCAGCCCTGGCCGGGCTCTGGCGCTGCCCAAGGAGCTCCTTTGAAGGTTTTTGATAAATCCCTGCTTTATTCATTTAACTCTGCCCAGCCCCTGCATGGATGGGGCACTCCCAGCTCCTGCAGAGCCAGCACACCCCCGGGGGCTCTGGTCAGTGTAAATCAGCCTGGCTGGGGGACAGAGGGGACAGAGACACGGCTGCACCCTGAGCCAGTGCCCAGCAGTGGACAGCAGCCCAGCACAGTGGAGCTGTTGCTGGAGTGCAAGGCTCCTCCTTTCTCACAGCTTTCAGGATGTTTGCCCCTTCTCCTTTGCAGCAGCTGATCTCAGCAAAACAATTTCCCCAAGGGAAGAAGGGAACACGGCCCTTGTAGCCCCGAGGCTGCTGGCAAAGCTGTATTCACAGAGCTGCTGAAGGGGCAGTGAGGATGGGATTAAAACCACAAAGGGACTGCACGGGAAGATTACTTCAGAAAGTCACTTGGGGTCTGAGTAATAATCCTAATAACCACTGCCAACAGTAAGTATTTTCCTCAGCACTGCTGTTGCTCTGCCAGCTGGGGGAATGTCACAAATATGCAGCTTAGAGATTTTTCTGGTAATAATAGAAACTGGATGTAGTAGGGAAATATAATCTCAAAGCATTTACTTATCTAAAAAGTGTCCCTGGTCCTATAAAATAGATCCACGAGCTTGTGTTTAGCATTGCAGCTGAATCTGTGCTCTGGATTCACCCTGGTGGGATTTTTATTTACACAACACCTAGCTCTGTCTCTTCTGCCTCTCTCAGCAGGCTTGTGTTGGTGTGAGGAAGATTATTGCAGCTGCCTTTGTGACAGCAAAGCAGGCTGCAGGTCTCCAGTGTCTCCCCATGTGATGAATTCATAAATGAGTGTTCACCCAGATACTGATCCCCCAGCAAAGGCTGTCCAGGGCTTTTACCTGCGTGTGATTATGCCTCAGCTTCTGTCATTCCTTGCAGAGTGCCTGAGATGGATCTGTCTCTCACCGTTTGTTTGAGTTTCAAATCAGAAAAGAGCTTTGCTGCCCATTCACCCTTTAAGGAAAGGGAGAACTGCAGACTCAGACTGTGCCCATGTCAGCTGAGGTCAGGCATCCCCAGTGCTTGGGACGAGGGGAACAGAGCCTTTAAAGCACTCTGCAAACCCCCCTCAGGCACTGCAAGCCTTTGCTCTTCTCTGCAATCCCCCTGCATTTCTTGTGAACCCGGATTTTTTGCCGATTCCATGAATTAAAGGTAAAGGGCAGCGAAAAGAGGGCTAAACATGCTGGCCTTGTCCCTGTCCCAAATGAGATGTGGTAATTGCATCAGCTGGTTAGCATGTGCATTGTAAATTCTGGGAGGGAGCCCTTCCTGTGCCACCCTGGGATGGTGTTTGTCAGGAGGGGATCCCCAGCCTCCCCGCCAGGAACGGGCTTTTCTATCCTGAGATGCCAGGTTCAGGTGTTGCAAAAGGGAAGAAGAGGAAGGGGTTCATGTTCTTGAAAACACTTCTCTTCTGCTTTCAGTTTTCCCTCTTCCTCATTTCTTATTAACTGTGAGGATTCATTGCCAATGGCGCTGGGAGCTGAGGCTTAAAAATCCATAAATATCCAAAAATCCATAAATATCCAAAAATCCATAAATATCCAAAAATCCATAAATATCCCGCCCTGCTGTACTTCCTGTGAAATTGTGGGATTTGGCACCAGCTGCTCCAGGCACAGGACTGGGCACAGAAGAAGGGGAGGTGTGTGTTGAGCTGGGGCTATTTGGTGCTTTAGCATTTTGCTTTTGGCCCACCTTGTCTCCTGCCTTGCTGCTGCTCTGACCATTTGGGCTCAGTGCCTGGGTTTGCCCCAGAGCAGCAGGAGAGGGAAGGAGAGCTCACTCGTGCAGGTGAGAGCCTGCTGCAGGTGTGGGAGCTGCCCTGCAGGGCTCTGGGAGCCTCCTGTGCCCGGGCTGCTCCGGGGCTCTGTGTGCAGGCAGGAGTTGAGTTCAGGGCTCAGTGACAGCTGCTGGGAGCTCAGGAGCTGGCCGTGTTTGTCTTTGCTGCAGGCAGGATGTTAGCAGGTTGTAAATTCACATTGGCTTTCCTCGCAGCTTGGATGGCAAATGCAGATTCTCTGTGTTGTGTACTTCCATCCTGCTTTATTTGTAGATTTTTTAGGGTTTCCCCACCCCCTCACACGCCTTTCCTAGCCCCCTAACTAGTGCTATTAAAATTCAGGGCTGGAGAAAGCAGCTTTGCCATAGATCTGTTAGGAGGTTCAGTGACTGATTGTTGTGCCTTCAGTGGGTTTAGCCAAACTTCACAGAAATCACCTCTCTTTACTTTATTTAAAACTCAATAATGGGGTACCTGACTCCTCCAGAGGGCTGGCAATGTTACCAAAGACTTAACCACAGGTATCAGCCCAAAACCCAAAAAAATCTGTCCCTGGAACATCCCAAAATACATTGGATTTCTTTTTTGGAGAAAAAAAAAAAGTCTGAAATACAGCTGACAGCATCCACCTCGTGCCTTGCAGCTGAGCTCTTCAAAGCTTCCTAAGGGATATGAAGCACCTATTCCTATTGAAATAGAAGAGAGCTGATTTTCCAAGGGTCTCAGGGAATTTCAGTTATGTAAGAAACACTGCAGAAGATCAGCCCTTGAGCTATTTTAAATCCCAGGACTCCTCACTGGCAATGGGAGAATTTGTATCATTTTGATGGACATGAAAGTCACCAGAATATGCAGTTTTGGGCCGAATTTAGTCCAATTTGCCAGACTGAGGAGGTTTCAGAAATACTGAAATGTGCCTCAGCTGCTTCCTACATTCAAGAATCTTAAGCATTCTGGTTTGGAGATTCTCAAAGGATTTTATTAATGCACTTTCAAAGTGAAATATTTCCATTTGTTTTGTTTTGACGTGTTCTCTTTTCCAAAGTCATTTCAAGTAGACCAAGCTTGTGGTCTACTGGAAGTGAAAGGAAAATTGTAAGGAGTGAAGAGCAAGAGCTGTGTGCCTAGTTTAGCTGTTTTGACATTTTAAAGGCTGTTTTCTCTTTTTCTACAAAAGTGGTTTCCTGAAGGCCTTTTCTGGATACACTATGAGAGAGAAATGCCTGAAGCAGAGAGGATGCTCTGAGCAGCAAGCTCTCTGCTTTTACTGATGATTCCTGCATGGACAGCCCTTTGCAGTAGCTGCAGAGCTGGGGACCAGAGCTGAAATGCTGCTATTAGCAGTAATTTATTACCTAAGCCATTTACTACCTAAATCCTGCAGTTGAGAGAGGTCTCTCTTTTCCTGCTGGCGTGGGCTTGTGGCTTGTAAATGAAAATTTCAGTAGGAAAGAGGTGGCCAGAGGGAGCTCTGGTGGCCATCTGCTTTCTGGAGAGGGATGATCAGACAGGGATGCCCAGCAGGAAGCTGGAGCTGATACCTGATCCCCAAATTCCCCGAGCTGAGCCAATCCACTCAATCACACTTACCCTGCCCATGTGTTCTGCAAATTAAAGGATCACGTTTGAGAGGCTGACCCAGCTCACCAGGTCATCTTCTGCTCCACTTCTGGCTTCTCAGCTCTTCATGAGGAATGTTTTGCAGGCAGATGTTCGTCCTGTTCCTTCAGAGCTGCAGTGAGACCTAGCAACTCATGTCATACAGAAAGATGAAAGGGAAAATATTTACTTAATAAAACAAATCTTGCTTAATTGCTGTGGTCAGTCTCTTGCCTGGCTTTTATGGGTTCCTGCAGCTGGCTTTAATCTCCTGGTTTGCTCTGGGAACAAAGGAGGAGAGGAATGAACCATGGCAGGAAGAAGCTGAAATTTTTCTGGCAGAACTCATGAAATTTTGAGTCTTAATTGAAACGTGCAGCCCGGCAACGAGCCACCAGGAGAGCTGCCCTGGGCTCCAGGAGTCCCTGCAGGAATTCCTTACAGCCTGACCTTTACAGCCACAAAAGTCGAGGGCTTCTGAGGGAGAGTTAGCAAAGAGCGTGGAGAAGCGGTGAGGCTGGGAGGAGGCTGACCAAAAGGGGTCAGCATTTGTTCAGCTGAAGCTCCGGGCTGACAGCGCCGGGATTTGCTGTGCGGCAGGAGCATCCTCGGGACAGCCCGGACAGGAGCCCTGCGAGCTGCTGCTGCTGCCTCGGGGACAGCCCGGGCAGGAGCCCTGCGAGCTGCTGCTGCTGCCCCTGGATTTGCGTGGGGATCCTTGCTTGGACACAGCTGGGAGCTGGACAGACCAGAGCAGTGCCCTGCCCTGCAGCCAGGCTGCTCCACGTCAGGGACACGAGGGAGCAGCGTGGCACTTACAGGGATGGCAATCCCCACAGAAAGCAAACAGCCTGGCAGGAAACACGAGGCTTGGAGACCGGACAGCTCTCCAGACACTGAAGCTCGCTGGTTACAGGAGCTGAGTGTTGATTTAGCTGTTTATTCTCTAGAGCAGCCCTGCTCTGTAAGCTTTGGCTGGAGTGCAGAGCGAGCCCAGGTGAGAGGTACCTGGTGCCTGCTGCTGCCCAGGGCATGGCCCTGTTCCCCTCCAGCCCCACAGCTGATTCCCAGGCACTGGCACTGCTGATTCCCAGGCACTGGCACTGCTGATTCCCAGGCACTGGCACTGCTGATTCCCAGGCACTGGCACTGCTGCATTTCCAGGCACTGCTGCATTCCCTGGCACTGGCACTGCTGGATTTCCCAGGCACTGGCACTGCTGCCCTCCCAGGCACTGGCACTGCTGCATTTCCAGGCACTGCTGCATTTCCTGGCACTGCTGCATTCCCAGGCACTGGCACTGCTGATTCCCAGGCACTGGCACTGCTGCCCTCCCAGGCACTGGCACTGCTGCATTTCCAGGCACTGCTGCATTCCCTGGCACTGGCACAGCTGATTCCCAGATACTGCTGGATTTCCCAGGCACTGGCACTGCTGATTCCCAGGCACTGCTGCATTCCCATGCACTGGCACTGCTGATTTTTAGGCACTGGCACTGCTGCTTCCCTGGTCCTGCACAGAGCCACAGCCCAGCCCTGCTCTGGATGCTGCCAGCTCAGGGCAGCCAGGGTCATGCCCAGCTCCCCAGAGCCCAGAGCCTTCCCCTGCAGCTCCTTGTGCCCAGCCCAGCACAGCCAGGCAGAGCAGCTCCCCTGGAGCTGTGCTCTGAGCACGGTTCCTCTGCAGTGAGAGGGGAGATGCTCTCCAGAGTTAGCACAGTCAGCAGAATCCTGCGTGGGAAGGGCTGGTGGGAGCACTCAGCAGTCTGTGCCCTCTCCAGAGCACTGCTGCAGGTAGCACAGCCCTTCCGTGGCACTTCTGCAAGATTAACAGTTCAATTTAAATAGGAAGCTATAATTTGAGCTCCTAAAATCATAAGTCACATCTCCAGCTCTGGCAGTTGCTGATTCAATTGCCTTTTGGTTGCTGTCTTTAATAGCTGTACAGTATTATATCTAAATACTGCTGACATTTCTTGTAATTTGAGGATAGTGAAATGCAAGAATTAGATTTTCATCTGCAATTGATCAGAATGCATTAATTAGAAGCATCATTTCTAGGTTTGACATGTTAGGAAGGTGAGGTGCTAAGTGGAAATCTCTGTATATAGCTGAAAGCTCCAAGTTGAAGGTGAAATATTTGCTTGGAAATTGCACATTTGCTGTGTGATTGTGTGAGTAAATAAATGCTTTTACTTGGTCTCGACACAAATTAAGTAATGATTCCTAGGTAAGCTGCTGGAGACTCTCTGTAATATCTTTGAGATGCTGCTTGCTCTGCTTGCCAGCAGAATCTTTTAATTCTCCATTTGAGAGATTTAAAGAGAGACAGTTATTTTGAGACAAAGCTGAGGCAGACATTTCCTGTGCTATGAGTTAATAACCTCAGAAGTTCAAGCAAGAAAATCTCCCCTGGTTCTGGGTGCCATGTGTGCAGAGAGCTTGGAGCCCCACTCAGAGGGAGGGAGTGGGGCTGGAGCTGAGCTCTGCTCTGCTGGGCTGGGCTCCAGCTTCCATTCAAACTTTGCTTTTGTCACGAGATCAAAAGCTGGGCTTAACTTCCAGCTCAGAGACCATCACCCTCCAATGAACGAGCTGCTGCCCTTAGCTTTTGTGCATTTTTAATATTGTGCATTTTTAGTTCTGTGCATTTTTAGTTCTGTGCATTTTTAGTTTTGGATCTAGTGACACTCCCAGGGGGTTGTTTAGAATAACGTTGGAGGGGAAGGTTTTGGCTCCACTTTGGGTGGAAGTCCAAGCTGACAAGTTAGGGATGCTTGCAGGCTGTGGAGCTGTGCAGAAAAGCCTCTGTGTGAGGACAACCATCTACTTGTTGTAGCAAAGAACTTCCCAAGTGCAGTGGGGAGCCCCACACCAAGGAAACCTGGAGTACCTCAGCTGTTTGTCCTCTCCATTTATTGTCACCTTCAGTAAACACAGCACATTTATAAAATTGGGAGGTTAGGTGGGGAAATGCAGGAGACTGTCAAGGCATTTGGCCTCCAGGTCCTCGGTCCTGGGGTTTATTGAGGTAGTATAACTTATAGATTTTTATGTACAAAGTTGGCACTATTGATTTAAAAAAATGAATATTTAAATGAATATTTAATCACAAGCATCCAACAAGGTCAACAAATCTTTGGCAAGTAATTAAATAGACTTTTCCTTGCTAGCACTCAAACACCAAGTAAATAAAACTTGGAGTGAAAACATTTGTAGCATATGTATAGATTGCATTTGGAAATGTGTGGGGCTCAGTTGTGTCTGACTTAATTCTGATTCATCCATTGACCTTGTTATGTAAAACTCAATGCCCTTTTTAGAGGGAGAGTTGCAAATTGTGCTTCTGCATATTTATTTCGGAAGTTCAATCTTCTGGGTGTTCATACCCTCATTCCAGTCCTAAGTGCAATCACAACATTGATTTTTCTCACTAAACATAACCTACTTTACCCTGGGATGGAATTTTTTTTTAATGGGCTTTATATAATGGCATATGGGCAAACCACTCAACTTAATGCCCCATCCTGTAGTTAATTAACAGAATGGCATTGCAGCCCTGGTCTGGTCCTCTGGCAGTGTATCTGCCCACTAACCTTGGCCATCCATCCCCAGTGTCCATCCTAATTAACAGCAGCCCAGGTATTGACTGTGTCAAGCTCCGTGGTGGAAAGAGCAATTTGCAGCTGCTGCCAGAGTTGTAATTCTGTTGGAAATCCAGGCACGGGAACCTCATTTCGAGTGGTGTTGTGTATTTCAGAGCCTGCCTCAAGGAGCAGCTGAACAAAGTATAAACAATGAGGTTTTACTTCTCTCCAGTTGCTAAATTGCAGTGTCCTAAAATACATCCAAAGATCTCCTAAAATACAGATTGCCATAGAAATACTGATGGGTTTGCACAGCTTCAGGATTGGCAGGAGTGTTTTATAAATACTGAAACATTTCTTTATTGTTCATTTATTTGAACTGTAATACACTGGAAAACCTAATGGGACTCAAAGCTTTAATGAACCTTCAGGAATGAATTTGATTCTTCCTTTGCCTTTCTGTTTTTGCTTCTGAGTAATTCAGCTGAAGGCACGAGAGATTCATCAGGCTACTTTTACAAGAGCAAGACAGCATTCTCTAGAGCTCCATGGTGTTTCATGTTACAAATGAGAGAATTAATCTTTTATGCTTTTATACTGGGAAGAAAAAAAATCAACTTTTCTTTTTCAATAGCTTAAACTAATTGTGTTTTGTTGAAAAACTGCAAGAAGACAGGTACTCTCAGTCATTCCTAAGGACACTTTTGAGTGTTTTATTGGCTGAAGATGCAAAAAGACCAGTTTTTTAAAGAAACTTAGGTGCCAAGTCCTCATAAATGTCAAGAAGACACCAGCATCTTGCTAGATGATTTCTGCCCAGTAACTAACATTTTGTGTTGCGTAAATATTTTAGAAAACTGTGATTTTAAGTTTAGCCTCTGTGCTGTGATGTTAGCTGGAGTCAGGCAGCCCTTTCCCTTCTTCCTCTGAGGATGAGGCCACGCTGCTCCCAGGGCTGGGAGCTCCTCAGTGGCCTCCTCCTCTCCCCATCCTCATCATCCTTTTGTCCCTCACTTTCTTCAGGAGGCAAGGGCTGCATAACTCTTCATCTTCCCCATTCCTGGTGCTTTGTGGCAGAGCTGAGCATCAGCAGTTCAGCATTCTGCACCCAAACAACACCTTTGCTGAGAATTCTTTGTACAAATGCTCTTTAATTAGCAAGTGTTCTGTAATTAACCTTCCCTGCAGTTGTTGCTGATGTTATTAGCGTCACTAGATAAATACAGTTAGCTTTTCCACAGGGCATAACAACTGAGAGTGGCAGAAATCTGCATCCTGGAAGAACATCTCAGGGTTACAAAGTTATGTCTTAACCAACAGCTGCATTCTCTCCAGGCTGGAGAGTTCAAACAGAAATTTCCTTGGGAATGTGCAGGAAAGAGGAAAGTGTCAGGCAGAGGAGCAACAACCTGTCCAGTGACACCTAGAAGAATATCATCTGGAATAAAAATGGGTTATTAAAAAGCCTCCAGGGGAGTGTTCCTCTGTGCAGGGATGAGGCACAATTTTACCTTGATACAGACAAACATGCCAGAGTCCTCTGTGTTGGGACAAGCTTTTATTTGGGGAAAAAGTATTGCCTGAATAGAGAAAAGAACCTTGAGTGCAGGTTTTCCTAGAGTTCAGTTTGACTCCTAACTGCAGGAGAACACATAAAGCCCTGTCCAAAAAATGTGGCGTTGCCACGGGTCTGCACTCACAATATCGCTCTGCTGCTTCCTGCTGGATTAGAAGCACATCTGACACCTTCAGATTGATCTGCTGGGATCCCCGTGCCTGAGCTGCGTTCAGAGAGCCCTGAATGAGGCTTGTAAACCTCTCCCCATTGTTTCCCACAGGGCAAAGGTGAAGAAAGGTGTGAACATTCTGGGTGCCAGGACCAGCGACCCGCGGCAGTGGGACGTGAAGCAGGAGGTGGGCAATGGTGGGAAGCACTCCACCACCACAGTCCTGTGTCAGAGGATAGCCCCAAGTTCAAGGAACAGGTACGAAACCTCCTCTTCTCGGCACATTAAACTCATTTATGTCCACCATGCCATTCAGGGCTTGCAAGGCTTGAGGCTCCTATCAGCACCGCTCACAGCTATTAAAGCTGCAGCCTGGAAATGTGGAGACACTCAGGGTAGCTGTGGTACCATCTGCTGACCTACAACGGGTAATAAAACTCATCAGTTCAAAGGAAAAAATTAATAGAATGGACCTGCACTGGGGCTGGGGGGTGCTGTCATGTTGGCAGCAATATGAATATTCTGAATTCAAAGGGTTTTACTGAACCTTTATGTTTTCTGGCTCGGTGGTTTTGACCTTGTTTCTCTGAACGTAGCACAGCCTCTGGGGCTGGTTCATGGAGCAAGCAGCGAGCTCTCCCAGTGAGCCACAGTGCAGGGTAATCCAGACCTCCCATGGGTCACACAGAACCATCCTTGCTGGCAAACAGCATTCCTGCAGACCTGGAGCTTCCCTGGGCCTGCTGGGTGAGTGCCTGAGGCAGAGCCCCGTGGGGATGAGCTGGGCTGCCGTGCCTGCCTCCCTGTTTGCTGTGTTTGCAGGGGCTGGCTCTGGCTGTGCCACGGCACAGAAGCAGGGCTGTCTCCATCAGCAGGGCTGCCTCCATCAGCAGGGCTGCCTCCATCAGCAGGGCTGTCTCCATCAGCAGGGCTGTCTCCATCAGCAGGGCTGCCTCCATCAGCAGGGCTGTCTCCATCAGCAGGGCTGTCTCCATCAGCAGGGCTGCCTCCATCAGCAGGGCTGTCTCCATCAGCAGGGCTGTCCCCATCAGCAGGGCTGTCTCCATCAGCAGGGCTCTCTCCATCAGCAAGGCTGCCTCCATCAGCAGGGCTGTCTGCCATGGCACACCATAGAGTTGTGGATTTTCAGTGGGAATTTGCCTCCCAGCAATCGTAGTGAATTCTCACAAGGCTGCTGTGCATTGGTCCATGCAGAGAATTCCCCACTGTACAGATCCAGGCAATGCCTGGACCACAGCCCCAGCTCTGTGATCGTTGTTGGCCGCAAAGCCGGGCTCATGGAGGAGCAGCATGCAGTCCTTGCTGGGCGCTGGGCTTTGCTTTGTACCACAGAGCCTGAGCTGAGTTAACTTCTCTGTTCTGTGCCCAGATACTGGACATGTGTAAAGTGCAGAAACTCCTCTTGCCATGAGCAGCTGCTGATGAGCTGATTGTCTGAGTCAGTGTATTTCCTCCTGGTGGCTGAACTCTCCCTGTCTTTGTCTCAACCCTGAGCTTTCATTCTGTTTTTTCCTCCCTGTCCAGCTGAGGAGGGGAGAGGTGGAGCTGCTTTAGGGGGCACCTGGCATCCAACCAGGGTCAGCCTGCCTCAGGACTGGCAAAGGGAAAGGAAAAATGCATCATTTGAGGCTGCCAGGAGTAAAAATTACCCCACTTTGAAAGGGAGGACAGAGCTGTAGAGCAGCACGTAGCTCTGAGCAGATTTGCAACTGCAGAACTATAATAGTCAGGTTATCAAACCCCAAATTAAATCTCCTCAATCCAATTTGCATGAAGTCTAATTAACCCATAAAAATATTTTTGGCACTAATTATGCAAATAAAACTCAATGTTTTAATTAATGCCTCTCTCACTTGTGCATGTAAATAGTTGCTGTCTTCTGGAAGCATGATGAGCCTTGGTTTGAGTGAAGTGTTTGTGTACAGGGAGGAGCTGGGTGGGGAAAGCCCAGGGGAAGCACACGGTGTGCTGGGCATTTCTGAGTCTCTGGGTGTCACTCAGAGCCCTCTGCACAGAGCACAGATGCTCCAGTAGATATCCCAATTTAATTTGCTGGAGGACTGTGAGTCTCTACTGGGAATTTTCTGTGCTGCCACCAGCTCTTCCAGGCGGGTTCAGCAGGGTGGGTCACAGAGGGGCTGTGCAGCTCTGTGCAGGTCAGGGTGGGTGTGAGGAGCAGCTCTGGAGCTCCAGCACTGCCTCGTCCTCCCTGCAGCCAACTCAGCCAGCTCACAAATATGTTGGTTAATTGGTGTAGTAGAAGGAGCTTTCCAGTGTGTTTGCTCAGAAATCTCCCTGCTGCACCATGGAGAACCATGGCACTCTTTCCCCTTCCCACCCCTAGAGACAAGGGCCCAGACTCAGTAAAAATACTGATTTTTGTTTCCAATTTTCCCTTTCTTGCACATTTCTCTGTCATTAGTGTGTGGATATAATTACACTGTAAGCACTTTGAAAGAAGCAGTTTGAGTCTGAATGCAGCAGCAGCTAATACACCTTTCACATTATATAAATAATAGAACACAAGAGATATTTTAGATACATCACATCAGTAATTGTTTACCATTACCTTTTGAGAATTTAAGTGGGTCATGCTTCTTTACTTTTTTAAGAAATACTTTGTGGTGCTCAAGCCAGGAGCCAGAGTTTAGTTTAAAATTATTCAAAAAGGCTTTGCAACTATGGCAAGTAAGTGCAAACAGCTTGAAATCAGCAATGTTTGTGTGCCTCATAATGCAGTTTCTGCTGAGACTCAAGTAGCTATTGATGAGGATAACAACAGTGTTGATTAGTGAAAACAGGGCTTAGACAACTGCTTGGTTGCTTGTTTTCCTTTGTTGCTTCTGCTTCTGGAGATTTGCTGTGTGTGCTTGGGGCAGACACAAAAAGGATATTTTTGGTTAGTCCTGGAACCAGTTCCATCTCTCAGTATTGCCTGGTTTGGTCCCAGCCTAAGGCTGGTGTGATCTGGGAGGTGCCACGCTCACCTGAGAGCAGCCCCAGTGGAAGGGCTCCTGCTTCATGGGTATGTTATTCACCAGGAGAGCTGTTCCCAGGCAGAGCAAGGGCTGTTTGTGGGGTTTGTTTTGTTAAATATCAAACTTCAGCTCAGCCGACCTCTGGCTGCTGGCTTGCTGCCAGCCGTGGGGATGAGCAGCAGGGCAGGAGCAAGGAGGGCTCGGGGGTTTCTTAGGCTGGCTTCTGTGCCAAAGCCAAAGCACCAGAGCATCCTGTAGCTGAGGCTGATCTCAGTCTGACTCCTCTTGGGCTGCCCTGCAGCAAGCTGCCCTCGGGTTGGCACTTGTGCCCCTGCCTAGGGGAACTGGAGCCACCCAGCACTGCGGATTTCTGTCCGCCAGGCACCGAAACCGAGTGTGGGAGAGCAGAGAGATTTAGAACCACTGACAGAGTGGAAAACTGCTGTGATGGAGCACTTTATCCTCTTGGCCTTGAACCTTTGGAGAGGCCTGTGGGCTTACAGCTCTGCAGCCATCTGTCTGATACAGGGGCGGGCTGGGGAAGAGTGCTTCCAGATGTTGTGCTGATGTTTCAGGCCGTGTCACAGCCACTTACTCCCTCTCACGTGCCACATGTGCACGTTCTGTTGGGCTGGGGTTGTTGTGGCTGGTTTGGAGCCTTGTCTGGGTGTCTCTGCGTGCCCATGGGAACAGTAATTATGTTCCCAGGCTGTGTTTGGTATCATTAGCACGTGGAGGAAAGCAACAAAGCCGCTGCAATTTGTGCAGATCCCTGCTCTGTCTGCTAGACCATATGCTGCCAAGGGATGTCAGTGAAATCAATTCCCTTGTGATTGAAAAACAAAAGTAAAGTGTGTATGTACAGCATGAGTCAGGCTTGGAAAAGTGTGAGCCATGTGGAGTGTGTCTGCCTGTAGCAGAGCACAGCCAGCCTGTGCCCGGGATGTGAACAGACAAGAGCAGTCACACATTATAAGCAGGGAAGATGTTATTAATTATTTCAGAATCTGGGTCACCCTGCCCTGGCAGTTTTGGGTCAGAGTGGTTTGCAGAGCTCAGCAGAGTGGCAGTGGTGCCTGCTGACCTCAAAACCTTGCAGCCTGAGCGGAGAGCATGGTTCTCACAAAGATTCAGAGCTTTAGTGCTTGTGGGTCAGGATTTTTTCTTGCCAGTTGTTTATCCTTTTGACTGATAATTGAGGCAGGAGCAGAGCTGGGATGGCACATGCCAGTGCTGTAGGTGCTTGGGAAATTGTGCATGTCTGCAGGAGGTCACATCTGTGTCTGCAGGGACTGAGCTGTGCAAACTGCTGAGATCCTTTGGGAGGAAGGCACCAGCAATGGATGCCTTACACCATTAAACCCTGAAACAGAAACCATTTCCATTCATTTACAAGAAATTCACATGAGAGCAGGCATTGTATATAGATATATGAATAGAAGGAGAGCTCAGGAGAATCTCCGTTCTTCACTGGATGTGGGGGGACACACCATGACAAAGGATGAGGAAGAGGCTGAGGTGCCAAATGCCCTCAGCTGAGCAGAATGAAGCCTCCATACTTCAAGGGAAAACTGGGAGAAGAGCCTGGAGGTGTTGGCTGGCAGCTGGCTGAACATGGAGTAGTGCTCAGGTAGGGCAAAAGGAGATGCCTCAAATTGCACCATGGGAGTTTTAGGTTGGATATGAGGAAAAATTCCCCACTGAAAGGGTTGTCAGCCTGGAACAGGCTGCCCAGGCAAGGTGTCCCTGGAGCACCTGGAAAACAAGTGGATGTGGTGCTTGGGGATGTGCTCTGGGGGTTATCATCTCACCTGAGCCTTTGGAAGGGCAGCTGTTGGGTGCTGCTGAAAGGAATTTGCTTGTTGGATTTCAACAGAACCACTGTTAGACTTAGTCCTGACCATTCAAAGAATACTACAATAATCTTCAAAAAATACTACAATAATCTTCATACATAACTTAAAATAGTATTAGCCATGCCCATGAGATTTTTTTATCTAAGAGAAGAAATTAATTACTAGAGATGAGATAAGAAAATGCATTAGAGATCTATCCATGATCTCTACAGAACTTTCAGTTGCAATAATTGTTCTTTTTTTTTTTTTAATCTACTGTGGAGTTCCTGGGTCTGTTGAGAAGCAGCAGGGCTGAAGCTCCAAGAGAAAGGGCATTCTTCACATATTTCTTGCCCAAATGAAAGCATCAAATCTGTTTGCACAGCAAATTTGTATCGTTTAGAAAAGCTTTTTACATGCTTATCAAAACCAAGTGCTGGAGGCTCAGTCAATGCCTGCAGTAGCTGAGAGCTGCAGCCACTGCCTGCCCTGCTCTCCAGGCAGGTTGGATGTATTGTTTTATTCCATTATAATGTAAATAGAGCAGAGCCCACACAAACAGAATGGATGTGCAATCATGGCATAATGGGACAGCAGCTCCAGACTGATGGACAGGTTCAATAATAACTGTAACTCCTGATGTCCGGGGTCAGAGGATTTTCTGACTCTCTGACAAGGTAATCACTTCTCCAGAGCGACCTGCAAACACACAGCCTGCTTTTCAGCTTTCACCTGGGCTTGGGAAGGAGTTCTGAGGCACTCCTGGTACATGCAGGAGGAAATCTGCCAGTGCCACTGGCATCCTCTGCCCCTCCCTGCTGCCTCCTGGCCCCTTGCACACAGCAATGCCCGTGTCAGGAACCTGTGACTCACACTGAAGCTGTCCCTGAGGATGCTCTGATGCAGCCCATCCCTGGTGTGACACCTCTGCTCTCTGCTCCTTGCACTCTGGATCTGCTCTGGGGCGAGGTCAGCCCTCATTTCTGGTGACACTCTTTAGCAGCTATTGTGATGGAGCCTTCCTTGTGATTTGGAAGATGAGAGACAAAAGATGCAGGATTGGGGAGGAGGAATTTGTGCCTGTGGATTTTTTCTCCCCCTGCCTTTGAAGCAGAAACATCTGCTGAGAGCCACAAACAGCTGAGTTCAGCAATACCACATCACGCTGCCAAGCAACTCTGCTTTCCTCTGGAACTCTCACAGAACAGGAAATAAATCAGTCAGGCACTAAAGAATGGAGAAAATTTAGGAAAAAGTGCCAAAAGCCAAACCTTTCAAGAATAAAGTGAATAAGAACTTTGTAAGTGTTCGGTGAAGCGAATTGAAATATGCTTCTTACACATGTAAGCCCTGTGTGCTTGAGGAATTTCATAATAACAAAACTCCTCTGAGCTAAGGGCACTTTAAACTGGTGAGGAGAGACCTCTGGGAAGCTGGCTACAATATCACAAAAGACAATTAGATTATTTAAAATATTTTTTCCATCTCATGTCTCTGTCAGATGAGTCACAGCTGACCAGCTAACAGTGGTGAAGTACCTCCATTTATCTGAAACCTTTCCTTTCCTCTCACTACACAGAATATATTGGGCAGCTGAACCATTTGTTTCTGCACTGGCTTACTGAGATTTACTCTTCCAATCAAAGTTACTTTGGTTTGATGTCTTATTGCCTATTTAAAGTACTGATAAAAATCTCTATTTGTTTTGTTATATAATAACAGGGACTGCTGTATGGAACAGGTGGAAAATTATTGCATGAATGCTGAGTCTTTGTTGTAAATCCTACAAGTTGAGCAAGGATGAAAAACCAGTGGGTGCTGGCTGGGAGGATTTTGGGATGTGCTGCTGGTGCTGTGGGCTCCTGCTCGCCCCTTTCCTGCTGTTCCAGACCATTCCTTTCCATTCCCTGGTGTGTGCTCCAGTCAGTTCCTCGTGCCCCTGCAGTGAGGGGTGACTGCAGGCACAGTCTGCAGGGCTGATGTGCCAGGTGATGCTGATGCATCAGTCCAGCTGTGTTTGCTGCTCTGATTCTCCCTCATCTCAGGTGTAGAAAACCCTGCTCTCCTCCAGTTGTCTTTGCATAAGGATGTTGGGAATTGCTGGGTTTGGTCCAACAGCTCTCCAGGGCTTTTCTAAGTGTCCCCTGCACTCCTGACTGCTGTCCCTCTGCAGCAGGGTCCCACATATGGCACACACTGTAAAAATCACACCCTTACCTGGTTAGCTCTCTGCCTGCAGATACCTGAGTGGATCCTTTGCAGGCTGGCCCAGAGATGACAGGAATTTGTTGCATAACCAGGATCAGCCCCACAAAGGTGCCTCAGACTGAGGGAGCAGCAGCAGCCCTGCCCTGCCAGCACTCCCAGCCCGTGAGCTCTGCCAGCAGGCACAGTTTGGGAGAGTCAAGCTGGACAGAGCACAGCCCAGCAAAACCCGTGGCTTTTGACCTTCTCTGAGGATGGATTGCACCCAGCTCCCCCTGCACGTTCTACACACTAAAGCAGGGATAATACACGGCCTTTTACAAGCCTAGCAAGTAAAAATCTTTGCCTGCTACAGAAAACCAACTCCTGTAGTTTAAGGAGCTGTCTTGTATCAGAGATCATTGCACTGAGAGAGGAGTTACTCTGTTGGCTTCTAGAAGTCATCATTTGCAAATCATAATTTATCTCCAGCTCAGGCTGCAGGGAGACCTCTGGTGTGTCACGTTCTGGGAATCACAGAAGGTCTTGGGTTTTTTCACTGTCACTTCATGGAGAGTATCAGCAAACAGTGACATTTTAAAAGGCAGCCTTTTATTTTCAGGGCTGTGCAGCCACAGTCCCTGAAGTGTAAATCAGTGGTGGATCTGTCTTGCATTGTGTCAAGGGCTTGTACAAATCACCTGCTCAGAGCTGAGCTTTGTTCATGAGTTGGTGGCTTGGAGGGGACGTAGGGAGTGTTTGGAGGATCCTCTGCATTGCCTGAGAGCTTAACAAGGTAGAGCCTGGCTGCTCTTTTGAAAGGTGGTAAATGTGTGAATTCCACCAAAAAAAGGTCAAGTTCTGGCTAAATAAGTCCCTGGACTCCTGTTTCTGGAGTAAGATGTTATGGACAGTTGAGGTCTGTAAGCACATCCTTTTGCAGTGCTTTCAAAATAAGGAATGGAGAATGAGATGGGAGTGGCAGTATTATATAAAAGCTGCTGATGTTCTTTGATGCACTTTCTCCTTGAGCAAGGCAAGTCAATGGGCTTTTTTTGAAAAATCTGTGGTGAGTCCCTCTTGCTCTGATGGCTCAGGATGAGGAGTGTCAAGGACTGGTTTAAATCAGTCCATACCCACTGAAACAATGCAGAGGGGTTTGTCCCTGGCCACTCACAAAAAACTCCTGCAACTTTGCTGTGACTCCCTTACCAATGTGCCAGTAATCCCATGGAGAAGTGAGTTTATTAAAGGAGATGTTTATTGGAGAAAGGCTTTTGGATTGACCAGTGCTGAATTCCTGGTGGTTTGCCAGGAAGTTCAGTCCCAGTTAAGAAACCTTGCCTTCATTGAAGCAAATGGCAAAATTTCCTTTGCAGACTGAATTTCAGCCCAAGTTTAGAACAAATTTTGACTTTTCTCTCCTTTCTTCTCTCTGGTGTACAGCTCAGAAAACCAGGTGATCTCTTTTCTATCCAGAGCTGTGACAACAGCTTACACACTCCCCTCCCACGTGTACACCCTCATACATGATGGTAATTATCACAAAAAGGAGTTTGAAGTAGCACCCCATTGATTTTTGGTTTGCATGCTGCAGATTAATGGACTGAGCACGCACTCTTTGTAATCACACTGGTAGAAATTCAATAATGACTCTGCCAGAGCACTCAAGTGACCTCAGACACTGAATTCATCCCTATTTCAACTATTTTTAATGAGACTGGCATATTTAGCAATGCCATCAGATGGTTTGGAAAGCAAAGTGTTTTGTCCACCAAAGCAATACTGATGGGCCAACATTGAATTTCAGTGTTTACATCTGTTCTTAGCCAGAATTCACAGTGTCTGCGTGGCATGGAATGCATTCACTGGAATGTACTGAGCCAAAAAAATCTGTGATGTGTATGATCTGCAGGCTGCACTCCACTAGAACAAGATTTCAGCCAAATCAGAGCTCAGCAAGTACCACTGACAATCCCCAAAGGAGCAGGATCTCTCTGCTTAGTTTAGCAATTGTTCACTTGGGTTTGGAGGCTTTAATTGCTCGTGATTATCATTTCCTGTGGCGTTTTTTTGTCATGTCTGAGAAAGTGCAGGAGCGTGGCGAGCCTCTCCACTTGGAGATGCTATTTGTCAATTTTTATCTTGAGAAATGCCCAGAGATTTAGTGAGACTGGTAAGGAATATTTAAAAGCTGAATCTGTTCAGTGCTGGGGATGTTTGGCTGGCTCTGTGTGTGCAGTTCCACAGTTTGGTCATGCCTGCTGTGATTTCCTCACCAGCTGTAAAACTCCTGTACATTACAGATAAACATTGTTTAAATTCCCAACAGAACTCCTGGAAAAGTGAACCTGGAAATGTCACAGTAAGGACAGGGGACTTGATCACTCAGAACTGGCCAGAAACTCAGCTTCTGCTAACATTACTCCCAGAACCACCCAAGAAGGGGATTGTTGCCATGTTCTGTTAATTAAAGCTGTGTTAATTATTTTGACAGGCAGCCTCTCCTGTTCTCTCCAGTGTTTCTGGGGCTGGTAGAGCTGCTGAGGTGAGGTGAAACACCAAGTCATCAAACATGATATAATTGCCACGTCCCTCAGTGATGCAAATCAGTAGAGATTTGTTGAGGTTCACTGTGGATCACACATGAATTCATTGTGGGTTTATTAAACAAAAAGCTCCCCCAAGATCCCCAGAGCTGTGGAACAGAGTGCATTTAGAGCAAAGCCAGGACATTGAGGGCAAGTGGCTTTTACGTGTGGTGCATAAATAGGCTCTGAGTTCCTAACTGTTGGGAAATGTGAGCTCCTCAGCACCATCTGCTCCCAGGGGGTTCCTGATTCCCCTGGCTTTGCTCTGACCTCAGCAACTGATTTTGAAGAGTTGTGTCTGTAATTGGCAGCAGGAGTCAAGACCCAGCTATGAGGACGGAAAGAAATAAGCAGGTTTGTAATTTGGAGCCTTCAGTGAAGTGTCGGGAGGAATGTGCATCAGCTTTAGCACCTCGGTGTTTGTGAGAGCATACATCTTTAATTTGGGTCACACACTGACCCTGGAGCCAGGGCACACCGTGGGTGTGAACAGGACAATCCTTCCAGCATCCCTCCCATCCTTCCTGGGCATCCCCCACACATCAGATGCTGAGGTGCTTTACCCACCAAAGCACAGCAAACCATTTCTCCTCTTTATTATTTGCCATCCTTTGTGTGTTTCCAGTTTTCAGTTCCCTGTGTACATGTGAGACACGCAGTTTTAGTGGCACTCTCACGATAAACCCCAGCCCATGTGGAGTGAGCAGCTGGCTGAAGTGTTTATCAGCCTCTATTGTAGCTGTTCCTGCCTTCTGGAAAATTATTCACAAATACACAAGCATGACTTCATTTTGCCAGGAAGCAAGACCATTAATCCTGCCTACTTTGAAGCCCCATCTTTTGTGGGCTGTGGTGGGTAACTTATCTGCTCAGATTACTTAGATTGTTGGAGACTTCATCCCTTTGTAATGGTAATGACTGCTGAGTAGCTCAGCCCTGCATGAGAATTTTTTCCTTACATTTAAGACTATTTTTCTTTTCCATCTTACATTTTTTCTTATATTTTCCTGTATTTGACTGTGCTTAGTTCTATATTCTTGCATTTCTTATTTTATTATGTATTTAGGATTTTTAATATAATAAATCCTCTCAAAGGGGGATTTGGTTTCTAAGGAGTTAATTGCTGTGTGCTCTTTTACTCATGAGCCAATTGAATCAGATAATTTGCTGTTTCCTGAGTAATGTCAGAGAGTGTACAGAAAGATCTTTTGTTCCACTGAAGATGTTAAAGAGGGTTTGAGGATTCCTTTCTCTGCAAATCCTTTACATGAAAGATTTACAGTATGTACGCTCCAAGATTTGGAAATGCTGCTATTTAAGCATCTACACATGCAATTAGTCACTAATTGTTAACAGCTCCCACTCTTTAGCTTTTTTTATTCTACCTATTCCAGATATCACTGAAATCACACTCAGGACAGTGTGTAAACCTTTCAGTTTTATAGCTGCTGCTGGTTCTTCACCTTTAGCAGGGCGAGATGGAATTTTCCAAGGCATTGGAATGCCAAGGTTCTTGCTCCTGCCATTCAAGAGCTTTCAGCTGATCGTCACCCCCAGCTCCTTTTTGTGGGACCCCAGCCTGGTCTGAGCTGCCCTGGGGACAGCTCCCTCTCCCCAGCAGCAGGACTCCTGGTTCCATGTGTACAGAGCACAGTGGGGGCCCTTGGATGCCCCTTCTTGTTTCCACCTTCTCACTGGGTCAGTGCTGCTGGTTTTCTGCCAAAATCCTGGTGGAGATACCTTGGGGAGAGAGGATGAGCAGGGGTGAGTGTGAGGGATGAAGGGCGAGGAACAGCATCTCGGCAGCACTGGTTATGGAGTGGTTATGGGATGAGGGACAGGGAGCAGCTCTGCAGCACTGGTTATGGGATCAGGGACAGGGAGCAGCTCTGCAGCACTGGTTATGGAGTGGTTATGGGATCAGAGCAGCTCTACAGCACTGGTTATGGGATCAGGGACAGGGAGCAGCTCTGCAGCACTGGTTATGGGGTGGTTATGGGATCAGGGACAGGGAGCAGCTCTGCAGCACTGGTTATGGAGTGGTTATGGGATCAGGGACAGGGAGCAGCTCTGGAGCACTGGTTATGGGGTGGTTATGGGATCAGGGACAGGGAGCAGCTCTGCAGCACTGGTTATGGAGCTCAAGGAGCCCTGGCTGCAGCCTGCCCGTGTTCCTCATGGTCCAAACCTGCTCTGAGCACTGAGTGCAGAGCTGGGGCTTCACATCCCGAGGTTTTTCAGAGCTCAGAGGCTGTGCAGGTTAGCACTGAGCCTGTGTCCCTTGTGCCAGCAGCCAGGATCTGAAGAAGAACAAGAGGCAGGGGTTAATCAGCTGGGTCACCAGGTGGTCAGGCTTGGAGGGAGTGCTGTGAGGGGAAGGGCTCTGGGCAGGATGGAAGTGAAGAGACCAAACCTCTCCTGAGCCTTTAAAATTTTCTGTCTCTCGTTGTAATCAAGTGTCGATGACTTGGGCATTTCAATTTCGTTCTTCCATGTCTTTGTATTGCTCTTTTTAAAATCTTAATGCTTCTGACTCCAATAGCCAAAACATCTCAATTATTGTCAGACTCCAAGGAGCTCAATGATAATAATCCTCTACAGGGAAAAAGATAGTTTAAGTGAAAGGAAGAGATTATTAGATGCAGGAAAGATATGTCAACAGTCATTCTCTCTTTGCTAAGTACTTGTAACTTATATTTTAAAAGAAAGTATTGAAATTACTGCTCTTCAAAGAGAATACAAAAGGATAATGGTTGTTCTTGTGCTAAGGAAAGTCACATTTCTCCTGGGGCTAATGCCATAAGGTTCTTTCTTTGTACTGAAACAGCAGAGTGCTAAACAAAGACTAAAGATTGAAGTTATTAGAGGGAGATCTATGCAGTTATAATTTTATAATTTGCAGTATGCCATTCCTGGTGTTGGCTTCCTTCTGTGCATTCCTACTCACAGGCCATAGAAACAGTTTCCATATTGCCATCAGCCAGTGACAGCATTTTGACATTCCTCCAAGGTATGTGGATATCTAACCCCCAGGTTATTTCTGCTGATACCTGAAAACTCTGGAGTTGCAAGTCTGGAACATGCAGGCTTTTCCAGAGTTTCCTAGAGGTGTATGAAGTTAACCTTCAGAGTCTTTGTAGGACTGGTGTCCCTCTAGTCTCTTCTCTAAGCCAGTTTCCACATTCATCTGTCATTTTGCTCTGAGGCTTACTGATGTGGGTAGAAATCACCTCCCTAACTTCTCCCTCTCCTAAGATATATACTGGAGATAATGGCCCTTACTCACTGCTTGACATGCCAGGTTAAAAATACCAGAAGCACTCAGCTCCGTTCCCCCTCCAGTTCCAGCCAATTTCTGGGAAGGACATTGATCTGATTAATTACCCATTTGCAGCAGGAATGGGCTGGAAGTTTCTCAGGTGACCTCTGATCATGGAATTGCTGCTGCCTGGGAAGTCCCTGTCGCAAGCAGGGCTTTGGGCTGGGCCAGCCCGGGTGTGTTGTGTCAGAAGGGGAAGGGGTTGGTCTCCTGATTCCAGAACATTCCCTCTGACCCCGTGCTGCTCTGTCCAGCCCTGGGCTGATGCCCTGCTCTCAGTATGGCTCTGTTTGAGCCCAGCCTTCCCTTTCTGCTGGGCACTGACAGACCCCCAGTGCCAGAGCTCTGGGGTGCTTGCAGTCTCTGCGCTCCACTGCCAAAGCTGTGGCAGGCAGGGGAAGGCTGTGCTGCTGATTCTGGGTGGTTTCAGTCCTCAGTTCTCTCCTCCCCACCTTTAGCTTGCTGCCTACAAGTGTCCTTCAGAGGAGGAAAGCCTCAGTGCTGCAGGACTGGCTGATTTGCCTGCACAAACTGCATTACCCAAGTGCTCGCTTGTCCTTTGAACACGAAAAGCCAGACAGGTGGAGCCTGGGGTATTACTTGGTACAAAGCAAACATTTAAAAAGCACAGACTTTCAGGTCCTTGCTGGTAATGGAAAGTGCTATTTTCAAAAGTGCCATTTGACATTTGGAAGATTAACTGGTATTGACTTCCTGTGTGAGTTGGGCTCCTGAGTATCTGAGTCACTTTTGGAAACCTGGGCTGGCCATCTGTTTCACTTAGGCTTTGCAGTGCCAAGTGTAGCAATGCATAAATACTTGGATGACTGTAGTTTGTAGTGCCTAAATTTAAAAAAGCAGTGATTTCAACAGCCCAACACCTATTGGAATTTTCAGAACTTCTGGGGCCTCGAATTCCCAGGGCCTGGGAGAAAGCAGAGGCATTTGAAAGCAATCAGAGCCTGAAAGGAACTAGTGTTCCTGAAAACCCCAGAGCTACCCCAGCCCTTTGGAATGTGGCAGCAAGGTGCTTCTGGAAATTTCACCTGCATCCCAACGAGAATCTTGCAACGGACTTCAACGTGAAAGCAAAGTAAATTTCTTAAAATAGAGCCAAAAAGTGAGGTGTAAAATGGTAACACACATAACAGGGACGTCCTGGTGCAAATTTGTGATGAGATTGAGATGGAGGAAGGGAGGAAATGCAGGGAGCTGCTCTACATGGGGCTGCAGGGAAAGGCAGCTTGTGCTGAGCAGTGACTGCTAGTTTTTGGTTAAAGATAGCACTGCATTTTTTCTTTTATTCCATTGTAAGTAACTGCATGTTGATTGTTCTAAAGGAATTTAGAATAATGGCTGGTGTTTGAGTTTATTCCTGCAGCTGGATCAGGAGTGTGGAACAGCCTCAGTTTCATGATTCCTTGGCTTTGACATTAATTAAACAGCCATTGGACTTTCTGGGTGAGGTGGATCTGAACTGGTTAACATGAGAGTGGATGCAAATCATTTTTAAAATATCTGGTTCCTGCTGTATAACTCACTGATTTCCTTTATTCCAAAGTCAGAGCGCTCAAAGCCTCCCTCACACAGCAGGCAGAGCTCTGCAAACTCCTCAGGACTCAGTTTAAACAGGGGCATTGTTTGTGTCCTCATTTCTCCCATGAACTCCTGCCTGACCTTGGGCGAGTCACTTCATTCCTCTGTGCTGCCCCCAGCCCTGATAACACGAAGTAGGTTAATAGTTCTGTGCTGTGCATGGCAGTCCTGTCTGAAAGCAGCAGGAGAAATGTGTTTGCAGTTGTTGTTGATGTTATGGATCTGTTTGAGCAACGTGTCCTCGTGGGCTGGTGCATCATGTGAGCAGCAGGGCTCTTTGCACACTGAAAGTGGTTTGCTGGACAGTGGCCAGAAAATAGGGATGAACCCATAAGCAGCAGATACTCCCCAGGGCATTTAGCAGCAGGAATGATGGTTCTGAGCCCCTCAGGAGGGTGCTGAGGTATATAAATAATTGTCATCAGGATTTAGGCATTCTGGAGGCGCAGTCTGTCTGCTTTGCATGTAAACAAAATGTAGGTCTTGAGGGAGTCTGTGTCTCAGCTAAATCTGCTCATGTATAAATCCTCTTTTTTAGGCTTTATATTTTGTAATCATTGTAATTTAAATTCAGCTACAGTCCACAGGATTTGCACATTTTACCACCATTAAGGAAGTCAATAGGAGCTGTGCATCCCACTGCCCTTCAATAATTAACTCCTTCCCCTCTCCTAAATCTGAAACTGGGGACAGCAGCAGCACTTGAGACAGCCTTTGAGAGCGTTCAGCCCAGGAATCTGCGTGTGGAGGACGATAAATTCAGCTGCTGTGTGTTTGTCTCTGCTGCCTGCTGCCTCTCCTGGCTGCTGCCCTGTGCTTGCTGGGTCAGCCCCAGCCATCAGCAGCAGGTTGGGCTGTCCCCTGGTGATCCCATGCCAGGGGGCCTGGCTGCCAGCAGCACGGCCCCGGAGCCCTCTGGTGCTTGTTGGCACCCTTCCCATCACACACACCCCTGGAATGAACCAGCTCCGTGTGCCCTGCCAGCTGAACAAGCTCCTCACCAGCTCGCTGCTGGAACCAGCTGCTGCTGGGCCAGGAGCCCCCATCCCATCCCATCCCATCCCATCCCATCCCATCCCATCCCATCCCATCCCATCCCATCCCATCCCATCCCATCCCATCCCATCCATCCCGTCCCGTCCCGTCCCGTCCATCCCATCCCATCCCATCCCATCCCATCCCATCCCATCCCATCCCATCCCATCCCATCCCATCCCATCCATCCCATCCCATCCCATCCCATTCATCCCATCCCATCCCATCCCATCCCATCCCATCCCATCCCATCCCATCCCATCCCATCCCATCCCATCCCATCCCATCCCATCCCATCCCACCCATCCCCAGAACACGCTCTGTGCTGCCCACATCCCTCCTGTCCTCCCTTCACACCTTTGCCTTTCCTGAGCAGAAGCTGTGCTCTGGAGCTCCCCAGGGGTGGCAGATGTTGCTCTGCCCGTGGGCGTGGGAGGCAGATGTTGCACGGAGCAGGGCTGAGAGGAGAACGCCCAGCCTCGCCCACCAGCATGGCTGGATGCTTTCCCCTGCAGTTTGACATGTAGAATCCACACCTGCAGGAGGAGGGGGTGTTGAACATCACCTCCATCAGGCCTGCTCAGTGTTAGAATGGCAAGAAAGGGAGCCTCAATATCTGTGCTACATGCGGAGCGTTTTATTAACTCACACAGGCACTTGGGGTTGGCTTTGTTCCCCCTGGAGGCAATAGTAAAATTTGACAGGTGATTTTGTAGATGAAGACAGTAAACAGCTGTTGAAAATGATAATGTCTGAGTGGTTTTGTTGTTTCTATGAAAACTTAGTTACACTCATTTTAGATTAATTTTTCATTGTCTTCTGTAAATGAGAATTGCTTACATGGCTGCTTCAAATGGGACTTTGATTGCTTCCCATCTACTGCCAAAACCCTAAAAGACTAAAAAAAAAATCAAATGCATAAAACCACTTATGAGCAAAGATACAATAAATTCGTGATACAGTGCATTTTAATTTGATAAAATAAAGTTTTGCTGTGCAGCAGTTTGTACTCATGTGTGAGAGAGGCATATACATTAGCCATTTAAATTCAGCACTGTGTTAAACGGCCATAAAAGCAATTCTGGCTGCTAGTGGGAGCTTTTGCTGTGGTATTATGGAATTTCCCAAAAGTCTGAGAAGCAATGTGGGAAAAATAAAGTGAAATGTACTCGTGGAAAAGGAAGTGCAAGTTCAGTGTTGCAGCAAAGCCACCAGAGAGGGATGGAGAAGGTGGAGCTTCGGTTCAGCCCCAGATTTCTGTGCTCCCTGTTTTGGGGGAGTGTGGGAGGAAGGGGCTGTCCTTGCCATGCAGGCACAGCACTGGGGCTGGCTCCAGGTGTTTGGATCTGGAACAGCTCAGTTTCCAGTTTATCAGTGAGCTGACTGACATCCTTTCACACTTCTCCTTTGTTCAGGGTGAGTGTGCTCACAGAGTCTCCTGTTAATGAAACCATCTCACAGTAAAACACCACTTAGGACTCTGTTGTGCCAGTGTTGAAAAGAAGGAAGGGAAATAGCTGCACAAAGTCTAAGCCGTGGTCCAGGCCTGCTTTGGAGTGGGTTGGATTTAAAGTGCTGACTCCCTGCAGGGGGAGATTTCACCCAGGATGGTGTTGGGAAGTCAGGACCTGTTGTTTGTGAGTTCACAGAAAGATCAGGTGTGGGTGAAAGTCACCTGCTCTTCTGTCAGAGCACACACTGAATAACACTCGAGTCCTGTGCTGACCTTTTGCAGAAGTTTCTTTTGGCATTAATGTCAGGAAATGCTGCTGGAAATGAAAATATTGATAAATACAGTGCAGGATCTAGACTGTAACTTCAGCTTGCTGGGGAGCAGCTATTTGGGCAGCCTTCATTTGTTTTTGAAACATTGTGCATCACCCAGTCCTTCGTGTCAATACCTCTGAAAATGTTTCTAACACACAGCCCTTGCCTTCCAAGGCTTCCCACCACGAGGAGCATCGTTCAGAGAGGGAAATCACTGCCTCTTTAGCAAATTGATACCTCAAAGTTCACAGCAGAGCCGTTTTTTATAACTTCTTCACCCGAGGAAGTTCAGCTCAGGTGTGCCAACACATTTTTAAGGAGCTCCTGTTCTTCCTGCATTGAGCCAGTTCTCCTGACAGGCTTTAACAGGAGGCTAGGGAAGACAAATGCCTGGAGTGAGATCATGCAGCCACTCCATGGCCCCACCAAGGGCTTTGACACAGGCTCTGAACACCACAGGAACCTTCCAGAAGCCAGCAGCTGATGGGGCTGCCTGCCTCTTGCCAGTGTGCAGAGCTTGGGAGGGGGCAGAGCAGGGGCAGGGGCGAGGGACAGAGTTGATCAGCGCCCAGAAGATGTGGTGTGGATCCCCTGGGGCAGTGTTCCTGCAGGGAGAGGGCCCAGGCTGCGTGGGCACTGTCACAGGAGCTTGGCTAGCAGGGGTGACGTGGATCTGATGGAGGATTTGAGAGCTGGGCTGGGGAAGGGGAGCAGGGACAGCCTCAGCTGGGCACACCCAGCCTGTCCAGCCCCCTGCTTGTGTCTGTGCCACTTCCCCCTGTACCCTCACTGAGCACTCGTTCACAAGGTCTGTGTCCTCAGCCTCTGGCTTGTCACAGAGGCTTTTGTGCTTGCCAGTAAATGACATCAGTGGTTCCAGAAGCTCCTTTTTGTGTCTGCTGGCACAGGTAGAACAGGGGAGTACTCTACTGTAATTTAATACAGCCGGTTTAGACGTTCTCTGGTTTTTCTCTCCCCTTTCTCTGTCCTCTTCACCAAGACATTTAATGTCTTGTTGGTGATCTGTGAACCACATCACCGACAAGAGGAATTGAATAAAAATCTACTGATGTCAGCAAATCACGTCAATTTACACTAGGTGTCATCCACTGAGGATGAAGAGACAATCTCTGATAGCCTAAAGCACTTCTTACTTGCCTTAGGCATAATTTTGTCTTTATGTTTGAATTCTTGGAGCTCAGTAATCCTGTAAATCCCTTTTTCTATATTCAAAAAGCTCCATCTGCTTTGGGAAACCCTCTAAATTAGTCCTAAAGGCCAAGTCTCTTTATAGAAATAACTGGATAGCACAGATATCCTATCTGCAAAAAAAAACCCAGCCAACTTCCTAGTGAAAAGCAATTCTTGGAAGAGTTGGCAATGCTGCTAAAAATTATTATTGTCCATTTTCAAAAAGCTTTTTGATTGAATGTCATGTAGATATGAGCATGTTTGGGATGTGTAGCAGCCTGTGAAGATTCTCCCATGCAGAATGGGAGAATCCTCTTTCTCTCTGGTACAAAGATACCGAGTGCTTGTCTTTAAGAATTGTCTCTCACGTGGCATTCACGCAGCTGGGCACTCACTGCCCTGCTGCTCTCCTGCAGGAACAATTAACAGGTGTAAGAAAATGGCTTACCATGCAGGCAAAGGTGGAAATGGAACTGCAAGGTCCAGAGGAGCTTCTGATTTTGGCTCTGTATTTCCAAAAATGGCTTACCTTGCAGTCAAAGGTGGAAATGGAACTGAAAGATCCAGAGGAACTTCTGATTTTGGCTCTGTATTTCCCCAGAGCCTTGGAAAGCTGGGCTTCCATCAGTGCAGTCCTGCCTGTGATCAAACAGAGTGTTCAGAGCCAGCAAAGAGCAGGAGTGGTGACTAATATTGTTGAAGATTTCAATAACAAAGGAAAAGCTTGTGTTCTTTAGAATCTTTTTTCCTTTTTTTTTTTGGACAGTGTCCCCTAAATGTCATTTGTGTAATTACTTAGAAACCTGCTTTGACTCATCTAGTGCAAAAAGGCATAGAAAGAAGGGCATAAAAAGGCAGCAATGATTGCTTGGAAAAAGCACAGCAGAGTTAGAAATCTTTGCTCTGGGCAGTGAGGCAAATGTGTAATTCTGTGCTGCGTGGAGGGATTCTGTGCTAGGCTCTTGTTTATTACTTTCTGCAATAGAAATCTTGCTGTTGTTTACAGAGTGTTCTGGTATCATGGAGCCCCTAGCACTCCTGCCCTCTTCCTGGGCGTCAGGAGGAGATGAAATTGTTTTCCTAGCAATGGAAAGCCACCTCTGGAAAGCACGTCTCTCAAAAGCCCCATCCAAGCCCGTTGTCTTTCCTTGCTTTGCCTGATTTAGCACATTTGAAACTGAGGTTTCCCAAATTAGACCTGGCAATTTTCTGATGGAGGTGCTGTAGGGGAAAGGCAGATGTGGACAGAAGCACAGATACCAGGGGCATCCCTTCAGAGCTGCTCTTTACCTGCAGGTGCTGTGGCAGTGAGGAGGCACTTGCTTCCCTCCCAGGCCATTCCCCATTAGGATCAGGTCTCCTTCATCTCCCTGGCTGGATCATAAAATGATGAACCTATAAAATGATCCAATTTTTATAGTGCCCTCAATGCAGTAGACATAAGGAGAAAGAAAAATATAAACATCCAGAAGTGAGAGGGTGAAGTTGCTGGTGAGATGCTGAATGAGGCAGAAATCCAAACGTAGATAGTTGGTGTGATCTCAGGTCTATCAGCTGTGACAGTATCCATTTAAATGAATCCTTAAAAATGTTAATTGCACATCATAGGCACTTCAGCAATGACATTTCTGCCACTGAATGTCATGGGGACATTTTCCCTTTTATTATCCTTGAACAGGAGGAGTGAACTACCACCAGATAACTGTATCATGAAATGTAATGGATCTACCTCCAGTATTTATGCTGGTTCCACTTTCAATAAGCTCCTTTTTAAATTTGCAATGAGCAAGAGCTTTGGATGGCATTAGGAAGGCAGCGTTGTTGAGCTTTGCTTTATGAACTGTAAAATAAAGGTTTGTCCATCAGACTTCCAGAACTGCAGCTACTGAAAGCCCCAGGGTCTGTGGTTTTTGTAAATTTGAATAAGAGCTGGTTTATAACTGCAGCCTGCAGTTGGGCACATTTTTGTCTGATTTCCCCAGGACATTCACTAGCACCAGCTCATTCTCTTTTGTTTTAAACATTCATAAGAAGGAAAAAAGACAAGAAAGCAGACAGGGAATTGCAGAATCACGGAATGGCCTGGGTTGGAAGGGAGCCTAAAACCCATCTAGTTCTGCTGACCTGGCTCCCCTCAGTTTCCTCTGGTGCCATTCCCATTCACAGGAGTTCCATGAGCTCAGGATTTATCCCACTGCTGCTGCTCAGTGTTTTCCTCAGACTGGTTTGGGTTTCTGCTCCACTCTGCTTGTGACCTCAGCATAGGACAGACCATGTGAGCAGCACACAACATTAAGGAGAATTTACAACGAAAGAATAGGATTAAAAGAGTAGCCCAAACATTCTGCACACACAAATAAGGGAAATAACATGATCTGATACAGGAGATACAGCCTGAGGTTGGGGGAGAGGAATACACTCATGCTGGCTGCTCCCAAACTGTTAAAGTCAGCAATTAAAGGGGAAGGATAAAACCCCTGTGGGGCATTTGATCTCATCTTGCTGCATCTATCAAGCTGCAAGAGCCATGAAATCTAAGGCTGATGATGAGAAGATTCTGCCTTCCCTTCTTCCTTTGAAAGCTCTGGGTTTGGAGTGAGTCTCTGGAAATACCTGCTCAGGGTCTCCTATCCAGTGCTGGCCCCTGGAAGCTTTTCAGTGCTTGCACATTTGCTGTCCCCAAAAGAGGAAAATGCTGCTTGCTGGAGAGGTTCCAGCCCTGAATGAGTACTAGGTAGAACATGTCCTTCTCAGAGGCAGGAGGAGATGATGAATCGCTGCCAAAGTGATTCCTTGACCAATCTGCCCGTGCTTTTATCTGCAATTGTCATGAAGACATTAGCAGCTGTACCTAGAGCAGAGGGAATGGGGAGTGAGATGAGGGTGGGAGCTCAGGACCTGTGTTTGCACACAGCCTTTTCCAGTCTGAGGCAGAGGCTTGCACACCTGATTCCTTTGGGAGCAGGGCAAAATCAATCTCATCTACCTTGTGCCTCGTGTGATGTAGCATCAGAGAAGACTAATGAGCCTGCTGTCCTCACTGCCACATTTATTGGTGATCAGTGACTCTGGAAACCTGCTCTGCATGGCAGGGAGAAATTGGGGATTCATTGTGATCCCCAGTCAGGTCTCCCTCCTTCAGGGCCTGTCTTGTTCAGCTTTCTGCCTGTCCAAGAGAGGAGCATTTCTGGTTTTCTGTGCTTTTTGGTTTTGCATGACTTTTGCTGTTTGTTCTCAGTGTAACATCACTGACATTAGCATCTGTAAGCAAGGCTTGGACAGAGAATTCAGGCACTGGGTTGTTTTTTTGTGAGACTGGAAGAAAAAATTATTCTTCACCTTGCTCCCCTGTAAAATAAGGGCACAGAAATATCCCACCCTGGGCTCTCTGTGCCCTCTGCCGTGCAGGCAGTGCATGTTTAGTTAGCTGAGAGTTACCCTCCCACATGGCAGCTCTCTGCAGCTGAACCAGGAGGGCTCTTCAAGCCCTGCTGGGGCTGAAGGCAGTGGGGTCCTGGGGCTCCTGGCAGCGTGGCAGAGGGGCCACGTTCAGGTGAGGCAGACAGGCACCAGAGGTTTCCAAAGCTCCCCCGTGCCTAATGCCCACTGGTTTTATTTTAGCTGTAAGGATCTGTATCTTCATGTCTTGCCCGAGGTCGTTCAAGGATGCTGTGCAAGAGCTGGGAAGTGAAATGAGATTTCCTGTCCTGGTCCAAATACCTTAATCAAAAAGCAATGTTTTATATCACAGTTTATGACACTAAAGCCAAGAAACCTTATTAAGTAATCTAACTCTGATCTGGACTGTACAAAGAAATCAAGTGGAGCATTATATCAGCCTCCTGAGGATACTCACCTAGATTATGTTCTGGTGATCAAGAGTTTGCTCAGTTACACCTTGGATATTTTCCTTTGGAGAACTTCATAACACTTTTAATGTCTTAGATTTCCATGAAATTATGTCCTCCCTATCTGTTAGTGTCAAAACAGATCATCCTTTTCTTTCTCCTCTGCTGGTTTTTATGGTTTAAAGGTAAAAGCTAGGTTAATACTGCAAAATAAGATACTTAAGCTGCATTTTGTCTCCAGCAGTTAGCATTACTCTGTAATTACCACATCCTTTCCCTAGTTTGTTGAGGGTGTTAGCTTTGTAACAGCTTTTATTAAGGACTTGCTGAAAGAAACTTATTTTTAAGCATTTGTGAAGTGTTTCAGGTGGGCAGGGGTGCAGCAGCCAGGTCTGGTGGAAGGGGGGTGGAACTCAGTGATTTTTCAGATCCCTTCCCCCCAAACCATTCTATGATCTTTAAAGTCACCCTCAGTCACACTCTCCCAGACTGAGCTCTAATTCTGTGCCCTTAATTTCCCTTCAATCGCTGTGCCTCACACCTGTGCCAAGGTGTGCTCCCTGCAGAAATCCTCATTGCCAGCCGTGGTTGGGAGAAGGAGAGCAGGAGGTGCAGGAACAGGAGCCCTGAACCCTTCTCCAAGGTGGGCAGAGCCCTGCTGTGCCTCAGCTGCAGCACAGGGTGCTCTGGGGTCCAGCATTGCAGCAGCCTCTGATGGCTGTGTCCCTGCACATGGGAACAACATGCTTCAGTGGATCCCTTCAGTGGGGATGTGCACTGGGACTGGGGGATGATGGGGTTTGTGCTCTTCTCCACTTTTATGGCACTTGGTAAGTGCTGGTCTTGCATTAAGATGTCACTGTCAGAACTGGAGAGCATTAGAGAAGAAAGGAGTTGCTGAATTTCCAGCAGGTCGAAGTATTCTCGGATCCCTGGGCACTTTCAGTAAAAATCTGTTGGAATAAAGGATGGCTAAAAAATGTTTTTAATCTAGGCTTTTTAAAATTTCTCTTTTGAGAGTCACTGTAATAAATCGAAATTATTGATTTAGCCCGTAGCAGTGCTCAGATTCACTCATTTAAGAGTGGAAACTGCTCTATTACTTGGAGCAATAACCCAGCACTGTGAAATCTCTCATCAGAGACTGCTGGGCCACACCTGCAGACGGGCATCCAGCAAAGATTCCTGTCTGCTGATGGCCCTGGCAGCAGCTGAGCCCTCTGGGTGCTTTCCTTGGTGATCCTCTGCCCCTCTCCCCTGCCCTGAGAAAACTCTGCAGCACTGCCCTGGTCACTGATGCTGGGCTCAGTGGGCACTGATGCTGGGCTCAGTGGTCACTGATGCTGAACTCAGTGGTCACTGCTCCTGGCCTCAGCCCAGCCCTGGCCAGCTTTCACATTGCTCCCCCTGTTCCAGACCCTGAAGGAAGCAGAATCTGTTTTGTGTTCAGGGTCTGTGCTCCTGCCCCCAGTGTGAGTGTGCCTGTGAGCTGAGCTGGGCTGGACACCCATGGTACCAGGTTTTCAATCCCCTGCATTAAATATGGATAGAGCCAGTCCTGCATGTGAATAGAAGAGAAATCTTCTTCCAAGGGTAAATGTTTCTCAGGGCACTGAAGGTTTGAATGATCAATAAGTACTTGCAAAGGAATGCTTGATAGCATACTCAGGAATCTTCTAGAATCAGCAGTGCTGGTGCAGTTAGCACTGCTGGTCTCCCGAGGGTGTGTGCTGCCCACACAGCTGGCAGCAGCTGGCGAATTTCATGGCATTTTCTCCTGATGTCACTTCTGGTTTGTTTTTTATGCATCTTTTATTATCTTTCCATTAACAGAACATTTCCATTCCACCTTCTTTTCCCCAAACTGTGCTGCTCAGGGGCATTCAGGGGCTTGCTGCCCGTTCTGCTGGGGCAGCACTTTGCCAGGAGTGAATTCCCCCATCCCTGGCCTGCAGGCTCAGCTGCTGAGGCCATCAGCATCTCCTCACCAGTGCCCCCTGCTCCAGCAGGGAGGAGCTGTGCCTTCAGCTGCTGGCTGGTGTCTCATGCCCACACCCACCCTCCCAGGGGCTGCCCAGCACATCTGAAGGAGCCCTGACTCCCCTGTGCTAGCACGTGCTCCAGTCTGGCCCAGAATGATTAGCATTTTTATAAATTAAAATCCATCCAAGGAGCGAACTGGCCCAGGGGAACTCTCAATCCAATCAAATTAGACTCATATATCCACCCTGGAGCAATTCCTTGGAAGCTCTTCCTTGAGGAAGCTTCATTTGTAATCACTGCGTGCTGTGTACTTTAGAAAAGTTTTATAATTACTTGCTGTTCCGGCTGCTGAGCGCTCCTAAATGTTGGATATTAAGGAACTGCTGTTTCAGTCAGTGAACAAGCTCTGAACATTAAATGTGCTTCACCAGAAGCATTTCTTCCTCAGCCATTACACATCTCTGAAGGCATATTTTTTTTCAAGTGGATGCTTTCCCAGCTGTTGCTCTTCTCTCTGTTTCTTCTGGGCGAAGAGGGAAGGAGGAAAGTGATGCTGGTGTGACATTGCATCAAGGCTGCTGTGCATCACTCACAGATGCAGGCGCTGGAATATTGATGCAGGCCAGCCTGGAAGAGCACCAAGGAAAGCTTTGTCTTGCGCCATGTGCGTTTTCTGACATTTTTGTATCTCATGTTTGACAGAAAAAGATACTTTAGCGTTAATCAGAAGTCTTTAGGTGAATTTTGGCACCGTTTTTATAGCCCTCCTCCACTGAAGCAGCCTGTCTTTGTCATGGGGCAGGGGACACGTGGCCAGGAGAGCTGGGTGGGTGATGCAGTGCTGGGGAGGGCTGGAATTCCCGGCTTGGCAGGTGTTTTGTGAAAGGTGGTGGCAGTGATTTCTGCCCCAGAACAGCTGATCAAAGCAGGCCTCAGGTGCAGGCTGGTGGTGGATGGCTCAGGGCCATTCCAGAGCCGAGTGCTGCGCTTGCCAGGGACACCAGAACTCTGGGCAGTGCTTGGCAAAGGTTTGGCAAAACCCAGACCTGGTCCTTGGCTGTGCCAGCCTTCCACATGGCCTGAGTGTGTCACCAGCCCTGGGACCCTTGGGGAAAGGGAGAGGAGGTTTGGGAGTCAGGGAGGGGCTGGAAATGAGCTCCTTTCCCCCTGCAGGGTCCCACTCCAGCTCTCTGCAGCTGCCAGCGGAGTTGTGGGGCTGCTGCTGGAAAGCTGCACGTTTTCAGAGGGCCTCTGGGGAAATGCATGCAAGTTTCTTCAGCTGGAGACCTTTCCTGGAGTTCATGAACTCTTGGAGCAGCTTTGGCGTGTGCAAAGATTTATTCTCCATCTGGTGGGAGTGAAAGCACTGGGATGGTCAGCCACATGGAAAAACTTTTTCTCTGCCAGTTGCTAAGAGTCAGAACTAGAGATGGTGCAAACCATGTCATTTCAGGTGTCATTAATCTAGGGCTAATGGTGCCTGCAGCAGCCAAATGAATGCTGCAGCTCAGGTGACTCAGGTGGCTTTGCATGTGCTCGTGTTTGCAATAAATGCCCCAGTTCTGTGCAGTGTGTGTTCACTGGGAGCTGTCCCAGAGGAGTGCAAACCCCAGTTACTGCTGCTGCCTCCTATTTACAGGCTGGGAGATTTATTTAGTGGGAGCTCTTCGAGTGGCAATAGGCTGGGCTTGAGCTATGAATTGCTAAACCCATCCCTCCATCACATTACTGCCCCAAATCGCTCACTAAATGCAGGCAGGAAATGTGCCACCGTCACAAAAGTGCTCCAGTGTCTCTCTTTTGACACAGCAAGAAAACAGCAAGGAAATAAATTTCAAGCATTAGGTAGTATTAAGACTTTTCAGAGGGAGCCATCCAAATGAAAACCCATAATCAAAATAACAATTATCAGGGGAACCATTTGCTTTCAGAGTAATCATGCAAAGTAAAGCAGAGAATATGTCTTAAGTAGCAAAAAAGGGTGATTTCAGTTCAGAGGGAGAAAGAAATTCTAGCACTTGAGAATGTAAGTGCTTTGTACATGATCAGTTCTTGATGGATTTTCTCAGAAATGGGCCTGCATGTATTGTATGTAAAAAAGAGAGGAAAATTTGAAGCTGTTAGGTGATGAATGCAGGCAAAGGTGTGATGAGGCTGGGATTGGGTTACTGAGCTAGGAAGTTACCTGTCATTCCCTTCATTTCAAATCATTTCAGCTAGGGTTGGGTTGCAGGAATATTCAGTGGAAAATTAACACTGTGGGAAGGCATTTGGAAAGTTCCAGGAAAGTTAATGGATAATTTCTAATGAAGGGGATTTAAACTTTTTTTTTTTTTTTAATTAAGACAGCAGCTAGTCCAGCAAATGTCTTTCATATATTCTTACTATTTCTGGTGTAGTTAAAGAATTTAATGTGAGGGAAACATGTTTTCATATTTGTTTTTCAAATTTGCTTTACTGAGTTTGTGGTATATTTTACCTGCCACAGCTTTTTTCTTTGTTTGGTTTCGGCTGCCTGAGATCTTAATTTCCAGAGAGCACCTCTAAGATTAGACTAAAAATGTCATTTTTGCATTTGATCCTGTTAATTGTTTTCATGGCTTCCCCACACTAGTTACACTGAGCTTCATTGCTGAGGATTTCTGTGATTTTGCTGGTGGACATCTACAAGAAACCTTGGTTTCCTTTTTGGCTGCAGTAATTCTGGGCTCCTCAGCCTTCATGAGCTGCACTGGCCTTAACTTTGGTTGATTAGAGTTCAGACCCAAGTCAGAGTATGAGACATGTTTGGAAGTTGGAATGGAATAAGTGTGTTACAACGAGCTGGATTCCATCCCTGCCCAGTGCCCATAGCAGAAGCTTGGTGTAATTCTGAATAATTCCAGTTTGTGCGCTCTGAGGCCGTTGTAGATTGCAAAAAGTCTCTCCTAGGAGTGTGATCCCTGCAGGTAAGCAGCTGAGCTTGCAGTGCTTACCCTGGCTCCCTTCAGCAGCCCCTCCAGCCCCAGTAACGGCTCTGTTTGCTGTCCCCAGGAGCACCAGCCTGTTCCACGAGGTCGTGCAGCTGGAGTTTGAGATCGCCAGCTTCAGCAGCCTGTCGGGCACGCAGCCCATCAGCTGGCAGGTGGAGTACCCCCAGCACGGCTCCTCCGAGCCCGCCCTGGCCGAGATCTTCATCTGCCAGAAGGACCTGGTGGGCATCGTGCCCCTGGCCATGGTAAGAGCCCCTCCCAGCCCGTGCCCACCGCGTGCTGAGCCAGCCAGGGCCGGCCTCAGCCGCAGCAGGGAGTGCTGCCTGCCCTGGCACTGCCTCTGGAACCATCCTCACTGTGCCCTGTGCACAGCACCCAGCTGACCCCAAGGGACAGGAGCTGCATCCTCACCCTGTGCACAGCACCCAGCTGACCCCAAGGGACAGGAGCTGCATCCTCACCCTGTGCACAGCACCCAGCTGACCCCAAGGGACAGGAGCTGCATCCTCACCCTGTGCACAGCACCCAGCTGCAGCTCCTACCCTGACCCCAAGGGAGAGGAACCATCCTCACCCTGTGCACAGCACCCAGCTGCAGCTCCTACCCTGACCCCACACCAGAGGGATGCTTAGAGGGAAGGGATGCTGAGAGGAAGGGATGCTGAGAGGGAAGGGATGCTGAGAGGAAGGGATGCTGAGAGGGAAGGGATGCTCAGAGGAAGGGATGCTCAGAGGGAAGGGATGCTCAGAGAAAGGGATGCTGAGAGGGAAGGGATGCTCAGAGGAAGGGATGCTGAGAGGGAAGGGATGCTGAGAGGAAGGGATGCTGAGAGGGAAGGGATGCTGAGAGGGAAGGGATGCTGAGAGGGAAGGGATGCTGAGAGGGAAGGGATGCTGAGAGGGAAGAGATACTGAGTGGGAAGGGATGCTCAGAGGAAGGGATGCTGAGAGGGAAGGGATGCTGAGAGGGAAGGGATGCTCAGAGGGAAGGGATGCTCAGAGGGAAGGGATGCTCAGAGGGAAGGGATGCTGAGAGGGAAAGGATGCTGAGAGGGAAGGGATGCTCAGAGGGAAGGGATGCTCAGAGGGAAGGGATGCTGAGAGGAAGGGATGCTGAGAGGGAAGGGATGCTGAGAGGGAAGGGATGCTGAGAGGGAAGGGATGCTCAGAGGAAGGGATGCTCAGAGGAAGGGATGCTCAGAGGAAGGGATGATGAGAGGGAAGGGGTGCTGCCTCTTCAACTGTCTCCCTTTGGTTTAAACCCTAAATTTCTTGGCTTCTCCCACAAAACCCAGTAGATTTTTCTTCCTGTTTCTGATTGCCTTGAACTTGCAACTCCAGAGGGCCTCAAGGACCTTCTGCTGAAGGCCAGGTTGCTTGGTCCTTGGTGAGCTGAGGCTGATACTGATTCTTCTGCTTGATGACCTAAAAGTGTGAGAACTTCTGGCTTGAAATCAAAACCAGAAAACAATAATAGCCTCAGTAATATATTTAAGATTCATGAAGTGCAGACTTTCCTGTGGGGAAATGCTTTGGGTTAAAATCTGCTCTCTCTGCTCGGTGTTTTTGGAAAACAAGGAATTTCACTGGATTCTCCAGCATTTCAGCTGTGCTGTTGTTAGGCAGGCATTTTATTTTCTGTTGGTCAGGATTTGGAAGGACAGTTAGACACAGCTCTATGCTTCCTGTGAATTTTGCCCCTCCAATGCATCATCTTGGTGGCAAAATTCTGGCAGTCTTTTCTTTGAACAGTGTTCAGCAGATAATTAGATGAGTATTATTTCCTGGAAGTCCCAGTCTTCAATATATTCTTCCCCTTTGAAGAGTGAAACTGCTGCTCATATCAAATGAGGTCATGGCCAGCAATTTCCTGATCCACAGTCTGTTAAGTCAGCAAAAACTGCGCTGCATTCCTGATCTGAGGGGGAAATAATTGTCCTCATTACCTGTCAGCTTGAACAGGGAATATTTATTGGAACATCTGTCCTCTAGGGACTGGAGAACGTGCATGAGGCAGAATTTTTGTGGTCAGATTTTATTTTGAGATAGATGCCTTCCACTTCCAAACAACAGACATGTCTCTGCTGGCAGACTTTGTGTCTTCTTGCTCTTTTCATGAAAGAATTCATCAGCTTCTTCTCTGTATTCCATATCTGAGGGAATGGAGATCCTGATATCTCCTGTCAGGGTGTGATGCCTCTGCACTTGCACACAGGGTTCTTGCAGACTTGTGTCTATCCTGCATTAAAATTCATCTTCCTGCGAGGGTTCCTGTAAGAACTGGAGGTCTAAAAGGAGGAGTTTAGTGTTGTATAAATCATGTAAGGCAAGATCCTTTATTCCCAGCAGATTGCCAGTAGGCACCGTGGGTTCAAACAGAGGGTTCAAACAATGAAATCATTAAACCTTTCTCTTCACAAAGCTTTCTTGTGTTTATCTCATTGCTGTGCCTTGTGATAACACTTAGCCAGAGCCAAAATACACTGTGTTAACAGAGTGCAGCTGGATAGAGCCAGAGCACCACTGGCTTTACTAGCAGGATGTTGGTAGATAAAGGGAATTTTCACTTTTCTGTTAGCTAACACTGCACATCCAGCCAGGGTGCTTCCTTCATGCAGGCATTAATCTCCAGCTGAGCTGATTGCCTGGCAGCTCTCCTGCTCAGAAACAAGAGTCCCCTGAAGGCTCAGAGGGTGACCCTGGCTCTGCTGGGAAGGCAGGTCAGAGTCTTTATCTGCCCTGCCCAGCAGAGCAGCAGCACGAGGCTGTGTCCAGAAATGAGACCCCAGTGTTGAGCAGCAAGTGGGGTTTGTAATCCTCTGGAGGGAAGGGAGATTTTGTTGATTTAAGCGTGGAATATTCCAGGGTAGAGCTGCTAACGTGCAAAGTCGAAGCTGTCGCTGCACATTTAAAAAGTGGCCAGGAAAAGGAGCTGCCCAAAGACCCTGCAGTGTCCCAGCTGTGGGGGCTGCTCAGGGCCCTCCCCTGCTCTCAGGGACACCCTGAAAGTCTCTCAGCAAACTTGTCCCTGGTTTGGGTGGAACATAAAGGCAGATAAAGGCTGCTCTGACCCATGGACTAGAGCTCGTCTCCCGTGAGCCATTCCAGAGTTATGAAGCAAGAAAGATCATGTATCTTTTATTGCCCTGTGCCTGATTGCATTACAGAAAGAGTTGTAAGATGAAAACCAAGTGGTCTTCAAAAGATTAGTGCAACTGTTGCCTTGGAGTTCTGAAAGAGATTAGAGAATTGACATTGTCAGCAAGAACTGAACCTGAAATTTTAAAACAGCCTTGTAGGGCTTGGATCAGTGGAGCAAGTGGGAGGGTGAAGCTGCTGAAAAATCCATGGACATCCTCATGTAGTCAAAAGAGAGGGTTTTAGCAGAATCCATATTCCACGTGCCTGAACAGCCTGTGCAGGTAAGGAACAGCACACAGGGATGTGCCACAGGGAAACAATAGGAGCAAGAGACATCAAAACAGCTGGGCTGACAGCAACTGTAATCATTTTTTGCCAGGAAAAAATTACATGTAAATTTGAGGGAAGTCTATTTTTCTCCCAAGCTCAGAAGTTAATCAGTCTGAGTAATTTTGGAGGATGTGTCACCCTTCAAGGTAGTTGGAGAGGAAAAATGAGACAGAAAAGTTAGAAAAACATAGTTCTAACTGGCTTGTTGCTTTCTAACTTTCCCATAACAGAATATTAGCAAAGTACTGTGCACCAAACTAGGTTCTAGTCAGACATATCCCCTCCTTCCCAAATTCCTGAGTGTGGAATTCCCTTGGTGGAAGCATCCACTCAGTGTGCCCTGCATGCAGGCTGTGTGAAGGTCTGTGTGTCTCACTCAAAGTGTGAAATTAAATTCACATTGTTGGATCTCCATCACTGAATAGCAATAATTACTGAGGCAAGATTTGTAAAGAGGTAATGTCATTTATTAGACCTTTGGACAGAGATGAGAAGAAATTAAAAAATGCTCTCTGAGGCACACACTCCCCCCTTCAGATCTCTGGACTCACTTGAATCACAGCTGCTGTGAGATAGCACAGCTACAAAATGTGGGGCTTGTGAAATTCATCAAGTAGGAGAGTTAAATAAGAAAACAAAATAATTTCTTAAGGCACAGCAAATCTATCCCAGTGTCTGTGGACAGGAAAACCACTGGCTGGATTGTGCCCTATTCTGGCTGGAGCAGGCTCAGGCCTTTCTGGAAGTTTCTTGCTGCTGTTTCCCGTGCCCAGGAGTTTGTGTGCTCTGCTCAGTTGTACCAGGCACTGCAGTTCCTCATGTGCTTTTTGCCTGGTTGTGCTTGGTTTGTGGCTTTCTGTGCATTCTGAACTCAGTGTTGGTGCTCCTGCTGCAGGAGCAGGGGCTGGACCCACTGCAGAGCTGTGACTCAGCCAAAACCTCTTTTTGACACTTTTATGTGTGCTTGTTAACTGGCTTTCCATTAAAACAGAGGTGATCAGAAACTTAGCTCCCAAAGCACTGTTGTTTTATATACACATTTATGTCTGCTGTTCCCTAAGGTAGGGATTTTTTAAAGTATTTCATTGTAATGAAGTCCCTGCAATACCATTTTAAAATATGGACCTGAATAAATAGAGTTTTCATCCCTGCACAGTGTGTGAGTTCACACCATAAAGCTCTATCTAGTTCAAGGGCACACAAGTGCAGAATTCTCACTCAGGTTCATCTTTCAGTCTTCAGTGAAGTGGAGGCAACAGGCACAGAGGAGCTTTCCAGAAGGAAAAATCCATTTCCTGATTTGCTTATCACAAACAAACAAATGAACAAACAGATCATCCACGTGTCAGACTCTTCAGCTGGCAGGTACTGTCTCAGATAATTCAGTTATGAATCACGTGAAAGAAATGCTGTGAGCTTAGGAAATTTATTTTATGCAAAATATTATATTATTCTATTAATAGTACTGACTGGGACAGCTTATACCAGCTCTGCAGGCCTGAGCAGTGCCACCAAGTCAGGAGCTCTCAGAGTCCTGAGCCTGTGTGCAGAGCAGGGTCCCGGTGTGCTGCTGTGAAGGGACACACAGAGATGCTCTGCAGGAGGACAGCACTGCTCCCCTCATGTTTGGAGGGATATGATTGCATTAATTGTGCACAAATTGTTGATGCCAGCTGAGGGCTCTGCACCTGCCTGTACAGCACTGGGACCTGCAGTGCTTATTGATTCACCTCACCTGGGCAGAATTGGCTTTTTTTGCTGCCTGCCCATCAGGAAACAAAAGCAGAACATGGACAAACTGTTGTTCATTGATCTCAGCTTGGTCAGAAGGTGCAGCCAGCATAAAGAACCCAGAATGGCTCAATTTTACCCTGCCTTTTCAAGGCCCAGAGATCATTCCCACAGCCCTTGCACTTTGCCTCCAGCTTCTGTTTCCCTCCATTTACTCCATTCCTGCTTTATGCAGCCACATTCAGTCCTACCTTCTGCAGGAAATGAGAATGGATCACCAAGGCTATCCCAGCTGGCTGCAGTGAATATTTCCACTGGTTCAGGCTGTATGTCATTTTCTATGAGTATGTGTAATTTCCTCTTGAGCACCCCCCAATCTGACAATGCTGTGGGATGGATTACTTTGGGATTTTTAAGATGCTGAAGAGAGGTGGGGCCAGCTAACTTCCAGAGTTTCAAGGATCTCTGAGAAATGTTAATATGAGGCTTAATAGATGTTTCTTAGTCTTGACAGGAGGCAAATCCTGCTAAGCAAACCAAATATTGCAGAACAACAAGAATGTGCAGTGAGACACAGAGTAAATGATTGGCTCTGGGTGTGCTGGTACCAAAGTGCTCCCCTGGAAGAGGAGTGTCAGAAACCTCTGGAGAATTCTGTGTGTGAGCCAGGCTGGTCCAGGGAGCTGGCTCTAGGTTCAGAGGAGCTGAGCTCCCTGAAAGGGAAAGGAGGGACAGCAGGGCTGGCAGGGGGACACTTGTGTCAGTTCTTGGCGCTGCAGTGTGAAATCTGAGGTTTTGTTGTCTTGTGGTGTATTTTGGGGCTTGTTTTAAGTGTTGGTTCAGCTTTAGTGCCCCATCAGAAGAAGACATCTTAAGCAGCAGTGAATATTTGAAGTGACAGCTGATTAAAATTCGGGTTGTTTAACACAACCACAGAGGCAATATTCCAGCTGCCACAGATGGCAGCAGAGCCGGCAGAGAGGGAGCTGTGCTCCCACCTTTGGGGCTGAGGAGGATGCTCCGGGCTGGGGTTGGTGCTGAGCTGCTCAGGACTGTGCCCAGCCCAGGACTGTGCCCAGCTCAGGACTGTGCCCAGCTCAGGTCTCTGCCCAGCCCAGAGCAGATGGAGAAGGGCAGAGGGCACAGCCCAGCAGGAGCAGAGCAGCTCCAGAGGCTGCTGCTTGCAGGAGTTTGCAGCTGTCAGAGACCCGGAGTTGGAAGGCAGGGGAGCTCCTCCCTGGCAATGTCTGCAGTGTGTGCTGGGCAGTTCAGGCTTTGCAGAGCTCAGGCATGGCCAGCTTGCCTGGCTGCACCCCTGCAGCACAGAGCTGCTGCTGCCAGGGCTGGGGAGCAGGAAAAGGAGCTGGGAGAGCGTGGCATGGCTTTGTCTGGGAAAGGGAATGGCACTCAGCAGCCTCCGTGGTGGGTGATGCCTTCTCCTCTGGAACCAGTTCTCCCTGAACTGGAGTTTCCTCATTAGCTGTAGCTAACAGGTGATTGTCTAGACTTAGCTGGTAAATACACATGGACTGTCCAAACTGACTGCAGACAGCAAACACTGTGCTTTCCCTGGAGGGTGCATGGTCTGCAGCTCTCATGCTGTCCCTCCCAGCTGGGCTGCCAGGGCAGCTGTGTCTGCAGACAGAGCGGTGTCTCAGCCAGCCTGAGCTGAGGTGGGACAGCTGGGACCCATACACAAAACCAGAAGGGATTGCTCTTCATTGGCAGTCTCGAATGATGATTTTGATCTGGTGTTTCTGGGGGATGCCTCGCTCTTCAGCAGCAGGTGAAGTGTTTTCTTGGCAGAACTGTGCGTTGTTTAGGCTGAGCTCTAATTGATGAGGTCTGAGGTGTTCCAGCCTGGCCAGTGAAACGATGGAGACAACAGAAAATGCCTTACTCTAATGGGATATAATGAGGGAGCATGGGGCTAAAGCATCACCTGGCTTTTATAAGACTCAGTGTTTTAATGAACTGCCCCCACACCTGAAAAACCCAGGAACTTTTCACCTCCAATTTGCTCTGGCTGCGTGTTTGCCTTGCCCTGCTCTCAGTTTACAGTTCATTATCCAGGCAGATGCTCATCACTGAGGATGTTTGTCATGGAATTCACTCGCAATCTGCGCTCCAAACTCGCTGGTTCTGCTTGAGGGAGATAAACCACAGGAGCCAGGACAGGTCCAGCACAGTGCAGAGGACAAAGCTGCGCTGTGCTTCTGGCTCTGCAGCGGCTGCTGAAGGGGAGCAGCAGTGGGGATGGGATTGGATTCATCCCTAATCCCAGAACAGAGGGGTACCAGAACCTCCCCAAAGCTTGGACCACCAAAAAAACCCACTTTCAAACAGGCCCTAATGCCCTCCATGAGATCCCATGTGCTGAGGGAATTCCCAGCACAGCCCTTGCACTCTGTGGCCCCATTGCTGTGGGTGTTTCTAGAGCCCAGTTAAACTGCAAAGGGAATCCACACAAACACTGGGCTTCCCCCTCAGAAACAAACCATGCCCAATATTTAATGCTCCAGCACCATGGCATGACCACCAGCAGGCTGGTGAGAGAGGGAATTTCAGCAGGCAAATGGAAAAAAAGTACTGCTGGCATTAATTTTAATCAGGTCCCAATCATCTGATTTGTCCTCTGTGTTTTTTTTTTCCTCTAGCAGAGCTGATTGTCTTTCTGCAAGATTTGTTACCCCACAGAACAATAATACAGGCTGTAATGGTGTAATTTATGGCTGTAATTTGCTTTTGGAAATCCTCTATTAGTGAAAAATAGCAACAGTGCAGTTTTATTAATTGCAGGAGGTGACTGTTGAATGCTGAGTGTCAGTGCCAGAGGAGTGCCTGTGTTGTACTCTGCTCCCCAAGGTCCTGTAGGAGCAGAGCTCTGTGTCCTTTGGAGCCTGTGGAATGAGTGTTTTGCTTAAACTAAATAAGTGTAAGAATAATTCAGGTTCACTGGGAAGTTTGAGGAAATGACAGAGGGAAGCATTAGCCTGTAAATTCAGCACTGAGAGGCACGGCAGAGTGTTCCTGCACCCCATAATGTGCTCTCATACTCATGGCTCTGCAGAATTGCACATTTATTTACACCTTCTACCCCCAAACTGCTGCTTGCAGCTCAAGCCTTGAGCTTCATTACCGAGCTGCACTCTCGGTGCGCCGTGCCAGGGAGAGCCACTTCATCTCCTCTCCCTCTTTAATGTGGGCATTTTTTACCCTGGCATAACACTTTCATTTCCATTTGCATGGAGCAGACTTTACCAGGACGCGGCTCGGGGGAAGCGCGTGCGGGCAGAGATCACCTCTGTGTAATTTAAAGGTGAATTCCCTTCGTTTTGTGCTCCGGAGCAGCACGGGGCTGGCTGGGGGCCAGGCTGGCTGTAACCTCTCTGTGCTCTTGAGCTCTGCTTTTGGGGAGCTGACAGAAGGCAGGAGCCTCCCGCTGCAGGGATGATGTCAGCAGCAGAAAGCAAAGCCATCCGTCTCAGCCCTGGCTCCTCAGCAATCACTTTGCCCAGGCTCCTCTGTGCCTTTTTTGGGGAAGTTTTACACAGTTTGCTGCTTGATGAGGCCGGCAGAGGAGCCTCTCTCTGGCCTGGCTGCTGGAGCTGGGAGGAAATGTCAATTGGAAGCGTGGGGAAGCAGGGCTGGGAGGGGAGCTGCCAGCTGGCACAGGTGTCCTCAGGCATCTGCTTGAAGGATGCCTGGGAGCTGCAGGGCTCAGCCTGGCGTGGGAATAAATAAATAAATAAATTCCAGACTCGGTCATTCCTCCTCGCTGCTCTTACCTCATCCTGCTCATTAAGCCCCGGGAGCTCTGACAGGCAAAACCAGGAATTGTCTGGCGGGGTGGGAGCCACACGTCTGTCTGTCTGTCTGTCTGTCTGTCTGTCTGTCTGTCTGCAGCTGGGCTCTGCCTCTCCTGGCCCTGTGGCCCGCAGCAGTTGACTCATCTTTCCAAGGGACATGTGTTTCCTGAGCTAGGCTTTGGCTGGCAGGATCATTCTGTGCTGCTGCTTCCGTGGGAAGGAAAATTCCCTGCCTAAACGGGGATGCTGGGCTGCCTCCCCTGCTCCAGTACTGCCAGGGCAGCTCCAGCCCTGAGGAGTAAAAATCAGAGTAATTCCCTAAGTGGAGCCAGCTTTGTGGCTAGAGGTGATGTCTTTTATTGAGGCGTCCAACAGAGGAGGAAAAAAAGGCCAAGCTCTCAAGCACACTGATATTTTTTCAAGCCTCTTTCAGAGCTGGAAGTTGCTGTGAGATGCTCAGATAAAGTTAATGGTCACTGGGATTGCTCCAGGTTACGCTGCCAAAGAAAATGGTGCTTTAAACAAATGGGTTTGATCCCTTGGTCTGTCATATCCCTGACTTACACAATGATCAGAGCAGCCTCTTTCAAGGATGCTTCTCTAGCCAGGAGCCTCCAGCCAGGTCTGGACAAGCAGCCCCTGAAGATAAAACATCTTTCTGCTTGAGGAGGGGGGAAATAATTGCATCTGTGGTTATACATACTGTATATATTTAATTTTCCTCCTTCTAGATATATGCCAGGTTTGGTTTCTATAGGGCCCACCAGTCTATCAGACATGTGTCTGATCAATAATTTAATTTTCCTGTGTCGCTCTCTCATCTTTTTAACCACGGTGAGTTTCTGATGTCTGTGCAGTATCTGCTCCCATTAATGCAATAATCTTGTTCCTGCCCTCTGTGTGCTTTGCTTATGTAGAGCTGCTGTGAAGTCAGTGAAATCAATAAACTATTTGAAAAGGAACAGTAATCTAGGTACAAGGATAGGGAATAATGATGACTATTTTCTGCATTTTTAGGACCACTTTTTCATAGTGGTTGCACAAGAGTTCCTGGTGTCCTTGTTACAGATTTCGCTTATCAAAAATGAAAACTGTACAGCCAAAATAAGAAAGGAGCAAGCAGAAAATTCCCCTTGCTGATTTCAAACCAGACTAAATTAAATTGAAATACTGAAGCAGAAGCTGCCTGCTTCCCTTGCTCTGTGGTTTGAATGAGGCTCTGACATCCCCAGACTTCAGCCAAGTGTATGGCCAAGAACTGAGGAGCTTCAGGAGCTTGTAGGACATGAGGTCTGTCTATGAGAAGCAGAAAGCAGCTCATTAATAAGCCATGGCATATTAATCTACCCAAATAAAACAAGTTCACCACCTCCACAGCAGCCATAAAGATCATCCCTGGATCATGCACTACCCCAGTTCTTTAAAACAAGAAATTGATTGTCCTTGGGACTTCATCCTTGAAGTCCATGAAGCATTTAAAATTCCTTCAGCTCAGTGACAGAGTTCAGACCACCCTGACCACCCTCAGGTTAATGCTCCTAACATGTTTCCCCCCAAGCCCTTGTCTGAGGGTGCTCCACAGATTAAAAATGCAGTGTATGGCCACTTGTTGCAGATGTTTTCATACATCTGCCAGAAATTAAGTGTGTAACATTCGTGCGCTGCGTAAATGCATAAAACCAGAAGTTTTCAAGAGAACTTAGGGCAATTTGCTGCTTGTTTTATCAAGTGGAAGTGTGCTCAGAAGTACCCACAAGTGTGCTTCCATCCAGGAGCAGCAGTGCTCTGAAGCAGCAGCAGCAATGGTTCTCGAGTGTGTTGGTGTCAGAATAAGGGCTTTTACCCTGTCACTTCACTCACCCTCATCTGTCTCCATTTCCTATGCTAAAAAGAGCCAGTGATGGTGCTGGAGTTGGAATACCTCAGGTAATCACTCACATTTCAAGCCATAACTACAATTTTTTTCTCTCTAGATAATGTTTCCTATGTAAGTGCTTTCATTTCTGAGCCAATTTAGTTAAATATTGAAGGTGAGGACTGAAATGGCACAGAGAGGAGCAGGTAGTTTCCTGTGTTACAAATAAGCATCTTCTAAAAAAATCTGGGTCTTTTTTTTAGTATCTGTATATGCTTGGAGAATTAAAATGTAGGCTTGTGTTTCCCATCTTCTCCAGCCACTTTTACGTCCCTATTCTGTATTTTATTTAAGTGGTTACAGCAAGATGAAATGTGGGGTTCTGTTTCCCATCTCCTGCAGTTGTCCTGAAAGTTTTTTGTTAAGTTTTAATAGGTTCCAGAATTGCTTCCTTTGAAGTCCTTTTCAGTTCCAGACTCTTCCTCCACAGAGCAGGAAATGCCATCTTCCTTTGCAAATGCAGATTGGCCACTGGATCCTGGCGTGGCTGTTCACTCAACAGAAAGCAGCTTTGGTGTAGTGTTTGGCTTTTCCACGTTTAATTTTATTTCTTTCTTTAATATTATTTAATATTTGAGCTATTTCTGATGGGATTTGGTGCCACAGCTGCAGCAAGGCAGAGAACACTCAGGTGTTCACCCAGGTGTGCTCCTGCTGTGGGAGGTCTCACCTCAGTCTGTGCTCAGCACCGACACCTGGAGCCAGGATGGGGCTGCTTTCAGAGAAATAATCAATTCATGTTCAGGCAGTGCAACTTCACTGGTAGGAATATTAATGTGAGGGCTTAGATCCTTATTTCACAAGGGAGAGGAAATAAGATTTCCTGGTTAGTCTCAGTGCCTGTGGCAAACTCCTACAGCTCCAAAATTAGGTTTTGAAATGGTTTTATGAACTGCATATGATAAAGTTAGTATAACAAATACAGTGAAGTAAATATTTACTTCTGAAAACAATTTGTTAAAAGAAATCTGAATCTGATCCTCAGTTGTTCAGAAGTGAAAGGAGTGACAGGAGCTTCAGAGGCATCGTGGTTCTGGGGTTCTGGGTTTTGTGGTTCTCTGGTTCTGGGTTCTCTGGTTCTGGATTCTGGGGTTCTGTGGTTCTGGGTTTTGTGGTTTTGTGGTTCTCTGGTTCTGGATTCTGGGGTTCTGTGGTTCTGGGTTCTGTGGTTTGGGGTTCTGGGGTTCTCTAGTTCTGTGGTTTGGGGTTCTGTGATTCTGGGGTTCTGGATTCCATGGTTCTCTGGTTCTGTGGTTTGGAGTTCTGTGGTTTTGGGTTCTGTAGTTTGGAGTTCTGTGTTTCTGGATTCTGTGGTTTGGGGTTCTGTGGTTCTGGGTTCTGTGATTCTGGGTTCTGTGGTTCTGTGGGTTCTCCTGGTTCTGGGTTCTGTAGTTCTGGGTTCTGTTGTTCTGGATTCTGTGGTTTGAGGTTCTGTGGTTCTGGGTTCTGTGGTTTTGGGTTCTGGGTTCTGTGGTTCTGGGTTCTGTGGTTCTGGGTTCTGTGGTTCTGGATTCTGTGGTTTTGGGTTCTGGGTTCTGTGGTTCTGCCTCTCTGGCCCTGCTGTTCAGGTTCTTCACTGCACCTGGCTCCAAAGCCGGCAGTGGGAGAAGGGCTGGCTGTCCCCCCTCAGCAGTGACAGAAAGCTGCCCTGTCTGCCAGGATGGTTCCTTTCCCATCAGCTCTGCAGGAGGGGCATTCCCAGCAGAGTTTAAAGCAGAATTTAAAGCAGAATTTCTCGGGGTTTGTGCCTTTGGGAAGGTTCCTCCTGCTCCTAACCCAGGGTGTGCCCATGCTCCTTTCCCTGCTGGCCAGAACCATTTCACATGGAATGCTGATGGGATTTCACATTTTTTGTTCACAATTACAGAACTCCTGCTGTCACAAGGATGTGGGCAGAGCCCAGAGCTCTGTCCCTGACCCTGGGCCAGCGTGGCCTGGGCAGTGCCAGCCTTGCCTGTCACCAGTGCAGACAGAAGCAGGCAGGGAGGTGCTCCAGTCCCTCCTTCCTTTGTAAGGGACGCTCACAGGTGACAGATGATCGAATTACATTTAGCAACACAGTCTGCATCTGCTGAATCAAAGTAATCATGGGTGATGCTCCCTCCTGCACGTCTGGATGCTAACAGGATGGATTCACTGAAGGAGAGCGGGGATTAGTCATCCAAGGATCCAGAGATATTTCTCTGCATCCCTGTCTCTTAATATATTCTACATCCCCCCTTTCTGTCTGCAGAGTGTAATTTATCAGGCCTCAAAAATTCCACTAGCAGGGTATTTGAAAACTGTGCAAGCAGGGAAGAGAACTGAATGGTTTGTTGCTAATGTAGGGGGGCCACTAATTAAGATTTATCTTAATGTGGAGACTAAACAGAGACAGGGTCGTTGATGAAAAGGGCATTGCATTTGCAGAACACTGAGTTCCCATTCTGAAGAGACACTTAGATCTTGATCATAAATCACACTGTCCACAAAAGCTGCAGGGAAGATTGTGCTGGGCCCACGAAATTCCCATCCCAGCTTCGCTTCCTCTGCTCCTGGCCCCGGGAAGCTGCCACTGTGTTCCTGGCAGGGCTCCAGCCCCAGGAGAAGCTGCTGAGGGGCCCCAGCCCTGATGGGCTCCAACTGTCAGAGCCACTTAGCTGGGCAGGGGGGAGGATGAGTCTGAGTCCCTCCTGGTGTCCCGTTCCACATCCCCTCCCTCCCCCTGTGCCGGGCTCCTGGAGCCTTCCTGCAGGAGGAGTGCCCAGATCAGCTGTCCCCAGCACACCTGGGGAACACCTGAGTCTCTCTGTGCCCTGAACAGACCTAGGGATGAGCCAAACCCTCCTCAGAGCCTCCCTCAACCTGTGCAGGGCTCCTGGAGAGCCTCAGCCATCCCAGACCAGGGGCTTTGGGGCAGCAGTGCCAGCCCCCAGCTCGGGGTGTGCCCAGGGCAGATGTTTGGGCTGTGCCTGGTCTCGGGGCAGGTGCTGCCCTGCATTCCTGTGCCCTGTGTGGTGCTGTGTTGAACAGAGCTGTAGCAGACAGGACACACTCCCAGTGCTGCTGTGCCAGCTGCAGTGAGCATCCAAAGGAAGCTTTGAGCTCCTTTGTTCTCCTGTCCTCGTCAGGAGCAGACTGCAGCAATGGCAGCTTCTGCTCACAAGTCTGTTTCCTATGTAGATTTGGAATGGCCTGGTTTTTCTCCACAGTTAATTTGTTCCTTTGCTGACATTTTCCTTGGCAGTGTGGACCTCAGTCATGGAGGAGCCTGGGTCCAAGCTCCAGTCATGGAGAACCTGGATTCCCCACGTTTGGAGACTGAGGATGCTGTTAAGGAAGCAGGCTGTCCCCTTCTGCTGTCACTTCTGGACAGCATCTCCCCATTTCTCCTGCAGCTGATGTGACTCACAAAGTGAAAGCCCTTGTAGTAGAAAGTGGTAAATGAGGAGCAGGGTTGAGAAGTGACGGGCCAGTGGTATTGGAATCAAGTGAAAGAGCAGCCCAAAATCCAGCCAACAACATCTGCCCTTCCCCACTGCTGCCAGGGGCTGACTGCCTCGAGGGTCCCCAGTCCTCCAACCCCCTGGTCTGCAGGAACACCCCTGCTCTTCTACAGGCTGTGCTGAGAATGTCCAGAGCAGAATTCCTTCCTCCTGCACTCCAGGGATGTCAGAGGGCCCAGCTGGCAGAAAGCACAATGTATAATTCACTGTTAATCGAGGGATTATGGGCATGAGCAGAGTCTGCTGCCTAGCAGTGGTATTTCCTTAATCAGCTGTAATCTCAGCAGCATTAATGACTGACCCCACACCCCCTGTGCTCACACATCAGCCCCACAGCTGCCAGGGGCTCAGTGTGCCTCAGGGCATGGGGAGCCCCAGTGGAAGCCCAGCCCAGCCCTAGGTGGGCTCTGTCTCCAGTGCAGCCCTGCCAGCAGTGTCCTGGCTCTGTCCTTGTCTGCCAGAGAGCTGCTGGGCTCATGCTGGAGGTGACAGAGCCCACCTGCCCCTTTCCCCCACGCTCCTCTGAGCAGCTTTCCCTGTCCAAACACAACTGGAGTTTTTGTGTCAGCCCTTCAGGTGGTGTGGCTGGGAGAGGGACAGACGTGGATGCTGAGCCATGATTAGCATCATCCTGGGAGGCTCCACTCGCAGAATTTCCAGCCTGCACACTGGACCATTCTCATGACCTCAGGCTGCCATGGATTTCTCTTGATAACACCATCTAATCGGATTTAGAGTTTAATTAAACAGCTGTCACTTTGCTTCCTCATTCTGCCACAATTTAATGTTGAATTAGTTCCTGAATCAGTCATGGCTGAATGCTTTGCCTTCTTACAGCTGAGAGGTTGGATGAACAGAAGGTTTGCTCTTCAGCTAAGTCCAAGCAGAACGTTGTATTCCTGCTCTTTGTGCAGAGCTCCCTCTGCCCTCAGTGCAAGTTCCCTGACTGAAAAAAGGTGGAATAAAAAGTGAGATTGCTGCAGAGTCAGCCCTGGGGGCGCCTGCCTCTGGATGTGAGCACACACACACCTCTCAGCTCTGCCCAGAACACATTTGCTTTGGGGAATTCTTTCCCCTTGCTAAGAAAGAGGTGCTTTTGGTGGAAAGCAGTGCTGCAGAGGTTGCTGTGAGCAGCACAGTGGCTGCAGCTGGGGAGGGAAATGCTGAGGCCAGTGCTGCTGCTGGGGGGCTTCACCCAAAGGAACCCAACCCAGGCAAGGCCAGAGCATGAGAGGAGTTTTGTGGTGCTCTGAGCTGTGACAGCAGCTCCGGGAGGAGGGCTTGGAGATCTCCTGGGCAGTGCTGGGTTGGCATCAAATTCTGTCAATACATTTTAAAGTAATTTCTTACACACGAAATTCAATAATTTGCTTTCAGATATCTCCTTTGATACCTCCTTGAGCCCAACCACTAGAGTTTTCCTCTAATCATTCGAGGGAAATTTGTTCTTTAATTATACTATTTGTTAATTAAATGCGTTTAAACAGTAATTATTTCCTTCGCATGTTGTACCCATTGAAGGGATGCCCTGGTAGCAGAGAGAACCCTCCTGGCTGGGAGTCTGTAGATGCTCTTCAGGCAAGAAAGGCAGCTCAGCCTCTGCAGTGTCAGAGTCAGATGCTGGGATCTGGGCATCGTGCTGCCAAGGCAGCTGGAGGCTTCCCAAGCCAGGGCTCCAGTCTCCCTTGTTTCCATCAGGATTATCTGTGCAGCTCTCTGTCAGCTGTGGAAGTGCCAGTCCTGGCTTTTTTCGAGTTTGCAATTCACTTACAAAACTTCTTTCTGACCTGGATATTGATGCTGACTTACAGTGCATCTTCCTTGTGTGTTTTTCAATTTACTCTACTTCCCTCATCTTTGAATTTCTTGGGGAACAAGTCCAAACACTGCTATCAGATGCTTTCAATTTTTTTTTTGCCACATAAAATAAATTCCATTTTAAAACTCTACTTACTGCCTGCACAGAAAGTAGATTAGTTCTTGGGGGATTTTAAAAATTAAAGAGTGTGGAAATGGCCAAGATATTGTGATTTTGAAGAGTGCCTTCGTTTTAAATGACTTTGTAGTGTCTCTGAAAGTTTCTTAGGATGCTGTTGGTGTACTCCCGAATTAGCCTGCAATCAGGGCAGTATATTGCATTTAAAAACGAGACCCAGAAGCTGGGCATCTCTCAGGCTGCAGCTGGAATCATTTAGGGTTCCTTCATTTCTAGAACAGTCAACATTCCTTTTCAGCATTTCCTTTTAAGTTTGATGGGATTTCTTAAGAGAGCTGCAGGAGAACCTGAGCAATAACAAGTTGCCAGATGAAAAGAAAATGTGACCTAAATTTCAGACTCACTAAAGTTGAATTGAAAACAGTATCAGCAGTGTCAGTGCCCCATTTTGCTGCTGTTGACATCAGTGGCTGCAGTCCTCATGACTTCAGTGCTGAGGAATTTGCTGAATATTTTATTCACTTTATATTGAAAGCTGAAAAGTTGGAGAAAACTTTGAAGTTTCTCCTGCATAGGAATCTTGGGAATACAGTGATGCTGACATAGTTCAGGAGTTCCAAGTGTTAGCCTGGTCGATGGTGCATTGAGAGGTTTTTATATGCCATAACCCCAGCTCAGACTTCAAATTTCCTTGTTATTTCCCCTGCAGTTAACAGCATCACTAACTCCTTCTGGATTCCTTACATTGCTTCATTGGCCATATCAGAGGAAATTAAATAATCTTGAAACAGTTCCAGACACAAAGTTCACGGAGAGGCCCCGTCCAAGCAATGAGCTGGGATTCATTTTTACTTTGGAGGCTCTTTTATCCCTACCCTAAGGAAGCAGGCTGTCCCTTTTTGCTTTCACTCCTGGACAGCATTTCCCCATTTCTCCTGCAGCTGATATTACCCATGAAGTTAAAGCCTTCATATCATAAAGAGATAAATGAAGAGCAGGATTGAGAAGTGATGGGCCAGTCAAATCAGGATTGAGAAGTCAAGTCTACATTAGTAAAAACTCTGAAATCTCATGTTGGAAGGTGAATATTTGGAATAACCCCTCATATCTCAAAAGCAGAAGATACCTGTGGGGTGTGCCTGACCTGAATTTGGAGAATGGTGCTGTTGAAGAGAGTGCTGAGAGTTTCTTTAGCACAGGGCTGGGGTTCCTTTCACCAGGCTGACCTCTCAGGGCATGAGCTGAGATCTTCAGCCCCTTGAGCTGATGTGAGCAGTGCTGTGCTCTGTTTTGTGCATTGTCCTTCACCAGGCTGACCTGTCTGAGGATGAACTGGGACATTTTATGCACCCAGAGCTGATGTGAGCAGTGCTGGGGTTCCACTGCCTTTCACCAGGCTGACCTCTCTGGGGATGAACTGGGACACTTCAAGCACCCAGAGCTGATGTGAGAGTGCTGTGCTCTGTTTTGTGCATTGTCCTTCACCAGGCTGACCTGTCTGAGGATGAACTGGGACATTTTATGCACCCAGAGCTGATGTGAGCAGTGCTGTGCTCTGTTTTGTGCATTGTCCTTCACCAGGCTGACCTCTCTGGGGATGAACTTTAGGCTCCCAGAGCTGATGTGAGCAGTGCTGTGCTCTCTGTGCATGGGCTGAGGTCTCCAGCCAGGCTGATGTGAGATTGCTGTGCTCTGTTTTTTGTGCAGGACACAGAGATCCTGAACACGGCCATCCTGACGGGCAGGACGGTGGCAGTGCCCATCAAGGTGGTGTCCATCGAGGAGAACAGTGCTGTGACAGACATCTCTGAGTCTGTGGAGTGCAAATCCTCCGGGGAGGACGTCATCAAAGTAAGTTCCTGCCACCCAGTGGCTCCTGGGCTTTCACATCTCATGGGCAGAGGGAAATGGCCTGGGAGCAGCCCCAGCCTGGACTGCTGCCGTTCTCCAGCCATTTGTTTGGGAAGGATGTTTTCCTGAAGCACCGTGTCCTTTGATTAGCACTTGGGGCCCCGCTGTGCTCTTCTCCTATTTTCTGCAGAAATCATTTACCTGCACTGAAGGGGTTCCCTCCAACGCTGCTCGCACCATCAGAGCATTCGGAGTGGCTTCCAGGAGCCTCCCCTGCCTGGGGCACTCTGCAGCTGAAGGGGAACAAATAACTGGAGGTTAACACAGCATTTATTGGGATCAGCCAGGGACATTTTCAGGTGCAATTTCTCTCTCTTCAGAGCTGGTTGGAAATTGCTCAGGTGGTGAGAGGAGGTGTCTCCTGTGTGTTTGGAATACATGCAGAACCTCTGGAGGGATGTGGCTGTGGCACGAGTGCTCGCTGCTGTAAAACATACAGCTGGCTGGAAAACACAGCTCAATTAAGGGCTTGGAACAAAAAGGTTTGCTCATCTCATCATAAAGGAAAAAAGGCTTTTTAAATTTTTTTTTTCCATCTAGGGTGTTCTTGTTTCCACAAAATTTCTTTCTTTACGTGGGGAAGTGGTTTGGGGTTCAAGGCAAATTGACATCTTCAATTGGTTCAGATTTTAAAAAGCACTCAGAAAGCTTCAAATGAGCACAGAGGCCTTTCATCCTTAATTCATTTTGAAATTCTCCATCAAGCTTTTATGTTCAATTCTTTAGAAATATCTTCCTCTGTGAAATCCTGGTGTAGAGACCTTGTTGGGAGTAACCTTTCTGCTGGAAAACAAACTCCAGTCATCATAAATTTTGTCTTTTGGGCAGAGCCCGTGGTGCAGGGGCTGTGTGCATGAGTTTACAGCTCCTGTAAAGCCCATAGAATGCCTTAAACCACAAACTTAGGGGGAAAAAAGGGTTTTTCTATTGAGAGCTATTTAATGCTTACTCATATTATCATCTAGAGGTTCATCTAGAGGCAGGTATTTTTGTGTGCTTTTAATTGTGTGGGATTTCTGGTAATTTGGGTTCAGCCAAACATGACAGAGTGAGGCCAGAAGCTGAAGATGCTCAGTGCCTGTCTGCACTTGGCCTGTAGTATTTAGTTAGCAAATAAATGTCCTTTGTATGGTTCATGTAGTGAGCTTAAAGGTAATGCTCCTGCCCAGCAATTGGCCATCAGCTCAAAGCTTATTTATGTTAATTTTTGCTTCAGTTGGGCTGAATTACATTGTTCTGTGGAAATCTGAGTTTAAGATCTATCTGCAAATAGCAGGTCAGAGTTTCCCAGTGATCCTCATGGTCCCAGGGCAGCTCAGTGCACAGTTTGAATGTGCTGACTGCAACTCCTTTTACTTCTTTTATTGTCTCATAGTTCCCAGTCTTTATTTCCAAATTTACAGCTGATTTCATGAACTTTAAATGCCTTTGAGTGCTCTAGACCTTCACACAGTGGTCCAACCTTTTAAAAGTGGACACAAAATTTATTACGGCACTAAAAAGGAAGCAAAAGCCAAATTTTATTTCGCCAAGCTGGAATTTACCAATAGGATCCATCTGTGTGGATCCATTAATGGCAATTGCAGTTGCTTGCAGGGGCTCCTTGCCATCTGCTGCAGCTCAGGTGGATTTTGCTGCTTTTGCTGATGTTTTGTGCTCTTTGCTCAGGAGCAAACCCTGCTGGGGCTCCTGCAGTGGCAGGTGTGGTTTCCTGCTGTGAGGAGCACAGCAATGCCCTTCCCTGAAGGTTTGGGGTTTGTGTTCAGAGGCTGAGGAGCTGCAGTTCCCAGTGACCATATCCCAAATAACCTGAGAGTCCTGAGAGCAGCAGCTGCATCCCTGTGAGTCCAGAGCCAGCAGCCTGGCTCTCTGCTGGCTCCTCCTTGCCTTCTGGTGCTGTGAACACAGAGTCATTTGTGTCAAACTGGACACCTTTAGAGCAGGGGAGAAAGCCACAGCAGAGTGGAAATGCCCTTGTTTTGCTGCTCTGAACCCTGGGACTTTGGAGGTTTCTCTTCTGGCAAATGTGCTACGTTATATTCTGAACAGGAGAACAAACAGAAACTCCACCTCCTTGCCCTCCTCCATCCTTCCCAAAGTCCTTTGATTTCTGAGATCAGTCTATTCACCTCCACTCCACCTCCTTGCCCTCCTCCCTCCTTCCCAAAGTCCTGTGATTTCTGGGATCAGTCTATTCAGCAGAACTTGAGAGGAGCTCTATGGAAGTGAAGCTTTACCACAGCCTCCTGCCAGATGCCAGCAGGGAACCAGGGCAGCAGTGGCTGGAGCTTGCCCAGGAGAGGTTGGGTCAGGGGTGGGCAGCAGCCACTCCCTGAAGATTGAAGCTCAAAATGGGCATGGACTGAGATGCATTCAGCAGTGAACATTGTAAATACCCTGCCATCACATCACAGGCAGAAATTTCAAGGGCAGCTGAAGAAACTTCTAAGCTATATCCTTGCAGGCTTCCTTCCCCTGTGCCATCACCCAGCTGCCTGCCTGCCCTGGGCATGGAGAGCCAGCACAGCCCAAGTGAAGAATCACAGCAAGAGTGCCTCAAGTTCCACAGAAAGTGCTTCAGAATCACCTCCAAAGCTTCAGCACCAGGATTGGGAAAGGAAAGGGGAGAAGCAACACCAGCCTTGTGCCAGCTGCAGGTGTGATGGGAGGATGATCAGTTTGCTCCAGACCGGAGTAATGCAGTCAGAAGAGAGGATGGTTTGGTTCTGCTTTGCTTTTCTGCCCCTGGTTGTAGTTTACTCACTGTGAATCTGTGCCTTGCAGATACACACTGAGTTAAGGAATGACAAACACTGTGATGGAAATGCACAACCACTGCCCAAACTGTGAGATGGAATTAAAAGTGATTCCACCCTGGGATCCTGCCTTGCCAAGCAAGATATCTGGGGCCGTGCTGCAAATCTGGGCTGCCACATCCCCAGTGAGCAGGAGCCAAGCTCTCTGTTTGTCCCCATTGCCAGAAATTGCTTGACTGGAGAGTGCACAGAGCAGGGCAGATTTTGGGTTCTGTGCTAATGTGAGCTGCAGAGAGCTCCTGTGGCTCAGCAAGGCTCCAGCCCAGCTTCAGAAGCTGGTCACTTGGGAGCAAAGAGATGCCCTCCGGTCCCAGCTGGCATTCTGTGCCCCTTTTACTCTCTCAGCTCTGTCGTGGTGAATGATATTCAGTTAGTTAAATGTACTGCTGCTGCTCTGCAAGGCTGCCCCTGAAATCTCTCTAATGAGATTAGATAATGTGCAGCCTCTGCCCTAAGGAGAGCTCTCTTGCTTTGGGGGCTTTCTGCTTAGTTTTGCTAATCTGGCTGCTGACACTGAAAATGCAGCAGAGAGGGCCCAGATGGCATCCAGACCGTGGCCCTGGTGTCACCCAGCTCTGCTCTGCAGGGCTGGCAGTGGCACTGCTGGGAGCCTTGCCTGGGGACTGGATCCCCCCTGTGCTGTGGAGCCCTCAGCAGCCCTCAGCCCCACCAGCACCCAGCCCTGGGTGCCTCTGGGAGCTGCAGGTCCTGAGGTGTGCAGCTGAAATCAGTTCAGAGTAGGAATCCTTCCTCAGCTACCTCACCAAACACACTCATTCTTTTGGGGGCCACAGGTGGAAAGGGCTCCTGGGGTTATTCTTGCACACCTGTGCAGGTTGAGGTGAGAGTTTGCCCACCTGCAGGGCTGTGTTTGCCTCTGTGCTGCTGGCAGGCAGCTCTGGGTGCCCTTCTGAGCCCCTGAGCTGCAGCTGCATCCCTGGCAGCCAGGGGTGGCCCTGAAAGCACAGCCACTGCAGCAATTAGCAGCTCCTGCAATGGAGGGTTCCATTCTCAAGGCTGCTCTGACATTGCCACAGAGCTGTAAATAATAGTGTGGAAGAGCTCAGGTCCGAAGCTTTAACTTTTATCAGACTTAAACAGTGTAATTTGACAAAATGAGTACTGTGGGCCTTGAGACAGCTTCAGTTTTCCACTAGGTTACTGATTATTCAGGATTATGCAGCCAGGCAGTGAAATCCTTCTTAGGAAGCCTAATGTTCCTGCAGCAGAGGATTTCCTTTGTGTGCAGGACCATGGTGTTTAATTGGAATCAAGGCTGGGGAGCCACACGGAGTCTCTCTTTCAAAACCTGGAGAATTTAATAGGGGATAATTCCCTTTCTACACAGCACCTTGGTAAAAAGAAATCTTGGGAGGAATTCTCTAGCAAGGACATGAATATCCAAAAGTGTGTGTGGAATTATCACTGCCCAGTGTTTCCTGTGACTGACCTGTGGGTCTGTGGTGAGTGAGTGATCCAGGGCTCCTCAGTGGAGTGAGAGGCTGCTCCCAGAGCCTGACCTCCCTGAGCTCCAGGTGCCTTCCTGCTGTGCCCCAGTGATGGCACTGAGCTGAGCACAAGGGGTCTCATGCATGAAAAGTGCTGAACACCATTATTCTTCGCTGATTTTCCTGTAATTTTATTCTTTTTTTCACTGAAATTGAGATTCCTTTAAGAGGCACTGGGAAAAGCTCTGTGCTCACAGAAGTGCTGTCATAAATATTTAAGCATTTATGTAACCTTTGAATATGTTAGCAACATTTACATTAGTATAACAGAAATGGGTAAATGGGTTTACAGACAAAAGTGCAAGATTCTGAACCTGATGAATACAAGCAGGACATCCACTGTTCCCTCATCTCCCCATTGCTGCTCAGTCCTGAAACCACACAGACTCTGCCTAGAAAATGGATTGATGCCTCCCAGTCTGCTCAGTCCTGAAACCACACAGAACTCCACCTAGAAAATGGATTGATGCCTCCCAGTTTCTCACTCTCCATAAACCTGACAGCATTGCTGCATTAAAAACTTCTCTTTTTGTCCTTCAGAGACTGGGCTGGTATCTCCAGAGGTGAAAACCACTGGAGAATAAACCAGCTTGGACTAGAGCAGACTCACAGAGGCCACCACTCATTTATTTTTGGGTTTTACAGTTCATTCTTTGCACTCCTGTGTGCCACAGACACAAACCAGTGCTTTGGGTTCACCATCCTTTGAAAGGCAGCCTTAGCTTGTGTTTGACATGAAATTTCGGATTTTTCTGTGGTGGCCAGGGGGGATGGAAGGACGTTCCCTCCCCAGATCAGAGTGCCACAGGTACCATCCAGGAGGGACTCTCCTGATTTCCAGGCAGCAGTTTCCTCTGTCAGCTCAATAAAATGTGATTTGTTGCAGAGAGGATCTATCCAAGTCATCTGGAAAGGCAATGGCCTTTGTTACAAGGGGGCACAAAAATATAATGCCAGGAAGAAGACAAAGAGGAAGCCTCTAGGGAATTGTGCTTAGCCCTGTCTTTGCTGTCTGCTTCTTTATTTTAGTTTTAATCTGGAGAAAGAAGTTAGGAAAATAGAAAAAAGGGAAAAGTAGCTGAATGCAGCTTAATAATGAAAGAAACTGCTGAAATAGCATCAGAGAGCTCTTTAAAATGCAAAACTTCTTGCTGATCTGCTAAGCAGGAAAGAAAAAACCCAATCACTTAAAGGTGGTGGCTGAGCAGGCTTTCCCTTCATCATTGCTCACTTCTTCTGATGCCAGAGATAAAAAGCACTTTCAGAGGGAGGATGTGTTCATAGTAAAAGCATAAATGCTACAGGAGATGAGAGACACATCAGTGCTCACAGAGCCTCCAGCTTCTGCTGGAAACTTTCTTGGCCTGGGGTGGGCAGGACCCAGAGCTGAGAGGCTGTCCCTGCACTGCTCCCTGACCTTCCAGAATGTTGGCAAAAGCCTGGAGGAAAACAGAAAAGCACTTCTATCTATCAAAAACTCTTTAACAAATATACATTTTTAATTTAAAAAAAAAATAAATTGAGTTCTAATGTAGCCCATTTTTTTAAAATCTGCTCTCTATCCTTCCTCCATGGTTCCATGTGCCATTGCCTTTGGTGGTCCCCAGCAGCCCTGTGTTTCCATCCTGTGTTACCCCCCAGGAGAACAGATCCAAGCAGTGTAGCCAAGCCTGCCCTGAATGCCTGCAGAGCCAAGCTGTCTGAGTTCTCTGGGATGTTATTTCACCTCAGTCAGCCTGAGCTGGGGGGCTGTTGGGCACCACACAGCCTGTTCCCTTTTTTTGTGAGGGGCATGTGCTCAGCAAATCAGAGCCTAGCTGGGCCTTGCTGGGGTTGTGAATTGTGGCACTCAGTCCATCTGCATCTGTCCTCTGAGGCTGAGAGACCTCGTTCATTGATGTTTGAAGTGACACTGTGCCAGGGAAGGGCAAGGAGGGCAAACCCCCCTGCTCCCATTTGCCTTCTGTTGTGGCTGAGCTCAGCTGAGGTGTGCTGCTTCCAGAGGAGCAGACATGGAGTGCAGCTGAGCATTCCATGGGGATGGGTGCCCTGAACCACAGAGAGAGCTCCCACCCTGGATCAGAGGCACAGGGACTGCTCCTGTGCAGCACTGCCTGGGAGTGATGGATGATGCTGCCAGGATGGGTGCCTGGAAGGAGTTAAAATGCACACAGAATTGCAGGAATGCCAGACAGCCCGAGCTTTGCTCCTCCTTTCCTCTCCTCTCCTCTCTTCTTCTGCCTCTTTCTCAGAAGCACAGGAGAGAGGAGAAGCAGTGTAGGGACACGAGCAATGCTTGTTCTTGGGGAGGAGAATCATGTTTCTCACAATGCAGCTCCTAAAGACCTGCCAGTGTTGCTGATGCATGTCCAGTAGTAAATACCAACCTGGAGCAGTTGGAAGGGCTCTGTGGTGGCTGCTCAGCCCCTCCTTAGGATGCTGGATGGGCTTGTTCAGCCATTTGTTTGTGGCATGGCCACAAAGGCTTGGAGCAGCTTTCCAAATGCAGATGGAGATTGGATCCCAGCCCAGAGCCATGGTGGAATTGCAGTTTTGCTACTGTTGTTATTCTTTCTCTTTTCCCAGCAGTTAGATTTGCACAGTTCCTGACAGCACTGAGCTTCAGACAATCTGAAGTCGTACATCTGGGCCAGACCTGAGCAGTCTGACCGGTGTGTTGGCAGAAATCTTTTATCAGCACATGCAAGTGGTTTGCACAGTGCATAAATGAGCAGCTTGCACAGCTAAACCAGAAAGTTCACTTTGTCTCTGGGCTGAACTCCTTGGAAATGAGTGGGGTGGAGCCAGCATCAGGACAGCAATGCTCCAAGCAGAGTTCAGTTGGATTTTGCTGACAAGCCTCCCAGACCCTTCTGCCCAAAGGAAGGTAAGGCTGAGGAGCCAAGAGCTTTATCTGAAGCTGCTTTGTAGAATGTTCCAGAGCTAGGAAGGACACAGCAGCTCACACACAGGGCTGAGTGTCCCTGGGACGTGCCAGGGGCTGCTCACTGCTCTGGGCACCAGCACCTCCCTGGGCAGGAGCTCAGGCTGGGACTCCTGACATGCAGCCCTTGCTTGCCTGCAGCTGGAGCTGCTCGATGAGGAACATTCCAGGGCTCCTGTCCCAGGATGAAGCTGCTGCAGACACCACAGAAAGAACAAGCAGCCCATGCAGGGGTGTGTTCTGAGTAACTGCCTGCTGTTACATGGGATATCACACATATTGTTGGGTTCCTCGTGACCTCTGCTGCACGGGGCTTTTGGATTAGATCAAACAGACATTCTGAAACAGCCTGGTTTGAACCAAACCTGTTTCTGTATTGCCATTCGAGCTAATGGATGGGAAAATAGGCCATGGCATTCACAGTGCTAAAGTGAAGGTGTTTCTGCCCCCTTCAGGCTTTTCAGCTGGCCTCAGGTGGTCTGAGGGAGAAGCCTGAAGAGAGGGACGGGGCAGGTATTGCAGCAGTGGTAGTGCTTCAGTCAACAGAGCTGCTGGAGCACAACCCTCTGAGGCAGCCAGGCAGAGAAATGTTTGTGTTATGTTCTCTGAAGTTTCTTTTTGCAGTCTCATCATCAAATATTTTACCAGAATATGAGCAGTGCTTAAACCCAGGAGAGGATACAAATGCGGTGTATCAGACTGGGAGCAGTTCAGCTCCTGCATCTGTGGCCACAGAGGACATCCATCTGCTGGGCTGGTCTGGGGACATTGGCACTGCCAGCTGATAATCCTCATTTGAATGAAACGGTGTTGGGAATGGGTGGAAGGGAGCAGATGATGATATAAATACATGTTCAGGTGGGAGACGCGTTCCCACCATTACCAGTGCTCGTTAGGGGTGATGAAATGGAATTCTGACAGGATGGGAGCAGGAGCAGGGGCTGGGATCTGCTGGGCTTGCTGTTAATTTCTGCAGACATACCAGCTCATTTAGTAATGTAACAGCTCCCATTGCTCACCACTTAATGTATGATTAATGTGCCACTGGATTTCCCCAGACATTTATGACACCTTTAGGAATAGAAATGACAATGACTTTATCACATGGAGTCACTTCATACTATCTGCATCTCTCTTAATGATTTATATATCCAGGAGTGATTTTATCACTAGTACTCAGTAACATAATAAATGAGAAAACTCAATGGTCTGTAAATTACAACACTGATTAAAGAAGTGATTACTGATATAACTCTTACATGGCTATGATAATGCTTGCTTATATTCCAGGACAGCATTTACATATTAATGATAAATCTACTGTAGTGTTTAGAAATACTTTACAGCTTTAATCAAAATGTAAACATTTACAAACAGATAATGTTTATTGCAGAGGAAATGACTTCTGTTACTCTTCAGTGGGTGAAATCTACTGCAGAGCCCTGTGGAAAGCAGCATCACCCCTGATGGAGGGCGTGTTCAGGGCAGAGCTTCGACTGGCTGCTTGCCCCTGTGGAGCCCAGTTTGGGTTTGCTGGGTTCCTCTTGACCAAGCTGGGAAGAGCTTTGCTCATTAAGGATTCCCCAGCCCTGCCATCAGTTTGGAGCTCGCTGCATTGCAGAAAATCAGCTGCAAGCTTCATAAACGGTATCCAGCCCTTAGGCATCTCCAGCACTTGGTGCCTCCCGAGCCAGGGAGGGGCTTTGTGTTCAGCTGCTCCCTCTGTACCATCATGGACATGGATAAAGAATAAAGAGAGGGGAGCCTCTGCTGTTTGCCTGGGGGTTGAGCCGCCAGGGTGACCCTTGGAGCTCACCTTGTCACAGGGATCACCTTTTCTCCTCCCCTCTCTTCCCCCTCTCAGGTTTCTGACAGGTGTGACTACGTTTTTGTCAACGGCAAGGAGATGAAGGGCAAGGTGAACGCTCTGGTGAACTTCACCTACCAGTACCTGAGTGCCCCCCTGCAGATGACGGTGTGGGTGCCACGCCTGCCCCTCCAGATCGACATCTCCGACACCGAGCTCAGCCAGATCAAAGGCTGGCGAGTCCCCGTGGTTTCCAGCAAAAGGTGGGTGGGAGTCCCTGCAGTTCTGGGTGCTTTGTGGGAGGAACGCTCTGAAATGCTGCCTCTGCCCCTGAGGAGCAGCAGTACAGCTTTGTACTGGGCATCTGCAGATACAACAGAGCTGTAAAAGCTGGGGGACTTCTGCTTCTGTGCTCGTGTCTGTCTTGGGCAGCAGGACACAGTGTGGGGCTCTGGTGAGGTCCATGGGCAGCAGAGCTCAGTGTGGGGCTCTGTGAGATCCATGGGCAGCAGAGCACAGTGTGGGGCTCTGGTGAGGTCCATGGGCAGCAGGACACAGTGTGGGGCTCTGGTGAGGTCCATGGGCAGCAGAGCACAGTGTGGGGCTCTGGTGAGGTCCATGGGCAGCAGAGCTCAGTGTGGGGCTCTGGTGAGGTCCATGGGCAGCAGAGCTCAGTGTGGGGCTCTGGTGAGGTCCATGAGCAGCAGGACACAGTGTGGGGCTCTGGTGAGGTCCATGGGCAGCAGAGCTCAGTGTGGGGCTCTGGTGAGGTCCATGAGCAGCAGGACACAGTGTGGGGCTCTGGTGAGGTCCATGGGCAGCAGAGCACAGTGTGGGGCTCTGGTGAGGTCCATGGGCAGCAGAGCACAGTGTGGGGCTCTGGTGAGGTCCATGAGCAGCAGGACACAGTGTGGGGCTCTGGTGAGGTCCATTGGGACCAGAGCTCAGTGTAGGGCTCTGGTGAGGTCCATTGGGACCAGAGCTCAGTGTGGGGCTCTGGTGAGGTCCATGGGCAGCAGAGCTCAGTGTGGGGCTCTGGTGAGTTCCATGGGCAGGGTGTTGTTGGGAGAGGGCAGCACAGATGAAGGGGGGCACAGTCCAGCTGTGTGGTCCTTCCTCACGTGAGGTGGACGTCCATAGTGCAGAGCTGCAGAAGGGAGGGCTCTGTTTGAGGGGCACTCTGCACTGGCACTCCTGTTGATTTTCACTGGTGTTCTCAGACCGTTTCTCCACGCTGTGCTCTCTCCTGTCCCCAGGCCCACGCGGGACAGCGATGACGAGGACGAGGACGAGCGCCGGGGCCGGGGCTGCACCCTGCAGTACCAGCACGCCATGGTCAGGGTGCTGACCCAGTTCGTGGCCGAGGACTCGGGGCCCTGGGGCCAGCTGAGCTACCTGCTGGGCTCAGACTGGCACTTTGACATCACTGACCTGGTCAGGGACTTCATGAAGCTGGAGGATCCGCACATTGCCAGGCTGCAGGAGGGCAGGATCCTGGTCGGCCGGGAAGTGGGGATGACCACCATGCAGGTACAGCCTGGGGCTGGGGATGGGCTGGGCTGCCACACCTGCCCTGCCCACAGAGCACACATCTCTGGGGTTACACGTGGGTGTCCTGACTAAACCAGGGCATGAAGGGTGGATGGAGCTGGTCTGTGTGGGTATGAGGAAGGTGGGGAAGGCAGCATGTGCATGAGCTGGCTACCTGTAGTTCCTGAAGAGAGCAGCATGGTCCTTAGTTTCAGCTAAGGGAGGGATATCTTACTGACTTCGTGTTCCATCAGAAACAGAAAAAGCTGAGGGAACAAGAATTTCCAAGCCAAGAAATGAAGGACAGATCCTAGGCTGCTAACCCCCCTTTGAAGCAGTCGGGAGGTTTAATGAGCTCATCCACGTGGGAAGACAGAGTAACAGGAGAAGAGATTTTCAATCCACTCTCATGGTGAAATAATGCAAATAGCACAACCGGGACAGGACAGCTCCCAGCCTTGGATGGTTCTCAGCCACAACCTCTCCACTCAGGTTTTCTAATGAAATCAAGGCTCCCTTTCCTGTGCTCTTCATTTCTGTGCATAAAGCTTTGGAGACAAGAAGGGACAATGACCTTAAGAAAGGTTTTATCAATTGATCAGCCTTTTCCTAAATTGATTCTTCTGTGTTTCTCCAAAGGTTTTGTCTCCTTTGTCTGACTCCATCCTGGCAGAGAAGACAGTGACTGTGCTGGATGACAAAGTGACCATCACAGACCTTGGAGTGCAGCTGGTGTCGGGGCTTTCTCTCTTCCTGCAGCCCAGTGCAGCCACCAGCAGGGCCATTGTGGCCACAGCCGTGGCCCAAGAGCTGCTTCACACTCCTAAGCAGGTAATGTGCACTCTGACTTTCCTGGTTTGCCTCCTGGGATGGGGCAGGGTTTTATCAGGGTGAAGTACAGGTGGGAATTCACAGCCAGTTTAGAATTTAGACTTCAGGTGTAGTCCGTGTCCATGTTAATTGCTTTTCCCTACAGATACTCTGGAATTGCCTTGTCATTTCTTCCCTTCCAGCAGGGACTTCAGTCTGCAGTAGAAGTTCTAACTGCACTGAAGTTGATGCTGTTTACAGTTTTAATACTTTCTTTTGCTAGTGAACCTGTTGTTTTCACTGCACAGGCAGTCTTTGGGCAGTGGTTTGCTGTGTGAGCACGCCTTTGTTTTCTGTTCAGGAAGCACAGAGCTCTGTGTGTCACAATTTAATATCTTCAAGAGCTGTAAAACAGAGGCAGAAGATGGCCACATCCATTTCTTTTCCCTCCTGGAGCTATGACACACTGCCAGGCTCATCTCTCCTTTTATTTTTCATGTGGATTTTGGGGCATTCATCATCCAGCTCATGTGCTGATCTTCATTTAAGCCAGCAAATTCCCATCTCTCTAAAGGGGGTCTTTCAAACAGCTTGTCTCAGGTCACAGCCTCTGTGGAAAAGAAGATTGGAGAACACCACCAGGTCAAGTCAAACACTCACTCTGGCCCAGAACAAACCCAAGGGTCACTGGAACATCTTCCTTGGTCAGTTGATTTGAGGGCTGGGACTGGGGAGCACACAATTAAATCTGTCCACAGCTACTCCTCTTGCAGAAACCATTTTTCCTCTCCCATAGATAGGGAGAGATCTCAAGTCAAGTTTTATGGCCCATTTTCATGATTATTGCTACCTAATTTTCTGGCACATAAAAATAATCTAGTTTGTTTTACAACTTAGTGACAGGGAAATGTCCAAACTGGAAGGACACGGTGCCCATCTGTTCCATTTGTTGCATCCTGTAAACATAAGAACCTTATGTAATTAACCCATTTATACCCTTCTTCAGGGCTTAGAAACCACATCTGGCATACTGTCTTCAGACAAAGGCAGTGAAAACAAAAACTGGAGCACTCCTAAGCCAGTGCTGTCCTGTGGGACAGAGCAGCACCAGTCCTGCAGCAGCACTGGAAGGATTGTGGCTTGGATTGCAGATACAGGAGCCTGTGGATCTGGAGAGGCTGCCCAGTGCCACTCAGATTGATGGATGCTCTGTCCTGAGGATGCAGAGAGATTTATCAGCACCAGGTTATGGCAGACGATGCCAGGGGTGCCCCCTGTGCCACCTCCTGTTGTCTGTGGCATGGTGTGACATGTCATTGCATGCCACTGCCACTGGCAAGTCAGGAAGTAATACAGGAGAGTCAAAATGTGGAAACGTGGTTTGGGCTGAAATTATTTCTCCCAGGGTCTGAGTTGTGAAATTATTTTGGTGAAGTGGTTTGGTTTCAGCTGCTGCTGTCTGCAGGACAGTTTCAGGTTGCTGAGAGTGGCACATTTGTGATGCAGGAGTCAGGCCCTGGTTCTGAGCAGGGCATCTCCATCACCAAAAAGAAGACAGGAATAGATTTCACACTGGGAAATAAGGGGAAGGAAATGGTGTAGGAGTGACCTATAGAGTCACAGACATCTTTTCCTTTCATTGCAGTTTGAATGAAGGATGTAACATTTAAGTCACTTTCCCTTAGAAAAATGAATGCAAATGTGGGAATGTTTGTGACTAAATTTTGCAAGAAGTGACTCATGATTTGGAGTGCATCAGCTGAGATCCTGACTGAGCTGGAATTCTGAAGGCAAATGCTGAGTGTTTTCTGAAAATCAAGCCCTTTTGAAAGAGGGTTTTTTCCAAGGAGACAGCCCAGGGCCGAGCCTGTACTTGAACATTGTGAGGACTTCATCATTTAAGTGTGTCTTTTCCTCTCCAGCAAGTTTATAAAAGGCCCAAATAGCTCACACAGACCTTACTGATGCAGCTGAAGAACAAAATGCAGCACTTTTGCTGTGGCTCTCTTTCAGTGACCATAATGACTGGATTACCTCAGCTCCAATGGCCACACCTTGTCTGCACACACAGCACAAAGCAGCCAAAGTCCTGAAAAGTTGGCAGTTTCTCCACAAATACAAAGCACTGGAAAGAAGATAAGCCAATATTTTTTCACCTTGGGTGCTTTAAGTTAGATACCTTTATCTATAGCTGAGCACTAATTACCTGCTGTGACAAGGTGACCTTGAGGCATGCTGAGCCCATGTATTATTTTTTAATCAATTGGGAGCTCATTGGCACTGAAAAGTGGATCAGTGATTTAGGTGCCTAAAAATAGACACGGGTTGACCAACTTTTAAATATCAAAGATGAAGTGTCTTCTGAAAATTTGGAAACTCTAGCTGTGAGTAATCTATTTCTGGAGGCCATCTGCTCAGGTAGGAAGGCTGTTCCATTTGGCTGGCTGACGGTTGTTAAATCAACACTGTCATCCTAAAGGCTGCTCCAAAATGTAAACAAAAGGAGACCTACAGTGTTTAAATGTTTCCTGATCTAAGTGAGCTTCAAGGACTCCCAAAGCTCTGCAGGGGAGCTCACAGTCATATCCAGCTTTTTTGTCGCTGTAGGGTATTGCATGGGGGCTGGTGAACTGAAATGGGTCAGTGAAGAAAGAAGAAAAAAGCCTTTAATGAACAGCTCTGTGCACTGATGTGCCTCTCAGTGCTACTGGGGAGCTGCAGACACTTTCTCAGGGAAAAAGAGCAGTGCTGGTGCTTTCTCAGAGCCAGGTTCTGTAGTGCCTGGTCCAGCCCTGGCTCTGCATTTTGGTGCTGTGGGTTCACTGCCCCATCCTGGCAGTGTCAGCTACACCCAAAGTGTATTTGTGTATTTCTGTCTCCTCTGAGCTGGCAGAGCAATGGAGTGGCTCACAGGAATGACAGAGGAATTCAGCAGCATGGGAAAGGGAGAAGGGATGCATGGTTGGATGAGAATCTGAATTCTTCCCTTGCAAATGCAAGCAAATTCCCACTGGAAAGGAATGTCACATTAGCAGATTGGACAGAAAGGAGAGGGAGAAATCCTCAGTGGGGGATGCATGGTTTGAATTAAGATCTGAGTCTTGGCTGCTTTCATTTCCACATCATAACGATCAAGCCCAATTTTTACTACACAAGCCACAGGCTTAAAAATAAATGCACATGTAATACTTTGATATTTCATGTGATAAAATTGCTGGGGAAATCCATTCCAGCATGCAAGTCCCCAGACAGAACAATCAGAGCTGGTCTAGCAGAAGCTGCTGAGAACAATATTCCTTTGCCTTTATTTGAGGGAGGGATGTATTTGTTTTCTGCAGAGCCAACCATTTCTTTCCTCTGATGTCCTGCCTCACTCCAGGACCCTTCCAGCTGACCCCAGCAACTGAGGGCTAATTCACAAATACTTTTATTTGTGCTGGAGTGAATGGAGACCGTTAAAAGGCCGCTTTAATCTGAGCATGGAATAAAATCAAATATCCTGCTCTGTGTTTCTAAGCAGCAGAATTCTCTAAAATGCAACCAGTTTATCCAAGAAGATTTATCAAATGGTGTCTTTGGACTGGTAAGCCACAATGTAATTCAAGGCCAGGAAAGGTGGTGGAACTGCCACGGATGCAGAGCTGAAAATACACCTGTGATGGGGGAAGAGAGCAGCAAAGGCACAAGGGAGAGGTTGGACAAAAGATGTCTCAATGAAGTTTTTTAAGTGCTCAAGGAAAGCCTGGTGGTAATCAGCAGTGTTGTGGGAAGCAGTTTCTACATCTGTGGGCTGGATGTTGCTGTCATTAGCATGACCTAACGAGCATTCTCTGACTCCACACCACAGTCAGCACTGAGATCCTCCTGCTCTGTGGGGAGCACTGGCACTGATGTGTCCCTGTGGTCACTCTGTGTGTGAGAGAGAGGAAAAGTGAGGGGAATAAAGGCTGGAAAGCAAGATAATCCCTCAAACCCTTTGTTTGTGCTTGGTAATTAAAGAGCACAGGCATTTGTCACCTCGGTGTTGAGGGCATGAGACGAGGGGCAGCAGCTTGGCAGGTGAGAAGGCTCCAATCCATCTTCATCTTCTGAGAGTAACTGGAGGACCTTGTCAGAGATTGGGAGGGGATTTATTGATGTGGTACACAGGATTTGCAGAAACAGCTCCTTGAAGGACATGGCACTAAATCATTTCCTTTTTCTCTCTTCTTTTCTTTTTAGCTTTTCAGAATTTATGATCATTTGGGAAATTCACTTCCTTGCCCTGCCTTTGGATTTCCTTTAATGATGTGAATGAGAGGAAATGATCTCTTGCCAAATAGAATATTTGGTCTGATATAACATATTTTGGCAGGATTTTAAACTCTCTCCCTCTTTCTCTCGTTTGTTTTCTTTCCCTTTTAATTAATGTTGTCCGTACTATGGGCATGGCAATGTTGTTTTGTGAAAAAAGAAGAAACGTTCTCTTGGAAATAAAAAATGTCAATGCTGGTAGAAAATAATGGCTAAGCCAGGGCACACCTCTGTTACCTACAGTAAATCACAAGTGTGCCTACAAATTTCAGCTGGCTGCCATCCCATTTGTCTCTGCTTCATAAAGCCGGGAATGCAGAATTGCAGAGCAGCGGCATAAAGAATAAAAGTTGCTTTGAAGTTGGTGGCAGCTTTGTCCAGATGCACAGAGGGTTCAGTGAGGTGAGTCCTGTGGTGAGGTGTGGAGCTGTGTGTGTGCCCACCTGGGCACAGGGGCCATCGTTTCCAGCCCTACCTGCACATCCTCCTGCAGGTGTTTGCTCAGCCCGCTCTCCAGAGGAGGGCACGCTGCCCACAGTGATGTGCTGGCAGTGGTGCTGGGGTTTGCCCTGGCACAGGCTGCTGCAGAGGCAGTGTGCCTTCCCCAGTGGCACGTGAGGCTGACCTTTGTTTGGGGAGAAGGAAGGCAGCAGGATGCTGAATTGCCTGAGGAGGTGAATCCTTGTCTCTCTGCACATGTCCATTAAAAAACCCCTTTGCTTTCCTCTGGCCGGGGTTGCTCTGCTATAGATTTCTGTGATAGGAATTCGAGCTGTGCCCTGCAGCTTTGTGTTTGCTCAGTCATTTCAGGGTTGTTTCTCTAATGAAAGATCAGATGTTTTAATTTCCTTATGCACTTCACCCTGCCCAGCTTCTGAGTTACCCTGGCTCTGTTTCAGCTCTTTGAAGTAAATTTGATTCACCAAGAACTTTGCCTTCTTTCCTGTTGTGCCACAACTTATTTTTTCTTCTTTCAGTCCCTCAAGTACTTGCTGATAGTGCTTTGGAAATCAAATATTCAGTGTGGCCCAACCTTCTGCCCAGCTAAATGCCCCTTGCTGTTTTCATTGAAAAGCTTTAAATTCAACTGGAAGGGTAGCAATTCTCTTTGTTTATAACCATAGCATAACAAATTGCAGCCAATTGAAGACCATATTAAGCTGTAAATTTGTATTATGACTGGACATTAACAGGGTGGCAGTGTTTTTCCCCAGTGCTGGTGTTTCAGCCCAGTTGTTCTGATGTACCCGAGTGTGAAGTTTTAATTAGAGCCATTTGTGGTTTAAGTGTGGGAAGGGAAGAACTTCACTTTTGTGGGAAGTTGCACTCTGGCAATCTGCCTGGCCGTCTGCTGGCTACGCAGGCAAGGCACAGAGCAAATGAAAAATTAAAGAAATGCCCTGCAAAGGAAGCTATTGAGATGTGGAGAAGGAAATATCTGTGTCATTTGGATGGGATTTCACATGGCAAAGAGCTGACCTCTGGCTTTGTGTTTGCTTCTAATGATGACTTCTAGCAGTGCTACCTGCAGAGCACAAAGACAGCCCAATTAAATCCAGGCCATTTGTATTTTTATTGTAGACATCATGCCAGAATCCCCGTCCTCCTCTTCTTGACACAGAAATTTGGTGGACTTTTTAATTATCTCAAGGATAAAGTGCATTTTGCTTAAAACAAACCTTTCTCTAGCAAAATGGCAGTTGTTCTGTGAGTTTTTTTCTTCCAGATGAATCTTCTGCTCCAGCCATTTCCAAGATACTGTGGTAGCTCCTTACTCCTGCTAAGATACTTATGCCTTAATTTGACAGCTCCTCGTGGCACCTGTGCATGTGTTACATGAGGGAAATAAGTGTTCTGTCAAGTGCCTCTAGTAATTTTTGTGATTTGCCTCTCTCGGCTTTTGTACGGCAGGAATGACTTTCCTTGCAGAGCTTGTAAAATTGTCCCTCGCTAATGGGCACTTCGGTAATAAAGACATCTCACATCAATTATTTTCTACGTCCTTGTGCACAGCGTTTGCAGGGAGAGTAACAGTGGAACCCTTGGTGACAAGGGTGACCAGTTTTCTGCCCCGTCAGCCGAGGCTTGGTTTGCTTTCAATGCGCTGCAGGATTGCTGTGTCCCATTTCCTCCAGCTGGGAGAGACACGGGCTGCAGCAGGCTGGGCTGATTTCCTGGAGGCCTGGGTGGTGTTCACAGGACGAGGGAGGAGAGGAGAATCTTGACTCCATGTTTCAGAAGGCTGATTTATTATTTTAATATATCTATTATATTAAAAGAAAATTATATATTAAAACTATACTAAAAGAATGGAAGAAAGGGTTTCATCAGAAGGCTTGAAAGGAAGGAATGATAATAAAATCTTGTGGCTGACCAGAGTCTCGACAGAGCTGGACCCGTGGTCGGTCATCAAGTGGAAACAACTCATATGGACCAATCAAAGATTCACCTGTTGCATTCCACAGCAGCAGATAATCCTTGTTTACATTTCGTTTCTGAGGCCTCTCGGCTTCTCAGGAGGAAAAATCCTGGCAAAAAAGGATTTTTTCACCAAATGTGCCTTGCGTTTAACCATCTCCCTGTCCTTGCAGGAAGCTGTGGTGAGCACCTGGATCCAGTTCAGTGACAGCTCCGTCACCCCTCTGGACATCTACGACCCCAAGGACTTCTGGCTGTCGGCCGTGTCGCTGGACGAGGCCGTGGTGTCCGTGCACCAGAGCCCTGCCCTGCGGTGGCCCGTGGTGGCGGCCGAGGGCGAGGGCCAGGGCGCGCTGGTCAAGGTGGACATGATGATCTCCGAGGCCTGCCAGAAGTCCAAGAGGAAGAGCGTGCTGGCCGTGGGCAGCGGCAGCATCCGGGTGAAGTTCGGGCAGAACGACGCGGACGCGGATGCGGGCGGCGACTACGGCGCCGACGAGATCGAGAACCGCGCCAGCGACCGGCGCCACAAGGGCGCGGAGCCCGAGCGCCACGGGCACGACGCGCGCTACCACGGCGGCTCCGCGGCCGACAGGGACCCCGAGGGGCCCCTCAGGAAGGCCAGCACCACGGCCAAGTCCGTCCTCAAAAATAAAGTCGTCAAAAACAACCGCCCCGACGGCGGCAAGCTCTCGGACGACAGCCAGCTGCAGAACATCCCCATCGACTTCACCAACTTCCCCGGCCAGGTGGACCTGCCCAAGGGCGGGGCTGGCATGGAGGACGGCGACCTGGTGCAGACGCCCCGGGGGCTCAGCGACCTGGAGATCGGCATGTACGCCCTGCTGGGCGTCTTCTGCCTGGCCATCCTGGTGTTCCTCATCAACTGCGCGACCTTTGCGCTCAAGTACCGCCACAAGCAGGTGCTGGTGGAAGGACAGAGCACCGTGACGCACTCCCACGACTGGGTGTGGCTGGGCAACGAGGCCGAGCTGCTGGAGAACGCGGCGGACGCGTCGCCGCAGCAGGACGAGCGCACCACCATCATCGACCGCGGCTCGGGCGGCGAGGAGAGCAGCCAGCTGCTGAACGGCAGCGCCCAGAAGGGCGGCCCGAGCCAGGCGGACCCGGGGGGCAGGCTGGGCAAGGAGCACAGGGTGGAGCCCTTGCACTCGCCCACCTCCAAGAGGAAGCGGGTGAAGTTCACCACCTTCACCACCATCCCGCCCGACGACGGCTGCCCCACCGTCAACTCCATCCTGGGCGGCAATGACGATGACATTAAGTGGGTGTGCCAGGACATGGAGCTGGGCGACTCCAAAGAGATCAGAAACTACGTGGGGAAGTTCAAAGACAAAGCGTAGCTCCCTGCTGGGGTGTTTTTTGTTTTGGGTTTGACCACACCTTGATGCCTTCAGTTCTACAGTATATATTGGGATGAAGGGGAGGGGAAGGGATCGCCGGGAGAAACGATGAGGCAGTTTTTATAATCAGGGAAAGAAATTTGCCAAACTGTCCGTGGTTTGTTTTCGTTTTTCCGCTTCGTTTTGTTGGGGCTTTGTTGTTTGTTTATTTTTTTTTCCCCATTTTTTTATTCTGCTACTCATGGATTTAGGAAGTGGAATACAAAAGGAAAGGAACAAGGAAATGGTATGACCGATCTGATGAACTGGGCAACGTGAGGTTGTGAAAATTCATTTTATGGGTCGTACAAATAATAATGATAGTAATATTTCACAGTACCAAAAATATCTGTAAAATGAAATGAGAGAATATAGGAGCATGAAAAGAATAAGCAAGAGGCAAACAATAACTTGTTCTGGTTCCAGTAAAACATCGCAGTTGTGGACATGTGACCCACAAGGAGAATTTTTGTATTGGTACTCAAGACATTTCTTTTCATTCCTTCGTTTGAAATGAAGATGTGTCTTTGGCATTACCTGTGAAGGAGGAAGAAATTACCTGGTATTTTCATTTTCACTTTTCCATTTGTCTTGTAAATTGAAACAGAATCATTTTCCCTCTTGTACTTTTCTTTTAAATATCTTGAAAACAGGAAAATTTAAAATTCAATAAGTTCACAGTGGGACGAGAACATTGTGTTTCTAAGGTAGCTGTAAACAGTCTCCTGTCGTTTAAAGAATTCAGGGGATAAGTATTGACTAATAATTGCCACGTGGTGTCTCTTCTGAAAGCCCCAGCCTCCATTTCACCCTGGCTAGAAAGATGTTCTGTTTGGAAGAATTTTCAATTTCCTTTCAGGCTGGGGTTGTTTGTTTAGTTGCTCGTTTGAAATTTCCACAACCAAAGTTCCTGTGTTTCGCCAAGGGAAGAAGGTGCTGTTTTCTGTTTGCTTTTTGAAGCACCAGGCAATGGGAGTGCCCCTCTGCTGCACTGCAAATGTTCCTGGAACTGAGACCATCACAGGCCAAATATGCACAGCCTGGAGCTGGGTTGTTTTGGGGTTTTTTTTTTTTGCCAGGTTCATGAATTCATAATTTTGTGCTGCATTTTTCTGTTTATTCTGGTGTCACCAGCTCTCATCAAGCTCTGAAAGCAAGAAGAGGAATGGACAGAAAGACCCTGATTGCCCCAAACGTTTATTCCCTTTCCTGGGAGATCTGGCCTCTGGGCACACTGTTGGGAGGGAGGGAAATATTGCTGAAGCAAGAACAAGAAATATCTGGAGCTGTTTCATTGATTTCTTTTTTTTTTATTTTTTTTTTTGCCATTGGACCAGCGAAGACTGAAAAGTTTAGACCAGGTTGTAAATCTGGATTTTGAACAAACAGATACCAAGGCAGTAATAAATCGGAAGCAAACACAAAATAGAGATTTAATTGGTGGTGTGAACTGGCAGAACTGTGCTGGCTCAGTGCCAGTTCACATTGGTGGAGGACACAGATCAAAATCTGTTCAAAGAGGAGCCCACTGTCCTCCCAAGCCTCTCCAGCTGAAAGGAGGTGGCAGGGCCAGCCTTTGGAAGCAGTATTATGTCCTGACTGTTAGCCAGAAGCACTTGCATCGTCCTGTCTTTGCCATGAATTTCCTTGGTTTGGGTTTTTTAATTACTAAACTCCGTAGTTTGGTTTTTTTTGTTTTTTTTACTTGGACAAAGTCAATCCTGCCACCCAATAACATAGATGGACGTTTTAACAAGATATGCCTAGTATGCATTGTAGACTGAAAGAATGTAATATTTATTTATACATGTTATATGAATTGTAATTAAAATGCTTTACACGGCTTGACAAATCAACCTCTCTTTCCTCAGGGGGGTGCTCCTCTGTCATTTCTGCAGAGTGCTGCATCCACTGCCCTGGAGCACAACCTCAGCCCCTTTTGGAGGGAGAACAGAGGTGTGGGGAAGATCCTGGTTTAAATTGCCTTTAATTTTGGACTGAGGATGCTTTGATAGAACAACCAGTCCTATGTTCTTCCAGGTTTTATTAAAAAATATCAGCCAATAAATATAAAAGAGGACAGGTATGTTACTGAAGCAACCCAGAGGGGAATAATGAGTGCCTCCATCAGGGGCTGCTGTTAACTGAACCCTCTGTGTGAGGGGCAGAGCCCACCCTGGGCTGGCTCTGGGAGGGCTGAGGATGCTGCTGCCAGCCTGTGTCCGTCCATGGGAGGCAGATCCTGCCCAGCACATCCCTCCATGGCACAGCACAGGCACTGAGAAATGAGCTGTGAGACCCCCTGACCTGCCCAGGTGTCTGTGTGACCCCCAGACCTGCCCAGGTGTCTGTGAGACCCCCAGACCTGCCCAGGAAGCTGTGAGACCCCCAGACCTGCCCAGGTGTCTGTGTGACCCCCAGACCTGCCCAGGTGTCTGTGAGACCCCCAGACCTGCCCAGGTGTCTGTGTGACCCCCAGACCTGCCCAGGTGTCTGTGAGACCCCCAGACCTGCCCAGGTGTCTGTGAGCTGTGTCCCTCCTGAGATGCTCTGAGGGCACACACAGGGAGGCCAGCCAGGAGCCTGATGTCAGCTCCTAGCTGAGGTAATGGGCATAAAAACCTCCATAGGCTGAGGAGTCTCTTTAAGGAAAAGCATTCACCTGATTAGCCCATTTGTCTCTTCTCTCATCAAGCATTTCCTAACAACAGTCATTTCTTGCCTAAACTAGGAAGCTAATAGGTGTAATGCCATCACTTGTGCTTTGGAGGTATTTGAGACGCTGTTCTTGCTCTTGAGAACAAATTCAATTCAAATTCTGTCTGGGATCCCGAGGGGAATTAACCCCGGCTGATAGCGGGAGCCGCTGTGAGCTGGAGGGTGGGGATGGCCGGGCATGGAGGGGTTAACCCGGGACAGCTCCAGTGGCGCTCGGAGCCAGGAGGTGGCACTCGCAGCCCGGCGTGCGACACGTTTGCATTTCAGTTCAGGTCTAGGTTGTGTCTTTAAAAAAATCTCCATCCGAGACCACTGAATGTGAGATAAAACCTCATTTTTGTGGATGGCCGTATTGTACATATATGATATTTATATCTATTTCTATATATTTTATATATATATATACACATTTATTTATTTATTTATTTATTTATTTATTTATTTATTTATTTATTTATTTATTTATTTAATGACTTATTTATTTATTTATTTATTTATTTATTTATTTATTTATATTTCTATATGGACATCCTGGCCCCAAGCCGTCCTGAATTCCGGAGAGGCCATTTCCTGCAGAAAACCCCTCCTCCCCCGTGGAGGGCAGCCCTTGCTGGGCTCCTTGCTCTCCCCAGCTCCTTTGGCATTCAAGGAGGCACAGAAATAATTCAATATACACAGTGACAAGTGCAGTCCCAGTTCCAGCAATGGCATGGACAGTGTGTTATCTCAGAGTGCTCTGAGATCAGAGCTGATCTAAAGGTTATCCACCCCAGGAGAAATTATGCTGTAATTGAATTTATCTCGCATTTGTCCATTCGAGGAAACATAACTACAGTTTAAGGGAGAAAAATACATCAAGGAGCTCAATTGTTATCATCAGTTTTTATAAAAACATACAAATTATTCCAGCAAACTTCCTGCACTGAGCTGTGTTATTTTGTGCATAATGGAAGTCCAGACTGGAAAATAAAGAGATTTCCAGCACACCTGGAGCCCGGAGCAGATGAGAGTGGAGCAGAGCACGGACACAACGAGGTTAATGTGGGAGGAATCAAAGTCTGGGCTTAGCAGGAAAGGCTGAGCTGGGGAACTGAGAGAGGAGCTCTGGCACTCCCAGCCTGGGCTGGGGGCACTCCTGGGGCACAGGGCTGGAGCAGGGCTGTCCCCAGGGCTGTCCCCAGGGCTGTCCCCTGGCACACTCAGACAGTCCTGGGTGTGACACAGACACCCCTGGCACACTGAGACCCTGCTGGGTGTGACACAGACACCTGGGGCACCCCCAGACCCTGCTGGGTGTGACACAGGCACCCCCAGACAGTCCTGGGTGTGACACAGACACCCCCAGACCCTGCTGGGTGTGACACAGACACCCCTGGCACCCCCAGACCCTGCTGGGTGTGACACAGACACCCCTGGCACCCCCAGACAGTCCTGAGTGTGACACAGACACCCCCAGACCGTGCTGGGTGTGACACAGACACCCCTGGCACACTGAGACCCTGCTGGGTGTGACACAGACACCTGGGGCACCCCCAGACCCTGCTGGGTGTGACACAGGCACCCCCAGACAGTCCTGGGTGTGACACAGACACCCCTGGCACCCCCAGACAGTCCTGGGTGTGACACAGACACCCCCTGGCACCCCCAGACCCTGCTGGGTGTGGCACAGACACCTGGGGCACCCCCAGACCCTGCTGGGTGTGACACAGACACCCCTGGCAGTGCCCTGTGCCCCTGGCAGTGCCCTGTGCCCCGTCCCAGCCCTGAGCCCTCCTGCAGCAGCTCACAGCACCGTGCTGAAAGGGCTGGCAGGGCTGCATGTGCTCCCCATCACAGATTATCTCAAGGAGCTGGCTTTAGAGCAGAGATGGATCTTAGCTGATAAAAACCCTCCTGAATGTGGTTCTCTATATCTTGGGTGGGGTTTTTTTTGCCCCAATCCAGCAATTTTGATAAAAGGAAAAGAATTAATTTACCTCTGAGATAACAAATTTTATGCTGAATTTCAGGCAGATGGTACAGAAAACAGCTGAGAGATTATGGCCCCCAAACCAGGCTTTAAATAGAAATGATAAGTTGCTATAAAGCTGCCACTAGCACCATTCTAACAATGGAAGAGTTATTTCCCTCGTTCACTCTCACATTCCTTATTAATCTTCCCCTTCTTCATTATCCATTTTATTGCACTTCTCCCACTGCTCATTATGGCAGAGGCAAGGGCTGGAGCCTCAGAGAGCCTCGGAAGCAGCAGGATTTCCTGCTCTGCCTTGAAGTTTTCTTCAAAACTCCTGTTTCACTGCACAGAACCATTCTGTGAGCTGCAGCAGCCCGGGAGGTTGGGCTCAGCAGCACGAAAAGGCTCCAGGGTGGTGCTGGTGGCCCCAGCCCTGCTCAGGAGCTGCTGGAGCTCTGCCAGGTGTCCCCTGCCCCAGCCGGGCTGCTCAGCCCCTCTGGGACCCCAAAACGTCACTGCAGGGCTCCTCGCCTGCCTCCCTTCCCTTTCTCTTCCCTTTCTCTTTTCCTCTCTCTTTCCTTTTCTCTTTTCCCTTTCTCTTTTCCTTTTCTCTTTTCCTTTTCTCTTTTCCTTTCTCTTTTCCTTTCTCTTTTCCTTTTCTCTTTTCCTTTTCTCTTTCCCTCACTCTTTCCCTCTTCCTTTTCCCTCTCCCTTTTCCTCTCCCTTTCCCTCTCCCTTTTCCTCTCCCTTCCCTCTCCCTTTTCCCCTCCCTTTTCCCCTCCCTTTTCCTCTCTCTATTCCTCTCTCTATTCCTCTCCCTTTTCCTCTCCCTTTTCCTCTCCCTTTTCCTCTCCCTTTTCCCCTCCCTTTTCCCCTCCCTTTTCCTCTCTCTATTCCTCTCCCTTTTCCTCTCCCTTTTCCTCTCCCTTTTCCTCTCTCTTTTCCCTCTCCCTTTTTCTCTCCCCTTTCCCTCTCCCTTTTCCTCTCCCTTTCCCTCTCCCTTTCCCTCTCCCTTTCCCTCTCCCTTTTCCTCTCCCTTTTCCTCTCTCTTTCCAGTCAGCCAAGAGCTTTTCCCCTGTGCTGTCCCTGGGCTCCCAGCTCCACTAACCCTGCCTGATAAATGCCCCAAGGGTTCCTCTGCCTCCCCTTTGCCCCTGTGCCCCCAAGGTGGGTGGGAGGGTTCCCAAACCTGCTGAGGTCCCACCCAGGCTGCCAGGGCAGGGAATGTGCTCAGCCCCCTGCTCTGGGGGCACAGCCAGGACCAGCAGCCCCCTGCCCCTGCCTGCTCTGTGCCTGCAGCTGGCCTTTATCTCCTGGCTTTGTTTCACAGGCACATTTGAAATTGCTGCATGTATATGAAAAGCAAACAATGGGGCTCTGTGCCTGCCAGGGACGTGAATCATGTCAGGGAAGTGAGAATAATAGAATAGTGTTTAATATACTGCCATGGACACGGCAGATGTTTAACTTTCTTTCAATAAAAATGACCCCATATCATTTTATTAACTTGGGGAATGCGTGAGTCTCCCCTCCAGAAGGCAGAGAAAATCCAGCTATTGTACCCAGGATGAAAGAGGAAATTGGAGGGGGATGTTATCGTGGCACGTTTCCCTGCTACATTCTGTGGCACAAATGTCACTGGAAGCAGCTCCTGTCAAGTCTCACTGGTACCTGCAAACCAAACAAACGAATTTGTACCCCAAATTAGCATCCTCAAAAAACCATGAACATCAGGCTGCTGGATCCAGCCCCTCCTCATCCTAGAGGAGTGTCTCAGAGCTGCTCTGCTCTGCCAGGCTGGCACAGCCACGAGGGCTCAGGTGCCAGGGCAGGTTTTGGGGATGGGGAGCAGGTCCCCCCTGGCAGCCAGCTGCTCTGGGTGTGGATATTTCTATTTCCAGGAGCTGCTCCTGCATCCACAGGGCCAAACTCCTGCTTTTAACTCCATCAGCAAACACACTGCTGCTCCAGGAGGCTGCAAGCTGCAGATGAGCTGGGATTGTTGCTTTTCAAGACTCTCCAAGTGTTTTGCTCAGCCTGGGGAGCATGTTTTGATGTCTGCTGCTTTTACTTCAAAAGCCTATTTGACCATATTCTGCTTTGACATCTTTGTAAAAATATTTGAAGTGCTCCAGCAACATGAGAGTGCTTTGAAAAGCCCACTTTAAATTATTGTAGTGCTTGGTGCTTTTATAAGGGCTTGAATTTGGGCAGCTTTGTATCACGCAGAACGATTTCAGCACGTTAAAGCTCATCAATTTGATGAGCTGGAATTCAGCAATAATGAGGATTGTGCACATGTGTAATATAATTTCTGGAATTATTAAACTTTTGACAGCCTGCAGAGGCATCACTGCCAGGCTTTGCCAGGGTGGGTTCGTGGCTGTGCCTGGTGTTAACCCTGCACAGTCAGTGGGACAGGAAAGGAGAAAGGTAAAGCTAAAACCAGAGAGCTTCAGGTCTGTTGGAATTAGAGCATCTCTGGACTTTCAATAGGTTTGACAAAGTTCTAAAACGTGCAGGCAATTAAGGGGAACCCTCTCCCACATTTTAATTATGTCAGTGTCTGCCTGAACTGGGAGTGAGCCCAGCCCTGAGCACCTCCTGCCTGGAGCCCTTCCTCCCAGCTGAGCAGGGCACTGCTGCTCACAGCTGTGCAGCCTGCAGAGCTGCACTTGCAGCACCCTGCCTGCCAGGGAAGCCTTTTGTCATTAGCACCAAGTTATCAGTGATTAGAAGTTAGTGCCACACTCAGCGTGTGGCAGGAGCATGGACCAGTTTCCATGGCTACAGCAGCCAGAGCAGCCTTTGGCTCTCCTGAGATCACAGCCAGGAGAAAACTGCTCTGAGGATGGGATGGGATAATGGGATGGGATAATGGGATGGGATGGGATGGGATAATGGGATGGGATGGGATGGGATGGGATGGGATGGGATGGGATGGGATGGGATGATGGGATGGGATGGGATGGGATGGGATGGGATGGGATGGGATGGGATGGGATGGGATGGGATGGGATGGGATGGGATGGGATGGGATGGGATGGGATGGGATGGGATGGAGCAGCAGGGGCTGAGGGCTCAGGGCCTCTGCAGCTCATGCAGCCCAACCCTGCTGCAGCCAGGGCACCCCGAGCAGGCTCTGAGTGCTCCAGAGGAGACCCCAGCACTGCAGCTGTGCCAGGGGGGCACCCAGGGCACTCACAGGGACCTCTGAGCTTTCCCAAAGGCTCCTCCTGCCTGCAGCTCCGCCTGCAGAGCCCGGGCAGGGCTCCCCTCGCTGTCCCCTGTCCCTGGAAGGGCTCTGTGCCCTGCAGGAGTGCTTCATGGGCTCGGGTCACACCTCAGCACCGGCCAGCCCCGCCTGGCAGGGGAGGAGAGGCTCTCAGAGGATGCTCTGGGGTGGCTGCTGAGTGTCTGTGCTGGCCCTGGGGACACTGCTGGGGACAGACAGTGCTGGGGACATTGCTGGGACACTGTGGGGACACTGCCAGGTCCCAGCTCAGCTGGGCACAGAATTCCCTCCCCTGAGGACATCCCTGACTGTTCTGTGCCTGTTTGGAACAGAGCTCTGCAGAGTGTCCTGGCAGAGGAAGCAGGTTCAATGAAATCTGTAGGAGGAAGTGGAAAAAGAACCAAAGAGTGGCATTCTGTGTTCAATGAAAAATGTGTGTAGGGAAGTAAAGAACCAAAGAGTGGCATTCTGTGTTCCATGCTCCTGCCCCTGGCCCCAGCTCCTCTCTCCCTGCAGGCAGCTCCTGGCACAGCTCCTCCAGGCTCTCAGGTGAGTGCACTCCACCAGCACTGCTGGGTCTCACCTTCTCTGCTGGCTCAGAAACGAATCTGTCTCAAACCCCTGCCTGCTCAGATGGAAACTGCTCTAATCTCCCTCCCCAGAGGGCTTTGCTGCAGTGCCATGACTTGCTCTGCATAGAAACAAAATCACTGGGATAAGATTTGGTGCTTGAAATTGCTTTTTGGAAATGAAGAACTCTGTGCAGCTTCTAACACCAGTTCATTGTCAGGCTGAGCAACCCTGTCTCATGTCAGCCCTGAGCAACTTGTGTTAACACCAAAATACACAAATAAAACCAACTCAGAGGTGACTGCAGACTTTTGAGGGAAATAGTGATGGATGTCTGAACTGCTGTAATTGAACTCGTGCTGGAGGTTTACATAAGCAGAATAAATGAAAAAAGCTCCCCTTTTTTGAGGAGGGATGTTCAGTATAGATGCAAAGGCAGGAAAAACCAGGTTTTGCTGTAGTCTGGAGATTATATGAGCAATGCACCCTCCTTGTACTCTCAAATAAAACCAGGCACCCTCCTTCACCCCTGGCTGGAGCCTGGGGAGGCTGCAATTAGCCTGCAATGCTAATTCTGTCTGCAATTCTTCACAAGTCAAAGTACCAAACTTTACTGAGAGACCTCCTGTCATGCTGAACAAGGGCTTTTCTGTGTTGTGCTTTGAATTTCAGGCACCTGGAAAGACAAAGGCTTAAAAGCATCCATTAGGGTAACTCCTGTCAGATCTTCCCCCTGCACTGAACAACCAGGAGTGAATGTAAAATCCACTCTCTGAATCTTCAAGTGCTTCATTAATGAGGAGCAGAGCTCAGTCATGAAGTTAATTGGTTGGTTTTATTTCTGTGCTGGGGTGGAACCACTGGAAGATGAGATGGGGAGGGAGAATCAGCTGAGCCTTTGAGTCACTCCAAGGCCTCATCCCCCGATGAGAAGTGTCAGATTAACATTCATAAATGGTCATAATTACGTGTGCCTGGAGCCGAGCCAAGGCATCCCAAATGAGAGTGAAATGACTCCAGGGAGTGCTTGTTCAACCTGCTCCAGAGTGCAGAGGCACCAGGGCCCTCCAGAGCTGGCCCTGAGGGTGCTGCTGCTGCTGCCAGGGGACAGCAGATTAAATACCTGGCCTCTGGGGCTCTCAATATTTGCATGGTCCTGGTTGCTGGCAGCTTTCGTTTTGGAGCAATCCAGCCCAGTTTGCCAGTTTCTACCTTGGCACCAGTGAGGGGGCCCAGCCCAGCTCTGCCCTGGCCTGTGGGAGCTTTGGCAGTCAGTGATGCAGGGTGAAACACCACAGCTTGGCTCTTTTTGGGGAACAGCAGCCCCAAAAGGGGAAAAATTACTTGGTCCCTGTTCTGTCTCCTATGCAGCTTCCACTCTCCTAATATTATGTTTTTTTAGCTGGTTATAAATGGGATATTCCAGAAACACAGCATTTGGAGCTTCTGAAACAGAGTTAGAAAAGGAAATTAGTTTTTCCTCATAGAGACATTATTCTTTAGTCATTCCAGTTTTAAATCATACTAAGGAATGCAACAGCTGAAGCACTTTAGCTGATTTATCTGGGCAAGGATAGGACACTGCTGCAGTGTCTGACAGAATTAATGGGGTGCCTGTGGACATTCAGAAATCCAACACCATTCCACTGTGTCTTCAGGAAATAAAGGCTAAAGAACAAAGTAGTTATAGAATAATTTTATTCACCTAGAAACAAGGGTCCAAAGTCACAGCATGGAGGTTCATTTTATTTTGTAAACTCATTAAAAAGATGTCCGTGTACAAAATAAGGACATTTTAAACAACAGAACTGCAGACAAAGGAAACTATAAAAATTCAACACATTAATAAAAAGGTTTTATTTTCTTTCTGCATAATTCCTTGCACCTTCCATACCAGTCTGCACAGGCTCTGAAGTACAGTTATTAGAATCATTAAAATTCGAGAGGCTGAACACGAAGCCATTTGCTCTGCTGGAGGAATGTGCTGCTGAAAGATCCAAACCCTGGAGCACGTTAACTAAAGTAAGACAAGACTGGAGGACCTGGCTAAAGGCTGCTAAATGGTTACTGTGCATTGATCTGCTCACAATTCCAGCTTGCTTTGCTTCCTGCAAATATCTGGAATAGTCCTTAGGGGAGGAACAGTGTCAGACTGAACAGGGCCTTGTCCAAAGGTGGCTGTGTCCTAAAACTTCTAACGCAGGCTCAAAAATAAAAACGTTGCTGCAGTCAAAGAGCTTCATTCCCAACAAGTGTTAATTGTGCAGCAGTCTGCAGCAGCTGTCTGACCAGCTACTGGGATTCAGGATTCAGTCCTCAGTCCTGGATACTCCTGGCTGCAAGTCTGGACTGAAACCCTTGATACACTGTCAGTAACAGGTCAATTATAAAATTTAAGCTGTGCTAATTTCTAATTTAATTTGTCCCTGTTTCTCACCCCAAAATGATTCCCAGCACTGAAAACCCATGCACTGCTTGAGGCTCCTGTCAGTGGATCCCCTCCTGTGCAGGGTAGGCTTGGCCTGCAGTGTTTCTGTGGGGTTCAGTCTGGGTCACAAGAGCCCCTGTGAGTGCCTGCAGTGCCCTCCAGGTGTGCCAGCCTCAGGAGCTCAGTAAACATCACCCCATGGGCACAGAGCAGCTCCAGTGCCTGGATGGATTCACTCCCAGGGGCACAGAGCAGCTCCAGTGCCTGCAGTGATTCACTCCCCAGGGGCACAGAGCAGCTCCAGCTCTGCAGTGATTCACTCCCCAGGGCACAGAGCAGCTCCAGTGCCTGGATGGATTCACTCCCCAGGGCACAGAGCAGCTCCAGTGCCTGGATGGATTCACTCCCCAGGGGCACAGAGCAGCTCCAGTGCCTGCAGTGGATGGATTCACTCCCCAGGGGCACAGAGCAGCTCCAACTCTGCAGTGATTCACTCCCCAGGGGCACAGAGCAGCTCCAGCTCTGCAGTGATTCACTCCCCAGGGCACAGAGCAGCTCCAGTGCCTGCAGTGGATGGATTCACTCCCCAGGGCACAGAGCAGCTCCAGCTCTGCAGTGATTCACTCCCCAGGGCACAGAGCAGCTCCAGCTCTGCAGCCATTCACACCCAGCTTTGCTGTCCTCTGCCAGGCCGTAGTGCAAGAAGCAGCCCCAGCCCTAAGGCACTTCCCCAGGGGCACAGGGCAGGGCTGCAGGTCCCTGGGCAGGCAGGAGAGCTCCTGCTGGCCCTGCCCTCCCTGGCTGCTGGCACAGCCTGCCCTGCCAGGCTCACAGCCTCCCGTTGGCGGCCGCCTCGCCCGCCTTCGCCTTGTGGTGCTCGTACTTGACAGAGACAATCAGGAACAGCAGCAGGGTGGCTCCTTGGATAGCAGCCAGCAGAAAGAAGTAATAGTTTAATTGGCAGCCATTAATATTGCCTAGGAAGAATTGGGGAGGAAAAAAGCATTAAGTAAGATGATACAAATGAAAATGCGAATCTGGTCAAGTGGAAGCGGAGAAGACTTTTGTGCAGAGCCAAACCAAACCAGGTCTCCATCCCACAGCAAAGTTCATTTTAATTATCCACAGCAAAGGCTGGCACTGCTGAGGAAAGTGTGCACAGGATAAGCCATGTTTTCTTTTGTTCTCCAATGCCTTAGACCAAGTCAAAAGAAAATAAAAGAAACCAAAAAATGAATACTGTAAAGGAAGAAGTTGGCAACTCCACAGATATAAAAAAAGCCATTTTTGCAATTGTTTCTCAGCCTTTTTTGGCAACAAAGTTTAGAGTTCATGAAAACACAGGTGACTTCTTTGTGGTTCAGTCCACCTGTGATGCTCCCTGTAAGTTGTCACAAATTACTGCTTTGGACATTGAACAATGTTAAATGAAGAAAGCTCACTGCTAAAACATCATTCCTCTGTTGGGGAGCATGCCCAGCTCCTGCTGGATTTCCAAGAACAATAAATTGTGGCTCATTTCCAGCACACCACAGCCAACTGGACCATTACAATTATCAGATGTGTTGCAGAGACTAAAACAGTGACGTGTACATGGACCCTAACCAGCTGTTCCTGCAGCAAGCCTATAAACGTTCAGATTAAATTACTTTAATTACTGAAACTTAAGATTCAATTAAATGAACTTATCATAAAATGCAATAAAATTAAACTAAGCCTTTCCTTGACATTTAAAATACAATATAGATGTGAATCTCCATTTCAAGAGCAGATGTGTTTAAAGAGTAGTAATTATCCTTTATGAGATGGGATATTAAACCCATGAAATCTTAGTTTTGGTGGGAGAAACAAGTCAATTCAATGGCAGCAACCACCCCTGAAGTGCTGGAGAGAGGGAACTTCCTCAGGAGATTTTGGAGGCAGTCAGTCACCCCCAATGATGTCATAAGATGGGATGTCAGTGATGTCATGGATGTCATTCCTACCCTGGAAAACCCAGGTGAAGTTCAGCTGCGTCTCTGGTAACTATCAATGATGCTACAGCAATGAAAATGGAGTTACAGAGTTACAGAGGGTTACAGCAGGGGCTGCTGTGGCTGCTGCAGCTGCAGCTCACCTGAGCCAGGTGTGTCCCTGCTGGGGAAAGGCACAAACACGCAGTGCTGAGAGTGCCCAAAGGGCACTGAGCTGAGCAGCCTGCTCAGTGATGGCCAAGGGCTCAGGAAAGGCACAAACACCCAGTGCTGAGAGTGCCCAAAGGGCACTGAGCTGAGCAGCCTGCTCACAATGATGGCCCATGGCTCAGAAAGGCACAAACACGCAGTGCTGAGAGTGCCCAAAGGGCACTGAGCTGAGCAGCCTGCTCAGTGATGGCCCATGGCTCAGAAAGGTACAAACACCCAGTGCTGAGAGTGCCCAAAGGGCACTGAGCTGAGCAGCCTGCTCAGTGATGGCCCATGGCTCAGAAAGGTACAAACACGCAGTGCTGAGAGTGCCCAAAGGGCACTGAGCTGAGCAGCCTGCTCAGATGATGGCCCAGGGCTCAGGAAAGGCACAAACACCCAGTGCTGAGAGTGCCCAAAGGGCACTGAGCTGAGCAGCCTGCTCACAATGATGGCCAAGGGCTCAAGAAAGACACAAACACCCAGTGCTGAGAGTGCCCAAAGGGCACTGAGCTGAGCAGCCTGCTCAGATGATGGCCAAGGGCTCAGGAAAGGCACAAACACGCAGTGCTGAGAGTGCCCAAAGGGCACTGAGCTGAGCAGCCTGCTCAGATGATGGCCCATGGCTCAGGAAAGGCAGCCCCTTCCAGTGCTGGCCACATCTGGGTAGATTTAGCACAGCCCAAATACTTTACAGAGAGAAGATTTGGCAGTGTGTTCTCATCAGCTGCTTCAGAGAACAAGGGCAAGGGGCTGAGGAAGCACCATCATTACTCTGTGGAATTCTTATCCCCTGCTGAGCCCTGATCAGCTGAATGACCTCTGTTCTGCAGAAAAGGTTCCTTTCCCAATTTTGAAATTGACTGGGGAAAAGAAGTCTCAGTGGGAGGAAATATTCCTTAGGGGAGGACACTTCCATTAGTTCAGGCTGCTTGTTATCTCCTGTTAAAGAGATCACTGTTAAAGAACAACTCACGAGCCACAGATGCCAACTTGTGGCACATGCAGGAATCAGACACCATGGCTTTTTGGTGGGTGCAAATCCACTTGAAATGGCAAATTCTCTTGGACCAAACTGAAAGTTTAGGCTGCAGTTTTAAGCCATGTACACATGGCAGGTCTAGCAGACATTTTAAGAACTGTTCACACTCCTCCTGTGAACTGATTACCCACGGAGGATGGCAGGGTTTTCTGAAATTCCCAAGGTGCCACCTACTGGTGCCAGTAAATTATTTTTAACCTCCACTGGAAGCTCAAAGCAGGTGATTTGTTGAACTTTAGGAGTATAAATAGCTAGCAGACAGAAGTGCAGAATTAACTCATGGTAATTTCAATGAAGTCACTCGAAATGAGGAAGCTGAATAATCACTTGGGGAGAAATGGGGAGAACTTCCCATAACCACAGAAAGCAATTTCAGTACTTTATACCTAATATATTCTTCTGCTGCACATAATTTAAATATTTTTTACTGAAATGAAAATATTTGTAATTTCTAGAGATGAAATGCAGTAACAGCTGAGCAAGTAACTGAGGCTCTACAGAGGTGTTCCTCATGCTTTCATGAGGGCAGTGAATTATTTTGCACAGTCTCATTATTTCATGCTTAGATGCAAAATGAAACTATAACAGAGCAGTAGACAAATTCATATTTTGAAAATAATACCTGTTTAAGACTCAGCAGTGCCACGTCCTTGATGCTTAACTGAAATTTCTACTTTCCAGACCATGAGCACACTGAAAACACACTTACCAAAATCTGTGTGATTACTCATCCAGCCAATTTCTTTAATAGACACCAGTGCCAACAATCCAGAGCCCACAAAGGAGCCAATCCCCGAGAAGAAAAAGAACAGCCCCATAATGGCACTCTGCATGGACTTGGGAGCAGCTGAATATGCAAATTCTAGACCTGTGTTGAAAGATGAAAAACTGCTATTAGAGTATGTAAGAAATGAGAGTAGATTGTTCTAGAAGTGTTCTAGAAGCCACAGGTGTGTAGTGAATCCTTAGCAGTTCCCAGCTCATTTTAATTGCTTTATGAATTCTCTTAAAGGCCATCAGTGTATCAACCCAATGCTGAGACAGACTTTGATCTTATTCATGTTCCATGTGTGTAAAACCAAGGAATCTTCTGAACCAACAAATTCATTTTTCTGTCTAAAATGATCCTCAAGGAAATGAATTAAACCAGCTCAAACCTGGCAGTTCCACGTTTCCCACCTCCCTTGCTTCCCTGTTCCCGGCCTGCTGGGCAGTACAGGCAGGACATGGAAAAAAGGAAAAAAGTCACTCTTGCATTAGCCCTGAACATTTATTTCTTGCAGCTTCAGTGCCTCTGTCTCTGAATGTGCAGACAGAGAAATTAACTGGAACTGGAAAGGCAGTAATTATTTTAATTTAATTTACTTTTGATCTAGAATCCTCTGAGTTCATTGCTTGCTAGCAAGCAATTCTTTTTAGGATTTGTAGATATAGGGCTTGAACTTTCAGCTGTCTTTGCTCAAATTTCAACCAATAAACCCAAGAAAAAGGTATCAGTGACCATCCATCTGCAAATCTGTGCTACTGAATTTGTGTACCAAGAGCACACACTGGGTTAGGCTCTGCCACACAAAGATTAATGCCCATGATTAACTCTCCTTTTTAGAATAATACTCCTGTCAAAAATCCAATGGGATTATTCACAAGAGACAATCAAATACATTCCTTGCAGAGCTTTTTCTGACAGGTGAAATGCTTGTTTCAAAACAGTCTGCTCATACTGGGAATTAATGCTACCTCAGCTAACATTTTTCTGTGCAAGGAGAGCATTACAGACCTGAAATTGCATAACTCTCATGTCTGGCATAATGAAGGCATGCTTTATTTACAGCACTGCTGTCTGACTGCTCCAGGCAGCTTTGACAAACCCAGGGGCATTTCTCTTGAAGAAAAGGATGAACACTTGAAGGCAGAAGGGCCAGCCTGGTGCTGTGAGGGAGGAGCTTTGTTCTGGGAGAGCAGAGCTGGGTGCTCAGTGCTCCAGCAGCAGCCCTCTGTCACTGACATATTTTAGGAAAATCCTTTTGTGGGATCTTTTCTCCTGAGAAGCTGAGAACTTCAGCTTCTCCATGTTTTGCTCCTTTGGAATGTGATTTGGAGAACTGTTTACCCAGCATGTGAATTGTTTTTACTTGATGGCCAATCACAGGTCCAGCTGTGTCAGGACTGGTCAGTCACAGGTTTTTTTATCATCATTCTTTTCCAGCCTTCTGATGTCTCCTTTCTCTCTCTTTAGTATAGTTTTAGCATATCATTTTCTTTTAATATAACATATATCACAAAATAACAAATCAGCCTCAAGGTTCTCATCTCTTCCCTTGTCTGGGGACCCTCCAACACCACCACAGCCCTGAGCTGTGGCTGGTCCCAGCACCCTGCTGCTCCTTCCCCTGCCAAGGGGGCAGAAGGGGCCAGCAGTGAGCTGGGATGGGCCAGCAGGGAACTGAAACTCTCACCCTGCTCAGCTGTGGGGCTTCCCTGAACTCAAACCACAGCCAGAGAACAGGACAGACACAGACACAGCTGCCCAGAGGGGCATTTATTTCCAGAATTAACACTGCCTTTGTTTCCTAGGCTCTGTTACCAATACAATAATTCAGATTTTCCAAGGAGGATTTACCTGTCCAACTGCACTTTAAGAAAACCCAAGCAGACCACTGTGAGCACACAGCAGCTTGTTTGTGACTTCTGGTTAAATGATCAGAGCTGCCCCAGGGCTCCTGAGCCTCAGCCACAGCCTGGTCACCAGGCTTCTGAATGTTCTGTACAAGTTCAGCTCAGGTATAACACACAAAAGGATCTGAACTGTTTCTTTTCTTGTTCATTTTACAGATACACTGGATCTGACTGTTTCAGCTGGAAAGAGACCTCAAGACTCAGAACAAAAACCAAAATGAGTGTAACCCTGCACTTTTTGCAACAAAATAAGGTACATTTCTAAATTTGAATGACTTTTGCAGCAACACTACTCTTTAATCTGGCATAAAGAATATAAAATCTTTTCTTTGCCTTCAGAGCTCCTTTGGCTGCTGGCAGCCCTTGATAATGATTTCATGCTCCTGCAAACAAGCATTCCTGAAATGAAAGCCCCTCGCTGGTGTTGTCATGTGAGATTACAATTCCCAGTTAGACAAGGGTGCTTTAGGAGGATTGACAGAATAATACAAAAGATTAATGCAATGTGTGTCATCTTTTTAAAGGTACCTCAAGTGTAACTAATGTGGCTTAATAAGAATATGCTTAGTTTTACAGTAAACAGAAAAACAAAGGTATGTTTCAGCTCTTGGGCTATTTATTCCCTTTTTGCTCACAACAAACATTTCCCCATCATTATGGTTTTGTAACCAGTAACATTTTGCTTGTTTTAAGCCTGAATTTCATAGCACGGCAGATGCCTTTATCAAGTTTAATATTGAATTGGTAAAGTACACTCTGAGTCCTGAGAGGCCTTCTTTAAAATTTAAAAATTATGTTCAGATAACAATCAGAAGGCAGGAAAGAGCCTTTGTAAAAAAAAAATCCAATGAAAGGGCACAACACAAAGCAATTAAGCTCTGCATAGAATTTCTGCTGCATTTCTTTCAAACACTGACCAAGAGTTTTTGAAGTTCTAATGCTGCTGGGACAGACCCAGCAGTGCAGAACAGCAGAACATTCCCATATGAAGGAGCAGAATATTCACACAAGAATTGTGCAAGCCTTAAAGACTTCTCACAGAGAACTCCACTAAAGTCCTCTCAGCTCGGAGTTCAGCAAACAGAGAGTGCTTCAAGACCTTTCCACAGCCTGCAGACAGGTTTGCTATTTTTTCCTTGCAAACACCTATGAACTATTAATAGTACCTGACAGAGAAACAAGGTTGTGTAAGAGGGAAGAAATTGCTTTAATTTTCCATGAACACTTGTGTTTCTGATAAGTCATCTGTTTATCTGAGTTAGGATTTAAGTGGCACTGTCACGAAACTGACTACAAGTAATTAATTTTCCTCCTTGGATAAAAATGCTAAATACAGCCTTAGTTTTAGTAACTAACTAAATCAGGCAAGATTTTATCTTGAGATTGAATTGTGTTAGCATTTGTGACAGGTACCACACACACATCATGAAATGGACAGCCAATGAGTAGACAGGAGAAAGCAAACCCCACTTTTATTCTCCCTGCCAAGCAATTCAAGCACCTTATTTTATTTCCTAACAACTGTGATGACAGCAGCCCACGAGTAACCAGAAACCTGCAGGAGCAGAAGTTCTCTGTTCCACTCGGAGGGGAGCAAATGGGCCATGTGACAGCTGGGGCCACGGCCAGCAGCATCTCCCAGAGCAGAGATCTCACTGCAGGCTGCTCTGATTGCCCAGGAATGAAAGTGGGCTCCCCCAGGGGAAGTGAAACAGCAGCTGTGCCCCAGCAATCGAAGGAAAGGAGCTGTGGGTGCTGCCAGTTTGAGTGGATGAGCCCACAGCTCAGTATTTGCAAACAGAATTTCAACACTTGAATAAGGGACTGGAGTGCAGCAGTGAGTTTAAAATGAGTTGTACAGGAGCCCCTGGAGGAGTCTGGCCTGGCTGCAGCTGGAGCAGTGCCAAAGCTGGACTCTCAGAGCTGTTCCTGCCCTGGTAACCGAGCCCTGCTCCAACAGCACCTGTGCAATCTGTGCTGAGAGGTCCCAGGAGCGTTCCACCTGTGCCAGCCCAGCAAACCTGAGCTCTCCTCCTGCTCTGAGCCTGCACACACAGGACACACACCAGAACATCTGATTTTACACTCCTCTCCTCCCACTTCCCCTTCAGCTGGAGAATCTGTGAGCACACAGCTGTCCCCCGCAGCACACAGGGCACTCTCAGGGAATTTCTCTTGCCTTTGTTCAAGACACACAAAACATGAGCAGAGTTTCAGTTTCATTAGAGTCATGCTGAAGTACTGGAACAGATACAAAAAAACTGATCTAGAAATAGAGTAGATAAAATGATATAAAAATATCTGCTTCATTATTAATATTCACAAAAACTTTTCTTATTTCATAGATGAAAAAACTCAAGTAACATGAATTTAAACTGATAAGTCTTTCTAAATGTGGTTTATTTCTTCCCTTTGCCCTCAGAAAGGTGTTTCCACTTACTAATTGACTTTTTAAACTGTGACCAAAAAAAAAAATCACAAAGCACAAATTGTATTTCCAACACAGAGGAATATTCAGAGGACAAAACTGCATTAAAATACAATATTGAAAGAGTATATTTTTTTTCCATTAAGGCTTGCAAATATCCAGCACTAACTAGATGCCACACAAATATTTCAGGTGTCACTCTGCTTGAAATTCAGTTTTGAAAGCACAGTCTTACATAGCCAGGCTTCAAAGGTGCAAGACAGTGGTGAGCTTTGCCACTTAAATTGAGCAATATTGTATGAAAATGTATTTGGGAACATCAGAGCTGACTTGTAATGATTTGAGAAGTATTTATTTTCTAAGATTCCATCGTTTATGATAGATAGAAAAGCAGATTTAAGCACACACAGACTCTTACCTGCTATACTTGCAAATATTTCACTGAATCCAATCAGCACATATTGAGGAATCTGCCACCAGATTGGCAAATCTGCAGCATGGTATGTAACATTCCCAATTGTCTGGTTAATTGTTTTCACCTTTACAATTTTCAGTCTGTTGCTTTCCAGAATTCCTGTGTCAAAGGGGAGGGAAAAAAGACTGACCTAAGATGCAAACATTGTTTCTCCACATTAAGAATTAAACGAGGATTCAGCCCTGCATTGCAATTAGAAATGATACCATAGGAAGATGTATTTATTTCCTGACATAAAGCATTTCAGACTACTTCTGCTGGTGTTATTTCAAGACATGGTTGTTCTGCCAGAGAATTAGTGATTATGTTCTCATTCAGTAGCAATAATTACACAAACACTTAGCCCATTTCTGGATGGATCAGCTCAGAGCTCTCATGGACACTTTTTAAAGACAATCCCATTTTCACAAACTACTACTTTGCACTGTTGAACCATTTCAACTGCCACCATAGTATTCATAAATTAGAAACCCTTTTGCTTATGGAAATGGCTGCACCAGGCCTGTAGAGCTATGAAAACCCTCTATGAATATGATTATGACATTTATATGACACTTTTCATCCAAAGAGATCCAAGAGCTCATTAGAGCTTGATTTACAAGCAATACATTGCATAGAAAGTACTTCATATGGAATGAAAAAGAGACAGGATAGTGTAAAATATAAGCATTTTTAGCTTGCTCAGCACAACAGTTTGGGGTAGAAAGTGAATACCAAATGATGCTGTGGGGTTTTGCTGAAGCTGCCCCGATTAAACGATTGACTCACAGTTCCATAAAACACAGAATAGCTAATAGTTAATAAAACCCCCTGCTGCACCCAACAGAGACCTTTATAAAGGAACTCTCATCTCTTACCCTTGGAAATAAGGAATTTATTCATCACAATCCAGAGGAGCAGGGTTGAGCCACGGCCACTTGCAGCCTCACATCAGTGCTGTCAGCTCAGGGCTCTTTCTGTCCTGAGCCACGAGCTGCCCTAAATGATCTGGGACACAAGATGTGTCCCCAAAGCCACGTGCAGGGCTCAGACAGGCTGCTCATGGACATCACAGCACGTGCAGTGACTCCAGCTGCTTCCCCAGGGCCAGCTTCCCTTTCCTGGAGCCACCCAGAGGTGCCAGGGACACATTCCAGGAGCTGCTGAGCCCCTCGGAGCCACACTGGCAGCACTTCCCAAAAACAAACACAATTCCTGCTGTGCAACATAGCTCCTCTTCTCCTGTGTCTTCCCAAGACTGTGACACAAAACATTTTGTAAAAATAAAAGGGGAGCAGCCAGATCAGCCCCTCTGTGCTAAGTGACAGTGCCAAATTTCTCACTAACATCTGGGCTTAGGTAAAGACTGCTCTGAATTTATTACTTCTTCATGTAATTAAAATAAAACTGGACTTCTTGATGTTTTAATTTTAATATAGCTGCCAAACATTTTAGAGTGGAACTTAATTAAAGTGTAAACAAAGTAGTAGAGTCATCTAAGAGCTCAGACATAATTTCCTTTATTTACACTCAACACAGAATTGTTGCACCTCAAAACATCAAGTGTTCTTAATGTGTTTATACTCTTACAAAACAAGCATTGAGCCACCTAGGAGTACAACTACAATATAGCAAACTTTACCATAAATTCATCTTCAAAGCCCTTCAGAATCTGGAATCTATTGATTCTTCCCTTAAGACTTTGACAGACAAGTTTCATATTTGATTTTACACTCTTAGTAGTTAAAATAATCTGAACTTCTTGCTATAATGGTTTAAACTGAATAAATGAAGTAGATTTTCCAGCTGAATAACCTTGAACATTGCTGCTCAGAATTCACCATAAGATGCATGAAGCACAGCAGATGTTCATTAAATCTAATCAGTTGTATTTTAACACAGTTTTTAAAATATTTTAAATAATCTAACCAATCTAATAGGCAGCCTGAGTAGTGTCCACAACTAATGGCTGTTAGATAAGCAAGTCAAAATGGAAATATGGCACAAAGAAATCATTAAGATATTGCCATGATTGCAAATTCTTGACATTTTCATATGTTTAAGATTTCATTCAGTGTCCCTCTCAAAGGCAGCAGTAGTGGGAAGTAATACTGCTGTTAAAATATGGCAGCTATAAACAACACTTAATGAGAAAATAAAAATTGAGGGAAGCACAGAAACCAACACCTTGCTAGAAATAAACAGTTTCCTAAACCCCAAAATTGTCCCAGCTGAAGCTCTTAAATTCCTGTTATGAGGAAGAGATGTCAGGCTACTCCAAAAGGTTAAACTTTCCAAACAGATTGCAAATAACCACCCAAAGAATTCACCTTTTCACTTTCTACTGGGGCAGCCTTGGGGAGGATCAAACCAACAAAAGCATGTGTTACAATTGTTGGTGAATTGAAAAAAGCACCTGAAACTTTAAGGAATTCTGCTGTATGAAGCCATTCCCCAGCTCAGCTAGCACAGCTTGATGTGCTCTTCCCCAGCACAAATAAAGACAGATATTGCTGGTTTTGAATTCCCTCATATGTGAGCCCACAGGTTCTATTTAAAGAGCTGACATTTAAGTGTTTTACATCATCTTCTTCTGCAGCAGCAGTGTCCTAAGAAACATGGAATAAGAGAAACACTTCTATTTTAACTTTATATGACTTTGCTTGAAGAACTTTCCTTGCCCAGTAAGTGACCTTGGCCTAATAATTCCCTCTCTCATTGAAAGAAATCTTAATAACCATACAAAGTGTCCCTCTCCCTAAAATATAGGGGATCCCAAGTGCTGCAATGAATTTATTTAATGCTATAATGCTTTATCAGGATGTTCATTACAGTGATGCTGGTGAGGGCTATAGATTCTGTGAAGCATTGCTCAGAGATGTTCAGTTCCACATCAGCAGCACTTAACAACTTGAAATCATCTCAAAAGCAGCTGATTTATGGGGCCAGCAGAGTTGCCATCTTTTCCCTTTCATGCTACAGCTGAGCTATTTTACACTACACTAATTCCCAAACATTAGGGAACAGGAAGATAGGGGGGAGAAAACCCAAAGTGGGAGGAAACTGTTGTTCAGCCATGACCTAACTTTATTATTTCAGAGCAGGAAAAGGAGTTTGGGTAAAATTTCAGCTTTTTTATACTTGTGAGTCAGAATGTATGAAGAGACATTTTTAAAGGGTATATGCAAAGTCTACTTCAGGCAGGAAAAATGGTCCAATTTTATTGCAAGTGTTCAAACCAGTTTAGTAAATTGTTGGATACAATCCCCTTTATTGAGGAAAATGCATCCATGAAGGCACATTCCAACTATCCTGCTAAAAAAGATCTGAATAATGCTGAATTAAATATTCACACAGCTCTTTAAAAAATGCTGTAGCAGTGAGCTGGACAATTCACTATGTCAGGAGATGCCCAGGTCGTTTTCTTACCTGCAGCAAAGGCAGAGCACATCACAAAGAACATCCCAACTGCAATCCTCTTCAGGGAGGATGGCAGCAAGCCATTCCTCTTCAAAATGGGGTCCACCAGTTTGTCCTTTAGGGGGATCAGGATCAGGATAAGCACTGCATCAAACATGGTCAGCCAGGCTGCTGGGAACTGAAAGGGGAGGTGAGTTGGCAATTTCATACTTAAGAGGTAATTTTTACTATTATTTTACAAATAATGTTTTGATTGAGCACTGTGATCCAAAATAAACAACAATGCACTGACAGACAGTGGGAGAAGTCAAATAAGAGTGTTTAAAAGCTGAAGAAAATATTCAGAAACAGAGTCTTACCAATGTAAATGCTCAGTTCAATTAAAATCAAGTTACACTTGTCAAATGACCAGAGAGGGGGTGTAACACATGTAAGCCCTGTAAATCCTGTGTTTTGCTTCTCTGTACCATTTCTGCAATCACATGATGCCAGCCTTTCTTGAAAAATATTGATTGAACAGCTTCTTTCAATATGCTGAAGGTAAAGTGATTATTGATTAGGCAGTCTAAGGTAACAAATGTGTCTCGAATTCCAGATGCTAATGTATCACTTAAGGATGGCTATTTATTCCTACAGGGCTTGCAGAAATGCTTCTGTCCTGCCCTGGAAACTCAGGGCATGGAGATTGATCAGCTTTCTCCAAAGGTCAGACTATGGCCACTGAAGGGTAAAGAAACTCTGGATGAAAGCAGTGAGAGTTACCTGAATGCACCCAGAGCAGACCGGTGTGAACTCCAGACTCTTGTTGGAATTACAAAATCTGGGATGTGCATCCTGCTCCTAAACCCCCAAAGGCTGAGGCCCCTGATCCCCAAAGGCACCTGAACTTCCTGGAATGTTTGTACAATACTGACCCAATCTGCATTTCCACTAAAGAAAGGCCCCTGGCACTTGTTTTGCTCTGCTCACCGTGTGGATGGCGTTGGTGTCATTGGATATCTCGGGGATTTTCAGATGGAGGCTCTGCAGCACGTATGTTGTCTGCATCTAGCATTAGGAAAGAGGAGTTGAGATTACTTGGACAAGGAGTGCTGAGAGGAAGATATTTTTCCTTTTGTAACCATTAACAAAGACTATACCAGAGATGAAATGCTAAGACAGCAAACTGAAAACAATTACAGTCAGAACATTACAAGATTTTTTAACCTTGTAGTTATTTTTACTAAAAACACAAAGAATCATTTGTGTGTCTTTGAAAACGATTTCTGCATTGTTTCTTTTGCCCAAAATAGAGCTGATATCCTGAATCATCTCCATAAGGCAGAACCTGAAAATTAAAATGAGGTCTAGACCACTAAGCCTGACCTATATGAAACAGCTGCAAGATGAAACACAGCACAGTACTTAAGATATGTCAATCTGTACAACTGTGAGTCTTAACTACAATTGTAATGATTTCATTTTTTTTTTCTATTATTAGGTCAAAATATTATTTGAGAGCATTCCTTAGCAGTCATTTTTCATCTCTCAACTTTGTGGTAAGTTTCCCCAAAAATGTTAAATTAAAAATTATGTAAAATATAACTGTAACCATTTGGAACTACTCACTTGAAAATACACTGTCCAGTAGGGTATTAAAGCCAGAAAGACAGGGATAATCTTGACAAGAGCTTTCACATCCTCTACCTTGTCTTCTCTGAAGGGGCCCCCCCGAGACAGCTTGGCCATCTCGAAGAGGCTTTGCCTGCGAGGCGGGTGCAGCACTCCCTGGCCTTCACTTGGGAAAAGGATTTGAGATGTTTAGTTCAACATCACTGGCAATCTTCTCTTCCTTATAAAAAGCTAATGCATTTCCAAAATGAGTAATTCATGTCGGTTACAGCAACACAGCCAGGCCAGAATGGATCCCCAGCAGGTGGAAACACGAGAGGAAACCTTCTGCCATGGAGTTTCCTTATTTCCCATCCTCCCCACACAGCCCAGCCCTAAATAGCTGGCAGAACTTGGGGTAACCTGCATGTTGTGATACTGCTTGTTAAGCCACTGAACTGTTTGGCAATCTGAGCACATGAAACCCCACTGCAGGCACCTGACATCTCTTAACAGTGACTCGACTCAACCACCAGTATTCCATGGGCAGTCTAAAGAGTGGAAAAATTTTGGCTCCCCATCAAGCTTCTTAGAGTATTAAATGCAGAAGACAATGCTTTTCAAACCAGAAGGCATCCACAAACATGTGTGCCAGAGAAGAAAGTTAACTAATGCTGAGAGCAGGCCAGTCAGGTTCCAGCACAGCCTCAGGGACTCTGAGCTGGCAGGACACGGAGCTCAGCTGACAGCATGCTCTGGCTGCAGGGACACCCAGAGATCTCACTGGGCCTCCTCCATCCCTCCACTGCCACAAAGCTGCTCCAGACCTCCAGTTCTGCAGCTCTCAGAGCAAACCTGCTCATTCTCCTGCAGCCTCAGGTGGGAGTGACTAGCAGGCAGTGGGAGCTGAGGAGTTCAGTCCTAGGCTGACTCGGGGTGAGGCCACACAGAAGAATTCATCACAAACCTGTTTGCTGAGTGCTCCCCGTGGCTCTTCTTGGAGCAGCAGGAATATGTGAGGATTCTGAACATGTCTGTGAAGGCACTGCCATCAGGAGGTTTGGTGATGAAGAAGCTCTGCCCACATAAGAAAACCATGAAGGAAATCCCAATGCAGACTGTTGGGATGCTGTACCCGATCACAAAGCTCACGTTCTGCTGGATGTAGGCAATGCCTCCCAGAGACAGGATAGCTCCCAAATTAATGCTCCAATAAAACCAATTAAAAAACCTTCTTGTGGCTTCTGGACCCCGGTCTTTGACCTGGAGAAGATTAAAAGCAAGCCCTTCAGTTTCTGAAGAAAATAAGGCTAAACAGAGTTAGAATCTTTGAATTAGAATTCTAACAAGTTCAATACACCGAAGAGCTCAGGTTTCATTTATAGTCACACTGGAATGATTTAAGTGTTTTGGGCTTCACATGGTATTTGATGAAATGACACCTCAGTGAGAGCTGCACCATTATGTGAGTAACCTTCTAGAAGCTCAGCACAGGGATTAAAAAGCCACACTACTGAGAGACACAGCTTCCCCAGAGAGACCATTATTATTTCTACTGCACTGACTCTCACTGGGTCATTTCTCTACAAAAAGCTCCCTCAGATTAACATCCCATAGTCCACAGGAGTTTAAGTAACTATTTTTTAGTAACAAAAGGTTAAGTTACCTAAAAATTCACATATTGCCACAATTGCTTCTTCTAACTGTATTTACGTAACAGTAACACTATTCCATTTTCTAAGCCTCAAATGAATGCTTGGTAATTAAACAACAAATTTATTTTTTAACACAGTCTTAATGCCTCTCACCAGAACACAATTTGAGTACTTGTCCTTCTGACCTTTAAAAAAATTAATTCAATTTGGGCTGCCTGAGGATCACAAGGCTCCAGTAAATATTCATCCCTGTAAGTCAGTGCTGTTCATAGTGTTATTTTTTCTGCTTGAAGCACTCAGTGTCTCTCCAGTGAAAGTAAAGACATCCCTGGTTTATAGAACTATCTGTACAGTTTTACCATCCCTCTTTATTATTGTCTCTGTAAGTTACCCCACATTTTGTAATTCAGTCCCAGGAATCCAGCATCACTCATAAGAGGTGATGTAAGAGAAATGATGCAAATTAAAATTTGAAATACATTAAAAAGATCAAGTAGTCTGCAGAAGAATCCATAATACTGTATCTGTCAGTGGTTGATGACTGAAAGGCCATTAACAGTGACTAGCAAGTCAGTGCCATGCACCAGCCTGGCTGAGTCAGTTATTTTTCATTTGTAACTGCAAATTTTCCCTCCTCATTTGCCAGATCTTCAACAGACCCACATTTAGTTGCAGTATGTAAAGCATGCTGTGTCTTAAAATGAGTTTTTAACACTGCCAGCTCTGATTAACAGCTTCAGGTTTCCCAGTGGTGCACAAACCCATCTGTACCACTTAGCCAAGCCCCACAGAGGAAATATGAAAGAATCTATTCCGGTGCAGTTAATGGCACTGTCAGGCACTCAGGTGCATCTGGTACAATGTCCAGTTCAATCCTGGACACTAAACCCAAGAAATTCTCCCTCTCCAGCTTCAACTCAGTACTCAATTCCTAACTTTCATCAACTGCAGCAGTGGATCAATCCAGGAATTCCTTCTAAAGCCCAATGAGCAGCAGGATATTAGCAAACAATTACATGGAACACAGTGCTCCAACTTGTGTAAGTGCTAGCAATCTGTTTGATGAAGTTTCCGTTTCTTCATCACAAAGTCTCAGTTCTCTTATTTCTGCAAGGCAGATGATTTCTCATCCTCCCTCTTGCACATGACCTGGCTGACATCTCTACAAAGGAAAGCTGGGAGAAGAAAGCCAACTTTGATACGGGTAAGAACAGGGAAGCACACCATGAGCCTTCTGACAAGCATTATCCCAGCCTCCGACCATTAGTTCCTGAGAAACTTCCTGAGCCAAGGATGGCTTCTCTCTGCTTAATCAATGCAGCAGCTCTCCTCTCCATGAGCTTGTGTAACCTGCCTCTGAACCCAGGTCAGCTTTCAGAATCCACAGCATCCCGTGGCAAAGAGCTCCACAGGTAAAGGCACAGTGGGAAGGACTGCCTCCACTGCCTGCTTTGAACCCACCCTGCCTGAGCCTCGCTCCTTTCGCCTTGTTCCAGGAAACAGCACAGACAGCTGAGCTCCATCCATTCCTGCTCCAGAGACAGCTGAGCTCCATCCCATTCCTGTTCCAGAGAGAGCAGAACTCCATCCATTTCCATCCCATCCCTGCTCCAGAGACAGCTGAGCTCCATCCATTCCTGCTCCAGAGACAGCTGAGATCCATCCATCCACTTCCATCCCATTCCTGCTGCAGTGACAGCTGAGCTCCATCCCATTCCTGCTCCAGAGAGAGCCGAGCTCCATTCCATTTCCATCCCATCCCTGCTCCAGAAACAGCTGAGCTCCATTTCCATCCCATTCCTGCTCCAGAGAGAGCCGAGCTCCATTCCATTTCCATCCCATCCCTGCTCCAGAAACAGCTGAGCTCCATTTCCATCCCATTCCTGCTCCAGAGACAGCTGAGCTCCATCCCATTTCCATCCCATTCCTGCCCCAGAGAGAGCTGAGCTCCATCCCATTCCTGCTCCAGGGACAGCTGAGCTCCATCCATTTCCATCCCATTCCTGTTCCAGAGACAGCCAAGCTCCATCCCATTTCCATCCCATTCCTGTTCCAGAGACAGCTGAGCTCCATCCCATTTCCATCCCATTCCTGCTGCAGAGACAACCAAGCTCCATCCCATTGCTGCTCCACTGCTGCCTCTCTCCCCTGCCCACTGCTGGCACAAACCACTGCCACATCTTCCTTTTTGCTGCCTTCTCAGAGGTAGGAAATTTAGATTGATTTGTGATTCCTCGCCTGGAAACTACGGACCATGCCTGTGGCCCTTCCTGGAAACTTCCTTCACCATCTCCAGCGTCCTTTTTGTAAGACAGTGACCAAAGGAATGCAGTCAAAGGACAGACACACCACAGACTTACAATGCAAAGAATCAAAGCGTATGTTTGCACTAAAAATCACATCACAGCCACGTCTGAAATGCCACTATGGCATTTAGCTGGCAAACATTAATAACTGAATAAAGGTCCCACTGAACTACCTGGTGGAATATCTTCTCAAAGACAAAGAACTATGAAGATGTCTTGTCAAAACCCTGCATGAAAGGAGCATGACCACTCAAAAGTTCCTGACAATAGTAGCTTTCATTTGTTCCTGCAGTCAACTGACAGTCACAAGTGACAAATGTAACAAACACCCCCAAACTCATCCCAGAGCAACCACTCAGCAGAGCAGGGATGGAACAGAGAACCCCGTCCTTGTCCTTTGCCTACCGAAAAAGGCACAATGACAAGAGTTCTGTGCAGTCAAATTTACAGAATTCTGACCCTCTAATCTATCACTGCACACAACCACTTATTCTCTGAAACCATCTGAGAGAGCTGGGTAGCTGAGCTCCACAGTATTACTGAGCTGCTACGTAATTTCAGAGTTTTATACTGAAATTCGGCAAGTCCACATATAATGCCTGTTCCTCTCCCATCTGTTATTATTGGCCTTGTGATTGCCACAACTTGTTTCAAACTTGTTCTCTGCAGAGCCTTCGAGGTCCACAGGCTCATAAGAAGTTTGACAGCAGCAGCAACAAAACAAGTTGCAGTCAGGGACCTTCAAATCCTTATATGTGGCTCCCCATCCTCATCCAGAGGCTGGAAAATCTATGCTCTACAAATAAATAAAGGCTGAAAATCACTCTAAAGCCATCTTTACAGCAGCAATTTCCAACATCAACTGTAAAGCAGTGATTTTAGAAGATCTGTGGCAGTTGTAGCCTGATAGATTTACTGGCTGTGAAGGCAGTTCAGAGGGCAGCACAGCATGGGTGAAACCTGGCCTCCCTAATCGCTGCAACCCTGAAAGAGACACAGCTATAATTAGAGCGATTATGGCTGAGACCAGATTAGGAGTCTGCTACTATTCTGGCCTCAGTGCTGAAGCTGAAGCAGCTTTCACAATAATGACCAGCAGTCCCATTGTTTCCTGACTGCAGAAAGTCACAGGCTGCTCCATGAACAGGAAGTGACAGCAAACACTGCTCGAAAGGGGAACTGGAAAGTGCCACATGATTAGAAACACCATTCTGAGAACCATCCCCTCAGATTCACACAGCACCACGGACCTGGCTGAAACTTCTAGACAAACATCTATAAACACAGTTGAGAAAAGCTGGTCTGTCCCAGCTTGCAGGAATTCTCTTTGCTAAACTGACTGGTGGAAGTTACTCAATCCTAACTCTATTCTAACAGCACTTCTAAAAGCAGGCACTCAACAGAGAGTTAGGAACCAGAGAAAAGTAAGTATTGCAATTCAGTTTCCAATCTTCCACAAAGTGATTCTGCTAAATAAAGAAACCTCTCGTTATACAAGAGCTCTCCACCCAAATTCTATACACACATTAAAGCTGAAAAATTCACGTGGCAATTTTAAAGAGATCTGCAATGAAATGCAATTAAGGTTCTGAAAGGTGATTGAGCCAACTGATGTGCATGATACATAATTCATCCTTTCCTTTGGGGAAACAGGAGAAATCCTGTCAGCACACATCCAGCCAAAACGCAATGTTTGCAATGTGCTCTGGCCTCCCAAGGACGTGGCTCTGGGATCGACTTTATTCTCAGACACAGATAGGTAGGTAGAGATATAGATAGATATATACAGCTATATAGATATATACTCATCTCCCCAGCAGTCTTCTACATTCCTATGCAGGGAAAAGGCACCCAAGAGGGCCCCAAACTGCACTCCAAGGTAAGTGGCATGCTGTAATATATTTAACAAAAGATAAGCCAGAAAAAGAGAGAAGGGGAAAAATTCAGACCTCGGCAGAGCTCCACTGATTATTATGGCCCAGAAAGGAGTATTTCTTTTGCTTCACCCTACATAAATCACTGTGAATTATCTGCAAACACAGCCAAAACCTGCTTTCCTTGAAATCCCGGGGGGACAAGCCTTTACAAAATCCAGCTACAACAGCTACGCTTCCATTGGCAATGGCTCTTCTTTTGCTCTGTTCCTGCCTTTATTTATCTCCCATATTTAACTTTCACAAAGCGTTCTGGGGATAAGCAGTCAGTTTTGAAAAACACCTTACAAGATAAAGTCATATTAAAGCTATTTCACTTGATGGGCTCAGGCTGGCTTAAGCAGAGCTAATGCACTGGGGACACACAATCCTGGGCTATAATAATGTTTTACATTTATATACTGCCTTTCACCCAGAATTTAGAATACACGAAATGCTAAAGAATGACAAAAGCAAACTGCACAACAGAGAACAGAGGTATGTTTGGCAAGGATTCTGTGGTGGATTCTCCCTCTTTCAAAGAATTCATGGCATTTCTGATACCTGCTCTAACCAGAACTCAGCAAGCCAGCAAAGAGACATACCACTGGACTTTCAGTGTAGTTAGAAAAACTACTCAGGAGTACCTGAGCATGCTGAAATTCTCCATTTGCAAAGCAGAAATTACATTTCAACATCCACAGCCAGCACACCCCTTAGCACAGGACTGTAAAAAACTCCACGTAACAGAGCATTCCAGTTGCTACTGAGCTGCAAGCTGCCTCTCAGGTATTTTCTGTGCAGCCCCTGGGTTCTGCAGAGATGACCCAATGAATGAGATCACTGTGGCGGGTCCCCACAAGGTCATTTGGCAGGATGTGTCCTTATGGAACAGCCCAGGTGATGTTTGCCACGGCCAGAGCAGCTTTCCCCATCATGTGATGCAGCACCAGCTTGCACAGAAATGCCACTCAAGGCAAGGCAGTGCACAAATACCTAAAGCATAAAAACTGTTAGTTCTGCGCTCTGCCACTGCCTTAGAAGGCCCGTGTCATCCTTGTCACAGCTCAAACGTGTATCTTGTACTTCATCTGATGAGCTCTGGGGTCACATTAACTGGGTACAAACTCACCAGCGAGGACAATTAACAGTCCACTTCACGGCCACTAAGTATTCAACCCAAGTCCTGAAGATGGTGATGTCTTGGCCAACTCAGATCCCGCAGCTAAGGCAGGGTAACCAGGAAAGCAAAGGGATCTGACACCCCACAGGCACCAAAATGACACCAAACAGGGCCCGGCTGAACAAGCTGCACGGCACAGACCCTGCACGGCTGAGCACCTCCAGAGAGGTCCGTCGGTCGGGCACTGCCCACCCCAGCACGGCAAGCCCCTCTGCCACCCTGGGCACCCCGAGCTGCCACACGATACCCGACCTGGTCCGCCCCGAACGGGGTGATGTTGGCCTTGACCGAGCCGACGCCCAGCCCCACGAGGACCAGTCCCACGAAGGTGGCGCTGGCACAGTAGCGGGTGGCTCCCGCCTGGGAGCAGGGCGCCAGGGTGGCGTTGGCGGCCGGCGAGGAGCAGTTCTCCACGGGGAACAGGGGGACGTCCCCGCAGAGGCCCTGGCGGGTGTGCGGCGCGGCGATGACGGGGAAGGCCAGCATGCCCAGCAGGTACAGCGCCATGCTGAGCAGGATGGTGCCGAACTTGCCCAGCAGGGCGTCGGCCAGCCAGCCCCCGAACGGCGACACCAGGTAGGTGATGCCCATGAAGAGCAGCAGCGCCTGGCTGGCCTGCGCGCCCTCCCAGCCGTAGGGCGGCCCGTTGAGGAACAGCACCAGGTTGGAGGTGATGCCGTAGAAGGCCACTCGCTCCAGCAGCTCGGCCAGCAGCACGGCGGCGCAGGCCAGCCGCCGGCCCTGGAAGGCGCTGCTCGCCGCCCGCCCGCGCTCGCCGCTGCTCAGCAGCGGGCTGCGCTCGCTCGGCTCGGCCTCGTCCATGGCCCCGCGTCCCCCCGGCCCCGCCGCGGCCCCGCCGCTCTCCGGCCCGCCCGCCGGGACCCGCGCCCACCGCCGCCGCCGGCCCCGCCCCCCGGGCAGCAGCGCGGCTCCATTGGTCGAGAACACTGTCACTCCGCCGGCGCCCAGCCCCGCCCCCGGCAGCGGTGCGGTGCCATTGGTCGGGGGCGCTGTCACTCCGCCCGTCGCGCTGCCATGTGGCCGAGTGGGGCGCGGCGGGGCGGAAGTGGCTGGGCTGTGAGGGTGCCCTGGTGGCCGGGAAGGGCCGGCCCTCGGGGTGTCCCTCAGAGCGGCCGGGAGGCTCCTCGAAGTTCCTCAGGGTGCCCGTCAGAGCGTCCTCAGAGCGGCCGGAAAGGGCCGGCCCTCGGGGCGCCCCTCAGAACGGCCGGGAGGTCCCTCAGGGTGCCCCTCCGAGCGGCCGGGAAGGGCCGGCCCTCAGGCCGCCCCTCAGAGCGGCCGGCAGCGCCAGCCGGAGCTGGGCAGCCCAGGGTGTGCGGCGCCTCTCCCCGCAGTGACCCGGCTGCCGCTCGGGGGCTGCACGAGGAAATGGAAGTGCACGGAATCCCCGAACCGGTGAGGGCCCAGAGGAAGGGAGCGCTGGGCACCTGGCGCAGGTGGCACGGGAAGGCGCCCAGGGGATGTGGAATGTCTGCAGGAAGGCAGGATCGGCCGCCTCCCTGGGCAGCTGCTCTGCCATCCTTCGTGCAAAGAGTTCTTCACGGGCAGGTGGAACTTGTGCTTCGGTTTATGGGCATTGTTTCTCATCCTGTGGCTGGGCACCACTGAAAAGAGCCTGGCACCGATTCCTTCCACCCGCCTCTTTGATATTTATATGCATTAATGAGATTCCTTCTCAGCCTTCTTGAGACTAAACAGGCTTCCACGTTCTCTCAAAAGATGCTCCAGACCCCAAATCATCTTTTTTTAGGGTTATTTAATGCTGTAGTTAAAGACTGTCTCACAACAAAGCAGAAAAAGGTGATGAATGTCTGGTATAAAAGGCTGGTTTTATACGTGTTTTTATATGTGTTTGAGGCCGGCTCAGTGCCCAGGATGTGCCTGGTGACTCAGGGGTGGGAGCAGCAGCTGGGTGTGAGGGCATGCAGGAATTATCCAGGCACACATGGAGAGTAAACACTCTGATTTCAGTGGGACAAAGCATGTGCTTAAAATGGGAAAACATCAATCAGCAAGATTACAACCCTGAGATGTGCTGCAGTTCCACCATCACACGTGTTGAGGTACAGCTTGTGAATGCATTAAATTGTTTTCAGCAGCAGATCTTAAAGTCTTTTTTTTGGCCAGAACAAAGTGGGTAAGACACTGCTTGTTTTGTGTTTTCAGTGAAAAAGTTAAGTTTATTGACATCGTGTAGTTACATACCAAACATTTAGGCATGACTTACTTTGGAGCAAGTGATGCTTGTAAAAGTAAATACAGTCATTCAATAATGGGCCTTTGTAAATAACATATGCCATAAAAATGACTGATTACGTATATTTGCTTTCTTAAGTACTTGCAAAATTTCATGACAAAGGACAATGAGGAAAAAGCAACCAGCTGTACAGGCATTTCTTTGTGAACTACTGTAACATGACTGATTCTGTAAAAAAATTACATTTCATCTTTTCCTGGCTTAATACAGTATTGTCATATTAATTGTGATTGCGCTTTCTGAGAAGTTCAGTAGTATTTTCTGGAAACTCAAAGTAATAAAGCACACTTTGTATTATTGTGTCTTATTTTCATGTTTTAGGCCCTTCATAATTTACCTTGGTGCGTGAGGTGAGATTTCTATATTGACCTGTCCCACAACTGGTACAAACACCTAACAATGCTGAGCAGCAGTTGAAATGTACATTAAAATGTTACTTAACTCTTCAGGTATAGAGCAGGAAGGAGGTTTTAATTTCCCTCCAAACAATACTTAGCTGCAGTGTGTTTAAAAGTTTATTCTGATACATCCACGACCCTTTCTGTGCACACAGTGAGTGCAGGTGTGTCTGTACAGGAATACATTCATGCATGTTCATGTTTTCAAGATGCAATGCACATTTCCACATTATTGTTTTCAGTCAAAGCCTATACAGCATAAAGCCATAAATAATGATAACATGTGAAGATCTCTTTGAATGTTTCCTTTATTTCTCAGGTGACTGGTTGAGTCTCCTCATTTCTCACGGAGCAGGCTTTGTCTTACTTTAATGTTTGTGTTTTTTCTTCTTTGTGTTGCACACTAAATGTGTTGGACAGCTTTTGCTAACGCAGAACGTGGCCTTCTGAGCCCCAGCAGGTACCCTGCTCCAGGGTACACCTGCAGAATCTCCATTGTTGGTTACACACTGCCAGAGCTGCCAGGTGTGACACACCTGGATGGGGCTGAAAGGCACCTGTGGGAGCTTCACTCAGCCTGTGTGACACCTTCAGCTCTGTGACAGCTGAGGAGCCCAAATGTGCTTCCCGTGGGCCACTTCCAGGCTGGAATCCTGGCCACACTGACAAAGGCCCTCCACATCTCAGCAGGAGTGGGGCTTCATGCCAGTAACACTTTCTAGAATGGTGACAAAACCATTCTAGACCCAATGGTTTGGGTCTGCCTACCCTTAGATTAGCAGTTACCCTAGTTTTTAGCATTTCTGCAGGATTTGTTGCTCTTCTAGGTTGCAGCCAAAATTTTTAGTTCCAGTGGAGTTTGAAGTGGTCTAAAGAATGTTGTGCTGAATCCAAGGGATAACTCAGTGAGATGCAGTTAACACAGCTCTGCAGCATTAAGTTTCGTTAGCAAAACATGAGCCTGCCTACCAAAATGTTTACAGTTGGCAGAACCCACTCCAGTGTGTGTTTGTATTGCTTTTAAACCCTCAATTTCAGAACACCTGTTAGCCTCAGAAATCCACACAAATTATTGGAAGAAGTACTGTTTCAAAAATGATTAATTCAATATTTCTCTGCATGTGGCATGTTTTTTCTCTGTCTACCTGACAGTGAAATATGAATAATGAGGCACTGCAGGTTTTTGAAGACCACTTTTCCCTTTCTTCTCCAGCCTTTGGGGAAGCTGGTATCTGTGTGACCCTGTGGTGAATTATATCAGGCAGTCAGACCAGGTTATAAGCAAAAGAGTTTTCTGTCCAATCCGCCCCCTTGTCATCACCACCAATGTCCTGCACCTGGTCTCAATACTTTCACAAGATGTTGAAACAGGTTCAGGTGGGTATCTACCTTCAGCCACCTGTTTGCTATTAATCTCCCAACGGACTCCCTGAGCTGGCCTCACCTTCCTGCCTGCTGCCCCACTCAGCTGTTCTGTGTTTCTGGCTGTAATCGGGGCGGACTCTTTTATCCTGAAGACTGGCTTGCTGGTTTGGGATAGTCTTCATCTGGACTTCAGGTTTCTTCTTCTTTCTTCCCTGTTTTGTTGTATCTTTGGGTTTTGCCTGTTGCTGTGGTTTCTTGCCTTTTCCCTGGTATCACACACCTCTGGTTCTGCTTCATTTTATGGCCTTCCTGATGCTGGGAGTGGTCTTTGACCATCCCATTGCCTTACTCTTCGGACTAGCACATTCCTCTGGCTGTTCTGGTGCTTGGCATCTTACCCACGTTTAGTTTTTTTCCTAACGCTGTTGCTGCACCGAGCATGAGGCACCTCCTGGGTGGCATCAGGAGGTAGAGGCTGGGATGCTCTTCTCAGGAGGCCTCTGAATGAACGTTCCGCGGGCACGATCCGAGCGTGTCGGCTCTGTGCCGGACTAGCGAGGGCACACAGCGCTGTCCAGAGGCGTGGGCAGGCACCCAAACCTGCTCCCTCTGCCCGGGCGCACCTGCCGAGGCTGGCCCATCCCCGCAGGGGTGGGTCGCGCAGGGCTCGGGGCCGCGGCCGCTCCGGCCCCGCTCCGCAGCGCCGTTTCCGGCACCGCGGGCAGGTGAGGCGGCGGCGGGCGGAGCGGAGCGGCCGCGATGAGGCTGCTGCTGCTGGCGGGCCTGCGGGCACAGACCGGCAACGCCACCACGGCCGCCAGGATCCGGTAAGTGCCGCGATGGGAAGGATGCGCTGCGCTCCGCGCCCGCCATGCGCGGCCCGCGCCGGCGCACGGCGGCGGCAGAGCCACGGCCCCGGGGATGCGGGGGGCGGCGGCAGAGCCACGGGGCCGGGGGTCCGGGGTGTGCGGTGGCTCTGCCGGCCCCGGGGGTGTGCGGGGGGTGGCGGCCCCGGGGGTGCGGGGTGTGCGGCGGCTCCGGTGGCCCCGGGGGTGTGCGGGGGGCGGTGGCCGGGCCGAGGACACCGCGGGGCCGCCCCCGCTGCGGCGCTGCCCGGACCGGCCGCCCGGTGCGTGCCCAGAGGCGGCACGGCCGGCGGAGCCCGGGCCGCTGTGTCCCCGCAGCGTGGCCCCGTCCCGCACAGCCCCGGCGGGCACGGGCGGTGTGACGGGCGGCAGGGCAGCGCCGCTGTGCCGGAGCCGCTCCGGTGCCCGTCCCTGCTGCGCCCTGCGGCTCTGGTGGGGATGGATGGGTGACGGACACGGCGCTGCAGTGCTGGGAAATCGCACGGGCCGACAGAACCGCAGAGATATCCCTCGTGTCCCCGTTTAGCTTTTTCTGTGACGTGGGAAAGGGATGTGGCTGAGAGCCTCAGCCATTGCTGCTGGGGCTTCTCTGTGCATGTCAGCTATAAAAAAAAAAATAAGTCGCTATTAAAAAAAAAAGTCACTATTAAAAAAAAAATCCCAATGGTTTCATCTTCCTGGGGCCCGAAATAATGATTTGGTTTTGTGTTACCTAAAAGTCGTCCACAGTTTAGTTGTTTATTTTCGGATGAATCTCTTGGGATATTCTGCTATTACAAGTTTTCCCTGACCTTGGTCTGTGCATTGTGTCACATGTGAGGTGATGCATAGCAGCATCCTCAGACATAAAGTTTTCACGCTGCTTGTGTCATGCCAAGTGCAGCCTTCGACTTCTGCAGGGCTGCTCTGTTGTGTGAGGTACTGGTAGGACATATCTGCTGGCCCTGTCACCCAGGCACTGAGGATACAAACTCCAGAGAAAGCTGAAGGTTTTGCTATTTTAAAACAATACTTGTTACTAAAATTTGGAGACAAAACAGATAAATTCTTTATGTGTGTACATTCCAGCAGAGTTCCTGTGGCATTCTGCATTTCCTTTCATATTATTCCCTTCGCTCTCACTGGGTAATACAAGACTAGTTATTGTTGAGCACATCACTGCTCATTTTTCCTCTATAAGGTTATTTACCTTTACAAATTAAATATTTACTTACCTTCTTCTTCAATTCCACTTTGAGGGAAGTCAGACATACATTTAGACTGAAAGAAAATAATGAAAGATAAACTTAATTCACGTTCACAATAAAGCTAGGCAACGGATCCCAGCAGAAGTAGTGTTTGAGAGTACCTTGTGTCATGTTCAGTTCCTGTCTTAGCACCTGCTGCAAATATTATTTATTGAAATGATATAAATGAGCCTTCAGGGAAAGAAAATTCTGATCAGGAAAAAAGTAAAGAGGACTAGCTAGCAATTAAGTCCATTTTTCCAGACTAAAAGGCTAGTCAGGTCACTAACTAAAACCATCCTGTGCAGATATTTCTGTCCAATACTGGTATTTTTAAGACTTTATGCCATTAAAAAAGACCCCACAAAACCTATATGTGTGGCCAAAGGCTTGGCTGTGTCACTTCTAACAGTAATCTGCCATACCTGAGCTTATGTGCACGTGGTACACTTTGTATCATGTATAAAATACATATTCCAATTAATATTTGGAATATCAGCTGTGTCTGTGTGCGTGCTTAGGAAGTTTTGTTCATTTTTTTTAAATTTTGAACTTTTGGTTAAATATAAATGAAGCAATGACGTTGTCTCCGGGTTGAACACTTGCCAGCATAGATTCATTTTATGGCTTAATATCACAGTGTATACTCTGTTTATGATATTACAGCTCTTCCCATAACTGCTTCATCTTTTCATAAATAAGATATTCATTTCCTGAGTTTAAAATAAGTGGTGACAAAGGTACCAGAATCTAATTTGGCTAAAAATCAACTTGCTAAAACAAGTGGTATAATGAATGTGCTGTGGGCTTTCTTCCTATAGGTGTGCATAATCCTTAATCACCTTAAAAAATATGAGCAATGAATAAATACAGCACTAAGCAAAAGTCTTTGCTTAGGCTGCCATTGTTCAGCCTTAGAAATGAGATCAAAGAGGGTGTCAAGGAAGAAAAGAAATTACTCTTCCCTGCCCCTTGAAATGTTTTGTTCATCTTTTATTACTCAGTAGTAAGGAGGAATAGAATCTGGAATTAATAGGTTAATTAGAAAGATTTAGATTAACTGTTTTGCCAATATGTAAATGTTTTCTGGAGAGGTAGAAATTGTTTTGGCTCTCATTAACTGGCCAGTTAAGACAGCCATTCTGTAAATCTCCAGGTAATCAGCTGCAAGAGAATTAAAACCACAACTCCAACGGTGCTTATCATTCCTCTGGACAATTGGTTTGGAGCTTAGACATTTATTGGAGTATTCAGGAATCCAGACAAACTCACATTTTTAATTTCTGTGATTCACAGTGAACTTTATTCATTGTTCACTCATGCCAATGCAATTTGTCTACGTTGCTTGAAGGAGAAGTTTGAGAGGGAAATGAAGTGAAGGACACGTTGTTTAGACAATTCTGAAAAAATAAGATCATTTACAACGACAACAGGAGATCAGGCAGGGTTTCAACTCGTGTAATTTGATGAGTTTCAGTGGGAATTGTGAGCATTCAGGTCTGGCCAAGTTTCTGAGAGGCAGTGGAATGACTCTGCTCCCTTAACAAGCTCTGAATTGTGCCATATACATTTAACAGTAGTTGGTGCACAGCTGCTGTGCAGAACAGACAGCTGAGGGAAGGAGATAATTAATATTTTTGGATGAAGCCTATTTTGTGCCATTCAAGAAGTGTCAGTGTATCCACCTACCAGGAACTTTTTGGAAATCAAACATTCTTTGTCTGCAAGTAATTCTGTTAAATATCAGTTGAAATTTAGAAGGTAAATGTTTCTGAAAGGAAGACATCACAGAAAACAGAGCATGTTTCACAACCATAATACCCTAGAAATAAGCACACTTTTAACTCCTGTGCCTTCTCATCAGGCAGGCTGTGTTTGGAACTCTGAAACTGTTTCCTTATATGAAAACCTGTGAACTGCAGATTCATGCTGAAGGAGGGGAGACTGCTAGCCAGGAGAAGTGAGAAGTAGTGATCAATTATGTAGGGAATGAAAAATTAAACATTGTAAAACATCGCTTGGTGTTTCACAGATGTGTTAGAGAAAAATGTTTTTTGTGTAGAAATCTCAAAGTGAAAATGTGTCAGAAAGGGCTTGTGGCTTTTAGCAGGATCTCTGCACACAGTGTAGATCCAGAACACACTTGAAAGTTTCACTTACAAGCTTTGTGATTTCCAGAGGATATTAAAAATGTACCAAACAAAGAGAAAAATCATTTCCTGAATGCTGAAATGGCAGGGACTGAGAAATACTTTGTCCAATACTCAGGTGTGCATAAATATCAGAGTAAGCAGTGGCCAGTATAATGTACTTCTAAAAATGCTCTTTCACATTTACTGAATGGCTGAAGTTCTCCCTGATGCTTTCTGCTTAGAAAAACACCCAAAATCTTGGACCTGACAGCTCGACTCCACTTTAGAAATATTATTTCCCCAAGTCATGGCATGAGAGTTTCAGCAGAAGGGAAGAATGTGGCAAGGCAATTTCTAGATCCAAGCAATATTCAGGGTTTGTTTAGATACTTGGGGATTTATCTCCTGTGATAGAGAGAAATGTACCCTTGACATTTGGCATTGCCAGTGTTGTCTTTGATCCCCAGACAACAGGAGCTGGGGTAATTTTTATTTCTCAGTCACAAATTATTTGTTTATGAAATGGCAAAATAATGTGAGTAGACATTTGCCAGGAGGAGAAGAGATATGGATAACGTGTCTCCTCTGCCTGGGCTTCATTCAGGGACATCTGTGGCTTCACACACAGATCAGTCTTCCCAAAAAATGCCTGCAATAACTGCAGCACTCCCTAATCGTGTTCCTTGGTAACAGCATATGTGTGAAAACCACCCTGCTTTTTTTGGTTATGAAGATGAAAAGCCATTTAGAAAATATGAAAATAACTCTGTAAATTTCAGCACTCAAATACTACCCAATAACTCAGCTTCTACACACATGTATTTCTATAGATGCATCATTTGAAGCTTGTGATTAATGATACCAAACTCAATAGAATGTTTAGGGCCTGTTTAAATCTGGGAATTTGAATTACTTTGGGAATATTTGCTTATTTTTCCTTCTAAAGATGTATGCAAATTTTTTACGTGCTCCTGAGTAGAATAAAAATGTGTGGAAAAAAAAAAGAAATGGAAGTTGTAGAGGTAATGCACAATCTCTGAGCCTTGGAACACTTGAGGGAGTCCCTCTCTATTTACTGCAGAAACAGCTGTCCTTCCCCTGGGAGATGTGGAGCTGTGCAAAGTGTGGAGGAGTAGTAGTCATCCCTAGTGTGTTTTAAAAAACCCCACTTCTGATTGGAATTCCTGGCTGAGTTTCTTGATTCCTGATGTCCTGAGAGAGTTATTTTCAAATTAATTGTAATATGCAAACATATTGCTCGTAGATGATAGTGATTTATGGTAATTGGAATACTGGTGGGAAAAAACCCTTTTAGACCATTTAATGAGCACCTGTGAAATGATGGAATGCATGCAGCAGCATCCCAAGGGTTTGCCTGAGAGATTTTCCCTCCACAGCTGGGAGATTTGGGCATCATTATTGGGATAGAAATGGAGAGCCTCTTTCAGGGCAGGTGCTTGGAACCAGTTCATGGGGCAACTGGTGTGAAGAATTGCTCAGCAGTGTAAATAAGGAGCTTAAAATGGGGCTGTGTTTGATTATTTATTAGCAGTTATCATAATTTATGGGTCTTGTTTGGAAGGAGTTTCCTCGGAGGCTCAGGAAGAAATCCAGCAGCATGTGTTGTGCCGGTGGAGCTCTGTCTGACACGGTGCTAGCACATTCCTTCCAAGGCCTCCAGACATTTTACAGCACCTTTAGCACCAGTTTCTGCAGGAATGACTAACTTCTGCAGGACAGAAAATCCCATTTCTTGGGAGGCTCTGCAGCAATCAGGAGAGGAAAGGCAGCACGATCCGGGCAGTCAATGAGCTGGCAGGTTTTAATGCCAGAACAATTAATACATGATGAGAAATCAATCAGCTGCCACAGCCCAGGGTAAGCACAGAACGTCCTGGTGGTGTTTGTGTGACCCTGCCAGTGCAAACAGCCCGGGTCAGCTGGCACAGAGCTGCTGCTCTGTGTTCTGGCTGATGCTCCTGCAGCATTGATACCTGATTGTGCTTTGGGCAGGAGGGGAGCTGTCTGTAATCAATCAGCTCCTGGCTCTGGCAGCCCTTGCACCAATGTTTTCATAGAAGCACTGCATGTGGAGGGGCATGGCTAAGCTCCCTGGCAGGGGTTTGCTGCTTGTTTTTTCCAGTTGGAACTGGGATTTTTAAAGCAGGTTCTGAAGGTATTTGTGTCATTACTTTTGTGTAGTTTTATTCCTTATACTTTAATTATCCTTTGCCTGGTTTATAAATGGGTGAGCTGAGACAAGAAGCAATTAAAGCCACCATCAAACAGAAGGGGAACACAATTCAGCTCTCTGGCTCTCTTGATGCATTCATTTTTGATGTTCTGTATTTTCAGTAGCATTGACTAGCTGGACATGTTTGTGCTTTCTTCACTTGGTGTCCTTTCTCCAGAAGAAGGGGCTGAGAATCTAAGAGCAAGGTCTGACACAAAAAATCTGGCACAAAACCCTTCCTTCAAAAGGAGGGTTTCAGAACAATAAGTTGAAGGGTCCTGAGCATACTTCATTTTTTCTGATTTTTGGAAGTTGTGTTCAGGCTTGGCCCAGGCAGTGTTACCTTGCCTGTGGCTTTAGAGTGGTGAAGATAACAAATATCTTCCAGGAAAAAAACCAGCCTTGTGAACAGCTCCTGGTTGCTTGAACAAAAATGGCATAAAGTTGAAAGTCAGAGCAAAGTTGAAGGAAAAATGCTTTGATCAAGTTTGCTTCATGCTCTGGTGTGCCTGTAACATTAATGGTGCCTCTTTGTTCTCTTTCTGTTTGTTCCAATGATGAAGGAATCATCTACATGCTGCAGGTCACATCTGTGTTCTTAAGGATGCTTTCATGTATGAAAGTCCAACTGAAATAGCAAACCTGACTTCCTCAGACAAGTTTGATGCAGCCCTGGCCATTCACCTCTACAAAGGAGGCAGACTGCTGCAAGGTAATCCTCTCTCTGCTTTGCAATAAAAATACCTCCCAAAAAAGTCCTGCGAGGGAAGAGAATGAATCCTGACTGCTACAAATGGCTGTAAATGTAGAAACCCACACAAAAAGAACATCCTCACTCTGTTTATCCATTTCAGCAAACGTTCAGAAATGCTACAAATCCCTCTCGATGGGAAATCTGATACCGAGAGAGAACTAAATAAATGTACTTTTAAACCACATGGTGCTTTTGGTAATTAAGTACTTTAACTCCATCAGGATGAGAGCATTGCATTAACATCAGGATCCTTTCAGCAAACGTGTTCTTTCAGAGGACAATGGCTTGGCTAACCAGAGCTGGGCTCAAATGGAGGAAAGCAGGGAGGCTAATTTGATTTTTCTGCTCAAAAATGAGTCAGGGTTTTTCGACGTGAAATAACATTCCTGTCAGCTAAGCTGTAGGAGACAGGGTGTTATCAGACAAATAATAAAATATTCCATTCTCTCTTGCCACGCAGAACAAAATGTTAGCCTGGCACTAATGATACACTAGGAGCACTGGCTCTGAGAATTACAGACAGTAATTTCACCTGCTGCAATTGCCAGTGTGCATCCTCAGCTGAGAGCCCCTTGAGTTACAGGGATCTGTTCATGGAACAAAGGCACAGAGCTGCACCCTTCCCCTGCTCTCAGGGGCAGTTCTTGCCTTGGTCTGGAGACTCCAGCAGGGCCCCCACTCTGTTCTGGGCGTTTGCAGCCAGCCTGAATTGCTGTGTCTGCTGTGCCTGGGTTTATTCTGTTCCAGAGGGGCTCTGATTTCAGCAGGGACCTGAAATGCAAATACAAAATAATTCTGTGAAATGAGCTGTGCTCACATATCAATTAAGGCTTGTTGGAACATAGAGATGATTGGTTTCTTGACAAGATCTTGAACTGTTTTGGAGGAGGTGTATGGAAAGTCTGAGCACCATCATTTTTGGGGTTTTTTTGGGATTTTTGCTGGGGGAAAAAAGATGAAGTTGAATTTTAAATGTTTATTGGAGTAAAATTTTACTGGAGTTTAGCTTGCATGGCAATGCCCAAGTGCTGTTGCTGTTATCTTTTCAAAGTCCCAAGTGACCTGAAAAGCCTCATACCTTACAAAAGCTCAGGAGTCCAAATAAATCAGTTGCACTGCTCTAAAAAGGATCTGCAGTGACTGCAACAAAAATAAACCAGAAGTCTCTGAAAGGCAGGGCAGCAATAGTAAGGTTGCTGAGATCACAAAGTGGAAAGGTTATTGCAGACTTCTGGGAGAAAAAAGGGATCCAGAGAACATTCCTGGCTCCTGGGACATTTAGAAATTGAGTGATTGCATTGCTGCCATACTATTGATCTGCTTGGCCTCATCCTGGAAATTCTGTTTACAGCATCAACACACCTAATAGGTGGCATCATAATTATTCACTTTTTTAATTTATTACAGAGGCAGTGCATATTTTATATGGTACTGCAGACAGTCTGTCTCTGGAAGATTAGAGGCAGTGGTGCTTTGATAGTGCACATTAATTCCTCCACCTGCAAACATTAGAGTATAATATCAACAAATGCCAAGGAAAATCTCCAAGTAGCCAGAATGGTAATTAGTCTTTCATTCTTTTTGCTTGCTCTCTCATTTAGTAATGAGGAAATTAGCAATGCTAATAAATCCTGATCTCACAGCTCACTTAACTTTCAAATACAAATTGAAATATATGGTACATTTTCTATCTTTATCAACAAACTTTGTTTCCCATTTGGTTTGATGTCCTGTGAAAGTGCAGTTATTGTGTGGGGGGTTACAGTGCTAAAAAAATAAAAATTCAAGTTTCCTTTTCAAAGATTTTTGCTCAGATAGGTGATTCAGAGTTATCAATGTACTTTTTCACTGCTGGTCCTTACATGGGCATGTTGGCCCACTTCTCGTTGCTTTGCAGGGAGCAGAATTCCTTTTGGGATCATCTTTGGGGGGACAGATATCAATGAAGACATCAAATGCAAAGAGAAACGCCAGGTCATGGGAGCAGTGCTGGAGAGAGCCAGGTAAGAGCAGGGGGGAAGTCTCTGACAGGAAATTGCATTTTTGTGTGGCAGATCTTAGGGAGCTTCCCAGACACTTGGAACCACTGGAGATGTGGGGCCAGCAGACAAAGGCTGGACTGTTGGAATCCCTGTGACCTTTCCTGTTATTTGTGATTCAGTGGTGGAAGGGGAGCAGTGTGATCAGAAAATGCAGCCTGTTTGTTTTGTATTTCCCTGCTCCTCACACACAGCTTGTTGCCAGAACGCCTGGCTGAAAAGTGGGTCCCCGTGGTACAAGCAGAATTATTTTTCTTTTCTTTTTTCTCCTGCCAATTTGATCCTTTCCCTGGGCCCACGAGCAAAGAGGCAGGGACTGAAAAAGTCTTTGAGCAGATTCTCTCAGCTTTCAGGGGAAATGACAAGGGAGTATTTTCAGGTGTTTTAAAGTCTGGAAAGCTCTAGTGCCATGCCAGTGTAGTCATCAAGTGTAGATCAAGAACTGATCACAAACCAGAGGAAATTACTAAAAACTGAAAAGACTTCTGAGCATTTTTCATAGTTTCAACATCCCCAGAAAAGACGTTTTCTCCTGACTGCTCCAAAGGTTTGTTGACTTCAGCAGTGTTTGCTCATGGCCATGGTGGGGGAGGAAACCTTTTTGTGTTGCAAACCCAGAGCAGGATGGATTTGGGGTCAGGCAGGATCTGCTCCTGGTTTGTCCTTGCTGCTACCTCTCTATTTCCCAGCTGTTATTGGCTCACTTAACACTGGCAGAGACGTGCTGCTCTGTCTGTAATCCCCTATAAAATGTGGCAAGCAAACAGATTTTAAAGGCAGCACTTAATCACACTCATTGAAAAATCATTAGGGCATGTTCTTGTGTCTCAGTGGGGCTTGGAGCTGAAAGCAACTTAAGGTTCCACTCAGGAAAAAATTTATGTACTTGTTTACTTTTGTTATCAAATAATCAGAAGTTGTTTTTTAAACAGGTCTGAAGGAAAAGAAAAAGATATCTAATGTGTCAGATGAATTTCAGCACTGTGCCAAATGAGAAATACATAAAAACAATCTCAGAGTGTGTCCATCTGATCCATCTCTGTTTAAAATATCATCTGTCACAAACACAGCTAATACAAAATCTGCTGTACTGAATGTTTTTTAATGGCATTGAGTTGGGAACCTGAAGTATGCCTTAATAGCTTGAATTATCTATGATATTTCAAACTGTGTTATGACATCCCTATGCAGTTTACAGTATTTTCTCTGCTACAGGAAAAGCATCTCAGTTTTCTGGAAGTTATTCTGAATGTCCCTCTTCTCCAGCAGCATCACTGCTGTTATTCATTGCATTGTTATTAAATGAAACATTGATTTTTTTTCTTTATTGATTGCAGGGTTCTAAGCAGAAAGCATCATGAATTGTAGATTACTTGTCCAGTACAATATCCCACCACTTTCCATAAAACAAACTATTGAACACTGTCTAGCCTTATGAGGGTTCCATTTTTAATCAAATCCCTCTAAATGGTGCTTGTACCCCTCTGGGGTGGGTTTTTTTTCCCATTGAACAGTATTTTGCAGACTTAGAAGTGACATCTTTTTATGCTTGTTAATGTGATGTATTGAAAGGATAATTGCACAATCTGGGGAGGGAGCATGTGCAACTTGACAAAGCAAGCATTTTAATAACCTCAGAGCTGTCAGGCTGTGTGTGAGATTCACTGGAGGGCCATAAAGCAGATCCTGCAGAACAAATGGAGGGGAATAAGGTTGCTTTCAACAAGCAAAAGTAGAGTTCTAATTCAGCATTTATGGGAATTCTAATGAATGCTTGTGGTGATTATGGCATATTCAAATTATGACACAACATCTCCAGTGGAGAAGCTCTGGTTGTGGCCGTGGTGCTTTTGTCAAACCTTTAGGGTGCCAGGCAGAAACATTTCAGGAATTACATGAAAAGAAGCCCTGAGCCATCAGTGCAACGTGTGATGGCCTCTCTTACATTCACTATCTCCACAAGGAATTAAAAGAGGTGTTTTGCCAGGCACAAGTGTCTCGTGTGAAGGAGCCATCCATTGTTTTCCACAGCACTGAGGCTCTCCAGGAATGTCCCCGTTTGTGGCTCCAGTGGACACTGCAGTTCATTTAGGAGCACCCAAATCAAGTGTTTGTGCTCCAGTCCCACTTACACCTCATTCAAACCCTGCCTGCTCTGAGGTCTCCCCTGTCAGGGGTTCATCCCCAGCCCTGGCTGAGAACGCCTCCCCCAGCTCCTGGCTGTGACACCAAGCTCCTGTCAGGTGTCATAATCTGAGCTCCAGGAGGGTCCCAGGTGTGTTTGGGGTCAGCCTTTTGCTGGCTGTGGTGGGACAGCAGCAATGAGAGTTGTTCCCTCTTGGTTTATTATTTTATGATATATATTATATTAAAACTATTCTAAAAGAATAGAAGGAAGGATTTCATCAGAAGGCAGCTAAGAATAGAAAAGGAATGAATAACAAAGGCTCAGACTGACCAAGACAGTCTGGACAGCTGGGCTGTGCTTGGCCATTAATCAGAAACAACCCCATGAGCCCCATCCCAGACCCACCTGCTGCATCCACAGCAGCAGACAATCATTGTTTGCATTTTGCTCCTGAGGCCTCTCAGCTTCTCAGGAGGAAAAATCCCAAGGCAAGGATTTTTCATAAAATATCATGGCTACAGAGCAGGGTGAGAGCCCTGGGGAAAGGTCTGAAATCCCCACTTGAATTGCACTCTGGGGATGGACAGACAGAGCACAGGGGGGCACAGGGACAGCTCAGCCCCTGAACTGCACTCTGGGGATGGACAGACAGAGCACAGGGGGGCACAGGGACAGCTCAGCCTCTGAATTGCACTCTGGGGATGGACAGACAGAGCACAGGGGGGCACAGGGACAGCTCAGCCCTGCCCTGGCTGTGCATGGGGCAGGAGCAGCAGCAGCAGAGCCAGCTCCTGCTGCAGCTGTGTGCATTATCTGGGGGAACTGGCAGCTGGCCCTGTCATCTGGGGTTCTCTTGGGGGAACCCTCACTTCACCTTCCCAGGAGCTCTGCTGGAGGAGCTGCTGCTGGGTGAGCCACGGTGCTCTGTGGCACAAGTGGAAAGCCTGCTTTGCTTTTGTCTTTCAGCTGGGATCAGCTTGGTAAGCCTCTGATCTTAGTTCTTATCAAGGTTTTTTTCTGAAGTGCTTTTTATGTTTAAACACTTTAAGCAGATGATCCCAACTATTTCTGTCCATTTGCCCAGGTTTGCAGTGGCTTTCACGGTGGGAATGAAGGAGCTGGCAGCAGCAGAGTGGGTATGTCTGTGTGATGGCAATGCTTACAGCATTAGCAGATCTGCATGCTCCTAACATGTGCCCTAAATAGTGCCAGAGAATTGCAATAATCTGCATTGTTCCAGCCCTGCCTGTCCTTTCAGAGAAGGCATTTCCTGATGTACAGGCAGAGATCTGGCATTAAAGCTCTTTAGGATTAGAAGAGAGTGTGGAGCAGTTCGGGAAGTGTTTCTCTGCAACATTTAAAACAAATCATTTGTTATTACAGAGTCTCTCCTGATCCCAAATTGTTTCTTTTGGCATCACTTACTAAACTTTATGTTGACAAAATTCTTCCAGACAGCATTAGGGCTGGGGCTGCTGCCCCCTGCTTTTCCCACCTCCTCTCTCCTTTTCTCCCTGTTTTGCTCCCTTTTTCTGCACAGTTCACTTCTGGGTTGGCCTCCAGCTCGCAGTGCTGTCCCATTGCTTGCAGGGGGTTTTTATCATTTTATCATTTTATCACTGTTGTCATGCTGGGTAATTCAAAATGTTAGTCAGAGAAGGCCTACTGTTAAGTAATAAAATGATGTGATGATGTGCTAAACTATTTTTGTTATTTTTGAATCCTTTGAACACAAGAGTTCAAGGAAGAAGAAGTCCATGGAATATCCCCACTGTGGCACAGAGCTGTTTCTCTCTCCCTCACTTCATCCCCGTGTGGATTTGCTGCTTTTTTGTGTAATTTTGGTGACATTGCTCACCCTGATTCTCAGAAACCACCTCCTCCCCATCTGTGAGCTGCCTGGAGATTACTTTTTTAGTGACCTCTTTTCTTTTCCCAGTTCATTTTTAGTAACTGCAGTGCCTGGACTGAGGGGCAGCCACAAAGGAACAACAGGGAAAACCAAAATCTCTGCAATTAAAAAAAAAATCACTTCTGTGGCTTCCTGTTTCCTGAGCTGACTGATTCAAGAATTGAAGTTTGTTTCTGAATTGATTTTCTCTTCATTAAAAAAAAAAAATATTCCACAAATCCACAGTTGGAGTTATAGAAAGATATTGAAATAGGAAATTGCTTCTTTAATCACCTAAATTAAATAACAGTGCTTCAGGAGTGATTTTGGAAGGGTAGTAATTACCTCTTTTACTACAGCTATTTTAAGGTAATTTATTTCAAAATTTTTATTTGTGAATGTTCTGCAATAACTGCCAGGCACCAGTTTTCCAGTCCAGGCAAGTGTTTATATTTGACAGCAGTTTCTGAAACTGATATGTTTATAAATTGTATTATGGATAAACATAAACTGGATTTTCAAAACCAGTCTTCCAAGACCAACAGCTTTTTGGGAGCTAGAGCTGATTTTCAGTTAGGCAGCTGAAATTTGTTTTATTCCAGGAAAATGGGATAATGATCCAGAGAAAGGATACAGAGACAAACTAAAAAATATATTTGTACTAACTTGGTAATTGTGTTTATTGCAAAATTGATTCATTGATACCCTAAATGGACATGGTAAATATAAATTACCTTGTTGGCTTTTGGAGTTACTAAATGTATCTAATAGCTTTGATTTTCAACAGTCAAAAGAAAATCCCACTGCCACGTGTTTTGTTGCTCTTTATTGTGGGTTTGGGGGCTTTTTTGAGGATTGAACAGATCTTTTTATGTTAAACTCTGAAAGTTTTTTTCTTCTCCTTCTCTTTAAAGCCAGATGCTAGGAAGAAAATTTATGTCCAAAGTCAAGGTGAGAGCTTTGAGATCCTGATGGAGGATTCCATGTCTGTGGTTCCTGGGGCTGGTGCCTGCTGGGCTGGGCTGGGCTGAGCTGGGCTGGGCTGAGCTGGGCTGGGCTGAGCTGGGCTGCTCCCTGGGCTGAGCTTTTTGCCTCCATGAATTCAGGCAGAATTTCAGTCTCCCTGCCTCAGTTTCCCCCTCCCTGGGTGCTTTTAGGGCGTTTTCCCAGCTGCCTTCAGCAGGAATCTGTCAGGGCAGCTGACACTGAGGCAGCTCTGAGATTTCCCCAAAGGCTGCAGAAGGTTTGAGGGGGGGGGTGATTCTTTCCTGGAGCCCCAAATTCCTTAAAATGCTCCAGGGTGAGTTCCCAGCCCAGTGAGAGCCTAGTGCATCACTGATAGTCCAGGGAACACAACTCGGTATTTTAGGTGTGATGGCTTCATTTTCCAATTTATTTAATTAAAAATATCTCCCTGTGGGTTCCAGAACTGATTCCATTTTGTGTATTTCACTTTCAAAGAAAGTAACATCCTTTTCCAGGCTGGGCTGTTGAAATAACTCATTGTGAAGTCTGTTTAGCCCATGTTTAGTTTAAGTCTCTTGAGAGGTAATAGTTAAATAAGTGATTAAATAAATTAATAAAATAGTTTATTCATGAAAATAATTAATCTTTAACATAAGGAAAAACAAATACATTAATATTCAGGACAGATTAATCTTTAAATTGTGTATAAATTGAATTTACTTCCTTTTGTGTTGAGGGCTCTGTGTCCCAGCTGCCCGGCCCTGTTCTGGGATGATGCTCCCTCAGGGGATGGTACCTGCTGGAGCTTTAGGGGGCCAGACTTAGCAGGGCTGTGTTGCTGGGGAAGCCCAAGCACTGGGGGTTGTTCAGCATTTCCCACTGAATTCCAGCCTGGGAAGGGCTGGGTGAGGGCAGTCCAGGGTGCCTGGCAGAAATATTGCTGGTTTGGACTTCCAGAAGCCTCCAGGAGCCACAGCTCAGCCATCCAGGGGACATTTAACATGAGAGTCTCTTTTTTTACACAGGAATTAAGACTACACCCAGTGAAACATTTGACTGGTACAGATTTCTACAAAATGCAGGTAAAATTCATTTTTTCCCTTTGTTTGCTGTGTTTATTCCTAATAGTTGTCAAGGATGAAAGAAACTTGAATCAGAATTTAACTAATCATGTAACAAAGTGCTGTAATTATAGGGGAAATGGCAGAATATCCATCAGAGGAGTCTGGGCCACCCAGGAGCCAGAGTGCCTCTGGATTTGTGCTCTGGGCAGGGCTGGGCTGCCCCTGCAGGGCTCCCAGGGTGGGCCAGTGGCCCTGGGGGTTCCTGGGGAGCACAGCAGCAGCTCCTGGGCTTTATTCTGTCACAGCCTGGGCTGCCTGCAGCAGTGCAGAGGAGAAATAAATAAATAAATGCTGGTGTTTGGTTGTTTGGGCTGGAGGAGAAAGAAGTGCTGGTGCTTGGTGGTTTGGGCTGGAGGAGAAATAAATAAATAAATGCTGGTGTTTGGTTGTTTGGGCTGGAGCAGGCTCTGCTCTGCTCTGCTCTCACCTGAGCAGGGCCAGGTGAGGCAGTGACCCAATTCTGAGTCTCCTGGTCGTGGCAATCTTTAATCACCCATCCTTCCCCAAAGGGTGATTTGCAGGCATTTCAGCCTGGTAAAACTCGGTTTTACATCCATCAGCCCCATCTCTGGTGGTGCAGCTGTTCCTCTGCTGCAAGTGATCCCCCCAGTGGCTTTGCCCCATCAGGAGATGGGAGCCAGGGGCAGTTTGGAGCTGAGCACTGGGAGGTGATTCTGTTCTCAGTAAATCACAGCCCACGAGCACGGTGCCACCAAGATTGATAATTGTCTGAAGTGAAATGATTTGTCACTTGCTAGCACAGCCTCAGTGTTGATCTGATCTCTTGTCCAACCGTTTTGTGATTAAATGAGCAGTCAACAGATTGAGGAGGGGGGAGCTCCCCCTAAAGTGAATTTCTAATGTATTAGAGATGGTTTTTTGCCTAATGTGTGCTAATGCAAAAGTGCAAAATAATTCATAATGTATATGGAAAGCAAACTAAAATGTGACTCTAACATCTGTGCCTTATTAAATAATAACTTGAAAACTGGCATCAGATTATTCAGTATTGTTTTTACGACTGTTTCATCTCATTTATCTTCTCTGCCTGGTGCCCATGTCCATCTCTGGTGGCAGCCCACAATTTCCACTTCTTTTAATACTGCACATGGGCTCAGGCTTTTTGGCTGTACCTTTGTGCTTTCCAGGGACTCATTAGGAGTTCTCAGTGAATTGCTTTTTTCTGGGCATTTGCAGTTCCAAAGTGTTTAAAATTCTACTGAACTTGGAGCAATCAGAGGCAAACCCTCAACACCAGGAGGCAGTTTTGCTCAGGAGGATGTGATTCTGGCAGTGTGGGCTTGCACAGTGTGCACTTGAGAAGACCCTGAGCTTTAATGCAGAGGAAGCTGTCCAGTCTCCTTCAGCTCATGGCATTTGTGATATTTTTTTTTTTTTTTTTAAGATTTTTTTCATGAAGTTCTATTCCAGTCTGAAGGCACTTGATGATTTTTTGGGGAGAAGCATTTCTCCAGGTAACCCTTGCCCGTGTCTTTAGCAGAACCCTTGACATTTGTCACCCCCAGGATTCCCAGGGCAGAATGCAGAGCACAGCTCACCCTGCAGTGCAGGTCTGAATTCAGCTGGGGCATCTCTGTCAACCAGCCTGGCTGTTCAGGGGGCCAGGCTGCTCTCTCTGATGGAACAGGCTCTTCAGAATGCTTCCAGACTTCTGTGGATATTCTTTGGACTGATGTTTTTGTCAGGCAGAGGAAACATTTGCTCACTTTAAATATGACACCAGTACCTACCAGCCTCTTTACATCAATGCAATGGCTTCAAAAGGAATTTAGTGGTGGCTTTGAGTGAGGGGCAGAATGCACCAAATGCACTTTGTGGTGGGAGAAGTCCAGCCCCAGATTTGAGTGGTGCTAAACCAAACTGAGGAATCCCAGCTTTGTGTGCACTCCATGTGATAGTCTGGGTGCCAGTGGAAATAGCAATTGCCTGACACAAATGGGAGCAGTGCTGTGAAGGGTTTTTGCTGTTGTTATTATTAGTATTATGGGTGCAGTACAATCTCAGCACAATTATCATGGAACTGGTATTTTTTGCCAGTCTCAGCCCTGGGAGCTGCAGAGGTGATGGTGTGGGTTCACTGCTGACTCCTAGCTGCAGTGTCTCAGGAGCTGGCTAGTCAGCACTCACTGGCTAAATCTACAAAAAAAGGGGTTTTTAGAGTTCATTTGCATCGTGGCTAGCAGTCAGCTTCACAGTTTGTTTGTGTGGATGAGAGACTGTGAGCAGCAGCAGCCCGGGGCAGACTGCAGCCCCCAGAGCACAGCACCCTCAGCTCTTTGGGAGCTCAGCCCGTTCCAGGAGCTTGTGCTGCCTGTGTCAGCCTGGAGAGCAGAGCAGGTGATCAGACTGTTTTCTCTGACCTTGCATTGCAGGGATCTATGCACAGCACAGTCCCTTTGGTTTTAGCAATTTTAGAAGCCCTATCTATAGACTGGAGAGAGTCAGGGGAAGTTCAGCCTGGTGCTGGAGACAGACTGACAGAAAATGACGAGGCAGTTTAAGGAAAGGAGAGACCTGAGACTGATCTTCTCCAACAGCTCTAGGCTGGGGCAGAGCAGCTTCTGATCAGACAGGCCTGAAGTCACCAGGGCAGGATGAAAAGCTGCTTTTGATTGCAGGGCATGGGGCTGAGGTGCAGACCCCAGTAAACATCATGTGACGAGGAGATGCAGATAAGCAACAAAGCCTGCACTGACAGACTGAGAAATCTGTGTCTGGCCAAGAGCCAGGGCTCAAAGCTGCTCCGTGGTGCTGTGGAAGCGTAGGGTCATCACATGCTCATTGCAGCAGCAAATAAAACAGGCGGGATGTTTTATTTATATGCTTTTGTAGTTTGATTTTTCCAACTCTCCTGTAATTTCTGCTTGGTGGCAGGGCTGTTCTCTGAGCTTGAGAAGTTTACATAACCTGTCGTGACACAGGCAGGGTTTTACAGAGGCATTAGATTTTCCTGAAGCTGTACTGGAAAGAGAAAGCCACATAAGAAAAACTGAACAGTAAAAGTTTGTGCACTTATAGAGCTGAGTGTAGTAAAAACTGTATGAGAGCAGCAATAAACTGAGTTCCCAGAGTGATCTGAAAGTGCAGAGCTTTTCTGTTGTCTGATCTGTTAGAAATAATGAGAAACAGGGGAGAGAAGAATTGATTGAGAATTTTGCAGTCTAATTTTTCTGCATTAGTAGCCTGTCCTGGAAGTTTCCAGGTTCATTTAACTTCTCTGTCTTCACCAGGATATCAGCAGCCCCAGCAGTGTTCAGTGCTGGCTGTGAAGGGCAGTGTGAGCACCTGGGATGAAGTTACTGCCTGCACTGCCCCTCACCTTGGAGCGACCAGACTGCTCTGTGAAGTGACCTGGCACAGGAATAAACGCCTGGGCTCTGAATCATCTGTTTGGGGTTGCTGAAAGGAGGGCTGGCCCAGCTCCTGAGGGTGCAGCCCCTGTGCCAGCAGTGCCCAGGCTGCACCCAGGGCCAGCTGAGGCAGGAGGAGCTGCAGCCCCTCTGGACAGGCTGGAAATGCTGCTCTGAGCCCTGGGTCAGGAGGGAGAGGAGCCCAAACTCCAGTGCCAAGGGCTGCCAGAGCTCATGGAGGGGCTTTCTTCAGTCTGCAGGGAGAAGAACTTAAGGAAAGCCATGAATTGGGAGATTTAGAGTATCAAAGATCTGTGCTGCAGTTGGACAAATTTAACTCTTCATGCTCAAGAAAATAAAATCAGTGTCTCAAAGACTGAAACCTCAGCCATAATCCTATGGGTTTCCTTTTTGAGGACAGCAGTCAATGCTGTCAGGTGCTCAGGAGGTGGAGAAATGAAATCTTTTCAAAAGACCTGCTGTGGTTCAGAGTGACCAGGAAAGAAAATCAGGTTATTTCCCCTCACCATCTCATCATGGCTTAGGTTTTGTTTCTGAACAAAACCAGAAATGGACCAATAATCCTAAATAACGTGGGCTTGGTGTTGTTCTCTGAAGGTCTGTAGAGCACAACAGTGAACTTGAAATCAGGGCTTGGAAAATTAATTTTTAAATCTTCTTCTTTACCTCTCAGCAAGCTAATGCTTGGTATTACTCATTCACTTCCAGGCCTGCAGCTCTCAGTAAGATTAAAGATTTGCAGTAATACATTTATTTTTATTGTGCACCTATGACTGCTGCATTTTTTTCCCTGATAGTACATGGAGGGATGGAGTTAAATGAATCTACACTTCCAAAATCTCTTTAGATAACACTTGTACTTATTCCTGCCTTTCTTAGAAAAACGAGGTCCCTGCTGAAGCTGCAGAAATTATTCAGGCTTCTGTGTTTGCTGCCTGTGCTCCTGTTTGCTGTGCAGGTTTTGATAATGGCCCAAGTGTGGAGTGTCAGTGTGTCAGAGTCCTGTTCTCTGCAGTAAAACAGCAGGGCAGGAGGAGATGGGGCTCAGGGGGAGATGATGGGGCTCAGGTGAGATGATGGGGCTCAGATGAGATGGAGATGGGGCTCAGGGGGAGATGATGGGGCTCAGATGAGATGATGGGGCTCAGATGAGATGGAGATGGGGCTCAGGGGGAGATGATGGGGCTCAGGAGCAGGAGGTGGGGCTCAGGGGGAGATGATGGAGCTCAGGAGCAGATGGAGATGGGGCTCAGGAGGAGATGGGCTCAGGCTGTGCTGGGGAGGATTAGATTTGGGATCAGGAAAAACTTCTTCAGCCTAAGGGGTAAAACTACTGAGAACCACCTGGAGCTGTTCAGCTCAGGGCCCACAGCTGGCTCTGGGGCCCAAGCCCAGCAGCAGAGCTTTCTCCAAGTCCTGCACATTGCTGCCTCTGCAGATAAAGCCCTGTGCTCTCTAAAGGGATGCACATCCTCAGTCTAGGGCTGATGAGAACGGGGAATAATGACAATTGCTCACGATCCACTCCTTGCTGCTTTGCCACTGTGTGTGCTCGTTGGTGGGACAGTGTGCAGTGTTCAGCTCTGCCTCTCTGGCTGATTTTTGCCATGGTTTGTCCCAGCCATTCCTGCAGACTCGGGCCCTGTCCATCTGTTCCTCTTGGTCTGTGGGCTCCGCAGAGTCAAGGACCCTCTGTATTTGGTGGAAGCTTTCTCAGGTAAGTTCTGGCTGTTTGAACATTCTTGTTTGGCACTCAATGCATTCTTTTAATGTTGATAAGTTTGGCATGGGCTGTTTTGTTCATTGCAGGAAATATCATCATATATTTACATTTGAAAAAAGAAATTCTTATGTAACCATTGATCTGTTCAACACATTATTTCTGTGCCGTGTCTTTTCCATCCTGCTGGGAATAACAGAGCATTCAAATCAAAGCAATATTTGATGGTTTTGCTTGCTGAGAAAACTGTTTTGCTGTTACATGCAATATTGATGGAAGACAAAAGAAAAGATCGTCTACTTCAAAATAACTTTTTTATCTTGCTGTCCTGTGGCTGTTACATTGATTTGCATGTGTGCTAATTAATGCCATTGAAGCTGCAAACAAATTTTACCACCCATTGTTCTGGCTCAGTGCTCAGACTAGGCTGAAGTTTCCTCGTAGGCACAAAAGGGAATATTTTGTCAGGCTCTGTTTGTGTCTGCAAGAGGTTCAGGCATTCTGAGCTGCAAATTCAGCCTGCACTATTCAAGTGACTTTAATAACCCTTGAAGCCTTGTGATGCTGAGGAACAAGTGCAGTGGGGAGTGAGCTGCCCTGGAAGATTCTGGGTGTAAAAAGCAGCAGATGTCTCTTGTGCATATTCCTGAGTAATGATTGTAATGGCTGCAGTTACTTCCACACGTTCCTTGACACTGGAAAATAGTCAAGTAATTTTGGCTTCGTGGCCAGAATCGCTGCATTACACAGAGCATTGTTCTCTTGAGTGATTCAAAATTAATATCTGAGCTTAGTTAAATAACCCCTGAGTCAGAAGAGATTGCACGAAGCAGAAAGGCTAAATACTAACTTTCAGATATGCTAATATTTGAATTCTGAGGAGTAATGTGAGGGCTGAGCAGGGAATCTGGTGCACATTCAGTCTTTTAAGTAGCAATGCAATATTTGTCTAATTCTTCTTTAATCGTGGAGCTATTTATACAGATTAAAAAAGTAATAATTTTTATTAATAAAACAGTTGTTCCTCTTCTGTTTCAGACTGGCACAGAGAGGATCCCAGTGTCCATCTGGGCATTATTGGACCTGCAGTAAGTTGCAGCTGTAATTTTTATTTCTAAATATTTCCATTTACCTCATCTGAGATGCCTCAGCTCTCCTCCAAACTGAACCTGGCTCAGAGGATTTCTGTTAGAGATGAGAAGCTCCAAGCCCAGACCTTGTCAAAGCTGTTCCCACCAGGTCTGAGCTGGGGCAGGGCTTCAGTGGCCAGAGCTCACCAGCCCAGGAGTGAGAATAAAGGGGGAGAGTTCCACAGCCCAGGAGTGAGAATAAAGGGGGAGAGCTCCACAGTTCAGGGGTGCCAATAGAGGGGCACAGCTCCATAGCCCAGGGGTGCCAGTAAAGGGGGAGAGCTCCACAGTTCAGGGGTGCCAGTAAAGGGGGAGAGCTCCACAGTTCAGGGGTGCCAGTAAAGGGAGAGAGTTCCACAGTTCAGGGGTGCCAGTAAAGGGAGAGAGTTCCACAGTTCAGGGGTGCCAGTAGAGGGGCACAGCTCCACAGCCCAGGGGTGCCAGTAAAGGGCTCCTGCACTCCTGGGGGAGCAGCTGCCAGGCTTTTCCAGGAGCAGACACTGAGGCAGCCCAGCCTCTTCCTCACTGCTTCACTCCATCCCAGGGGGGAGTTCTGACCAGAAAAACCAGCAGAATACTTGGGTTTGACTCTTGGCCACTGTTGTTACACCTGTGGGGTTTTAGACACTCACAAACCTCTAAATTGTGTACTTTTGCAAATCAAACACTAGCAATGCCCATTTCAATAGGAATAACTTGGAAGTGAGCCTGCCAAATGTTTGGGAAGGCAGCAGTTGCTGTCCAGGAGATGTCTCCCCAGGCCCTGCTAATGAGGTTTTGGTGCTCCAGGTGCTGTTATCCCTGCTCCCACCTCTGTTCACATGCAGCACTGGGTCCTTGCTCATTCCAGCTGCGCTCTGGTGCCATTGCTGGGCTCAGACACAATTCACAGCTGCCAGCAGGTGCAAAAGGAGGCTCAGCTCCTGTCTGGCACCAGCAGCAGGGACAGGGCTGGAGCTCACCAACCCAGCCCAGCTCCTTTTCCAGTCAGAACCTCAGAGCACTAAAGCCTGGGATAAACTGGGGGGTTTTATACATCCCCATCTCAGAATAATCCCAAAGTTCTGCCTCTGTCCTGACTCTTCTGCTTCTGTGTGCTGCCTGTGGAACTTTGTGCTGAAGTTGCAGAGGTAATTGCAGGGCTTTTGAGAAGGAAATCAGAGATCCTGCAGCACAGGGCTGGAAAAGGCAGCCTGAAGCCCTGGTTCAAGCAGGGAAAGGGTCTGAGGAGGCAGCTGTGTCCTGTGAAACAAACTCTCTGCTGCTTGAAGGAGGCTGAAAGCTTCCCTGGCTCATCTGGGTAATGTGCTCCCTCTGTATCAGTCTCATCTCTGATTCATCCCCACATCAGCCTGAAAACTTGCAGGCAATTTCTTTATGAAAAAAACAAATACAGGCTCAATAGGCAAATAGGAATCTCTATATTTTCTCATTCAGTTTTATTCTTTGCAAATTTGGGGACATAGGATTTTATTGTTAAAAGCTGTTGTTACATTTTTATTTGATCTGGGCTTTTTCCCACGCTAACACACAAAATGATTGGGAAGTGAACTGCTGTGGAAGGCAGATCTGGAGCAGGTGTAATGAAGCTGTGCTTTAGAGTCAAAAGATGCACTTGCTGCCTCCAGTGAGGATTTTATAAACATTTCAGTCGTCTTTTTAAATGTGCTTCACTTTTTCACAAGCTAATGAGTTTGCAGACCAGAAATAGCCCAGTGGCAGGGCACAGGCTGCATCAAGGGCTGAACCTCCTTAAAACATTTTCGAGCATATTTCTCTCCTGGAACCAAAATATTGCTGAAGGAGAAAAATCCATCTCAGCTCTATTGGTATTTAGCTGTACTCTTCTTATTCACATTGCTTCTCAAACCACAAAAATCTTAAGAAAATCAGTGCCACCATCTATGAAGCATGTAATTTTTATTGTGAATATTAAAAGCCCGTACAGTAAGAGTATATTAATTAAGAAGAGAAAGAACAAAGGCCCCCACTCTATTTTCTGCTGTACTTCCATGAGATGATCTCTTTGCTGCCATAAGATTATATTCTGTTCCCTGGATTTTCTATGCCTGATTGTCTCAGGTGGTGCACTTGAGGTAATGTTGCAGGACTGAGGCCTGTGTTATGTAAAACTTTCTCCATTTGTCTCCACTTCCAGCTTTCCTTTTGTTCATTCCTATCATGAAATCTGGAACAGCAGCTAATTTTCAGCAGCTCCAGATTCCAAGAATAGGAGCTTATGAAACTTAAAAAAATTAAAAAGTTAAGGCCACAAAGCTTTAAAGTTTTGTTTAAAGCATTCAGCTTCTTCTCAGAGCTCCTTTTGGGTTTTTTACCCATGACAGTTATTTACTGGGGGTTAGAATTATGTGTTTATTATTTACTGGGGTTGGGAATTTTGTGTTTGTTATTTACTGGGGTTAGAATTTTGTGTTTGTTATTTACTGGGGTTGGGAATTCTGTGTTTATTATTTACTGGGGATTAGAATTTTGTAATTGTTATTTACTGGGGATTAGAATTTTGTGTTTATTAGATTTCCAACGAGTCTTTCTGCCAGAGCATGTGAGCAGCATCCCTGTGAGTGTCTCAGTTGCAGCCAGGCTGCTTCCTGAGCCCTCTGGAGCCCATTTTTACTCAGTGAGTACAGGGACAGTCCCTGGGCACTTCACCCACCAGGAGCTGTCACACCAGGCCTTTGCCACAACTGAGTAACAGATCTGTGGGATGATTTTAAAGCTCAGCATTTCAAGTACTTTAGATGAAAATGTGCTAAGCTTTGTTTATTCCTCTGGGTGTTTCCAACATGAGCTGCAGTGCCACTGACCTCTGTGTGTGCTCCCATCCAGGTTGATCCCCTTTATACCAGTGAAGTTAAGGAGAGAGTTCAGAGGTAAGGAGCTGATGTTAAACCTGCTCTGTGCTGAAGGCTGGCTGCCCCTTTTAAACCCTGTGAATACAACTGAGGGTCCGTGCACAGCTCTGGGACTGACAGACTGACAGGCTGTTGGGGTCCTTTGGCAGGGAGCAGCCTCAGACCAGGAGTTGCAGGCACTGACAGTTTTGGGATGAGCAGTGTGCTGATGGTTTGGGTTAATCCCATCTGACTGACTCTGGTTTGTGTTCATTACTGCCAGAGCCGTGGGAGGGTTTGGGTGGCTGCAGCATCCCCAGTCCCACCCTGCCAGGCAGGCAGGGCAGCTCTGAGCCCTGTGCAGGCTCAGAGGGGTGGCAGGTCCCAGTGCCCCTCTCTGGGGTTCCACCCCTCAGGGCTCCCCTCTCTGTGTGGCTGCAGGGCCCCCGGGGTGCACGTGCTGCAGGAGCTGCCCCAGCCGGAGCTGCACGCTGCCCTGCGGAGCTGCCTGGCCCTGGTGAACAGCTCCAGCTCCGAGGGCATGTCTGCTGCCATCCTGGAGGTAAGGCACCTTCCTGGGCTCAGCCTGAGCCTCACCCCAGCCTGGAACACCTTCTGTCAACCTCCTATGGACACATTTCAAAGCTACTGAAGGCACAATTTAAATATTTCTTTTTTCAAGTGTTAGCAATTGAGGTTTTCTTCCCTTGAACTGACAGTTTGTTATGCTTTCTCTATTTATTTTTAAAGGATAGAAGGTAATTTTATCAATCCTGCTAAATTAACGACGCAGACCTGAGATAGAAATCATTCTGATTTCCTGGAGTTGTCACTAAGCTTGATTCAACACCCACTTCCTTATAATGCTGCTAGAATGGACTTTCATTTATTTTTACATCCCTTCAAAAAGCAATCTAAGAGCTGTATTTGGTTATTTAATTCTGAAATGATTAATGAATGAATGACACGCTCAGTTAATCCTTTTGCCATCAGTATTGAAAATTAATAACCAGTTTTATTTCCTACCTGTCAAAGTAGGGCACTGCTTAGTATCAAGTGCTTTCTCAGAAAAAAATAAGTGCACTTGAAGTGGAAGTTCTTTGGGCAGATGCCTTTCATGATTCCATTTGTTTGGTGGGTGCTGAACGTTGGTTCATCATGAGCACAGAGATTATTGCACCATTTGTATGTGGTTATGGAATGTAAATGAGCCTCCATTTCTGTTTTACTGAGTTGCATTTCCAGCATTTCCACTCATCTGAGAGTGCTCAGGAGTAAGAACCAAGGGAGCATCACAGGAGTGAGGCAGGGCAGGTGCTGGTGGGACAGCACAGTGCATTTCCAGCATTTCCAACATGCCCTGCTCAGAGGTGGCAGCTGCTCCTGCACAGCAGTTCCTGCCTGTGACATGTCCCAGCCTGGGGCTGTGTCAGGCCAGGCAGGCTGGGGTGCAGCTGCAGAGCCCTGACCCCAGTGGGGTTCTGTCACCTCCTCCTCACCAGCTCCAGGCTCCCCTCAGGGCTGTCACAGAGCACTTGACCAAAACTCACCCTGATTCATTTGCCCGGAGTGCCAGGGGTGAGACAGGAGCCAGGGGAGCCAGCAGGGCTCTGGGGAGACACAGCAGAGCTGTGAGCTGGGTCTGGTACAAACTGTGCAGGCTCAGGGCTGGCAGGACACTGGGGCAGGTTCCAAAGGGTTTGGCTTTGTGTTTGTTCAGGGGGATTTGAGACAGGCTGATAAAACACCTGCTGGGAACACCTCTCTCTCCCAGGAGTGGCAGTCCTGGACAGTGAATTCTTTCCTGGGATAGCCAGCAGCAGGAAGGGCCATCTGCTGAGGTCCTGTGAGATAATAAGGCAGAAAACTCTGCATAAAACTCTTCTGGTCCTAGGCTGGAGAAAACAGGCTGGAGTTTGGAAATGCAACTCTCATTGTCCTCAAAGTTCAGCATTTAACAAGGTCATGAATCTGTAAACAGTATTTCAGAGAGAGATAAATATATAATAGATAAATGAGATAAATGTCTAATCCCATCTATCCCACCTGCCTCGAGGTAGGAGAGCCAGGAGCCATCGCTAATGACTCTGTCAGCTGGCTCTGAGATCTCAGATCTGACTGGAACTGATCTGCTTGTGTTTGGCATTTGAAGAGGAGAAAACAAAACATTAGAGCAGGCATTAAAAATGCATCTCTTGCTCTGAGAGCCCGGAGTTGTGCAGGTTCCTGGGCACAGGGGGTGGGAAGGGCTGCACTGCTGGAAGGTTTCTGTGCTCCCTCTGCTCCTGCTGACAGCAGGGTTTGCACTCCAGCACCATTCCCTCTCCCTGTGCTCTCAGGAACGCTCCAGCTGCTGGGAACATCATTGCATTCTCGTGCTTTTACCAACAAGAAGCCAATTTGAAGTGGTAGAAAAGGAGGCTGGACAGGCTCTGCTGTGCTGGGAGGCACAATAATCCACTCTTGGCCCACATGTGCAGCACCAGCAGTGTGGAATGACAGCCAGAGCAAGCTATAAACCACCAGAGATGAGGGGATGTTCTAAAGCAGTAAAATGGAAGAGCCAACAAGAAGCTGCATGTGCTAGAAGGAAGGAAATGAGAGACAGTGCAGGAGACAGAGTGCTAAACAAACCCTGCCTCTGCTCTGTCAGCCCTGGATTGCTGGGTGGAGATGCTTACAGGGGAACGTCCCCACAGCTTCAATTTCCACCCTGCATCCTCCTGCAGGAGCAGCAAAACACATTTGCACTCAAAATAATGTAACAAAACAGATGGCCAGTGGACTGAAATGTTGTTTGATGCTATTATTCCTGGAAGCTAGGTCAGTAAATTATACATCTTTTCAACAATGCAAATGGTTCTTTTTACTGCTTGGAAATAGTCTAAGTATCTAAATTACATTTGAAGCCACTTCTTGCAGTAATTATTTACAGCCCAATCCATTTGGTTAGGGCCAGTGGCATAAAGGCAGCCCTGCATCTGAAGTCTTTGGCCATCTGTTCTGCCTTCAGTAGCTGGAACTCACTGGTACCTGTGCATTTGGGGACCTGAAGATTTTCTTGTGTGGCAGTTCCTGCCCTCCAAGTCTGAGACAGAACAAATATCTTTCCCTTTAGAGTTTGGAAATGACAGAAAATTAAATATAAACTTCAATCAGTCATGAGCTCTGTAGCTTCATGAATGTGTCTGAATGACCCCAGATAATCTGGCAGTTTCTGACACAAAGTGTAGAAGAGTTTTTATCATTAAGGGCTGTTATTTTTAGCACTGGCTGCTGCAAAGCAGATGTTTGTGCCAGGGCTATGGAAATGCTATGGTCAGACTAATACACCTGCAGTGGTGATTTAAACAGTGCTTTTCTTGGGTACTTTAAATTATTAAAATGTGTTGCTAAGTCCCAGCAGTCCCTTCCTGTACCTTATCAGCCTGGGTGTTTGTATGAAACAGACTGAAGATTTGGGGGAGGGAATTTCTTCCTCATTTGACACTGTGCTAATTACACCAAATGAATATTTCTGCTTTTCTGTCAGTGCATCTCCAGACTGCCCAGCTGATCCACAGTGATTGAAGCTCAGACCCAGAGCAGCAGAGCCGAGTGCCAGGGTTTGCACACCTCAGAGCTGAGCCTTGGCAGAGCTCTCTGGGGAAGGGTATTTTTCAGTTAAAAATCTGGAGAGGTGGGAAAGAAGTTTGGGTTGTTGTTTGTGCTTTTCTTATTAAAATTGCCATTGTTAGCACCTCAAAACCCAGGAATCCTTACAAACTGTTGTTTCCCTTTTTAATATTCCTCCAGGCAATGGATTTAGAAATTCCAGTGCTGGCAAGGAACATTCCTGGGAATGCAGCAATAATAAAGCACAAGGAAACAGGGCTGCTGTTTTCAAGTCCCCAGGTAAGCACAGGCAGACCTCTGGGCTCCCTTCCTGTCCTGTGTGGCTCGGATCCTGCTCCTGGGAGCCGCCTCTGCAGTTCAGGGAGCTCGGACTAGGTGTCAGCCTTGCTGAAGGGTTTGGGAGCTGCTCCCAGGCACTTGTGGCTCTGGGCTTTGGAGCTCCCAACCAAACCCTGCAGGAGATGCTCTGCCTGTCTCAGAGCTCCCTTCAGTAATAACTGCAGCAGGAACTTGTGTCAGACGAGCTGGAGCTCGCCAGGAGAATGAGCTGCAGTTTCAGATGACACATTTTCTGTAATTTCTAGCAGGCAGTGTTAATGTAAAAGTGTATTTTTAGAGGCAAGATATTGCTCAGTCAGAGAAATTAACGATAAAATTAAGCAAAGTGTTAGGATGAAGTCTCAGGGAAGTTAAGTAAGAGTGGGAAGAGAGGGAACACTACCCATATTTAAATGCTGGAAATTTTCATTTCACCATATTTTCCTGCATTAGGGCTTTGCTGTTACATATTCATGTATGCCATGGAAAATGACTCTCAGAAAAAGATTCCCTCAGAGTTTTATCCAACTCAAGATTTAAAAAATGTACTAGAATTCACCATCTGATAATTTTGCAAAGTAGAGAACATATATTTATTTACTTTGTGGACTGTGTGATTAATGCATCCTATTAAGTTGTGTTTCTGGAAAGTGAATCCTCCTGGTTGATTTTGAAGATTTTAATAGAAAAACTCAGAGGCTGGAAATGGTCAGGAAAGCCCTTGTTTGCAGGGGAATGCCTAATCCCACTGCAGAGTTGCTGAGAAGTTGCTTCATGCAGAGGAGCTCAGAATGCCAAGCCTCAGCACTCAGGGTTTGGAGATAAAGCAACCCTTTACTCGTGCTCTTTATCTCCCCAAACCATATCAAATACAGTCTTTAAGCCACTGCACACAGTCTGCCAGAGGTTGAGGGTCACATTAGATCAAAGAAATGCAATTAAGTTTGAAGACATTTTAATTGTTGGGACAAGGGACAGTGCCCATGGCACTTAGAATGCAACCTCAGAAGATTGGTCTGAGTGAGCTGGGACTGGAAAACATTCTGGTAAGAAGTTTTTGGGTTTTTTTAACTTTGATTACTTTACACATGAAGTATCTTTTCTGCTGTGCCCTCAGATGCATCAAGTTAGTGAGGAAAAAGCCTTTAATCTACATAAGATTAAACTGTGTCCTGGTGCTTGGGAGAATCTGTCTCTGGCTGGAAGAATCTGGGCCACCAAAGCTGAGGAAGGTTTGCTGGGTTAGAAAAGGAATTTTCCTTGCTAAGTGGTGGATCCTGTGTGGTTGTGAGGACACAGCTGGGCCACAGCTCAGGAGTGGAAAGCATTGCTTCTTTCCAGTTGTTTCTGATCTGAGGAGGCTGTGCAGTACCTTGGGTAGGAGCAGTTGTCCTGCTGTCTTTTGAAAGCCAAATTAGAGGGATATTAATTGACCATTATGCAATGAGAGTTGTTTTAAATGGTGAGTGCTGCTGGCTTTTCTTGCTGGAAGTGAGCTTTTGTGGCTTCCAGGCCAGTAGGAAATGTTGTGTCTGGTGTAGCCATCCTTAACCATTTGCATTTGGCTGGAAATGGCAGAAGCCCTGGCAGTCCCAGCACTCAGGTGGAAACAGTTAATGTGGAGGGAAAGCCCTGGAACGTTTTGTTCCTGACTCTCCATCATTTGTGCACATTACTGTGCACATCACTTTGAAATCATGGGCTGATCCTGCTGCTGCTTGAATTTGCAAGTTTATGGAATATTTGACACTGAGTTAATGGGACCTGAAGTAAAAAAAGTAAGAGATAAGAACGGGGCAATAAATAATGCAAAACTGTGTTAAAAGGGAAGACACAAGAAGTTATTCTGCAGGCTGGGTTTCAGAATTATCTCTTCCCTGTCTGTAAAAGCTCTCAGAAGGACCTAAAGAAAGAGAAGGAGGCAAACAAGCTTCCAAGGCACTGAGAAGGGACAGAGCTTTGAGGGCTGGGAGCAGCAGCAGCTCTGCTGTGCCATGGAGCTTTCCTGTGCCCCCACGGGCAGCACACAGCCCAGGGCTGCAGAGCAGACAGCTCTGAGCTGGGGCAGTGCCAGCACTCAGCTCTCACCCAGCAGCCCTGGGGCACCTGGGCCCCACCTGCCCCAGGTACCTCTGCACTGCCTGCACTCCTGGCCTCTGCCTCCCTGGGGCCAGGGCTGCTCTTTGACAATCCCCTTCTTCTGTCTGCTCAGGCTGCTCTGAACTGCTTGAATTGCAGACTTACTTGCATTATATAAATAATATATTAACCATGCATCTTATTTTCATTATGTGTGAGCTGTGGCACCAGTGCAGCTCTCGTGGTAATGGAGGAATTATTCACCCTTTTTTACTCAGTGCACTCATTTGCCAGCTTTTATCTCCTGGGTACCTGTGTTTCTGTGTCTCTGCAAAATATCAGACAGGATTTATTTGAGGTACCACGCAGAGGAGTTGACATTTTCTTTAGGGATGATTGGTCAATTTACAGGAGAACACTGTGTTATGGATGTTGCTGTTGAGGAAGGCCGGTGTTTGTGTGGAGCTCTGCCATGGAAAGGGCACTGGGAGAGCTGCTGCAGGACAGGAGATGATTTGCTCCCATGTCTCTGGGTTGTGACTCACAGCTGAGCCTCGGCTCTCACCGTGTTTTGCTGCCACCTGCACATTCATTATCCCCCTCCTGGGGGGGAATCGAGGTTTGCTCAAGTGTGGATGGCCCCAGGTAGAAAGCCAGGCTATAGATCACCTCCTTCACTGGGGCTGCTGCAAGTCATGCCCTCAGCTTCTACAGCTGAAAGGCCATTTGTGGATGTGACCCCTCTTTCACCAAAACTGAAGCTACAACAAAATAGGGGAGTGCATAAATATCTGTGCAAGTATCCCAGCCACAGCAGAACAGCTGCTGGAGATGTGATCCCTCCCTGGAATCACTTCAGGTGTCACAGGCTTCTGGAAAAGCGAGAGGGAATGCTGCATTTCCTGGAAGGGCTCAGGGCTGGGCATGTCTGCCTGCTCAGGTCCAGCCTCAGCACAAGCCCACAGCTGAAATGCAAGTCCCTTGTAGTGGGGAGACACCTGGAAAATGGAGTTACTGCTGGAAACAGGCAAGCTGCTCCAAGGGTAAAAGCCAGAGAGGTCACAGGGAATGTTCCCACTGCTTCCAGGGGGATGCAGGTCCCACTGGAGCAGGAGGAGGAGGATAAAACTGGCAACTCCTTACTCGCCACCCCCTGGGATTTTTCCATTTGCTTTTTCTCTCTCCTGCATTTTCTCAAATTTTGTGCTCTGGACTCAGTTTGGCATTTTTTCCTGAAATTATCTTCAGCCCTAAGTATTGTAACTGTGAATAAGGATCTCATTTCTTCTATCATTTACATGTTTCCAAGTTTTTGTCCTCCATATCCACAATTTAAAAGAATGCTAATAGGACTACCTGTCAAGAAATGTTACATTGCTGCTTCTGCTCTTAGGTAATTTACATAAATTACTTTTAAACATTACTTTAAATAAAATCCTCCACAGGAGCATAAAATTCAAGTTGGGGATGTGGTTCAGTGGGAACAGTATTTGTTACTGTGACTTTCCATGCAACTGGATGAAGCCAGCAGAAGTCAGGTGAGACTTTCCCACTTCCCTGTGGTGTCTGTGGAGCTGGGTCAGCTCTGACAGACACAGAATCCCCCAGGGAAGGGGCTGAAATCCCAGTTAGACCAGCCCAGGCAGCTCCCCCAGCTCAGCAGCAGCACGGCTCTGATGTACAAGAAGGGGGCATTGCTCACTTGTGTGCATGAAAATCTCCTTATTCTCTCACCTGGCTACAAACCTTTGCCCACAAGGGCTCTGTGGCTCTGACTGTTTCACTTCCCTGCTGGTGGTGTGGGCAGGCAGAGCCCAGCAGGGCTCATCCCCTGCTCAGGGATTTCCCCAGCAGCGTGCCCAGGGTCACACTGCACTGTGCATTGTGCACTGCTGCAGCAAAGCTCAGCCAAAAAATCCAGAGTTCAGCCAAAGATTTCATAGCTGTGGAGGTCTTTAGGCAGTCTGTGTTCTCAAGGATGGTTGTCTCCCTACCCTGATGCTGATGTGAACTCTGCTCTCAGCTGGGCTGTCTCCCTGCACAGCTGCCAGGCTGTAAATAATGGATCTGCTCCTCCATCCTCTCTGCCCGTCCCCATGCCCTGCTCTGCACTGCCCATTGTGTGCTAACACATCATCTTCATTTCCCACTGACACCAGAGCTGCTCCTGGGCTGAACCAGGCCCTGCTCTGCACACACCTGAGCACATTTGCAATCAAGCTGAAGCATTGGAGGTTGTCTCCTGATGGGGAATTAGAGCAGCTGCTCAGAACAGATTAGTTCAGACATCAGACCTCCCTTCACGTGTCTGAAGATCACAGTTTCTCTTGCCTGGAGTAAATGAGAGGCAGAGGAGCAGGCAGAGGACAGTTGTGATCTCTGAGCTCTGGGATGTTGCCCAGTGAAGTTCAAGGGAGTAGGTGGGGTTTTTTTGGTGTTTGTTGAGCTAACCCTGCTGTGTCTGTACCTGCCCAGGTGCTGCATCCTGCTCCTACCTTACACTGTTTGTGTTGGGACTTTCTTAGCCTTACCAAACACTCACTGGAGGTGCAGCAGCAATGAGGTAAAAGCTGAGCTGAGCTCAAACATCTGATGTTGTTCTCCTTGCAGAACAGGCAATTCATTTCTAACCAGCCTGGCTTTCCACCATTGGGTAGGCAGACAATTTTTGTGTCATTAAATGTGAATTGTCTTTGATTTTTAATGTCTTAGTTGGTGGGCTGTGTAAAATAATAACTTTATAAATAAAGTATGGTACTTGACCTTGCAAAAGGACTTAGGACATCCTCATATATTGGCTCACAGTTGGCCATACCAGCTATTGCAGTATCATTAGGACCTTTGCAAAGAAATTTTAACTGATTCTTCTTTTCACCTTTTTTAGGAGTTTGTTGCGCTGTCCAAGAGTTTGATGAATGACCCCATTCTGGAAAAGGAAATTGTGACCAGGGCCAAAGACTACGTGAAGAAGCATCACTCCTGGGAGGGGGAAAGGAAAACCTACCAGAACCTTGTGCAGAGACTCCAGTGACTTGGCAGGCTCCAGCTGAGAGCAGCAGAGCACTCCAGCGCTGGGAATGGGATCAGGTTTGGGGTTCCTTGGGTCCTTTCCAGACAAACAGCCAGGAGCAGAGCTGCTGCAGCCCAGGCAGGCTGAGTTTGGGGCAGCAGGAGCAGGCAGCCCTGGAGGTGCCAGGCATTGCTGCACTCCTGGCACATCACAGGGAACGTTCTGCATCCCTGCAGCACAGCTCCCTCCCAGTGCCAGCCCCTGGCCACAGCAGCTGCACACACACACACACACACACACACCTGCTGAAGGGCAGGCTGCACAAGCAGAGGATAAATTCTGGACAGCAGAGCCTCCTCCAGGGCCCCTGAGGCAGCCAGGGCTGTTCTGTGCTGAGCCCTGAGCCCCTCCTGAGCATCCCAGCTCTCCTGAGCCTGCATTCTGCCCCTGGGACCAGGGCAGGACCTCGGCCCAGGTGCCAGAGCTGTGCCAGAGATGCTTTGTTACATAAACTACCTCTTGCTTTGCCAGTTCCTTTGGTACCTCTGTGATTTACTTATTTATTGAAAGATTTATGAGGCCTGTAAAAAGGGATGGGGGTGGAGGCATTTTCAGTTTACTGTGTGTTTGGTACTGTTTGTTCTTAGTTGTGGCTTTTCAGGATGTGTTTCAATGCAGTGCAGCAGCCTTGTCTGAAAGTGAGCCTGATCTCTGCCTAAAGTCCACACTGCTCATCCCTGTCAGCCCAGGGATCATGGACAGATCTTTGAGTCTGTAATTGGTCATCCAAGGACTTGCATCCAGAGGAAAAACCAAGAAAAGAGGGGCATATTTGTAATTACTTGTTCTTAGGAACCTGTTTGCTTTGTATGGTCTCGAGCCTGCCCCAAGGACAGCTTGGGAAATGTTTTCTGTTGATCCAGTGGCTGTTGTGTCAGATGTTTCTTTGTATTAATGAAGTTCACAGTGTGTTTTAAGCTTTCCTCTCTATTTTTGATGTTTTGCAAGGTTCTGGTACAGTAAACAAGAAAGCAGTTTGAATGCTGTATATTGATTTCTCCCCAGTTCCCTCCTTGTTTTGTGCTGGGGCTGCTCAGCACTTCAGCAGCAGCCCCCAAGGGCAAAGGCAGCCTGATTTAAAGCCCAGCCCTGCTGCACTGCCCTCTGAGCACATTCTCCTGCCTGTCCCTGGAGGCAGCAGGCAGCCCTGGCAGGCTGGGGTGAGCGGGAAGCTGGGTGTCCATCTGTCCAGCTGGGGGTTCCTGGTGCCCAGGAGGGCTCTTGGCCACTGCACACACTGCAGGGGGAACCTCTGCAGCTCCTGTGGATTTCCAGCACCACTATGGCAGGGGACCTTCACAGGGGATAAAAAAGGACTTTTCCAACTAACTGAGCCAACTTGGGGGGGTCCTGCTCCTCAAAACCTCTCAGAGATCTCTGCCAGCTCCTTTCTGATGCCCTGCCTGACTGGCTTTGGTCCTCAGCCATCCCCCTCCCCTTCCAATAGAATTGGTTGCCTTCTGAGAAAAACAGGTTTTTAAAAGCAAGTAAACAAATCCACAATGTGGCATAGAAGCCTAAGCACCGAGCTGATGGTAAGTGATTAGGAATAGTAATGATCAGAAAGCTTTTTCTGCAGCCTGATACATTTATTACTGAGCTTCAACTATAAATATATTGATCTGAAATTTGTGCTATTCCCAGCAAAACAAAATATGTTCAAGTGAGAAATTCTGCTACACCCTCAGAATGTAATTAACATATGATTTTTCAGGCTGTATTTAATCTCTAACTATGAGATGTGCATCTGGGAAGCAGCATGCTCATTTGCATGTGGTACCAGTGGCAGGAGCACAAACAGCCCCTCTGCAAGGGAGGCAGGGAGGAAATCCAGGAGCCAGCCCAGGCTGTGCTTTGGGAGCCTGTGAGGCCCCAGAGGAGGCAGCACTCCCCAGGCAGGGCTCTGAGCTCTGGCACATCCATCACAGGCTCTGCTCCCCCAGCAAGCCTGGCCAGCAACTGCAGGAATTTCATCATCATAAACTGCGCCCGGATTTATGGGTTGCATTTCACCCAGTCTTGTGTTCCAGGCCTATAAATATTCAATGAGTCTTGTAAGTCCTTGTAAGGAAAATATGAGACCCATGCAAGCAGTTTTGGGTGTAATTATCTTTGCAGCAACTTCACTCAAATGATTTTATAGGTAAGAATAATCCTTTTGTTGTCCTGCAGCCCTAATTACAGTATTTATCTTCCCCTTCAAAGCCCCACTCCTACCCAGGCAGCTTTTGAAGCAAAGCACACCTCGATGGGATGCAGCTACAGCTCCAAAAATAGCACTGGTTCTGGTTGCAGGGAAAAGCCTCCATTGTGCATCCACCCCACGGCCACTTCTGTATTCCAGGACCTTGAAACGTACTGTTAATTAATCTCATGGAGTGCATTTTGTTTTGCAATAACTCTGCCACTGAGTCCCTGGGAATGGAGCTGTACAAGGGTGCCACGGTGCTGTTCCCCTCCTGGGGACAGCCCCAGCCCTGGAATGAGGATTTCACTTGAATTATCCTGAAGCACTCCCATCCCAGTTTCCAGGCACACCTTCCCCAGCAGCCTGCCCTAGGGACCCTCAGGCTGGGCTGAGCCAGCTTTGGGCTGCTGACCATGGGGTTTCCATTTCCAGAGCCCCAGAGCTCAGCCTGGCCACAGGCAGCTGCTTTCAAGGTTTGCTAGAGCCAGATCAGGACTTAAATGGGAAAGAAAAACATTAAAATGTATTTGGGGGGATTTAAAAGTATTTGTGCCTCTTCTGCAAATCACTGGCCATCAATTTGTCCCAGTATTACCCAAATGCTCCCTTTAGGATTAATAAATGCACAGGCACTTCAGTGTTCATTTCCAATGCATTTTCTCCTGTCTCTTGGGCTCATAACTCCTTCTGCCCCTTTCTCCCCTCAGTCTTTTTAATCTTCAGGTCAGGAATCACTCCCCATGAAAATAAAGAAACAGTTTTGTCAAAGGCTTGTCAGAGGAGATGGGTGCTTCCATGTGGAATTCAGTCATTTAATGGCTCAGTGGGATCTCAGCATTTTTTTTCATTAAGTTGTCCAAAGTAATTTCATCACTCCAGAATTTATTTCACTTCCACCCTCCCTTGCCTGCTTGGTCCCAGCCCAGTTCCTTTCATGTTTGCAACTCAAACCTGGTGTAAGAGCAGCCCTGTCCTGTCCCAGAGCTCCTCAGGCCCTTTAATTCTGGCACAGAGCAAAACCCTCCCTTCCAGGGCCTTCATTGCACTGGGATTTTACAGAAAGCAGCAGCTGCTTATTAAAATGAAAAGTCTCACAATATAGGAGCAAACTGTAGTAAAAACCACGACTCCTAAAGTTTTAAGAAACAGTTTACATTTTCCAAAGGGGTGGGTAATCATCTGCAATTTAATTCTCTCTACATGAAGCATATTTTCACCAAGTAATTATTCCATCTCATTCCTATGACATCTCTTTTAAGTAGCAAATATGGAGGGCACTTCAAATCTCGCATCCTTTCCAGAAAATGCAGGCCAGCATTTTTGTCCAGAGCCTGAAAAAATGACCCTAGAAATTCAATTTCCCCAGAGCATCGCCATTAAGCTAATTTAAAACATGTGCTTGAAATTAAACAATACATTTTAATTAGACCAGCAGAGAACATCTGGGCACTGAGAAATCAAAGTTGTGGGCACCTGACCTGAGAGAGCATTCACCCCCCTGGGCACCCTTTAACCCTTCCTGCTCCAGAGCAAGCCCTGGCACCCCTTTGATGATATTTTAATGTGCTTCTTACACACAATTCCTATTTCTGTGCACTTCAAACCTGCTCAAGAAAGCCCAGCCACAAGTATAACCTTGCCAGACAGAGGTCACTTATTTCATTTGTCTGATTCAGTCAAGTTTCATCACTCATTGAAACTAAATGCTCCTCTACTGCTTCGAAAATGAATCCCTGCCCCTGAAAAGTCCCACTGTTATTTCAGTGGCTTTAACAAAGTGAACTGAGTTACCAGAGCTCCAATTTAACCTGAGCAACACAGCAAAAGCTCACAGCCTGAGTGTGTGCTTTGCCATCCTTACAGCTCCCAGCTTCTTCCCAGTTTGGTTGTTTATTTTTGCTTTTAAAACCAGGTTTAGGTAAGAATTCACTGTAAAAATTCCATCAGTCCTGCTTGTCCCAGCCTTGGCAGCTTGCACTGCCCACCTGCCCCAGCTCCAGGCTGCCTCGGGCCAGGATGGTTTCAGAGGCAGAAATCTGCACCTTTTTCTGTGTGACAGCACAGCACAGCCAGGGGCAATGCACAGTTTGATTAATGCCCATTTTCTGGAGCAGGAACATCAGTGCTCCATTCTGAGCATCCATCCTCCCCTGACACCCCTTCCCTGTTCCCATCTCTGTGAGCCCAGCTCTGCTCCCTGGGCAGCTCTAGAGCCCCGCTCAGAGCCTGCAGTCAGGCTGGTTGTGCTCAGCCTCCTCCTGCCTGCATCTCACCCTGCAGCCCTGGAGCTGCTCCCAAGGCCCCTGGAGCTCTGTCTGTCCGTCTGTCACCTGCTGCATGCTCAGTCCCTGCTCAGCTCTGTCTGTCCGTCTGTCACCTGCTGCATGCTCAGTCCCTGCTCAGCTCTGTCTGTCCGTCTGTCACCTGCTGCATGCTCAGTCCCTGCTCAGCTCTGTCTGTCACCTGCTGCATGCTCAGTCCCTGCTCAGCTCTGTGTGTCTGTCTGTCACCTGCTGCATGCTCAGTCCCTGCTCAGCTCTGTGTGTCTGTCTGTCACCTGCTGCATGCTCAGTCCCTGCTCAGCTCTGTCTGTCACCTGCTGCATGCTCAGTCCCTGCTCAGCTCTGTCTGTCCGTCTGTCACCTGCTGCATGCTCAGTCCCTGCGCCCCAGCTCCATCAGAGCCCTGTTCTGTCCCTCCCACAGCTCACACCTTTGTCCTGCTCAGCAGCAGAGGGAACAGAGCAGCAGGACGTGCTCAGGGCAGGCTCCCAGGAGTGCTCAGGTGATGCTGTCCCCCAGGGAACCCTCCTGGCCAGGGCAGCCCCACAGCCCCAGGGCAGCTCTGGGCTCCCTTTGCAGGCAAACCCAAAGATGAAACCGCCCAGGAGCAGCCTGGCCCTGCAGGGCTGGGAGTCACAACAGGTCCAGTGGCACCTCCCTGCAGTGTCCCTGGGCCACCTGATGTGGAACAGCCCCTGCTCCAGTGCCACACTCACAAACACTGCCCTGCACACCCATCAGTGTGCCTTCACACTGCAAGGTGCTGGGAAAACTGAAATTTAATCATGGGCAGCAGGAAAAAAAAAAAAAAAAGGCTGGAGATGAGGCTGGCCCTTGTGTGCTGCCCTTTCAGGAGCTGTCACAGCACAGAGATGCTCCTCTCCCCTTCCTGGTGCTGCTGGCAGTGCACTCTGCCTCCTGCCAGCCTTTTGGGAATGCCAGGAGTGCCCCAGAGTTACCTGTGTGAGGAAGGGCAGAAACCTCACCTCCCCCCCGAGGAGGATCAGGTGCCCCCTCCTGGGTGCTGGGGAGGCTTTAAAAGCAAATTGCAGCACGATATTTGCTGGGGAAGACTGGGGAATCTGGTGTGCTAGTGGGAAGGATTTGTGCAGCAGCTCTGCTTTAGAAAGTTAGACAAAGTAAGTCAGATTATTCCTCAGGGAATAAAATAATTTAAAAAATCATTTTAAAAAATATGTTTTATATATAAATATGATAAAATAATAAAAAATAATAAAACTTTGAGCCATTAAGGACTGAGCAAGATAAACTTATTTGAAAGAAAACCTTGCTGCTTCATGTGCTGGGAGGGGGGAGAAAAGAGAGGCCCTTGATATAAGTGCACTCTGAGCTCCTCCAGGGACTGGGCACAGCTGCCCCACAGCTGCAGCCCCAGTGCCACAGGCAGCAGATGAACCCCACTGAGTACTGGATGCCACTGCAGGTGCCCCTTCTGCCCCACGATTCTGGGACACAGCAGTTCCCCTGGCACCAGTGCCAGTGAATGGAGAGTACATCCTGGCTGAGAGCCTCAGCAAACACACCCTGACAATGAGCACAAATCACATTGCTGCAGCACTCTCAAGGAGCTGGTAAAAATAATATTTTAATCAAATAACTCAGCTGCAAGTGCCATGAACTGCTGGGAAGGTTAAGGCTGTGGCTCAGCATTCTACTGAGAAAACACAGAATTATTCCAAACACGGCTCCATCGCTACTGCTGGACTCGGATTAAAAGCAGAGGATGCAAAGCAGAGTTTCCAGCCCTAACAGGAAACTGAAGCCACCAAAAAACCCCAAGGTGAAAGGAGCAGTCTCACAGAGCAGCAAGATAATGCAGTGCTGGAGAAAAGCAACTGCTGCCAGACTGGCGTGCTTCAGTCCTGAACAAAGGTTTGGGGAGGACTGTCATTTTCATTTACTCCAAAATGAGAAATAAAGCCACACTCAGGCTCTGGTCTGTGAGCTCTAGTCCAGCTCCCAGCTGCAGCTCGGGCTGCTGCTGTGCCCAGGCTCCTCCTGAAACCAAAAGAAAGCACCAGGGGTCCCCAGCTCTGAAGCCAGGAGAGGAATTGTGTTCTGGGAGCCCCCCAGCCCAGCCCAGCCCAGCCCTGCAGCAGAGAAGGGGGCCTGGCACAGCCCCTGGAACTGCCCAACAGCCTGAACTCTGCTGAAACCACGTGAGGCCAACCAGGCTGAACCCAAACTCAGCAGGAAGATGTGCCAAGAAAAGCTCATGTTCATTGTTCATTGTGGATGCCAGCCTGGAGCTACGGCAGCGATTACAGCCAGGAGAGCTACGGCCCCAGAAGGGAGAAAAGGACTAAACAAGCAGCCATTAAAAAAATTAATTCAAATAATTAGAGAAAAACACAGCCTTAATAATTAACTAGTGTTTGCTGGGCAGGAGTCCAGTGCAACATGCTGCCCTCAGGGGTAAAAAGTGAGAGAGAATATTGCCCAAATCCAACAGGCCTGAGATGGAAAGAGGAGATGCAGTGAAGAGGGAAATCAGCAGCCCTGGGCAGGGCCTGGCTGTGTCCCCTGCTGTCCCCAGGTGCTGCCCAGGAAGGCTCTGCAGGGGCTGCTCAGGGCTTTAGAAAACCCAGTGCTGCTGAGGAGTGACAGTGCCCTGCTGCCAATGGGACAGGAGTCCATCTGCCACCGCAATAATGAAAATAATTGTCCCCCAGGGAAAGCTCTGTGCAGTACTGCTGTGTGCTGACACTGGGGGGAAGCTGTATCTCAACAGGAGCAGATTTTGTCACACAAACCTCTGCTTTCCAGGAAAAGTGTCACTGACTTCTACACAAACACCATGAATTACTCTAAACCCACTTTGTGCTGCAGCCAGTGAAATGTTCTTTTTTTCTCTTCCACACTAAATATTTAAATGTCAATCTCTTATCATAACAAACTGCCTTTGGAGGCTGGGAGCACAGGCTGTGCTCCTTATTAGCCATTTCCTAGGTAACCTAAATGGCAGTCAACTAACATGTGGATTATAAATTCCCTTACAAAAAAATCCATAAAATATGAGTTTTAACTGTCCACCTCTATTATTTCCACCAGAAGAAGTTAATTTGAACAGCTGCAAATGAAGCCTTTTGAGTCCAGCTTTACTTAAAGCCATTTAAAAGGAAGAAACCCAACACCCTCCCAAATGAGTTTAACCAGAGTATTTATCCTAATACATTCCACATAACAAAGCATTTCTTCTATATTGAATTTTCATTTCTGTAAAGAAAACCTTGGAAAAAACCAACCACACAGCAAATCAAGGTCTCAGGAGTGCAAAAAGGCAGCCCCAACTCCCCTGGCAGGGAGTGCCCAGCCAGCACCACCAAATCCCTGCCAGGAGCCCTTCCAGCATCCGTGGGCACTGCCACACTGCAGCAGAGGCAGGGCTGAGGGGGCACAGCCATGGAAAACCGGGGTGAGGAGCAGTTCTGGGGGCTGAGGGGGCACAGCCACGGAGCATTTGGGGTAAAGAGGAGTTCTGGGGGCTGAGGGGGCACAGCCACGGAGCATTTGGGATAAGGAACAGTTTTGGCTGCTCTGGCTCAGCACTCCTGTGTGTCCCAGGAGGAGATGGGTGCTGCACTCAAGGCTGGAGGAGTCCCTGCACCCCCAGCTCGTGGGTACTGCAGGAGCTTCTCTGCAGCCCCAAACCCACACACACGGCAATGGCAAGCTTTTGGTAGTGCTGCTAGCACAGGAAACAACAAATAATCAGGCATTTACTATTCCCACCCCCACAACTGCCCCTTTGTGTCCCACACTCACCGTGGCTGTCCCAGCAGCCTGGCAGTGTGCTGTGGGAGCAGCTCCTTCCCCCTCTGTGCTCCTGCTGCTGGCACAGGGCACAGCCTGCCTCCTCCAGAGCAGCTCTGCTCCCAGCAGGAATGTTCTCCCAGCCAGCAGTGAATCACAGCTGACTGTTCCTGGGCTGTGCAGCCCAGAGCTATCTCTGCTCCCTGCTTGCCTTCCTCTCCAAGTCAGCACTGACCTTTCCTCAGGTGTTTGGCCTTTGGATGATGAAGGGAGAGACAAATGCACAGGCAAACAGGTGAAACCTGGTTTGCACACAGCTGCTGAGGGCTGGCTCTGTCACTGCCATGCCGTTAATTTTGTGCTCATGCAAAACATGTGTGGCTGCAGGGCAGGAGCCTCACCTGGAGACACAGATCCCTCCTGACTGTGCAGCACAGCCCCAAAGGGATGGGGAGCAGAGCCTGGAGGAGAGCAGATCTTGTAAGGCTGCTTCAAATGCAGCCAAGGGGCTCAAATGCGACCCTTTCACCCTAAACACTGCACAGGATAGAAATCCCAAAAACCCCCCGAGCCAGGGAGGAACTGCAGTGCTGATTTTCTGAACTGCACTGCATAAAACTCTATTTATTCTTCCACATCCCTCCTGCTCACTGGAGAGTCTGGAGTGCTGAGCCAGTCTCCCCTTCCAGCGATGTGCCAGGCACACCTGGAGGAGAGCTCCTGCCATCCCTGGCAGCTGTGACAATCCTGCAGTGCCGGGCAGGCAGCAGTGCCTGAGCCACTGCAGGGTGTGTGCTCCATCAGTCCCTCCTCACACCACAGTGCTTGGAAGGTTGAAAAGGAACAAACAGCCAGTTAATGAGACTGATCCCTGCACTGTGAGCCCGCTGGAAGGTGAGGGGGGCAGGGGAAATCAGTGTTTACGTATCCTGTCTTCTGCACACCCCTCCCGGGCTGGACAGCTGGAGCCTTTTCTCTTTGCTCCAGACTTAATTGCCCTGAGTATTCACTGCCTGTATCTATTACCCAAAAATGATGTGATCCAAGCCCATTCTTTTTTTTCTTTCTTTTTTTTTTTTTTGGAGGGGAAAAGGGGAAGAGAGAGAGAGAATCCTCAGATCAGTAAGTGAAATCATTCACAGCTATCCTCTTTTATAGAAAACAAATCCATTTCCCCACCTCCCCACACCCCACATTGTTGCTGCTGCATTATCTGTACGAGCCAGGCATTGGCAAGGAGACAGGGGAAAAATGACAGGACATTGTAAGAGAATTTAATGAAGTGGCTCCAAATATTGTATCACAATAAACGAAGTGAATAATGCAGGAGCTCGTTCCAGGTCCCTTCCAGACAGAGGCCATTGTGTGAGCAGCACAGCGAGGAGCTGGGATGGCTGGGGGACACAAAGGTGCCACTGTGGCACCTGGCAGAGCAGAACAATGTGCACCTCAATGCCCCGTGGCACTGCAGCAATCCCCCGAGGCCAGCAGCAAAGGAGCAGGTGGGCAAAGGGCAGGAGGAGGATGAGCAGCCTTTCTGTTCCCAGCAATTTGCTTCTGCTCAGGCTGGGGGAAGAGGGGCTGGTCCCAGCCCTGCATCTCAGAGCTCCTGCTGAGACCCTGGGGCTGGCACTGCCACTCACCACGACCTGCCCGTCCCTACAAGTGTCCCCTCAGAGCCATCCCCCGTGCCACAGGGACACAGAGCAGAGCAGGGGACCCAGGCACTGCCAGGTCTCACAGGGCTGTGCTCCCGACCCTGCCAGCAGCCTGGCACTCTCACTGCTCCCTGGCTCTCTGCAAAACTCCTCTGCATCCTCTCTGCATGAGGGGCACTCACAAAGGTGTAGAACACCTCTGCATTCCTCTCTCTGCATGAGGAACACTCACAAAGGTGTAGAACACCTCTGGATTCCTCTCTGCACAAGGAACACTCACAAAGGTGTAGAACACCTCTGCATTCCTCTCTCTGCACAAGGAGCACTCACAAAGGTGTAGAACACCTCTGCATTCCTCTCTCTGATGAGGAACACTCACAAAGGTGTAGAACACCTCTGCATTCCTCTCTCTGCACAAGGAACACTCACAAAGGTGTAGAACACCTCTGCATTCCTCTCTCTGCACAAGGAGCACTCACAAAGGTGTAGAACACCTCTGCATTCCTCTCTCTGATGAGGAGCACTCACAAAGGTGTAGAACACCTCTGCATTCCTCTCTCTGATGAGGAGCACTCACAAAGGTGTAGAACACCTCTGCATTCCTCTCTCTGATGAGGAACACTCACAAAGGTGTAGAACACCCCTGCATTCCTCTCTCTGCATGAGGAACACTCACAAAGGTGTAGAACACCCCTGCATTCCTCTCTCTGCATGAGGAACACTCACAAAGGTGTAGAACCATCTCTGCATTCCTCTCTGCATGAGGAGCACTCACAAAGGTGTAGAACACCTCTGCATTCCTCTCTCTGCATGAGGAACACTCACAAAGGTGTAGAACACCTCTGCATTCCTCTCTGCACAAGGAACACTCACAAAGGTGTAGAACACCTCTGCATTCCTCTCTCTGCATGAGGAACACTCACAAAGGTGTAGAACACCTCTGCATTCCTCTCTCTGCACGAGGAACACTCACAAAGGTGTAGAACACCTCTGCATTCCTCTCTGCACAAGGAACACTCACAAAGGTGTAGAACACCTCTGCATTCCTCTCTGCACAAGGAACACTCACAAAGGTGTAGAACACCTCTGCATTCCTCTCTGCATGAGGAGCACTCACAAAGGTGTAGAACACCTCTGCATTCCTCTCTGCATGAGGAACACTCACAAAGGTGTAGAACACCTCTGCATTCCTCTCTGATGAGGCTCACCACCCAGCAGTGGCACTGCCTTTGGGGACAGCACTGAGCACTCAGCTCAGTCACTCTGCTGTCCCAGCTCTCATCCAAGCCTCCCCTGGCCCTGGCCCTGCCCCCCAAATGTGGCAGGGCTGCCAGCTGCCCTTGTGAGGGTGCAGGACACCTTCTGCAGAGACCACTGTCCCAGGAGCCCTGGCAGTGCCAACACAAAGCCAGGTGGGAACCAGCAGCAGAAACCTCCCGAGCTCTTCCCTTGCCTGTAAACACCCCGTGTGCCTCTGCTCTCATTTTGTCTCATTCTCAGCTCCCCAGGTCTGGCAGGGAGAAAACAAATGGCTGGCACTGACCCACCCCCAGCTCCAGGGCATCCTCCCCTCCCTGGGGACAGTCCTGCACCCATCCTGCTGCCCATCAAGCCTTCCTAACCCAGCTGCAATTCCCTGACAGCTTTACTTGCAAATTCCCTCTGTGCCCAGCTCATGCTAAGAACCTTAATATTCCTGCAGATTCAGAAAGGGGATTTCCAACAAGCATTAGGAAAATTAAACTTCTCAAGAGCTGTCTCAATCTGACAAGCTATTTCTGGTCTTTAAAGGATGGTAAGTGAAAATATTCAAGAGGGGGTGGGGAAGCTGTAGTAACAAAGGATGCATTAGAGGCAGAAAGGAGGCCAGGCAGTGCTGGATATACCTGAGGCACCCATTTGTGTATTTACAGCCACAGAAACACCTGAGTGTGAGTTAGGGCCTCCTGCTGCCTTGGAACAGAAAATCCTCCAAAGGCACAGCAGCTGCTAACACTGATGAGTGTGAGAGGAGAGCTGTCCCTGGGGATCGGGCTGTGCACTCCCCAGAGCCCCCTGGCAGCAGGCTGGCAGCTCCTGGCTAACCCAGCAGCCTCCCCCAGGACAGGGGCTCTGGGCATGGCAGACAGGGAGGGCACAGCCCGACCTCCCCAGCGGGGCTGGCCTGGCCTGGGGACGCTGGGCTGGCCAGAACTCCTGCTGCAGGTGGCACCAGTGGGCACCTGGGCAGCTCCCAGCCTGGGCTGGGTGCACCTCCCCAGGCCCAGGGATTTCTGTGTGTCCTGCTGCTCCCTTCCCAACAGGGAGGCTACAAAATGCCCCCAAGTCCCAGCTCAGCCATCCCTGTCCCCTTTTGCTCCTTCCTGCCCCTCTCTGCTGCTTTCCCTTTGTGCCTCCCCTCCAGAGCTCCGAGCCTACACCCAAGGGAGGAGAGGCTGTTTATAGCCCAGGGCACTGCAGGGGAGGGTGAGAAGCTGAACCAGGCTTTCAAGATGTAAAGGTGTGACTCTGAAGGAGGAGATGATGTTATTTTCTTTAGGAGCATCAGAGTGGCAAAATTTAGCTGTTTGCATATTTCTCAGTAGTGTGGCCTGACTCTTGCTCTAAGCCTGGAAATTTCCCCAGGTTTGAGGCCTGATTTGTGGGATGATGCTCAGCTTGTCTGCCTGTCCTCCCTGTTCCTTGCAGCAATGCTCCCCAGCAGCCTCACAGATCCCATTACAGCTGGGTTACAGAGCACCCCTGCAATTCCTGCCCCTCCTCAGGGGTGCAATGGGACTGAGGGACATCAGCCCTGCAGAAGATGAGGGGACCAAACAATTAGAAGAGATGATTAAAATCCTATGGTTCTTCAGGGGCTGGGGGACTGTGCAAGGACTGTGCAATGCAATGGGAAAAAATCCTTCTGCCAAAAATGCCTCTCCAGCTGCATCACCTGCTCTTGCACAAGACAATTACTGAGTGCTGTGTTAAAGTCAAGGCTGTGTGGTACAGACCTGATCAATAGACAGGATTTTCCACTATTGCAGAATACTTTGCAGGCTGGCAGCACTTATTTAAGGCAGGAGCACAAGAGGGACTGATTTGACCTTGGTGTCCTGCTGGGCAGCACAGGAGGGAATGCCAAACTCTAAAAGCAAAGCTATTGATTAGGCCTGAGAGAGGGGAGTGATGCAAGAAAGCTGTAAAAAGTTATTCATGGCCAAGAGGAGCACAGTGATTTAGGGTTTGGCTTGATGATAACAGGATGGAAAATGTGTGTCCACAGACATCAGACAAAGGATTTGCTGAGGAAATAGGGAAGCATGAGGTACAACTGTACAGGGGGGTGAGCTCTTGGTGGATACAGGTGATGCTGGGCTGGAGCCAGCCAGAGTGTGCTGACCTGGGGAGGGTGCAAGGACAGCCCCCTTCCTTCTGTCCTTATTTCTGCTCCACTCTGCACTTCCTGAGCTCAGGAAAACGCTGCCAATGGGACTCAGTCATCTCTGCAGTCTCATATTATCAAGGCTGAGTAGTGAAGCTCCTTGGATTGCTTTTTCTGTCATTAGTGCATTAACTGACTGTAGGAAGCTCTAATTTAATTACTAGGAACACAGGCCTGAACATGAATAAGCATAGTCCTGTTACACTTCAGAGCTGCAGCCTTCTGCTGCTGGGGACACTGATCTGGGCTCTGCCAGGTGCCACAGAGAGCTGGTGGCACCGTGGCAGGGCCAGCCAGCATGGACAGACAGAGCTGGGGAATGCAGGTACAGAGAGCTGGTACCAGCATGGACAGACAGAGCTGGGGAATGCAGGCACAGAGAGCTGGTACCAGCATGGACAGGGCTGGGAAAGCAAGGCACAGAGGTGGTGGCCAGGCAGAGCTGGAGCAGGCTGTGTGGCTGCAGAAGGGAGCCTGGCAGGAGCCCCCTGTGCACCCAGAGCAGTTCAGCAGGGAGCCACGAGCTGGGGCCGTGCAAACCAACGTGACTCGGGGCACTGGTGTCCCTGCAGGCTCCCAGGGCACGTGTGGCAGAACTTGTCCTGTGCAATCCAGCAGCCACCTTGGCTCTGTGGTGGGGATCTCCTAATGAGCACTGGCAGTACACACAAGCACAGGAGCACTGCTGCTTCTCCAGCCATTAATATTACATTCGTGGGCTGCTTAATTTGCTGTTCCTCACGGAGCTGGAGCAGGGAGCCTGCATAATGAAGCATTTGTTGACAGAGGTCTTCATATCACATCAGCAAGAAGGTAGAAAATGATCCTGTTTCAGGCACTCTTGCTTGACTCGAGTGACCTTGGCCCTTCTGATGCTCTGAGGAGGAGCAGAGCCCAGGTGCTCTGCTCTTCTCAGGCCATTAGTGCTGCCAGTTTGGAACTTCACCTGTTTAAGCTTCCAAAGAGCACATCACTGATTTCACTGGAAGGAGCATTATTTCTGCATGAGGAAGGTGATGGGTGTTGGCAGCCAAACGCTGCTCAGAAAGGTGCTTGAGCAGATGGCTGGGTAAGGGCACAGGCAGGGCCCACCTGGGAGCTTTCAAACAGAAATGAACTGGAAGCAGAACACAAATCCTGTCTCCTCAGCACTTTGCAGTGATACCCTCCCTTGTTTAGAGCTCTCCTGTGCTCAGGGGACAGCTCAAGCTGCAGCCAGACAGGCAGGGAGGGATGCCTCCTGCTGTGTGGGGGGCTTGGGCTGGCACCTGTGCTCAGGACACCCCTCTACTGCAGGACACCCCTGTGCTCAGGACACCCCTGTCCCCCCTGCCAGCCCCTCAGCTGAGCCCTGTGCTGGGGAGGGCTGCCAGCAGGACAGCAGGACAGCTCTGAGTGCTGCTGGCAGGGAGATGTGTGGCTGCAGCGCTCCAGGGACGGGCTCTGGCACCACAATGAACATGTAGAAATGTGTGACAGAGGTCCTGGGCTTTCAGGACTAAATAAATTCATCTCTGGGAGTTTTTTTAAATGCTGGAGGCATTTTCTAAAGGCACCATTTGGCAGCGGCAGCTCCTTCCCCGAGCTAACGCCTCAGTGATGCTCGCTGGACTCTGATCAATACCGAGAGCCCAGCCAGCTCTCCCTCCTCACTGAGGCTCTGCCAGGCTGCACTACAGAGCCCTGCAGCCCTCACTGAGGGGCTGCCACAGCACAACAGCCCCGGGGCCACGGGAGACCGAGAGCTGGCAGTCCTGGGCAAACCCAGCGCACACAGAGCTGAACTAAAGCGTCTCCAGGCGCTCATTTCATGCACATCCCATTCATTCCAGAAACCAGGTGTGAAAGTGGCTCCTAGAGCTACTTGGTGCAGGCTGCACGTAGATTTAATTCCTATTCTGGTTTTTAAAGTCAACTCCAGAGAAGTCCTGTTTCAAACCAATTATTTAGCTGCATTGCTCAGACTTTGAACTCGCTGGTGTTTAATGCTGCTGGGTCTAAACCACCATACATTTAAGACTGCTGAAGGGGAGGCTTTTAAAATGAAAGAAGAGAGTAAAGAACCAGCTTACCTGATTTATAGGAGCATTGAGTTTCTACTCCTGATTGTATTCATGCATAAAGTCTCTAAAAAGAACCAAACTGTATCAGATAAATCTTCTTTCTTTAAACATGCCTCAATCAGTCTTCTCACAGGAAGAGAGACTCAAACATGAAAATAAGAGGCAACTGCACAGAAGAAAACAATAAGGTAATTAATAACTCTCACAGGAGAGTGCTTGCTGTCAGCAGGGCCCTTTATCAGGTTCAAGAGATTGCCAGTGGGAGCCACAGCTGCAAAACGTTCTGTGTGTGCAGCACATCAACACCACCACTGCCTTAGGGAGGGGAAGAGGATTTAGGCCCCACGTTTGCCAGCTGGGATCTCAGCTGATTGCCTGAAACACGGAATTCCTCCCTGGGATGCTCAAGGAGCAGAGGGCTTTGCTCAGCACTGTGGGCCTTGTGCAGTGCAAAAAGGGAGTGTGCACAACACCCCCTCCCAAACACACACACATGCAAAAATCTCTACAGGAACTTGATGTATTCTGCTAATTAGCAGATTAATTAAGGTGTTTGCTTGCATACAGGTGGCCACAGGTCACTCTCAGGATCCTGCACAGCGGGACACAGATTTGCAGTGACTCTGGGCACATCCCCTCACCCTGGGCTCCCCAGGTCAGTAAGGAACACACCTTGCTCAGAGCACTGTGAGGTCCATGGGAAAGAGCAGGAAGAGCCCTCCAAACACTGAATTATTTACAGCATTGCCCTTTGGCAGTGGCCAGTTCCAGCTGCTGCACACACAGGCAGCTCTGAGCAAGCAGACAGGCACAGATCTGCTGCCAGGATCCCCAGTGCTGCAGCTGGAGGCTGTGTGTCCTCAGAGAACATCTCTGTGGTTTGTGCTACCAGAGGAACTTGCTGTTAGCTGCTCCTGCTCCCCAGAGGCAGCTGAGGCAGGGATCTGCTCTGGGAGGGCAGCTCTGGGCACAGCAGTGTGACAGGCTGCTCCCAGCATGGACTGTACCTGCCCTCACACCTGGGCTCTGCTGGGCTCCAGAGACACCTGGGCACCATCACCCTGCCTGCCTCACTGCAGACACCACCTCCTGATGGGCAAAAAGCACCCAAAACAGCCCCAGAGCTGGAGGCAAGGCTGGGCTGGCCCTGCAGGGAGGCTGCCAGGCTGTGCTGCAGCAGCAAGGCTGCTCCCCTCACCTGGGAGCTCAGCCAGAGCTTGTCTGGAGCCTGCACTGTCCTGTCCTCACGGCTGCACCTGCTCCTGCACTGCTGCACCTGCTCCTGCACTGCTGCACCTGGTCCTGTGCTGTCACTGCTGCACCTGCTCCTGCACTGCTGCACCTGGTCCTGTGCTGTCCCTGCTGCACCTGGTCCTGCACTGGGTCATCCAAGCCTCGAGCAGAGGTGCTGAAAGAAAGCAAAGACCATCTGATCTCCAAAGGTTTGGGCACATTTGCTCTGTCTCCTCACCTACTCCCTTAGAAGGTGTCTAGCCAAAGGTGGATCTTCCCAGAGGAGAAAAGCAGACCCCAAACCCAGAAACTCACATATTGGGCTTTCAGCCTAGAAATAAAGCATGTGGATTTATTTGCAAATACTTCCAAATCTTGGAAGGGTGACTTGGTGCACATACATTTGTAGCATGCCACGTTGTTGGTGCTGCATGCTCTCCCCAGCACTGCCAATGTAGAGTTCTGTGAGGAGACTGTGCCTCCTGCATCCATCAAAGCACTCCTGTCTGTACTGCTGCCAGACTTCTCAGGGTAAACGTTCTGACAGCCAAAGGAAAGAGGCGTGTGGAGTAGGAAAAAAAGATGAAGCCACTAAAATGCAAATTTTATTCACAGTTGGCATGTTTATAAATATATATATTACATTCTTACAATCTACAGTACATTCTAAATATAGAGGGATTCAATCTAAGTGTTTGTGGGAGGGCGGGTGTGTATTAAACTGAGCAACCTAGATTCGATGATGGAAGACTTAACAAAAAGGGGGCAAGGACTGACTCCAGAAAATAAAGGGGAGCTTGAAATATTTTTATATATCAAATCCATTACCTGGATTTTAGTCAGTGCTTTGGCACTTTGCCACTGGCCATTGGAGGCTGCTGTTGGACCTCACAAGACATGTCCTGGTTTGAGGCTGGAGGGCACGTCGGGTTGGAAGGGTAATCACTGAAATCCTACTGTATGTACATCCTTATCAAGAAAACAGAAGATAATCATCACCCCTGGGAAAAACAAATGTTATCTGCTGAGTTGAGCTGTGCAGGGTTCAATGCTGAACGTGCAGCTCCCCCCTGTGACCTCCCAGTGCCCTCTAAACATACTGGGCCAAGGAGGGGGGCCCGAGGAACTGAACACCCCCACCTCCCCCAGGGCAGGAGAGGGACCAAGAGGCAGCTGCTGCTGGTGGCCAGTTCAGCACACGTGGCACTGAGCCCAGGGACAGGGGCCAGCTCTGGGAAGGGACAGCAGGGAAGGCCAGGACAGCGTGGTACCAGCAGGGCTGTGCTCGGCAGGAGCAGCCCTGGAGTGATGTGCATGGGAGGGAAGGGAAGGAAGGGAAGGAAGGGACCACGGCTTCCAAGGCTGACTGACCTGGGAAGTGCCCTCAGGATACCAGATGGGAGCTCCAGAGAAAGGGCTGGGAATACAAATCCAAAACAGGACAATCAAACAAAGCGGGCTTTTAAAAATAGCTCATTCTCTCCAACTTTCCAAAAGACCTTCCTTAGGATGAGTGACAGTCTGAGTATAGATCATATCTTCTCCTATTTTACAAATTAAGAAATACCGAAAATTGGCTGGCAAAGTTTATTACCTTGGCATCTACTTAAAAAGAGAGTTTCAGTTTGAACTGTATCTGTGTATCCATTGTCAGTGCTTGGGAGGCAAACATGCTGGTTTGTAAACAGCCCCGTTACGCCTTTATCCCCTCCAGACTCTTTGGGAACTCATGGCTCCTCAGCTCTGGGAGCTGCTTCGTTCACTGTTGGATTTTGTCAGCTTTAAATGAATGTTCCTGGATGGATATTCTCTGCACGCGGCCTGAACGACATGCTCTTCTCATGGATCTATTTATTCTGAGACCAATCTTTTGCTTTTAACCAAAGCTTGCAATATTGAACAGTAGAGCTGTGTGAGCTTTGTAATATCCAAACTGCACTGGAGTTTGTTATATTTATTGATTTCCTGGGAAAGCACAGAGAATGAGACCGTATTATTTTTCTAAGTTTTTTTTTCATGTTATCGCGTATCAAAAAACCACACACATCTCTCACTTCCATCTCTGAGCACAGAGAAGACTTGAATTTTAACAGCTGTCCAGGATCTCTGCTCTCCCAGCTGCTTTTGGGTGGCTTCTTGGGGCTCCATTGAGTTATTATCCACCAGCTGATTCTTGTTAGAATACAACATTTTGCCCCACTACCCAAAATTAAAGGCAGAAGGTGAGTGAAAAACAAACAAACGAACAAACCAAACCAAAAGAGTCTTTTGTGTCTCATTACGCGTTTTCGTGTAACCTCTCCATGTAGTTTTTAAGCTCTTTGCACTCCCCCAGGTCCATATCCTGGCAGACCCATTTAATGTCATCCTCATTACTCATCAAGATTGAGTTGACAGTTGGACAGCCATCGTCAGAGGAGATGGTGGTGAAGGTGGTGAATTTCACCCGTTTCCTCTTGGAGGTAGGAGAAGCGGTTGGTTCACTTTTCTGCTCTTTCCCTTCACTGAATGTGGACTCGGGAGACCTGAAAGACTGTCCATTGATATTTTTGGTGGCCGTTGTGCTGAGGAGGTATTTGCTCTCCTCGTAGTCCACTCCCCTGTCAATGGCTGTGATGCGCTCATCCTGCTGGGATGAGAAGTTGATGTGGTTCTCCAGGAGCTCTGTCCTGTTGCTCAGCCCAACCCAGTCATGAGAGTGGCTCATGCCCTCCTGCTCTTCAAAGGGAACTTGCTTGTTTCTGTACTTGAGAGCGAAGGTGACGCAGTTGATGAGGAACACCAGGATGGCCAGGCAGAAGACGCCCAGCAGGGCGTACATGCCGATCTCCAGGTCGCTGAGCCCCCGTGGGGACGGCACCAGCTCGTTGTCCTCCGCGTCCCCGCCGGCCCTGGGCAGATCCACCTGGGCGGGGAAGCTGGTGAAGTCCAGGGGCAGGTTCTGGCTGGCATCGTCCAGGAGGCTCTCTCTGTCCTCCTTCCTGCTCAGAACAGACCTGTGGGTGGTGGTGCCCCTGCCCTGCTCGTGGCCCACGGAGGAGCTGTAGTAGTGCCCATCCCCTCTCTCCTGCCAGGGGCTTTTTTGGCGCCGGTCACTGGCGTGGTTCTCCAGCTGGACGCCGGCACCCCTGTGCTTGCTGTCACTGACGTTGGGGTTGGCATCGCTCTGCCCAAACTTGACCTTAATGCTGCCGCTCCCAACAGCCAGGATGCTCTTCCTTTTGGATTTCTGGCAGGTTTCACTGATCACCATCTCCACCTTCACCAGCGTGCCCTGGCCCTCGGTCTCAGCAGCAATCACAGGCCACTTGAATTTGGGGTCATGGTGGATGGAGACCACCTTCTCATCCAGAGAGGTGGCTGACAAGGAGAAGTCTTTGGAGTCATAAATATCCAGGGGCATGACAGATCCATCGCTGAACTGGATCCAGCAGCTGATGGCTGCCTCCTGTAATATATAAAACAAATACAGACCCACTCAGAGTGATCGTTGAGGGAAATGTGCTCTGTTCTGGTCTGCTCCCTCCTCCTCACAAGATCCACACACCGTTAGTGATCAGAAAAGAAATGAATAGGGAGAGAAGCGAAATTAATATCTTGCCAAGGCATGGAGAGAAATACTGGGCTCAAACACTCGTTGATAATAAGATTGGTTTCCACAAAGGTGCTTAAAGGAGCCGTGTCCCCTGGGCTCTGCAGAATCTACTTCAGCACCATAATAAATTGCATGTCAGGAAGCATTACCAGTGACTGAGATCATTTACTGTTGTGTATTTACATTAAAAAACCCCAACATTATTTCTAAACTGCTTAAAATACAAAGTCTCCTCTTATTACACAAAACACATGTTAAAGGATGGCTAATACAGCAAACAGCTCCACACATGGCTCCACACCTTCACTCCTTGATTCCTGTCTCTCAAATTAAATTAGCAGATTGTATAAGCAGAGGAAACCAATCAGTTGCTTCTTTAGAAAACGGCCAGGGTAATTTTTACGCTTGTTAGCAATTAAAAGCAAGACAATAATAAAGTTTAATCTTGTGTCACAGCAATGCAGATTGTGTACTCCAGTGTGCATGGAGGCTTTCACTGAATGCCAATGAATCTGACCTGGGTACTAAGAACATGCTTCATGCTGCAGCTTTCCTGGGAACCTTAACTTTTGGCTTCTAACTTGAAACATTTTAAAATATTTTTAAATTTCAGAAAACATGTGCTCACCAATTTCTGAAAATCAGGTCCTCTAAGGACTCTCAAATGGCTATTGAAAATGGTTGTGCCACCTGAAAAACATCTTTGTATTCATACATTGATCATTACAGATAAAATTCAGGTTCTCTCCTGGAATCTCATTCCTGCTTCTGATGGTCTGACTTGCCCTCGTTGGGATATCTGCACTGCAGAATCCCCACCAGACAGACCTGGCTCCATCAGTGATTCTCTACTGTCTGAAATGAGCTTTTCTACGGTCAGAGTTGGGATCACCTTGCTATGAGAGTCTGCCAGACAGACAGACACCCAACCAACAAATCAACTTGCAAAAACCGTGACTATAAAAGTCCTGTTTCTTTAAAAAAGCAGTTTTTCATACAGACAGTATTTACATTCGAACTCCACACATGTACAGAGAACAAACACATTGTCCTTTAAACTGCTCATAGCACAAAGTCATTCACCTGTCCAGAGCATGGAGAATAAGCTTCCAGTCCTTTGGGATTGTAGGGTGATGATTCTACTGGCCTGATTCCGAAATCCTCAGAGCCACAAAGCTCCCCCTGCTTCAATGGGAGATTTGCTTCTGTCTCTATTTCAGGCCAGAGCCCTAAGACTTTGCTGACACTGTCATAAATCCCAGCTTTGTGTTTATTAATCTTTGGCTGTTTCTTGAAAGCTGCATAGAATTTATGTCATCGAGTCCCATCCTCCCACTGTGTTGCTTAAACCTGCATAATCATTTAATAATTTTGCATTGCTTTGCTTATAGAGACTGTGCTCTGAAAATCATGTCCTGAGCAATGGAGGGACTCAGCTGCCTTCCAAAGCAGAGCCAGCCCTGCCAGACTGGGGGGCACAGAGTTTCCTCTCTGGTTTTTGTGGATCCCTGGCTGCAGCCCTGCATGCACAGAAGGACCTGTCCAGACTCATTTCTTGGCACACAGTGGGGCTGGCTGGCACCAACCCCTGCCCCTGGGCTGCTCTCAGGGCACTTTGTCCAACCCCCTGTGCCATGGATGAGCTCACTGGCCTTCCCTCCACCTGCCTGCCATCCATTCCTTCACTCCTGGAACACTCAGGAGAGCCTGATTTTTATCACCCTATAAAGACAGCAGCTCTGCATTATTTCTCATCCTGCATCCCAAGGAAAAGACCCCATGATGAATTAAAGCACCTCAGCAGTTGGCCAAACTTCAAACGTCCACGCCATTTACCTTTACAGCTCAGAGCATCCTTAAGTGCTAAGAGCTCAGTGTATCCTTGATGAAAGGCCCAGACTGATGGATTTGGTTTGGAAAAACAAGTTTACATTTCAAATGTGTACAGAAGCACAAGGACAAATACCAAGCAGGGACTGATGAGGACATGGCAAAGTCCAAAAGCCCTTGGTAACTGTTGGTTCCCTAATAAAGGAACTAAGAGTAATAAGGGAAAAAAATGGTTTATGAAATCATGAATCAGGCAATGAGTCAGTGATGCTGATTCATATTCTAGTAATGAATCAGAATGAAAGGGATGCTCCCTGACTTCTTAAAGCGTTCACAGGAAGTGACTAAAGGAAGAAGAGTTTGGCACAACACGAGGCCCTTTCTCACGTAGAGGTGGAATGAAAGGGATGAGCTGGATACCTGGGGTGGGAGGCTGAACATGGCAGGACATCCTGGGATCTAGGGGGTGCTGGATGGGACAGAAAAGGCACGAGTGTGTGTGTGTGGGGGTCTTTGTTTTGCTGTTTAGGACCCTTGGTGGCCTTCAGGAAAGTCCCATAAAGAGAAAGTTTGATTAGCACACTGTTAGTGAAGGTCTGCTCAATTCCAGCAGCTGGAAGTGTCAGAGGCAGTGCCTCAGAGCAGCTCCCCACAGAGCCCAGCTGGGCACAGACCTGCTTTGGGGACTGGAGCAGCTCCTGTGCCACTGCAGTAGCAAAGATGGCCCTGTTGCTCCCCGGGCTGAGCTGCAGAGAGAGGGACAGTCCTGTCACCAGCTGCACTCCCAGGTCAGTTATTGTCACCTTCTCGTCCAGGACTGTCACTGTCTTCTCAGCCAAGATGGCATCTGAAAGGGGGGACAGGATCTGGAAAGGAAAACTGAAGTTACCAACAGCCATTCTGTACAGCACCACATAAGATAACCACACAGAATTCGTGTAACACTCATAAGGTTATTTATGGGAATGGGAAGGATTTCTCACAGCAGACACTATTAAAATACGATTAAAAAGGGCTACTCACATTTTGTAACCCTTCTGCAATAACAGGGGGCTTATAACACCTTTTACCTGTGCAAATGTAATCAGCTGTGCCATTCCCCTCTGCAGTGTGCCAACATCTGCTTCAGATGTGCTAACTGTCTGTAAATGCAATTACCACATCTGCCTCACATGTAGTAACTAGTTGTAAAAGTAATCTTCATGTGAAATGTAAGCATTTGATTAATCCTCATGTTTTGAGGTAGCAGAAATATAATGTAGTCTGTAGATTTATATAAAACCCACTGAATAAATGGTATTTATTTCTATCCCGTGGAAAGGAAGGGTAATGTATTGCTACAACAACCTCTCATGGTACTGAATGCAAAACTGACAGAGAGAATTTGTTTTGGTTAAGAAAATACACACAGAGGTCAGTGCAGTGATACATGACAGCCACGATGCTCATTAGCAGCGGGCTGCATTTAATGATCCATACAGGGTACAGAGCATTTCTGAAGCAGCTCATAAGAGGTATTCTTTAAACATAACTTGCTCTCAGCTTTTTACCCTTGGATTTTTCTTTCCACAGTTTTATGTGCATTGGTTGGAGCTCTGTAAGTTCCAGAGCTTTAGAAAGGCATTCAGAAAATCTCTGCAGATTTTTCAGAAAGTCAAAAATCTCAAATCCCATTTCTCCAGCCTTGACAACCTCGTTATCGACAGGAGTGCTGGTTGTTTCTGCTTTGACAGTTTGGGATGATAAGCATGTTTGCAGAGAGATCTTTTCCCTGTTCTAGCATTTGTTAACACATATTCTACTTCAGTATCGCTGAAATAATCTCTCTCCCCATCTCCTTTTCCTTTTCTTTTAATTAATATTTGGATTAGTATTCCAGTCTCACTTCCTTAGCCTGGATAATTTTCACTTTAGCCTTTGCTCTGTCAGTGCAGGCTGGGAGAACACTGAGCTGTTCCAGCAGCTGCATGCCTTGTGAAAACCCTGACTCCAGGTTCAGAAGCAGCCTTAGACAAAAATAATCAGAAAAAGTCTCTCAATACACAGGTTGGATTAAATTAAATGAAACTGTGATCTACCACACTTTGGGGCACCAGATAAGGAGAGAAAACCATCTCTGCCATGTCTTCTAGTTCTTGCTCCAATTCTGTTCCATTCAGAAGCTCATGGCTCCTGTCTCTGTTGTCAATGCTGGATCAGCCATGGCCAGGGAGGGGAGTTGAGGGAGGAACAGAACACATCAGTGATCTCCCTGCCTGAACTGGGGTAGGGCAATGAAGGGAGGAACAGAACACATCAGTGATCTCCCTGCCTGAACTGGGGTAGGGGAATGAAGGGAGGAACAGAACACATCAGTGATCTCCCTGCCTGAACTGGGGTAGGGGAATGAAGGGAGGAACAGAACACATCAGTGATCTCCCTGCCTGAACTGGGGTAGGGGAACAAAGGGAGGAACAGAACACATCAGTGATCTCCCTACCTGGATTGTGGTCATGCCCAGCTCCAGCCCCACCAGGACCTGCCCCTCGTGCAGCCGGGCGATCCTGGGCTCCTCCACCTGCATGAAGTCCCTGACCAGGTGGGTGATGTCCAGCTGCCAGTCTGAGCCCAGCAGGAAGCTGAGCTGGGCCCCGGGCTCGGGGGGCTCGGCCACGAACTGGGTCAGCACCCTGACCATGGCGTGCTGGTACTGCAGGGTGCAGCCCCGGCCCCTGCGCTCGTCCTCGTCCTCGTCATCGCTGTCCCTGGCCGGCCTGGGGACAACAAGGGGACAGGGTCAGCTGTGCTGGAGAGCTGCTGCTGACCTCAGCCTGCAGCCTGCTCCTGGGACCAGCTCCTTCCTTCAGCTTCTCCCACGTTTATCCCATTCTCCGTGTTCATAACTCAGAAAAAGCACTTGAGACCGTCTTTGGCCTCCCAGCTTTGCCACCACACTGTCCTCCCCAAGCATCTTCCATTGTTTTCCATGTCAAGTCCTTGCTTTCAGGACCTTCACACTTCTTTTCTTTCTGGATCTTCCCATAAACATCTTCATGTTGCCATGGAAATCTCCTCTGCACCTACACAGACATCCCTCTCTGTACAGTACAATTTGAAATCACATCTCCACCAAAATGTCTTTGCTCTGATGCTAACAGAAACCTGTAGTGAATGGCTTCATTTGCAGGTGGGAACACCGAGCACCTCCTCTATCAACTTGTTCCTCTTGATCTTGGTAACACTGACAACAGATGCAGCCAGTTCTGACCTGCTTCCTCCATCCTCTGTCCTGTGGGCACTGACAGTGTCTTGAGAGCTCCGTGTCCTGACTGTGGGGCACTGATCAGTGCCACTGCACCCCACGGGGGTGTGACACAGCTGTGTGCTAATTGTGACCCTGACAGCGGACCCAGGAGCTGCCAGGGCCTGTGAACAGGCAGGAGACTGACCAGCCCTGCCAGAGCTGGCTCTGCTGATGTCTCCTTGCTGCCTCGTGCCTAACCTGACCAATTGGCTCTTCCCATCTCAGTCATTAGCGCTACAAAAGGAAATTGATTTCCAATCCAGGTTCATGCATCTGCAGCTTCCATTTCCCTTACAAGTCCAGTGCAGGAGCCTATTGAATAAATGTCTGGGGACCTTCAAATTTACAGCAGAATTGCATTAAGGCCAAATGAGCATGTTCAGATCCAGTGGCCCTGACAGGTCCCTGGCAAGTGCACAGCCCAGAACGAACATCCTCTAATGAAACCTACCTCTTATTAGAGATGATGGGGACTCTCCACCCCTTGATCTGATTGAGTTCTGTGTCAGAGACCTCTATCTGCAGCGGGAGACGAGGAATCCACACTGTCATCTCCAAAGGGGCACTCAGGTGCTGGTAAGTGAAATTAACCACGACATTCACTTTGCCTTTCATTTCCTTCCCGTTGACAAAGACATAGTCACATCTGTCAGAAACCTGAAAATAAAAAGGAGAAGGAAAAAAATTAATGAGTCTCTTCACTAATTATAAAGTTCACCACATGCTGGGTAAGTGAGTGGGAGGAAGAGAAGCGATCTAGGTTTAAACTAGCTCCAAGTTCAGAGGACAACATGGAATAACAAGAAAGGTGCCTGGCGTGCCCTGAATAGCCTGTGTAATTCAGCATCATCTAAGAGGCTGGCTTTTCCTGCTATAAACAGCTCTGGTATAAGCTAAGATAAGGGAACAGCTTTTTCTTGGTCCTTAATTCCCACTCCAGCAGTTGGATAGACCCAGATCATGGCAGGGAGAGGAGGTTCCTCTCCTCTCCCCACAGCTCAGACTCCCCCATCCTCCTGCCCTCCCCTGAGAGCCCACAGAGCCCCACTCACCTGGGGAGGAGCAGGTGAGTGCCTGCAGACAGACCTGAGAAGGGACAGATCTCTCTAATCCACCCCAGAACGGGACAGAGCTCTTCAAGAGTCCTGCCACAGGTACCAGGGAGTGAGTGGGGTGCTCACAACCACAACTCACCCCAGGGAAGAGCTCAGGATGGCCAGGGCACAGCTCCAGCCCTGCTGCCAGCCTGGCAGAGCACTGGAACTGGAGCCAGCCCTGACGTCCCCTCATTTATCACCAGCAGCTCTGGACATCAATATTGCAGAGAGTTAGTAAATCTCACTCAAGCAATTTAGCAGTTACTGCAAGGATCTAGGTGAGCTGACAGGACCTGTTCATTACAGTTAGTTAAAATATATGAGGAAATGTACACGTCAAATAATTTATTAACTACCACTTTACCGTGCTGATGATCTGAAGGAATGATCCATTAGAACCCTGAGCTCTTTTCACAATCCATTACCAGCCAGACCTTCTATTCCATTCCATCAATGTATTTCAAACTTCTCACTCTGGAATGGATAGTCTCGTCCTTGTCTGAATTTAATGCCATTTTCTACTTTTCTGTTTAAATGCTGAATGAATTTAAATCAGACTTAAATATCACCAGCTTTTGTAGGATAATTGGCATTCCTAATATTATTATCTTTAAAGAACAACAACCCCCTCACAGACAGATCCACGGCAAATGCATTTCCATCCTGGCCTGTCTGAGCCTAGGTGACACACCAAAAAAAGGTTATCATGGCTCTTGCAGCGCCTCCCTTCCAAGCCACGTCTGCTTTAAGGTCAAACTCTTGACTTGCTGCTGGTTTCAACAGACCAGGAGTTTGTTTACAGGCAGATTGATGGGGTTTGTGTCTCAGGTGAGCTGCTAACAGCTGCTGGCAGGGTCCAGTCTCAGGGGGCTGCTCCGAGCTCGGGGCACGCAGCTGGGCACACACAGGTCACGGGCACTGGTGTCACACCCACTCCCTCCCAGTGCTGAGGGAGATGAGCCTTGGCAAAGCCCTGGGAGCAGCTGGGTGTGAGCAGCAGGGCTGGCTGCAGGGCTGGCTGCAGGGGTGGATGCAGGGCAGGCTGCAGGGATGGCTGCAAGGGTGGATGCAGGGGAGGCTGCAGGGGTGGATGCAGGGGAGGCTGCAGGGATGGCTGCAGCACAGCACATCCCCTGGGAGCAGCCCCAGGGCAGACACTGCTGTCTGAGGGGTGTTCTCAGGGCAGGAAGCATCCCCAGCTGCAGTGTCTGCTGGCCTGTCCTACAGGCTGCAGGTGAGAAGACTCCAGGCAGTGCCTGGCCCATCTGCTCCTTCTCCCACCTTGCCTCTGAAGTGGAACCAACTGCTGCCTGCTGGCACTGTGCTTATCCCTGTTGTCTTTCTGTATTTTAAGTGCTGTTCTCACACCAGACAAGTCTCCTATGTGCTAATGAGCTCTGGCTGCTGCTCCCTGCCTCCCCTCCTTCCCCTGGGACACCAGTGACAGGGGAAACCAGGCAGAGGCTCCCTGTGCTGACTTCCCCGTGAGGAATCAGCTCCAGCTGAAGGCAGGGCAGCCCCAGGGTCCCCCAGGAGCCGCTGGGCTCCTGCACTCACCCTGAGCTCTGCAGCTGGACCACAAGGGATCCTCTGCACCCGGGGTTTTCCTGGCTGGCACACAGGTAACAGCCCTGTGTGACCTCCCTGCCACCTCTGCTTCCAGCCACCAGCACCTCACATGGGTCAGTCCTAGCTAATTAACACAAGGCAATTAAGTGTGATAGCCCTGGGACTGGAGCCTTGAGGCACTTCAGGACTGGAACAGGTCCCAGTGCCTGAGGGCAGCCCAGAGACCAGAGCTGAGCTTCTGATTACTGCCATGGGAGCTGCTGGGTCCTGCACATCCCCTGGGTGCCCTGCATGTCCCCTGGGTGTGCCCTGCATGTCCCCTGGGTGTGCCCTGCATGTCCCCTGGGTGTGCCCTGCATGTCCCCTGGGTGTGCCCTGCACATCCCCTGGGCACCCTTCATGTCCCCTGGGTGTGCCCTTCATGTCCCCTGGGCACCCTTCATGTCCCCTGGTGTGCCCTTCATGCCCTTTGCGTGTCCCCTCTGTGTCCCCTGCTCTGCACTTCACCAGGGCTGCTGGCAGGGCACGTGGGTCAGGTGTCACTGCCTGAGCAGTGACTTTTGGTGGGATTTTGCTGCTGGTTTTACTGGTCCATGAGCTTGTGAAGAGCAGCTCAGCCACGGGGGCTGGAGCTCAGCACAGACTCTCCCAGGCCACAGAGATAACTGCTGAACTGTGCTGGGCAGGGATGGCAATCAGACTCTCAGATTCTAAATTCATTAATGCTCAAGCAATAACAAAAGAAAGAAAACTTGGCAGGCAAACAGACCTGGATTCCAACTTTATCAGGGTTCGCTGCACAAAGAGAGCTAAAAAAAGAATCCATCCCTAAAAGACTACTGTATGAATGATTAAATAAATACCATGACCTTGTGCCTTCAAGATTATGATTTACAGAACAAACTGATGGTCAGGAATGAAATGCCTGTGCTTGGGAGTCCCGCTGTGCCCGCTTCCCTGGCTGTGGGTGAAGTCAGCAGCAGGATGAGCTCACTGAGCTCCCAGGCAGCCCTCCCTGCCTGCATGAATGAGCAGCACTGTTCTGCTGCAGCTTGCATGCAGTCCCGACAGAGCAGCATGCAAACAGGGGGCACAGACCAGTACATGTTCACAGATCAGCCAGCACATGCAGAAACAGCTCCCTGCTGGGCAGGCAGACCAGCCAGGGCTGCTCCTGCAGCCACAGCCAGCCATTCACCTCCAGCACAGGAGGGCTAAAAACACACAGGGGGAGCAGAACACTGAAATATCTCCTGAGATGGTGTTCCCAGGGCTGTGAACGGGGCAAGAGGGCTCTGCCCCAGCCCAGCTCAGCTCCTGGGGCACATCAGGGTGGCCTGCAGCAGCCTGGGCACACACAGCCACTCCAGAAAGCCACTGAGCACTCTGGAAATGCAGCAGAGCCACAAAGGGGCTGGGGAAAGGTGGCTGATTTGTGGGGAAAGCCAGTCTGTTTCCTTCCCAAACCCCAGGGACTCCGCCATCTCTCATCTCCCCCTCCTCCTGCCTTTGGGTTCTGATTTCTCAGAGATGCCAACTCCAGCTTTCAGCAAAGGTGACAAGGGCTCAAGAGAGAAAGAGCAGAGTTTCTTTTCCTGCTAATGTACTGCTGGAATACATCTCTGTGTTGTGGCCACTCTAATCCAAGGACATTATAATGCCATTAAACCCTTCTGGTGCTGTGCTCCCTTGCTGAAGCTTTTCTGGGTTTTGTCACTGGAGCTTTTCACACACCTGCACCGAGCTGACTCCATTAATTAGGGGAGGCTGTGTTAGCGTTCACAAGATGCTCCAGAAATTCTCTCAGTACAGGGGCCTTTCATCTCTTGAGGGACTGAGCTCTGAATGGCATTTGGGGGCATGAACTTGGTAGGTTATAAAAGGGCTCTGGGCTTCTTTTGGCTCCTGCAGGTCCCCTTCTTTTTCTTCCACCAGTGAAGAGCTGAGGCAGCTTCCTGTGAGTGACACACAGACCTGAGCAGCGAGTGCTGGCTCTGGGGGCAGAGGTCTGTCTGTCCCACACTGCCAGCCCAGCACAGAGCCAGAAATGACATTCCCACGTGCCCGTGTCCAGAGCAAACACACCCTGCTGGCACTGGGTGAGTTCAGTCACTGCCACAAACGTGCAGAGTCAATATTTCAGGTGTGCTCAGCACTGCACTGAGCTCAAACCCCAAAGCAAAGGGCAGGGCTGCAGTCCCTGCTGCAGATCCACAGCGCCAGCCCCACGGGCAGCCGTGCCCTCTGAGCCCAGCTGTGCCCTCTGGGTACCCCAGCCTGAACCCAGAGCCCAGCTGCAGCCCTGCAGCCCTGCAGGGGATGCTGCTGGGCCCTCCTGCACAAACACAACCAGGGCACTGCTCCAAGGCTGCTTTACCCTTACCTGTAAAGCCTGATTGTGTTGTTTGAAAAGGGCTCATCTCTGTCCTCTGAAACTCCCCCTTTCTGAATGTTCTTGGGTGTGATCACAGAGAAACTGGGTTTTAATAATTTCTCCTCTTTTGGTTCCCATTATCTGTGGAATAAAGCACTAAACTCTTGGAGGCCCTGCAGCAGGACTTCCCCAGCCTGGGGGAAACGTGGGAAGCAGCAATAGGGCCCCTCACAAATCCCTGCCACAAATCCCTCACAGTCCCTGCCACACCTGCCTGCAGTTCTCCAGTGAGCATTGTTCCCATCCCTCTCCTAAAAGCATTTTCTGCTTTCCCCACTCCCCTGTGTGCAGGCTCTCTGTGGGACATCTGAATTTGTGGCTGATTCCTTTGGTCCCATAAACCTGTGGTAGCTTTTGGCTGAACAGAATCCAGAGCCCTAATGAGAGGGAGGGAAGGGGAATGGAAATCCTGACTCCCAGAGGAGGCACCCAGAACCTCCCTGCCAGCTCTCAGAAATAACTGGAACAGCCTTTGCCCACCTCATTATCATTATTAAATCCCTGTGGGATAACAGTAAAGCCCTCACAGGAAACTGCTTTCCTGCTACAGTAATTCTGTTAGAACTCTTAGGAACTCACAGCTAATAAGTCTTTGAAAATAAAATATATCTTTGTAAATAAAATATATCTTGAGCAGGTCAGGTCGGCGCATCTCAAGGGTGGCCAGTTGGGAAGGCAAGCCTCTGGTATTTGCCCATAAAAATCAGTATTTGGGAATGACTCTGTCCCGTCCACGTTCGTGTAAATGATGCTTCCCCCTCCGAGCGCTCTCTGTGTGTAATACACACTTCAAACACAGCCCTGCCACCGCGGCAGGCTCATGGGATCTCTTCTGATTTAGCACTGCACACAGTTTCCTTGGTCTAGCAGCACAAATGGGGATATTTAGTAACGTAAGTTATGATAATGAGCCCTGCCTAAATCACCGCTGCCAGGAGAAGAATGGGGGAGGCTCTGCTAACCATTAAAAATGAATGAGCAGGGAAATAAATAAGCAAAAGCAGCTCATTTGAGCTATAAAAGCCTTCAGAACACAAGCTGTGTACCAAGGTACAGAAGGATGAGGCCGTTATTAGCTCTATAAGTCACTTGGAAAGGACTCGGGGGAGGCGGCGTCACCTTTGCTGAGCCGCGCTTAACCCGGGCACGGCTGAGCCCAGCCTAAAGCGGGAGGAAAGGGATCAGCAACTCCGGGCATGGCTGAGCCCAGCCTAAAGCAGTAACTCTGGGGATGGCTGAGCCCAGCCTAAAGCAGTAACTCTGGGCACGGCTGAGCCCAGCCTAAAGCGGGAGGAAAGGGATCAGCAACTCCGGGCATGGCTGAGCCCAGCCTAAAGCAGTAACTCTGGGCACGGCTGAGCCCAGCCTAAAGCTGCAGGGCAGGGATCAGGAACTCCGGGATTTTCTACCCCAACACCTCCCTCAGTTTCTCAGGTCTTGCTTGCTGCCAGCCTTTGCACAGTGACATGATGCAAGCCCTGCTATAAACAGATATTAGCAGAGACCCGTGCCCATGAAAAATGAGTTTTACTGCTCTAATCCACCTGAAGCATCTCGGAGAGCATATTGATTAAGAGAACTCTGATTCCAGTTAATTTCTAAGAAATATTTTGGTTTGCTCTGCAGCTTTGTGGCAAACATCAATACATTATCCTCAGCGAGCGTACCCGAGCGAAGCAGCAACGGGACATTTTAAAGGACTCACAATTCTGGGCAAACGTCCAGCCGGAGCTGCAGTGTAACAGCTCCTTTGTGGTCTGACACACCGTCTGCCGGGTTGGTGTTACCAGCTGAAAAATCCCTCATTAACAGCCTCTCCTCAGGAATCGCCTTCTGCTTTTTAAAACCGAGACTTGGCAGATAAAACTTCAGTGGGTTTTCCCTCCCGTGTTTCTTTTGCCCCCGTTTCCCCTCCTAAGAACAGTCGGTTTCCCTGTGCAGTGCATTTGCACAGATTTCACACGTTTTCCGGGGTGGCAGTGAGAGCGGAGCAGCTTCTGCCCGGCCCCTTGGGAACACATTTGGAAATCTCTGCACACTCCACGCTCAGCTGGGATTTATTTCTGGGCACGGGCTGCCTGTAAGAGCTCGTCCCCTCTGAGCCCGGAGTGTGTCCTGGAGCCGTGTCCCCTCTCCCAGGGCACTGCCACTTCAGCAGGGCTTGCGAGACACCTACATTTGCTTTCATTTTTGGGTCACGAAATTCAGTTTCATTTCAATTTCAAATGATTAAAATTATGTAAAAATACCACAACATCAAGGAAAAAGTTATTTTAAAATGAAAAAATCAAAACATTTCATTTTGGAAATGTCAAAACAAGTTGTTTCCTTGACACAACAAGAACCCGGTAGCATCCTTTTCTTCTTTTTTTCTTCTGTCAGAGATGAAATTCCAAGGAAATTAGCATAATTTCATGAAGCTGCTTTACAGGAGTACAAATTCTGACTGAATAAACCCTGCCAAATTTTCCCCAATAAGCCTTAATCAACTGGGGCCACAAATCAAAACAAAATCATCCCGATGAAAGCTGCTCAATTAAAATGCCATCTCGGGGAGTCCTCGGTCCCTTTGGCACAGGGAATGTGCTATTCCCATGTGCAGGAGGGGACAGGAAGGCACAGAAGCACTTTGCACAAGCCTGGCTTTAATTCCCTGCTCCTCACACACCTGCTAGCTGGCTGTGTGTAATTTATTGAGCTCAATACTCTGAAGGACGCTGAAGAGTTAAACTCCCACTGACCTCCAGGGGAGTTTAAAGCTCTCTGAGATGCAGCCTTTAATCTCCCTTTGATGTATCTGTAGAATCAGGCTCCTCTGCCCTTGTTTTACAGGGTTCTGCACAGCCTGACCTGTAGGGAACAAGGAAGGGCTCAGGTGCTGGAGTCACCCAGCTGCATCTCTCTGCTGAGAACATTTCTGGGCAGGTTTTTGGGCCAGCCCTTCACCTCCCGGGGCTGCAGCTCTGTCCAGGGCACGCACAGACAATTCAAAGGGGCTCCTGCTGCTCCCCACTGCTCCTGCTGCCACAGCCATCCCCTCTCATTTGCTGTTGGCTGCTCCAGTCCCTGTTTCCAGCTGGACAAGGAGGCTTCCAGCCCTGCTGCTCGGGGTGCTCAGTGACACTGAGACAGCTCCGTGTCTGCTCCTGGCACTCAGGGACAGGGACAGCAGCACAGCCTGAGCCAGGCTGGCACTGCCCGAGGAGCTGCCAGGAGTTCAGCCCACCTCATGCTTTAGACTTTAGGAGCCACAATTGCTTGTAATCGATGTGACAACACTTTCTTGCTCCCTTTAATGAGGTTCCATCTCCCTCCCTCTCTCTGCATCTCCCACTGCAGCCACCCAAGCACAGCAGGGCAATGATGAGCACAGCCAGCACCCCGAGATTCTCATCTCTGAACTGAGAAGGGCATTTCTGCCCCCAACAGCAAAGCTTAAAGAGCAGCCATGACAACAACAACTTTGCTTCTCACTCCTGTGACACAGGTGCTGCTTTCTGGGGGCAGAGGCACGGCTGAGGCCAGCACCACGAGCTGAGCAGGGTGGATTGATGCTCCTCTGCTCCTCCCCATGGCCTGCAGCTCCCCCACACACCCTGTGCTCGTTCCCAGTGAGATTCATGATTTCTCTGTTAGAAAAAAATAAGATCCTCCTTTAAAGGGTTTTCATAACTTTATGGAAAATTGCTTTGAACCAAATAAAATATAAAAATTCTTTTGCAGCAACTGATGAAAAAAGGAATTACCAGCCTTATTGTAGTTTTATGCATGACTGCTATTAAACTTTGGTCCGACAAACCAACAGCTGTTGGATTTCTTTGTAAAGAAAAAGAAATAGAGAAACTGGCTTAAAATGCTTTTTCTTTAAGGCTGCAAGAGAAATGTAAATTCTTCCAGACCATTCTGGACTCCTAAATTAGTCAGAAAAAAGCACTGGGCTGATATATTCCCTGCCTCCTTGGATTCACTCATCTTTCATCTCCATCACTGCATTGCAGACTGGAAGCGTCGCTATTTTTTTGACAACATTCTCATTTTTCCAGCTTCCAAGAAATCTCTAGACAGGGATTGTCAGTTCTGATTATGCAGCTCGTGCTGCAGCAACAGGTGGCTACCCAGGGCTCAGGAACAGCGTTTCACCTCTTGCAGAGGGACGGCAGAGCCTGGCCCGGGTCCTGCGGGGCCGCACACCAGGGCAGGCAGGAGGGGCAAGGCAGGACGTGGGACAGGAGCTGGGGATGGTGGCCCTGCCAAGCCCTCCCAACACACCTGCGAGGGGCACCTGGGCTGGCTGCGGGCACAGGGATGCTCAGGCTGAGAGATCCGGGCAGATGTACAGCGCACGGAGCCAGCTGAGCACCGAGAGCGCAGAGCTGGAGCTGTGCCCTCGTGTTTCAGCTGCACAGCTGCCTGCAGACAGCAGAGCACGGGGCACACTCACCAGCCTGGGCACCTCTGGGCCACGGCAGGACACAGCAGGGGCAGGGCACGGCCCCAGCCCCGCACCGCTCTGGCCTGGAGGCTCAAGGATCCTGTCTTTAGGGGAGCCAAATCCCAGCCAGCAGGGGTGACATCCCTTTGGCTCTGGAAAGCTCTGATCCTACCCCAAACAGCCTCAACAGGAACGTCCTGAGATTTTAACTTCTGTCCAAACAGTACTGGGTCATTCACCCGTTTTAATTCGGGACAGCACTGAGCACTGATGTGGCCCAAGCCAAGAACGAGACCAGACCTCCCCAGACTTGAGGCGCTCTCAGCTGGCACGGACCAGAACAATGCCCAAGGGCTGCTGCCATCCCCTGTGCAACCCAGACACCACCCCAGCAAGGGCACTGCCTCTCAGCTGCTTCCACACAGCCTAAAGCAGATGAAATCTGCTCAGCAATGGCAGACTTCAGAGCCACAAGGACAAAGAGATATCCATCCTGTAGCAGGAGGACTTCACAGAGTTAACGATCCGGTCCTCATTCTACCACAGAGTTTGCCCAGGAAAGTCTGGTTCTACTCCCCTGGCAAGTGTTCAGATATCCAACATCACAACTTAGGAAAAAAAGGAAAAATCTGTTGCAATATACATATACTCATGCATACACGGCAGGCTCTGGAAAGCTGGCCCACACTTTGAAGTGACAGGGGAAAAATAATGCAACAGCAAGCATGAAAAATTTCTGAAAGAGTCCTACGCCTTTTTAAGCCAAGAATCACTTCCAGAGAAGCATAAATAAGCAGGACTGTGCTCCAAGAGCAGCCACAATACCCGAGTGCCAGATGAAAGCTGCCACCAGCCAGCACGGACAGGCTGCAGAGCCGGGGGATGTTTCCCACCCCTCCCTTGCTGCGAAAGAGACTCCGGAGTTTGCTCTGGAGCGGGAGAGAGAACGCTCCCAGAGCGAGCAGGGAGGGCATTTCTGTGCTCCCCCCCTCGCTGCCCGTGCCTGGGGTGCCCTGGAGCAGGCAGGGCTCTGGGCACCGCGCTGTGCCCGGGCTGGGGCTCCGAGCCGCCCCTCTGTGCTGCCCGGGCAGCAGCTCTGCTCCCAGCCCCTGCAGGGAGCTCTGTGCCCTGGCACAGCACAGCTGCCCCTCTGCACACCCTCTGCCTGCCCTGCCCTTCCCAGCCCCTGCCAGGGGCAGAGCTGGGCCCAGGCTGCTCCAGCCCCTCTCTGGGGACAGCAATCATCCAAAGCCACTTGCTCCCTGCCGTGAACGGGGGTCATTATTTTGACAAATTAGTTAAATCTCTCTCAGTCAGCAACGAGGACCCTGAATTATTCAACATGCATCCGTCTTTCTCCCTTACAAAAATGGCCTGTGAAGCAATAAGTGTATTTCACTTGAACCACTTGTGAAAGATGTAAGACAGGTTGGGTTCACTCCAGTGCCCCTTGAAGTCAATGCGAGCCTTTCATTTAATTTTCATTTAATTAATTTCATTAAATTTGCAGATGATGCCAAGCTGGGAGGGGTTAGAAGTTCTCTGGAGAACAAGCTTAGAATTCAAAATGATCTCTGTAGTGTAGAAAACTATCTGAAATAAATAGATGAGATTGAAGAAAGGTAAGGGCAAAGTACAAAGCTGGATAGAAACAATTAAGCGCAGGATGGGGAAGATTGGCCTGGTGACATCAGTGCAGAAAAGGATTTGAACTAGACAGGATCTGACTAGAAACTCTAGGGACCACCGAGGACTGAGATGATAATTAACAACTGCAGTAACATTCAAACTGCTCAGACAAATGACTTTCAAGAATGTTTTCCATAGCTGGAAGTGTGGCTCCTTTTATCTCAGTTGGAAAATTCCAGTGATTTTTACACCTTATAGTGAGATAAGGGATGCACAACTTTTCCTGTCTGTAGTCCATGCATGCCATCTACAAGAAATGCAGTTTTTTCTGGGTAAAAAAGGACACGAGTATTTCATCTTTGTTCCTCAGATTCAATATTGATCACAAAAGCAGGCCCTCTTGTACTGGGAAATGTGCTTTGCACAGCTCCAGAGGCAGCAGAACACAGCCCTGTGACATCCTCCCCTCCCAGCTGCCCTGAACTTCCAGAGAGAACAGAGCAGAGTGTGCTCAGCACCCTCCTGGTCACTCAAGTTTAGTCATTTATGGTGCTGGTATGTAGGTACATAAGTTTCCAGCGCACAAAGTAAATACTACTTCAAACTTCCTTCTTCCCTTCTTAGATGTGAGAAAATGCTAAAGGTATTGTTCCCACCTGTATTTATAGCATTAGTTGTGAAGCATTCTGACATGCAAGACAAACCACTGCCTGAAAATTGATCACACTGCATTAAATCAAGAAGGTTCAAGGGAAAAAATGTATTAAGAAGATGGAAGAAAAGGCATCCTGTTTTCCTCAGACAGCTAAATAAAAGCCTGGTTTAGGACACTGAAATCACTATGGGTCAATACTGTTTCATTTCTGTGTCTTTGCACAGTCAAGTCAAACAATAACAACAATGGTGCTGCTGATGAACATTTTATATTTGAACTACTCCATCATCTAACAGCATTTCAGCATTTTGCAAAAACACTGAAGAGTGAGGGCTCAGTGCTCATGACAGGTGTGTTTCCATACAAACACCTATCTCTATAGCACAGACAGCATTCTCCTCATTGGGGGAGTGAGGGAATGAACTGGTCACAAAGCTCTCCCATGGCCACCAAGTGCTGGGCAATGTTATCTGCAGGTGCTATCTGGGATGAGAAATGAAGTCTCACTACTGTGACGCTGGAGAAAAATCAACCAAACAATGAAAACAGCTACATTTAGCACAAATGGGAAAGTCAGGCCAGAAACATTTCCTCTCACACAGTCCAGAAAAAATTACTAAACAAGCCCACGCTTGTGGAATGGGTAGAAGTCCAGGTGAGGACTGAAGAGATGCAGTTTCTATTTCACCTCTGCCATCTGACCTGACAAAAGGTGTTTTTTGTGCTCTGTTTATTCATGAATGTTTTATTCATGGCTGCTCATGTCACAGGGCGGGCTCTGCCCGGCACTGCAGTGCCTGGGCACCGGGGCTCAGAGCTGCTGGGAGATGCTGCAGGAGCTCTCCCAATAAAAATGTGCTCCCAGGGGCAGTGCCAGGCCTGGCCAGAGCACAGAGAGCTCTCAGAACATGCCCGAGGTCCCTGCAGAGGACAGGAACATCAGCTTTTCTCCCCAGATCAGATAGCAAAGCCCAGCTGTGCTCCCAGAGCAGCCCAGGGTGGCACAGCCAGGGAAAGCAGAGCCAACCCGAGCCCACAGCTCCTCCAAGCCTCCTTTTAGTTCAGAGACGTGACAAGAGAACACATTCAATAAAACATTCCAGGAGCTGGTTTCAGGGAGGCTAGGGAAGGTGGAGGATAATTTGAAAGCATTTTGTAAGATTTTAGCTGCTTGTTCCCATTGACTCTGATGGGAGTCGTGCTGCTTTGATCTTTCAAATGCTTTCACACTCCTTCCATCCTGACAAGCACTCATAGCACGGATCTATTTACTGGGAAATTGAGCTGAGTCCTGAAGCTTGATATCTGAACTATCTCCAAACAAGCAGGAGGAAAGACTAGCCAGCCTCTAAAAGGGGCTCCATCTGAACACAAGGTGCATGTTGTGCTGGCACCCCCTGCACGTTCTGGGTTGGGGAACTGAGGATGGTAATAACAAAGTCTCATGGCTGGTCAATCCCCAGGGCTGAATGAGGCCTGTCTGCCTCAGGAGGATGCTCTGGACTCCCTAAGATTATTCAGATTTTTTTCAGAAGCAGAGGTGATCCCCAGCATGGAAAGAAGAGAAAAGCTGATTCCAGGACGTGCAGGGTTCCTCCCTGGACTGTTCTCTGCTGTCTCACCCAACCTCTGTGTATGGACGTGCATAATCCAGTGGACTGAGATGCAGCAGGTAAGAACAGGGTCCTTACTCCTTCTCTTGCCATTTGTTTGGAAAGCAGGATTCCATACCAAGGAGGCAGAAGGAAATGGAGATGTGATATTTGCAAGAGAACTATGACTGCTGCAAATCTCAGTGTGGAGTTATTCATCCCTCCAGGACTGCTGGGAATGAAGCTGCAATTCCAATTTGCTGGTTTCCAAACCCAAAAAGTTATTCTATCACCCTCAGATATGGAGAGGAGGCTCCAGAGGAGGATCCACCTGGATCTCTGAGCCTTTCCCTCAGACAGGTGCAGGCAGGGGGATTTCCATTCCTCTGCAGGCAGAGCTGGCTGGGTTGGAGTCCTGCAAGGCTTTCACAAGCCGCACACATCCCTGCACGTGAGCAGACCCTCTCACACGGAATCTGAGGCTGTCCTACCTCCTGCCAGGGACACAGAACCACCAGAGAACAGCCTGGACACCCATTTCACCCGAGGGCTTCCTGCAGATCCCCACTGCTGCCTGGCCTGGCCCGTCCCTGGGGAGGCTCCTTGGAAACAGCAGCTCCTAGTCCAGAACTCCTCCTAACGCTTCTGACTAAACTGATGAGAAAAGGTAATTTTCTTAATACAGCAACTGTGTCCTGCAGAAGCAAGCTCCCTGGCAATACATTATTCCTCACACAATTTTGAAGTTCACCTACCTTAAGCAAATTTGGCTGTTTCAGCTAAAAGTTGTGCAGCCTTAGGCATTCTTTATCACACGAGCAGATGATCTTTTTAACACCTCGAGTTCCTGAGTTTCATATCATTCAGTAAATCAATCTCCCTTTCATGATGTGTATTTATACCAATGCCCAATTCTATTACAACTGTCTCTTATGCTTTCTCAATTTCCTCTATTATTCTTTTTTAGGTCTATAATATCATTTCAGTGCCTTACTCAGAGGCTGTCACTTCGTATTTACGAACTGAAACTTGAATGTGCACTATTACTTTATTTTTATGAAAATCCATGATAACTAATGCAGTGATTCAATTTCTACCAAGAGGCTTTATGTTTGGTTTCCTATCTGGCCTCCAACCTTCATTCCTCCAAACAAACTTTTACATCTCTATTTACATATTGGGATCATTAAGGTTCTTTTCATCTCCCTGTCTCAATGGCTTCAGAAGCTATCATGGATTTAGGCAGGAGTTTAATTAGGAACTGCTCTTTTCTGGATTTCAGGCTACATTTCACGTGTAAAATATGCCTCTAACAAATGGAAGGCCTGATGAAAGCCCCCAGGAGCCCCAGGCTAGGTAAGTTTTAGTGGAGCAGGGAATTCCTTAGTGGGAGATCCTGGTGCTGGGTCTGTTCCACGGGAGGCTGGCACTCATTTGATATCTGTGCAAGAAAATGCCCCTGTGCAGCTGGCCTCTGCTTTGCCATGACACCCATGGACACAATGGGGTTTTTTTCACAAGGTTTTCCCTTGTTTCCTCTCTTCAGGGAGCATGGAGTGTGTCAGAGTTCCACCTCAGAGCCCTGCTCAGCCCCTCCTGTCCTGCTGGGAAGGGCAGAGGAGCCACAGGAGGCTGCTCCAGGTCCCTGCTCTGCCCACTGCAGGGGCAGCTCCTGGCTGGAGGGCCAGGCTGGGCTCAGGAAAACCCAGCTCCAGGAAAGCCTGGCTCAGTGGTGGCCTCATTCTGGTTTGGGGTTAAACCCACACAACTCAGGGCAGCCTGCAGTGCCCACAGATCTGCCAGCACCCACTGGCCACACTGGCACTGCCTCCAGGACACACTGCCTCCACCAGCATGGACCAGGTTCTTCCCTCCCTGCTGCCTGTGCTGCTCAGGGAAGGAAGTTCCTCCCTCAGACAATGAGATTCCGGGGCCACCCCATTCCTTCTTCTTCCCCAGAAATTTCTTTGCTGCAGTTTTCCTGTGTTGAGCACACTTTATGATATTTACTGTCTCGTTTTATCCACTCGACAGCAACACAACAACCAAGCAGCCTGTGAAGGAGTTTGGTCAGTGCTGAGCCTTGCTGGAGATCAGATGATAGCTGGCAGCTGAGGAACTGCAGAGTCCAGGATGACCTGCACCCAGCTCAGAGAAAGGAGAACCAGGGAGTGCTGCCCAGCCCAATCTGCTCAGGGAGCACAGAGCTCCAGATGAGATGAGACACACACATTGTTTAACCTGGGAACAAAGGGCACCGTTTGCAGAACTACTTGTCAAGGTGTCTCCAGAAATCAGCCGAGTGCAGACGCTGCCCTGCCAGAGGGGCTGTGCTGCTCCTCTGCAGCCCCTGTGAAATCCTGGCCACGCATTCTGAGCCCTGGGGAAACACTGCCTTTCAAGATTTGTTACGAGCTTGAAACTCAGCTCAGCATCATCTAAAAGTGTGAAGAACTTTCAAGGAAACACGGGCAGGCCTGGCTGTGGCACTGGAACGAGTGCAATTGGCTGTGGCTGCTGTTTGCCTTCAGCTGTGGTGATGCCAGCAGAGCCCTGCTCAGACACAAACAATTCACGGAGGAACTGCTCCTCCCCTGATCCCATCAAGGGCAGAGCAATCCCATTCACCACACCGGGTTACAGCCGGATTGCAGGGGCAGCAATGAGATCCAGTCCTGAACAGAAGTTGGATGTGTGGGTGCATGTGAGCCCGACTTCCTCTTTTACTGACAGCCAAGTGCAATTCATGTAATGCTCACAGACAATGCATAAAATGTACTTTAGTACCATCCATTGTGCCTTCAGAAGCCTCCTCACCAGGGCACATGATACTTCCCTTCATTACTGAAGTTTCACTTCTCCCTCTCTGCCTCTCAGTGGGATGAAATGGAGCATGTAATGGAACGTCATATTCACAGATTTCATTCTGCTATCAGCTCCAGGTCTGCACAAAGTCTCAAACACTACAACAGCTTTTCACACGCTCACAAACGCTCCAAGAAATTGCTGAGAGCACTCAAATCCCCAAGTCTAAAGAAGATGCCCTAAATTTACTCAAACAAAACCCCTTTACAGCTGCCAAATAATTACCTGCTTGCAAATAATCACGTTATTTTAATAGTTATTATAAGGAAGATTATTTAAGTTGGGAGAAAATACCAGCTTTGTATAATACCCACCTGCTCTAAATACACAGTTACACTTTTAGTTAAAATTGAAGAGCCATTAAAACCATTTTTTGTAGGTGCTTAGGTTTCTAATTTGCAATTAAATTAATTGGATTTGAATGCCTAAATTGATTCAGAAATCAGGCTTATCACCCAATAACTGGTTCAACAGGATGCTGCAAACCCAGGTGGAAACAGGAGAGTTGTCCAGCATTTCTGTGGGCAGCTGATGGGGGAAGCCAAGGGCACTGGTGTGTCCCACAAAGAAACCCAGCCCCAGAGGGCAGAGCCTGTCACTGTGCACAATCATCTCTGCTCATAAACTGCACCCAGGGAACTCCTGTATTCTGGCATCTCCAGCACTTTCAGATGTGTTTCCCTGCTTTTCTTTCTTTTCTCTTGAAATCCTTAAGTACTGCATAATTTTTTATATAACTGCAAAGAGAAAAAGAACCACAAGTCACCATCCTACAAGAAATGCAAAATGGTGCAGACAGTGGAAAAAAGAGAAGAAACTTCCAGTCAACTGACCTGCACAGAGTCTGTTACATAAGAAATCTGAAAATATTTCTAAATCCTTCCTTACTCAGCCACCAATGTTTTGTCATGACAGAATTTGGTATGGGCTGTGATTAGGTGAAATTGAACAGGAGTGATTTCTGGAGAGCCTGTGCTCTGTCCTAGTTAGGGTTCTGGATGTTATTACCAACCCTAATGAGGATGCTCATACATTACATTTTACATCCCAAAGCCCTCTTTGGGGATTTAGCATTAATGCTCTTTGTCTGCCAAGGTAATTCAGCACCGTGACACCTTTTGTGTGTCTGCTGAGACAGATCAGACAAAGCTGGGCCCACAATGGCCCAGCCATGGCACAGCTGAAAGCCAGAGCCCACACTGTCACCCTCAGAAACCATCCAGGGATATCCAATTGTTGTGCACTCTTATTAAGGAGAAATGAAAATCAAGTGTCACACGCTGTGTGCGGGCTGAGCCCTTATTAGAATCTGCAATGCCTAAAATCCCATCCCAGGTTTAACCATTAGAGCATGATTCCTTCCTTCATTAGAGCAAAGGCAGAGCAGGACAGCATTCAAAATTCAGGTTCATTATGGCCTTGTGAGCCCAGCCTTCCTAACCCACCCAGCCTCCCCTTCTCCTGCACAGATGCATTCCAGAGTCACCCCTGGCTCTTCCAACTGCCTCGGAGAGCTCTGGGAGCCCTGCAAGGATTCCACAGCTGATGCTCAGGACACCCCAGCTCTGACCAGCACTTCTCCACTAACTCCAGAAGATGAGCCTCACCCTCAGCAAACACTGACACAGTCCTTGGGTTTGAGCACGTTTAAATCAGCTGAAAAGGTGTCACATGCATTTCTATTTGTAAAGATGTCAACTGCATTTCTATTTGTAAAGATGTCACATGTATTTCTATTATAGCAACACCAACCCCTTCCACACCCAACACAACATCTGGACAGTCCTGCAACTGATAAGCAAGAGCACAAACTCATTTACTGGCTGTGAAACTCCTGAACTGGGCAGAGCAGTCATTTCCATGGCGTGGTGTAACAAAGCAGCACAGCTCTGTGCCAGGAGCTGGAGGGTGGCTCAGAGATAGATAAATAAATACCTCACCTTCTCAGCAGGAAGAATGGCAGTCTGCAGTCACTGACACCAGCCCCTGGTCTGGAGGCAGTGCTGGGGATGGATGGTCTGAGCCCAGTCTGTTCTCTCAGGGTGCCATCCTGTGCTGCCTCAGCCCAGGGAGGGCACAGGGCACCCACTGCCCTCTGCACTGTCTGCCCCTTCCTCCCTCAGCAGCTTTGCTTACAGACACACCAAAAACCCTTCCCACCGAGGTGATGGAGCATCCCCACAGCCAGGGCTCAGTGTGCCACGGGCTGGGGCTGGAAAGAGCTGAGCCCCCTGCATGCCCTCTGTGATCCAGGGGGCTTGGACACTGCCAGGGGGATCTCGCCCTGCCCAGATCTGGCACTCAGACACAGCTGAGGCCCCTGGAAAACCCTCACCCTGCTCCCCGAGGGGATGGGATCAGCCCTGCCAGGATGGGCTGGTGCTCAGGACAGCCAGGGAACGCCTGTGCCAAGCCTGGGTGGCATTACACACCTGCCAGTGCTGCTGATTCCTGCTCCAGAGCCTCTCCTTCCTTCCCCAGCGTGGCACTGGGAGCAGCCCAGATGAGCTCAGCCAGGGAGGGAGCAGGCAGACAGCTCATTCCAAGAAAAATGGATTTATTTTCACTGAGCTGCACTCAGGGCAGCAGAGGCAGGCATGGCAGCTCCGTGTGAGTTTGAACAGTCACAGAACTGCAGCCAGCCGTGCCTCAGCTCACTGGGGACATTCATCAGCCCCTCCTGCTCCAGCCAATGGTGACATGTGCTCACTGGGAGCCCCCCTGGCATTACTGTTCACATATCCTTCCCATCTTGCCTCATTCTTTTTATGGATATAGACACATGTCTCCCTATAGAGGAAGAGAAATACCCACAGGAAGAGATTACCATCCCTGCCTCTACAAGAACACATATTTTTTCCCATGAAGCACAAAACCCCAGATTCCTGGGTATCTTCTGTAGAGTTCTGAAGAAGCCTCAACTCAAAAATTATTTGGATTTTTTTTTCCATTACAGAGAAGTTTTTTATCTTATAAGCTTCTAGCCTTTCAAAAACATAAAGGAGGTGCAGGCAACAGTGAGAGTGGCAGTCCCACTGGGGTTTTCAGCATGGATGATTACAAAAAGGCAAAGAACACCACAGAAACCTCGTTACTTCCCAAGATCCACATCAGAATGATGAATTGGCAGAATATGAAAGAGACAAATCCAGTAACTTCAGCAGCTTTAGGTGAGTTCCAGACAATTCCTGGGAGGTGCAAGTCTGTTGTACTGGTTCCACATTCAGAATTCATCTTTGCCACGTCTGTTTTTCATGCCAGAGATGGATTAAAATTGTGCCTTCTCCCTTTATAACCAACATCAGCAGCACATGAACCGAACTCTACAGTTATCATTACAACTCTTAGTTTTGATAGTGCATTTTTCTGAGTGTGTCCTGTATTCCTAGAGCAGAGCACAAAAAGCATTTTCATTTTTAAAGTTGCTCCATCCTAAGGTGAAAAGGTCAGATGGATTCTGATGTCAGGAATACTGAAACTGAGTTGAAATGACAGGACTTGATTTCATCATTTTCTATCAAAATGAAATGTTTAGACATTGCAGAAAATAAAAACATACATTTGCTGACTTAAATCAAGATTGCTTCCAAGATGAATCAAAATTTTTTGGGGCTGGAATAAGGCAGTTCAGCTGGTGGGAGAATTCCCTTTTTATTATGGAAAATCATGGCACAACCTGGATCTTCACTGAAGATCTCTCAAGGCACAGATTCATCAGCTGTGTTATATATTATGTATAGAAAATATTGCACATCCTGGTTAGCCAGTGTGACAGATCACTGCTTCTCAAACGAGGGCTTGCTCCTGCTGGCTCTCCACTCTGCCCTGCTCCTGGGCAAGATGATTCCCTGTCTGATCCCTGCAGCAAGCCCGGGGTCCCCCTGGGAGCTGCTCAGTTTTCAGCCCATGGGCCACGATGAGCACTTGAACTCACCCTCAGCTGCTCAGACCTGAGGGATCCCTGAACTCACCCTCAGCTGCTCAGAGCTGAGGGATCCCTGGGGTCACTCCTCCAGCCCTGCTGGAAGGTTCTGTGTGTCCCTGCCCCCACGGGAGCTCACCCCTTGCCCTGTCCAGCTGGACACAGCGGGATGTCAGTGACCCAGGAAAAGTGCTGCCAGAGCTCTGGATATCCAGGAGCACAGGCTGAGCCAGGAGCAGAGAGCATCCCCCACTCCATTCTCTGCTCCCTTTGATCTTTTACTCTGTCACACCAGTGACTTTAGAAGAATTCAACTTCTCCCTGAAGTGCACCAGTGTAAGGGAGAAAAGGAACAGCTGTTAAAAGTTTCATGCTTTAAAACACTGTCTGCTTCAGGCTACTTCACATGCTCTGACACTTCAGCTCCTGTAAAGTCTGTCACATGATTCAAAAGATGCTATTTTGCCACTGATAAAGCCACACTAAGTGTTAGTGAAAGATTTATTAGCCTGCAGTAATATTTTACAAATTGCCAAGTGTGCTGCTCTCCCCTCTAATACACTCCAAAGTGTCAGAGCAGAGCAGCTGCCAACCCTTCCCTGGACCAGAAGTGAGTGCCCATGATGGAGCTGTGGCTGCAGCAGCATCCTGGGAGCAGGGGGACCAGCACAGCACACAGGGACACCAGGGACACCAGAGCCTGCAGAGGGTGAGCACAGTGCCATCCTGGGAGCAGGGGGACCAGCACAGCACACAGGGACACCAGAGCCTGCTGAGGGCCAGCACAGTGCCATTCTGGGAGCAGGGAGGGTCAGCATCCCTGCACAGCCCACAGGGACACCAGGGACACCAGAGCCTGCAGGGGGTGAGCACAGTGCCATCCTGGGAGCATGGGGACCAGCACAGCACACAGGGACACCAGGGACACCAGGGACACCAGAGGACCAGCACAGTGCCAGGCAAGCCCCCACAGCCACAACGGGCTGCACAGCTCTGAGGAAGCTGGCCAAGGGAGAGAAATACAGCTTGGGGTTAGGAAAAGGTGTTTTACAGAAACTTGATGAAGTTCTGGAATGTTCTGCCCTGGGAGGTGGTGCAGTCCCCATCCCTGGGTGTGTTTACCAGAGCCTGGATGTGGCACTGGGGGGGGTGCCAGGGTTTAGGTGAGGTGCTGGGGCTGGGTTGGACTCGATGATCCTGAAGGTCTCTTCCAACCCAGTGACTCTGTGTGATTCTTGGGTTCTGGGATTCTGTGAAAGGGAATTCCCAGAAGGGGCCACTCTGGACGCCCTGCAGGGCTCTGGGGTAGTGCCCAGGCTGTGCCAAGGATGCCAGCAGCAGCACCAACCCCCTTCCACTCCCTGAGCCCAGCAGCTCCCAGCCAGCCAGGCACAGCCCCAGCCTCCCTGGCAGCCCTGGCACACTGCAGGGGCTCTGAGGAGAAGCACACAGGTTCGGGTAACACTGATTTCCAAAGGAGCCCTCTGGGAAATGCACAGTACAGCACAAAAAAGGGGCAGAGCAGCTGAATCCTGTTCCCAGGGCCGGCCCCAGCACTGGGTGGCTTCTGGCAACTTTCAGGTGTCTGATCAAACAAAGTGAACAAAAAGCAGTTTTCGTTTCAGGGTAACAAAATGCAGATTTTCAATTAACTCGTCAAACTGAAAACCCAGAGCACTGGAAAGTGTTGCTTTGGAAACTTCCAGGCTTTGTTGAGCCTTGAAAAAAATGGCCACTTGGAAAGAGAAATGTCTTTTCAAAATGAAAGATTAAAAGAAGCTGATTTTTCTTCTCTCCTTATTCTTGATTAAAATCATCTCGAGAGTTTATTCTTTACTAAAAACTCAGCAACAAACAGTCTGCTCAAAATCTTTCTTTTTCCCCATTAGTTCAGTAGGAGTTTTACTATCCACAAATGGTCAGTAATGGACAGCACTTTGAAATTTACACCTTAACTTTTCTGAGTCTCAGTCCTCATTAGTGAAACACAGTCTATAGCACATCTCCATTTTTTGGTTATTCTGTCAGGCTGGACAAAGTAATTTCTGATAATCATTTGTCTACAAATATATTGTTTCAATGGACTAAATTCCGCTCTGACATATTCAACCACGTTCAGGTAGGTGCAGTTTGGCACAAAAAGAATCAGTGCAGAGTTTGGACCAGCTCTTTAAAGTTCTTTGAAGTTTCAGATGAAAGAAGTGAGTAATAAATGTGGACCCTGAAACGAAAAGAAGAATGAGGTACCCTCATTCTGCAAGGAAAATGAGCTTAACCTCATCATTAATCAGCACCAAAAAACCAGGAATAAAAGCTAAGCCACGAAGACATAATCAATCTGTTAGATGCTACTTGACAGCTGCACTGAAAAACAGCAACAGTAAAGACCCAAAGAAACGTAATCTTAATCTTTATATTTCAATGGGCATCTTAAGCAGGTTGTTCTTCCATTTTCTATTCCCCACTCTGCTGCCCAGAGAACAGAAACTCTAATTACTGCTGCCTGCGGAAGGCTGGCCAGTAATTATATATCTTTATCTTCATTACATGCCTGTGAACCAGGCTCGCTCTGAACCACGGCAGGTAAACTGCAAACTCCAGACACATTTTCAATTAAGAGCTCACTTTAAACTGGCAACTCATGGGAGCTGTGCAGCAACCTCTGTGCTCTGAGGAGGGGGTGCAGGACGTCCTGATCCCCGACGGGGACAGCCTGCTGTGCCCCAGGGCTGTCGCTAACAGCCGGTGAACGGGGCGGGTGTGAGTGCACCACAACACCAGCACTGACTGGGACACTCAGCTCCCTGCAGGCAATGACTAAAACACACTAAAGCTGCTTTTTTACAAGTCTTCCAAAGGATGGATTTGCTTTAAAATCTCTTTTTTTCCAATTCACCAAAAAAATGAAATAGAAGATGAGTGAGTTAGTAAGGACTTGGTCCATTAACTCCCACAACATAAGGACAAATAATTTCCTTCTGTTTCCAAATCTAAATTAAGTCCAACAATTTGCTATATTTGGCAGATTTACCAGATCCAAAAAGGCTTCACAGAACAGAAAAAAACCCAAACCTCACAGGTTCCTAATAATACAGCCAGAAAGACACGTTTAATCAGCAAACACCAACGTGGTGGCTAACCAGGTACACAGGAACACTGAGAGGATTCTACAAGGGAAGCATTACAAAGACTAAACTTCGAAATTGCTGGGGTTCATCTCATGCATAAGAAATCACCATGACAAAATTATTTAAAACAAGTCCAATGAGCATAGAAATTGCATTTTTTTTTTTGTCAGAAAAGCTCAGGAAGAACCATGTACACCTCTGGCCAGCTCTATTCTTCACTTACTCTGCCTAAGCTGTCCCTGGCTCTGTGACAGGGAGCCACAGAACTTGTGGGCACGTCTCAAACCTCCCAAAGGACAGTGACTACTCACTCACCTGTGCCCACAGAGGCAGAAAACACCACCAGGAGGGAGGTGTTGGCTGCTGGGGCTCGGGAGGCTGTGGAGCTGCTGGAGCCCAGAGCCAGAGGAGCCAAAGGAGGCAGAGCAGAACCCTCGGCAGCCAGGCAGCTCTGGGCAGGGCCAGCTCCCAGAGCTCATGGGATTACAGCCATTCCCAGCAGCTGGGAGGGAATTCCCCTGGGAATTCCAGTCCCTCCACTGGGAGGGTGGCCTGGAGGGTTTGTGATCGTTTTGGGACCTGCTGGTTATTAAAAAAAACCCCAAAAAATACAATTTTCACTTTCATTTATAGCTGCATCTCTTGTTTCCTCTTCTAGAGCGACAGCCACAGAGAGTTTGTGAAAAGATCAAAGCTGCTGCAGACAAGGCACCTTTGTGTCACCTCTGGAACCCTCTGTACCTTATGCACCACCATCACTGCCAGCAGCTCCTTCCTCTTCACCATTCTCCAAGCAGACAGAGGAAGGCAGGACTGAGTCCTGACAGGATTTTAGTGGTAATCCTGGCACTTGCTGAAGGCCTCCAAGAAGCACAGATGACCCTGAGGCTCCAGTGTGACCCCCCCATTTCAGCCCAGCAGGAACCTATGGGCACTCCTGTGAGCTCTGCCCTGGCCCTGGCCACAAAGCACACCTGGGCCACCCCGAAGGGCAGCAGCACTGCCAGCACTCCTGCAGCCACAGCCCCTGGACTGCACAGAGAGGCAGCTCTGGAAATGCTTCCCCAGTGGGGAGGGTCAGACAGCCCCACGTGTCTGACGAGCAGGATGGAAATTGGGATTTTGTGTTTGGTTTGTTGCTTCACTGGAGCGAGCTACACAGCAATAACAGCAATAATAAATCTTGGTGTTCCAGCAGCAGAGCAGTCAGAAAATGAAAGGACTTGTTCCATTAGAGAACAGCGCTGCTCTGCAGGGCCTCTGCCTCTCTGGAAGGAGCAGCCTGATCCTACCTTAATGACGTCTTCATCTGATGATCTGCATTCCACAGAGTCCACAAGATCTGTCACAGTCCCATCATCTTCCACAGAAACCACCTTGACAGGGACAGCCACTGTCTTCCCAGTGAGAATAGCTGTGTTCAGGATCTCTGCTTCCTAAGAGAAAAGAAAACAAAAGGCCACTTGGTATATATATATATGTATATATGTATATATGTATATATGTATATTCTGCTATTGATTCATTAGCACCACCTGCGTCCAGCTGCAATTCTTCATGGCTGTGGCAAGGACTGCTCCCAGGGCAGCAGGCAGGACAGGCACATTTCCTCCTGCAGTCCTGACCACACTCCCAGCTGTGACTCAGGGCTGCTGAGGTGTCTGTCCTGCGCCCTAACTGCTGTCCTGCGCCCTAACTGCTGTCCTGTGCCCTAACTGCTGTCTGTCCCCTAACTGCTGTCTGTCCCCTAACTGCTGTCTGTCCCCTAACTGCTGTCCTGTCCCCTAACTGCTGTCCTGTGCCCTAACTGCTCTCTGTGCCCTAACTGCTGTCCTGTGCCCTAACTGCTCTCTGTGCCCTAACTTCTGTCTCATCAATGTCCCCTGGGGGCCAGAGCAGCCAGCACTCAGAGTGACCCTGCACCACAAGGACAAACCCACCTGGATGTGGCAGCAGGGACACCTCCAGCCTGAGCTCATCTTGATCATCACCTAAAAATGTCTCAAGTCTTGCTGCTTTACCCCTTTTCTGAAAGGTCTCCTACAAACACTGACCTTCTGAGGGACATGCAGGCTGGCTCGTGGGCACGGCTCAGGGGCAGGGTTTGAGCTGCTCCTGGGGATGCAATGCTGGGGATGCAACCCAGGTCCAGGGTCAGTGACTGTGCACCACAGGACTGTGTGGGATCAGACCCTCTTCCGTTTTCTAGGATTTATCCTGACTCCTGGTGGGCAAGCACCTCCCCACACCTCTTTCTTTACGTTTTAAAGAGGTTTGTGCCAACCCAGCCTCTCTCAGACAGAGGAGGGATGCTGGGAGGGTCTGGCTCACCCAACAAGACCAGCTCTGTGGTGACCAGTGCCTCTTGCAAAACACATTCCTCCCGTTTGATTTACCACTTATGCAAAAGTGCTGAGCTCTGCACACCTGAAGAGCATCAGACTAACCAGAGCTCTTTGTCACCTGGGTGTCACCTCTGTCTGGCACCACAGACTGGCTGATCTCTGCCAGGACACTCTGAGCACAAATTGCTGCCCGAGTCCTCCCACCCCTAATTGCAAGGTCCTGCTCTTTTCTGAAAAGGTCTCTGAGCCTTCAGAGCTGTGCCTGTGAAGCTGGGACCATCCTGTAGAACAAGACACTCTTGATTTCAGCTGGCTCTTGTGCAATAAAGGCTCCCAGAGCCCCCCAGGTGCTAAATTCTCATTATCTAAATAGCTCCCACTCCGAGCTCTGAGACTGACCTGATTTTACTCCTGGAAGACAAGAGTGGGGATTGGAACCAAGCTACCAGAAGATGATGGCTGCTCCTACTGCCTCTTGGGCTAAAGGGGAGAAGCTGAGATTTTTCTCCTCTAAAGTATTCACATCAAAAAGACCTTTTCCTCTTACTTAAAGAAACAGACACACTTTATTCAGACTCAAAGCAATATTTAAAGAAAGAAAAAACCCCTCCTGGTCACTTGATAGCTGCTTTGCTGAGGTTGCCCCATCCTCACCGTGATCTTTAGGGAAGGGAGAAAGAGGATTTCACAAAAAGAGAACTTGAGAAGAAAATCCTCTCCCTCCCTCAGCACAAAAGCCCTTCAGATATTTTTAAATTGCAATTCATCCAGGGGTGAGAATATCTGCCTGTGCACTCAGGTCTGTCTTGAGCACACACTGGCTCTCAGTGCAGCTCAGGCACTGAGTTCTCAGGTCTGCAATGAACTTTCCAGGTTCTGTGGCTTTTCCCAGGTCTGGGCTCTGCACCCAGGCTCCCCAGCACCTTTTGCTGCTCCCGTGGGCTCTGCAGAGCTGCAGACAGGGGCAGCTGGCAGCACAGCACTGTTAGCACCCGCTGCCATCACAGCACCAGCGCCAGGCCCTGCTGGCAGCGGCGCTGCAGCACTCGGGCACCAATCTCATTTCTCTGCGACTGCTGGAGGCCACAGCACCTACCAAGCTGCTCACACCTCGTGCTGAGCTGCCAAGAGCTGCTTCCCCAGGCAGCCTCAGCTCCCTGCCTCCCCCGCATCCATTAGTGTGACCCTCGCAATTATTTCATAAAGCAAGGGGAGCTGTAATAACCGAGCCTTTGAAGCAGCGTGATTAATGAGGTCTGCTTACCAAAGGCAAATGGAATTTCCCCTGGTAAGAGCCACTAACTGAGAATGAGCCTCAGAAGCTCCATGAATTTCTTCTGAGTCTCTGCGTTTTGCAGGGCTGCCTTTGGATGCTCTGAAGACAGAGTGCATCCTGGGGACGCCGTCCCTGCCCCTGGCTGGCATCAGTGCCCACTGCCCTGCCCTGCAGCACCTCTGAGTCCCTGCCCCTGGCTGGCATCAGTGCCCACTGCCCTGCCCTGCCCCTGGCTGGCATCAGTGCCCACTGCCCTGCCCTGCAGCACCTCTGAGTCCCTGCCCCTGGCTGGCATCAGTGCCCACTGCCCTGCCCTCCCTGCCCTGCCCTCCCTGCCCTGCCCTGCAGCACCTCTGAGCCAGGAGCTGCTGCACATCCTGCCCAGACCCCTTTGAGGGAGGCTGCGCCTGGCAGTGCTGTGCCAGCCCAGCTGGAACTGGGTGGCACTGGGCAGGCACTGGGGGGCTCTGGGCTGGCTCTGGGTGACACTCAGCTGGCACTGGGCTGTCCTGCCCTGCAGTCACTGAGCTGTGTGCTCTGCCTGCAGAGGTTTCTGCCCCTTCCCACCAAGGACTCGAGGATGGTTCCTCCAGGCACTGCTTTGCACCCTCCCAGGCAGAGAACAACAACACTGACCCCAGCTCACACTGCAGGGCACAGGGAAACACCAACACTGACCCCAGCTCACCCTGCAGGGCACAGAGCAACACCAACACTGACCCAGCTCACACTGCAGGGCACAGGGAAACACCAACACTGACCCCAGGGCACAGAGCAACACCAACACTGACCCCAGCTCACCCTGCAGGGCACAGAGCAACACCATCACTGACCCAGCTCACCCTGCAGGGCACAGGGAAACGCTCCTGCAGGCTCCTGTTTACCAGCCAGCAAGGACTGGACATCCCCTGCTGAAGGCATGTGAAAACTGCTTCATTCTCAGGAAACAAACACCATACTTACTTAGCCACGCTGAGATTTATCGTTCAGAGTCTCAGCATGTAAAAGCTATAAATCTAAATAGTTACTAATTTATAACTGTTGCTTTTTGCTGCTTGAGTGGAAAAGGAATCTCCTGAAGAAATACGATGTTCTTTATCTATAACTAACACAGATTACAGGAGATAAGATGTCAGGGCACCTCAGGATGGGAATAGTTATGCTTTTGCAAAGCTACAGCTAGAGAGTCTCACTGGTAAAAGTTGATTCCCTCAGCAGCTATTAAAAAGGTGCTGAACTTTCTCTACCTATTAACACAGCACAGCTCTATAATTCACTTACACTGAGCCCCTCCAATAATAAAATGAAATAATCAGAGAAAAACATGTCTCTGCATGTAATAGAAATGGAAGACCAGGTAATCTTTATTCTGAAATTGCTACCACGGTAAATAAACAGTAATACTTTCAAGAAGATGCCCGAGCGAGTGTTCTTTGCTTACTGAAGAGATTCATATTAAATAACTGAGCGTATTAAGCCCTCCAGCAGAAACATATTCAGAAGTCGTACACAGTAAGCATCAATTTCAGTTGAAATGCAGAAGTGAATACCTATTAGGTTTTTTCAATTTTAATAGGTAGCTTCCCTGAAATTTAATTTCCCTTCAGACATCTTTTGCCTTATCTTTCCTAGGGTGAAAAAAAGGACTTTACAATATCTTTATAAATCTTCCCAAATTTCTGTTTCTGTTGTCTGTGTATACACAGTTTGTGTGTGTATATGTACATGTATAACTTTTGAAAGAAATCAATGCAGGACTGACTCCTGTTCAGCTTTGACCCAGCTGCACCTGAGCTCCACTCCCAGCCTGGGACACAAGGGGGTCCTTTCTGCCCCTCAGGACTCCAGGGAGGCTCTCCTGGCACTTTGGTCTGAGCCTGGCTGGAAATGCTCACCAGCCCCTTGCACTGCATCCTGTCCAAGCACATTTAGCCCTGGATTTGCCTCACTGCATTAAATCACCAGTAAAATGTACTGCTGCTTTTCTCTTGCACTGAAGTGCATCCTGCCACCCACCACACTCACACCCTTCAGGAGGAGAAGGGCTTGTCCTGCTACAATCCACAGGGAAAAGGAGATTAAAAACTCCCCAGGACACCCTAACCATGTTCTAGAAGCACAGCAGATCTCCAGAGACATTCTTCATTAGAGCAGTGGAATATATCTGCAGGCTAAAAATCTAATTTCAAAAATCAAGAATGCTCCTCTCGGGTTGCAGTAGGCACTCTGGCTCCTGGGTTGTGGACAGAGTGCAATCAGGGAGAGAATAAACTGGCCCCTGAAATCTCCTCAAGTCCAGAGCATGCACAAATGAGACTGAATAGCTGCCTGAAAATCCCTCCCATTTGACATTCCTTAAATTCTCCATTTCCTTCTTTTTAATGTATTTTCTAATAATCAGCATGTAGAGCATTAATCCAGGGTCCCACCTTGAATCTTTTCACTCTTTAGCTAAAACAGACCTAGATTTGCCTCCTGTTCGACCTATGGGCAGCCATCCTGCCCATATCAGAGGATCCATGCTTCAGTCATGCATAACTAATTTCAAATCTTATTTAGCATCAAGTCTCAGAATTAAGCAGCTAAGTGACAGCTGTTTAATTAACTCCTTAAGCTGATTAGAAAGCATTACAGAAATCCCCCCAAGGAAGAGTTTATAACTGTCAAGAGAGCCTAAGGCCATGTTAATGCTTCTGTTTAAATTTAGTAAGCTTCTAAACCAATAAAGTCTAAATGCTTGACATTCTCATGGATGTGGTCAAACTCAGCTTTTTCCTCCTGTTCCACTGCAAGGGTAGGAAACAAAACCAGCGAGAGAGAAGGGATTTGAGGAGTCAGGAGGCAGCAGCTGAAGAGAAAAGCCAGGAGCTGCATCTCCCCCAGGAGCTGCTGCGGGTCGTGGCACCAACCCTCCTTCAGTCGGGATTAGCTCTGAGCTGGAGCAAAGCTGAGCTTGCACCTGAAATGCAGAGTCATCTCCCAGCCCCTGGCTGCAAGGAAAAAGGGTTTGTTCATCGCCTCTTAAACCCTAAATCCACCTCTAATGATAAGATTATGGCAGCTGAAGTACAAGTTTTAGAAGCAGCTGGTGGGGCTAGATACAAGGTGGTGCAGAGAAACCAAAATTGCTCCAAAGCAGATTTCCTCGCCTGTAGTGAGTGTGTTATTGTCAGCTCTGAGCTGGCAAACGGCTTGAAATATAGAAAATATAATTCTGATTTCCTTATTTCCCCTGTTGTTTCCAGATTCTTTAGGATGCGCTGGAAAAATTATTGAAAAATCAGCTGCAATTCTTCTGTGTCCAGGGGAATAAAGGAGCAGTGGCCAGAAATAACCCAAATTAATTGGCGAGACCTTTAATATAAACAGAAGAGTTCAAAGTACAAGTTGAAATACTGCAAGTATGAGAAATCATGGCGAGACCTGAATGAGAAAATGTGAAAAGACTGACATGAACTCCAAGGTTAAATGTTTGGTTTAATGTGGGCACCTTTCATCACACAGAATGAAATCTGCACTCCCTGGGAATGGGAGAGAGGAGGGGGATATAAGCAAATTAATCACATTCCATTCAGCACTTGCTACCTAATCAGTTTCCCTTTTCCTCCTGCAGGCAGGAGAGCTCCAGGGGCAGATGTGCTGACTCAGGGTGAGAAGGAGCAGCCCAGGAACCCAGTGCACCTCTCCCTGGACAGATCTGCCTGCTGACTCCCACTCTCCCACAGCTGCTGGAGAGGGGGAAATGGATTCTTTGAATGGCAGAATGTGATTGCAAACCATTGTTTAGAAAGGAGTGGGTGGCAGAATCAATACTAGAATGTATTTTTCACCCTTTCTTCCTCAGCCTGCGATTCCTGGAATAATTTTGACTCCGTGTGATGGGGGTGACACCTCCAGCCACGCTGCCACTCCTCCTCTTTGGGCAGAATCACTGGAGGGAGCAGATGTGGCAAGGATGAGCAGCGAAACAAAACCCCAAATCCACACCAAGCCCAGCAATCACAATTTTCCAGTTAAAAAACAGAGAACAGCCAATGGCTGGATTGTGCTGCAGGGAAAAGCAACATGGCATAGTCAGAGAGCCTGTCTGCCCCTCCTACTGTCACACACAAGGCATCCAGGAAAAATCCCTAATTATATTTAATCTCAGACGGAACTTTTGCAAAGCCTTCCAGCAATTTTGTACTCTTGTTAACGAACTTTCATCTGGGTGCAGATAGAATCTATCACTGAGGCTGGAGGAGGGGTGGGGAAGAAAAGCTGAAGATGTAACACAGCGCTGAGAGCAGCAAACGGGGAACAAGGAGCAAAAGGAGAGGCAGGGGGGACAAAGGAGCAGGGCGATCATTAGGAGATGACCAGCAGAGAGAGGTTTGTCATTACACAGCCTGTGGTGCTCAGTTAAAGGCTCAAGAAGGCCAGAAATGCATCTCAGCAGGCAAATGCAGGTTCTGCAGCAGCTGCCCCATGGAGCCAGGCTGGTAATTCCCTTGTTTCACAGGGTGTGCAGACAATCCTGACTGTGGACACTGCCTATGATTGCAATTCCACAGCTCTGAGTGATGAAAAAAGCCAGGAAATAAATCATCTCGCTCCCAGGGAGAGAAAAACACATTTGCCTGTTGTGTCCCTTTTCCTTACCTTTGTCTGCCTCGTGGGCTCAGCTGGAGTGGCTCTAAACAGGGATTTTGGGTCTGTTTTGTGCTTGTGCAGTGTCCAGGCCCCTCGGACTGAGGTCAGACTGCTGGAGCAGCCAGGAGCAGCAACAGCAAACACAAAGAACGCAGAGGGCTGGGGAGGGGGGCTGCTGCCTCCTCCCTGGGCTCACTGCTCCTGACAGCTCTGCTGCTGGCACAGAGGCACCCGAGGGTTTCAGGTCTCCAGCAGGGAGTCCCCTGAGCAGAGGTGAATGTTAAACCTGGCCTGTTAAACCCGGCCTTTCTGTGGCTCTGGGAGCAGACTGGCGAGGGCAGCGAGTGCTCAGCACCGGGACAGGCTGGGACAGCCCAGCAAAGGCAGCAGGCAGCACTGGGGTCCTTCACACCCTGGCAGCTGGGGAGGCAAACCCTCCCATGGGGCAATGTAAATCTAATTTGCCTCAGGTTTAAGACGACAAAGTCCCTTTGATGTGCAGCACTTAGGAGTTGTGCTAGCATCCTTCTGGGGAGCTGTCCTTTGGTGTTTGGGTGGTTTGCAGCGCTAAGTAGGCTAGCACCATCCCAGGGAGCTGTCAGGCACCTTCCCTGCTTATCCAAGTCTCACCCAGGAAGCCTCAGAGTTGTCAGGCTGTGGCTCTTCAGAGGAATTGCTAATTAATTCACAGGCCCCAAAGTGTAACTCCGCAAAGCTGTGTGTGCATCCTTGATTTGGGTCTCTAGACAGGCTGCTTTAGCTGCTCATCAGCACAGCTTGCTCTTGAAAGGAAACAAACAAACAAACAAACAAACGTGTTTGGGAAGGAGATCTTGGCTTTGCCCCAGCAGGCTGCCAGGCACCACCAGAGCAGGGACAGGCTTGGGGACCCTCAGAGCAGCCTGTGCAGAGCAGCAGAGCTGGGAACCTGCCCCAAGGGACGGGAGATCCCTGTGCCTGCTGCCACTCAGGGCTGGGGACCCTGGCAGGGCCACACCATGCCCCATGAGCCAAAGGCAATCGGGGTTCCACACACGGGGTCAGGGTCCCCGTGCCAGGGAGAAGGGTCAGGGTCTCCCACCCTTTGCTGGCCCCTCTGCTCCATGGTGCAAAGGGAATTCCACAGACACAGCTGGGTCACTGTGGGATGTGGCACCGGGCAGTGAGCCACCAGGGCAGCCCTGTGCTCAACTGGCACAGAAATGAATGGAATGCTGCCCAGCAGGGCTTCCAGGCACAAACACAGCCCTGGGGAGCACTGGCAGGCAGAGCTCAGCACACGTGTGCTCACCTCTTAGAGATTACACCAAAGCTGCTCTCAGCTGAGAACGTGTCTGGAGGTAAAACAACAGGGAAATCTAAACCCACTCAGAAAATGAACCTCCTTTCGTTCCAGCTCTAATGCATTTCTCAGAGGGCTCTGATGGGCCTGATTCCCACACAGTCCAAGGCTGGGGGAGCCTTTCAGGGCCCAGGGCAGGGCAGCATTCCCAGGGAGCATTCCCCTGACACAGCTCTGCCCTGGGAGCTGTCCCAGCCGGGCTCACAGTGCCACTGCCTCACTGGCACCTCGCTCTGCCCCCTCCTCCCAGGCTGCTCCATTATCTCCCACAATTTTCCCAGCTTTTAATGCCTAACAGGCACCTCTTCCTTCCTGTGACACCTGCAGAGCTGGGTACTTTACAGCCCTCTTTAAAATTCAGCTCTGCCACAGTGATTACAGGATGCTGCACATCTCCAGCAGACTCGTTTGTTCTCTCCTTCCATCTCCCACAGCTTTGCTTTAACTCTCTGGGGTTAAGCAGGACCCGTTAGTAAAGCAGGCAAATCAAGGTGCACACACAACCACAGAGGTGAAAGACACCTCTCAGATCAAGAAATCAAGTTACCGACTCTGAGCTGATTCTCCCACAATTTTAGCAGTTCTGCTGCTGCTCCTGCAGCTTTCCAGAGGGGAAGCTGGGAGGCAGGGAGGTCAGGAGCTGCCCAAGCCTCCAGTGGTAAAGCCAGAGGCCATGCCTGGAGCTCTGCTATCCCACTGCTATCCCCTGACAGCAGCAGTGACCATGGACCAAATGGGGTGGCAAGACAAGGAGAAAATGATGCAGTGCCCAGAGAAAACAGCAGATCTGCAGGGATGAAACATGGCAATTAAGTAAACTCCCTTGGCAGAGCCACAGAGCAAGGACCAAAGCAGTTTTTCACTTTTCTAAGGAGAAGAAGAAGGTTATAAGGAAGAGAGAACTCGTGTTCTGCAGGTCACTGTGCAGAGGAGAAGTGACCAAACTGCCTGCTCCAAAACTCCCTTCCAGACTGGCCTGGCAGTTTGAGTAGCACATTCACATTTAGGAATGTCAGGCAAGAAGCAGCCTGAGCTAAATTGGGACCATCACAGGGCCTTGGAAAGCCGCCTGCAACCCAACAATTCATTCATGAGCAGGCTCAGGGCAGAGCAGGGGGCAGCCTGCAGCCAGCGGGCTCTGCTGCCTTCCTAATTAGCTCCTCAGCTGAGCTTTAAACAGAAACACAAAAATAAACAAAGGGGACATGCAGAAAAATGATGACGTTCCAGCTCCCATATGGCAAATGGGGCCAAAGTCTGCTCTGAGACATGTGACCATGACCTTGGTGAGGACACCATGGTGGCCAGGACAGAATCTGGGTCACATCCTGAGAATGAATGCAGTGAGGGGACAAGGACACCGCTGCTGCCTGCAGAGGCTGCACCCCGTGGCTAACCTCATCCAGCCCCGTGCAGAGAGGGGCACCCACACCCTGTTTCTAGGCACAAAACCCAGCTATCCCCGTGTGCTTTGGTTCTGACACTGCAGCTGAGGGGCCAAATCTTCAGCTCCTTGCATTTGGTGTTGGGAAGAAAATAACTACTTTTATGGTTTTTAATAGAACACAACAACCAGGGATTTAATTCTAACAATCTCCCTAGTTGCAAATTCCGTGCCACAGTGGTGGTTTTGTGACTTCAGTGGCATTACTCACTTAGAACTCCTCTGTGATGAGCTAGTGACAACTGCCAGGATATAAATGGGTGCAACTCTGCTGATTTCACAGACATGCCAAGGAAGTGACCTGTACATTTGACTCCTGCCACAGATAAAGGCTGTGGTAAAGGGCAGTATCAGAATCTGAATGAAGATAAAACATTTTTAGGTCTAGAAGTAGGCTGAGAAAGAAAGCAGTGAGCCTGCAAGCTCTGCTTTGATCATTTAGCCTTTACAGATTTGTGACAAATTGTTTTTTCTGCATGAATCTGAACTGATACAGATTTACATGAGTAGTTAAAAAGTAATACCAATTGGGAAATAAAATCCCTAACAGCACCACAGAAAAGCAATAAACTTAAGAAGCAGTTAGACAGACAGAAGAATGCTTTACAATAGGAAAAAAAATTAATAACAGAGAAAAAGAGAGGTCGGACACTTGTAAAGCTGGTTGTGGCAGGCTGAAAGCAGGGAATCCAAAAAGCCATTAGAAAAAAGACACGAAGAATCTTGTAATAATATCCTGGGGAACATGCTTGCTTCAGATCAATGCCTTTAAGACCACATTGTGTGTCCTGTGACTCTTGTTTAACGTCTAATCCTTCCAGAAGGATTGGTAGAGAACTCCTGCTGGTATCAGCCCAATGTCCTCAAGGAAATAAATCTGGACTTGACGTCAAATTACATATTTTGTACCCAGGACATCTGAAGAACTTTCCTAATCTGGTGTATACAGAGAGCTGCACCCAGCAATTCCTTTGGGGTTAGTGCTGGAGTAACAGTTTCATTTTCTTCCTGCAGCTTCTTCTCATTTGAAATGCGAGGACAAGCCCCTGTGGATATGTGAGGACCAGCCCCTGTGAATAAAGCCCTGTGCTCAGAACTGCTCTCTCCACAGTGGTTATGAGGTTGTGAACCTGACCAGCTCCGCTCACCCTGCTGGGTAAATGCCTGGGGGTGTTGGAGGGTGCAGGGGAGCTGCTCCTGAGGTCAGACACCCAGCAGGGACCAGGCTGACTCCAACTGCAACCTTCCCCCTGCCTGTACTGAGAGCACACCTGCCTTCCTGTCACCTAGGAGGGCACACGCTGGAACAGATCCAGCTGGAAGCACCCCAAGGTCTTTTGGGGTTTCTTTTGGAAATTCTGAAAGGTAAGAAATACCTGCTTGAGGAATGGGGTTTTTCCAGGTAAGTTCCCAGTTAGGAAGGAAGGGGAAGGTGAGGAGCCTTTACTGAGAGCTGATGGAGCCCCTGATGTGATCAGTTACTGCCTCAGACTGGGGCCTGACATTCATCCCCCTGCTCCCAGCCTGCCCAGCTGATAAATGGCTGCAGGGGCCCAGGACTGCTGTGTGACAAGCTTGTTCACTGGGTTACAAAGGAAGACAAGAGTCTTTAGATGACAATAACAAATGCTGATGCTTCTGCAAGATACTGCCAGCCACCTCGGACCAACACAATCTGACTTCTGCTTTCATTTGGTCAGGTTTTCCTATTAGCTCAAAATTCACTGCAAGCTCGAGGCCCTGCAGCCAAAATCTTTACAAAGCTCCTGAGCTACCTTGGCAAAGGACAGCCTGGCTCAACAAAAGCCTCTTTTCCAAAATCAGCTCTGTAGAACCTGTGGTGGCTTGCTCTGAGCTCAGCCAGGCTGTAACTCAGGAGGGGTCAGATGGTGAGCACAATCTCCCCAGCACTCAGTGCTGCTTTTGTGGCTTTCTGCTTCAGGAATTTCCCCAATGCCCCCAGCATTTCAACTCCCTCGTCACAAAAAGCAAATCATCCTTTTCTAACCTGCTTGAGTTATCTCCTGTGCATGTCCAGCACAACTGAGAAGGGCCCCACAGGGGCCAAAGAGGTGAGGCAAGAAAAAAAGATGAGTGAGAGAGGCTACAACAGGAATTCACAAGAGGATCAGTGGTAAGGTGAAAGAGAACCAAGAGCAGGGATTCATGGTCTTCCATCACAAGTGAAAAGGGAAAATTATCAGCTGGCTGGGCTCAAAACAAAGACTGGGCTTCTCCAAATAAAGTAGCTGCATCAGGAAATCCATGGCTACACAAAACAGGAATGTTTCTATGGATTGACCTCCACTGCAGTTTAAAGAGAATCAGACTAATTACTGAAAGAAAACTGGATCCCATCCCTAGATCACAAACATGCTGAGCTGCACAGCTGGAACACAGCTTCCTTTGCTCTCACACCACTCCTCTGGCACCTGCTCTCAGCCACTGCTGCAGAAATGGATCAGAACCATCCCTGGCCTCAGCCAGAGGGATTCTCATCAGGAACACCCCTCTAGTTACTGGAACTGCGCTGTAAAAGAAGAATTAAAACTTCCCATTGGATTGTTCCTCTCCTGTCCTGCTTTAGGGACCCAGTTTGCAGACAGACTTGAAGAATTGTACTGGCTAAAGGAATGGATTTTGGCATTAGTGTAAAATATAAACCCTCAATATCAAATATTAAATTATTCCTGATTAATTCTTTTATGGGCTCGGACTTGCAACTGATTTAATACTCCTGGATAATTACTTCTGTTATAACTGTGCCTTTGATTTTTAATTAACCATACAAAGTTTCTCATTCAAATCTAATATTACCTTTGTTAACAATGTCAACTCTCTGTTTAGAGATTCTGCTCACATTAAACTGTATGCTGAGAAATTAAAATCTGCTTTTCCTCAACTGTGTGAACAGATTCTCTACCAGGCTTATTTATTCTATGTAATTATCTAGGAAAATATTGTTTCTGGTATCCTAGCACTGCTGTCTGCCAAGTAACCCCTTTCTCTGAGCAGCACTGCTCTGTGCTCCCCTCATCCCAGCCCACACAGACTCCCAGACTGGAGGGGCTGGAAGGGACCTCAGATCCCCCCCTGCCATGGGCAGGGACACCTTCCACTGTCCCAGCTTGCACAAAAACTCAAAGCACAACACTTTCAAACTTGTGTGCCTTTACTCACCTAAATTCTCCTTTACAGGTGTAATTAAGTGAATTTACTCCATTAAAATTCAATAAAAGTGAGCTGCCTGGCAACTGCCTGCTGAGCAACTTCAGTGATCAGGCTCCTTGAAATTCAGAGTCTGGATCTGAGTTTGGGTGTCACACTTGAACCATTCACATCAGAATCTGGTCCCTGCTTTGAAAATGTCAGGGTTTCTACTGTAACTCCCTGTAACTAGATTCACATTTACCCATGGAGAGAGGTTTGTGTCAGTCTCTCAAAGGTGTTGGCAGGTCCACACACCTGCTTGGACTCAGAGAGACACACAGCCCCTGGTAGGGTATGGCTTAATGAAATGATTGGTAAAGCTCCCTATAACCAAATTAAATAGTTTGCTTTTTCACTATCTAACATTTTTACAAAGGTTATTCTTAGAATATTGGGCCCTCTCCTGTTTGACCTGCTAGCTAAATGCAACTGTGCAGAGCAAATCACCCAACTGCAACCTCATCTCCTGGGTGTGCTGGACCAGCTCTCCTTCATTTGGGAGCTTTTCCATCCTAATTGTTAAGCCCTTCAGAGGAGCAGCCTTACACTGAAGGGCTTTTTGCCCTTCTTGTGTTAAATAACTTTGCATTTAGGGAGGACAAATTCAGACTTTTGGTATCCAAGTCACGTCCTGGCATTTTTCAGTCTATTTTGCTGTTTGCGACCCCTGCCCTGGCAGAGATGAGGTTCAGAACAAGTTTAAGGAATGGAGCAGCAATTACCAAGTGTGGGACCAAAGGACTCAGAGGAAGGAGAGCTGACCTCAGCACTGACTCCTGCTCCAGCCACAAACACCCTGAAAGGGCTGGAGAACACTTCTGAACTCTAAGCTCCTCTGTGCTTAGCAAAGGATCATAATCCTCCAGCCTGCAGGGCACTGGGCAACTGTAATGCAATTCACTCACCACTGTGATAGGCACCTAGAAAATATATAAATATATATAATGCATTAAAAACTGAGTATGGGAGTGCTGCTGATTGTCAATTCTCACAAATGCTAAAGGATTTCTGAGAACCTACAAAGATCTGGCAAAATTTTTAGATATTTTAAAGCTTTCAACTATTTTCCATTAGGATTCTCAGAGGAGTTCAACTGAGGATCAAAAGCTTTGCAGAGAAACATGAAAAATGCAAACACAGGAATGATGTGCTGCTGCTCCACCTCCCCTGGCTGGCACCCCAGGGAACTGAGACCAAGAACATCAGGGCCCAGGCTGTGCCCTGACTCTGCCCAGCCACTGAGTCACACCTGCCAGCGTGCCAGAGAAAAGGATGCTACAGCTCATTCCACGGCTAAAACCAAGAAAATGGAGTCTAAGAAAATAATTATGTTGTGCTTGAGGAAATATGGAAATGACCACGAGCTGCTGCATTTAACAGACTTCTTGAAATTAAATTATTTGTATTCAAATATGTGCAAAACCAATGATCATTTTTGGTTTTGATCAGCTCAACCTGTTCTTTGGGGAAATTAATTTGATGCTCTGGGTATAAACACTCTTTCAAAATGCTCACCATGAAGCAATGTTTTCCTCCTGCTCTCCTTAGCACCAAAGCAATTTTCAAAGCATTCCCATTGATAACACAAACAAAACAGAGGAACCATTTCAGGAGGAGGACCAGAAATTGCAATCAGAAAAGTAATACTTAAAGCACAGTTTAATCCATATTCATGCCAGGCCACCGGTGGGTGGGGAGCAGCAGGGACAGAACAGGTAATTCTGGCTGCTGAGGCCACAGGTGGGTACAGCTTCAGCCCCAGGTCTGTTCAGGAACCCACCCTGGCCACAGCAATGCAGAGAGAGGAGTCAGCAGCTCATCTGCAATGAACTGATACCATCCACCTCTAATTAAATAAATGGGAAAAACATTCAGAGTCTCCTAGCTCTGGTGGGACCCTGCCAGAGCTCTGTCAGCTCCCAGGGCAGCACACTGAGGTCCTCTCAGGCAGAGCTGCTCAAAGCAGCCCAGAGATCAGGGGATGAAACCAGGGGTTGTGACTTGGACAGGAAGGTGTGCTGATATCCCTGCTGGGACAAGGAGAAAGGAGAGCCCAGGAGGGCTGGAGGGGAGCCCTTCCTCCTGCAGGAGCTGTGCCAGCATCAGAGCTCTGGCAGGGCTGGGGGAGAGGGGCCCAGCAGAGCTGGGTCCAGCTGAAGGCTCTCAGAGGCTGAAACAGGACCCCAGCAGGGAAAAGGGAACAGGCCACGTCCTGTCCGTGTCTGATCTTCAAAAAAGCAGAGAGTGGAACCTGAACTTCTGCTTTCCCCACCTAGCACAGAACTTCATTTCCTTCCCAGCTGGTCTCTAATGTCCAGAATTATCAGTTTCAATATCCTCATTCATTTTCTTTCAATTCCTTCTGTAATTGCTTAGGGATATTAAGTGCTGCCAATATTGGGGTCATTATTAACCCCAGGCAAAATATGCATTGGAAGCTCACAAACCTTGATTCTTGCCTTGTTACCATAGTTACACCTGACCAAGAGGTGACACCTGAACTCTGTCTTCAGGCTCTAAGTAAGTGATGAAGAACCAAAGAATCTCAGAAAATGAACTGACAGTGTTTGAAGAAGAAAAGGTCAAGCACACTCATGGGAAAATCTTAAAAATTTAAGCTCACACTATTAATTTCTATAAACAACTTGTTATCACCCTGCCTACACGGATCTGATGAGATTATTCTTGCCAGCTCTTGATCATGATACTGTGCAACTGCATATTGAGAAGCTCTGCCTTTGATCACAGGGAGCACAGCTATTACAGAGAATGTACACACTGCACGCCTACTAATCTTATTCTGATTTTTCCTGGGAAATGAGCAGCTCTGAAACATGCATCTCAAATCAGGAAACTTCCATGATCACAGAACAAGCAGAAAACAGGCATTAATTGGTTCTAAATCTGACAAAATTATTTATACCAATACTGACACCCCCAGATTTCTCCATCTGTCAAAATATTACAGCAATTCCAGCAGGTACAGGTGTGTAACTGCTGGGCCCGAGCACAAGTTCCTGCTCAAAGCTCCATGAGCACCTCAGAGAGCAGCGCTGAGCTAATGCACACCAGGGGTGTTGAACTCATGTGCCCAACCTTCCTCTGTGAGGTAAGGGACCGATGAGCACAGCTTGCTTTGCCAACCCACGGGTCCTAAAAAAACAAACAATGGGATTCATTCCCGTGATTGTCACTGAAATGACACTGAAGCCCCAGGGATGTGAGTTAGTGACAGAACACACGACAGCTGTGTTGGGAATTTTTACAGCTGCTGGAGAAGGTGCTGAGGCTGGCAAAGGCTTTTCCCCCTCTGTTCCACAGCTGAATTAAAGGAGTGTCAAGTGCAGCACGTCAAAGCCGGGGTTTAGATCAGTCTGAGCCCAGGCAGCGTCTGTCAGGCAGTCTGCACTCTCCTTGAGGTGTGACATATGTCACTTCACTATTGTCACAGAGTGTTTCATGCTAAGCTAGACGTGAAGTTTTGAAAAAAAATAAAAGCAACTTTGTGATCATACATGTCATGTCAGATTTATTCCTGGCATGGAGGAGATGACCAGCCTCTGAAAGAGTCAAAAAGCCATTGTGCAGAAGATGGACACACCTGGCTCATTCTGTGCTTGAAGGGTAGTGTGTTGTTCTTTGGGGGGTTTGTTTTAATTAAAGCTAAATAAAACCAAATGATGTACCAGAAAATCATGAATCTTTTCACCTTATGTCACCCTTCCTTTTGATGTTCAACATTTCTTTGACTTCTTTCCTCCACACAAACCATGCTCCTGGGTGTCTGAGTGCGTCTCAGCCTCCTGGTTTAGAATTTTAGCATTCAAAAAGCTGAGCAGGAGGAACTTTCTCCAGTCCCAGATAAATCAGGCTGGCAGCCATGTGGCCCCAGTAATTTCAGAGTTCTCCCTGTGCACGGGAGGATGTCAGACCTGCACCCTAGAAAGTTTGTAAATCCTACAAAGGTTGTATTCTGCACAGATCCACGTTCCAGACTAGAGCAGATCTTTTACAGCATCTTGTGGGGCAAATGTGGGTGCCATGAATCTGAGAAGGCAGCTTGTCAATCCAGAGCCATGTGCTCATTTTCCTGAACAGCTTTCAAGGACATTTACCATAAATCTGTGAAAGGAGAGCTACTTACAGGTCTGGGATTTATAGAAAGTGCTGCCTATTTGTGCTCTGTCTTCTGTCAATAGCATTAAGATTTGCAGTTTGCACTGAATTATCCAATGACCTAAATCCTAGCAAGCTATCAAAATCTGTTTCCCAGATAAAGTCGTGCTGAAGTTTGATACATTTATCAGTGCCAGACACACAGCCCTGCTTACAAGCACGGCAATTTCTCAAGTCTTCTTCAGCAGCAGACAAAAGGGAGGTACAAATGAATTACAACCTATTCACTCCAATGGTTTAAAACAATTATCACCCATTGGAAACAAAGTAATACAATTCCTGCCTCCTGATTTCCCACAGACTCCTGCTCTAATGAGGCACTGTTTATTTACCTAATGTAAAGCATCCAAATGTCTGCTGACAGCTCCAGAATGCTTTATTGTTCTGCCATTATGCTAAATTCTTGGGCTGGATCACGCCTCATTATACAAAATGCAATCCACTGCCAGCCAGCTGAACAGGACCTGATGTGGGAGAGGCTGGGGCTTTGCTGAGTGTCAGTACAGCCTTTGGTGACAGGGACCTGCAGCTCCAGGATGTGACACGGGACATTTCCCTGGCTTCACTCCTCTCCAGCATCAGAGCAATCTGCTGGAGCACCAGCAAAGCAGGAGGGAGCTGGAAGCAGCACACCAAATTTGAGATGTGCACCAAATTTGAGATGTACACCAATTTAGAAATGTACACCGGTTTCGAGATGTACACAGCTCCTTTCGAACCCCAAGTGTTCCCAGATTGCAGTGCAGATCTCAGAGGACATTTCCAGGGGAGTTCCCACCAGCCAGGTGTTCCTGGCCAGGCTGCCTTGCCAGAATAAGGGCTATAATTAGAATTAGAGTATAGTGAATACAACAAATGGCTGGCTGGACAGAGAATTTTCCATCCTCTCCCACTGGGATGTATCCTGGGATAAGCTTTGCTATCAGTTATTTCCTAAACTGACAGGGGAACAGTGAGGGTCACCGAAGGGGCAAAGAGCTGCTGCCAGCCTACAGAATGTGCTCCACCAAAAGCACATCCATGTCCTGTAAGAGCAGGCACAGCCACACCCCAGCCAGGGACACTGGTGCCAGCCCAGGGCAGTGCCCAGCCAGGGACACTGGTGCCAGCCCAGGGCAGTGCCCAGCCAGGGACACTGGTGCCAGCCCAGGGCAGTGCCCAGCCAGGGACACTGGTGCCAGCCCAGCCCAGCCAGCTGGGGCCCTGCAGTGGTGGCAGGGGACACCCAGCTCTGCACAGGGCAGCTCTCTGAGTCCCACAGGAGCCTGAATCCCACCCCACACGGTCCCAGCAGCAGCTCAGCCTCCCCCCTGGCCAGTGCAGCGTCCCTGCTGCCCTCCCCAAAGCCACCTCGGGGTCACAGGGGACAGATGGTGGCCTAGGACAGTGACAAGGCACTGGTTGAAGCTATGGAAGCACAGAAACACAAATGGCTCAGCACACATGAAGAAGGAGAAAGCAAAAGGAGAAAACACATCCCTACAGGGACAGCAAGAGGCTCCTGGGGTGCCTTTGTCCTTCTGGTCAAATGCAATGGGGATTGGCAGAGGCTCCCAGCAGCTGAGACCCGGGAATGTCCATCTGGGGGCACACAGAGCACAGGCAGAGCCTCCAGCAGACACAGCCTGCGAGACCAGCCCAGCCCAGCTCCACTCAGAGGCTCTGAGACGTGCACTCAGGGCTGGGGGCACTCTGGGAGTTTTGGGTGGAACCTAAGGCTTTCACACAGATCAAAGAGCAAAGCTCCAGGACATAAAAATATCCCTCTCATCCACCTGAGGGAAAGGCTGTCCTCAGGAGGAAAAGGAAGAGCTTTCACTGAAAAAACCCTACACTGAGAATTTAAGTTTTTTAAGAGCCTGTGAGAGATTTTGAACAGCTTTTGGAGCTTTCTAAACTCTGCAGTCTGCCTTAAGCTAGGTTTATGTTGCATAAACACTTGCTTTCAGATTTATTATTATTATGAAAGATACAACAGGAGCATAATAAATGATTGTGGTATTAAAGCACATTTTACAGCATCATCTTGAGTGCTGTTCCCTTTAATGCTCTGCTTACATGACATGCAGGGATTTGCTCTGAAACTGTATTAGGATGGAAGGATAGAACTCAGTACAGCCCAGAATGTACTGGGCTGCACTGTGGAGTTCTGTCCTTCCATTCTTTTCTCTCATCTCTGAACAATTCTTAATTATCCCAGCCCTGTGAAGAACACACCCTCAGCTCTGAAACACAGAGGTGGCAGTGCTGCCTCGGGGTTTGGAATTCCAGGGAACCTGGTAATAAAGATTGGCTCTGCTTCCACTCCCGGGGCCTTTGGCCCGTGCTTGGGACAGCGCAGCCACAGGGCCAGGGCAGAAACCAGGGACAGCAAGGGGGTAAAGAGGCTCTGAGGGTGTCCTTACAGCGGGAAAGAAAGGAAAAAACTGGAGCCTGGCCTTTGGATCCAGGATTTCATCACCCCTCTGCTCTGTGCACTGAGAGCAGCAGGAGCTGGGGTGGCTGAATTCCCTGCTGGGAGGGTGAGCTGCCCTTCCCAGGGCAGCCCAGGGGTGCAGGGACAGGCTCAGGGATGAACTGAGGGAGGTGCTCAGGGATGAACTGAGGGAGATGCTCAGGGATGAACTGAGGGAGATGCTCCGGGATGAACTGAGGGAGGTGCTCAGGGATGAACTGAGGGAGATGCTCAGGGATGAACTGAGGGAGGTGCTCAGGGATGAACTGAGGGACAGGCTCAGGGATGAACTGAGGGAGATGCTCAGGGATGAACTGAGGGAGATGCTCAGGGATGAACTGAGGGACAGGCTCAGGGATGAACTGAGGGAGATGCTCAGGGATGAACTGAGGGAGGTGCTCAGGGATGAACTGAGGGAGATGCTCAGGGATGAACTGAGGGAGATGCTCAGGGATGAACTGAGGGACAGGCTCAGGGATGAACTGAGGGAGGTGCTCAGGGATGAACTGAGGGAGGTGCTCAGGGATGAACTGAGGGAGATGCTCAGGGATGAACTGAGGGAGGTGCTCAGGGATGAACTGAGGGAGGTGCTCAGGGATGAACTGAGGGACAGGCTCAGGGATGAACTGAGGGAGGTGCTCAGGGATGAACTGAGGGACAGGCTCAGGGATGAACTGAGGGACAGGCTCAGGGATGAACTGAGGGAGGTGCTCAGGGATGAACTGAGGGAGATGCTCAGGGATGAACTGCCCTTCCAGGGGTGCAGGGAAATGCTGCTCAGGGATGAACTGCCCTTCCTGGACTATCCCAGGGGTGCAGGGACAGGCTCAGGGATGAACTGAGGGAGATGCTCAGGGATGAACTGCCCTTCCCAGGGGTGCAGGGAGATGCTCAGGGAGGTGCTCAGGGATGAACTGCCCTTCCCAGGGGTGCAGGGAGATGCTGCTGGAGGGAAAACCCTCCGAGCCCCCATGGCAGCACACCTCAAGCAGCGCTGAGATGGATCCCTCCTGGCTCTGGCTGCCAGGTAATGCAGGAATTGTGTTTTGCATTCAAGCTGCAGATTAAATGAGCTGTCTAAAACCACTGTGACCCTGGATGTTTACTGGAAAAAAAATATTTAAAACATCAGCTCGAAGGACTGCTTCAAAATAATTAATCTTCTCGAAAGTACTAGGCAGAGTTTTGGTGTCCAAAGGTAACACATTTCTTTTGATTCTTATTGTCTCCTGGGTTTTGTTTTTGGTTCTTTCCTACTAAAATGCCATTTTCTAGGAATACTATTCTGAAATTATGCAAGATACCCATGATGTACACTAAGAATTCACACCATCAGATAACACAGAGACTGAGGCTATACAGCTTTTGTAACAAATGAGTTTTGGCTCCCAGTTTGTAAATGTTGCTACAGACTCCCTGTTTCCCTCTGCTCCTCCCCACAGTTAATCTACCTCTGATTGCTGCAATGCTCCCTATAGACAGACAAATTGTTTGGGTTAACTTAAAGCATTTACATTAGTTTTTCGTTTGTGACTGTTTCAATTAGCAATGTCATCTATTTCTGAAAGCTTTTTACTTTTAAATAATTAGGGTTTACCCAAGAGGTTAGCACAAAAGAAGTATTTGAAATTCTAATCCACCACCTCAGACAAAACTGTTCCAGCAAATTTAAAATCCTGTTGCTTCTTAAATATATTGTAAAATACAATAATGTCCACAGCATACTGATAACCTCTGAGCAGCACAAAGGAAGGGGCCAGTGCATCACATGAGATGGGTATGAAATGGAAATGCTGACAGACCTGAAACGAGCTGGGACTGGGCTCAGAGATTTAATGAGCACAATAAGGGGCAGGTGGGCTCAGGGCTCCTGGCAGGAGCACATCCTGGCAGGAAAATGTGCCCTTTGAAGCTGCTTCTTAACATAATCTGTACACAGGACCAGGCTGGGAATTACAACAGAAAGTGTCTTTTCATGTTCCCTTTGTCAGCCAGGCCTTTTACAGCCTTGTCACTAACACACACACATGGATATATATTTATATTTAATGCCAGAGCAATTGGATTTCTTCTGGAACATATTTCTTTTTCTAACTACATTCAAATCCAGAAAAGAGGAAGAAATCTGTTGCTTTGGTGCAAGCCATGCCTCATCTCTGGATTTAGTGCTTATGCTCTTTTTCTTCCTATATTTGATGCACTTGGACCTAAGGCATTAAAACACATGCTCAGCCTAAAGAGCTGGAAATACTGAAAATGTGCAGAAATGAGGCAGCTGTGCTAAAGCTTCATGCTGTGCCACGTACCTGGTGGCTACATGCCTTTTGCCAAAATGCAATTAGGAAGTTACAGCTCCTGGCTCGCTGGCTGGGATGGCAGCAAGGCTGTGGGTTACTCCCCACAGCTCCCAAAAAGCCACCAGGACGTGCAGGTGCCACTTGGAAAGGCTGGACAGGGAAGCAGATGGAGGCACAGCAGTGCCTGGGAAGTTTCCCTGCTCCTGAACCTGCAGAAGTTTTCCTTCCACACACTGAGAGCAGCCAGGGAGATTTCATCTCCCCCACTGCACTGCTCCTGCACCTGGGAACACACCTGGAAACAGGCAGGGAAGGGAAAGTTAACCCATCATAGCTATTGTTTGCATTCAGGATATATTTGGGATTGTTACTGGTTTTCTCACCCTAGAGACAGGTGATGGATGGAGGACTACTCCTGAACTCAAAGACATGCTGGAAGTTCCCTCTGAATCCTGCTCTTGTCCATTTTCTGCACAATCTAATGCAAACTCAGCTCCCAGGTACCCAAAAATGGCAAAGCCCCAAAGTGCCTTTCCTGCACTGAGTCACTGCTCTGAGCAGAGGCAGCCCTGGGGAAGGTGAGCTCTCAGGACACTGCCTGCCCTCCTCTCAGGTACAACCGCTGAGCTTTCCACTGTGGACACGTCCAGCCCCCTCTAAAGGCACGTTTTGCTCCAGCACTCAGTTCTGCTGCCGTGACACAGAGCTGGGTGAGTTTATCTCCCCCTGCACACCTGGCACGCCTTCGGCACATCCCTCTTGTCTTTACAGCGCTCCACACAGAGCTTGCTGCTGTAAAAAGGTGCTCCCAATAGAGAGCAAAGCAAAACTATAATCACAACACAGCCTCTCTTCATCACTGGGGTTATTATTGTTTCAATTTTGCAGGTGCTGAACGCCTGTCCGTGGGGGATGCATAAGCACTGAAAAACAAGAGCAGAACACTTGACTTCCACACACATTTGAGAGTCAGGTTGCTGTTTTTGCAACCAGAACAAGAAATCAGACATCAAGGAGCCACTTTGGAAGAGAGGGAGATTTCAGAGGTCTGCTGGGCCACTCTGGTTTGGGAGAGGGCCCTCGGTGGGGTTCACTGGGGGTAAGGAGAGGTTCAAGATCTGCCTGTGGCAGCACTGGTGGTGATGAACAGGTCCAGCAGCTGGCTGAGGTGAGCTGCAGCACAGCAGCAGAATTATTGCCAGGCAGAGTCTGTGGCAGGGATTCAGGAGAGAGGAACTCTGTGCTTACAGCACAGCATCTCCCAGAGCAGGGAATGGGGCTCATCCAAACAAAGGCAGGAGCAGGGTGGCGTGGAGGGGCCCAGAGAGGACCACAAGCAGGAGCTTTGGGATTAAAGTGGGCAAAGGAAAATACAAACTAAGCCTGGAGAAATGTTTCCTAACAAACAGCTGACTGTAAAATGCCAGTGAGAGCACAAACCTCCCCGTGATCTTACTCATGTCAGCATGGAGCAGATATTTAAAAACATACAGAACACAAAAAATCCCAGAAGGCTCTGACCACAGCCTGTATTTCTGAAGTGGTTTTCCTCACAGACTTCTAAGACACTAAAATATGCCCCAAAATGTGCTGCTAAACATTCTGCATTGTGCTCCAGGGATGCAACACGTGCTGGCAGCATTCCTCAGGCCTGAACACTTAGGACAAGCTGATGGGCAGAAATCCACCCAAAGAAGGTGTTCTGGCTGTTGAGGTGTGAAAGGCTGCAAACCTTGGTGGGCTCAGAGCAGCACTGGCTGGGAGCTGCTCCTGCACTCTGCCCTTCTCCCCAGGTGCATTCACCAGGCACCCCCGGCTGCAGGGCTTCATAAAGGACACGGCAGAGTCAGCTGCTGCCCTCTGATCATTTCACTGGATTTCAAGTTAAGTATTTTAATGTATCTGGAATTAATTTCCTTGGTGTTAAAGTGCAAACTGGGCTAATAAAAGTGACACATTGACTTTTTCCAGAGAATGATGTTCAGCTTACGCAGAATGGCAGCATAAATGAAAATTAGCCCCAAGACAATGTTAATTACATTTTATCCATTAGTAGGAGGGTAATTGAGCCACTCATTTTCACTGCAAAGAAAACCCTTCTGGCTTCATAAAGGGAAACTATGTGTTTAATGTGCAAATTAAAGTCTAACAATGGAAAAATTCGCAATAGAAAGAGAACCAAAAATGCAGGTAATGTATATCTATATTATATTGCAGTGACCATCTTGGACATAATCTGTGTTATTGCCCTCTTGCTGAGCTGAGAGAGACTTCAAAATGCATGACAGAACCCAGTTATCTGAAGAATCAGCCAGGAATTACTGACATGAACATGAAATATCCTGAAAGACTTGACTGAACCAAGCAAACACTCTACATGTTGCTGACAGTGCTATTAGAACTAATACTGCTCATAAATAACAGCTGCAGAAAATGGTCCTTGCTGATTTAAAATCTTCCCACTCGTTTCTATTAGATCTGGACGTGGCTGAAAAAATGACATTTGCTTATTCTCAGACAGAAAATCCCCCAGACAGCTGAAGGCAGCTGGGTAAGTCTGAGCAACCCCTGGAAACCAGGGAGCACGTTCTGTTTCAGTACCTGTATCAACAAGTGCTCTGACATCTGTTATCCCCTAGGTCAGTAACTGAGGGAAGTGCCCAGACCTGGCTGCTGAAAGCTGCTTGTGCACAAACAGCACAAGGAAACCCCACCAGAAACAAACATCCTTTTCATCAGCAAATCGAGTGTAGGTGGAACAAGATTTAGCTGCAGATAAATTATGGATTATCTGCCCACTGGGCTCAGTGGAATCCAGATCAGACCCTTGAACTTCCTGACCCCAGGAGCAGCATCTGAGCAGAGTTACAGTGAGTTCAGAATTCCTGCTTCTACAAAAGCCAAAAATACACTCCCTTACTCAAAAATAATAATTTTAAAATCAACCTTTATCATAATATTACCATGAGCATTGAAAAGGATTATCTTATTACAAAAATGAAATTACTTAAATTTACCCTCATTATTGTTTCCCAGGGAAAAAAGAGGCTTTTTTTATTTCATTGTGGATGAAGCTGCTATTTGCATTTAAATGAAGACATCTGAAGAAGAGGAGCTAGAAAGTTAGAGGTTTTTTTCTTTGAGAATGGGATTTCATGTCAGTATTCTATAATGCAAACCCAGCTCCACTTTCTGCTTCATTAAATAGTCTGTCACAAGCTGCTTTCCAAAAAACTGTCATGGAGAGTGAGATACTCTGATTATTCCCAGCAGAGGCTTTGTAATGATGGCAGTGTTGGTATCCCCTGAATACCTGACTTCAGCAAACAAATGAGGTGTTTCCAGACTTGCTGTACAGCATGGATTTTTTAATTGACTCATCATAATTGACACTCTTAAGCAATCTTCTTTCTCAATGCTGTGATAGAAACGGGCTTGTATCAATGGGACTTGGCTTCCATTCCAACATGAGCACTCTGAACTGCAGGTGGACACAGAAATACTCACTCCATGCCAAAGATACTGCTCAGGAAATCAGCAGAACACCCAGCTCTGCACTCCTGACACCTGCAGGGAATTACCCTGTCCTGGATGGGAAGGGGCATTCCAAGGAATGGGATTCCCTCTGCATGAAATCCCAGCCCAGGGGACTCTAAGGTGGCTTTGGGGGTGGGGAGAAGCAGAGCCCAGGTGTGCCAGCTGTGTCTGTGGTACCCAGCAGCAGGGGCTGCAGAGGGCCTTGGCAGTGCCACCTGGATGCCACCCTGCCCAGGCTGAGGGCAGAGCTCACCTGTGCCAGAACAGCACAGAGAGAAGCAGCACAGGCTGAGGGAACAGGGACGCTCACCAGGGGCAGGAAGGAAGAAACAGAGCCAAGGTGTTTCTGTGAGTCAGCCTGGATGGGCAAGCTAGGAGCTCAACAGCAGGACTGAAGTGTTACCAAAAGCAGCATGAAAACATCTCCTTTCTACCTCTCCTGACAGTGAAATGGGAGCCAGGACTGATGACAAAATGTTCCTTGTGTTGAAGGTGCTAATTGTGAGTTCAAATGCTGCACCTTAGAGACTGGGGATGAGAAATGCTCATCTTTGCCAGGTGGGGGTTTGTCACACCCAGGAAGACCAACATTAACAGCCAGCACCTCCCTCACAGCCCACTCTGTCCTGGGGAAGGGCTGCTCACAGCAGTGAGCCTTTAAAAAATAAAAATGCAATCTCTTTTAGTCTGCCCAGGCTCCAGCTGATTGGTTTTGCTCAAATACCTGGCTATTTCTCATTACTGATTGGTATTTATTTCGCAGATCCTCTGCTCAACAAAGATAAAAGGTCAATGCTCAAGTTAACATATGGAACTCCTACTGATTATTAAAGATTTTAGGTCAATGATCTGTGCTCCATGTCTGTGTTCTGTGCAAGTTCCACTCACTTGTAACTACACATGGCACAGTTTCTAAAGCTATTGTATCAGCCACCTACCAAATACATGGTGAATAAAGCAAAAATTTTTATTTCATTACGGTAGACACCTCATTTAATTGATTTTCAAGAATAATAATTTTAAACTAAGCAGTAAATGGTCTCAAGAAAATTCCTTTTAATGCAGCAAGGCAGGGATGCTTTGATTACTTAAACCAAGGGAAACCAAAAACCTGCAGGAAGCTGCAGAAAAGAAAGGAAAAACTAAGGATGAAATTCCTCTCCCCAGTGTGATCATGCCCAGCCTACCAAGGCCAGTGGAAATTCAGTGTGCATGTTCAAGGGCAGGATGGGGTCCAAAGGGATGGATTTTCACAGGATGTGGCACCCAGCCCTGGCACAGGCTCATCAGTGTTTGGGGGGCCCTGTGCCCTCGGGCAGGCTCTGCAGTGGGCATTTCCCCCTCTGCCTGCAGAAATGGGGCTGTGGGGGGCTGCCTCTCCCTGAGGTGCCCCAGCAGGGCAGGGGCTGCACTGACCCCTCTGGGAAGGGATTTCTCATGTCCCAGCAGGGCAGGGGCTGCACTGACCCCTCTGGGAAGGGATTTCTTGTGCCCCAGCAGGGCAGGGGCTGCACTGACCCCTCTGGGAAGGGATTTCTTGTGCCCCAGCAGGGCAGGGGCTGCACTGACCCCTCTGGGAAGGGATTTCTCATGTCCCAGCAGAGCAGGGGCTGCACTGACCCCTCTGGGAAGGGATTTCTCGTGTCCCAGCAGGGCAGGGGCTGCACTGACCCCTCTGGGAAGGGATTTCTCATGTCCCAGCAGGGCAGGGGCTGCACTGACCCCTCTGGGAAGGGATTTCTCATGTCCCAGCAGAGCAGGGGCTGCACTGACCCCTCTGGGAAGGGATTTCTCATGTCCCAGCAGAGCAGGGGCTGCACTGACCCCTCTGGGAAGGGATTTCTCATGTCCCAGCAGGGCAGGGGCTGTACTGACCCCTCTGGGAAGGGATTTCTCATGTCCCAGCAGGGCAGGGGCTGCACTGACCCCTCTGGGAAGGGATTTCTCATGTCCCAGCAGGGCAGGGGCTGCACTGACCCCTCTGGGAAGGGATTTCTTGTGCCCAGCAGGGCAGGGGCTGCACTGACCCCTCTGGGAAGGGATTTCTCATGTCCCAGCAGAGCAGGGGCTGCACTGACCCCTCTGGGAAGGGATTTCTCATGCCCTCACTGCTCCCATCCATTCTCCAGCGATGCTCCAGAGCAGGTGGCCCAGGTTCATCTCTGCTTTCTCAGAGGAAGATGCAGAGAGGGCTGTATGGAAGCAGCCAGGATGGTTCCAGGTCTCAGCCCGTGCCCTCTGGAGCCGGCAGTGTGAGTGAGCACTCACTGCTGACTGTGCCAAGCAGCCCTGGCTGCTGGCCTGAGCCCTGCCCAAATCCTGGGCAGCCAAATGCAGCCCTCTAGGACACCCCCAAGAGCTCCTGCAGGAACCTGATCCCCAAGGGGCTGATCCCAGCCCATCCATGCCAGGGCTGACTGCCAGCACTGACACCTCCCCCAGGGCTGAGCACAGAAATGACAATTGCACTAGCATCTGCTTGGTAACTGGAAATGCACCTGAAAACCCACATTTTTAAGAAAATGAGAAGAAATAGTCTGCAAATCAATAGCAATATCCACAAGCTGAGATATTTAGCTTGCCTCTTTGCTGAGGCAGGAGCAGTAAAACTCAATCTCCTGAGGGTGTATCAAACCCTGCCCCGGTGAACAGAGGATCTGCACCAACAACAAAGCACCAGCCCTGCCTCTGCTGAGCAATTACACACAGAGCTACCAAGGTATAACTCATATGTACAGATGGATGAGTTTCTCTTTATTCCCTTTTCTCAAAATAAACCTGCATTAAACTAATAGCTGGCCCTCCCTTTCCCCTCCTGACGCTCCCTCTCCCCTTTAGATGTGACTCAGAAGGGAATCTTTCACACACCAAGGCTGCATTAAAGGTTTTGTGCTTTGCAGACATGCGGGAAAATATTAAATGCTACTGGTTTAGTCCTAGGAATAGTAAATAAACCAGCAAATATACAGAGCCCTGTGAAGCTCAGTTCATGTTTTCTATGGAAGGCCTCTAGCCAGAAACAATACAAATGACAGTCCCACATGAACAAAAATAATCAACTTCAATCCTTTAAAATCATTTTGAGGATCACCTGATGATCTTCTCATACACTTCTACACTGATATCCAGGGCAGAAGTAGGGCATCAATCTCTTCACATGAACACTTCTGCAACAGGAGTGATTCTGTCTCGAGTGCTTCCAAGAGGAGCTGCTGATGTGCTGGGAGCCTGCTCAGGAAGAACAAGCCAACAGGCCTGTGACTCAGAGCTCTTGTACTCACACCTTTATTAATAAGCTTATTTTCCTTTCTTTCCAGTGAATTCTGAAAATCAATCCTTTTGTCAACTGCCTTGTGAACAGCGTACATGAGGGCAGCTGCAAGTAATTCCTGCAGCCATAAAGAAGTTTAGTCACATATTCCTGTGCTCCTCTCCTGCCACAAATAATTCCATTTGCTCAATGCTGAGGACTTCTCCAACAAATCTGAACGTTTATGCAAGCAAGGTGGGAAAGGTTCACTTTGCCTCTCCCTCCCGAGTTCCAACCAGAAGGCAGAGAATGGATGTGGGAAGAGAATCAGACACACATAAAAGAAACAACCAACCAAAAGCTGCTTTTTGGCCACAGAGAGATCAGTCTTTCTTCAAATGAAACCAATCAGAGCCATTAACAGTGTTCTCTCACTGCCTCCACGGCCACAGTGACAGGTAAAATGGTAAAATGCTCCCTTCAGGAGCAGCTGGACTAACACTTGTTTCCCACAGGGGTTTTTCACAGGTTGACATTTGAAGTTATTTGTCAGATGCCTGCAGTGAAACATCAAACTGCAGCCCAAAGCAAAGCTGCTGCTCTGACCCCTCCCGTGGGTTTGGGGGTCCCCATCCTGGTCCAGCCAAGGTCCAGATGTTCCCCAGAATCACAGAAAGCCCCTTCCATCCATCCAACAAAGCAGGCACAGATTTTGGAAGTGATGCTTGGCCCTGACAGGACAGAGGAATGTGGAACTCACTGCAGGCCCTCCCACAGTGGGATTTGGAGGGAGGGGGAGCAGTCCCAGGCTGGGCTCCTGTAGGAAATAAATTTCACATTAGTCTGTAAGTACCTCGAAGCACTTACACACTGTTCTTCAGTGCTTCTTAGCATAAAGACTTGGAAAACCAGGAACCAAGTTCAATGCTTTCTTCCAGCTATTTGTCCATGAAGCAACTCTTGATTGGATCCATTTAAGATAAAAATGAAAGACAGAGGAGATAAGAGTCCACTGGCAGGTATTTCTAAATGCCACTCTGCTTACAGAACACACCTCAGCTGCTGCTGCATTCCCAGCCCTCCTTTTCCTCCCCACCACCCCATGTCCTTCCTGTGCCCCAATCAGCACCACTAAAGCAATGTTACAAACGCCCTTTTCTAGGGGAAGTGGTGACTTTGGAAAGGGCATGACTGGGCACCCTTTCCTCTGCCAGGGATGCTGCAAAGCACATAAAGGTTACCACGAAGATGTTCACAGGTGGAGGGCAGAGGCTGAGGTGTGATCAAATTCCATCCAGGGGAAGGCTGGATGAACCTCCCAGCAGAGGGCACTGGGAAGACAGGTATGAAGGGAAGATAATTAGTGTGTTCAGTTTATCAGAGCATCCAAATTCTTCTCTCATTCTCGGCCTTTGTGAAATTTCTGCTGGGGGGACTCAAACTGTCTGACAAAGGTTATTTGAGTAAAACCTGTGCTGCTACAGAAGAGAGGAGCCAGCACCCCCAGTGCCCTGACACCAGTGAGGAGGGGATGTACAGAGGGTCAGCTGGGCTTGGAAACCCCTTTGCTGTGCCAGAATTACTCAGGCACATGTGGAGAGCCAGAGTCAGAGCAGGAATTACCAGTCCCTTCTCTGACTCTGTACCTAATGTTCCCAAGATGTGTTTCCATATCAGTGCCCTTCTCTGCCAGGGTTTGTTATGTAATTGGTCTGTCCAGAACCTGTGACAAATCCTGGAAGAAGAATCACTTCTTCCACCTGGAAACCCTTCCTCATTCCATACCTTACTTTTTAAGTAGAAATGTCACCAGGAGAGGGTAAGGTGGCAGATGCTCCTACTGAAGAGGTGAGATGCCTGCCCCTGTCCCTGTCCCAGCAAGGAGAGCAGCAGGGCACAGAGCAGCCCTGGGGCTAGGCAGGGCCATGGGCACCTCTGAGCACAGGCAGCTCCTAACAGCAAGGCACAGGGAGCTGCCAGGCTGGACATCACCCCATTGCTGTGCAGGCAGTGAGGGACAGCTGGACTGCTGTCACATACTGAGGGTTTTGGCTTTCCCCCCCCACAGGTGAGTTTATTGCTCAGAATCCTGTTCAGCACTCTCATAACCACAGCGTCCTGACTGCTGCTTCAAGCCCCCTTGCAAACCTGAGCAGGCAGGCTCTCTCTGCCCCTCCAGCCTGCTCCTGTCTGACTCTCAGCATGATTCTGCTGCTGTGGCCACTGCTCATCAGTGACACGTTTAAATCAGCCTCTCCTCACCACGAGCAGCATTTAACAGGGCTCTGGAGAGAGGGAAGGAAAGCAGGAGCAAGGAAAGGAGCCATCTTCAAACTCACAGAACAGCCCATTCCTGTTCTGGCCAAACACCAACACCACACTTCCTCATTCTTTATATTCTTCCCACTTCAGTATGGACAAGGGAAACCAGAAATGGAGATCACTGGAACTGGACTTTTCCTCCTCCTGAGAACTTCCCCCCCACGCTATAGAAGCTGAGACACAGCTCAGAATCGCTTCAGAAAGCCAAGTCTGAAACATTTCAGTTTTTCACAATAAGAAATTCATAACTCACTTGACAGACCACAGAACAGAAAACACATCCATAACCTGTAAAATCTGACACTGGCTTTTCCTGCATCTGCCCAACCAATCCCCACAGAAGGAGAGCTGGGCTTCCTTGGATGCCAGCTGCAGCACAGATCTGTTCTTTTCTGCTCCTCTTTAGCACTAAATTAGATGTATACTTTTACATATTTTTACATATGTTCAGCTTTTTTCTTCTCTGTTTTAAATGTTGAAATGCTTTGTTTTCCCCCTCATGTCTAAGCTTTTCACTTTTTTTGTGGTTCCTGTTATCACCTTATCAGCAAAGAGCTATATACATATATTAGATTGTACCCAGTTCTGACAAGGAAACTTAATTCCATTTTCTGACATCTTTTTAAGATCAAAGAGAAAATACACATATGAAAACAACACACCTTCATTTCACTGAAACAGGGAGAATTATTTTTAAATTCAAAGCTGGTTTGCCTCACAAATACTACAACCAGAATTTGGAATTTTTACCCTGAATTACAATGGAAAGTCTCATCACATACACTCAGTGTATTGTCTTTCTTTATTGAACTAAGGAAGCTTCATATTTCTATATAACATAAAAATTATTGGGGTTTACAGCCAGTTGGAACATTTGGAAGTCCAGCAAGTTATTTTCAAATGGTCAGGACCGATTTTCAGGCCAGGTCTAGAGTGGTTTCAATATTGATGTTCCCTCTGTTTGGAGCTGATGGGTGTAGGAAATAGAAGTTTAGCAGTGCAGGCAAAGTCACTTTGAACTGTAACTGCTGTGTCTCCAGGGGAGTAATTTTGCAGAATCCCACTCCAGGGTAGTGATTCTGTGATTTTATGATAGAACTACGAGTAAGTGGTATGAAAAAGAACCAGACTTTTTTTTTTAACATTTACATTTCTTATATGCCTATAATTTAGTCTCTTTAAATGTCAAGCTTTTTTAAATGAGCACTTTCCCCATTTTGGTGTTGTTGGGTTTTTTGTATTCTCCTCACAATTAGAAATGACATCAGTGATTATAAAGCAACATTAGGTATTCCAAAATCTCAGCTGTGCAGATTTCCTGTTTCACTTTTTCCTCATCCCTTCTCTGAAGGTCACAAGGGAAGTGAAACAGATGTGCTGTTACCAAATCTATCTTCTCTGCATTCAGGAAACATTAAATCCTCAGATCTTCACCCTGGGTGCTTTGGGTCCATGTGCTCTCCCTCTGGGCACATCTCTGTGTCACATCTACTGCCCCTTCTGCAAGGGGAGCAGGACCAGGCTCTGGAGGCCCTGTGCTTGTGCTGCTGCTCCTGTCAGCACCTGGGAGCCCCTAAAGACTCCCCTGTGCTCAGCCTCAATTCCTGTGCTTGTGCTGCTGCTCCTGAAAACACCTGGGAGCCCCTAAAAACACCCTGTGCTCAGTCTCAATTCCTGTGCTCAGTGCTCAGCCAGAATTCCTGCTCAATCCACTGGCCCTCGTCCTCTGACTGGCATTCTGCCTCTGAGAACATCTCACAAAGGAAAAGGAATTCTTAAAACCTCTGGCTTGAAGAAGGATGGAAAAGTCAGGGAATAATTCTCCTAATTGACTACTCTTCTTACTACTTGTAATCTAGAGGAAATCTAATTAATTCTACAAGAAGAACCACTATTCTGTGGTGAAGTGTAATTCCTGATCTCTGGGGCTTCAGCTTACCAGTTGTCAAATTATCCAATTACACACTTGTTAAAATCCATTTTGGGGAGATTTTCATGGCTCGTAAATAAATAATTTCAAAACCTTAAATCCCCAGGAGAAAAAAAAAAAGGGAAAGGGAAAAAAAAAAAGGCAGCCTCCGGCCCCCAAACTGTACCTCAAAATTAGGAAGAACACCTAAAAATAACGTCAAGAAGCTGCAAAGAGAGATGCCAGCCTGGTCTGCTCCAGCAGCAGCACAGTGGTGATGATCTGTTTCAGCAGGGAGAAATGCTCTGCTTCTCTTCAGCAGTGCTTCATTCAAATCACCGATCTGAAGGGAAGCAATTAAAGCAGCCTCCCTTCACTATGCCAAAGGGAACAATCCTTCCATAAGCACGCCAGCTAAGAGGTGGGAGGCCAAGGGAGGGCAGAGCCCCAGCCAAGGACACGGCTGCTCTGGGGCCAGGCCAGGGCCACCAAGCTGGGCTGGCCCAGGCTGGGCAGGCAACGCCTGAGAGCCGGGGAGCTGGGCTGAGCTGAGCCCAGCTGGGCTGAGCTGGAGCACACAGCTGGAGCCCCACAGCTGGAGCCCTGCTGCTCCCCACAGCTGGAGCTCACAGCTGGAGCTCACAGCTGGAGCACACAGCTGGAGCCCCACAGCTGGAGCCCACAGCTGGAGCCCCACAGCTGGAGCCCACAGCTGGAGCCCTGCTGCTCCCCACAGCTGGAGCTCACAGCTGGAGCTCACAGCTGGAGCTCACAGCTGGAGCCCTGCTGCTCCCCACAGCTGGAGGACACAGCTGGAGTACCCAGCTGGAGCCCTGCTGCTCCCCACAGCTGGAGCCCACAGCTGGAGCCCCCCAGCTGGAGCCCCCCAGCTGGAGCCCCCCAGCTGGAGCCCTGTTGCTCCCCACAGCTGGAGCCCACAGCTGGAGCCCACAGCTGGAGCCCTGCTGCTCCCCACAGCTGGAGCCCACAGCTGGAGCCCTGCTGCTCCCCACAGCTGGAGCACACAGCTGGAGCCCTGCTGCTCCCCACAGCTGGAGCCCCACAGCTGGAGCACACAGCTGGAGCCCTGCTGCTCTCCACAGCTGGAGCACTCTACTGCTCAAAAGGAGGTCCCTTTCAGCTGGCTGAAATTAGCTCCACAAAAATGATCAAATTATAAAATAATTACAAGACCATCATTCTGAAAACTCAATTCACCACCAAATTATTTGTTTTAAACTCAGAACATTTGTGAAAACAGTGGTTTTACAGCAGTGTGAAAACATGCCAGCACTCTAAATCTTGTGTCCAAAGGAGGGACAGGTTCTGGTGAAACCTGCTCTAAATTCACATCTGCCATGTTTTCCTGGTCCTTCCACATTTCACAGCTCCAGAGCAACACAGAGATTGTCAGGGTGAAGGATTGGGCTTGTCTCAAACCCTGTTCAGTCTAATCAAGGAAAACACATGTAACTCACACTTCAGAAAGAACAGCTCTTACACAAAGCCATTTTTCTTAGGCTTTAATTCCTAAGGAAAATACCCTCGTGCTTGTTCCTGCTCCTCTGGGGAGCCCCGTTTCCAGGTCCCACATCAAAGTGGGTGGTCAGCAGCTGTGCCAGCAGGCAGCCCCAGCCCTCATCACTCACTGCCCTCTGACAGAGCCAGGCTGCTGCTGGCTGCTGTTCCAGGTGATCACAGCATCACTCAGTCCCACTGCAGCTCCAGGGACAAACCTGACATTTCCAACCTCCCGTCCTCAGCAACGACTTCCCCAGGATGCCCTTCCATCAGCTGTGCTGAGGGTGCAGAGAAAGGACTGGACTGAAGGAGATCTGCCCCACACACGGGTGTGTGGGGCTGCAGTGAGCAGGTATTCCTTCAGTGCCTGCCCCACACAGCCACACAAAGTCTGACTGGGCAGGGGGAGAGCTGCTGCCTGCCACTGCAAAGGTTAGGGACCCCAGGGGGGGCGTTAATTCTGCAAGGAAAACCCAAAGAAGGCGGCATTTGCTGACTGGAGATGGGGTGTGCTCCACTGCCCAGTGCCTGCATTCCTCATTGCACCCTCTGCACACAAAGCAAAGAGCTGAACCCAAACCAAGCTGTATTTCCAGACAGCTCCAGCTGGAAATGAGCCCTGAAATCAGCCCCTCTGCAAAGAAAATGAGCCCTGAAATCAGCCCTACTGCAAGGAAAACGAGCCCTGAAATCAGCCCCTCTGCAAGGAAAACGAGCCCTGAAATCAGCCCCACTGCAAGGATGCTCACCTGTTGAACACAGAACTGCCACACCGCAGGGCACTGCCCAGGGCCTGGTCCATCACTGGGGTACAGAGAGGTGCCAAGGCCACAAGCTCTGAAAAAGCCTGAATATTTAACATCCACATACAGGAAGAATGTCCTGTAGCTTCAGATCCCTGTGATTCAAGATTCAAGATTCAGATCCCTGAAGCAGCACAGATTGTCCCATGTTCATGAAACACTTTCCCCCATCAGCTGCACGGGCTGACTGCAGTTACCAGGATGTGACACAGAATCTGATCTGACTCCCACACTGCACAAAGATTGATTAACAAGCTCTGCAACACAAAGCCCTTGCAGTGGAAGGTGCCTGAGCACGAGAACCAATCCATAAGGGAGGTTTCTGGATCCAGGCAAAGCTGGGAGAGCCACAGCCAGTGAGACAATCTGTTCCTCTGGACTGCCACAGAAATATTCCAGAATCAGACTGATACAACAGCCCAGAAACAGTCCAGGAAAAATCAGTGGTTTTACTGCTGTCAGTGCTGACCCTGGAACAGACTACTGCTCAAATTTGCAGACAGTATCAGGTGGGAGGCACTGTCAATACACAAGTTTGAACTATTAAACAGAAGCAACAGATAAACCCAAGGATTCAGGAAAGAGAAATGGAATTAAATGCTGTCACAGTGAGAAGTTTCATCATGGGAACTGGACTGAGAGTCAGAATTTCAGCCATCAGGGAAGAGGTCTCCAGTCTGGAAAATCTGGATGTAACCGAGTCACAATGAGCCATTGAAGAGAAGAGCCAGGACCAACCCTACAAAGCCCCAGGAAACAGAACCAAACCCTGGCATGCATCTCCTGAGACAGAGAACAAACCAGTGCCAGGACACAAACGCTTGGACCACAATGGCAAGAGACATTATCTGCTATTCTGACATCATCTGGGATGTCTGCTTCCAGGAAAGGTGACTCAAACCCAGATCTGGTGGGTGCTGAGGCTTTACTGGGAGAATCAAGTCTGGTTTATGGTGTGAAATCTGAAGTCCTTGACCTATCTAATTTCAGGGAGCAATAGGATATATTTCTGAAAAGAAAATGGTTGCTGGCAATATCACAGTGATCCAACAGCTTCCCTTTCTTAGGAGTAGATTTCTTCTGTGATTCACTAATCATTTTGATTTAAAAAGGCTCCTTTTCAGCACTGGGTAACACTTTAATTAAATATTTGAAAACTTGCCGAATACTGTAATTGCAATTTAAAAGCTATGAATTAGGAAGGTAAAAGCTTTTATCTACTCTCTAGACATCTCTTTCTTTTTCATAAAGCTGTCAGTGGAAGTCTTTAGGAATATTCCCTCATTGAATTTGAGTGGGACAGAGGGTTTGGCTGACGTGATCCTGCACTGCTCAGCTGCCAGGCAGAGCTCAGGCTGCTCCCAGCCAAGGCAGATCCCCCAAATCAATCTGATCCTCTACAACCCTGCCAAGGGGAGACTCACCTCTCAGAAAAGCTCAGATGTCACCCCAAAGCACCCTGATTGTCAGCTCAGAGGGTGGCTGAGGAGAGGAGGCTGCAGCAGCCCACTGGGAGTTCTGGTAGCCGAGCCTGAGTGCCCCCCCAGTCTGCAGCAGAACATGAACAGCACTATTCACCAATGAAATACATCAGGTACATGTATTTATTAAGGCATTAATAGCCTGGGTGTGTATAAAATCCATCAGAACCAGCCACTGCCATGACAGCTGATCCCTGTAATTATTAGAAATAATTGTAGTACAAATAAAGTTTCCTTTATAATAAATAGCCTCTTTACTGCCACAACCGGTTTTATTTATTTACCTGGTCTGCTTATACAGCCTCTCATGCTGACAGTAGTAGAACAGTTTAATTGCTGTCAACGCATTCATTCAAGTTTTAAAAAGAACATCAGGAGCAGGTTGAAACAATGGCATACATGAAATTACATGTTCTGCTATAAAGACCAGTAAAAAACCAACCCAAATTATTCCTGTCTCCAAAACCAGAGAAATAACAAAACACATTATTTTCATTGTGCTTCTTTCTAAATGGAAGAGGAGAATTTTTTTTTAATTTACTTTAATTTGCAAATGCTTTGCAAGGACCTCAGGGAAAACTGAAGTATCAAACCAATCAAAGTTGGATGCCCAAAGGGCTGCACGTGAATCATCACTGCCTCAGCACAAAGTGAAGCAGGACAGAGATCTGGAGGCTGGGAATACCCTGAGCCCCTCCCTGGCACCCCAGTGCAGAGAAGGTGTTTCTGTTCCCAGCCTGTCAGGGATGCAGGGACTGCTGCCATTTGTCTTTGCTTCTCTCCTCCCCACCATCCCCACACCTGTTGCCTTGCAAATGCCATCCCCTGACAGCTTTACAGGCTGCATGTGACCTTTGAGCACACAGCTCTGTGCTGCTGCAAAATGGGCTTTTCTTCATCTTTAATGGAAATTAAGAGAGTGAGCTGATTTGTAGCAGCTGCCAGCAGAAGCTGTTTTTGTTCTCAGGAGCTATATTTTGCCACTATATCACTTGATAATAAAGCAATCAGGGCTCGTGGGCACACCTGAGGAGATCTCTGCTTTCCTGCCACCACTGGGACCACTGGGGAGGAAACCTTTTATCTTTTCAATTATGTATGGAGAGAACAGAAACCCCAGCATCTCACATGACATCAGTCTGATCGTTCCACAGCCTAAACCCTCAACCAGAACTCGTGTGCCTGCACTGACAGCAGAGCTGCACCTGCTGCCCCAGCCCAGGACATTCTGTGAGTCCCTGAAAGCCTCTTCCCTTCCCAACACAGCAGCAGAGCCTCCCAGGGCCCAGCAGGAGGAAGCAGCCAGGCAGAGGGGTGACACAACCCTCACTTGTGAGCCAGCCCCAGGTTCAGCTGTGAGACACACCCTGGCAATGAAGGCACCAGGGAGAAAACGTGGGTTTGGTTAAATAAAGAACCACAGCACTGAGGAGCTGAAGTTGGTAAATACAAATAACAAGAGCAGCAGTTCTGGGAGTCTGAAAGTGCAGAGAACACCTTCAGTCTTCAGTAATGGCATAATTAACTTGCTATCACCAGGCAAACATCCAGGTTACAGTTTTTTAAATGCTTTGAGATTGATTTTTGGTTTTCTTGCAGCACTAAATAATAATGTGTCAATATTTTCTAACAGATTGCCTAAGAACAGAAATGAGGCACAGCCAGACCTTACACAGGCAGGCTTCATCTCCAACAACACAGAAATGTGAAAGCGACAGAAGAGGAAATGCACAAACTTCTGATTGTACTTGAAACGTGGGTATCTAGCAGGCATTTTTTAGGTAAAAACAAGGCTAAAGGATCAGGCCATGTCCAAGTCCTGTGGTTTTCACTGTGCCCATGGGGTACCTGTTTGAATGCACTTCTGTAGAACAGACAGTTGGCCACGTACTGCATTTTGTGCTCCCCAGCTAATCCAAACTAATCAGAGCTCACGCCGTTACTTTTATTTCTTTTCTCACTCTCAAATGGACATGGAGTCCAAATTCAGATGTGGAAATCCTGTCTCTCAGGAAGCCCAGGCCAAGGTAAGAGCACTCAGGTCAGAGATGCACCACGATGGAGGAGGGCCCAAGCACACCTCGTGCTGCACCCACAGGAGCAGGGGAAATGCCCCCAACTCAGCTTCTGCCCCCAAAAACCTTCTGAGCAGGGGAAATGCCCCCAACTCAGCTTCTGCCCCCAAAAACCTGAGCAGGGGAAATGCCCCCAACTCAGCTTCTGCCCCCAAAAACCTTCTGAGCAGGGGAAATGCCCCCAACTCAGCCTCTGCCCCCAAAAACCTGAGCAGGGGAAATGCCCCCAACTCAGCTTCTGCCCCCAAAAACCTGAGCAGGGGAAATGCCCCCAACTCAGCTTCTGCCCCCAAAAACCTGAGCAGGGGAAATGCCCCCAACTCAGCTTCTGCCCCCAAAAACCTTCTGAGCAGGGGAAATGCCCCCAACTCAGCTTCTGCCCCCAAAAACCTGAGCAGGGGAAATGCCCCCAACTCAGCTTCTGCCCCCAAAAACCTTCTGAGCAGGGGAAATGCCCCCAACTCAGCTTCTGCCCCCAAAAACCACTGCACCGGCCCCAGAGCAGGAGCTGGCCTCCCAGGGGGAGCTGTGCTCTCCCCTCCCAAGCAGGACCTGACTCTCAAGGTGTTTCCCTCGGTCCCTCCCTCCCCTCCCAGCTGTGGTGGGCTCAAGCCCTGCAGAATGCCAAACAGGTCCTTACCATAGCCAAAGGGAGGACTCCTACCAGGTCCTTCTGGCTCACGTAGATCTTGGAGATTCCCAGGTCTGATGTGGTGTCTCCAGGATATTCCACCTGCCAGGTGATGAGCTGGGTCTCAGGTAGGTCAGTCAGCTCTTCAATTTCAAAATCAATCTGCATGATTTCAGAGGAAGGACCCTCGGCACTGCAGCAAAGAGAGGAATGAAATGTTCATTCACATCACTGATAAGCCAGGAATATAATTGCTTTTATATTAATAAAACCTTGGATTAAGGCTCCTTCAAAGAGAGGATTTGGTGGGATGATGGATTTAACAGTGAATTAATAATTTGTACTTGTCTTAAGATGTCAGGTTGTTTCCCACCCATTCAAGTGGCTCAGTAACACCTTGTGACTGGATCCCTGGGCACTGCTCCATTTCACAGGGGGGGAAACACAACCAGATCAAAGGCAGAACAGAGGCTGAAAGGACAGCCTGAACTGACTCCCAGACCCCCCTTTCATGAGCACATTGCATTTCCTCCCTGGTAAAGCAGCACGTGAACAAACCTAAGGGGAATCACTGCTTGAAAGGGGAAACCACTGCACCAAAAGTATTTTCTGTTTGTTAAAAAGACAGGCATGGAAGAAAGGTCAAAGCTCGGGATGGGGTCCATGAACAAGGGCAGTAGGGAGCAGAGGACTGCAAAACTCAGAATTAATTTTTGGCTATGCTGCTACCTCGCTGTGAGTGTCAGTGGGAAGCTCCTTTTGTCCTTTGCTAAACCAGGAATTACAGATAATGGAGCTTGTTGTGAGAGAGTTACAAAACTGGCTTGTTTAATATCAGCCAGTCCTGCCAGGATCCTAGAGAGAAAAGCCCCCGAGAAGAGCAAAGCCTTACTGGGTGTGACATTGTGGGGGCACTGGGGGCTTTGGGAGCTGGCCCTCCTCGGGTTCCGTGTCTGTGTCAGAGGATTCCATACAGCAGAAATGCAAAGAGGGAAGACTGGAAAGGGAATTGATGCAATTCCTGTTCAGTTTGCTATAAAACCAGCTCCTGCATGGAAAGGCAGTGAAGACTGCATTGTTAAGGTGAGCTCCTTCGGCCAGTGGCATCAAGAGAGACAAGAAAATTCTCAATTTCCTGTAAAGCTGCAGAGGAATGTGGAATTTCTTAGCAGTGCACAAATCCAGGGGACACTGAGAATGCTTTTACTCCTGAAGCACTGCATGCTGAACCAGCTTCAGTGTTCATGTGGAGGGGAAAGGAAAGAGCAGAATTTCTTTCTGTGGGATAATCCTCAAAGAGAGGCAGACTGGCACAGCACTGAGGTGTCACAAGGCATTTCTGCTGGAGAGTGCAACTTGGAAAAAAGGGAACATTTCAGCAACTGATTAGAGAATCCCAAAATGCACCTAAACCCCAGCAGGCTTCCCAGCTGATGTGGGAAAAGAGCTGAAACTAAGGATACACTTTTATGAAGACCATTTATGACAACAGTCCCAGACTGGGACTCTTCCCAAGATCCTCAGAGACTGAATTGAGAGCTTTACCCAATGCCTCTTGAAGAGCCTGGTCTGATCACCTTTAAGGTTTGTATTTCAGTGGATGCACTGCGTTCTTTCCCTCCTGGATGAATTTAAAGCAAGTCAAAATGGAACACATTGTGTTCAATTTCTCATTTCTTCATGTCATGGAAAAAAGAGCAGGATTTCTAAACTGGCACTGAATGCAGTCTCATTTCATGCAGACCCAGGTGGGATCAGAAGCTGCTTTCTGCAGCTGTGACCATCGGATCCCAGTTACCTTAATTGTGTGAGCAGGGACGGGCAGTGCACTGCCTCGAAACCCCTGGCAGAGCCTGGGCTGGGCAGGGTCCTACCCCAGTCCCTGTGCTGGAGCAGCTCAGGAATCCTCAGGCAATCTCTGAGAGGGGCTGTGCCCGAGGCCCGTGGCCAGTGCTGACCCCACATTTCTTCAGTGGCACTGCTCAGGGGGATGTCACACCTGCTTGGGAGGGGGGAGTTGTGACCCCAGGAGCAGCTCCTGGACGTGGGCGGCGCTCTCAGGTCAAGGATCCCACGCTGCTGTGGTCTCTGTGCTCCTGCCTCCTCCCGCACCTCCCCAGATCAGCCCTGCAATGTTCTCATCAAAACCTGCACCGAGCTCCACCACTGGCTCCAGCAGGCTGGAATGGACCAGAGCAGCCTGAAGCCATGAATACACAAACCAGGATGTGGCACAGGAAATGAACACAGAGCCTAGGGCAGAGCAGAGGAGAGAAAAGGTAATTTTATTCTCCAACACCCCCACAAACGTGGCCAGCACATCTCCTGCAGGGCACCAAAGGAGTCTGTGGCCTGAAACACTGCACAGCCAGAGCTCAGGAAAGGGAGAAACGTTCCCAGGGATAACTGGGAAAACTTCCCAGCAGATACAAGGGTGGCAGCAGCACAGCTGACCCCAGCAGGCCTGAAGGGGTTTGTGAAAACCATTACACGGGAGAGAAAATTAAACTGAAAATTACTTTCCCATAAAAAGAGGGGATGAGATGATTTATGCACCACAAAGTGGAAAAAAGGTGACATTTCAGACAGAAGTTAATTTTTTGGGTAAAAGTAAGGTCATATGCTGTCATTCAGACAAAACCCCCAAGTTTCCTTCCTTGTGTGGGAGGAAACAACATCAACCCACAGCAGATGCAGGTTAAATGCCTGAAGAGCCAAAGCACTGCCATGTTGGAACAAAGCTCTGTATTTTTTAAAAACCATTTCATTTCTGTTTAAACAGATTCTGTTTAAAATGAAAAAAGAAACCTTTTCCTATGGTATTTTCCCAGAATGTAAACAATTTCACTGAAAGGATTTTACAAACCTTCTCTGCTCCTCTCTTCTGGAATTTTAAGCCATTACTCCTGATATCATCACTGAACAGGACTTGTTTCCTAACCAAGAATCAGAAGGTGTAAAGGAAATCAAAGGATCACTAGAGAACCAGCCCTTCCTTCAGAATATTTGCTTTTTGGTACCTCCTTCCCTTCTCTCCCCAGCCCTAGAGCTCCCCTAGAGCACATGGGCATTGCATTTCCACTCCCCTAGAGCAGCAGATCCCCAGCAGTGCCAAAGTCTTTAAATAAAGTGGATTTTATCCATATTTTTGCAGTGCTCCTGGGAACATGCAGCCCAGTAACAAACTGTCTTCACACCTAAACAGATTTTGGGTGGGGAAAAAAAGGAGGAGGAAACTAGAAGATATTAAGAGAAAAGAAATCACTGAGTGAAAAATCTCCTGTACCAGAAGGAATATATTTATATATATATATATATCCCATCTATATTTAAAGTAGCCAGGAGAGAATCCTGATAATCTTTTCGTTTATTTTCACCAAGAAAAGATTGTCTGTCTAGTCTTTGCTGAATTCTTAAAAAATATCCACAACTCTGGTTTCAGGAGAGAGAATCATTTATTTGCGAGGGTTTTTTGTTTGTTTTAAGAAGCCTCTACATCTGAGTCAAACTGTTGTGGCAGGAGGGACATTTGCATTCCTCTCCACATTTGCTGGGGAGACAGAGATCACATCTCTGCTGAATAAACAGCCACTTGTGCTGCACTAAAGCCCTTCTGCTGCCAGGTCTGACAGCGCCTCGTGGGGAGTGCAGGGACGGGCAAGGGGAGCCCTGGGTCCTGCTGGCACCACCGGGGCAGTGCCAGGAACAGGAACCCACAGACACCAGGGGCCGGAGTCCAAAAAGGAGTCAGAGGAGTCCTGCAGCCTTATCCGAGTAAAGGGAGAGCCCACGGGGCATTTCCCATGGCTCTCTCAAAATTCTGGAGGATGGAGCCTCCTTTTTACCCCAATTTTATCCCAGCCACACTTCCCTCTCTCTTCCCCCACTGGCTGAGGTACTTGAGAGGTGCAGACCTGCCAAAACCCCTTCTCATGTATGACCCCCCTTTTCTTCTCCTTGTGTCAATCATTTCTATGGAATCCATGGCTCTTCCCATTGTTTCTCATCTCCCTGTATCTAACTCCCCTCTCAGCAGACCCACAGCTGGCTTGTAAAGACAAAGCTCTCTCATTCCTTTCATCCACCAGGGGAATCCTTCCCACTGTTTCTTGTGTCTCCCAGCGCCAGTTTTGTCTGCCAGCAGACCCAGATTAGCCTGCAGACCAATCCCTGACTCCTTCAGGAGGAGCCCTCTGTGAGTCTGGGGCTGATCCAGGGGGGCTCTCCTTGCTGCTGCTCAGGTCCCCGGCTCTGCTGACGCTGCCCCGGGAGGGACCGCACAGCCCTGCCCCAGGTGAGACGCTGTGAAGGCCCCGAGCACATTTCAGCTCTTTTCCTGTGTTTCCCTGCGTGCTGCTCTGCACCTGCATCCAGCCCTGCTGCCCAGGGTGCCTGGGCAGGTGTGCTCTGCAGCACACTCTGCTCTGTGCCAGGGGAGAGCCGGGCTGCTGGGCACAGCCTGGGGCACAGGGCTGGCCAAAGGAGCCCCTGGGGCTGGCAGGCTGTGGCAGCTCCTCTGGGTCACGTTCTTCTCCCAGGTACCACCAGCTAACACTCCCACAGTACCCTTACAGGCAGAGACATTTCTTATTTAAGGAATCCAATCCAATTGACTTTTCCCTCTGCTTTCCAAGCTAGAGTGCAATCATGAATATTTTCCACCTTGTTTTTGGAGAAAGCTTTTATACCTGCAGTAACAACTGCAGGTTTTCCATGGACTATTTTGTTCCTACAGCTGGTACTTAAGGTAAAAAAATCAAATGCTGCAGGAACTGCCCCGAAGCAGGAGTTTCAACAAGCAAGGCAGTGCCTGGGGCTGGCTCAGCTCCAGAATGAGAGCTCAGCACGGGCAGCTCTGCTCTCCCACACCAGCCAGGGCTGGGATCTGCCTGGCAAGGCCAGCAGGATCCTCAGCCCTCCCTGGCACTCAAAAAGAACATGTCTGAGTTCACCAAAAAGCAGGAACTTTATTAACCCAAACCCAATAGCATGGTGCAGTACTACCCCACGTGCTGTCAGCACACTGACAGCTCATCCTCTACACATCACACAAATAATGAAAACTAAGATCTTTTAGACAAGAAGGTGAGACTTGGGGCTCAGCCCATCCCAAGGTCAGAGAGGGCATTCTGAAGCCCAATGTCTGTAGGACCTGGAGCGCTGTGCTACAGCAAAGATCATTCCTCACCACTGATGTATCAAGAGAAGGTGATACATACAGCACTACATTAAAATTTAACTTTATTCAGTGTCATCTTACTATTAAAAATTCAGGATAGGTAGACTGAAAAGTCATTTTTCTGTGGGAATCACCATATGAAGTGAACCAACTAGCAAGAAAAATCACCAAGAAATGAGTCTACTAATCATGTAATAGAGTTATTTTTAAAAATTGATCCATCTCTGGAGCTTGACATCAGTAGTGTTGGTTGAGAAATATTTGCTGAATTATTTATTTGACTTTTATTTTTTTGCTATTGTCAAATAAATTATTCACTATGTGATTTTCCAGCTGTTGATAGCACTTTTCCCAAATCACTCAATTCAAAAGCGATCAAAAATTAGCAAACCTCTTAATATAATATCAATTTAAAACATAATTACCCACCCAGTCAGCAGTTCAGTTCAGAACCAGGGTTCTGATCATCCCCTGGTGTGGCAAACACAGGGATCATTTCCACACTGTGCCAAGGGAAGGGTAAATCACGCTGACTTCATTCCATCCCATGTGATAACCACTCAATAAATCTGATAACCACCCAGCAGTCAGGGCCACCAGGTGCCTCTGCAGCAGCCCCACCACGAGGCACGAGCAGCACAGCCCCAGGTCCTGGGCAGGAGGCAGAGCTGAAGGCTACAAAAGTGGTTTTAGTGACAGTGCAAAGTCCAATAAAACCCTGCAAATGCACTCAACCCAGCTCTCTCCACCTGCTGCTTTATTGTCCTCGGCACAAAAATAACAATAAATGGGGGATAACTCACTTGGAAGTGTGGTGAAGCTGCAGAGGAGGAGAGCACAGAGCCACAGGTGCTCACAATTCATTGCAGTGTCTGCAGGGTCCAGGCAAGGCTCAGACCACACTGTACAAGATAACCAGGGAACGTGCTGATGGCTGGCTTAACAAGGGGGGAAATTAGAAAAATCAACCAATTTATGCCATTTTATGGGTAGGAAAGCCAGGTATAAAGGCCTCAGTCAGGAACAGCTCAGCACACGAGGCAGGGAGGTGTCTGCCCAGCACTGGAGTGAGAATTCACAGCATACCCCCACACCTGAGCCTCTGGATCAATAACACTCCAGAGCATTCCTAAAAAGAGCTTTCCACGTTCACATCACAGTTTCCAGGCTGGTAACACCCTCACAGCCTCCTGGAAATGAAAGAAACCTTTTTCTGACGGGCAGGAGCTGCACAAACCTGCACTGCTGGGAGGGAATGAGACCCAGGCTCTTCATGCTCAAAGCCTCCAGAGGCAGCACTGCAAATATTGACTGTGGAGTAATCCCAGCACACCAGGCTGAGATCAAGCACCATGCTCAGCACACAGCCCTGCAGCACAACTCACTCACTCCTCATCCCACAAATATTTATCCACCTAAAAGCCCCTCTCACACAGGACCAGCAAATTTACACCTGTGCATAAAATTATGTGGGGCTAGACTTTGGAATTCAGAATACTTTTGAAATGACGCTCCCTACTAATTTTTTAAAAATTTAATTGTGGCATTGAATCCAGAGTGGCAGACCTGGTGCCTTAGCATTCAGCTGCAGCTCTCCACAGTGAGATCTGGAACACATTTTTAATGCCTTGCTTATTAGTGTCCACACTGGTTCCACAAATGCAATTGTATATAAAAGCAGCATTACATTCCACAAGACTCAAGCTGTCAAAGTATTTCAAAATTAGTGACTTATTTGGAGATACCTGCCAAGGCACATCCAATATATGAGATTAGTACCCTCAGCTACAGGAATTTCCTCTGCTGTGAGCTATTCAGCAAGTATTTCTGCTGAACTCATACATCTTCCAAAACTGCCAAGTCCTTTTCAATTAAAATAAAATTTTTTTAGAAAGAGTTTTCTTTACACAATTGTTCAGTGTTTGCCAAGTCTAAAATTAAAAAAAGGAAATACTTTCCAGCTTTCTTAATACTGAAATAGAAGCTTTCAGAATCCCGTTTGTTTCTAATTTTTAAGCAATAATATGAAAAATAAACTGAAGAGAGAAGATACACCTTGCCTCCCTCCAAACCCAGCTTTCTGAAAGAGCTTTAGGCTGAAATATATTTTAAATCACAGAATTACAGGGCAGTCTTGGTTAGGAGAGAGCTCCAAAAATCCACCTGGTGTAGCACCTTTCTCAAGGTAGATTATTTCTCAGTAAATTGTTCTGTCTGTACCAATCAGGACAAGACCCTGTCCCTGCCCCTGCTGTGGTACATTTCTGTTGGAGCAGATGTTTCCCCTCCACACACCTTGGGATGATCTGACAGCCATGAGGAAATCATACAGACAGGGTGATGGGATGGGTCTGCAGCTGAGTCCCAGGGCCTGTCAAACCAAATCACAGCTTTTGATGTACTGGTGACATTAAAAATGGTGTGAGTTCAAAAGCTCTCAGAAGTCCTGCTCTTATCAGCACGAGCTGCTGCAGTCAATCCCTTTGGGGTTTGCTGGTGCACCTGCTGTTCCCCCCGAGCCCGAGGTGTGCAGCGCCTGAGCTGGGGCTGGCCAGCTGCAAGGGGACACAAGGGGCTGGCAGTGCTTGGCTGTGCCCTCAGGAGGGATGGAAAGAATAAAAACAACAAAAATATAACATAAGAATAGTAGTGGCAGGTTATGATTGTGTTACACTGCAGTGAATTACCCCATGGGAGGGACCCAGAGACAGCAAAGGCCCCCAGGGCAGGGAGCAGTGCAGGAATCAGCAGCACTGGTTGGTGTCCTGGGGTGTCCCTGCTGGGATCTGTGTCCCTGCTGGGATCTGTGTCCCTGGGTGTCCCTGCTGGGATCTGTGTCCCTGGGTGTCCCTGCTGGGATCTGTGCCCCGGGGCTCCCAGTCCCACCCTCGCTGGCTCTGTGTCCCCCAGCAGCAGCAGCAGCAGCAGGTGCAGGAGCTGCTGCAGCAGAGCCCAAGGGCAGAGAGCCCGTGGCAGGCAGATCCCCCTGCAGAGGGAAATCCAAGGCAGCAGAAAGCAGAGCTGCACCCTGGGCTGGGCTGCTCCCTGCCACCACACCGTATCATCTCTCCATGAACTCACCAAGCTCCACTCCAAAAGCACTTAGGGATTTGAAATGCCCATTCCCTGAAAGACTTTTGCAGAAGCTGATTTTTCTAATGGCAGAAGCGGCCAGAGGAGCCACCCTGGCTGGAGCTGAAGTCAGAATTCCAAGAGCCCATCCCACCCCAGACATGCAGGGGATAATGGCCAGTGCAGCTCCTCCTCCTCCTGCAAGTGCTCTCACTGAGCCTCTGGAATGGCTGGGAACAGCTCCCTCCTCCAGAATCATTCCTTCCAAGCTTCTGTGTCCTCAAATCACCTCCAGCCAAACAGCTGTAAACAAAACCATTACTGCAGATAAACTTAAATGGACTTTAAATATTCCCTGATCTAAGGAGGCAGATGAGAATGGTGGGCTCCCACCACCTTACCTCAGTACACTCTGGCAGAACATGGCTGCACTTGTCTGTCATCTCCAAAAGGAAATTACTCTCTCAGTAAAAATAACAGCATGATCAGACTAATAACTAGAAAAGTGGAGGAGACAGGAAAACAGCCATGGCATGAAATGCTCCCTGAAATCCTCAGGAAATGTGCCCTGAGAATAGGAAATATCCCCTAGCAGAGAGAGGAGCCCGTGCTGTCAGCTGGGGAGGTGACAGAACACATCACTCAACCTTGCTCCTGGGCAGCCTCCCAGCTGCTGGAATTTGGGCTCCAGAGCCACTCTCAGAGCTCATTCTGCAGGGACCCATCCTGGACCTCCACAGCAGATTCACTTCTGGGCTCCAGCAGAGCCCAGCTCCTACCAGGGGAACCTCAGACTGAACTCAGAAATCTTTGCAACTGACTGTGGAAAGAGGCACATCCAGCCCTTGAAAAAGACATATTGATTTTATTGAGCTGGAGGCAGGGGAAGAGACACCCTAATTGTTATAATTATGAATTCAGTAATGTTAGTAATCATTAACAGCTTCAACAGTTCATAAATCATTCACGTGAGGGGGAGAAGCAGTAAGTGAAGATCAATTCCTGCTCCAGGAACATGTCACAGCACACACCTAAACACTGCACTGTTTGAACTACTCACTCTTACTCAGTTTTCACTCTTACTGCTACTGCCCCAGAGTTTTGTGGTCCAATTATGAGTCTTTAATGACTTAATTGAATGTAAACTCTCCTTCTTTGCAAGGCTAACATGGAACCTTTGCAAATATAGACACTGCTCTTCTTTCCCTGCAATGAAAACCCTCGAGGGGGTACGAGCTGGGACACAAAATCACCAAAAATGTGGGCTTAGAATATCTGCTCCAAGCAAACAAAATGGAAAATTTGGATGGGGAACTTCCTCCAAACCTCCTAACTAGCACGGTTCTTGGAATTTGTGTGGAGAAATCCAATGGGCTGCTGTTATGGGTATTAAAAGCAGCCAAACTATGTGAAGAATTAAAACACAGCCCTGCCAGAATTATCACTACAGTCTGTGAATATAAACGGGTTTTTAGGCATGGTTTTCCATTTGCTTTGCTCAAGCTGCTTGACTTTAGTTCTGCTGTCATTGCACAGCAGGATAAGGTACAAACAAGAGCCACAAGGACTGCAGGAAATGGGCAGGATTTTTAGAAAAACGGTAGAAGAAATAATCTGCCAGATTTCCAGAGGGCCTGAATGAGCAGTACTTAAAGGAACATCAAGTAGAGCAGAAGGTAGGTTGGAGATTTTTCTAAAAAAATCAGTAGGTGAGGCTTAAAAGGCACAAGAACCAGAAAGTGCTCACTTTCCACAAATATTTCAAGGATTTATCCATCAAGGAGAGAAAATTGCTAGAGCAGGTAGGCAGGAGAGTATAATTAGAAACAACAGGAAACATGGAGCAAATTCAAAGCAAAAGGACAGTGGAAGAGCTTCAGAAAGAAATGGAAAACACAATATCTGGGAAGGTTTAAAAGTAGATAGGATAAAATGCTTAGAAAGAAATCATTTCTGCAGTGGCATAGATGGCTGTAACAAGCTGGTTTGGGAGTTGTTTTTCTTCTTCCAAGCTCCTTAATAAAGAGAGGATTATGCAATCAGTCCACCTGAGTCTCTGTCATTCCCTCCAGTATATTAGACCAATTTCAACAAAATTAGAGAGCAGAGTAGAGGTGAAGAATGATTAAATTTTGGAAGCAGAAGGGAAGGAGTGATGCCTGTGTGAGAAGGGGTGTAGAGCACTCCCTGAGTGCCCTCATTCCTCCTCCCATTCCATGGCTTGCTGACGGTCCCTGGAGTCCCAGCTCCACGGCTGGCCCCGCTCAGAGCCACAGCAGCTCTGCCTCTCTCCGGGACTCACCTCCTCAGCCAGGCACACAGGGAAGTGCTCTGCTAAACAGCAATGGATCTCAACAGCCTGCTGAGCTGGGCTCTCCTTCATTAGCACAATCTGCAGCTGAACTCAGTACATTCACCACATTTATAGTGAGAGAGTCGCTCAGTGCTGCATGGGATGAGCCTGCAATCTCAGAACTGAGAGCACGGCCGGGCTCCCGCTCCCAGCCGGGCTCCCGCTCCCAGCCAGGCTCTGCTCCCAGCCGGGCTCTGCTCCCAGCCAGGCTCTGCTCCCAGCCAGGCTCTGCTCCCAGCCAGGCTCTGCTCCCAGCCGGGCTCCCGCTCCCAGCCAGGCTCTGCTCCCAGCCGGGCTCTGCTCCCAGCCAGGCTCTGCTCCCAGCCGGGCTCTGCTCCCAGCCAGGCTCTGCTCCCAGCCAGGCTCTGCTCCCAGCCGGGCTCTGCTCCCAGCCGGGCTCCTGCTCCCAGCCGGGCTGGCTGCACCAGCAGCACAGCAAAGGCAGAACAAACAATATCTGTGCTCGCTGCTCGGCTCCTCAGCACACAGCACACTGCTGCTGACTGCTAGCACAGCTCATGGAAACTTAACGTGCAATATGGGTATTTTCTCCATCAGAGCATCCTAGGACACACAGTGAACAGCAGTAACTCCAAAACTAAAGGAAGGTAAAGGAATAACTCTTTTTTCATGGTAAAAACATGGAATAACATGAATGAATCCAACTTCTCTTGGACAATTCCAAAAGAAAAGTGCTACAAAATATGTCTCTATCTCTTATTTCTGTGTTTAATAATTTAGAACTCTCACTCTTTGTTCATAAAAGAAACATTGTGTTCTGCAGAATTTGTGGAGATGTAAAACAAGAAGCAACAAAATCATCTGAATTACTGGTGCAGACTTTTCCAGTGCTTAGGAGCAAAATAATCTAAAACATGAAGCAGCCAAGGATTGGTGCCAGAGTTTTTACATGAATGTGAGAAGTGGGCAGATGAATTGTGTGGAGAAAAGATGAAGCAGAAACAACTTGGAAGCTATTTGAGTAAGAAAGAGAAATGAAGAGTATTGGAGCAGAGGGTGGCTCCAGAGCAGACATTTCTCCCATAGGCACCAAAAAAGTGACACCTGCATCAGTACTGATGAGTGTAAATCACAAATTAAAGAGTGCTCCTACTTCCAGGAGGTCCCATGCAAACATGATCATCCTTTGCTCTTCTCATCTATCTCATAAAATGCAACCAGAGGTGGCAGAAGAGAAACTTCCACTGCTCCCACGGCACTGCTGGAGCTGCAGGTGAAATCCAGGGGCAGAGCTGGGCTGAATTCAGGGATCCCATGGCACTGGCTCCATTTCCGAGCAGGAACACAACAGGAGCAGCCACACAGCCATGAAATATTGCAGCTGACGTGGAACACTGAGCTGGGAGCACAGGAGACGTGTGGCTGTGTCCCTGCTCTGCTGAGTGACCCCGTGCCAGCCACGTCCCCACTCATCACTGCTCTTTTCTGACATCCTCAGGATGATTCAGGGCTCCACATCTGTCAGTGAAGGCCAAAAGGAAGAGTTCAGGGCTAAATTAAGATTTTCAGAGGAACAAATCCTGACCACTGAGATCCTCCAAGAGCAGAACCCCCTCCTTTGACAGGGCAGGATCAGCCAGGTCTGCAGCACACGCAGCAGGGACGGATCCCTGAGGAGTGGTCAGGGATCTGTACCCCCCTCCTGACCTCCACGAGCTGCACAGCTCCTGGCAGGCCCCAGTCAAAGCCTCAGACTGCAGAGCTCTTTTCTAGCTAGACCACTCCTCTCCACTGATTTAAATCTGCACTAGGCCACTGCAACATTTGCCTTCTTGACAGTCTAAAATACAGACATGAAGTCCTCCATTAGGTTGTTTTGAAGCCCCTCAGTTCTGGGGACTCTCTGGGTGGGAATTGTGGTCTGCACCAGGGCACTGGCATTCCACAAGGTCCAGAGGGAAAGAGAAATGAAGAAAAATAAAAGCAGTAGCTGATAATGCAGTTTTTTATACTGCAGAGATCCAAGTCCTGGTTAAATAAGGAAAAGCTCAGTGGTGCATCTGTTACAACTGGATGAGGTGAGAAGCAGGAACTGGGAGCATCAGCCACACCAGCTCCCCCTAAAACTACAACAGAGGGAATTTTTAGCTGTGCTTTGCACTCCTAGACAACACAAAGCCCCAGAGCTGTGAATGCTGCTGGTTTTTATGAATCTATCTATCTATATCTATCTATCATTTTGATGTGACTGGAGCAAGCCCAGTGAGGATTCTGAGCCAGTGGATGTCCTTGCCCTGTTCAGCAAGCCCCCGTCACTCTGGGAGCTGCAGCTAATGCACAGTGACAGTCACAGAGCAGCAGAAAGCTCTCAGAGCAGCAGCTCTGCTCTGCCAGGCACAGCACAGGACGCTGCACTCGGGCACAGCTTTCAGTCTGACAATACAACCCACTCCTTGCAACTGAAATATTTATTCAGGCACAATTACCATCAAAGATTAATATTTAAATAAAGAGTAATTTGTTTTTGTTATTACTTTTATTTCTTTTTAAACAACAGTTAGGATTATGAACTGAATTAGATTATTTATTGCTAAAGTGGCTCTTTAACATTCTGCATTTATTAATACCAGTGTGAAATGCTCAGCCATTGATCAAACTCTTTTCCAGAGGGATGGCTTGGGAGGAAAAAAAAAAAAATCCAAAACAAACCAGCCCCCGAGCTCTGGATTTTACAGCCATTACTGTCAATTATCCACCCTGCTGTGGGAGCAGAGGAGACCCTCACACATGCCAGCTGCAGCCTCATCCCTGAATGCTGCAGAGGCAATTCTGCTTTCAAACACTGGAGAGGGGACAGAGAAGGAGGGGGGAAAGCCAAGCTAGCCATAAAGCACAGATTCTACCCACATGTCTGGAGACCTTGGCATAGGAGGCAGAACTATTTCTTTGAGAAAACATTCTGGTGGCTGTAATAACAACCCTGACACTGGGGTGTCTCTGTTCTCCCACCTCAGAGATCCTCAGCCCCTTCTGGAGATGCAGCTCCAGGCATTGCACCCACCAAGGGCTGGGACAGGTGAGTGCAGAGACTGGGGCAGGTGAGGGCAGAGGCTGGGGCAGGTGAGTGCAGAGACTGGGACAGGTGAGTGCAGAGACTGGGACAGGTGAGGGCAGAGCCTGGGGCAGGTGAGGGCAGAGCCTGGGGCAGGTGAGGGCAGAGCCTGGGGCAGGTGGTTTCAGAGCCCTGCACCCACCACAGGCTGGGACACACGAGTGCAGACAGTGGGACAGGTGGTTTCAGAGCCCTGCAGCAGAGCAGGCGCTGCTCCTGCCCTGGGACTGCAGCCCAGCTCTGCACCCTGTGACCCACGGTCCTTGGGATCCCAGACACAAACCACAGCATCACAACCTCCATTAGCTCCCCTCTCTGTCCTCTCTCCTTGTCCTCCAGTGGTAATTCACCATGAATTTGCAAAAAGCATGCAGCACTTCAAACAGGCCAACCCACTGCTGCAGCCTGCCTGAAGTCAGGAGGGGCCATGGAGATGAGCAGAGCCATTCTGGCAGAAAGCTGAGTAAAACTGAGGTGACTTAGACCTAACATTAACCCTTCCCCTGCCACTAACTCTTCCCTCCTCTCCAGATGTCTTTTCTATCAGAAAGATTTCTAAGATGGTGCAGCAAGTTTTTCTCCTAGAGGAAGAATGGATAATCAGAAACCTCCTTGGAGCCCCGACCTCTGGTAAATCCAGTCAGCACTGGATTGGATAATCTTGATTTTAAAGGAACATAAATAAATTACTAGGTAAATAAGCATTGCTTTGATGTGTTGACAAAGTGGATTCTTAAAAGAAGAAAAAGAAACACGGGGATGATGCAAAGGCCCTAATGCAGCAGGAAGTGTTGGTGTCTGGGCACAGATTTTAGGCAAAGATGGCACCAGCTCCAGCAGGGCTCCCCTGCTGCTGTGTTCAGCAGGAACAAAGAAAAAGAAACACAGAAAAAGGAGGTTAAGAGACACAACCTGAGCTGAGTGCCTGCCTGACCTCCAGAGGGCAATTCTACAACCTTTCACACTTTCAATTTTAAAGAGCAACTTGCTTCAATTTGAGTCTACTACAGTGAGAGATGAAACTCTTAAACAAGTGCCAGGCAACTATCACTTTTCTGTGGGGAAAAAGGAAATAAAAGAGCATTAGGGAGCCAAACAGTTAGAACAAGATACTGTTTTTAAATGTTTGGGTGAAATATTGCAAGGGTCAGCATTATTATTACAGCATTTTAGTTTGCATCTGTGTGTTTTGGATTTTGAACATGAGCCCTGGCCATGTTTTCAGCCTGTTCCAGCCTGTTCACCAGGGGCAGCTCCTGCCCCAAGCCTTCCAGCTGCTGGCCCTTCCTCAGAGCTCATCTACAGTAGCATTGCTGTTTCTGTTCTTTGCTCGTTTTACTTAAAGCAGCAACCATTGCTCAAAAGCCTAAAAATACCCTGGATTCTTCTGGAATGGAAAAAGGTCAGCCCTAGCCTGAGGTGTCAAAAGAAACAACACATTCAGAGGTGCAGATGAGAAGGAAATTGATCTGAAAAGAGGGATAAATTATGCATCAGAACTCTGATAGCTCTCGTGCCTGAGGAGAGGAGCTGACCCCAGCAGTCCTGGCTGACGGAGCACCAGGGCCACCTGTCCTGCTCAGAGGGTCAGGGATGCTGACAGGCAGGAGGGCACTCAGCACAGAGAGAGCGCTCAGGATGGGCACCTGCTCAGGGACAGCACAGCTGCCGTGTGCACTGACAGTGCCACACATTCCAGAGGCACCCAGAGCTTCATTCCATCTCCTTGTCCCCTGCCCACCTCAAATATTCATCCTGACAAAACAAAACCCAGCTCCGAGCCATTTCTGCCGCAGGGCCTGCTGGAGCGACACCACAAAGCAAGCTCATCCCACAGCTCTCATCTGTACTGACCCTCCCTGTCTGCAGCCAAACCTTTCTCAGAGCCCTTCTCCCAGGTGAAACATTAGGACTTGCCTTGTAGAAATAAACTCTGTACCAATCCTGCCCTTTCCCACTGTTCAGCTGCCTGTCTAAATTTCAGTCTGTGACATTCTTATGCAATATTTTTAAATCACCGAAGATATTACAGGTACCTCAAGAAGAAAATAATAATATCTGGAGTTTATTGTAAAGTATGACCTTAAGGTGAAACACTATCATCTCATTATCCAGCTGCTGAAAGCACCAGAGGCACACCGAAGTTTAAATAAATTATGGCTTTCACATATGAACACACACACAGCCTTGACTTCACTTTTTGATATAATTCAGTGCTAAGGAGTACTGTGGAATTTATTAACATTCTTGCCTTCACTTTTCTATTTTTCTCTTGTAAATGACACCAATTCTAAACTCATTCAGGTATAAGGAATGTTATTTTGTTTCGGTTGAGTTTTGTGCTCTCCCAGCTTCTCACGAGCTATTGCAAAATTCTTGGAGGTTTTTTATCTCCTTCTGAGCTGCTGGAAGAGCTGAGAGTTAAATCTGAAAGCCTTGAAAACACTGCTTGTGGGTTCACAGAAGGAATTCTGCTGCAGGAGACCACACACCTCCTTCGTGTTTGTGTGTTCTCTCCCTGTACCCAGTACTTTGCTGTCGACTCACAAAAAATTGGAGAAGGGAAAAAAAAGCCTCACAATTTATAGGAAATGTATATCCTACGTGTTGCTAGGAGAAATGTCAAGAGAGAAAAATAAACGCTGGCTGACAATTGCTAGTCATTTTGTGCCAGCAGCTAAACAACACAAGAGCTCTGCCTTCCCTCCCTGAGCAGCCTGGAGGGGATCAGGGCACAGAACCAGGCTCTGGGCCCTGGAACCTGCTGGGGTCTGCAGCAGGAGCTGCCCCGGGTGCTGGCAGGTGAGGAGCACACACCTGCAGAGCCCCAGCAGCTCTGAAGGAATCTGCCCCTCAAACCCTGAGCTGTCCTGCCGGGGATCCCCACCCTGCCCTGGTGCTGCCCTCCCGTCCTGGGGCAGTCCTGGTGCCCGTGGGCCATCAGCAGCATCCCCTCCACAGCCCTGCAGGCGCAGCTCCTCTGTGCTGGGGGGTTCCCAGTGCTCTGCAGAACCAGGGGCCAGCCCTGCTCCTCCTGCAGAAGGGCAAATCCAGTCCGAGCAGAGTCAGCAGAAGGGGAGAGAGGGAGAACACTGAAAACTTCCAGAAATAGTTCTCTCATCGACTAAATGAGATTCATATTTGGTTGCTAAAAGCCAAGTTATATCTTTTTTTGTTCATTAAGTATTTGAACATACAGAAAAAATTCATTGATAACTGCAATTATTTAAAAGAAAGAGTTTTTCTTCAACTAGTTGAAAACATATTTTTCAATCTGCATAACTACTTCAGCACAGCAGATAGAAATGAACATGCCTGCAGGATACCATGGAGTAAAAGTGCACAGATGAGGCTGCAAAAATAGCAAATAACCATGAAATGCATGAATCAGTGATGACTTCGTGAAATTCCACTGTCTGAGGTGAATATTTTGCTCTGCAGAAAAGGATTGCAAACTGCTGCAAAAAGTCTTCAAAACCACTGCAATATATATGTCAAAAAATAAATTACTCTGAAGTTTGCTGCCCTGCCCTCTTTTAAAGAATTACATAAATCAGCAAATTCCTCACTTCCACTGAAATGCTAATTAAAATAAAGAAAGGAGAACATTATCATTTTCTGTGGAAAACTTGCCCTGGCCTCGGAGAGTTGCAATATTTCAGAGAACACAGTGGCAATGCCTTTTGGAATCCACCAAGGCAGTAAAATAGGGAGTTAGAGCTGTTCTTAGCAGGAAGGCTCTGCAGCCCCCAGCACTGTCCCCACCAGAGAACTCCTGTGCACTGGGAAAATCTGCTTTCACCACTGACAGGATTCTGCCAGACCTCCCCCACGTTTTACAGTCAGTTCCTGTGGAGAGGCCAGTGTGATGCCTGAGGAGCCAGGACACCAAGTCCCCCGTGCCTGTTCCCTGAGCATACTCCAGGTTTGAGCCAAACCCTGGCTTTAAGGAAAGACCAGTGGACTTTGCTTGGGGCTGTGAAGGCTAATGAGCAAAGGAGAGAGGGCTGGAAGTGCCTCTGTAGGACTGAAATCTCTCCCTGGGTTATCTGGCAGACATGTCCCTTATGTCACGGCCACAATGCCCCCATCACCTTTTCCTTTCCTGACCTACTTTGCATTCCTCTGGTTCACCTTTAACTCTCACAATTAAGTTTATTCCTGTCTATCACCACATTCATTTGCAAAAATCTGCAAGATGTCAGAAGTCGAAGAAATGTAAAACCGTGAACTCAAAGGACAGGCAGAAATCGATGCTTCTGTGTCAAAAGTCAACTTGCCTATTTCAGAAAGCACTCTGCTGGGTTTTATACTTTGAAAGAAGCCGTGGCTCTCGCTCAGATATGGACTCAGATCTCCTGATATCTCCAGTGCTGAAACAGCACAAAACTGATGGTGTGGAACATCAGCCGCAGCACTTGTGCTCCGGGGCTCAGGCACCTGTTGGGAGCACGGCCCAGAGCCCCAGCCTGCAGAGCTCTCAGCTCCTGCACAGAAAAGCTGCTTCTCTGAAATCCCTCTTTAAAGCAAGGCCGAGTGCTGAACATGAAAGGGGAAGAAAAATCAGCCCAGACATATATATAAATTTTTTTCTTTTCTTCTTGTTTTCAAGGCTGTATTTCCACAGAATGCTTGCAGCCACAGCAGCTCCACAGGCTGTGTTTGCTCACACAGCACCCACTGGGTGACCAAAGGGGTATTTTATATTTCACAGACCAGTAACAGTTTGTAAATCACAGGTGTGCTGCAGCATCTGGCATGTATTTTAACTCACAGCAAGAAGATGGTTGATCAAACATAAAGGCAGCATGTAAAGCCTAAAATCAGTTTGAGGATGTGCCATAACAACTGCTGGAAAAGCAGAATCAGGTGTTCTGGCAAACTAGGAATAAACAACTGCTGAACACCATTAGCTCAATACCATGGGTGCTTCTAAGGAGATTTAGCCCCAGCTGGCTAAAAAGCTAAACAGAAGAAGCAGTTGTGCTTCTTTAAGTTGTACTGTACCCATTTAATGAAGCATGAATTTCAATTTAGTCTGACACTTGGATGTATTTTTAGATTTGATTTTTGCATCTTTTTTGCACACCCAATTTCCAAGCTAGGAACGTGTTGGAGGGTGCTAAACTGCACATTAAAGATGCCTTTTCCATGTAAACTGTCAGAGCACGTGCGCAGAAGTTCCTGTGAAGGAAGATGACATTAGCACAGAAAACATCTCAGGGATGCAAGGATAATTTAAAGATAAGATCTGCCAGTTCTTTAAGGTTTACTGATACTGGCATTTGCCACAAAGTTCATATCTGAATGGTAAGATTTACGAGGTTACTTCTGTCTGTCTGCTGCACACGGGTGAGGCAGATAAATCTTGGTGCAGGACAGAGTATTTGGACAACACAAGTGTGTTATGGAGTTATCTCAAATGATTGAAGTGCTCTTTGATCATAAATATACAGCAGCAGGGGCTGCCAAGGGCTTGCCTGGGAAGTAGCAAGGGTCACATGGGAGACAGTCTTTTGGAGAATTCAAAGGTATTTTCCACATTTCCTTGGTTGCTTCAGAGGAAAGGAAGATGGACACATGGGATGGAAAACATTGCTATCATTTACAACCCTCCTTCATCCTTTTTCTGTCATCCCTATTTTAAGGTGAGTAATGGCCTGGCAAGCGATGGATAAATATGATGAAGTGAGAGATACAGATGATAAAACCAAAGCTAAATTTACCAGCAAATGCTGTCATTCACTACAGAGGGATCAGAAGCAGAGCACAGCCTCTGCTGAACGGTGCTCATGGCTTTTTTCTCACCAGCACACGCTCCCAGGAGAACGCCCAGGTGACAGAGGCAGCTCAGCTCTGCCTGCTGCAGCCACACATCACCCACGATTCATGTTCTCAGCAGGGGCAGCAGAACACACCACAGGTACCCAGGGCAGCAGGTGTGCTGGCAAACACAGCCCACAGGCAGCTGCTGACCCCCCAGCAGCACTTCACACACGTGTTCAGGGCAGCACGGGGCAGGCAACACAGCTCTGGACACTGCCACCAGGTACAGCACTACTGGTGAGCCTGGGGGTTCAAAATCAGGCTGGAAGCATGACTTCGTGATATTCCCTGGAATCTGTTTAAAATCTGCAGAATAATCTAAGAGAAAGCCAAAATAAGCAGCTCCTAAGTATGTAAGTGGTTCCAGGGAGATGGCCTCGTTAGCCAAATAAACATAGCAATGGTTGTTGCACAGTACAGGGGCAGACACAGGGCTGGGATTGTATTTTCAAACTCTCACTGAACTCTTACCGGTACTACCCCATCACTATTGCTGTGCAATTCATAATCCAGTTTGCACTGCAATATGATAAGGATTATCTAAACAATCCCCAGTGTCCAACTTGCCTGAAGGTATGGACACAAAGCTCCCTTTAGTTTGTGGGCTGTGAAAATCAGCTCCAGGCTCACATCCTGCCTCTCCATCCCCCCGGACCCTGGCTGTGGCAGGGACTGACTGGGATGGATGTGGGAGCCAGCCTGGGCTGGGCTCAGTCCCACTGAGGAGGGGTCACAGTGGCAGTAACACACAAGGACCCAAATGATGAAGCTCTCCCTGGGAAATCTGCAAAGTGAATAAAAGTGGCAGATGTGAGCCAGTGAGCTCATCAGCAGCTCTAGAACAAATGTGGCACAGGGTGATTTCATAGTGACTGTGACATGGCCTCTCCACAGACTCTCCATGCTCCTCTTCCCCCACTGTGAGTCAGCCCCTGCACACTCCTAATTCCCAGGCACTCCAGAGGATGGTGAGTAATGAATATATTGCAGTATTGCTGTTTTATGGGTTCTAGTGGTGGCAAAAGCTGAGCACTTGTGATTAAATGGAGGAAGTTAAAAGGTGCTGTCAACAGCGTCTTTCTCTCAAAAGGTTTTATTTCTTCACCATTCTTGCTCTTGTTGCTATAAGTAGAGAAAAATGCTGTGGTAGTGATTTCTTTATTAGAAATGTCAATAGGGTCTGCCAAACTTTAATCGGCTCACTCTGCTGTTAGACCAGACTGGCATCAACTTTCTTTATGAAATAAATTCCTACTCTATTGAGCTTCCTATTAAAACACTGCAAAACCCCCCGAATGTTGAATGCAGCATTATCTAGCTATCAGTCTGCATGGAAAGCATGTTAATCCCCAGGGGTGGAGAACCATGCTGCCAAAGCCTTCAGCCAGAGCTGCTGAGCTGCCCCACTCCCAGGCTCTCTTTGCCAGTTTGAAGGAGCTGTGGGCAGGCTTTCTTTGCTCCCTGTCCCCAGTGCCAGCCCAGCTGAGGGTGACCTGCCAAGCTGCCAGCTCTGAGCACAGCTGAGGGACTGGCACTTCACAGCTCCGAAGCTGACTGATCCTCTTTCTGACTCTGATCCCAGAGGCATTAATTCCTCAGAGGGAAAGTCTGCCACAATAGTCTGGCCTAAGACTTGACAGGTTTATCTCTGTTGGTCACCATGGAACCAGATAAGAAAGTGAGAACTTCCTTCTCTTTGTCCTGTGTCACCACTGATGAGCAGCAGGAAAGGGAGGAACTGAAGCAAGCACGGATAAAAGAGAAAGATTTCAGTTCCACTTGGTCAGGATTGTTAATGAACCCAGTGATGTGCCTGCCTGGGGACACGGGACTGAGCTTTCCACTCCTCCCCTCACCACCACCCCGACAGCACTCCAGCATTTCTGAAAATCAGATCTCAGTTCAGTTTTTAATTTGAAATATTCAAATTTGATGCATCCAAAATCCTCAACTCACCCTAGAATATCTTTCTCATGTTTAGTGTAAGAGCCCACATTATTCCCATGCTCCAAGGCTGCCCAGCCAATGAATTCATTTCCAATAAATGCTTCAAGAAAATATAATTGCTGAAATTCAAGCAAGTGTCCAAATCCTACTGATGCCAGTAAGATTTCAGGTGAAGCTGAAATGCTCCAGGGACTCAGGAGCAAGGGAAGGACAGGACTTGTGCTCCAGGGCAGCCTTACAGAGGTAGGTTGCCAAGTGAACACTGCAGGATAGTCATTATGCAAAACCCAGCCTTGTAAAACTCAGGTATGAGGTGTCTGATAATGGTCCCTCTCCTTGGCTAACCACCCCAGTCTGGGAGGCTCTGTGAAGAGCAATCACTCCTTTTTTTAGCTTTCCCATAGTTTTATCTATTGCCAAAAGCTGGATATTGGTTCCACTGGCTGATCCCTCACCTCTGCTGTGGCAGCAAGAGCAATCAAGAGCAGAGTAAGTATGTGCATATTAATGAAGTGCAACTGAACAAATGTGCCAGTGCTCACTGAAGGGAAATGTTTTTCCAGCCAAAGATCCAATAGGCATTTAAAAAAAAAGAACAGAAAGCTCAAAAGCTTGCAAGGCTTTCGGTTTCTTCAAAAGAAAACAACAGGGCCAGAGAGAAGTAAGTTGAGAATTTCATATAAACTCCATTGTTTGAGGCTGTGTTCCTCGAGGTTGAGCTAAAAGAAGGAAATGCCATCTTTCAGCCTTGGTAGATTCTTCCTGGCTCCTCATTTCCTGCAAGACACTAAGGAGGAATCATGACAGATGACTCCTCTGCACGATCCGTTTACCCCAGTTTTACAGCAGAGATCAGAAAATTTATTGGATTTTGCCTGAAAAAGAGACAGCATGTAATAACCCTTGTCTGGGAAGGATAAATAACATGCTGAGTGGAGGGAGAAAAGCACCTTATCTGTTAATTGTAAGGAAAACTGTAAAATCAATAGGAATGTAAGAAACCAGTCAAAGCAAGTTTCACATTCCCTTCAGGTGTGAGCAGTCAATGATGCCCATTTCCGAGAAAGAGGTCACTGCTGTCATTCTGCAGGTCACCAGTGCCCTGCTGGTGGCTCCCCTCCCACCCTTCCATCGGGGCTGTTTCCTTTGTGTGATGACAGCTTCTCCCTGCTGTCACTGGAGCATCTCACAGCCCCAGCCGAGCACTGGGTGTGTGTTTGTGCTCAGCTCTCACACACAGCCACTCCTGCTTCCAGGCAGCGAGGGGCAGGGCCCAGGGCAGGGACAAGGAATAAAAGAGCAGCACCCCAACTCTGTGAAACCTTGCTCTTTGCTCCAGGAATAAAGGAGCAGCCCCCCAACTCTGTGAAACCTTGCTCTTTGCTCCAGGAATAAAAGAGCAGCACCCCAACTCTGTGAAACCCTGCTCTTTGCTTTAGGAATAAAGGAGCAGCACCCCAACTCTGTGAAACCTTGCTCTTTGCTCCAGGAATAAAAGAGCAGCACCCCAGCTCTGTGAAACCCTGCTCTTTGCTTTAGGAATAAAGGAGCAGCACCCCAACTCTGTGAAACCTTGTTCTTTGCTTTAGGAATAAAGGAGCAGCACCCCAACTCTGTGAAACCTTGCTCTTTGCTCCAGGAATAAAAGAGCAGCACCCCAGCTCTGTGAAACCTTGCTCTTTGCTTTAGGAATAAAGGAGCAGTGCCCCAACTCTGTGAAACCTCGCTCTTTGCTCCAGGAATAAAAGAGCAGCGCCCCAACTCTGTGAAACCTCGCTCTTTGCTCCAGGCAGCCCAGGCAGGGACAGCTGCACTGCTCCTGCCCCCTGCTCTGTCCCCACAGAGCCCTCTCAGGGGCAGGACGTGTTCCCAGGCTCAGAGGGAAGCGCTCTCCTGGCGGTGCTGCCTGAGATGGAAGCACATTCTCCAAGCAGGGCACAGTCCATGGAGCCCTGCTCCCCCAGGAGCCCTGCCTGCCCCGGGCAGGGAGCTGCTGCTGGGGCCAGGACGGGAGGGCAGGGCTGGGCTGGGAGGTGCCCATGGCATGGAGCAGCACACCCAGCACAAGGTGCTGCCGTGTCCTCTCCCAAAATGACATTTACTGAGGCTCATTTGGTGCTGAGCTCCCCAGCCCAGCCTGTGAGCAGGAAAACGTTCAGAATTTACCATCAGAACCCCTGAAGAGCTCCAGCCCACACAGGGACCTGCCCACTCGAGTGCCCACTCCAGCTCCATTAAGACAAAAAGCTCCTGTAATTTTGGGCAGGCAGGAAAAGAGCACAAAGCTCCCACTGAGAATATTTACACAGCATTAATTCATTAAATGTTGTTCCTCTGACCAAAAAAATGTTCAAATGTTTTCATCTAATGCATCTAATACAGTTAATGACCTGACAAGGAATTCAGATACTGCCCCAAGAGAAGAGGAAATAGAATGGTCTAAATAAAACATGACTTTAAATGGGGTGGAAATCACAACTTTCTTTACATGTGAAAGATGTTTCCTTCACTAGGATTTATCTAAGAGAAGTGGGAAATTGTATAAATTCTAAATTAAGCCCCAGAGGCTATTCACACTGTCCTTTAAATAAAATTAAACACCCACTCAGAGCCTTGGCAAACGAATACATGTTACAAGTGAACAGAGTGATTTTTTTAAGAGCTTTGTGCCTGAACTACACAGACAAAAGGGGTTTAGTTGGGTTTTGGGGAAAGAGGGACAACATCTTCCTATTCTGAAAGCAGAATTTTAAAAAAAGAGCTGAACTAGAGGAGATTTTCAGCTGTAAGAGTACATTTGAATCTGCCCCATGTGCACCAACACTTCACATTTAAATGGAGTCAGTAAAAGTTGGCTGGATGCTGAAAGCCTCCCCAGGAGCTGGGCACACACATTTCTCCAGGTGCATGCCAGAAGCAGTTCCCATTTCCAAGTTAGGCTAAGCACAAAAATCAAAGTGACTGCACTAGCACTGATCCAAGGACATTGCATGTGCCAGGCCAGAACTGACAGCAGAGAAAACATTCAACTGTTCTGTCTCTTCAGTCATTCTGGAATGCAAAGCTGACCAAAGATAAACCCAGATCTTAACAATACTGCTAATTATTCTTTTTGAAATGGAAAATTTCTGCATACACAATAGTCTTCAGAACAAAACATCTTCATTCCTATTAACTGAGAGATGGCATGAAATAATTCCTTTGACCCAGGTGCTATTATTAAATTAATTACATGTCTAATTTCTATTAGAGAGAGTTAGTGAAGAATAAACAGATTCAATATAAATGTACTAACAAATCAAAGCTATTAAAAAATAGGTGTAATTTCCCCGCCTCAGGGAAATAAAGAATTACTGTCCCAAGTGCTGCTTGCAAAACCTGGTGCCAAAATTTAAGCCATAATTTGATGTCAGTCTATTACAGGGTCAAAAAAATACAGAATGGGAGCCTTGACAGACAAAAATTCTTGTTACTGAATTATTCCTGTGAATGGAGAAACTCAGGGAATCACCTGTTGGTTTGACTCCAGGGAACAAAAGCACCAGGCAGGGCAAAGCAGGCACTGACTGAGTTTCCCACACAGAACAGCACAGGAAAAATGCTGCACTGACTGCTGAGAAAGTTCAGCTACCAAAACCATTTCTATTTTTGGTGGTGCCAGCACCTACAGCACAAATTGCCTGCTCCTTTCAAGATGACCACATTTCCTAAAACAAAACTCAGCAGCCATGATCTGTAAAAACACATTTCCTTACGCTGCAAGCCAACCCCTCATCTATTTGCCTTCACTCAAGCACTCTCTCCAGGTAACAAGCACCAAGCATTCTTGTTAGGCAATGCTTTCCCTTTGTTTCAGACCTTTTCCATCTGTTCAGTTGTTTACTGACAGAGGAAGCCAATTCCAAGGCAGACAGTGGTACAGAACTGAATATAATTTTGCATTTCATGCGTGGTTTTTTCCTTCCTGTCTTCCCTAAATTATGTATTTGCTCAGCTCTGATCTAAAGGGAGAAAGAGGGCAGGGCCTTTTAATCTTTCTTTCAATAATGCTCAAGAAGTATTTTAATCAAGAAATCTTGTTGTGGTTATATCACTGGCAAAACTGCATCCCAAAATAAAGAGATTCACTCATAATCCTTGTTCAAGGAATTCCCATTCAGCCCCCAAAAGCCGAGAGAAGCTTCAGCTGCCCAACTGCCCTGGGTGAGTTCAGTAAATGAGGGCTCCAAAGGCAGCAAGGGACACCAGCAGCAGGAGGAACGGGCTGCACAAACCCTCATCCTCCTTCCCCTCCCAATTCTGCTCCTCTTCCCCCCCCCGGCTGCTAAATCCATCCTTGGCTTTAACAACAGATCCATACCTGTAAAAAATTTAAATAAACAAGTACCAGCCACTGTCAGCCACTGAGGACTCAATAAACTTTCCTCAGCTGAAGCACCAAGAACAGCCAGATCTGCACTCTGTGCAAACAGCCAGAATTGCCAGTTCTGCTTTTTTAAACTGCCTTCCCCATGGAAATCATCCTGCAGAGGCAAATTGTCTGTCCCTGCACCTGTCAGTCCCACCCTGCCCGCGGGCATTTAAGATGCAAGCCATTGAATTAGTGATTTTTCAATGCAGCTCACAAACCCTGGGCTCTGGATGTCAGCAAAGCTATTTCTATGGTCACCTGGGAACAAAAGGTTGCAAAATGCATCCTTTGCTGCTGTCCACTTTGCATTTAGCCAGCAAGGTGATTTTCCCCCAGTAACACTTTCCCAGCAATGCTTTCCTGCTCTCCAAGTGCCTGAGGAACAGCACTGAAGCAAATTCACCAGCTACCAACAAACAGGATTATTGGCTCCTTTGCTGAACACTTCTCATGTGGTTTTCTTGCTCTTTTCTCCCCAAAGCAAGCTTGGGAAAGCTTTTTTTTTTTTTTGGCTTCTTTGACAGCCAGACAACTTAATCACATGGAATGTCTCCACTTCTGCTGGGTGTTCTTTCATTTACTTTTTATGATCCTCTAAAAGAATTGGAATGGTACCTTGTAAAACAAGGATTCCTTGTTGCCAGGATGGGTATTTTACTTCCTGGCTCATGCACTCTGGTAGGAGTTTGACAAAGGCACAGACAGTACACATCCAGATCTATTCCAGAAACCCACTAAAAATACTACAGGAAACCTGCTTTAAAATCTCATTTTCAAAACATTTTGCAAAGCATTTGTGCAAAATTCCTTATCATTCAACTGGGCATGTTGACACCCACCAGCATTTTAACCAGAACAACTTTTGATCTCTGCCTTTCAACCTAAAATTGAAAATATTTTATACTCCCACCTCTTCCAGCATGCTCAGTCTCCATGGAGACTACAGGACCATCACTTTTTTCTTTTTTTTTTTTTTTTTTTTTAAATTAACACCATGGCCATATGTCACTTGAGTGCAAATGCAGTGAAATTTTCATGGGCTTTCCACTCCATTTCACTGGGATTCTAGGGCAGTGAACCTCGGACAGGGAGAGTCCATAGAGGGCTCCTGGTAAGACCATAAAAGCAAAGGTACAAACTCAAGAGAAGATCCAGTGGAACCCAGCACTTAAGTAAGAGCAGGACTTGCCACAGGATGATGGCCACTCTGTCTCTGGATTTGTTTGTATAAGCCCCTAGCCAAAACGTTCAAAGCTTTCACAGACACGGGGCATGCATTTAACAGCATCCCCCAGAGTCAGCACCCAGGCACTGATGTCCCCTCTTCTGTGAAACCCAAACCAGGAGCAGGTCATCCCCTGCCCGAGGGCACAGAACACATGCTGCTGCTGGAGCTGGAGTCACGGGAGCCCCTGCCCTCTCCTGCCCCTGGGGTGGGCACTGAGCCCTCCTGGGACCCAGCTGGATTCACAGGAGCCCATGCCCTGTCCTGCCCCTGCCTGGCAGCCACCTGGGATGGGCACTGCGCCCTTCTGGGACCCAGCTGGATTCACAGGAGCCCATGGCCTGCACAAACCTGCAGCTGGGAATGTGAATCCTGCACAAACCTGCAGCTGGGAATGTGAATCCTGCACAAACCTGCAGCTGGGAATCGATTCCTAACAAACCTGGGGTCTAACAAAGGTCCAGCTTGTGTGCACTGTACAAGCTGCACCACACACAAGTCTGTTACCCCTTTTTTTCCACTGGAAATAATTCTATTCAGCAAGCCCTGACAGCAGAGACTGCATTTCCCTCTGGAGCAGTGTGTGACACTGCAGTCCCTCAGTGCCCCTCCAGACCCAGCAGCCCACTGTTCTCATCTTGCACTCTTCCCTCCACCCAAAAACAATCACAGAAAACATGGAGGAGTGCAAGCAGACAGGCTTGGCTCAGTACCTTCTGTGAAATGAACCAAGTTTGGAATTCAAATCACATTTTCCTATGAGGGAGAGACCCCCCAACACCAAAATATGTTCCTCCTCTGTGCCCTTCTTCAGACAATAACTGGGGCTGTACTTTGAGGAGCTTGCAGAGAAGCACAGAGGAAAAGCTATCGACTATGTGATTCTGAAGAGGGATGAGGGGATGGGCTCTGCTTTGTACACTGGATGGGAATCAGCCCAGGATCTATACAGGAGCAGCAACAGGGCTGATCAATCTTTATTCCTACACAATCAAGCAAAGCTGCATCTTCAAGTCCCTTTCCTGACAGCTCATAAAACGACGGTATCGATCACAATGCCCGAATTTGTAGTTTTGGCAATAAAAACAATTTGTTTGGGGAGGGAAACAGCCATATGAGGTGAATGCACGTGGTTTATTAACTTCAAAAAAAAAAATTGTTCTGAGCAATAATAGGAAAGGTTAGACAGAACTTTTTAACCTTGAAGATTCTGACTTCCATGTTCCCTGCTAAGACCCATTCCTATTGAGAGAGCTTGTGTTTTGGGTTTGGGAGGGGAGCAGAGGAGGCAAGGTGTGCCTCCTGCTTGGTTGCTGTGTGCTGCTCAAGGTGAGCACTGCTCCGTTCATCCCAGGCCAGGGGGACCTGCAGAGCTCACACAGAATTCACCTCTCAGGGCTCCTGCTGCCTCACCAAGTCCTTTCTGCTGCAGGGAGGCAGAACCCAGCCCAGCTGTCAGACCCCAGCAGCATTTAATGCACTGTCCAGCCTCCAGGAGAACAGATGGAAGAGCAGAGATTCCCTGATGGAGGGGTGGCAAGGATGCTCCTCGCCCCAGAGAGAGGCTGGGATCCCCCTGCTTGTCCTAGCCCAGCATATGGAAAAGAGGAGAGGGTACAGAGGGCAGCTGCACAGAGCAGCCGCTCAGATGAGCAGATGTTCCCCAGCTCAGGAGGCACCTGCAGCTCCTGCCCAAGCTCAGGTGGGTCCAGCCCTTGGACTGGCAGCATTAACCACAGCACTGGTGCTCTCCTCAGGGGCACCCAGCCCTGCAAACACACCTGGCCTGGCACTGACCTTGGGACAAGAGCCCTGGAAGTGCCCTCCCTGCACCCACCCCAGTGGAAGGGAGCTCCTACACAGAGTTCACCTTTCCAGAGCACACCTTCCAGCTCCTCCCCAGTTCCACATGTTGATAATTAAGCCCCAAAGCCAGGTCTGCACTACAGAGCCAAGATTTTCTGGCAATTACTTAAGCACGGGAAAGAAGAGGCTCCATGAGGGTGCAGCAAGAAAAAGCCACTTCCCTACAGAACTCTGTCTCAAGCTTGATTGGCTCTCGAGTCCAAAAAACTACAAGCTCTTATTTAAGATTTTTCCATAATTGCCTACTGATAAGAATTCAGCTGCCTGGAGACTCTCTATTATGTTTTTCCTCTACTCTGTGTATTTTCCTGACACAGGTAAGAAATGCCCATCTCCGAGTCAGCTTTGCTGCTGTCAAATCTAAGGCACTCATGCACAGGCAGCATGAGACTCATTTGCTCTCAAAACCTAGCTAAAATCCCCTTTTTTTCTCCAAAGGAAAAAACCCAATGAAATTAATGAAAAACTGACCTAGCTAGTTACGTGCTTTATTTCCTTCATTAAAAATAACAAATGTATTCTGGAGCTAGCACGTGTGTAGTACTGCTGGCTGTATTTATGACAGAAATAAGCATAAGTTCTCTCCTTTGAAATAAACCATCCTACACCTATTATTAGCCAGAGATCTGCACAACACACCGCAGCACTCGAATATATCCACTTGCCTGTTGACACCTCTCTGAAATAGGAGGAATATTATAATGTTAAAAATAGAAAACATGAATATTGTTGACGTATAAACAAAAAAGAAAGCAATATCCACAGAGCGCAGAAACAATATGTAAATTAAGAGCTAATGGAAAAAAAATCTCATATTGTGGGAGAAAAAAGCTTGAGAAATTGACTTGACATCTTTATGCACATTCCCTGAGATGTGGCTCGCACAGCACAAATATTAGGTGAATTTAATCTACAATATATTGAAATTGCAATCGCCTAATATCACATACATGTATGTAACTTAATTTGAATTATTAGTCATGGAAATCATTCTCAAAGCCTGATATGCTGCTGCACAAATTTCCTTCATATTTCTACCCAGGCCTTTGGGGGGGAAGCAGCAAAAGCTGTGTGCACTTCTTTGCAACTACATCACATTTTTTCCCTGAAAGCTTCTGGAGTTTTGCAAGTCCCTGAGCCTCTCCAGGCTGAAGTTTTGTGGGAGACTGTGGGGATTGAAGCTGTTTATGGCCAGTGCCTTCTCACCTGCCCAAGAGCTGGCAGAGCAGCCTTTGCAAGGACACTCCCTTCACTGTGCCTGGAGAGACAGATTCTTGCATACCTACAACAACGTGAATCCTTTCCAAGTACTATCTGTAGAAAATCAAATGCATTCAAATTGTTGCCTTATTTCCTTTTTTCTCCTAGCTCTGTACTACATGAAAGACGTCCCTCTGCACTTCTCCTCCCAGTAACACCTTTCTCTAAAGCAACAGCACCTTTCAACAGAGCACATGACTCTGTTAACTTTAATGTCTTCGTTTTGTGACAATTAAGGAAAGATATTCAGCAGAATAAATTGACACACCAGACTGTTTGAAGTGTCCTTTAATCTTCTGGATGATTTTAAAAGTTCAGCTGGTTATTTCACTTAGAGATCAGACTAAAGCAACTGCCTGCTTCCCCTCCTCCTTTCCTTGTCAAATAGCTGTGACAGCCTGGAGAAATATTGTCTGTCTTGGATGCAGCCACTGCCCTGCAGTGTAAAGCTACAGATGAGTTCAATACAGCTTGTTCCATTGCTAATTTCAGAGGGCATGTCGAGCTGCTTCTTCCCCTGGCTTAACAGACAAATTGACTTTCTAATTTTAGAACAGGAGACTTCTGCACAGGCACAGATCAAAAATGCTCCTTTTCTGATGGATCTAAATACAGATTTATGCTCTGAAAAACCACAGCACCTGAGGAACTGCCAGCTTGCCACGAAAACTGCTATTTAGGAAGGCTGCCCCACAGCCAGATGTGTAAACACAGTGCTGATATTGCTTGTTCCTGGGGATGGGCCGCTTCAAAGCAGCCCTGTTACCCTACATGACAGCATTGAAACCAGGCTGGGGGTACAAATGAAGTGCTGTCATTTACTTCTCCTTGTGTTTGCATTGCATCTCCATACATATACATCCTGTTGTTCCTTCTAGACTACATCTAAATATTTGCTTTCCCTGTTCTGCCCCTGGCACAACTCTTCCTTTTCCACTAAAAGTTAGAAAGTTCCATTTACTACATCTTTTTTGTAATGGAAAATTAAATATTCAGTCTCTGAAGAGAAAGGGGGATGAGAGCATCATCTCCACCCCAGCAGGTCACGGGGCTGTGCCTGACAGCAATTCTCCTACCTGGGAGCTTTCACCTGCCTGCTAATTGTGCATTTCCATACAATTAAACTCTGCAGTTTCTGGGTTTCTCCTGGAAGCACCTCAGTGATCATTAGCAGTTCATTAGGACTTCTGGGTGTTTTTACAAGTCCTGATTACAACTGAAGAGTAAAATCTTTATTTGTGGTTTATCCAAGAAGCAGAAGAAGCATTTCTTTTCATAAACAAGATTAATCCCTTAAACCACTGCACAAGAGATATTTTCCTAGAGAATTACATAAGAATGATGAGAGTGCTAAATCCACACACCTAAAGTAAAGAGCAAAAATACAGCTTTTACAAAACAACTGCTGATTCCCACCATCTCAGAGATTTGATCATAAGGCTGCATTTCTAAAACTGTCATTTATCCCAAAACTCTGGAGACAGCTAAATTCCTGATCCTTTGCTGCTGAGAGCCACTGCAAACAAGATTTATTTTCATGTCCTTTATGAGAACAAAGTCTTGATTTTCGAACAAATAGTAATTTTTCATCAAGACATTGTAATTCTCGTTGAGACTCTTATGGACTAAGTCAGAGGTTTATCTTACTCAAATATAGAAAACAAATGCAGAATAAACCCATAAACCCCCTCTATTCCTCAGCCTTCTTGGTATTGAATGTGCATAAAATCAAACGTGATTCAATCTATCAGAACCTAAAACGAATTGCAATATAGACAATAGGTATGCACTGAATGTGTAAATGCATCTCTAACATAAAACATATTGCTGAGATCATGAGAATATAACATTTGAAAGCTATGAAAAGATTTGAAAGCTATGAAAAGAATTAAGTCAATTCAAAATTATTTGTTGCACCATCCTCTGTTCAGTAGTTGACAACCTGGCAAAGAAATGAAGCTATAGAATGAAAGATATAAATTCCCATGTCAGAAGTGTATCTAGCTTTTGGGAAAACCGAGTTCTATTGTAGCCATTTTGCCATGTGCAGTGGAAATTAGGAGAACAGCCTTGCCTGTTTATATTAACAGACGTTTGGAATTGGAAATCAACCCTCAAAAATAGAAGAACATGATGAAGTTTCTTATGCTTCTGAGCAAACACTCAAAGACTGGCAAGGGACACGGTTTGGATAAATTTTGGGTTTGGCATCCAAAATGCAAAACAGAACTTTGTTTTCCCTATAAAAACCTACCCAAATTTTTCCAAACTGTGGATCTAGGACACGAGGGAGATGTTATTTTAAAACACGTGTCACACCCAGACTTGTCAGAGCTTGTCTGCCAAACTCCTCAGTGCCCATGGTCCTGTGGAACAAGTCCCATGTGCTCATGTGAGACTGTTCCTCATGAATATGCATCAAAGATTCACTCCAGCATCTCCTGATTTCTGCAGCTGCTGAAAGCTCCTCCGCTATGGATGCTGACAAGTGCATAATGTATGGACAACACAGATAATGTACTCCACATACATCCTAGTTATTCATTCTGTGCTCATTTTTCATAGGCATCTTTTGTTCTCTTCCAGGCCTGCTGTTTTCCTTGCCTTCACTACTTCACACAAAAACCTGCAAGTGTTTGTAAGAAAATTAATTGCTTCAACAATTAACAGGAAAATGCATCTCAGAGGAAACACTTCATAATCGATCTGTTTCCAGGTACAATATTTGCCACTCAGGAATAGATTATTTGGATTGAAAATTATTCAAGCTAATTATTTTCTCTCCAGTATGAGATTAATGGAAGAGTCTAATAATAAACTGAAATGAAGAAGTTCCACTCAGCACTTCACAAGCTCCCAGTGAAAGACCCTGTTCCAGTCCTGATTTCAAGGACTCTGCTCATCCTGTGACCAAGGATTTGCTGAAGGAGCGTGTGGCTCTGGGTCACGGGAAAAAGACTTCTAGAAAAGACAGTATCTTGTCAACACTGAAGGGATTTTCAAGGATTTCAGCTAAAGCCGAGAAAAAGGCAGGCAGGCATTCCTGCAACATGCCAGGGAAAATTTATCTCAAGCATCACTGCAGATAGCAGCCATCCATTCAGCTAATTGCACATTTGAATATTAGCTTCAGGTAACCCCCGGAACTAAGAATAACATGAGCACATTTGCATAAGTGCAGGTGATCCCTCAGTGCCACCCTGGCACAGACCCCCAGGGACAGCCTCAGATCTGCTCTGGATGCTCCTGGAAACGGGGCCAGCAGCAGATGCACCCCTGCCAGGGCCACATTCCCACGGACTGGGACTTCTCATCACTGAATAAGAGAATGGCAGAATTAACCAGGGTGGAAAAGAGCTTTGAGATCATCAGCCTAACCCATGACCTGACACCACCTGATCAACCAAACCATGGCTCTGAGCACCACGTCCAGGGATGGTGACCCCACCTGGGCAGACAATTCAATCCCTCTTTCAGTGAAGAATTTTTCCCTGATGTCTAACCTAGTGCCCAGCCTAGGCCACTCTCCCAGGCAGAGCAGCAGAGCTAGCAAATACTCCCATTTCCAAGTATAACTGATACAAACCCACATTTCTACCTCTGACATGAAGAACTCTGAGGGCTCCTGAGGAGCAAAGGGAACACACACTGCAGTGAATCCTGCACTTTGCCAGAGAATCATGCAACAAGCCACTGGTCCCTTCCCAGCTCACTCACTGCCATGGGTGGTACAGCCTGAATCCCCACTCCCACACACTCTGAAGCACACCCAGCTCTGCATGGAATCCCACAGCTCAGCCCCCTGCCCTGTGCCCAGTTTTACACACACACATGTCCATGTCAGACTCAGAGACACCCACAAAGACAAGGCATCCTGAACACCCAAATTCTTTACTGGCACAGAAGCTGACAGCAACTCCAAAACGAGATGTAAGACACACCAGCAACAATTCCAGAGAACTGAGCCACTGATGCATCTGCACAGGAAGAGCTGAAGCCATAAAATCATGCAAATGCCCAGTGAACTCAGCCTTGTGCTAGCAACTGGAATTTATTTAGGACTGGTTTTGTGATTTAGAAGGGTGCCAGGTTGTGTTACTTAATTCCCTTAACCTTCTGGCCAACACTTGGTCGTGTGTTGATTTAGTTGTGACAGATTGATTTTTTTCACCCAAAACATGGGAATTCCCAAGTCTCAAGAGCAGCAGGCATATTTTTAGCCTCAGCTCATATTTTAAGTCATCCACTCAACTTTCCAACTCTCTCAGTAATTAGTATTACTTCTTACAAGATTTCCTCCAAGGGGAAAAAAAAAATCAACAGCAGTATTAGAGATATTTTCACAAGACGCACTTTTGCATTTAATATTAGATTTTTAATAGACAGGAGATTATTCACTTGCTGTCTCTTTTGTAATAGAAAGCAAACTGGTTTTGTCCCACTGGAATTGTTATTTTTAGCCTCTGGGCTACTAAAGGTTTAAGAACTACAGTGCTAAGTACCACAAACACAGAGCAAGCATAACGATGATGAATCCTGAAGGTTCTTAAGGGAAATAATTCTTTCTCAAGCTTAAAATTATATTTATTACACTGGGTAATACCAGGGTAAAAATACAGACACTAAATATGAATGAGGTTATCCAGAGTATTGGAAATATCTTTAGCTGCTTCAACACCAGACAGAAAGAGGGGCCTCTGCTCAGCAATGGAGGTGACAGCAACACCCCCAGAACACCTGCACCTCACCCACGAGGAGAGCACAGAATTCCCAGCATATCCATGAATCACCTGCCTTTTCTGTAACTGACTTCTGTCAGCAAACTGCTCCACCTTAGATTGTTTCCCTCCAGTTATCTGATGCCAGTTCTTCATGCCAGGAACTCTCAAGGAAAGGGGATTAACCCCCAACATTATTTATTGTTTGCAGATCAATTGCTTGCAGAGCTGCAGTACCTTCAGAAGAGTCCCTGAGAGCTCCTTTCAGCTGCTGATGCTGAACATGGTGCTGCAGAACCTCATTTTATCCACATTTTATGCATGGGTAACTCACAGAGAACAAGCCTGATTACCAGCACAGCACAGACAGCTCTGTGTCTCAAGAACCTCTTGAAATGCCAAAAATGAGACTCTTGACTACTCCCATGAGAGCATCAGAAATGGATCTCTCATTATGGGAGCACAGGAATCATCAGAACTCCTCCCAGGACTCCTCAGGTTCATCCACAGCCCCACCTCTGAGCCATCACAGTGACTGCTGCCGAAGCCAGCACAGCGTTTCTTGTATTCCAGCTGAGTTCATGATCAGGGAATACTGGGTGCCTGCTCTGTGTTCCTTTTTGGTATCATCTGGGAGCCCATACATGAAGTACCTATGGATCCCTGCCTTCCATGACTATTTTTATAAGTGAAGTAAAACCCAGTGAGATTTAATCTGATATACAAAGGGGTGACAAGCTTTCAGATGAGCTAGGCCAGGAGATGAAATCCATCCTCCTTACAAGCAGCCAGAATTCCTCTGTTCCAAGCAGTGCCCTGAGGCCACAGCTGGCTGAGCTGGGGTAGGTTACCCTGATGCTGCCATATGGAAACGTGGAACTGCTCCAGCTCAAATTAAGGAACACTTTTCCAGGTTGTCTTCAGCTGTAACAGTGCAGAGAACACAGAATTTCCTCCCAGGGTTTCTGGATATCCAGAGGAGGACTGCAGAGCTGTGCTGGAGGTCTGGACTGCCAGGGAGTGGCCACTGGCCCTGAGGACACCAGCCTGCAGTCCCCACTGTCTGTCACCATTCCCTGGACTCGTTTCCCTGGAACACACTGTCACTAAAGCAGAGCCAAACATAAGAATGCCAAGATAAATGAGACCTCCTGCAAAGCCCTCTGAAAGGAACACAACATCTCATGAATGGTATCACCATTGCACACATGCAATGAGAGCTGGCAGCCAGGAGCCCCAGCCCTGCCTGGGGGTGTGGGGAGCCAGCAGAGCTCCCACAGAGACCCCAACCCTGCTCCAGGGACTCCGGTCCCAGGAGATCTGCACATCTGGGGCACCATGGAAGTGACAGGCTGGCATTTCAAAGGGATAATCCCTGAATGAGGGATTTGATTTTCTTTAACAGCTTCAAAAGACAGTGCTGATTCTCACCTTTCCCAGCAGCATCTTGCTCAAGACCAAAGGAGCAGGAATAGCCACGCTCCCCCAGGAGAGCCCGAGATTGAGCTGAGATTAAAGGGAATCATCTGTGCCCTTTGAGCTGCAATTCCCTGGGTTACCTGCTCCACGTGAACGCCAGAGCCAGCAGTGCCCCAAGATGCCAAAGGCCATCCCCATGCCTTTGAAGTGCTTTAAATGAACGAGTCTCAAACCAACAGGTGGAAAAGTTGGCTAATAAGGCCTTTATCGAATAATTGGTTATTATTTCACCTCTTTCCTTTTGATTTGATCCCAGATAATAACCATAAACATCTTTTCTAGTGTATTGGCATTTTGTAGAATGATTTCAAGAATGATTCTCCATTTCTTGCTAAATAAAATAGTTTTCTTTTTAAAAAAAATGGAAAAAGTGGGTCAGCGTGTAAAATAATAATGCACTGAGGCTTGGTTCAGACAAATTTATTTTGCCTCAACATCTCAAGGGGTTCTCTCTCTGAGGGCACATTTAAGCTTTAAAATGAGAAATGGAGGTTTGTGACTAATTGCCTTCAAACAGAGGAATGTAAACATGACTCCTGAGATGTTCAGTACTTTCACATGATCACAACAGACAAACTCATGGAAGCCTGGAGGTTTCTAATAACACAGGAAAGAAACAGAAAAACCCAAAGTGTACACAGCATGAAACTCTGAAAATATCCAGGGTAAATATGCTTGCAGCTGATCCTTACCCACATGTCTCAGAAGCAGAAGTGGAGTTCAACCCTGCTGGTTCAGAATCACATGAACATATTCTGCCTGCCCAGCAATAGATATCCTCATGTATTACATCAGCACCAGCGATGCTCAGTGAACAGATACATTTAGGGCTGAATAATTATTCTCAGAAAGCAATTCTGGAACCACATAAAAGCATCACCTTTCTCCCTTCCCTCCTGTTTCCCTCAATAACAAAACCAGGATTAAAAAATGAATAGGAGAAATGTTTTGTTGCTTAGAATTCCCATAAACAAATAATGCAATCCCCAAACATCCAGCCTAGCCCAGCCCTTCCCCACTGGGCCTGTCCAGCTCTGAAAACATCACCCTTGAGTAAATCCCATTCTGAAAGTCTGATTTCTGCAATCTCTTTCTTGCTTTTATTTCATAGTGACAGAGTGAAGTTCACGTGACTCCCACAGGATGGGATGTGACAAAATACAAGGGGCTTTTTTTTACTACATCACGTCCTTTTCTCTCATTTTAGAGTAGGAATTTCTCTTTCCAAGCAATAATGCATTTCTAGGTGACAAAGTCATGTGAGCACATGGGAGCAAGGAAAAAAATTAATGGTGATCTAAAACATTAAACTACTTTTATGAAGCATTTTGATGAACAGCAGCAAGAGACAGAGGGTAATTATTGTGGCCATTAGGCTGTTATTTATGTTAAATTTGTTGCTCTTGTTGGCTTCAGAAGTGTTTTAGGACTACAGCACTCTTGGGAGTCCATCAAATGTACTGGCATGTGCAACAAGTAAGAGATTGAGGCAATAGCTCACTGCATTTACAATGTGAAAATGTTTAATAATTGCATAGGAAAATGAGAGAAACAGGGCACTAAGGACAACGGCATAAATGCAATACACAGAAAATATTGTGTAGAAAAATCAAAGGCAATGTTGGCATACATTTTCCAGTCCCCTGTTGTTATTTAATATCAAGTTAATTCCTTCAGTTATAAAAGTGTTAAGAAAATGAAGCACTGAAATACAGTACCATGAACAAATGAGACCTGCAGGAATAAATGAAGAATATAGCCTAGAAGATCCTGTTACTGTCTCTCACTGTGTTCACATTCTCACAAACTGATTTAGTCACTTGTAGTTCAAACTGAAAATCAGTTTCTCTGACAGCAGCATCTGGTTTCAGGCAGCACAAACCAGCAACTCCTTCAGTGCTACAGAACTGAGGAGGAAAAGTATCAAAACAAATGCTGTCCTTGTTACGTTTCCAGAAAAAGGGAAAGGAAATTGCCAAGCAAATTATCCATTATAAAACTGAAATACTTTTGGTGATAAAGCAGGAAATGTTCATTAAGGTTCTACTCAGAGATGGCCAAGCTTTGTCTGTAATTATTTTGTATTTGACTGAATCAGTGGCTTCATTCCTGGCACAGGCACAGAGCACAGTAATGGAATGGGAATAACGAACATTTCTACCCAAAAATATAAACATGAATAGAATATTGTAAGAGGATCATGATGCCCATTACTATCACACCAGAGCATCTTGCCTAATGTCTCCACAGCAGCTGTGGATGGAGGGAAGTGCTGCCAGTGGTGTTCTGCAGAGGAGGAAAACCCAACAAATCTTCATCTTCAGCCCCCCCAAGGATTTTCCAGGCCCATCCCAGCTGGCTCAGTGCCAGTCCAACAGGAACACAGGGGAAGGAATCCAGACCTTTAACTTCTGGCTGTTCCTCCTCTCCATCCCCTTGGCACAGCAGAGATGTCCCATTTTGAGAGGTGAGAAACAGCCCTAAGCCAAGGAAACACTCAGGAAATGCAGGACTCCTGTTCCATTCACCTCATTGCATTAGGAATACATTAAAATAAAATCAGCCACCTCCCAGGGCAGAAGTGAAGGACGGCACAGATTAGGATGCATTTCCCAGACTCAGTCAGTGTTGGAGGGTTTCCCCAGTCCATTTCTGATCACTTTTTCATTCCCACACCATTTTTTCTTTGCTTGTTTGGTCACCTGCTTGACAGGAGAGGGGTGGGGGATCGATGCTCCACAGGGAACAGCAGTGCTGTGCAGATGCTACAAGCAGTAAACCCATCTAATCATCTCCTGGGTCAGGATTTAGAGTGGTACAAAATTATTACTGCCTGAGAAGGAAATCAGAAGAACTGGGGAGAACTTTCTAATTGCTTCACCATTAATCTGGAACACTGTCGCCAGCCCGTAATAAGCAAGGCACGAGAACTTCAAATCATATTTGACAGATGGGCTTAATTAGTTATTCCCAGACAGAATCATAATATTTGCTGTTAATATTCATCTGAAAACACCCTGCTGGCTGTGATAATATTTATATGTTAATCCTGTTACGATAAGCTGCCGGTGCCAGAACCTCTCCAAACAAAATGACGGATATATTTCAAACCCCGAGCTGGGAAGGCTCTGGCATTCTGCTCTGGTTTGTCACTTGCACAAGTGCCTCCTTAAGCCGTGAAATTACACTTGTCACACTGAGTTAGCTTTATTAACACTATTTTCTGATCCATGTAAAACTATCAGGAACACAAAGGTACTGAATCTGCAGTTAATTAACACTGCCACCTTTGCATCCATGTGATCAGACCTCTGCTTTTTAGGAGAAATTAAAGAATGGGCAAACAGAGTTGCTGTAATTTCTAAATGAACTATGGAGGCAAAAAATTTGGCAAAGGACATCAATATTTAACTGTGACACAGTGTGCCTATTTGGTGACATCAAACATTTCTAGATAAGGATAAAATTATTTCCCAAAAACTGTAGAGCACATGTAAATGTGCTCTTTCCCCATGTAATGCTTGATCTTGCTTCTTCAAATGCAGAGCTAAACAGAGCCAACTAAATTTAATGAGGAAAACAATACACTGGGTACTGCATTGCAAATACTTTGCACTCGTTTACAAAGAGGGAGGAAGAAGTTCTCAAGAGTGAGAAAACCAGAAAACCTCAGCTGGGAACTCGATGGAGCAAATCAAACCAGGAGACACAGGAGAGGTGCATGTGCACCTTCTCCTCCCTGGGTTTTCTTTCCAGTAACATCTGTGTACAACCCCAGATTTCTTTCCATAAACATCCAGCAATGTTTATACTCAGCATGTGCAAGCACACAGAATCCACAACCACTACATGAAAGATGACATAGTAATTTATTTTTTGTGTACCAGGGGTCATTTTAAAGGATTGCCACTGGATGATGAATAGTGAAGGAAAGTTAAGTTGCCAAGATTCAATTTCCCCATGAGGCTGCTTTACATTTTCCTGCTGAGAAAGAGAAATCAGGCAAATGCACTCTATGGGCCCAACAAGATAAAGTGTGATGGAAAACTCATTGCTGAAATAATCTCTGGTTTTGATCCAATGCCCATTTCTGTCAATAAAAATATTCATCCTTTCTTCCAGTAGCTTTGAAGGGGGATTTTAAGGAATCTGTCAGACTGTGCCCAGCATAGGGCGCTCCCACCTTGGCATACACACACACTTCTGCTTTGCCCAAAGCCATCCAGCCAGATTCATGACAATATATGCTTTAGATGAGGAAAATTCAACATCTATAGCAAAGGAACTGTATGGAATCTGAGCTATTATAAGCAGAAAGTGATTAGAAAGGGAAACTCTTCCCTTCCTCTTTTTTCCCATACATGCAGATTGCAAGGAGATGAAACTTCCTAATTATTACTTATCTATCATAAACCACGTAATAAATCCCCAAACCCTATTAGATCTGTAACATTTCCCACGTGAATCACACACATAATGTGGGAAGTTTTCTATCAGCAATGCCAACCACAAACAAAGGCAGTCTGGTCCTTATAAATGTGCACTTGACTTGCAGTTCCACAAGCAAGGAACAAGAAGCAGCACATTATATAAAAATGTATTCATTAAACCAAAGAGTTGTGATTAAAAAAGGAACATCCACCTGCCAGATGAAGGCATTTTAAGACACGTCAGTGTTGCAGAATGGGAATGTAAAACAGAAAATCTATTTCCTTCTGCAGATCAAAAATTCATATAAATCTCACCCTCAACATCATTATCATACAGTCACAAAAGAGCAAAACAGAAACAAGGAGAAAACCCAACAAAGAATGGAAAGGGTCTCAACCCACCAAGAAAACCACAAGTAAAATAAATAAACCAAACCAAAAAAATCCACCACAAACAGCCATATGAAGATAATTTAAAAAAATAAACTAGCCACAATCAAACTCGAAGATATGAAACAAGTTCTTCCAAATCATTTGTGACAATATTTTCTGTTGGTTTTCACTTGCTTTGAGCGCTAGGACCAAGTAACATTTGTGTGGTGGATTGAGCAATGAGTACAAAACAACGACAGTCACAGCTTTTCCAAAAGCATTTCCTCATGCATAGGAAAATGCATTAAAATCATTAAAATGTATTGAAAGCAGCCATGAGTTACGAAAAGCAAGGCTGCTGGACATGACCTACCTGTTCCCAGCAGCGGATTTCCTCTGGCACACAACCACAGCTGGTGCATATTTGCCAGTGTAATCCACACTCTCCCTGATGTCCCACAGGTACGGGCTGCTGGCTCTCACACTGAAAACGTTCACACCTCTCTTCACCTTGGCCCTGGGAAAACAAGAAGATATTGCACCAGTCAGACAGGAAATAAGCAGCTCAATTAGTCCTTATTTCATCATCATGTTCCCATTACTGCCCCACAGAAGATGCCACCGCTCATTAAGAGTTCAACAGCAGGACAAGGAAAGGAGATGAGAGAACTAATTAAGGCTTTCATATTTTGAAGAAATCGTATCAAGACAGAAATCTTGACTAAATCAAGACTGAACTAATGGTAATTACAGCTTTAGTCATCGCTGGATTGAAGGGCAGGTGTGCTCTGGAGCAGGCTCCTCACTCCTGCTCTTCCCTTACCCACACTCTGGGCACCACTGGGCACATTAAGGCTCTCTCCTGGCTGCAGGGTATTGGAGCAGAAAGTACCATTTTTGGTGGAAAAAGAAGGGAGTTGAGTGCTGGAGTGAAGAGCCATTGCTAAGCCTCACTACGAGCAAAATCCACCCTTTCTCTCCTCCCTCTCTGGATTACTCTAAGATGACAATCCTTATCTTTGCTCTTATTTTCATCACCTTATTGACTCCACAACATTTTCTTTTAATACTGTTGGGTTTAATCATGCTGTCAGCTCTGAACTTAAAAATACTTATTTTAAAAAATTCTTATTTTTCCTAAAGCAACGGATTTCTCTGGAGCTCTGTTTCCACGTCTGAGAGGTTCAACAAGAGGAAAAGCCATATGGCAAACTGGGCTGGCTCCTATGGAGAGGTACTTTCTAGTTCTCATGTGCTAGCATAATACTGGGGTTGCATGGTGAAAGAACAACCAGAATAAAAACTTATTAACTACAAGTGGAGAAGAGGGACTTTATATGGAGAGAGATGCACTTTCAAATATCTGTTTCAATTCCTCTCATCAGGTGTGGCATTCTTTAATTCTGCCTCTCTCTTTTCCAAAATTTCTGCCTCAGGGCACTACTGAATTACCCCTCAGGTATAAATATAATGTTGGCCAAATTACTGAACGAGGAGTCCCTGCTGCTGCTAACTTCTGGTTCCTGAACGTGTTTACAAGAAGTCCATTGTGGTCAAGCCTCATGAGGTGTCAGGAAATGACAGTTTAATTGTGTTTGCTAAAAATCTCATACACAAAGTGCATTCAGGGCCACGGCAAGTTCTCAGTTCTGGGCAGAAGCCCCAAAAGGTACGTGAGGTTTTTGTCTGAGCAGCTGCTGCCACGCAGAGCAGCAACAGCAGCAAAACAGCACTGTCAGCTCTGCCCCCACACAAAATTGCTCAGGAAATCTTTGAAGGACAAGATCCACGCAGATGTTTTCAGAATAAAAAGCTAAAGGATTCCTTCAACTGTCTTGAACAAAAAGGATTAAATCTCCCTTCTTCCAGCACTAACTCAATAGCAGTGGCTGCAATTTCCTTAGCACACCTGGAAGAATAAATGCATGGAGGCTGCCAATTTTTGTGCAAGTTCTCCTATGCTAATTTGACAAAATGAATTTTAAGCAGTACAGTCACTGCTGCTAGAGCAGACATCCCTCAGGACAAGAGATCAGCGGTCAAAGGAGAGTGGAAATGAAACTCCATTCCTGATGTCTCGGAGAGGGAGGTACAAAGAGGCCACACAAGCTGGGTGAAACATTTCTCAGCACGTGTCTTCAGCCATTCCTAGGGACTGGCATCTGGTCCTGCCTTCCTGCTCCACCTCACGGAAGGAAAACTGCTGGGCACCAGCCCAGAGCAGCGACAGAAAAATGATCCCAGTTCCCCAGGGAGATTTGGGTGGCCCAGGTGCTGCGCAGGTGTGTGGCTGTGACTGAGGAGCTCATCCCCACCCGGAGCTCTCTGACACAGCAGCTGCAGCTGAAGGGTCCCTGTGGGGTTTGGGTGACCCAGCTGAGATGATGTGTTCGCAGAGCCCCAGCCTGGATGAAGCTGAGCTCATGTCCAGCCCTCCCTCCAGCCCTGCCAGCTGTGATTGAGGGGCTGCTTTCATTCACACAGCCCAGAGCTCCTGCTGCCAACGCGCCGGAACTTTGCTCAACACACCGAGGCTGAGCTGCAGCAAGAGGAGTGCTTGGAGTGTTCTGTGCACATCGCTTCACTTTGGGCAGAGTCTGCTCGGTGGAGAGGAGGAAAGGAAGGCCACAAACATTTGAATCGTGGCTGGTTTGGTTGCTGTTCCTTTTCAAACAAGGAGCCCATCCAACCTCCCTGGCTGTTATTTACCTCTGGATCACTGCTTACATCAGTTACCCAGGCTCCTGAGCAGCTCGCCCCTTGCACCAAATCAATCATGGCAAACAAAGCCCCTGGGAGTCCACATCCCTAAAAACTCATCAATGCTGACAGGGTACAAATCAAGGGAAGGGAGAAGCAAAGAAAAAGCACAGAAGGAACTCCCAGAATCAATACATCACAACTGAAATCAAGGAAACGCATTACCTAAGTGCATAAAGATAGTGATTCCCAATTCCATCCCCTGACCCACTGAACACTCTGTTTACTCTAGTGATGGAAGAGGCTGCAACTGCAATTAAAATGCAGGCAGCATCCTCTCTCATTTATCACAGGGGCTGCTTTAGCACCTTCAGTCTCTGCAGTTTACAACCATTAGGGCTCAGCTTTCAGCCCGTGTCATTCCTGCGTGTGGACATCCTGACCAGGCCGGGCACAGGCACCCTGCCAGGGATGGGATGGGCACAGACACCCTGCCCAGGCACAGACACACTGCTCAGGATGGGATGGGCACAGACACCCTGCTCAGCACAGACACCCTGCTCAGGGTGGGATGGGCACAGACCCCCTGCCCAGGCACAGACACCCTGCCCAGGATAGGATGGGCACAGACACCCTGGCCTGGCCAGGTTCCCCTCTCCATCTCACGCTGGCAGTGCCCTGCTCACAGCACACAAGTATCACCCCCCTTTCCACCACAGCACAAATAAACAGGCAATCGAGCCCTAAACAGCTCTAAATAAAGATGCTTCAGACCCGTGACACTGAAGTTAGCTTTTCATTACTGTAAGTGCTCGGGGCAAAGATCTGTGGGAACCTTTCATGGTCCTTCTGAGAAAGAGAGCTACTTTCAACATCAAAGGAGAAAAAGAAAAGGGAGCCTGTTAACACCCTGCTACCGCTGGTTGTCATCTTGTCACCAGCAGCGATGAGAAGGTGGCAGATAAATTGTGTGCAGAGGGGGCATTTTTGAGAGCTCCTAGGCACCTACCAGACATCACAGTGGCCTCTGAGATTGCCTTGTCACTGCATCTCCCCAAAGCATTTCACAAATAACTAGAAGGAGCTTCTATTTCTGTTTATCTTCAGTGTTTCTTCCTGCCCAGAGCCTGACCTTAACCCAGGCATGGAGCGAGAGCAGAGCAGTGCAGGATGGCAGCCTTCCCTCTGCCAATATCCACCTCCTTCGGGCAGCAGGAGGGATGGGGACAGGCTTGCCCCCACCACCCATTTCAAACCAAAGACAAGCAAAATGTGAGCAGAAATGGACCTGAGCACAGCTTCTCACGGCATGAAACAAAGGAATCAGGTCAGTTTTTACTCACTGGAAAGTCAAACGCATTGATGTGAGTCAGCAGCAGAATAGTCCCTGCACAAACCCTGCAGGCATTCCCAGCCCTACATCTCTCATTGCCCAAAGCCCATTTTTGCTGGGGACAATGCCATGGGTGGCTCCTCACACAGGCTCCTTTTGGTGACATCCCCTCTGGATCCAAGAACAAATTGCTGCTCCTGGAGCTGGAAACACCTCATCTTGTCTGTACTCCCCCAGCCTGGGAGGGGCTGAAGGGCAAACCCTGCCACCCTCCAGACACCAAGCAGGAGCTGGCAGACTCCTCAGGGTCTTCCTGAAGACCAGAATTAAATGTCATGCTTGAAATCAGGTAGTGTGGGGCCGGGTGCTGCCATGGGATCCAAAATTGAGACAGCAGCTGTGGCATGACTAAGCTGTAGAGGCACTCACAGAGTTCCCTGGGAGCTGTCTCTTGCTGGCAAGTGAGTGCAGAATGATCCTGTTAATGCGGTGGTACATTAAATGCAGACATCTCTGCAGGATCTGAGGTCAGGCTGGAGCTGTATGTTGCTTAAATGAGGCCGTTTTGATACCAGAACACTTCTGCTGACATTTACATCCTGATGTTTCACGGCCTGCACACAACCTCCTCCCCTCCCTGAGGCCTCTGTGCTCAAACAATCATATTCAAACACACAAAAATATCACAAAACAGTGGAGAACAGCAACAAATGTTCTGGCTTCACTTCAGGACAGCGTTTCTTTTAAATCCTGGAGTACCAGGATTGAAGGCAATATGGGGTAGCAGGTTTGCAAATACCAGAGGAGCTGGTACACCCATGACCAGCACTGGGATGGGAATGAGGAATGCCAGAGAGCTCACCAGACTTAACAACAGCGAGAGGGCGAAGCACGAGGCCAAGATTCACACTGAAAATAAAACCCAGAGCTAATCCAGCCCTTTGTCTTTCCAGAAAAACCATCCTTGGGCCAAAATCTATTCCCATTTGAGAAGCCCTCAGAAGATGAGTCCAAATTAACCATTCCACAGCACAAGGAGGGCTGGCTGGAATTTGTGTTCCCAACATTTCCATTTTTATGTACAGCACTGGGGTGATGCTAAATTTATGCACTTTGAGGTCATACTCTTCTTTTGTCTCCCTCTGCAGTTTCATTGCTTTTTATGGCTGAAGCTAATATGGTACAGAATTTGAGCCTGAAAGAGGCTCTTTGAACATCAGTCAAAAATAAAATGTGTCTGTCATCGAGAAAACAGGCACAACTCAGCCCATGTTTGTCAGACCTAAGGCATATTTGCTGTGAGCACATGAAAACCAAGCGTACAAAGGCTTTCTGGATCTGTATCTACCACAAACCCCTGAAGAAATTTAGACCATCAAACCCAAAAATTATTCCCCCATCAGGAACAAAGCTTTAAAGCTGAAACTCTTGCAATGGAGGAAATGGTATTTGAGGAGGACCCATTTAAACCAACTGTTGTAGGACTGGCTGAAGTGAATTGCACCTTTCTCAGTTCAGCAGGAAAAGGAGATCACAAAAAACAGGTCACGTAGTAAAACACTTCATAGCAACCATCTGAACGTGTGGCTTTAATTCCATAATTAATTTTGGCATGGCTTATAAAAGGTAAGATTTGGATGCCGTGATTTGATCTGCAGAGCTGGCTTCTGCAAGGCTTTTTCTGGTTCTGCTCTCCCCATTGAATACTTGATGTACAAACCAGTGTTGGCAGTTGTTTTCAGAGCAGATACCTCCAAGTTTCTTCAGATTACACTAATAGTTGCACTGATTGAAAATCCACAGCAGAAGAGAATGGGGAGTCCCTGAGATGCTGATGGAGTTGGAATAATTTATGGAGAGCGGTCTAGCACAACAGAAGCTATTTAAAGCTGTATGATATACCCACAAACTCTTATTAAGGTCTGTGGTTTTCAGCCCTGTGAGACAGAAACCAGTTATCATTATGCATCACCATGAAAGCAGATTAAAATTAAATCAATCTGTTTATCTATGGGTTTGCAAGGCAGCTTTTCCAAAGCATAACACATTCTCCACCTAATTAACATTTCAGGAGGAAAACCCATTCCACACAGCCACCAAGCCACCACCATTCAAAGGGAGATATTACAAAAACATAGCCCAGGTGGATTTATAATGAAATTTAATTAGTGAAAGGGCACAAGACCTATTTAGGCTTCAGAAGGTGGATTGTGCATACCAGGAGTTAAATAAAATAGATTTGTCTGTAATGTGTATCTCACGGGCTGCCAAAAATTGCCTATTGTGGTTGAAGTTTGAGCTCGTGCACACGGGTGCAGATACCTGCACACATGCACACATGGCACACATTCAGATTTTATTCCAGTGCTTTTCAAACAAGGTCCTTGTTAAAAACATGTTTTGCAAGATGTAAAACACACAGGTCTCTGGAGAGCCAAAAGGAAAGGATGCATACAAATCGATTTAAAGCAGAAACAAATACAGAGTCTGCAGCTCTGACCTCTATTTACTCACCAAACAAGGCATCAGAGGGCCAGATCCTCAGTGGGAGCAGAACTACATCTTTCTTCAGAAAGACCCTGAGTTAGATGCAGCTCAGGAAGCAGACCTCCAGAGACACTCAAGCTAAGAATGGCACTCTGTGCCCCCCAGCAGGAGTCATCCTGGGACTCCCAGCATGACAGAAAGGTCAGGAACAGGTTTTCCACAACCCTCCTTGGCTGCCCCCATGCCCACAGCCTGGCTGGTGCCCCCTCCTGCTCCCTGCATCTCTGGGCTGTTCAGGATGCTGGAGGCAGGAGGAGGAGGAGATCCCTCCCCAGCACCTTCCCCTGCAGGACAGAGCTCTGGGCAGCAGCGAGCAGCCAGGGCACAGCAAATCATTTCTGTATTCAAGGCTGTGCAGGAAGGTGTTTGCTTACAAAAATGAAAGGCAAAGATAAACAGTGCTGCCTGCTGATTTAAAGTGGTTGGGAGCCCCGCGGACTGCTTCAAAGTACTGTTTCCAAAATAAATGCAAAAAATAATATGTAGGGTCAGAAATCTTTCTAAATTGCTTGTAAGAAAGCAAGCAATGCAGCACATCCCTTTTATTCCTGGCCAAACAGCAGCAAAGCTGCTAACAGCACAGTTTGTGCAACCAGCAATTTTTCAAAATTAGACTTAGATTTAAGGACAGACAGGAAAAACAAAGCACAGTACTGGGCACTCTGTGCAGGGAAAACAAAGTGCCATCTGCCCCATTTCACAGGTGAAAAAGATGTTCTGAAACAGCCACCACAGCACAAGCAGCATGGCACTGGGGCTGCTGTTGGACAGCTCCAGAGAACCCACAGGATGAGTGCCTGATGGATCACCCAGCCCTCCACTGCAGACGGAGGAGGAAAGAGAACAGAACATTTCCAAAGAGCTTAGGACCCTTCTCTCTGGGTTTATGTGTACATATACACATTTCTGCTGAGTGGGAAAGCAACAAGTGGTGGAATTCTTATGGTTCATTTGAATTGACTGACAACATTGAGCACAGAAAAAGGAAGAAAAAACTGGTGAATTGTGCACCCTGAGTCTTCCAAAGAGTTGCAGAAATAGGAAAAGACCTTTATATTCTCTGTATGGACCAGGAAGCAATGGGGTTGGTCAAACCAGTTCTTTGGTTTTATCTGAAAAGCAGTGCCTGGTACAGGGCCTCTTTGAGGTCACACAGCAAGGCAATTGTTTGAGGGATGCAGATACTCCTTCAGAGCCGTGGCCTGGCCAGCGAGCTTTCCACAAGACTTGAAAGGAGGGATGTTGCTAGCAGTCAAAACTACAGGAATTTGGACTCCTCAAGCAGCCACCACCCCAACTCCCCCAGCTGCCTGAAGCTCAGGGACAAGGAGTGTGCATCTTAAAGCAAGGGCTTCCAGCTGAGCCTAAAATGTATCAGCAACCACAGATAACACCAAAAATGTTCCTGTCCTCTGCTGAAGGGACTGAACCCAACAAAGGCTCTGTGAGCCCAGTGCTCCTCCCAGGGCCCCACACTGAACCTGCCCTTCCAGACCTCCACGGTGACACTCCCAGCACTCCTGCTGAACGGGCTGCTGCTGGAAGTGACCTGAAAAATGTTCTTTACTAAAAAGTTCCTTTCAGACTCCAGCAGCAGGACAGTTCTGAGGTATTTCCAAGTCACATCCTCATGCAGAATGAGGTGGCAGCAGTGCTGAGAGCGGAAGGAACATTGCTCCACAGCACTAACGAAGAGCCATCAGCAAAAATGAGCTAGCTCTGTTCCCTAGCAACTTCTCACAGCTGCAGATAAAATCATCTTCTGGACATCACAGAAATTGTCAATGCTTAGTTCCCTTTCACAGGAATTCTCTCATCCATTGCTGTGTGCAGCTCCCTGCAGGAGGTGACACAGGAGCCACCGACAGCAATTGGACCGTTACATTAGCCTGGCCCAAACTAAAAACCCATGGATCCATGTGTCCTTCACTCAATGACATGCATGTCAGATGTTCAGAGAACAGCATCTGAGGGACAGAAATCCGTGGAGCAGTCTTTGCTGCAAAAATCCTGAGCCTGAAAAGCCTTTCCTGCAAAGACCTTTCCTCCCTCCTGGGAGCTACTCCACTGATTCCTGATGACATTACTTAAGGTTTACAGCACCAGGGCTACAGCAAAGAGAAAGGAAAGGAACTGTATAAATAAAGGGTGCAGATTCTTCAATGGAGGAAAAAAGCCTGCATTGCTCCAAAGAGTTGCTCTTGGCATAAAATAGATGTTTCACTGAGTAATTCAAATAGGAATTTTTGTTATATACATAAAATCCAGGCTGAACACTACAGCTCTTATAGAGCCACATCTAACCACCTTTCTATCATCTGCACGAGTGGCCACCAAAGCAACATTTGCTAAATAGCAGCAAGGAGTTCTGCTGCAGGCAAAGCCTAACAGCTCAGTGAAGCCATTGAGGCAGAAGGGAGTTCAATTAATACCAAAATGACACTGCTCAAAATTATCCTGTGCCCTTAATGTAGGGTACACGCAGTGTTGTCAGTATCCAGCTGCAGCAGTTAACTCCAGCGCATGCCAGAGCACAGTTTAGTTATGATTTTCATCTTGAAGAGCCATAGGAAAAGGCCTGGCTGATCCAAACAAGCAGAAGAGATCCCTTGGAGTAATACAAAAACTTCCCTGTTGATTGCTCTCCAAGAGGAGCTACTGTGCAGGAGCACAAAGGCAGCTGGTAATCCTCTCCACTTATAAATCCTGAAAAAATAAACTACATCTCTCAGCCTTACACTCCATGCATATCCTTGGACTGCTTTATTCTGTTTGTGCATCTCAGTGTAAGATGAGAAGGAGTGAGAGGTTCCTTGTCCCAGCACAGTTGCTCTAAGGACCCCCTGTGGGATTCAAATGGGTGAGAATCCCCACTGTCCTTCACCAGTGCTCAGAGTTAAACACCATGAAACAGAATACCAGGACTTAAAACACCGACTGAGCAAGAATTCAAGTGCATGTGATTGTTTTGCTCTTTTATATTAAAACCTTGTAGCCTTGGACACCAGGTTTAGTGCATCAAAATTTTAGGCACCAATTTGCTCTATTGAAAATAGAGGGTTTAAAAAGTTTTAATGAGCAGACATGCAGGAACGTTACTTGTGGCAAGGACTGACATTTTTTACTCCTGCAGCAAAAGCCCAGTAGACCAAAAAAACATTAACACTCTTAATTTAATTTGCTACTTTTAAAAATACTCGAGGAAGAAGTGACCACTAGACAGCTGCTTTTGACAGGAAAAGGGTTGTATCCCTGGCTGCCAGCTTGTAGGACAAAAACCACTAGAGGATAAAAACTGTTTCAACAGGCAACTGATACATCCCCACAGTGGCTGGATGATGCAGGGATGAGAGTGATGAAACATGAGGCTGAAGAAACCACGATAGAGAGAAAAACTGCAGAAAAGGAGCCCAGAAAGGTAACTGAAATAGTAAATTTATCAAACACTGCTTCTCCCCTCGTGGTTTCAAACTCCAAGGAACGTGAGCCAGTTTCAGGCATCACCCATTAAACCCCCACTTCCCAAATGAGATGGCATATTGGCATATGGCAGCAGAGGCCTCTGAATTCTCCTTTCTGAGCCATGGTCTGGCTGGAGATTTGTCTTTACAACCTCAGCTCTGGGGCTTTAGTGTTTTAGACTGTTTGAGTGGGTTTGGGGTTTTTAATGAATTTAAGACAGGGGAAAGGCAGGCATCTGCTTCACAAAGAACATTCTCCTAGCTGTAGCTGGAATTTCTCCTGCACAAAACGTGCACACAGGAATATTGCTCTGAAAATCACTGTTTTATTCCCAGAATGCAGAGAGGCAAAGGATGAATCAACAAACAGGGCAATGAAGAATTCAGCCCACAGCTCACAGAAATTAGCACTTTGCAGTGTTTTGCACGCTGATTCTTTCCAGGGAGCTCCCTTTGAAGCCCCATTCCAAGCCCACACCAAAGGTGGCTCTGTGAGGCCTTTGAACAGCAGCCCCAGCTCGAGGCACTTTAGAGAGACACTAATTAAACATCAGCCCCTGTCATCACAGCCCCACTGCCAGCAAACTGCTGGTGACATGACACACGTGCTCCCTGCAAAGAGCAAAACCAGCCACAAAAACAACCGGCCCTGGAAGGGGCTGGGGGCACTGACAACCCAGGGGAGTGCTTAAATCTAGATTTAAATCTGTTCTTCATCTGCTGGGCTGGGGAGACAGAGCCCTGAGCCTGGGAACCCAGAGGTGACAAGGCAGAGCTGCAGAAGGTGAAATGTGTGCAGCATGGAGCTGGGGGAACAAAGATGTTTAAGCACAGGCTGCTCTAACTTGGAAAAAGCAAGCGTCAGTCTGCTCTGTGTGGCTCCAAAGGTCATCTTGGAACTTTGTCAGGAAAAACAGAAAACACTGTGTAATAAAAGTTATTCAAAACCCCCAACCCTTCTGGTTGGCTTTAGTGCTGACTGCTGATAAGAGACTGATGAAATACCTCTAGTTTGCTGTCAATGAATTGCTTTCACTTAAGAGAGAGAAAACAAATGTATTAAAAAGGAAAGATGCCAGGGATAAATATTTTAGTAATCTCCACCACAAACCTGTCGTATTACAAGGATTACAGTCCATTAGGATTGTATAAAATCCATGGCAAAGCCTGTAATTCAGCCCTATCTCAGTGACAAAACCCCCCTAATGTGTTTTAGGAATCCCTATTCGCTCATATTGAAAACATCTTTGAGAGCTACTTGTTCTAACAGGACTAATTTGGGGAAAACCAGCTTAAACCCAGCAGCCACTGAAACCTCACCCTACTCTGCTCAGTCCATGGGATGGGGAGTGTGGGAGCAGCTTCCTTTGGAGAGGCTTTTCCTGCCATCTCAGGCTGTGTTTTGGGAGTAGAGGTTGGTGCTACCATGGGCACATTGGCACGCCTGTGCCACACCAGCACCATCCCCTGCACTGGGCAGAGCCACCAAGGGAGATCTGCAACAGCACCAGGGCTGGAGGTACAGAGGGCAATAGATCAGCCCCAAGGTTTTCTGCTAAATAAAGAAATTTTTCCTCTTCCAAAAATCTCCACCGGGTAGTCTGGGAGTGACTGCTAGAGGAGAATTACTAAAATGATACACACTGAAAAAGAAAAGTAGGAAAAAATAAATCTGACAGGCCCTCCTGAAGGCTAATTTGAAGACCTTCCCTCTAGGAAGCTGAGTTTCTGACAGAGCCATCACTGCTCATGTGTATGTTCTGCAGCAGCACAGGGGCTGCACTAATTAACTTTCATTCCACCTGCCCAGGAAATCCACTCTGAAGGGAGGAGAAGCCGTGGACAGCCCTGGAGAACCCAACAGCAGGCAGGGCTGCCAGGAAGGGCTGCCTGGATCAGCAGCTCTGGTGGGGGCAGCTGGAGGGAATTACCTGATGTCAAATGTTCATTGGGCTTGTCCTTGAAGCAGAGTTAGACTGACATGTGCAAAGTGGGTCACTGGGTGTGCTGCTCCTTATCAGAGCCATTATCAGATCTGGTTATGCACTGAGTGATCAGTGCCACGGCACTGCCTTGGGATGTGCTCGGAACAGGGAATTAATTAAAACTGAAGCTGCTGCTGGTAGAGGTGATGCAGGAAAAGACTATATCACCTGCTGAAAACCAAAGATGGCTAAATACAACATTAGACAAAACTGAAATTTATAGCAAAATATCATTTAAAGTAACAGAACGCAATTTAAAATAAGATTTTAGCTCATTATTTCAATAATTCATATGTCTCTTTCAAAGTCAAAAGGAAACCTGGTCTTCAAAATGTTATTTGCAGCACATACTCAAACTAATGATAATACAGCAATGAGAGAGTCACATTTTCAAATGTTCATTCATTTCCCAACACAGCTGCAAAGTGTGCCTGTTTAGTCCATGATATAATAGGATATTTTGGTTCTGAATAATTGGACTTGAGCAAACAAGAGAGTCAGAGGGAAAAAAAAAGGACTTACAATTCAGAATTTCCTACATTTTACCCATGCTCAGAGACTGAGGACACGAACTCCATGTGGATTTTAAAAAGCTCTTCTGCACGCCCTCTCCAAATTACTGTGTCTATGCAAATTGCCAGCTCTCATCTGCACTGTCTGATTTAAATGAAATTGGGTATAAGTCAGATCAGAATGAATTCCAGCAAGAGACTTTAAATGTTCTTCTTACAAGTTTCATGTTCTGTGAAGTCACTTTGAAAGCAGAGATGCTGCAAGTCCCATCAGGCTCCTGTAGCTCCAAAGGTCACAGATGAGATTTCACCATGCCAACACTTACAGGGAGAGCTCCTCAGCCTGGGGAGGGGGTTTGACAGCTGCTGGAATTCCTGCACTCACACCCTGCCTCTGCCCCTGGAACCCTCACCCTGCTCTCCTGACACTGCCAGGCTTTTGGTGGCATCATGGCAAAGAGCTCCCCCTCAGCTGGAACAGAAGCAGCAGAGAAAATGAGCTCTGCTATCCTAAATCTGCCACGCTCCTGTAACAAGACCATCAGTCACCTTCGGGAGAGAAAGAGACAACTGGGATCATATCCCATGCCATGCCAAGTAAGTGACAGGGACATCAAAAAGCAGGGTGCCAGCAAAGCTCTGAGGAAAAGGGCACTTCTGTGCTGCTTCTTGAAAAGAAATACTCACAGAGAGAAGAAATTATCTGTACCATCCTGGAAAAGCAATGCCAAAAAGGTCTGGCTGAGGCCATGCCCAGAAACAGATTGGCTCTCTGCAGGTCTCTTGTCCTGGCACACAGGAGCCATGGATTAGATAGAAGCCCTGCTCCCATGAGGTTTATTCAGATTTATCCCAATCCTCAAGTTCTGTAAGGCATTCCCTTCATAGTTTTTCAGGGACTATCCAAATCCCATTTCCCTGAAAACAGAAAACTCCCACTTCTGCATGTTCTTCCCTGCCCAGAAATTGGCAAGCCTCCTTCTCCTTTCTGTCCCTGAAGAGCTCCCCATTCTATCTCCAGTCCTTGATCATCATTTGTCTCCTTCCTGGGCTTTTCCTCTCAGCATTCAGCCAATAAAGACATATTTGTTTCTAATTGAGAAACTTCTCAGTCCATTCATTTCTTTCTGGCTAACTCAGAATTCATATCAGAAATTTTGGCTGTTGCCACTGACACAAACGGGAGCTTCTTCGAATGTCTGTGAGCTGATGTGAAAGCAGCACCTCCCAAAATCAGCTCCAGGACTGGCAGAACAGAACAGGAGAGTGCTGGATTGGAAAGCTGCCACTGCTGTTGTTGGGAACTGCCCTTGGATTTCACTCAGGATAGCTCAGGTTCACCGCACACAAGTTGATTTTCAGACACTTGGGAATGCTGCAAAGCTGCTTTAAACCAAGTGGCTTTGCTCAGCAAGATGTGTTTGGAAATCAAAGGGTGTAATATACATATTTGCTCCTGGTCTGCACAATAAATTATTTATTATGTCTATTTCTCAGTTCAGGATTCCTAGACAGGTAGTTAAAAATATGTGAAATGATTTATTCAAGGTTGGGAACACTTTCAGCATCCATAATAGATCTCAAAATAAGCCATATTACTTCCAGAATGTACTTTTCTTCATAAAACTTCTGAACAATTTAATAAATCTTCTCAAAACCAAAGGTTTATAATTGATCTTATAAATAAGGCACCCTGTATTTTTAAACCCTGAGAGGCACCACACCTGTTAGCTTTCTTAAGGGACTACAGGTCCCCCAAATCCTCTCAACAAAACAGAAACTGTGTGCTGTGATTTGCTTTGCCTGAGCTCAGCTGCCACACACAGACACTGTCACTGCTGCAGTTCCTTCTCCCAGGCAGATCTGTCTCTCCCGAGCCACAGGAGCTCTTGGGGCTTTGTATTCACTGAAGGATTCCCTGGGCTGTCTGCAGTCGGCACAGCAGAGAAAAGGACCTGTTCTAACATTAGTGTCCAACCCCACCTGCATTGTTTCCAGATCATTAAAAATAGGACTCTGCCATGTAGTTACTAATTAGCACTTAGTAAAGATAAGTGCAACTTCTGACAGTGCAAGGTAGCTGATCATTTCCATAAGATAAAAAGCAGGGCGTACTCAGTGTACACAAAGGAACAGAGAGGAGATGGCACTATCTATTATGGATAAGCATTTTGTTATTCTGAAATTATTGTCACTTCACCAAATTAATCTTTCCCTTTATAAACCTATTTTGAAATTCTCTATCACGAAGCAGAACTCCTCTAGACTTGAGCTGTGCTTCAAAGCCACCATGTATTAATATCAGAACACAACAGCTATGCGACTAACTTAATTCTGATGTAGAAGTAGAAGGTTTTGGGGATTCCAAGGATCTCTGGTATGGTATTTATTTGTGCTGCTGTGATGAATTTGATGAACTCAGGCTCCACTTAGCCTGATTTGTTGTTGAGGTTTCTATTGCAGACTCTAATTCTGAAGAAGAGTGCTACAGTCAATAACATTTTCCAAACTGTCTGTCAAACAGCAGGGTACACATTCATACATTTTTCTAAATGATGTTGAAATATTTGAAAATCTTTCTCATTTTAAAAGATGTATTGATGTACTGCAAAGAAAAGCCTGCGTGTCCAGCTCCTCGCTGCCTACAACCGCTGGCTCTGCCAAGCACAGCAATCAGCTCGTGGCCCTTTCACTGAAAACATTCAGCACCACAAAGCCCCCGTGTGGATCCCACCCCCAGCTCTGCAGTCTCCACCCGAGATTTACCTTCTCTGTTTCCTCTCATTGCAGGGGTTCCATACTGTGTCTCCTTATCACTAAAGTTCCACACCTTCTGGGTGTTTCTCATGGCCAGTTCCTCAGAGCACTGACTCTCTTCCTCACAAAGAACCAACTGACTTCAGCTCCCTTCTCCACCAACCACCCCACTCTTTTATAGCACTCTTCTTATTGGTTACAGCTGTGGCCTGTTAAAGTCAGGCCTGTTCCTAATCTTTGATAATTGCCCCAGCTGCAACTGCTTAGAGGTAAGATTACTTTCTACACCATCTTTATTTTCTTACATTCTATCCCCCTACACTTCCCCATAACCCAATTCCAGCAGCTCCTCAACACTGAGAGAACACAGCACCATAATAAATCAGTCAGGAGGGGCTGGAACACACTCTGAAAGCATCAGCCATGAACTAGAAAGGAGAACTGAAAACGCCAAGCCGCAGTCCAAAGGGGATGCGCGGGGATGCCAGCCCCATCGGATCCGGCTGCGTTCAGCTGCTCTCCCCTCATGGCTCCATTTGCAAGTCACCCAGGCACACCACCAGGTGTCATTTTCTACCTGGCTGCAGCACCATTTCCCTCTCCCCAGTCTATATTAGGATTTCAGGCAATCACTTCTTTTGGCTTAATAGCTGCAGTTTTCAGCTCCAAAGGAATACAGAGCAACTCTGACATTCTGAAATCCAATTAATTTGGATTGAAATATATACATTTGTCTTCTCTCTCTATTTATGTCTGGCTTTTGATTTCAAGCCCACCCTTCCCAAGGAACCACAAAGATTTACTGGTCGCTTGCTGAGCTCTGTAGGGCAGCTGGCCAGGTTTTAATTCCCCCAATCAGCTGATAACATTCTCCACAGATTAAACCATTGTGGCACAGGGACCCAGCCTGTTTTTATGCTGGCCAAACCAAAGTGAAGCCCAGTATCTGAACAACTTGCTCCTGATTCATCCTGTAAGAAATATTGATTGCCAATAAGAAAGGGAAAAAAGAGACAGGTACATCAAACAATTTTCTCTAAATCTCAACCCTTTAAACAACGATTGGTGTGAAGGAAGGGCAATGCATCTCTCAAGGATTTTGAATGCTGCCTCCTCTGCAGCATCATTGGACAAATCTGACTGAATGCCTGTTCTCTGAATACCCACGGGGCATGAATGGCCCAGCTGAGTTTACAACAGCAATAAAGAACAGACTTTCAAACCAAGTGCGGACTGATGTATACAGCAGAGTGAAAAATAAACACACTAAAGCTGCTACATAATTCTGTCAAGCATATGGTTAAGTTGTGATTTTATTTAGAAAACAGATTGTAAGAGTGAAGTGATGACAGCTGAGTCTATATTGGTCAGTCATAAATAAGAATATTCTAATAGAGCTGGGCTTGTTACCGATCACACGCTGCCACACAGATTTAGTGAGAGCTAATCACTTAGAAAATAGAGCTTTTTAAACACATTTTGCAGCTCGTTTTCAACTTTACAGTGCTCAGTTGAAAAATCCATGATTACTGCACCTAACTTTTAAGAGTGATGGGGGAGCTCCATTTACGGGCTCAATTAGACTTTGTAGCTCCTGTTAGAGGAAATGACTCCCTGTGGCACGGCAGAGCAGCCCAGGCAGAGCTCGCAGGCTCCCCGCAGCACCAGGGGCTGCCGGAGCCGCTCCCGCCCGCGCTGACACGGCTGCTCCTGCCCGGGACCCCGTCCAGCGCCAAGGCTCCCGCCCAGCCCACGGCTCTGCCTCTGCTTTCCTATTGTCAGAGCCAGGCAGGGGTTTCACACCTCTCAGGCTGTCGCTCAGCCCCAGGCAGAAGGCTGCAGTGCCCAGAAGTGTCTACAAACCCGAAATGCATCCCCTCTTTCCCTGAACCGGCCCGGACGCCCCGGCGGTGTCTGAGCCGCAGCGGAGCTGTCCGGGCAGCTCGGGCGGGCAGCGCTGCCGGCCGGGCTCGGGTGTGCCCCGGCAATGTGCCCAGCACCGGCACAACAGTGGCACTCGGTGACAGCAGGAATCACGGAATACAACACGAGCTGCTGCGCTCATTCCCAGCCCAGCTCAGGCCACTGTAGTCTATTGCTCCCAATGGCTTTAACTGGCTCAACTCCTACTTGGGCTGCTGTGTTTCCATGACAGTTTTTTATCTTTTATCATTGGTAAATTTGAGAGTAATGAACCTTGAGCTGTCTCTTGTTTGCTTCTTTTCCATTCAAGAGGGGGCTCAGGAGGGTCAGGAACTGCAGGTTGAATCCTTTCTCTGTCTGCCACAAAGCCCTGTCTGCTCTGTCGCCATCCCTGCTGTGTGGCACATACAATACAAAGAGTCTGTCACTGTTGCTACACGTGTTAGCTCAAAGGTGGATCAGATGCTAAATTTGGATTATTAACCTGGTATTCCAGTTGGTACTCACAGAGTACTGAAAACGGAACAGTTGCAATGAGGACATTGCATTTTTTGTTTGTTTCCACTGGAAGAGCAGGAGAAGCTGCACTGGAATGCGGCCCTGGCCCACACCAAGATCTCAGTGTGTGGTGCTGCCTATTACTGAAACCATTATACACGAGGAGACAAACAACTGGTAATTACCAGGCTTTACATGCCCATTAGGTTAAGCATTCTTGAAAGTATATTCATCTGCCATCACATTTGCATTCTGATAGCAGATGAGAGAAATTGGGTATTAAATCTATTGGCTCCCTCCGAGGGCAAACAGAGCAGAAGAGTCTATTAAATCACAAAAGGAGAAAAATTCCTTGCTGTGCCCCTGTATTGTCTGACCTGTCTCCATAACCTGGCAGTGTGTTGGATACAGCAAGGATGTGAGGCATCCTGGAAGCACTGAAGGGAAATGATCAGCTCTCCTGGACACTGGGCAGTTCAGCCTCACCTCTTGCTTCAGCTCACCTGACTACAAAATGCAGGCAGATTTTTTGTAAAACACTACGAAACCTAAAGATAAAATCAATCTTATAAGTGCAAAAGTCCTTTTTATCTACTTTTTCTGCCTTAGCATTTACTCAGATTTAAGGAATACAAAACATCAGGTAACCACATAGTAATAGTTTCTAGTTTTTCCAAAGTTTCCTGGCACATTTAGCAGCATGTTCATACAGTCCTCCAAAGAACATCTCTGACTACTGAGATTTCTTGTCAGCATTGCTATGAATGAACTCTACACTTCACACATGCAGTTTGTTTGGCTGTTATTTTTTCAGGTGACACCCAGAGCCATCAGGAGATGTCCCAGGCAGGGTTTCAGAGTTTCTGGTCCCTGACTTTGGTGTGGTGCTGCAGCCAGCCATGGAAACAAACTCCCATCAGTGAGGAGCTGAGATCTGAATGGCTTCCTGAATGCTGTCCCTGTCCAGGGAGATGGCAGTCACCCCCAGGCTGAGACAGTGCCAGTGATGCACAAGGACTCGCGTCCCACTGGAGATGTTCATTTCAGGCTGGAACAAATGCCTCACCAGAGCACAGAGCTTTGATTCAGCTGAGCCACCTCTCCAGGCTCCCGCACATCCAGCTCAGCTTCTAGAAAAAGCCACATCTGCCACACTGTGAAGATGAGAAGTCTGCCATAATTGAAAAAGATTTTACCAATACTGTCTTAAGTAACAAATGCACAGTCAATCTCTCGGGGCCTCCCTGAGAAATGAAAAAAGCACATTACAGCCAGTCCGTTTCTGTCTGACAAGGCCAGAGCAATCTCTGCCAAGTGCCATCCTTACAAGCTTTTCCTAAGACAATTGAGGAAGAAAAGCAAACAAACATCGAATCTATTCTGAGCAGTTATTCCAAGAGTGCCTGGCTGGTCTGAAAACACAGACAGGAACCTGAACACAACCAGAGGGGGCACAGAACATCAAAGATTATTTCCATGCTCAAATGCACTTGTCCAAGTTCAGAGGCTGAAGTGAAAGACTATCAGCTAGACAATAACTTAATAAATTGTTGTGGCTTTGAGCAGGCACTGGAAGCATCCTGCACTCCATCCGCATCCAATACTGAAAGGATGTAATTCCAGAGGGGCTGAGCCCCTCATTCAGAAGAGGTGGCCATGGAATATTCAGGCTGCTCACAGTGGCCAGTGCTACACTCAGTGACAAGCAGCCTCCAGCCACAGACAGTGCTGCACGCTCAGGCCAGCCCTGCAGGTGACACTGGCTGTTCCCCACAGGTGCATCAACACCTGTACATCAACATCTGTAAGCACTGTACCAGAGCCTGCCAGTGTTGAACAGGGCTGGCAGTTTAAATCCAACTGAAAATAGATACAGAGCAAGAAAGAACACCACAGCAAGTCCATTGTAGGTGGTGCCCAGTGAAGGAGGATGAGATAGCTGCAAGCAGGCTGCAATAACTAAATAAACTATTTAGTGCAATACAACAGCTGTCCTGTGAGAACTTCCATGTGATGATTATTTACAGAGAGCTGCCCTTGGTCCTGTGCACAGAGTGCCTGAGAACACTCAGTACAAAAGCTTTGGTAACTCATTCCTCTCAAAATTATTCTGAGCCACTGGAGCCATAATTACACTGTCATAATGAAGAGGGAAAAAACTCTTCTAACAAGTAAATTCTTGTTGTAAATTGCATTATGAAAGCAGTAATTCCCTCTGAAGTAGGCATTATCATGTCTTACTGCCCACACCAGTTCATTATGGTGCCTCTGCTGTCCCAGCAGAGCCTTCTCTCGGTAAATGAATGTTTGGGGAGGATATTGCCAACTCGGGACTTATTACTTAATTGAATATGGAAACATTTAGGCCATTAGCATACATTTAGAAGTGTCTTATTTCACAGATGTTAATTTATCTTGGGGAATGCCCTTCTTTCTTCCCTCCTCCTTTTCCTCTTTCAGTTCTTTCCCTGCAGCCACCTTATTTATTCAGTTAGGTCCTAGTTCAGCCATTTGCAACCCCGTGGTGAGCAGCCTACTATTTTAAAACCTTCCCAAACTGAGATTCGAAGTCTATTTTCCAAGAAGTGCACGGCCAAGCACTTCCTGTCTTCCCTCACAGCTGAAAAGTATCACCAGCTCTGGGTGGCTAAGAAAGCCCAAACATCTCTAGCTAAATGATGAGATTTTTCAGGCATTCCAAATTGTTTTATCCACCTAATTATTACAAGACCTCATAGCCATGCATAGAGCTTTTCTCTGCAGGTATCTCACTTGGGGAATTTTTAGCTAATAATATATTCCTTCTAACAAATGTGTCAAGAAGCTAGAATACTACAATGAAGGAAATTCCCATCATTCCTTCATTATTAGGAGGTATTAGGAAACTTGCAGTAAATTCCTGGAACCTGCCAACCTGGACAGGACCCTGCATGTCCCAAAGTAAGGCCCCAGTCACTGCAGAGGTGTCAAGTCATAGAGCTTGGCTTCTTTATCAAGTTTGAGTGAGGCTTGAACATCTGTATGGTCACAAAAAAAATTGGTTTTTGAAAACTTTTTGAACATTTTGAAAATTAATCAAAAATAGTGCCAGAACTCACACTGGTGCCACAGCCCAGCCCCTTCAGGCCCTCTCTGTTTATTTGAACACCTCTCTAAACAACAGTGGGAACATCCAAAATTGCCTTTCTCCTCCTGGGTTCAGATTTGTCCACCAACAATGGCTTCAGCTGGTGATGACTGACATTTTTCTTTCACTGTTTACAGATTGCTCCGATCGACAGACTGGCAAAGCAGTTACTGTCTGCTAAATCTGGGGCACAGACATGGTTTAGAAAGGGTCTCTCAACACAGAATTAATTTATTTTTGTTTGATAAATCAAAGTCAATTAGCATTTCTAGCTGCAGAGGAAAAAAGCCTTCACAGATGAACTCTGAAAGTTCAGGACCTATATGCAGGAAAACCTATCCCTGAAATAAAATAATATATGAAGCAAACAAGCAAGGAAAACCCAGCAGGTGATTTAAAGCCATTTTCAGTATCTGTTAGCTTGAGTAATGAATGCTTGCAATAGGCAATTCCTCAAAAAGATGACAATCCTTAAACCCAAACCCTTCAGAGCTTTTAGGCATTAGATCTCAGGATTTATGAAGAGATATCTTTTTGTTGATAAGCCTTTAGAAAGCACAGTGCACCGGAGTTCAGCAGGCCCAGCTGAGGAAGAAACAGGTTGACCACAATTAAAACTAATAGGAAAATGAAGGGTCCCTGCATCACTTCAGAGCAGATGTCTGTCCTGCTTACTCCAGCCAAGTGTAGAGAGGTCAGAGAGCCACTGAAGTGGCCACATCAGATTTTGTGAGCTTGATCCTCTGATTTCAGCACAGGCACTCACAGGCTGAGGTTCCTGCCCAGCACGGCCTGGCACCAAACCCACGGTGCTGTCCTCCCTAGGACGGGAGAATTGCCCCTTTCATGTCAGCATCTTTACTCAGGCTCTACCTGCACTCAGTGCTATTGAATATTTCACACACAAAACTCATTGCTAATCCCATGCTCCAGAGGGGAAGCTCCCAGAGATATCCCCAGTGTGCTCTAAGTGCCCAAGGGCCCCACCAGTCTGGCCATGATGCCCAGCATCTCAGGCTGTGCAGCTCCAATATCCCAAAGGCAAAACTTCTGCACTGACAGCCAGGGCTGGGTTTCACCATTTAAAGTTGTGAGAGATTTAGATCAGATTCTATAATACACATCAATTATTTTGTGCAGTGAACTATCCACCCCAGGCTATTACTATTGGTATTCTTTGTGATGGGGTTGAAGAGATCAAGCAGCACAAACTCTGATTCTGTACCAGCAGCTCCCTTCACTCCGTTCCCAGGGGAATTCCATGCCATGGGAGGGGGGGAGGATGCAGCAGCCTGGAAAACGAGATACAAACACACTGCAGAGCAGTGGGGAATGCCATGCAGCACCACCAGGACAGAGGGGTGCAGAGCCAGGGGACAGACACAGCTGATCAGGAGCCAGGGCTCACAGCAGGCTTTGGGACACTGTGCTGGGTGTGAAACCTGCCCCGGGCTCCAGGAGGGACCAGCAGGAGAGAGGAAACTGCTGGAAAGTGACTGATGCTGTGCAGCTGACATCTGCTAAAGTGACAAGACAATTCATTACCAAGGTTTACAAGATGTTACAAGGATCTGTCAGACCTGTTTAAGTAATAACCTTACAATCTGAAAGGGCTCAGATTTGCCATTAGAAGTAGGAAACTAATGTTCCCATTTTTTTGTGATCAAAAATGCACTTTGAGATTGCCTGATGCATTTCACATGAGTGTGCTCAACCTGGATAAATGTTACCCTTAAAAAATGTGAAAGCAACATTTGAAAAGTCAAACTTTTGCAATCATTTCAAATCAAAGATTACTTTCCCTCCCATGAAATGTCTTATTCCTCAACATACTCAGCCTTTATTTTAGAAGTACTTTGGAAATAGGAAAAAATCCTTACCTGGATGAGATTTCATGTTTTACTACAGTATTAGAGGAAGAGTTCTTTGACCCAAAGTTTTACAAGAATATTTTACACATTCAGACACCAAAATGCAGATAAGAAGAGAGCTCCTAAACTTGTCAGCAGTAACTAGGGAGGTGCAAGGGGCTGGAATGGACACGTTCATCACACGCTGGGTGTGCAACGGCCGGTGCTGATGAACAAAGGGATCCCTGCACAGGTCACAGGTGTGTGCCCAGCAGAGCCCTCGTGCCCCTCACCTGTGCTCACACACCTGCAGTCCCTGCCCTTGAGCAGAGGGACCTGAGCACGTCCCAAGGTGTGACATCTCCCCAAGTGTGATGGATGGCAGGAGCAGCTCCTGCACCCTGGCAGCTCACACCCTGTCAGTGCCAATCACCCTCTCCATCTGTCTTGCCTTTACCAGCACAGCCCTGACAGCCGCTCTCATATTGGTTCATTTCTGACACAAAGGAGCTGTAATGTGTTCTGCACCGAGAACTGGGCAGTTCTGGGGGAGAAAACAACACTTCTGACACCTATTCCATGAACTGGGGGATTTGTAATACCCCAAACCTCCTCTTTTCTACACAAACCACCCACAAAACAACCCAAACCCATATTTCCCAGCTATAACCACCTTCAGTTGGTTTCTGCTAATGTTCTTCAGCTCCCTAAATTAATGAGTTAAATTGGAAACCTAGTTTTCCCTAGCCAAATCTCAGTGTCTCCAGAGTGCAGCAGAACAAGAATTCTGAAGTGCACGATCAGCAAGGCAGTAGTGCAATCCCAAAGAGTGCAGCCTCAGGGTCAAGAGCTCCCTGATGTTTGTAGTCTTCAAGTGATCAGGAGAGGAGGCAGACAGAGTCCTTCCAGCAGGACAAGCAATATATACCTGTCCAGTGACAGGGACGGTGCCCTGGGGCAGTGCCTGCCAGCAGAGCACCCACACTCTGCTCACACTGCTCCAGCCACACCTGAGCCAGGCTGGGGCCAGGCTCTGGGATGGCTCAGAGGAGGAAACAGGCCTGGAGTGCAATAAACCTGAAATAACAGATGGCTGCAAAGGCCACTCATGTGGCTAATGCTTTGCTGGATCTGTCTCTCGGTTTTCTGACACCTGCTCAGGCGATGTGAGTTGATTCTCAAGGCAGAGAACTGTTAACTGGAATAATTTTAACAGAAGGAACTATTTTCTTCTTAATATAATCTGCAAGTCCAACAGGAGGTAATAGAGTGCCCTAGAAGTCAATAGTTCTGAAGCACTTGTCTCCACAGTGCCACTGACAATTTTGGGCCATTAGCAAGTCACTTAGCAGTGCAGGAAAGCTACTTTGCCATCCAGAAGATGGAAAAAATTATACTTGCTTGACTAGCTCATAAACAGGCCATGAAAGTTAATTCCTACTTGCAGAGGGCGCTGAACACAGCAGAACCCCCAGGGCCTGCTGAGCAGCCTCTCCCCAGGGAGCAGCAGAGGGTGATTCCACCCAGCCCTGCTGCACAAACACCTTTGGACCAGCTCGTGTTGGGAAGGAACAGTTATTTCCACAAAACAATAAAGAAATTACCAGTTATTACCACAAAAAAATAAAGACAGGACTCTCATCTTAGGTCACAGTGTCTAACTCTGCCTACCTCAATCTTCTTTTTACATCAGGACTGAACAGTGAAAAAGCTGAAATGCAGATGTTCTATTTCAAAAGAAGAGATAATTTAGGTTTAGTTTGTTTTTTTGGTTTTTTTTTTTAATTCCTTTTCTCTCATAGTTAGAAGAGAGGGAAAGAATTCAGTTATGAGAAGATTTTAGAAGCTGTTTAAACCAGGATGGGGACGAGGATGTTTTAACTGACAGAACCAGAGCTATGGAAGGAGGAGTAAAAAAGGAACAATGGGATTCTTTTCAATATGGCACAGGGGGTACAAGTTCAGGCCTGGGGTACCATGAAGTAGCCACATAACCTAAGGCCTAGAGGAAAGCCCAGCTCAGAGTTTTATGTGGCTGGTAAACTTCCTGATCACCACTTGTTTCTGCTATTTAAATGTGACTCAGCTCAGCACGAAAAATAAGATTTGATTTCGCCCAGCACTAGAAGAACACACAAGCAATTTGATAAAATGCCAGTCTTGTTCAAATTTTCTTGCTGTGTAAATTGAGTGCTAATGATCTGGACTCTGCTCCCCTCATGTATTTATGCAGCCCTTTTCATGTTTGCTGGATTATTGTCGATTGACTGTTAGATAAAACAGAATAAGAAGCTCATGTAACATAAACTCTTTGGGCCTTTTGGGGAAAATCTTCCCAATTATCAATAAGCACTGCTTCTTCACCACCACAATTCCACTCCAGTCCCTGTATTCCCACAATTACCATCATTAAAAATACCAGAGGGAAGCCACAAAGCTTCCCAATAGTTTATAAAACTGGTACCTGCAGATGTCCAAGCCCCAGTCTGGGTTTACAAATGCAGAAATAGCATTGATAGTTTATTTAGAAAACCCTTACTTTTCTCCAGTATTGGAGGTTTACAAGTTTCTATTTCAACCTTCAATCATTCCCTCACACAGGATTCATGAAGTATAATTAGAAATTGAATAACTGTAAAAAGAAAAAAAGCTGCTGTTTTCTTCCACTCATGAATGCATCCAGGCCTAACACTCCGTAGCTTAAGGCAATTCTAGCTCTCTAATTTCTCTGCTGATTCATCTCCAGAAATAGGAAAACAAATTTAAATGGTTGCAAGCAGAAAGTATCAATCCTGTTGACTTTAAAACAAAACAGAAGGTTATGTTTATTAGGCCCAGCAAAACAAAAAAAAAGCTAATAAGCAAAGAACTGCATTTACAGTGTGGATTCAGCAAAGTTCTCTTCCTAACTTTGGAAACTCTGGATCCCTGCACGTTTTGATTGCCATGTCTGTAACAGCACAGAGGAACTGGGGCTGGCTGCAAACAGGAGTTGGAGCTGAGTTACACCAGAGCTTTGAGGCTTTAGTTGCTGAAAGCATTTGGAAGGACTGACATGAAATTATACTTCATGTTTTCCTTTCTCAGCAAAAACACTTCAGTCTCCAATACAGGTACTGTGAAACTGCAGAAAAACAGCCAAACAAGACGGACTGGAATATTTTCTGTGAACACCAAGAAACTTTCAGCACCCATGATGGGAAGGAAGAAGAGCCTTCAGCCTTCCCTGGCCAGCAGCACGGGAAAAGAAGGTGAAAAAGGGGAAACCACCAGTGCTGAATGAAGCTGAGAAATCCCTCAGTTTCCTAAGGCCCAGCTGAAGCTTTCAAGCTACAGCAATATTCCATATTTACCCATCATCTATATTTTATCTCCTTCCTTTCCTCTATCTCTCACACTCATATGGAGTCAAGACAAATATTTTTAATTTCCCGAGCTCATTAAAAAACAAAACCTAGGCTTTGGCTCTTATGGTCCAACTCTTTCCCAAAATTAAAAACAGTCCATCAGTTCCACATTCACACCTCTAAATCTTCCCTTGTGCAGAACAGCACAAGATAAAAACCAAAGGTACCTTCCCCTAAATCTTTTAGTATTCAGAAGTTTCTAGAAGGCTCCCCTTGAAGACAATTTCCTGTTAGAAAGGGGATAGGGTTTACTCTAGGCACAATAGTTCTGAACCAGAAAATACTCAGTAGTGATGAGTAATTTTTTACTTTTGGCTGTTTTGCATGTCTGTTTCTTCACTTTTGACCTGCATATCCTATATTTTCCATCTGTTCAAGCCATAGTTTCCAGTCCACTGGAGCAAAAGCAATGGTAAAAGCATTTTGCCAGCAGCCTTGGCCTCACTTCATGAATACAGTTCCAAATCTTGCTGCCACTCAAGGCAGAACTTTGAAAAATAATAGACTGGTTTGAAATAAAAATTAATACAATTTTTCTCATAAAAGAGTTGCATTGGGGGAGGGGGGAAGAGACCTTTCCTCTATCAGAGAAAAGATCAGAATGAGACCAGACAGATGGAGAACATGCCATGGAGGGATGAACACAGAAATCACAATTCTGACCAAAAACACCCAACCAAAACCCCCTTAGAGATGCTGTAACCAGCTCCAAGAGAGGAGTGGCTCCCTAGAAGCACAATTAAACAATATTATACCTACTCTGACACTGCAGCAGCTTACAGTCTGAAAGCCAGGTGCTCTCAGAAAAGCAGGTCAAGAGAAATCAAAACTAGAGAAAGGAACAGCAAGTTGTTACAAAAGTCTGTTTTTAAAAGGTAACACCAAAGTGCTGTTTTTAAGACAAGAATGCCATGCTTTTCATTTTGAACTGATATTCACTCCCTATTTTTAGCTTATTTTTTGTTTTATGCTACCTTAGATCTCCAAATAAAAAGCTACAATTCAAACACATATTTTCCTTTTTGCTCCAGAAAATTCATATTAGAAGTATTCCTTAAAAAGTTCAGGTGCTGCATTTTCATCCTAATTTAAGCAAAACAAGGTTTTTGAAAATTTTATAAACCCATATGTAACAATTATCACGGTTGTAACCAGCTCCACTTTTAATGGATCACAGCTCATGGAAACAGAGATGCTTTGAAGTGAGATCTGTAAGACTCTACATTTACAGAGTAAAAACAATAAACATTTTTTACCTTAATTGCTTTTAATGTTTATATTTAAACCTATTTTCAAATGTAGCAGAAGTTGCCATGTCTGCTGATATGATTAAGTCATTAGTACAGAGATAAAGACAAAGCCATCCCTGAACACTTGCTATCAGGAACTTGGATTGTCTGGCTTGAAATCAGTACTCAGGACACAATTTAAATCTTAGATTGACTCACAAGATGAGAAACTGATATGGCGAGGAGATGTGCTTGTTCTCCACCAGATGAAACAGAAACAATTGCCCTTGAGTCAGCAACCAAGTGCTGTGAGTATTCAGTTTATACATCACACACCTTTAGAGGGAAAGTGTCCTGATTTTAGCACAAGCCATTTCCCCAGAAATTCCCCACAAATCTCCTTGGGGGAAGGCAAGGGGAAAAAACCTACTGGGTTGAGCTCTCAGTACTGGAGCCAGCGGTGCCCAATCTGAGTTACTCCTTACTCCAGCCAAGGCAGACATGTGAGTGTCCATGAATGCTCCATTTCCAACCTGGCCCTTTTCTGCCTGCAATGGGAGATGTGTAACCACCAGAGAAAGGAGTTTCCTCTCAGGATTTCTTAGGTGGCAGCTCCAAAGCATCTCTGGTGCTCAGCACAGCTGGGTATGCATGCAGTTCCCAGTCTGTGGCACTTGTACAAGTGGGGAGGTCACTGCTCCCTCTGTGATGCACCTGTTGTTTGAGAGGAACATTCTGGGAGCTTTGGCAACACCCCCCATTTCTAGGACAAACACCTGAGACAAATCAGTCTCACTCCAGAAGCCAGAGTGTGACCTTGACCTTCAGCTCAGGAAGAGGGGGCACAAGTCATTGGTAAGGGCTCAAAAATGGAATAATCTCTGCAAACATGGATTTCCCACACATCAGGCCCACAGCCCTCACTTGCAGTGCTGAACACAGGGTCAAGCTTGGAAGGAAAAGACAGCGGGACAGACCCCTTCCAGGCACACACACCTGCCCTGTGCCCCAGCCCAGTCCTTGCTGCTCTGGCTTGGATTAGACTGGTGGCTACAGGGAGCTGCCCCTGGAACAGCTCAGTGCTTGGACAGAATGAGGTGAACCAATGTGGCACTTGATGTCACATCCAAACACCAACCAGCACCCCCTGGGGCAGTTTCTCACTTTCAGAAATTGTTTTGGTAGATCAGTAATCTTTAGGAACCTCAAACATCCTGCAATACAGAACAGAGCTCACGACAAGCTGGGGAGAGATGCTGAAACACGTGAATCCTACCTAAATGCCCAATTCTTGCTCATTTCCTGTAAATAACTCTGAGGATTTAAGCTTCATTAATCTCAACATGAGTCCAGTGAGAGATTAGGAGAACTGCAAACTCCAGCTCTCAAGAATTTAGATGTTATCGCCTCTTAGTACATAGATATGTCCCAGCTCTACCATTTCAATTTTTGTGAGCATTCCTCAAAGGAAAACTTCAGGAAAAGGCCTCTCACTCCATGAGATACATCTCAGACAATTCATACAGTATTAGACTGAGCAAAATGAGAAATGAGGAGCAGCAATTGATGGACTCTTAGGCCATTTACACAGAGAAAGCGACTTCCAAGAGCAGAGAAGCAAAAAGTAAGGTACCAAAGAAACACAAAGCAGCCTTACCTCAGCGTGAACTGATCTTCTGTCGAGTTTTTAGCAACAGATACAAGGAAAGTCAAAATATCTCCTTGCTTGACAGTCTTTGGTGCGTACCGGATGACAATATTATTATCCAATCTCATTTCAGTTAAAGAAGGGGCAGCATGTGTCTGGTAAAGGAAAACACTTCCAATCCTCTGCAGGGGAGGCCCCGACTCATCGATGTCGTTGCGCCCCGAGCGGATCCCGTTGCTTTTCCTGACATCCTCCTTGGCGCACTCCCCTCTCTCATCCCCTGCTTGGATGGAGTAGTAGAGCTCCACGGGGCTCCCTTCAGACCTCTCCAGCTGTTTCTTCCGGCCAGCCACCACGCTGGGGGGGTTGAACCAGCCGGGCAGCAGCTCCAGCTGCGCCACGCAGAGCCCCAGGTCCCCCCGCAGGCGGCAGCTGCCGCGCACCTCGCGCGTCTCGCGGAAGGCGAACACGCGCAGGCAGGGCAGCCGCTCCGCCGGGCTGTACTCGTCCCAGTCCCTGCCCACGATGTAGAACAGCACCTGCACCCTGGGCTTGCTCAGGTAGATCTTGGTGCTCAGGATGTAGGCCTGCAGCTTCCAGTTGAAGGAGAACTTGTTGGTAGATCCAAAGGGATTTGAAGCCAGCATTAAGTCCTGGGGCACTGGCTGTTCAATGGAAAAAGGTCCATAGCTGGCGTTTAACACAGGTGGACTCCTGGATTTGTAGATCAGAAAGGATTCCACTCGGGACTGCAAGCTGGAGTTCCTCATAATATCCTGGTTGGCTTCCTTAAGAAAGAAGGACACATCGGCATTGTGGATACGATAAGTCACCGGCAAGTAAGTGGGCAGCAAAGAAAACCTCTGTATGCTCTCCAGGATCCCTCGACTCTCAGTCACTGTTGGAAGGAAAGCAGAGTTTAAGAGATCAGATCTTCAAGTCATACTGTGGCATAACCTGGCTGACTTTACTGAGGGGCTGGACAGTGCTGCAGCTGGGATTAGTGGCAATAAACCTCATCAGAGCAGAGGTGGCCTAGGCTGACAATGATTTATCCAATCAGCTTGGAAAACAATGCTTTATGATACATTCTGCATGACAGCCAGATCAAAAGAAGTAGCTTGTGGAGGTTTACACGTGCCAAAGGTCACATCCCCACTGCAATGAACATTTATCATCAGAGACAAAATGACCCAGTCAGCACCTGCAACCCCAGAACACTGCACAGGCACATCTGAAAAATCTGATCATTGCAGCAAGCTCCACCTGTGCAGGAATCCAATGCAATGATTTTACATCAAATGCTGCAAATGGACGGCCCAGAGTTCACTTCAACCTTCTCAGCACTCTCAAGCAATACGTGGACTCTAAATGGCTTCCTGCACAAGGCTGAATTTCACTTTAAAAATATTTGACACAATTTACACAACAGCTCCTTTACATCACTCTGTGAGGATTTCAGAAGGAGTTGTATTTGCATCCAATTTACAGTCCCTTCTATTTCACTTTATACATGAATAAAGGGGTTTTCTGTAAGTCACCATCAGGATTTGTTGTTGCCTAACCCTCCACTGTCCCCTCATCCAGCTGCATTATCTGGAGGCTGTACATCACTGCACACAAAGAACATTTCCAATGGCCCTGAGCCTCTCCCACTGCAGGGCACCTATTTTAGCTCTGCCAGCCAGCAATTACCTGAGGCAGGCAAGCTCTGCATCCCTTCTAGGAACTGGCAGTCCCAAAGAATACAGAAATTTTAAAAATACAAATGCAAATACAGTGTCACCTTTCCTGTTTGAACAGCTGACCTTTGTGCTCGCGTTCTCTACCCTAATTATGAAATAAATTGCCTTTTTATTTTCCCCACAGCAAATTCAAATCCTTACCCTTATTCAGAAAGGGGACAAAGGCATCCAAAGACAACCCAGTTTCTCAAGCTCTAATTCACAAATGCTTTAGTAGTCTTTATTTTTTTGTTCAGCATCTGACCTAAATATTTATCTGCTCATGAGTACTGCGGTGGCCCAAAGTGATGCCACTTACTCCTAACCATGAATCTTCCATTTAGGTGCTGCAGCCCACTCTGTCCAGCCTCAGACAAGCCACTCTTCCTGTGCTGCTGTTCCATGTCCAAAAGATAAAGGGTATTACTGTTTCTTTCCCCTTACCCTTTGACTGTAGGCTGCAAACATAACCAACTTATCTTACTATTTATGTAGGAGCAGCACCTAAAATGCCAAAGCTGTGACTTTCCTTAGGGTCTCCAGGCCCTAACACAATGCAAAACAAAATTAAGGGTTTTTTTTTTTTTTAAAAAAAAAACTTTCTAGATGTAAAAGCAAAACTTTCTGGCTTCTTAAAAATAAAACCTTACATTACAAAGTTTAATTAAGATCCCCTCAAACCCCAAAGCACTGGAAATAAAGTCTATCTGAAGGACCAGGAAAATGGCCCCAGCACAAACCAACATCTGAGACTGTGGATTGCAAGAGCACTGAAAGCCTGAAATCCTGTGACCCGCCCCCAGAGGTGGCAAATTCATCTGAGATCTGCTATAAAGATCATTTTTAATAAAGAGTAACTGCAGAGCTTTCTTACATACAAAACCACCTTCATTTTAGCCTTAGTCTTTGAGCATTCAGCTCCCACTCTTTCTCTAGATACTGACTGGGAGCAAGTAAAGTTTTTCAAGACCTTTTTCTGGATAATCCTCCAGCAAAGATTCCTGCCAGCCCTGCTGGCTTTGGGGCAGTGAGCTGCAGGGCTGGAGCTCTGCTCTGTTGCACTCCACAGCTCACCCAGCCCACAGCATCCTTCCCCATCCAATGCCCCATTTATAAATTCCACACTCATTTCATTCTCCTCCCATCATCTTGGCAAAGCACAGCAAGGCATCAAAGAAGCAACTTGGAGAGGAAAAAACTCTGAGTATTCAATTTTTTATTCCCCTTATTTTGATTGAAGCTCCCTCCCTTGTGATCCACAGGGAAAAGTACATTATTTTTATATTAAAATTAACAGAGTGTTTCGCCTCATAATTTTTTAATCATTTATTTTAGTGCTTAATTATCTGAGGGATTAAAAACTTTTTCTCTGCATTCCCCATCCCCACAGGACAACGTTCCTCAGATTTTGTAAATCAGTGACTCTTCAGAACAGGAGAACAACACAAGCAGGGAAAAATAAAAGAAGAGAAGGTGAATTGGCTATGAAAATAGGAACCAGCCTCCCAGCTGGAATAAATGCAGTGGCTTTACATTTCTGGGCAGTGGTGAACTGGTCCCCTCAAAGTGCCCTTCCCCAGCACCAGCTGGGAATGCACACTGAATTTGAACTGGTTTGTGCTGGAAGCTGACAGCAGCTTTCCAAACAGCCAAAGGCCAAAAATCCAAACCATTTTAAACTTTTATCTGGGGAGAGTTATAATCAGCACAAACAAAAAAAAAGTCTCAAAAACAACACTGAGCTCTGCTGTACCATCTGGATTTTGACCGTGAAAGCTTATTAAGGATTCAGAAGGATAGGAAATTAAAAACAAAAACAACTATCAGCGTCCTTAATTACAACCATGACTATTTTTGTAAAAATTATGCATGTTTTTACAAAGGCAGAATTGCAGAAGATTACCATTTTGTTTGTTATTAGTGAGACTCAGCAGAAAAGCAGTGTTTTAAAGATTTAAATTATATAATCTATCCTAAATATTACATTCCATCCATACCCTCATAATCCGAGCTCCACTAGAATAACCCACCTGAATGTTAAGTCAAGAGTGACACAGTGACTCAGAGTGACTTTGTTTGAAGTACATCAAACAAAACAAAGGATGGGGAACTGAAGCTCTCTTAAGCACACAGCGTCAAGACAAAAATAAACAAATTCAAGAACTGCAGTTGACCTTTCCTGCACCACCATGTCTGGCAGCAGAAGCAGCACGCTGCTCTCAGGAGAGGATGCCCAGCAGCGTGGAGGAAGCCAGCCAGCCCTGGTGTCGGTGCCATGCTTGTGCCAGGATGGACCAGGATCAGTCCCCTGCCACAGTGAGTGTCTGACCCCTCCTGCTCTGGAGTCTGTCGAGGATTTCAGTCCGTGGCCACCTGAGATGCTGCCATAGGATGGTTTTCTTTCCTCTCTCCTTAGTAAACCTTCCTCTGGCTGATACAGTTATAAAATGCCGTTGATGGAAGAAGCGAACCATTTGTAGGTCAGTGAGTTTGAAAGCACCTGAGGCAAAGGCAGCACGTTCAGTTTGCCCCTGCACAGCCACAGCTTGTGCACAAATCCCTCAACACCACCTGTGCAGCCCTGCTGCAGTCACCTTTCGGTCATGCTGCCTTCCTCTGAAGGCACTCATTCTGTACTGCAGCCTGGCTCAGAACCTCCCACCTTTATTTCTCGAGTGTCATGGAACAGCAGCTTTCAGCCAGTGACAAACCACTCCTCAGGGCTCAGTTCCACTGCAGTTATTGACCATGGCTTCAGAAAACTGAAGGAATCTGCCAGCCCACTAACTCCATTCTCTATTGCCAGATCCTTGGGATTTCAGCCCTCACAGTTACTTTATTTTTAAAACAGTTCAATCCACAATCATCCAGCATTCATGAGATATAAAACTCTTCCAATCAATTATATAATGCTACTATTAAAAAAAAGTAAATTGTCTTTTTCTTGTAGATTGAAAGGAGCAACTTCTTAGGGAAATTGCCTTCCCAGCTGCAGGCTCAGGCTGGTAATGCAATAGATGGAATTTGTTGCTGTACCTTGGGGATTGAGATAAGTGGTTCTTTTCAGCAAGGCCAGAAATTTTACCTTTTTAGTTCATTTCAGCTGCTCTTCTTGAATCTTCTGAACACTTCTGCTCTTCTAGGTTTGCTATGAATTGGCATAATTTCAGCAAAAGTATCTAGGAAAAAAAATATCTGCCAGCCTGATATATTTTCAGCTCTGGAAAGTAATGTTGTGGGAGATGCTTGCTCCAATGAAACTTCATGTTTGCTTCTGAAAAATCAAGATATTTCAGCTTTAACCTAGTTAAGTGGCTGAATCTGCTAATGCTCAAAAGGGAGGCATTTTAAAGCCAAGCTATGAACAGAGTGAGTCCCTTCCCCAGGTGCAGCTCAGCCAGTTTTTACCAGAGGGATGATCTGCTCTGCCCCTTTGAGTCACAACAGACAGAGAATTCAGACTGTGCTACGTGAAGATCTGAGCAGGATCATTTCCATCCTGAAGGCTTTGTAGGCTGCTTGTCCTGTTCCTTTCTCAGGTTCCAGCATCCTCCACAGCCAAACTGGAGTTTCCCAAGGATGATTCCCCATCTTCCTTCTTCTGTCAGCCTCGTGGCAGCTTCAGCTTCCTCAGCACCATCAGCAGAGCACTTCTGGATTAAGGCTTGCTTTGCTTTACTGCCAGCAGCTTTGTGACACAGTGGCAAGAAGTAAGGGGAGGCTGAGAACTAAGTCAGTCCGATTTTCCTGTAGATTTCCACTACTTTGCCATATAAAATTTAAAAAAACCCCAGACCCACAATAAATACACAAAAACCAACCTCTGCCAAGCCACCCCACCCTCCTGCTGGGCACCTGGCACAGGCAGGTGAGGAGGCTGAGCCATCCCATCTCCAGCACAGACACAGCATGAGAGTCACCCCCTGCCCCAGCCACAGTCCAAGGGTGTTTCTAGCCTGCAGGTGAACTTGTTCTTCCAAAGGAGCCTTTCCTTCTGAATACATGATTGCATTTAAAAGTCCCCAGTGATCCCAATATTCCCTACACAGCTGTGGAACACAAGGCTAAAACAGCAATTGATCACTATCAAGTAACTGTCACTATTCACACTGGAGCACTGATTTCCCATTATTCTTCACCTCCTTGCTTGGAAGAGGAAAATCAGCATAATCAGAAATCAAAGAATCCAGCCTATCTGCAGCAAGAACCCTGATCTCTCCTCCCTGTGCTGTGGCACCACTATAGAACAGTTTCCAAAAAAACCTCCTGCTTTTGGGAACCAGCAGCATTCTAAAGGGCAAGTACCCAGAGAGCAGTGATAAGGCCAAATCGATGTGTCACAAAGAGGGAAGCAAAAATAGAACCCTGCAACCCAAGAGTCATGCATTTATCTGTAACAAATTAAAAAGAAAAATGGCTTCAAGGTCCAAAATCACCAATTTCTTTTTAAGTCATCTCCTTATTAGCATTTCAGACTGCTCTGCCTGCTTCACTTTATAATGTTCCCTGTGACTGTTTCTTTGTTAGGAAATTACCATTCTTCTCCAAGAGCAATGCTGTTCCCAACTTCTTCCTCTTCCTCCCGTTACTCCAACTCTCATTCCAGTTCTGCATCTCTCTACAGACCTTTTTAGAAAGTCAGGGAAAGATGATCTGGACATCAAGGCTGCAGACCACACTGAAAAGCTTCTTGGTGAAAAGGTAACTCCTCATTTCTTAGAAGATAACTTCAAATAAGTTAGAGTATTTTAAAGAGTAAAATATACACTTAACAGCAGATGCTGAATAAAGCAAATTGAACTTCACAAAAGAGGAAGCAGACAAATCACCTGTACCATCACTTCTAAAAGTTTTGCACATTTTCAAACCACTCTTTTTGTGAACTCTATCAAGCATCAGTACTGCAGTGAGAAACCAAGACTTTGTCAGTGTTGAGCCAGACAAAAGAAGGAAGTACTCTGAGCCCCGATGCTTAAACTTCACGAGGATCTGCCTGACCAGAAAGACAAGTCAGTTATCAATGTGTTTAAACAGAGGCCTTTGCAAGGGGAAACACGACAGCCTGCCCAGCAAAGCACATCTGAGCCACTGGTACAAGCATTCAGAAGGTTTTCTGCAAAGGGAGCTCTTGCTCCACCAGGGAAGAGCCAGCAGCACAGAAACAATCCTAAGTCCTAGCACGAGCCACTCTGCTGCTTCCAAAGCAGGGCAATAAACCAAAGCCAACAGGAATGCATCATTTCCACAAGCCTGACCATCAGGAACTCCCTGGGGCTGCCCTCAGGGATAACTCACCCCCAAAGGGGTTCCAGCCTGCAGGGGTGCAGTGAGAGCGGGCAGTGCCCCCGGGCTGCAGCAGCCGCTGGCACAGCCCCCAGAGCCCTGGGGGCACAGCCCTGCTGCACCTCTGTGCCTGGCTCAGGTACCCAGCCCGGGGCTGGGCAGGGCTCCCTGGCACAGACACACACTGCAAACCCAGCAGCCCCAGCTGGCACTGCAAACCCTTCACAGCCTCACCAGCAGGCACACCAAGGCCTTTTGACAACAGCACTGAGCTCCGATGACACAATATTTCCTTTGAATATCACATTTTACTGAAGTTTATTCAAACTTTTGTAAATTAATCATTGATATTAGAACACATGACACTTGATCATTCATTAGGAGAGAGATGAGCAATCCTGAAGGTGTTTTATTATTCACACTGACAGATAGATAAAGAAATAATTTAAATAAAAGGGCCTCGGAGGAACACATACACCTTTATTTTACCAAGTGATACAAAAATGATCAGAGAAAGATCATATAACAAAGGCAAGCTCCCACCTGAAAAGGCAGCAAAGTAATAATTACAGAGAAAAGTATTTAGATAAAAGGATATGACACTGTTTCACAAAATGATGTCAGCCTGAACATGAAAGGGCAAAGAAGTGATGGGCACCATAAAGTTTACAGTGAGAAGAGTCAGAAAAATAAGAGCAAACAATAAATAAACCAAACTCACAGCCACACTAACTGCTGGGGGACAGGGAAAGTGACAGAGGAGGATTACTGTGACAGTCCAGGCAGGGCACCAGTAAGCACAGAGGGCTGGCCCCAGGCCAGCAGCTGCAGGTGATCTGGTACCAGGCAGGTGAGAGGCACCAGGGCTCCTGTGTGCCACTGCTCCAGCAGGCACAGAGCTCTGCTTGCTGCCTCACCCTCCTGACACACACAGAAGCACAGGGATAGGAGAGAGCCGCTTCAAGCTCAAGAACTCAACAGCAAAAGGACAGAGACAAGAGCAGCTGTGTCCAACAGACTGAAATGTCTGAGGCTTTCAACAGCAACACTGTGTGTCTCCATTTCTGCCCTGGCCCCTCCTCACTTACGGCTCTGCTTCCAGAGAAAGCAACGAACTAAGATCTCAAAGATTTAAAGAACAAAACATAGTCAAACACACGAGCAAAACAAACCCCACAAAATCAGAAAGCTGAAATACTTGCTAAGAATATCTTGATTTAAACACAGTTTCTTAATGTGCTTATGTTTGGGAACCAGTAGAAAGAAAAGCAAGGCTGAGTAACAGGAGTTCAGAGTGCCAGGAATCCAACATCAACTGTGCAATTCCTCACGGCAGAGACAGAACAGGACTGGCAGGAACAGCCTTCCACTGTTCACCACACTCTCTTCAGACAATCAGATTCTGCCTCATGTGTCTGCAAAATCCCCTCTTCATTTTCTGCAGGGATCCCAGGGCTGTGCAGAGGCTGCAGTTCTGCTACCAGGCCATTACTGATGGGAGGAAAAAAGAATTCTAAGCATGACATAAGACCTGAGTCAGCAGAAGGAGCAGAGCAGGTCTTGAGCTGCCCTTCCTATGACACCCATGTCTGTGCACCCTAAGCCAAGCCCCCTGCTCTGGGAATTGCAGCACAGAGTGCTTGTGGCTGCTGGCTGAGCCTTCTTCCTCCTCCGAGTATGGGGGGTTTTGAATTCATATTAATTTTATTCATCCATATCGTGACTCTACATCTTGCTGCAGGCTCTGTGCATAATACTGAATTTGTACAATCAACAATTACAATATTGAACTTCAACGGCTACATTCACTAACAAGACCAAAAAAAATTAAGAAAGTCTTTTAAAGTCTTATTTAAATAACACCATAGTGCTGGTATATGCAGTAAATTTCCAGGCATTTCAATAAAGCCAGCAATATTTCATTAAATATATCACTGTCACACATTTAACATTCAATAAAGAAAGCGCAGCTTAAAAATATTTGAGTGTGCTCTCAGAAAGAACTGAAGACAGAAATGGGTACCTGTTCAGGCACCTTTCATACCTGAGGAGTCTGGAAATTGGAGGGGGCCAGAGAAGATACACACACACATCCCAACAAGGCTAATCTGCTTTTGGCAGCAGGGGACACAGGCAGAGCTCACTGACACCTGGGCATTCGTGTGTTTCTGAGATCTCTGGGACAGACACTCCACACGCCTGGGAATGCAGTGTCCTCAACCCACAGGCTCCTCCTGCTCAGGGGGATCAGGAAACAAAGCCTTAATTCCTGCCCTGGAAAGCTTTCTGAAACAGCTCCTGCAGCCCCACATCTGTCAGCAGCCATGGAGAGATCCCAGCACCTCCCAAACACAAAGGCTGCACTCAGTAATGGAGAGGAGTTAGAGCTTTCCTGACATGTTCCTACAGCCCCTGCATCACTGGCTCTCCATCCTCCCCAGAAGTTTTCCTGTGCTGCAAGGTAAGCTGACACACACCCCAGCCTTTTCATCTTCTTGTCAACTAAGGGGGGAGCTGAGGTCCCTCAGAAATTGAATCTGCCTGAAAAAAAGGGCACCCAAACGCCAGAATAATTAATCAGGCAGTTTTTCAGTCTTATTCTGGCATGTTCCTCTATCTTTAAAAACTCTCTTCTTGCTCTGGAAATAAACCACTGTGCTCCTCTCTCAAAGGTCTCAGAAGTGTAACAGAGGAGAGTCAAGAGGATTGAATTATCATTTTACAGTCCCCTAATGTTTTGTTTCACTATCCCAGCAAACTCCAAAGGGCATGAACCCCCAAACTCATCCACTACTCATTTAACTCGATCTAGGGAAAGGTCTTTGCTCATGCAAATCTGCAAAAACTCCAGAAATTACTGTACCTTTTCAAACCACTTTCATTCTCTCAGAGCCATTTCAAAGTGCTCTCTAGATGAGCTGGTACTGATGGATTTGCTGCAGCATTCAACACTCCATGCACACCAAAAAAAGAGAGTCTGCCTGAAGAAAGCTTCAGTGTTTTTCTCAGCACTTCTCTGGGAGTTTGTTCTGTCAGTTTTGAGCCAGTTTCACATCTCCTCACAGATCCTAAAGGTGACATGAAAACCCACCTCAGCAGAATACCTTGGTTTCTTGAAGGCTGACCAGAAACTGGAATGTTTAGCTGGGTGGCACAGTCAGAATCCCCCCAGGAGGATGCCGTTGCATGGAGCTGCCTGCTCTGGTGATTTAATTGCAGGACCACTCCTGGAGAGTGTGGAGGATGTTTGATATTCAGCAGCAATAGGGACTGCAGGGGAGCTGCACAAGAACCACTGGGAGCTCAGGTTATTTTCCCCTACCCTGCAATTAGCTTGGATACTTAAAATCCCTGCTCCTTGGACATGAATAGCTTTGCATTCTAGTCCCACTGAGCAGCTTTCAACAGGAGATTTCAGAAGCAGTGGTGGAAAACACACAGTGGAAAGCCCAGAAACAATTACAGTACGTTTAAAACAAATTACAGATACGCGTTCTGCCAAGCAGATCTTCACACTTACAGAAGCCCCTGACTCAGCCAGCCCTAAAAGGTTGGTTCTCCACACATTCCAACCGTTATCCTCACCAAGGTCTCGGAGTATTTGCATGTGTGAGTCCATGTGCACACCTGAAACAGTTCCATTCGGATTTGGTGTCACTGTTTGTGTGCAGTTGAGTGCAAACCCTGCTGCAAGCAAACATATTAAGTTGTGTATACCAAGTCTGCACCAAATTGATTCTACAATTGTGTAATTGACTGACGCTTCACATCACTGCTTGTACATAACAGATGAAAAGCTGAAGTTCTCTAATTGAATGTTTCCAGAATAAAGAGCAGTGTCTGCCAGGTGGAGCAGGACAGATGGTGGGATTTGTGTCACAGAGCAGCCCAGCAGAAAGGCATTACCCCATTTCAGCTCACTCAGAACCTGCCCTGCCACTGCATTTTGTTCAGCAGGGTTCATTTACAGAACTACTGCTGCACTTTCATATATTCTACTCCAAGTCTGTGTGAATAACTGATTTTTCAGCTGCCAAGCTAAACTAATCAAAACCTAAAAACAATTCTCTCAGGTCAATCCAAAGTGAAATACACTCCAGCACCCCAGCACTGCAAAAGCAAAGGAAAACTCCTAATAACGACACAGGAAAGGATAATGTTACCACTTAAAAATTGAAAAGAAAAAACTTAAAGCCTCCAACCTGTTTTCTCAAGTTCCATCTTACTTTTTAAATATTCCTTTCTCAGAAAAGCTATTCTGCATCTCCATTTTAACCCACAGCCTTTCTACTACACTGGCATGTGTAAGAGCTACCGGAATTTTTAATTTTTTTTTAAATTTAGTACATTCATAATAAAGGTAGTTCCTTTAAAGCTTGACATTGCTTCCCTGTAAAAGGCTGTTCCTGAACATACCAGCTACCTCTCATTCTCCTAGCTGGATAAAAAGCAAATGATTGGATAAATGGAATAAACAGTTGAGCAAATATTTCTATGCCTAGTTATCATAATCCACAAATCACTACCAACTGTTGTTTTATTACATAACAAAAAGAAGGATTAAACCTGTATTTGGAAGACAACAAATATATAATTAAGACCGAACAGAAAAGTACTGATTACTTAATCTAATTTGCATTACTATCTCTTGTTTTACAAATTAAGATAAGCTTCTTTACATATCCATGCACACAGTCTGCAAGTACTTCAGACCCCTTTCCCTGAAAAACGGTTTGACTTGATGGAACAAATCACAGAATGTACAGACATTTACTGCCTGGCACTTTAGGAAATATCCAGGAATAAATCAACCAAGACAAACCACTGAAAGTGAAGGAAATCAAAAGCATTAAAATGACATATTAAAAGTGTTCTGCCAAATTACATATGGTTCACAGAGGTGCCACATATAAAATTTAAGACTTGAGCGCTTTAAATTGTACAAATAGCAAGGAGCATTAGTGATCCCACAGTCACTGAAAGCGAGGAACTCCACACATGGGAAGGAATTTCAGTACCCCACAACTCCACCTGCAGAAGGAGGCCAGAGCAGATTCACTGGCAACACCTCGGGAGGAAACACTCATAATAAGTGAAGAGTCTCATCATAACCCACAGAAACAGGAGGAACTTTGCAGTGGGAAGGTGCATTAGATGAAGGGCACACAGAAGCACTAACAGTGTGTGCTGATGAGTTACAGAGGGGTGCTCAGGGATGGCTCTGTGCTGTCCCTCCCCAGCAGGACAGGCTCACTTGTGGCTCCTCACTCCTGTGATGAGTTACAGAGGGGTGCTCCAGGGAGGGCTCTGTGCTGTCCCTCCCCAGCAGGACAGGCTCACTTGTGGCTCCTTGCTCCTGTGATGAGTTACAGAGGGGTGCTCCAGGGAGGGCTCTGTGCTGTCCCTCCCCAGCAGGACAGGCTCACTTGTGGCTCCTCACTCCTGTGATGAGTTACAGAGGGGTGCTCCAGGGAGGGCTCTGTGCTGTCCCTCCCCAGCAGGACAGGCTCACTTGTGGCTCCTCATTCCTGTATGAGGTTACAGAGGGGTGCTCCAGGGAGGGCTCTGTGCTGTCCCTCCCCAGCAGGACAGGCTCACTTGTGGCTCCCCATTCCTGTGATGAGTTACAGAGGGGTGCTCCAGGGATGGCTCTGTGCTGTCCCTCCCCAGCAGGACAGGCTCACTTATGGCTCCTCACTCCTGTATGAGGTTACAGAGGGGTGCTCCAGGGAGGGCTCTGTGCTGTCCCTCCCCAGCAGGACAGGCTCACTTGTGGCTCCTCACTCCTGTGGTGCGGGCTGCAGTCACTGGGTCACACCTGCAGTACTGCCGTGCTTTTATCAGCATTCTCCTGCCTGCTGCTCCCCTGGACACCTGCTCACACCGGCGGCCCTCGTTTGGGCACAGCACCCTTAGGGTTTGTGCCCTCCAGCTGCTTCCAGCCTGTACCGAGGTCACAGGCTGGCATTTCCCGAGTGTCAGGAGCCATTGGCTTCCCCTCCCTGTGCCATCCCTGCTTAAGTAGTGCTCCCTTCAGACACCAGGCTCAAGGCAACAAATTACTCCTGTGTGAGCAGGCTGGAGCTGGGAAGTGCTCCCAAGACAGAAAACAAGGCAAGGCAGTTCAATAGAAATAATGCAGGATAGAAAGGGGTGACACATTAAACCAGCAACCCACAGGAAATACTAAAGTAATCGAGAAGAAATACCTTTTTCCCCTGCTTGGGTCAAAAAATCAAACAAAAGATGACATCAGCCTCATTTATAAACCAAGGTAGCTCAGGCTTTTTTTGTAATAGCAAATAAGATAGCATCAGTTATTAATAATGTCTCAATTCAGATAGATGGAATTCTCCTCCACTACAACACAACCAAAGGGGGAAAAAAAAACACCCAAAGAACCTCAAACCACTCACTTTGTTTAAACACAGGATCCACAGGTCTTGTGTAACACACTATCCTTTCAAAGCTGCAGCACACAGGAAGGTGAGCAGGAGCTGCTCTTTAAGTGAAGGGGACTGAGAGAGAACTCTGTATTTAATTACAAGGCCCACCTGGGGATGGTTTGGCTGACTGCATGACTTAGCAAAACCCCACAGCTGCCCCTAGTTAAATTTGTTTGTGAGAGCCTTCTACAGCTTTGATGCTCTTCAGTACTCAGAATGGCACCAGCTGCCTCCAGCAGTGCTTTTCCTGACATCCCTGCCTGCACAGAGGTACTCAAAGGGAAATTTCCTGTGAGAAAATTCACTGGGGGCACTCACCTCCTCATGGCACCTCCAACAGCCCTGAGCAGCCACAAAGTCCAGGGGTCCCTTGACCAAGTTCTTCTGGAAGTATTTCAAGAGTCTTATCAGGGAAGAGTTAAGAGTTGCAGGGGGTTTATTGCTTTTTATATTTTGATTGAAGGAAAAATTGCAGAAAGGTTGTTCTCTGAAAATTTCTGCAGCTGTAATTAGGGAGTGTTTCAAATGTGTTGCCAATTAGCTTAATTGGTGTGCAGGCTGATTGAGACCTGAGCAGGAAAGGTTCCTTATTACTTAAGGGGAGGAAAGAAAGAAGCAAAGACCAAAAATTCTCATAAACTTGCTAAGAGGAAGAGGACCAGAGGAAGTATTTGACTTCATGAGCAGTAGCTCACGATGAAGTTACAACTGTCCAAGTATTTGAAAAGAATAAACTCTTTGAAGATTGGTTTCAGCTGTAGCTCACTGAGTCCCAGACTAAGTGCTAGACTAATCACGATTTTCAGCTGTCTCTATGATTTCATTAGAGTCTGAAAATAGAGTGTGGAACATTTGGTGTTAGCTGAAGCTCTGCTATGAGCTGTAAAGGTGTTCAGCTCCATCAGGACAGATGTAGGAGCTGCAGTACCAGGCACTGTTTGCCTTCCAGTACCAGCAGTCCAGACCCCCGATATTGGGCCACAGGCATTCTAATACTGCCCCATGCCTGTTAATGCTGCAGTTAAAGGCTCTGGGGAGGTAGTGGAGAGCATTTATGTTGCCTTTAAAACTAATTCCATAGGTTCACCAACGAGGCAAACATCAGACCACTCATCTCTGCAGCGTGGATGTGCTGAGCGCCTGTTCCTGAGCTGTGCACAGACACAAACCCACACAGCCACTCCTGTCCCACCCCTGCTGACCCACAGAAGTCAATCACTACCCACACCACCCCAGAATTCTGCACAGAAAAAGAAATCCAAGCCTTTGGCCGTAATTGTCTTACCTACATGAACAGCAAATCTGCTTTTTGTTAGAATGGTGTTGAAAGTAAAGCAAAGCACAATTCCTTTAATTTGCAGCTTTTGAGGCTCCGTGTCCTGCCTGGGACTTCAGTAACAAGAGATTTCAGTGCTGTGCAGCTTGGCTGTGGTTAAATTATTCCAAGAAAGCCAAGAGTAATCCACTAAACTAGGTTCAGTTGGCATAAGGGAAGCTCAAAATCAGACAAGCAGAACGTTAGAGCTGACAGGGCTCCATGGTTGTACGCAGAGTCCATTTCTCCGCATCTTAAACTACTTTTTAATTTGTTCTGATTTAAGTGCACCTCCAAACAGAAGAATTCTTCTAGGATTGCCCGTGTTTGATTTTAGCATCTCAAGAGAATCTAAGAAATTTAATCTCAAACCAAATCTGCTTTTTTTTAATCTCAAACCTTGAACTATGGGCAAGCACAGTCAAGATCCAGGAACAAACAACCCCCCTCTCTGCTTCAGCCCTAACTAGGATGGTCTCTTGGCATTAGTATTTTGCATTCATATGAAGCCAGTGCACTAAGAGAAGACCAAGAACCAAATCAAACTACAAACCATAAGGACTTTGTCTCATGGATAGTGTCTGTTGACAAAAATACGGCTCAGTTCACATCATTGCCTCAAGTACCAAAGATTTTCAGTCTTTATAGCGCAGCTCAAGCAGCTCATCACGGTTCCATGCTGAGGTCAGGTTTAAGTAAAGCTGTTATCCTGTGTTCATCAGCCTTTGTGAGGGCTAAGCCAGTCCAGAGGTCACAGACACCCCACACAAACACCGGACACAGGTGTGAAATGATCCTGTCAGAGGCAGAGCAGCACTTACTGGTGCAGAGCACACCCTTCTGTCAGCCAGTAACACTGAAATGAGAAGAGCTAAAGGAGGCAAATGTATTACAATTTGTCAAAAGAATAATAAATGTCCTCCTTATATTATTTTAATACTTTTCTCAAAATTTTGCATCACTCAATTCAGGAAATTTCAGAAAGCCAGAAATTTCAGGAGGCTGCTGGAATTTTGACTTTTCTAGCAGAGCTCCTTTCCTGATCAAGGTGTGAGCATTAACTGGTAACTACTCCCATTCATATGAATAATGTCCATTTTATATTTTCAGCTGCAGTGCAACACCCAGTTTGAACTGCTGCCTGTGAAAAGAGTAGATTCAGCACATCTCATTTATGTGCTTATCTAAACTGGAGGCAGCCACACAATATAATTTAGTGTATACAGCACTTTGCTAATAGAGAAACTGTGCACTGAGTAGCTTTTACTCAGAAGGTTTCTTTAGCTTGGAATCCAAGCATTTAATATAGCAGAAGAATTTCATTTTCTGGGGCACGGTTTCTCACTGACACAGGTGCTCGTATAGCAGAATTTACAGAGTCCATTATCTTCTCAAATAGGAAGCACAAGAAGTGATCATGCAAGAAAAGACGTTATAAAAGACTTCACTTAATCTGAGATTTGTGGGACTAGGGCTCCAGTTTAAACATCAAAAGCTAAGTCTGAACTCCTGCTGGAGGAGGATCTGCAGACGACGGTGGGTAACTCCAGGAGCTGCCCTGCCCACTTGGCCAAACCCTGAGTGGAATTCCTACACACTCATTACCCAGCACCATTTATCTTGCTTAGTGTCTCTGAGTAGGGGGAGGACACAGACATTGCCAGACCATGGAGAGAGGAAAGAACAAAGACCACACTTCTCATCTGGGGCTGGCAGCATGGCAGGGGAGTGAGCAAACCCTGGCAAACCCTGGCAATGAGCAAACCCTGGCAATGCCCAGCTGTGCTGTGCTGTGCTGTGCTGTGCTGTGCTGTGCTGTGCTGTGCTGTGCTGGGAGGTGAGCACACATTTCCCTGAGGCTGGAAGGGCAGGCTTGAACTGCAGTCAGATTGTGACCACTGTACTGGGAGAGGGAAGTCCCAGAGCCCCTGCTCTGGAAGGAGATGCTGCTTGAGAAGGAAGGGACCAGTCTCTTCTGATTTTCTCACAGTTCAGTGGCATTCTTCTCTCCTTGGGGCACTGGGAACCTTTCCACTCTGAGCATGGGGATGAAGTGTGCTGACACAAGCCCTCGCTTAATCCCAGGAGCACACATGTCACGGGCAATCAACATCCTGCCCTCCGTGACAAGCTCAGCCATGGGTTCCACCTTTGGAACAGGAGCATGAGTCAGGGCTCCCTGTGATCCATTGCTCAGGAGGCCTTCAATCATCAGTGGGGATGTGCCTGTTCCTGAACAGTTCAAAGCTGTCACTTCCCATCTGTTGTTTTATGATAGGATGGCTCATCAAAATACAAACAATACAAACTGAGACAGGCTCAGTGTAAAGGAGTTACAGCCTAAAGGAGTTCCAACTTCATGATGTTGGGACTCAATAAATGACAGCAAGGTATGAGATGGCTGAATTTCATTGGATTAAAAGGTGGGATTCAGTACAAACTGACTCAAGAAGCAACAAGATAAGGAGAAAGCTTTAACTGAGGTTTCTTCTGTTAACAAAGGAATACTAAGGCCAGGTTGGATGGGGCTCCGAGCAACCTGGGATAGTGGCAGGGGGGGTGGAACTGGATGATCTTCAAGTTCCCTTCCATCCCAAAAAACTCACTGTGACACCACAATGCAATGGAGACCTCAGGGTAAGCCATGTCCGTGTCAGCTGCCCACATGTGCGCACAGGGGTGCCACACAGAACATTTACAGGCACAGGTAGCCCCAGGCCCAAGAGAAATTCCCGGTTCTAGACAGAACACTTCAATCCAGACTCTAACCCAGCTGTTAAAGCTCAGCTTGGAAGCATCCGTGCGGCAGAGTCAGTGCTGAGGACGATCAGCAGCCACGGGCCTTAACGAGCCCCTAAGTAAAGAAGCTCCTGGATGCTGGCTGGAGACACTGTCCCTGGCTGCTTGAAACAGGACAAATTACTCTGCTGGCTCTGCGCAGTGCTGAGGAAGTTTGAGTCCCTGTCACAGATTCTGCTGTTGCTAGCACTCTGCTGAGGAAACCAGGGCTAATTAACACAGAAAGCAAGAGCTGGATCATATTTAAAGATGTACAGGTAGATAAATATACTTTCTACCTGCCGGATAGAGTCAGGAGATGAAAAGGATAAAACCCAGCAGCAGCCAGCATGCAGTGGCACTCTGTCAAAGGTGCTCTGAGTTCATTATCACCTCCAAAGGACAGTTCTCCCCGCGCTCCAGCCATGAACATAGCACAGGGAGATTTCAAAGCAGGTTACATAAAACCTGTTCTTGGCAAAGATCCACGGTTTTATGTTCTGAACCATCTTCTATGTTATGTTTGGTTTCATTGTTCCATTCTGATTCTAACAATACCATGGATAATAAATGAATATGTTTCACAATTTGGTAAGATAGCCAAAATGCCACTACCTACCTAATGAGCCTCATAATTGAGTTGTAATGAATTTTATGTAGTGCTGTGTAACTTGAATGATGCAAGAGACACTGGGAAGATATTTAAGAGGGAAGAATTCTAGTACAATTTTCAAAAGAAAGGATAAAAATAATCACTAGGTTACTCACTCAGTTGTTACTCCTGCCAGGATTCAATTTAAGCCCATGAGATTGCTCATGTGAGTAAATCTGTCACAGGAGTAAGGCTGCAGAAATAAGCCCAGGGACACAGCATCATAAGCATACAAGCATCCAGCATGCAAGCATCATAAAGTCACCCCAGGACATTCCTAAGGTGATGATGTTGAGAAAGCTTTTCTTTGTGCAGTATCTGGCTAAAACTGTGCAATGCATTCCTGTGAAGAGATGGTTTGACTGACATGAAAGTCTGGGAGTTCTGAAGAAGTTAATATCCACCTTTAAAAATATTTTCTACTGATCACGATTCAAGCATAAAAGCCAAAAAGTAAAGTCTCTAGTCTTTTGCTTGTTTTGTCTCTGTATTTGATGAATATTACCTCATTTTGATGTCAACTGAAAAAGCAATTAAAAATGAAATTAGGTCAATAAAATGAAAGAAATACTTTCAGATCTCCTAACTTGCTGACAAACTTTTTGTGGAATAGATGACAACTAACAAATAACATGCTTTCACACAAAACAGTCCTTGAGGCAAAACAAGGAAATTCAAACACCTGGCAGCACTTGGGTGAGTTTCCAGAATATTCTGAAATACATAGAAGATTACATACAAATGGAAGAAACAAAAACACTCCTGTTTTTCATGATGGTTTTGCCCAAGAAGTACATAAAGCCACTTTCCAAAAGAAATGGTCTGAAGCCAAGATTTTCAGCTTCTAAACCCCCACGGCTACAGACACATCTGCAGGAAAACAGGTTGTATCTGAAACCTTTCAAAACCATTTGAAAGCCTGGCACTTTCTGTGTACTGTTTCTTGCATGAAAAGGTTGGTACAAGACCCGAACAGAACCCATTTCACTTCACAGGCATTTGCATCAATATCTTATCTGGGTTTACACCGCCATGGGAATTTCGTATTATCAAATGATTTCAAAGAAAAATTCGGTGTAACTTCATTTTATCCAACCATATGTGGTTTTGACACGTGCAATCAAAACAATACAGTCTGATCCAAATCTCCAGCCAGCCAATTACCCAGGGCTCCAAAGGCCCTCACCATCTTCAGATCAGCTTATCTGTCCAGACTTTGGGCCATGACAGCAGCCCAGGCACCACCTGGCTGCCACAGGAGTACTCTGGACATTCTCTGCTTTCCAGAGTGTTCCATGGTGCCCAGCTGTGGCATCCATCAGAGTCCCAAAGCTCTGCTGGCCCAGGAACCAGAGAGGCAAACCCAGCTCTGAGCTCTGCTGGGATTCCATCTGAAATAAAGGCTTTGTGTGGCTTTGTCTAAGGAATGACTGGGCCTTACTACCAGGAGCCTCATTTTATAAAAGCAGAATATTCCAATATTGGGATCAGATAGATACTCAAGTGACTTACACACACCCCGAGTTTCCCAGCACACCTGCCCCATGAAACCCCACATCCTCCCAGTGCCACCATCTATTCTGTTATCAGGAAGTTCCATTCCTGCACTTTATGAATAGAACACCATTGCCTTTACTCAGCTCTCCTCTTTTTTTATGAGCCCAATGCTTGTACAACCTGGCAGCTTTTTAGCTCAATCATATAAATGTCTTAATACCCTGCATTGATCTGGAATCAACACAGTTGCCAACACATGGATAAAAAGCATCTGGAGAATTTGTTGGTTGTTATTTCAAGCTGTTTATTATTCCTGGAGGACTCATATGAACACTCAGAACTATCATGCCTGCATTAATACTGCTCCCCTGCACCTCTGGGTACAGTAACACTGTACATTAAAGATGCTTTAGAAAATTGTTTGCGAGTTGATATTGCACTGGGATTACTCCGTACAGGCTGCAGCTCTCACTAAATAAATACTGGAGAAGGGCTGCCTGTGAAGGCAGGCGGTTTGAACTCCTCAGCTGGCCTTTGGAAGGAACACAGGAACAAAAACAAAGCACTGATATTTACCAAGTTGATTTCAAATCTTGGATTTGGCAAACCTGTGAACAGAGACTCAGGGTACATTTGTAATGCCGTGCTTGCAGACTGGCACTGGAAAATAATCCTTCACAGGCGAGAGGGGAGCATTATCTGAGCTGCTCTTGTTGCCCACATGGAAGCAGAGATCCCCATTTTATCACAAGGGTGCAGTTTGACAAAGAAGTGTGAGAAAAGCTACCATGCAGAAAGAAAGGAAAATGAGATGCAAACATCAGAGGACAGTGGGAGAGAGAGCATCTGTCTCGGGACAAACCATCAGCCACTACTACACAAGTAGGTTCAAGTCATGCAATCATGCACGAAGAAAAATCCTATTAAGTGAAACAGGTTCTGTTTCCATTAGGAAAAACAGGAGCAAAGGTGGGAGCAGGAATGAATCAAAAGGTCCAAATCCAGACGTACAAATCTGTAATAATTCCGTTATTACCACTGAGAATCATTCCATGCTGAAACAGGGCTGCAAGGCAAAGCTATTGAAGGAGATTTTCAAGACAAAGCAGCACCATCGTAAAACAGGCTGCATTGTGTGCAGCAGTACTGAGTACTACACAAACCTGAATAACCACAGCTCTACAGCTCTGCCCATGGGTATTTCTGTGGTGGGCGTAAATTGCCACGAGAGACCTGACCGAGCACAAACATCAGCTCCCCTTGGCCAAGCCAGTGTTTGTGACCCCTTTTAAGCCCCTGCCCAGTGTCTCAAAAGACTCATACTCGTTCAGGGGGGACATCAGGAGGAATTTCTTCAGTGAAAGGGTAGTCAGGGACTGGAGGGGGGCCCCAATCCCTGGGGAGCTCAGGAAAGCCCTGGACATGGCACTGGGAGCTGTGCTTTAGCCGATATGCAGGTGTGATTAACTGAAACTGCAACATTCAGAACTGATCTCACATTCCAATCCCAGAATATTTCATTCAAAGTTTTTTAACTGCCCAGATTAGAGTTTTTGACTATAACCCATTATGCTGTTGCTTATTTTCTATATCCATCCCATCTCCATATCACATTATATATGCATGAACCCACAAAGTAAGTAGAGAGTCTATCTACATATCTATCTAGACCATTATTAATCATATAAGAGCGAAAATGAAAATGATTTGCCAAATGTTATTAAAATGTCCAAGTCATTTTATCCCCTAGCACAGAATAAAAATGTGACTATGTGGCTGTTAATATACAGTAGAAGGGAAATTGCTGCTTCAAGTATAGAAAATATTGTAGCTCTGAGCCTTTAGAAATTCAGTTTGCCAATAAAAACATTAGAGAAGTGAATATTAAGGGTCACATCCAGGATTTCTTCCATATTTCACCTGACCAGGATTATTAACAAGAAAACTCAGTGCCTTAAGGAAGCAATGGAGCAAAGAACATAGAAATGATCTGGTAGAACAGTGTTACTCTGCAGAATTACACCACTTAACATCAAGCATTTGAAAGGCTGTGGCAGGAGCAGTTTCCTCTGAAAGCACCGGGTTTTCAATCCAGTTCTGAGATCAGGAGGCAAAGCAGGCACTGTGTTATAAACCAGGTACAGAGTGTGGTAATTCCTGGGGCTCAGAGCAGATCTCTGTCTAATGCAAGGGTCAAATCTTGCTTGACTTTCATGACCTGAGGCTGTTTCCAAGGAGAGTTTTCTGTGCCCATCCATCCCCCTGCCCTGGAGGCAAGCCAAGACCACCGAGTTTTCCACGGAGGTGCCTAGAGGAGTGATTCTGTGTTAGCTGTCACTTCCTGGCCACAGATTACAGTTTAAAAATCTTTAATGTGTCTGTTTCATAACAGCTTTGCCATTCCCCATTCACAGCTGGATGTTTTACACCCCTTATACAGATGACATTTGTATCTTTTACGTTTCAGTCTGCTATTGGAGAGAGTTCTCAGCAAGACACAATCAAATTAGCTTCAACTGTCTGCAGGACCTACTGGAGAGAAGCTGTAAAAGAAATCAGTAATTTCAGCCTCAGCACAGACGTGTACATAATCACTGTGCTCCAGAAACCCAGAGAACGGAGACACCAAAAAATGAATGAAAAAGAAGCCCGTAAATGAAAAGAACCTTCTATTCCCCCCCTCCAGAAGGGATGATATTTTTGCATTTATTTAGAACACTTAAAGAGCTGAAGTCACAACTGGGTTTGTAAAAAACTGAATGAAAAAATTCTGGAAAGCCAAGGTATGGCCTCCAGGAAGCATGAGGGAAAACAGGCTGCAAAATGCCACTGAAGTTTCATGTGTGCTCACACAACAGCAACAGCAAAAACCAAACACCTGAAATGTTCTTCCCAAACCCCCAGTGGATGATTTGCACAGGCTGAAATCAAACACTGAGCAACCTGTTAAAGGAGAGCACATCCCTGTTTGTCTTTGACAATCAGAAGCACCATCACTCTTCTGCACCCCTGCAATTTATCCTTTTTTTCCCAAAAGCTTCTCCCCTAACCTTCTGTACCTGCTGAAAGTGCAGAGGGCCGGTCCTGCTGTTCCCAGCTCCACACACGAATCTGGGCTGACAGGCTGCTAGCCAGAACTCCCACTCTTCTTCTAACTCCTCCTCAACATCTCCCTTTCCTTTTGCTAATACTGCTGGAACTTCTGCAGCTTTCACATTTCTAACTGTGCATGCTTCATTCCAACTATCACTTCCTAAAGTTTGAGCCAATGCCTTGTCTGTGTTTGCAAAGCACAGCCTGAATTAGCAGTATTTTATATATCTATATCTAGATATATAGCTAATAAAGTTAATATTTACCAGGCGAGCACGAGCTCAGAGACAACACTCAATTCTGGACAAGTTCTGCTGCTTTACCAGAATCCATGGGTTGGCTCAAGGGCCCCTGTGCCAGCAGATGAGCTCAGGACCTTTACACGAGCAGTGCTTTGGTGCAGATGAAATCCCAGCTGCTCCCAGCTCTGGGAGGACAGCTATCCCCCCCAGGATCCAAAAACAGCCTCGCAAGGCTGCGGTGGACTGACCACGACAGCTGCCAGACACCCACCCAGCCACTCTCTCACTGCCCCTCCTCAACAGGATGGGGGAAAAGATAAGATGAAAATCTCATGGATTCAGAAAAAGACAAGGAGGTCATTTACTTGTTAGCATCTCCAGCAAAACAGACTCTTGATAATTTAAATAGATTTGGACTATTAGAGAAAATTAGAACAACACCTTCCCTCCCTGCCTGTTTTCCAGGCACAATGTCATGGCCTTGTTCACACAACCAAGTCTCTGTGTTGCTACTTTTCCCCTTCATCACTCCTCACACCACACAGGTGGATATTGGAGCCCTCAGTCTTGGTGACCAAAGGAAACATTTTAATTCACAGTAAATATAATGAACTTCTGCCTCCCCTAGTTCTCCCAAAAGGTGAACATACTGCCACTAAGAGTGGAGGATAATTTCTAACTGTTCAAGGAAAAATAAAGAAAAAAAAGAGACAGCTTTTCAGTAGTGAGAGCAAAGAAAACAAATGGAAAAAATATTTTGTGGTGGGCTTCTCAATACAGCATTTCATACCTCTTCAATACAGCATTTTCCAGCTCAGCCTTATAAAGGAGAACAGAGATTTGTGGTGAGCTTTACTCCACAGAAGCATGGACTATGACAGCATGCATTGAAGGAGGCTGGGTAAATTGCCTCAGTGCTTCAGATGAAGTAAGAAAAAACATGGCAGGACTGGAACAGCTCTTCTGTCTCAGAGATCACTCCTCCAAACCTGCCTTGCTATGGAGAAAGATGTCTTCCAGACCAAGTTACTCAAAAGCAAAATCTGTTCATTGCAAAAATGGTGTACAGCTCATCTCCAGCCAGCCATCCATCAGCCCTGGTGCAGGAGCTCCTTTCTCAGCAGGGAACAATTGGAGCTGGAGTTAGAGGAAAACTCCAGTTTTATCATTTTTTCATCACCTTGGAAGAGATAGGCATCAAGAGAATTAATTTTTCCCATTCTGTCATAAAATCCTTTTGCATTGTGAGAAAGGCCAAAAATACTACTGGAATTAAGAAAATGAGCCTGAATGAAAACTTCAGTGAGTGTAACTGAGCAACTGCAAGCCACTGCACTTGGAGCTGCGTGTAAAATCCATTTATCCAGTGGGATTTGGGGATTCCATTGCCTGTTCTCCAGTGACAGACTGCCCTCCCACTGCAGCTCTGGGGAAGAAGGAGAGATCCATATTTATGCCAGGCTTATAAGAAATACGTGATCTGTGGGTCTCCGTTCTCCCCCAGCTCCCTTGGGGTCACACAGCTTTATTCTGATCTGCAGCAGAGATGGAAGAATGAGCCAAATGCAGCTAAAGCCCCAATTCAGGGAAGCAGCAGAAGGGAAGATATTAGGGTCAAGTCCCCAGCAGGACTCCAGAGATTTTGTTGACTTTACCAGCAGCAGAGCATTCTAAAAATACTGGGAAGCTTTATTAGTTGAGCCTGAGATGGAAATACATACATGCCTGTAATTTCAAGTTTGCAGCTATATTTCACCTGTTTTACGGTCTACACAGACCAGAAATAAAGTCAGCAACTAACCAATATAACCTGACTTCCCATTGTTATAACACGCCTTATTTAAGGATGCTGAAGGCATTATAATAAATATTATCATTCCAATAAACTTTGCAAAAATATAAATAACAAGGTTTAAACAAACTACATAGATTTTCCTTGCCCTGCTTGAATTTCTCCTTCCACTCAAATCACCAAAGGAAAAAACAACACACAAAACAATTACAGTTCTAATCTTTCGGCCTGCACTTACAGGATTAAGAGTTAATACTTCTCAACTGTAGTCTCAGTCTGTTCTTCTGGTGTCTCAGAAAGAAGTAATTGCAATAACTTCCACAGAAATTTTATGGATTTCTTTTTATTTGTCTTTAGACATAAACCTTAAAGACTCAAATATGTTCAAGGGTTCCTCCAAAACCACAGAAATGTGAAGTTTTTGTAATAAATGAGAGGTTTACAGCTAAATCCTCAAAACTTCTCAAAAGCACCAATATGGGAGTGATAACTCTCCTACAGCAGCCCTTCCACCAGAGTCCAGCCATCCCCAAAGCTCCCCAGCGGTGATGCACACAGGGTTCTGGCCTTGGAGAGGGGTCTTCAGGGCAGCCTTGGGTAGAAGGGGGAGAAATGCTGTGGTTTTGCCTCATATCCCCTTCTAACTGATCCAGAGTGACCAGAGGAAGGTCACAGGGGAATTCCTCCCCACTGACAAACACACACATGGATACAGAACACTTCCACCAAGACAAGCGAGCGTAGAAGGGTTTGGCACATCCCCTCCGTGACTCACAGGCAATCTTCATGGAGAAGTGTGCCATATATTTGTTTAGATTAATGTCAATAGGATACATGATCTCATCAAAGCTATTTTCCTTCAAATAGGAATTTCAAATTCTTTCTCTTTTTTGATACAACAAAAAGCTAAATCATAAAAAAAAGGAACCCAAATGTAAAATTTTCTTAAGGTAATTTTTAAAACAAAACAGATATCAATTTTTAAAGATCCCATAAAGGCTTGCCATATTGGGGAATAAGATCAGGGAAAGCACAGGTATCAGATATATGTGCTGGGAACACAGAAATTACTCTAATTAGAAAGTTTCTCCTCCTGCTGAAATCTAAAGAGATAAATTCTGTTTCCTGTTAAGGCAAAGTAAATCCAGAGTAATCCCCCAGAAACTGCTGCACAGTTCTATCAAGGTAACAAGTAGCTGAATTTAGTCAGGGTTCTTGAAAATCAGATTAAAATGGAGCCCTGCAAGCGCTACCTACACGCAGAGAGCATCCCATTTGTGTAACAGGTTCATCTGCTTTAATCAGCCGAGGACGATGAGGGGCTGAGATGAAGGCTGGGCACAGTTAATGAACCTTTACCAGGGTCTGGGTCATTAAACACCCCCGGAGTGCCCTGGTGCTCCCAGGGGCTGGGGCACACGCTGGGGCATTCACCTGGACACTGCTCTGCTCCTGCATTTGGGAAAATCAATAACATATGCAACATTTCTTTTTAAGGGTGCTTCCCTGTCATCCTCTCACATTACAGCCTGAGGCATGAACCCCAGAGAATGAGTCTTTCACCCACATGGAAGGGGCTGTGACTTTACAGCAAACCCCGGATATTCTGTCCTATCAGAGAAACAGGAAACATGCACTGGATGTTCCCGTGCCACCTGCAGCGAGAAAGTCCAGTAAAATTCACAGTTCAGAGAGGCAAACACCAAAAGCTTTGGGAAAGGCTAATTTATTACATCTGTCACACTCAATTACAGAGTCTGCAGTAATCCAGCACATCCATTGTTTTTCCCTCGTCAGACAGAAAAAAGCCAATTGCCCAGGCTCAGAATTAAACATCTGTTTCACAAAACAAATATATTAACCTCCGAGTTTGGTTATGAACCAATAAAATCCAGTCATTCACCACCACTCAGTAACAGGTGTTTTCTCCATTACACAAATTGCTGCAGCCAAATCCTCAACTTAAGCCACTGCAGTGATTGAATTTTGAAGGTACTACGTGGGCTGTTATTAATGCAGGGATACAGATGCTTCTTTTACTAAAACATATTTATTTTAAAATGTTCTGCTGTGGTTTCTGTCACTATTACATAGATGTAACTAAATATTTAGACATAACAGAATCAAGTATCGTAAAAGAAACAAACACAACTGGCGTCTTTACATACTGGAAAACATCAAAGCGTGTTCCCATATTAATCACAAAGCTTTTGAACAGTATAACAATTATTTCATTGTTTAAATTGTCATTGTTCATTGTGTTAATTGTGCATACAAACCAATCACAAATAAAATAGGAAGCAGTCCCAACCACGACTTTTTGCTTTCAAGGAAACCTTCACAATTTTGGAGATAAAACAATCCCTACTGAATGGAGTTTAATCAGGCTCCTCAGGAGCTAAAAGAATGGTGGAATTCCTCAGAGAGAGGCCAATTCTGCCCCCAGTGCAGCGATGTGGATCCAAAGTGACGGCACCTCATCTGGAGCACGAGTCACTCTGCATGAGCTGAGCACTGGCTTCTCCTCCTTCCAAATTCTCCCAGACACCAAACTAATGAGGTACAAAGAGTGTGATGTGCTCTCCAACAACTCAGCTCAGCATGAGCAGCAAGCAAAGGGAGCATTAATGGAACAACAGCAAACGTGAGACCAGCAAAGGAGCTTTAACGCAAGCTGCCACCATCATAAATAAACTCTGCTTTCAACCTTTGTCGTAGGCTGCAGATCTGAAATCGTCACAATTTAATATTAGAAATAAAATGCTGTGAAAAGGAAACATAACTCACCTTTGTTTGACCTTGTGACACAGCATGGCCCCAGGAATTCCTTGCCTAAGCAATGTTTTATAGAATGCTTTCCCTGCAGGCTTTACCTGAAATGTAGACAGCACCTTAGTTGGTATTTTCACTGATTGCCAAGCTGTCCATACAAACTGAAATTTGGTAGTAAAAGCACAGCTTTGGCTTCTCAGCCTTTCAGGGATTCCATGAACATAGATTTACTCTGAAAGAGCAAAGAACACCAGCACTGGAAACTGTTCTGCAATGTCACTGGGTCACTCTGAAACCTCCCCCTGGGAACAGTATTTCCCTGGCCTAGGTCTGTTTATCACAGAGTCCAGGGGGAATTTTGAAGCCTGATAACTTGAAGTAAATGAGAAGATGGAAAGACTGGAATGACTGGTAAATGATCAAAATTAATCTGTGTCAGTCTCTAAGCACAAATAGCATTTTGCTTCTCTAAAGGGTCAAGGATTAATTCCATTTCAAAGCACATAATTGCAACCTCTTCTGTTTCTTGAGGACATTCACAATGTGGTAGAGATTTTCCAAAAATATTAACTGGCATTTCTAAAACTGTGCCTAAAATGTATTTTAAAAAGCATTATGTTAGCTATCTCTAAACTTATCTCTACATCTTTTTATACTCATGCCTTAATAGGCAACTGCCAAGTGAGTACCAATTAGTTCCTCAAAAGTATATATGGATTAACAGTCCTTAAACTAGATGTATATTCCAGAAATCAAAACTTCAAGAAAGCCATTTAACCCAAAAGAAATTGTACAGAGGCACAGGATCTAGCCAAAATATGAACCTTCATCAGGAAAAAATATGGAACGGGCCTCCTGAAAGTCTGTATATATTAGCAGGACCATGAGAAGGTTTTCTCCTCAGATTTTCCTAAGCAAAGTTATCAAAAGGTTACAATTTGAGGCCAAATTCCCTTGAGAAGAAAAAGAAATCTACCAAAATAGCTGCAAACACATCTCATGGATTAAAGGTTATATAAAAAGCCAACAGGTCAGAAATACCTCTCTTCCTCCTCTCCCTCCACAATTCTATCTAATTAGATTGAATGCCTTTTTATTTTGTTCAGTGCAGAGAATTTCTGAAATCCCAGTTTAATCAAGCCTGAGTCCTACCACTCCTCTGAGGCACCATTTCCTTCAAAGCCATAAACTTCAGCTGAGGTTGTGTTCATTTTACAGTATTTTTCCCCCCCTTGAATTAATAATAACAACAAAAATCGAATTGTATCCCAGTGTCGCACCTACATTTTATTAAAGCACTTAATTTCTGATCCTTTAAATATTCTCCTTTATGCCCAGGCCTCTCTCATTTGTTACTGACACAGACATTTAGAGCAGATGAGCAGCAGGAGGATGCTGAGGCTGTGAGGCCCTCGGGATGGCTGTGATGCCATTCCCAAGGACCCCAGGAGCCACACAAAAGCTGACACTCGCTGTTCCCTCAGACTGAGGGCCAAGTTATGAGTTTGATTGTGGCTGCATAACCCCAAAGACAGGGGTTGAAATCTGCCTTTTTATATTTGATTGGAATGCTACCAACGTTACAGCTGTTTCCACCAGAGCTGCCTCTGGCCAGAAGAGGCACTGGGCTGTATAAAGCTATAAAGTCCTTTTTCAGTGTCACAGAAGGGCTCAGACAGGAGCTGATTTTGGTGCATTAAAAAGGCCCCAATACTGGGCACTAAAGATGTCCTTAACCTAAACAGACAGGGACCCTTATCAAGGTAAAACAGGACCTGCTTAACAGAAAACCAGAAAATTCAAACTGGAAGGCAGCAGCTTTTAATTACCAAGGTGACAGTCGACAAAAAAAAGCTTTGCCCTTTTAAAGGTGATCAAAAGAAGGAGAATGTGCAACACTAGACTCAGTACAAAGGTGAAACGACGACTAAAGGTCTAATTGCATGTTTACATTATAAATGGAGAGACTAGAGGGCCTTACAGGCTGCAAAACCAGTACATTTGGTTAGTGGCTTAAGACCCGAACTCTGGACAACAGCGTCACCTCCATGTGTGTCCAGGGCAGGGAAACAAAGGCAGGAACCAGCAAAGCCACAGCCAGTTCCATGCACACCCTGCCAGGAGGCTGCCAGGGCGTCCTGGTGGATTCCAAAAGCAATGGCCAGGTTCACCTCTCTCGGGATTGCTTTCTTCTCCCACTCTTTTGCTGCTCCTGCCTTCCCCTCCCAGAGAAATAAATAAAAGAGGTCTTTGTCATGGTAACTGTGGAACTCCTCGCACAGGCAGCCTCCCAGGGAGAATTGCCTCTGAACAAAATGCCCACCAGACACTCCAAGGAAAGTCTCAAGGGAAATAAATACTGAATTACTTGGATGCTTTAACTCAAGTCTCAGTAGCCAGTGTGTCGAAAATTATATCCAATCAGCTCACCTGCCCAAAGCCTGTAAGAGCATGTGAAAAAAACAGCTGTGTGTAAACTTCTTCATATGTGAAAAGGGATTGTTTTCTAAAAAATGGAAGTTTGGCCAGCATGAAATATGTCTGATTTAATAGAACGTCCTGCATATCATCTTCTGGGGCCACCAGCTGTGGAGAGTGAATATTGTGATCTTATCCAGCTCTGAAACAATGTAAGAGGAATTTAATTTCAGAAGGCAGATGTGGATTGTTCTATGTATACAGGAAGCATGAAAGCATTGTTTGGGAATGATAAAAAACTGTCTTTCAAGATAGCACTCATTGTGCAGTCCTGGGGAAAGGAGAATGCAGCTCAATGCTGAGATCAATGAAAATCTTAACAACAATCCAATCAATGGGAATCTCTTTGGAAAGGACATCAGGACGTGCTTGATGTTCATTTGTCTCAGGGAAAGGCTGGGCTGATTTGGCTGCTTCTCCACAAACCCCTGAAATTCCTGAAATTCCAATCTTAGCCTTCTGACACAAAACTCCTGCTGCATACAGGACTGCAACCCTATTTCCTAGTGTTTTATGGGGTTTCCTTGCTCTTTCAACAAAATTCAGGCTGGGTTCTAACATACAAAAATATGAGAGAACCTGATATCTGTAAAACTGTTTCAAGACAATCTTAAGTTCTGCATTGTGGACATGGGTTTGGAGTGAATGATGAACTTCCAGACATTCACGACTGATCTGAAAGTCACTTTGAATATCAAGACAAAGAAGTTCTGCCATCAGAAGATAAGAGAGAAATTGAATATATACAGGGGAACAGAAATTCTGAATTCATCAATTTCACCTATTTCTGTTGTAATAGTAACATCAGCATCCCTGAACTCCGGACAAGATTCTATCCACTGAGGTGGGAGCATTTTGGTTCTTGAATTTAAAACCAGATGCTTCTATAAACCTAGCCTTCATCTAAAGAGGGAAGAAATGTGTTGCTAAACAGATGTATTAATGCAATGTTATCTTAAAAGCAGAAAAATAATCAGCCAAGATAAGGACATTCCTACATCACATATTCACTAAGTATTACATGCTCCCATGTTTTATTTCAACTATGTAGAAAGAAAAACTATTTTAATTAAAGAGAAGGCAGCTACACAAGCTCGAACTGGAAAGTGAAATGCCTTAAGCGGTTTTTTGGAGGACTTCACAATGTCTGACAATTCCAATCTATTAGCTACCCCTCTCTCCACAGAGATCATGATTAGCCAGCAAACTTGCCCTTTCAATTCACTCAAAGCTTCAATCTATTCCATCTGTGCTCTCTGAACCTTTCATTTCCAATAGGTTCAGGGTAATTCAGAGCAGCCAGGGAGGCTGACAAGCTCTGCCTTTCTTTCACATCCTCAGGGCTACATGCTGACATCTTCGAATGAATTTAGAAATAAATACAATATCACTGCTTTCACACAACATCATCATTCCTTTGAATTCCATTAAGGAAGCACACAGGTGCAATTAGGAGTTGGGCCATGACTCAAACAGCCACTTGCCCTCATGCTGGTCTCACCACTCCACTGCAATGGAACAAAACCCTCCTGTGAGCTCGCAGCTGGACCCAAAGGCTGAGTGCCTTAAGAATCCAGCTGGACAGAAAAGGTAACTGCGATGCAGAGCAGTGAGCATTGAGGGGATCCTTGCACCTTACTCCACGCTCTGAGCAGCAGTGGTACCTGTGCCAGAGCTACAGCTCCCACATGGAATTTGTCTGCAGAGAGGGTTTCTGGGGGTGGGAGAGAGGCAGGAAGCCCACACAAGATCTGAGGAGCATTAGGACTTAACCAGTTCACTTCAGGAGGAAGGAAACAAGCAAGTGATGAAGAGCTGGGAAGCGTCTGGGTGACAGGCAGGTGTGAGGGGTCCCATCCAACAGCAGTCTGGAATGCTGAACACAGCACTGAGAGCCAAGTGTCTCTGCTTTGTACCTGCAATGGGATGTTCGCTTCCTGAGGCCAATCAGCTGCACATGGCAATTAGAAATATACCAAGTGATCTCTGTGTTGAACAACAGCTAAGGTGGAACATCACCTGGCTCTATAACCATGCTCTCTGCAAGGGAATGAGAATGAAAAGGCCTGGGAACAGATTACTGGATGCATAGTTTGATGCTACAAACAGAAAGCATTAATTGCAGCCTATGAAGGCGCTCAGCCCTTCTTCATCTGAGATCTGGTGAGCCTGTGGCCTCGGGGTGAGATTATTCACAGCCCCATCTCTGTTGGAAAGCTTTTCTTTTTGCTCCGTTAGTTTTCCATCAGATCAAGGAGCTCAACCACCTCAGTAGGCAACTGCAGTATAACTGGAGCTGGTGCCTGCAAAGAAAAACCCCTACCTCTATAAATGAGGAAAAATATTAGTTTTCAGCTGTCTCTGCGAGCTCTCTGCATGGCTCATTACTCAACTGCAGAAATGCCAATGCCACACAGGAAAGAGATTGCAGCAGCCCCAGCTGAGGCTGACTCTGCTGCTGTGCAGCTCTACCATCCATGCTCCTTTTCAGATCAGATTCAGCCCAGTAAAGAATTTTTTTTTCTTTCTGTTTCCAGCTTACAGTCTAGGTTTAAATGAACAAAATCCAATACACAAAGTACAGGAAAGCACCACTGGTCAACTACTGCACCTGCACTATCCCTGTAAAGTGGGGTTTTTTAATTTCCAGGAAAAGATCTGTCAGAACCATTTTCTACAGCCAAATTAGAAAGATTCTGAACATTGTTTCTGTGAAGTTAGACCTTGACTCCTGAAGGCTTATTGTTCCCAGCTGTGTTTTTACAGCACTTAGCACAGTTTTCCCAGCAATGCTGTGTGGTTTCATTATCCCCTCCCCTGGAGCTGCGTGGCATCTCCAGGAGCACACAATGCAGCATTTCTCTGGCCCAGCTGATGCCTACTCCTGCAGGGCAGAAGGCAAGTTCTATTGTGAGAGCTGAGAAGAAACAAAACCCTTCCCAGTATCACCCTCGCCAGCAGGTCAAGGGAAGAACTCAGAGGATCTGGAAAGTGTGAGAGCTTCCATTATGCAAAGGCCAGAATGTGCAGAGAGACTTTTTCCTACTGGAAAAAAGAGGTGAGAATGATGAAGCTTGCATGCATGTGACAATATTTCACTGCAAAGACAAAAGAGTTATTTTCAACCACTGAATGCAAAGGAGTAACTGAGCATCAGTTGTTCTGGTTTTCCTTTCAGGGGGGTGAAATAAAGTACAAACCATTTCACATGAGATTATTGAGAAAATAAGCAAAACTATCTTAGCTGCTGCAACTTGCATTCAGCATAAGCAAAATTAAAATTTATTTACTCCATGAAAATTTATGGTAGTTTAATATTTGTCTTAGTCTGAAACTTAAGTGTAAAGAAGGGATTGTATGTTCTTAATTTAAATTGCTTTAATGAACATGAGGGCAACTCTGCAGTTTGGCAGAATCCAAGTTTCATTGGATAAGATGAAGTATTTGTGTAACTGAACCCATCAGACCTCCTTGGATGGCTCTGGTGAGGGGCTGTGCACACCCTGTGTGCCGGGAGCAGCTCACAGAGCACAGCTATTCTGATTTTCTCTATCATGCAACTTTCATAATCCCATCTTCACTATCAGTTCTTACTCCGCAGAGTACCACCACAACACAGAGTTCGATCTTTATTTCTTCTTTTTGTCTTCCAACTTCCATAAATTTCTTCTTGCTTGCCCTCAATCTTAATTTTCCAGGCTCCCAGCCTAGAGTTTCACTTATTTTCTGATAACTCGTATAGGTCAGTACTAAAGTTCAATGTCATTTCTAAATCTAAGATTATATATGGTCTGTTTTCCTCTGTGATTCCTTCTGCTCATCCCATTGCTGAAAACAAGATTTAGTGTTGGAAGGAGAACAGTAGCACCACTGACCTATAAATAAAGGGGCAAGAGAAAGTGCAGGAATTATGGAGGGATTCACTTGCTGAGTGTCTGAGAGAAACATTTATTCAGAAATTGGAGAAGAAAATGACGAGGTACTGGAAGTGACATTTGCTAAGGCCTGGTCAGATTTCGACTGGAAGGAATACAATGATCAGCTCTTCCTAAGACAGATGTCAAAGAAGGACAAAAGATAACTGAGACTGCCACAACAATTCCACAGAGGAGATTTTGATAGTGCCTGTTTGTAGGAAGAAGATAGAACAAGGGAGGGAATGTGTAGTTCTTGTGACAAATTGATCAAAGTGGCAGCAAACATCTGCAACGAGTCAAAGAGAGGCCCAAAAGGGAACGTTGCAGAGTCAGCACAGATGTGAGGATTAGAGGGCTGCTCTTCTCAAGCGGAAAACAAACGAGAATGTACTTGCTATGAAAAAAGGATGGCTTTAGCACTTCACAGGATGAACTGAGACACTGGAAGAGCCCTCTTGCACCAAGTAATATCCTGCAGGACTCTTTCAGTATTTGGGGGGCGACTTTTCTTCATCCCTTGATCTTCACTGTCTTGCAAGAACTTTCCAGCCATATGTACCTAAGGGCTGGGAGACTTAACCAGCTGTTATCATCTGACCTACTGCAACTGCTGAAATCCTACAAGGTCTGGGAATGCTCCCTTCTGCACCCAAGTCTAAATTCACTGCTCTTCACTTGGGCTGCCAAAGCCCAGGGCTGGCAGCACTGCAGATATGCTGCCATAGTCATCCTTCTCTTCTGGAGCTGCTGAAAGGAGAACAGTTGCAGAGAATCTCTTCATGAACCATCATTTTATTATTATTGATGCAATTTGATTATTTGATGAGAACCTATAATGCACATACAGCCATTCTAAGCACCAAACTATAAATACAGGAACAAAGGTCTGCTATATTTAGTATTCTCCACTTACAAGCATTTCTCTTTCTTCAGGGTCTGATCCAAACCAAACTCATAATTCTGACAGGAATAGATGAAAGGATGAAAGGAGCACATGACTGCATAGAAATAGAACAAAACCAAACAAATACATGCTTCACCAGTGATTACTGTACCATTACTCTGATCTACTGCTGCTCAGATAAAGAGGCTAAATAAAAAGGCAAGCAAAGACCCAGTTGATGCTGATACTTGTATTGTAAACTGCTGCAGCTGAAACAGCAGGGAGCATCTTCAGCAATATCCAAAGTTATGACAGGACAAATAGGGAAAAAAGGTAACAGCAGCAGCAAACACCTGTGGAAGATCACAGATCTTAAGTGTTTACCTTAGGTAGCTTTACACAAACGAATAATTAAGAACAATAAAGGAGCACTGAGATACCACTCAAAACATCAGCCTGGACAGCACTGACAAAGAAGGAAATGCCACCTTCTTTGTCAAGGGAATTGGCAGTGATATTTTCTTTGTATTTTTTATAACATGAAACTGGTTCTGAGTCAGACTCCATGTAATTTAGAATAAAAGAACCTAAAGGCTAACAAACAGGATTGTGTCTGATTCTCTGTGTGTTCATACTAACTTAAGTTAGCTCAGAAGTCAGAAGAATCCATTTCTTTTGACTCTCAACTTCCATGTCCCATCAATAACACAGGGACCAGCCAAGAGTCTCTTTCACCATCTCATTACCACCACTGCCCACTATGTTCACAACTTGCCAAACTGAAGGAGCCTAAAATAAACCCCAGACTTGAAGGGGCAAAGAAGGAATGAAATATTTCTAAGATCTGTACCATCTGCCAAAAAACCTACTTTTTCGTAAGTGGTTTGTTGCATTGTTAATTCAGACATTGAAAATATTATTTAACATGGACTACAACAGAAAGTAATAGAAAACCATCTTTATCTTATAAAAAGCTTTTTATGTTCCCTTTACCATGCTGCTGTTTGAAAAGGCTTAGACAGCATATTCATTGTAACATCAGGGGATGGCATCTACTCAATCCCTTAGCGTATTTTAATCATACACATGCTTTCATCATATCTTTATTTTTTTCCTTACCACACTCTTCTTTTCTACTCTTACAGGCCTCTGAGCAGCTCATGTTGCCCAGCAATCATAATGTCACATTCCAATATTTAACACAGATGCTAGAAATTAATTATTTTCATGTGGTAAAATGTACAGCAGATGCTGTATAGCTGCAAGTAAACCAGATTCTGCTCTGAACACCTTGTATTCTGAGCAGACAAGACAGTTAAAAAAAAGGGAAAGCAGGGAACTGGAGTGATTTTTCAAAGGTTACAGAAAGCCAATGGATACCCTCACTCCTAAATCACCATCATGAACCACTACATTCCCCTGCTCTCATAAAGAAGAGAACTCTAACAAGGTAAAATGATTGCATTTTTGTAAAAGGATAATAACGCCTGATTTTAAAAAATGGGATGGAAAATAATGCTTTATAAGGTCATTTACAATAATAAACCAGTACTATTAGAAGGCCACTCCAAGCTATCAGTCATTTTCCCACTTTGGAGCCTATCAAACAGTGATATTTCTGCTCCACAAAATATCAAACAGTATGAAATTCTCAATTTTGTTGGAGATGCCAATGTTCGTGTGTGGCTTGTCTGAAGAGATTTTGTTTATTTTTAAAAACACTGAGCATGCTGCCAGGGCTGTAGTACAGCCTGGCTCAGTGGAAACCCATTAAAACCACTTTGCTGGGCAGATGGTGTCAGAGAGTCAGGAGCATAGAACAGAATCCCACTGTGCACAAGTGTTCAGTATGCAAGAAATCATCTCCTATCAGACAGTGCTGCAGGGGACACAGGCAGCCACAGAGGAGAGCAGAGCACAGCAAAGTCAGGGTAGGCTCACAACCCAGAAATACGCAAAAGGATATGGAACAAGTGAGCATGAACTGGGGAATCCCACGTGAGCAAGGGCAGATCTACACAGAGCACAGACCGAGCTTTGAAACCAACACGCTGCTTTTATTCACTGCAGGGGTACCCACTCTTTGTCATTAAGAGGAATAGCACAACTCAAAAAAGATGCTGAAAATGTCGCAGGTCCGCTACATTTCAGACCCCCGCCTTTCACACCCTGATGCACAGGGTTCTGGGAATGGGTACAGAGAAACTCATCAGTGACATCTGGAAATGGCCTTGCCATGGCAGTCTGAGAACATGACAAAACCTGCTAAGTCACATACCAGACGTGCACTAACACTGCAGTACATTGCACAGCCCCTTTTGCACACGTTCCTTCCAGAGAAGGAAGGACAAGTGTGTTCAGTGTTTACAGGTGAGTGGCTCATTCTGCAGATGAGCACAGCGCCTAACAAAGCCCCAAACTCTGGGTTAAACAGATCCTAAACAGAACACACACAAGGAAAATGAGTGTAAAAGTATTCCCTGTACTCTGCACCACGTGTGACAATGAACTTCCAGCGTGTGGGCACTCTTTCCTCGGCTGGGCACAGTCAGCTGCTCGGTTCTGCCCCAAGTCCTGTATTGAGAACCACATAAAGAGATCCTTCTTCATCTTCAGAGCTACAGGCTTGTGACCCTGAGCAAGCTAGATCCTATCCTTATTTCTGAGAACAAGGTAAGGATGACAGAAGTGTAACTGCAGGTACACAGTGTATTTACAGACTTATCACACTGCAAAGTTTTGCAGAGCTGAATAGTTCTTTCAACAGTAGCTCAAAACACAATCTACAGACACAACATCAAGCAGGAAAACCCGACAATATACCCCACTGCTAGCAGCAAAGCAGGAAGTTAAATGTAGGAATCTGACACACACAGACAAGAAAGATAACTACCCCATGTGTACCAGCAAATCAAAATTAACCAAGCAAGGCTGATTACATTAGGACAGAGATGCAATGCTAAAGGATAAATACAGATATTTCAAGTATAAGCAGATGCAAATCACCATTATTTTCATGAAGACAAGTAGAATGAGTCACCATGGCTCAGCAGAAAATGGAGGATACAATTATGTGCTAATCCAGAATCTTTGGTACGTGAGTGGTTTGGTGACTAGATGGGATTGCTTCCTTCCCTACATTGTGGATTAGATCAATATTCAGAGACACCACTGACTAGTTACCTCTGCCAGCTTTGGGTTCCTCCTCTTGCCCAATGAATTACATAATGTATACAGAAGACATAAAACTACACTTTTAAAAATATAAATAAAAAGCAAGTGATGTTGAGGGCCCACAGAATTCGAGGTGTTGAGACCATTCAGCATTAGATGAGACTACACTCTGACTTGGAGGATTTTTTTAGCATGCAGGACATGCAGAGTCATCTGTGTGATTATCTGGACATCTGCCTTGCTCCTCAGCAAGAGATCTGCAGACTGTCTGCTCAACAGTCTGCCTCTCTTGAAAGCTAACACTTCAAAGGAAAAGATGTGGAGCATCCTGGTGCAGCTGGAGAGGAGCTCCTGTTCCTCCTTAGTCCATCTCAAAGCTGTGTCCCCCAAGGGTAAAGAGTGAGTTGACATCTTTCCACACCTCTGCTTGTGGCGCTTGTTATTATTACCCCTGCTGCTTTTTTATACATACCCAGCTAACTGATTTCTTCTGTCATTTTTGTAAGAGCTACATTATTCAATATCCTTCCCCTTCCCACAGTTTAGAATCTACATGGTCATTTTCAGATGTGGGTCTGTTTTGCTTATAAACCATCACCATAGTAAATTTCTGACACTTCTACCAAAACATCCTTGCAGCAAAGTCTTTATTTGCAAATAAAATCCCAGATAACTAAACAAACCAATTCAAAGTAACTTTAAGAAGAGAGCCAGATGGGCCTGAGAGAAGGTGAAGTGACTACAGGAGGAGGAAAGAAGCCTTCTGTTTTGTAAATCTGGGAAAATATGGCAACATTGATGACTCTCCTACCAACCTTTTATACACTGCTTGTACAAGAAACCAAAGTGCATTTTGCTGAGCCACTTCCAGGGAGACAATTGTCTGCAGCACAGAAAACTCCCTCAAGGATTCCTTCTTGATTAAAAAACCGCGGCAGTAAGGGTGTGAGATCAAACGAGCATGCTCTGTGCGCACAGCGGAAGCTCTGAGGCAGTTAATTGACCCCAGAGTGCAGATGCCATAAGTGACTGGCAGGGTTCTCCTGCTCTGCCCACTGAGCCACTGCTCAGTGGTGTTTCCAACAACCTCTGCTGCACTGGATCACAAACACTCACGCCAGCAGTGCCTGTGTCTGGAGCACAGAGGCAACACCAAACTGCCCACGGCAACACTGCCAACTACCACAGTTAGTCTCGCTACACTGGCTTTTCTCTTTCAAGGAAAAAAGCCATCTAACCTTCCAAAAGAAATCCAGAGCATCTTACACAGTGCCCTGCTTCTGGTATTGTCACAAAGGTCTTTGTTTACAACCAGACACAAACTGGGATGTAGTCTGAAAGCAGCCTTGTTACTTCCATTTCCTCCCCTCGGTTTTTTCTCCCTTGCACGCAGAAGGTTTCTGGCACCGGTTTCACAACACTGCTCAGATGTTCTATGAATCACCACCGGTGTGTGGGCTACAGGCTGAAAAATACCACTCCAGAAAATTCTGTCTACTCTGAATTGAAGCCTGCTGAAGGCACTGAAATGCCCTCGCTGACGGCAGTGGGCTCAATAGCAGGGTGTAACTCCTTCCATCGCAGAGCTGGGAGCTCCACCCTCCTCTGGGTCCAGTTTAAGGCACAGGACTAAAGCAGGAAATGGAAGTTTGCACTGGTACCACACGGGCTGTGCTTAGGAAGATGAGGAGTTTCAATCCCTTGGCTCTGTGGGGCCATCAGACCAACACCTTACACCAGAATTAAGTCTATTCAATAAAAGAAGAAATCAGGGACATGAAGAGGCCAATCCTCATTCTGCAGTTAACTGTGCCCACATTTCAACCCTGGGGCGAAGTAGCCTAAGATCCTCAAATATGTACTTTAAACTGCTCATGATAATTAGTGTTATCTACATGTCTCGGAACTACTTAAAATCCACTTCATTTGGAGCTGCCATTAATAATGCAGCAGGCAATACTACAAAGACTGGTGAAAATCAAGTAATTTAATGTACCACTTTATAAACCAAACTTGTGATGAATCTCAGCTGCCTCTTCAGCTTCCCTGCAATCAATCTGTCTGCAGTCATGTTTATGTATCCTAGGACCCGTGACAGACTGCCACTAGACTTGGCATCCACAACCACCTCAGGAGCTTGATTTAATGTGAATGCAGCATGAAAAATCAGATTATCTTTTGATTCTCTCCTTTATTAAATAAAACTGATCTTTATTGAATAAAGCTGCTTTTATTAATATCTAAAACATTGGTTGGTGTCACAGAGCCTGCCTGTCCTAAGGAACTAATAAAAGAAAAGACAGAAGTAAAAAATGAGAACATTACAGGGAAATATTAGAAACCAAATCACATTAAGCCAGTATTGCAGCTGACAAATAAAGCACTGGTATAGCTGTGGAATTTTTTGTTTAGTCTGAATTTATTATTTTTACTGAAAGAAAAGGAATCAGAATGGGGTTTTTCCCACAAATACTCTGTGGCAAGAAACACAGCAAGAGTGAAAAGTGGAAGTGGTGTTCCCCTTCCCTTTTAGAGTCTCAAACAACTTCAAGTTCAATGCAGCTGGGACAAAGCACAAAATCTGGGTTTAAGGAAACGCCTTGAACTTAAAGCTGGAAAGATTTCATTTATTTCGGGGGTTTTATAGAAAACTTTTGGGGTTTTTGCCCATAGGCAGAGCTCACAGGAAAAGCTCCTACTGACCACATGGGTACTTTATGCTCACGTGAAAGCAGCAAGCACCACATTTTCCATCCAGACCAACTGCACAGCTGCAGCAACAGCTGCCAGAAATGGGTCTGTCCACAAGAAATACCAGCACTGTTACTTTGAGAAGAAGAATGTGTCCCTCATCATCGCAATCACAATCTGTCAACGTGAACTGTAATTCAACCCTGAACTCTTGTCTAGCCACCACCAAGAGGGAGTGGAAAAAAATACATCTCATAAATTAAACAATCTTTGATTTTAATACAGAATTATAACCCATTACTAATATACTACCACTTTTCTAGAGTAATGAACCAAAACTAGACCTTTGGGGGTTTGGTTTCCATGTTTTCCCACACTCACTTTAACAGGAGATTTGCATCGCTGCACATGTGCTCTGCACATCTCTAGCCATGGGGAACGCCCTGAGGGGATACAAGGAAATCCTGCCTAATACACTTGCCAAGCCTCCATTTCAATAAAATTGAGAGAAAAAGAAAATCAAACCAGCAGCTCTACGGCCTGAGACATCATTAGAGAGCAATTTGCAGGAAGATTTCTGCCCAGGACGACACAGAAGAACACAAAATGTTCAGCAGAAGACAAGCAGAACAAGTCACTAAAATATTAACTTGGTTTTTACTGTCAACTTAAACTTGAAATTTGAAATCAATGAAATCCGGTTTTATATGGAGACATTCATCATGAAAAAGGCTCCACAATCTTTAGTTTCACAATATACACCCCAAAAGCGTTTGGCAGCTTATGGGAGATGCTGTTTTTATTCTAGATTTAAGCCAGGCATGGAACCTGGAGCTCAAATAAAGTATTGAAGTTTCTATTGTACTCCAGTGGAGGTGATGAATTTCCATTTAAACAAGAGAACAAAACACCCACATTATTGTGCCTGTTGCATATAGTCTGTTTGCATTAACATCAGCTGGACCTGGTTATTTTTTGACTGAAGACTTCCCAAGAACTTCTTCCCACCTTTGATAGCAAACAGCAAAACACTGAACTGACTGAGGGCTAGCATTGGCCTCCTAGGACTGACTCAGAAAAACTCTGCTGAAGACAAAGCTGTGAACTACAGTTACAGAGCATAATCCCCTCTGCCCTTACACACCCATCTACTGTTAGACTGACAGTGCATTAACACACGTGGATTATATCATCACCGACAGGCTGGCCTGGTAGGATCTTTAGCTCATTATTGAAAACAACATTTCATTTCTCAGGCTGGAGCTCTGCATTTTACAAGATAAAAGCAAAGCAAAATCACAATAGAATTCTCAAGTCTTCAACATTATTACCTGAAAGATTTGGAAACGTGCAGTACAAGGTGTGTTGCCATGGTTCTGAGTAATAAGCAGCAGCCCTATACACAATAGACAGCTGATTGCTGTTGCATGTTAAAAGCTTTTGTATCTCTTTAGGAAAACTTTGTCCTGGTGTCACAAATTAGAGAGTTTTTCTATTAGCAACAGAAAAGCATCAAAGAAACATGCCCTGTAGTAGTATTCATGCCTGATGTATTTTTTGTCTGTTCATCTTATTGGATGGAGGGGGGGTGGGAATCAACCTTTTACACTGTGAAGTTCACACTATAAGTCTCTGGAACACTCTGGTCTTTCCGGTGTATTAAGGCATAGCAGTGCAGATGGAGCCTGCCACCAAAGAGAAAATAAACCATTGCATTAAGGACAGACATCTGTATCACTGAACAGCAGAGTCCTGGCACTCCCACAGCAGCGGTGTCTTGGATACCCGACATGCAAGATCAATAGCACAGCTAACACCAGTGCTTCTGCTGGGATCTCCTCATCTCAGGTTTCATGGAATCACAGAATTCTTTAGGCTGGAAAGATCCCAAGACCATCGAATGCCACTGCTTAGCCAGCACTACCCCATTCGCCCCTGGCCACATCCCCAGGGACCTTGTATACAGTCCCTTAAATCCCTCCAGGGATGGGGACTCCACCACTTCCCTGGGCAGCTGTGCCAGGGCTTGACAACCCCTTTGGTGAAGCAATTTTTCCTAATACATCTTTCAAAAGAAATGTAAGTAACATTTCAGAATGAAATCACATATGAATGTTATAATTGCTGAGTTGGCAGTAAAAGAAATGCTGTATTCTGTAAAACTGAAATGCCATTTATTCCAGTCCTGGAATAAACTGCAATCTCAGTCCAGCACTATGTGAATCCAGTGTTAGGGCAGCAAACTCAAACACAGCAAAAGCCAGGGAATGAAGTTCATAGTCTTACTGCACTGTGAGCCTATCCAAAGTACTGATGATATTGCTTATAACAAAATACATCATTTACAACCTAGCTAGGCAATCACAAGCTACTGGTGTGCAATGTGAATGAAGCAATCTCTTGAAAAGACTCTGAATTCTAATCCCTGCTGCTAATGCATTTCCAATTGCAACTTTAGAACAGGACTTACGTAGGCACCGCATTTAAGAACATTTGAGAAGACCTATAATTTGGTTCCTTTCTTTCTTTACCTGTTCTAAGGAAAAAAGGAGGAGATTGGAATTTGATACATGAAAGTACCACAGAAATACACAGCTATGTGTTCTGCCTTCTGTCAATAAATTCAGTTGTGGATACAAACTAATTAGTAAAAATAACAGAATGAAAAAGAAAAGTGCTGATCTCTGGAAGTGTAAAAGGGCATTAAGAATAAGTAATATATTTTTTTAATAGGGATATTTATACGCAGGATCACAGATTAAATGCATATGCTCTGATTCCCCTCTGAAGACTAAACCACATGAAAACTTTGTGTTCCTGCCAAAATATAACTGCTGATGCACAGTATCTGCTCGGTAGAAATGTATACTTCTCCTAATTTATATTTCACAGGAATGCTCAGAATCATCTATATTAAGTATTGCAAAAGTGCATTCACCTTTTGGCTGAAGCCACCGATGGATTTTAATTTCCGAGGAAGCTTTAAATGCACACAAAAATATGTGCACTGCCTGTGTGGTGGTTTTCTGATTCGAACTGTAAACAAGCTTGAGGGCTCCAAGAAGGAATCACTGAGTGGTGTGAAGTCATGCCATCGGGACAGTCCAACTCTATTCAGCATGCAGCACATCAGACACCTGCTACAGCATCTCATCAAAGCTTTGAAATGTTTCACTATGTACCTCTTTCTTTGGTCCAGTAAAACACTGCCAGTCAGTCTGAGATGCAGGATTTTTAATCTGAAAAATGGCATAGAAGATAACGGTGGGGCAACCAAGTCCAACAGACTGTACCTCTGGGGATTTCAGACTTCCATATCACAAACCCTTCGTAATCCAAAGCAGAGCTACCAGCTAAACTCAGCAGCAGCATCTTCTACCTCACCAAAAGTACAGTAAGGAGGTAACAGCTGCCTCAGGAAACTGCCAGACTGTTTTGTCATGGTCAACCAAGGAAAGATCCTTCCACTCTCAGGCTTTCCCATCGCATCCTCTGTGGTTTTGACTAGCACACGGCTTCCCTCAAGTCTTTCCGTCTTGGATCGTATCAAGTCACTACAGAGACAGGGCAGAGGGGCTGGCTGTGCAAAATAAGAAACAAGATGCAGTGAGACAGAAGAGATTAAGACTTACCTTTGGAAAAAACTGCTGCCAGGCTCAAGAGGAGAGGCGACAACAGATGCCCCATATTGCTAATCCCGGAAGCACACATCCTACGGTTTGTGGAGCACTCAGGGATCAGTTTCACACACTTGGTAGTCAAAACCAAAACCGTTCAGCTGGAGAGGCTACATTTTCAGAAAAGGTCATCTGGAAAGCGCAAAAGGGATTTCCTTCGCAGACAAGACTTACTTCTTTAGCGTTAACCCTCCCCCTTCCTCCCTCCTTTCTTCCAAACAGATGATGCTGTGAAAAAACACCCGTCTCCCCGCAATAAATAAAAAGGAGTCAGTTTGGATTCAGAAGTCGGCGCGGAGCCGCAGCTGCCCGAGGCGGGCGAGCAGCGCCGTGCCCGGCAGCCCCGTGCCCGAGCCGGGCGCTGGGCAGGGCCGGGCTCGGGGCAGCGCTGCCCCCCGCCCGCCGCGGGATGCGCTTCACACGGGCAGCGCCCGCATCGCGGGGAGCAGCGCGGCGGCTCCCGGGCGGCACCAAAGTTTTCCTTTAGGCGATGTTCATCCGCCCCGGAATCATCCACACACGCAGGGCTTGGCGGTGCGCGCTCTTTTTCCTTTCGCTCTTTTTCAAGTTCTCAATTTCCTCATTGACCTGTGTGACTTTCTGCGCGAGAGGGAGGTCACGGGGAGAAGGTGACGGCGCTCAGGGCTGCCGGGGCCGGCGGCGGCGGCCGGCGCGCACCTCCCGCCCCCGCGGCCCGGCCCGCCCGCCCGCGCCGGCCCCGCCGCATCCCGCGGGCTGCTCGGGGTACCGGGCTGAGCCGCCGCCGCCGCCGAGAACAACAACACGGCACCGCCAAACAAATAAATAAATAACGCCGAGCCAAGCCCCGCCTCACCCCCGGCGGCCCGGCAGCCCCAATCCCCGGGCAGCGGGGCGCGGAGCGGGGCGGAGCGGGGCGGGCCGGGGATGCGCGCACCGGCCCCGCTGCCCGGCCCCTGCACGGTTCCTGCCCAGCTCCTGCCCGCTCGCCCCGGGCGCGGCGGGAGATGGCAGCGGCGCCGATCCCCGGGCTGGAGCCCGGCTCATCCTGGCGGGCAGGGCCGGGCACACGGCCGGGCACACGGCCGGGCACACGGCCGGGCACACGGCCGGGCACACGGCCGGGCACACGGCCGGGCACACGGCCGGGCACACGGCCGGGCACACGGCCGGGCACAGGCGGCTCCCGGAGCACGGGCAGGCAGAGCGCCCCGAGCCGCTCCGGCAGCATCCCCGAGCGGCCCGCCCGGACGGACACGCACCCAAACACCCGCGGCATCCCTGCGGCTGCCAGGAGGGACGCGCTGGCATGAGCGTGCTGCTGCACGTGGCGAGGCTTTGGCTCCTTCCCTCGTCCCAGTTTGTCGTGTTTTCAGCTCTCCCCAAGCCACTGCAACAGTCGTGAGCAAAATCAAGTGCGGTGCAGGCGGAATAGGGAAATAATGTGAGGGGCGTATAATGGAATACTTCGTACATGTAGCAAATAAAGCAGTAAAAATACCGACATTGGGTCTAAAATAGTCTCCAGAAGCGCTGGGGGAAAATAACTGACCTCAGGTTTTCCATTACAGACGGTATCAATACTAACCCAAACATTTGGTCAAACTTAAAAATGAGATTATTATTACCCTTGGCAGATAGAATTTCAGCAAAATGCAATTTACCACAGCCAAAACAAAGCAAAGCAAAACAAAACAATAAGTACCTACAAGAATTTATAGTCATTTTCTTCCTTCATGGAGTACATGTTTGGGAGCAATAAAAACATTTGTCTGTATATCAACATCCACAACACTGAAGCTGTAAATAGTCTATCAAAATAAACTTTGCACACTTTCTGTTTGCCAACACTGAGAAGTACATGATTACCCATGCAGTGAGAAAAGGCTGCATTTTGTGTGGTGGTGTGAATTCATTGTAGAGGTTCATGTCAGCTTTGGAAGGATTCCCAGCTCCTGAGAGGCTCCCCAGAGCAGAAATGAAGCACATCTCTAGAACTGGCATTGCAGTGCAAACAGAAACGTTCCAGCTCAGAATATCCCCCACCTGACAGAGGATAAATAACTGTTACTGACAGATGTTGTGGCCAAACCTTGTAGCATTGTACAACACAGGAGAATTATTAAACAACACTCTATCCCAGATACAGCAGCCGTGCTCTGGAGGAGGAAGTCAGTGTCCAGCTCCATTTAATGGCAGGATGGAATGTGCCAGGATAACAACCCAGTTAATCTGTGTTCTGGAAAAAAGCTTGAAAAAGAAGTCTTTGCAAAGTGTGAAAAGTGCAAAGGAAGGGCTTTCTCTCCAGATACAGGTCTGGGCAGCTTAGTCACCAAAGTAATTTAAGAAAAAAAAGATACTGGAATTATAAGAAAACTAAACCAAGATTCTCTTCATTTACTTCTACAGTTACATTCAGTTATTTTGTGCACCATTTGGGGATGTTTTGTGCATTGGCTTTTAAGGCCTTGCAGTCATTCAATGAAGGAAGGGCAGAAGTTGTTACAGAAATGCTGAGTGAGAGAGAGTTTTAATGCCAGCCATATTATGTTTGCAAAATTAGCTTATTTCCCTTCTCTTCATATTTTGCAACATTGTTGTTGAAACAATAGGCTTGGAAGCACTTACTTCATTTTTCTGCCCAAATATGGAAACTATAGAACCTAGGATCCTTCATCTAGGAGCTGCTACTCACTGAACAGACTAATTTTTTAATTTGATCTTGTGAGAGGGAAAAAAATTGATCTAAGCTATTACTTTTCCTTAAGGTTTTTTAAAGTAATTCTGAAAGGTCACTAACTAATTATTAAATTTTATGCATCAATGCTCTTCCCCTCCAGAGCACTCCACAGACCTTTTACTTTTAGTAGGTAGTAATGGACACTTAATATTTCGTCAACATCCTCCTCCTTGTCTTCCACTATCCTGTTATCCCCACAAACCAGATTTGGGTCTTGAGTCTCTCTCAAAGCCAAGTGACTTTTGAATAAACTCTTGTCTTCAGTCCCTTCAGGGATGAACAAGTGCACCCATTTCTTGCCCTGCCCAGAAATAATCTCGCTTTTGGTTTAGTGGGCATTTTACTGAAGTACCAGCTGAAGGTCAGGCTACTGAAATTTTCCCCTGCAGAGTGGGTGTCCCAGTTCCAGTTTGTGCCCACGAGTGCAGATGGCAGCACATCAGCTGTGCAAACTCTGTCCTGGCCAACGCTTCTGGGATGAAAACCTTTCCTGTGCACTGCTCATGGAAATCACAGCAATTCATACAACTCATAATGAGAAAACATCTTCCTGTTTCATTAGCAATATGTTATTTTGGCAAGAATGCCTCATCTCTTCTGGGTGATTAACACAACTAATTGTGAAGGAAGAACTGGCATTAGGAAAACATGAGAGTGGGGAGACCTGAAAACCCACAACCTAATGGAAGAGGTAGAAAACTGATTAATCTGCACCCAACAAGGAAATTAAAAGATCCATCATCACCCTGAGACTTCTTGGTTCATCTGTGGTGTGATACATGAACTTTATGTCATTAAGGTTGCTAATTGTTCTGATCAGTTTATCAATTCCCATTTTTGTTTGAGGTTGGTTTTTTTTAAGCAGCAATGTCCCCTCTTTGACAGGCTAAAAGCACAGGTCTGGGAGAAGCCCCACTGATAGGGCAGAGAGCTGCACAAGGGAAAACTGGAGCCAGGTACATGAGCAGAAATGTTCCTCTGCCCAGTATTTCACATCTAGGTAGACAGACAGATAGATAGAGATATCTAAATAAATAAATCCATAGAGGCAGATAAAAAGACATGGAAATACAGAATATGCCTAGTGATCTGAAAGCAAACAATTCATTCCAAAATCCAGTTGCATTTAAAAATTGTCTCTCAGTGCCTACAGACCTGGAAGAACCAGGCATGTTATTGAGTCTTTTAACCTGAGCAGTTAGACATTTTTCTCCAAAAATATTTTTCACTTTCAATTAAACTCTGAGGGAAAAATCCCGGTGCTGCTGAAGTCAGTGCATGCCTTGCCATTGATTTTTACAGAGACAGATTTTTACTCCTATTTTTTTTCTCCTTTGCTTGGGATTGCACAAAGGGCATTGAAATGGATTATCTGGGTTTGCAACTGCACAACATTCAAAGAGAGGAGCAATTAGAGTCAGAGATTCAGAAGATGAAAAGGCATCAGCATGATCAGCTTGACCTCCCAGCAATTTTATACAATTTCATGTGTTGTCTCCAAAACACTGAGCAGCGATGAGGCAGCAGGTGTACTGTGACTGTCAGCTAGAATGCACAGTGTAAGTTGTTCCATTACTATTTCATGTTTCTGTCCCTTACTTCCTCAGCACTTCTATCTGTGGTCTGTTCTCTGCTTGTGCAATGCAGAGTTTTGGGGGAAGGGACTTCCTTCGGGTACTTGTGTACCCCACATCTTGGCCAGCTGCGCCACAGCCACAGCTGAGTCTCTTTGTGATGCTCCCACAGAAAAGCTCTGAAAATCAGAACAGCTTAATGGGAGATGCCACAAAGACCACACTGAGTCACACGCTTCAGTTGCCTCTTAATTTCTGCATCTTACTCTTTTTTGACATTAACCAGCACTTAGATTTTTGTTTCAGTGACAGCAGGATGAAGCATTAAATCTTTGTTAATTTGACTAAAACTAATTCTCATCTGTTCACTCAAACCACATAGGGAAATAATGAAATCACTTGATTTCCTTATAATGCTTCTGTTTTATGAGAAAATCAGAGTCACTGAAAAATCTTGGCCAGGCTGAAAGCAAGATCTGTTTGACAGCTTGTATTTCTGCTGGCTGTGGCAGTGCCCCTTGAGTGCCATCTCCTTAATGATCAAACACCAGCCTCAGTGGGGAACAGCTTTCCTACAGCTCTGCTCTGTGGTGCTGGCCTTGCTGTCAGTTCACAACCGCTGGAAAAGGAGATGATGTCAGAATTTCCACTCTCCTTTACTTGCTTCCAATGAAAACTCAGAAATATCTCAGTTCCAAATTATTTCCTTTGTCGTTCTAAAAGTGACAAAGGACCTTATCACAACACAGCTAAGCTCTTATCAGCCAAATCAACAGCACTCTAATAGCCCAAGGTGTATCTAAGAGGGCTTTTTGATTTGAATTAATGAACTAATATATTAACCTGCTTCATCTGACAGTAGGATTTTAAAAGCTGTCATGGCTGCAAGTTACTGCACTCATATTACAATAAAGCACAATGTTTTATAAGGACCAAATCACACAAGATGCAGAGGCCAACTCAGAGAAAACTCAATAAATAAACAAACCAATATGTGTGCACCTCAGGGGAAAGTCAGTATGAGAAGAAATATCTGTATATTGTGAGAAAATGAACAGGTACAAAAGCACCAATACCTGCCAAGTTACCACAGGCAGCAGGATCCAAGTGGCTGGAATGTCAATGCTCACAGGCAGCGTGTCCAGCTGGAAATCTGATAGCATTCTCAGGGGAGCAGCTGGAAACTCACTGTTTGTAGGAGCAGATAACGTGAAACAGCAGAACAGATGTTACCCTGCCTGACCTGAGATGTAACTAAAGACAAGTGGATGTGATGCAGTCAAGGAGGGCAAAGCCCATTTAAAATTACTCTGGAGATAGGAAAGCCTTGCCTGCATGTAGTGCCAGCTTCTTTTTTGGAAAACCAAGAGAGAGATTCCTTAATTCATCATTTAGACCTTCATTTTCAATATGAAAAAATACTGAAATTTCAGCAATTCTATTAACAGGATTAAAAATGCAACTTTTATGCCTAATCAACTGACATGTTTTAGTAGAAGGGTCATTAAATACACTAATTATAATCTGTAACACAATACTTTGAGTAGAGGTCCAATCTTCAGTGATTAGAATTTTTTTTTTCTGAGAACCAGTTGATGTTCTGTGCTCAACATCTCTGGGAAAGAAGGAGCCCAGGGCTGCAGAAACCTCGCAGGAAGAGCATTTTAGTGCCCCAGGCTGATTCCTGTGACCTGGATCCAAAGGTCTGGGGTTTCCCAGCCCCCATAGAACACGAGTTTACAGCTGACTGTAGGTTAGGGCGAAATACATAACCAGCACAGCCCAAGAATTTGGGAGGAACGAGAAACCCAAAAACCCAAGGAATAAACACATATGGTGCCGACTCGTGTGCACACGTTAGACCTTAGAGCAGTCGCCTGCTTGGCAGCACCGATATTCCCGAAATTCCCAGGAAAAAGGGCTCGTTGCTACGACACAACCCAACCTTGTTTGCCACAGACGCCAGCTACTGATGGAGTGCCAGTGACCCCTAGTGCTGCAGTTGCTCACTGAGGCTCCAGACACCATCCTGACACCAAAGCACAACGTATTTTCTCCTCAAAACGAGACAAGAATTGGCATCTGAACTAAATATAGATCATAAATGTATAAATTATAGTGAAATAAATGGCATGAGGAAACAGTAAGCCAAAGGTATTAGAGGAAAAAGCAAAACTTCTAGTTTTTAAACTTTTCCAATTCCAGATATCAAAGAATAGTTAGCTGGGTCCCTTAAAACACACTGACTGATTGTCTTGCTTAATATGGTTTCAGAAAGAATGGGATTACTTATATTACTGAATCATACAGAAAATATTTGTCTGGTTCCCTTCTTGGATCTCTGTTGGCTGCGGAAGAATTGTTGTTGCCCAAAATATTGGGTATGTTTTTCTGTAATATTTTGTCTGCATACCCAATTCTGTGTGTTTTAGATCACACTGTGTATTTATGGTTGGCCTATAAAGTGTAAGTCTAAGCAACTTTTAATGGAGGATAAATATTTGTAATGTCTAACTAAGTCTGTTATTTGCTTACAGGTAATACCCAAGAGTAACGTGATTATTACATTTTTTACTATTACATCCATGTTGTAATGCTATTAGAGGTTAATAATTTATTGGCTCTTTAGAAAATATTTATGATTGGAAGATCCAGTGTAGCAAAATGAGAAGTTACATAGAGCCAATATTACATAGTAGTTACATAGAGCCAAATTCAAACCTACTGTAGAAGACAATGAACCTTTTACCTCCAAATCCAGATTTACTAACTCCATTGCAGAATGATAAAGATAGGAACATCAAACACATCAAGAGGAAAGATTTGCAATACAGAAACATGTAAGATTTAAAATTAATTTCCATAAAGACATTTTAAATTAAACAGTTTCTCTTTTTGCCTTGTTCTGTGGGTTTTTTGGTGGTTTGGGGGGTGTTTGAGCTGTCTAGTATGGCCATAGTCCTCTTCCTTGCTTACACTGGAAATACCAGAGGCAACCAGGGCAGGCAGGTTCCACAAAGGTCTTAAAGGAGTCACAGGGACGCTTGTGTGTAAGTTTAACATCTGTACCTGCCCTCTCCAAAGTGTCAGTCGGCTCTGAAGGGCTGAAAGTCACTGAAAGCAATTAAAGTGTCTGCAAACTGATTGCTGAACTAAGCTCCTGATGTGTATTCAGTTCCACTCATTCTCCAGGGATCTTAGCCACTGGTTTTTACACAGAAAATGCTTGATCAGCAATGGGGAACGAACAGGAGGCAGAAGAATTCATGACATGTATAATGCACATATTTACTTTTCAAGATTTCCTCAAAGCAGGCAGAAATTGCATGCAGTTCAACTCCAGTCACACTGAAATTGTTGCCTTTTTTTCCAAAGCCCTCATTCTTATCACAGATGGGAGAGCATATGGTAGGAAGCCCTTACACTATATTGCAAACAGCTTCCACACTATAGTAGATTTCATATTGAAACTGCAGCGTCAGTAAACGGGAGGAAGCAACGGAAGATATCCAGAATATTTTAACCTTCTCACTATAAACATTGGACGTCCTTGCAGTTGGAGCTGCTGGAGAAGAAATTGGAGAGGGGAAAATTACACTAGCTTTGTGAATGTGTGACAAAAAAACCCCAAACCAACAACTCTGAGAACAAGATCCTGTGCAAAAGAAACAAATTTGCATGCAAAATTGGGAAGCTGAGGGATTAGAACCAGCAATGAATGTACAGCAGCAAAGCTTAACACACCACTGAAGGGAGCAACTGGCTTTTGGTCCCACAGCGCTGCTGTTGTAATTATCTGTCCCCAAGCCACAGAAGAGGCACACTTTTGCTGGCTGTTACATTTGTTTTGTGAATAAAAGCTACCGAGCAAACCCAAGAGCCCACTGAAAGCCACATGGAGGAAATGAAAGTCTGGATTTCTCTTTCAGTTTCTCGCAGGAAAATGGAATGTAAATGTTTACATGCACAGCACTGAGTTCAGGGTGCTTGCGGTGTGACACAGGAGCGAGTCCTGCACGGGGGCTGCTGGGAGCGGAGTCACAGCTCACACTTCTGCAGCCACCAGAACGCACATTAATGCCACACCACAACATCAGGGAAGGAGCTTGACCTCTGTCCTCTAAAACCGTCTGGTTGCATCATTCCCCAGGACAAACAATCTCACGGGATGAAGGTCTTTCCCAGTGACACCTTTTCCTAAATAAGCACAATGTCTCCAAATAATCAATTGCACATCAATCCATAGAAATCTTATTGGAAGCAGTTTGTTGTGTGTAAGGAGAGGCCTTCCCACAGCAGCCATTCAGCTGCAATGCATTAGAGAGAATGCACAGGAGAACAGGAACAAAGTTAGTTGCTGTGTTTTTATGAGGGAATTCTTTCATTACTTGGTTTTAAGCACTTCACCCGATTCTCATCTAACTCATATTGGTACATATCATTAAGCTATGATTATCTTCAAAAGTCTGGCTTGTGATTTGCACAAGGAGAAAAATGCAATCTCTTACATCTTTGGATGAGCATCAAAAGACTTTATTTGGCCAGGAGAATTGCCAAAAAAGAGAGTTGCTGTTAATTGATCATCTTAAGTTTTTAAGAATACCTATGGGTAGATCTGTCACAGACTTTGTTTTCAAGGATCTCCAAAAATAAGCAAGGATTATCCCAGGATTAGAGCAAATAAAATCTTTATCTCAAAATCACATAAATCTAGATTTAACACTGAATTACATAACTGGCAATGTGCAGTAAACATTGAGATCTCACCTGAGCAGGTCTGGGATGATCTTCAATGGCAATGCAAAATCACATTTTTCCATCAGGGGTCTCTGTCAGGAGTATGACACTGTAGTGACACATGAACCTAGTGGTGAATACGTTCACCTGAGAGCTAACAGGGAGTGATTTTCCCAGTTAGTTTTATATTCAACACTCACCAGAATTAGACAAGCAGGATTCTCAACTTGTCCAAACACTCCAGGACACTTCAGCTCTATTTTGTCTCCTTCCAGACCCAAGCATTTTCCATTCTTTGTTGTGCTAGGACTCATCATCAAGAGGAAAAGCAGCAGATGTGGGTGTCAGACCCCTCAAAGCTCTGCAAAATGAGGCTTTTTATGGAATCTGAGCCACAAAATCTGTCTGGGAAAACCTGGAAATACTTTTTCTATCCCACAGAATTCAGTTTCACCCACCAGGTTAGCAGCTGACTGCAAATTGCTGACATTGCTCAATTTCTATCATGCAGATGATCTTGCTCATGGGCATCAGCGTCACTTACTTTCCTAAAAGAAACCTAAGCTTTGGGCATGCTTTTTGCACTTATTTAAAGATTAGGGAATTGCTCTGCAGCACTGAAACCTTTTAACTCTGGTTGGAAAGTCTAAAAGTGGAGCTCTCTTCTGTGATGAATGTCAGCAGATACAGCTGGTTACAACAGGTCAGGAAGACTTTCCATGCACAGCTGATCGTCAGTGGGAGTGGGGAGGTCAGTGATCTGGCACTCATTGATCAGACAGCAAATTAAAACCTCAATTATGTTCGCCATCAGTTCAGGGTTTTTTCTCCAGCGCTATTTCAAGTTGTTTTGTACCCAGAAAATGAAAGTGACAATTGCCAGGTTAGTGACACCATTACAGAGTGAGTAATGCCCTCAGCAATCATGTTGAGGTGATTTAATTAAACAGTATCAATTAATATCACAGAATTTATGCAATACAGATTATTTTACCTGAAGTGCTGATATATAGGAAGGAAAACAATTTTTGTTTGCTTTCTGTTCTGCTGAGAATCTCAGTCATGAAGTCCAAGGCAAGTGCAGCTTTGCTTATTTGACTGTTTATATAAAGTAATAGCTACTCTGTCACTACCTCATTTTTTTAAGTTTACAGAGCCTAACAATCCTTTCCCAGTACCCATTCCATGTGTGGAAATAAAGCTCTCTTCCTGAAACATTATCGCCCGCTTTTAATAGCCACATTTAATCTTTGTTTAACAAGAAGTATTCCAGAAAAATTTACAAGTACTTGTCAGAAAACATTGGGGGATCTTGCTACATTATTAGAGTTTTATATTGATTAAACACATGGTCTGTAAAAGGTGTAATAAACCAGCTGTCATTATGAAATGGAGCTCACAAGGTAAGCTACATCCTTCTGTGATTCTTATTTTATTTAAGAGCAGCTGATTTCATTTTCATTTATTTGTTGTTCTCTCTCTGTGAGCTTGGCACAACATTTGAACTGAAGAATGTGCTGTGGTGCTGTTGTAATTCTGCTGCTGCAGGACAGGAGGAGTCACTGTGCTCAGCCAAAATTACAGCCTGGGAGACCAGGACTGGGAGAGACAACACTGGATTCCATTTTAGAGTGCAGCAGAGTAGTTAAGATTAAGCTAAACTTTGCAAATAATCTGATCAGGGAAAAATGATTTCACTCTAATGTCCTTGTAGTTAATGATAGAAAAGAAAGCTGTGCACTCCTCAGCAAAGGGGGTTATTGGCCTATCCAAAAATGCAGCAAAGCAAACGGCATGAACAGTTAATAAACACATCCATTCCAGCCAGTGAGAACTATGACAGTGAAGAAATTATTTGCTATTTAAGAAGGACACAAGCAACGCACTCTGCACACACTAAGCAGCAAAGCTATTCAATTAAATGTGCCATTAATAAGTAAATTATTTGCCTGTGTTAGATAAACAACACTTGCATTATGGGAATTAACAACCTTCATGTTAGCCAAAGAAAAAATAATTTTAATCCCAGGCTGTGCAAGAAAGTTATTTTAGAGGAAAGATGATGGCAGGAGAGGTGTCTCAATTCCTGTTTTTTAACGAGTTATGTGGTGAAGTACAACACACCGGTAAAAGAAGGGAAATACACTGAATTTTCCAAGTTGAATTGAACTCTATAATGACAAAGAGGCTATAGCTCATTTATTTCATCTAAGGGGTGCAGCCACATTTTCTAAAATAGCTGTTTCTTTTCCCTTAACATCACAATAGAATCAGTTGTGGAAACAAAACCGGACAGCTTTTCAATGGGGTTTTCTTCTGTGTTTAGAAAATACTCCAAGCTTCTATAATTGCCAGTGCCTTAAAAAACCAACCAAATAAAAAATCCAAACTGTTAGAGGGTTCTTGCAATACATTACCATGTTCCCACCTTAAAAATAAAGGAAAAAAACCCCAAACCAATTATTTATCCAGTATGTGGGGTTTTGCCTTTTAAAATGTAACAGTACATTCCTGCCTTCTGTGAAATATCATGGCAGGTGCATGTACATCCCTTCTCCTGCAAGATGGGCTAGATGTGTCTTGGTTCATGGAAAGTTTCATTGGGTATAAACAGGAGTTATAACACAACTGCTCAGCATCCTACTCTGTCTATATTTTCAAAATGCAGCTGTGCTTTCAAAAAAGAAAAAAAATGTAGACTGCAACAGTTTATTGTCATTAAGTTCTTTTTCCAAGCCCAGGACTGGGAATTTTGAATTTTAAATCTGTATATTTTCATTCTATTGAGAATTTGCCAAGGCTTTTCCATTTCCCTAGGATGACAAAAAAGGCTCGAGGCAGACTGGGTGTGTTTTCCTTCCCCTTCAGCTGCTCCTCCCAGAGCTGCCCCCTCTGGGGCCCAGAGCTCTGCCTTATTGCACCTTTTGTTTCTTCATTAACTCCGTCCAGTGACCCCTGGAGTGCTGCAAAAGCTGATCACCTCTTCCCTAAGTGAATCAAAGTGCAGCGTGCCGCACACAGACTTGGGCACGTCTTTGATCCTTCCCAAACAAAGCAACTTTCAGCACTCCAGGATTAGCTCTGTGTTAAGACTAAAAGTACAAATTTGATTATCTGCTCCATGGTTGAGGGGAGCAAGAGTTCCAAGCCAGTGCTGTTGGGAAAGGCTACAACAAATGTAATATTCCTTGCCAAGGCCTTCCCCTCTGGCATTAGGTATCTATAAGAATCCTTCTATCACAGATATTTTGTTCTGTTTTTTTAAAGATAAAAAGTCTAAAATGTCAACAGCACCCCTATCCCTTAGCACTTAGAAAAGTAGTTTAAATCTCATGATTTCATGTGTCTGTGAAGACCTCCTCTAAAACAAATCTTCCATTCATTTAGAAATTTGAGGGGTATTTAACTTAGCTTAAAGAATGAGTTTCAAAGAAATTGAAACGTACATGAGAGAATGCACAAAAATCAGTCTTTTAATAAATAACCACACTGACAACTGCTTTTGATCAGCCATGCTCAGGAGCTGATTGTTATTTCAGGATTACACACAAATGGCCAGGGATAGAATCTGGTCATAGAAAATATCCTGTTGCACTTCTTGAAGATAGTGATCTTAAAAAGAAAGCAGTAAATGGAAGCAGATTTTGGCCTGTAGCACATACTTGCATGCAGACATTACTGCTTAGGATGAGCTGCTGGACTAAAGGATGGAAATCTATTTGCTTAACAGAACTGGAAACAATACAGTGTGCATAAAGTAGCTATTTATAGATTTTAATTCCTTTTCAAGTAGTTCGTGGCATTTTTAATTTACAGAAGCTATAACATTGACTGTAAATAAAAATAAGAGCAATGTTGTTATCAGGAAAAGCCTGCCTGGCCTGTAACTCACTTGCACATTCTCTCATGGCTCTGCAGAGAATGAAGCATTTCTTTTCCAGGTATCTATTTTGAATTCTTAATCCTCAGTATGCTTGGCAAAAAAACCATGAGTACAAAACAGAAAGGTCCTGGAAGGTTGCAGTTAATCCAAATATGAGGGGGATTGGTTTTGTTATTTATTGTTTATTGCATTAATCAAACTTTGTAAAGTTAGCACAGAAAGAATTATTCCTGCTGAAGACCTTTTGTCTTCTAAATATTATAGAAACAAAAATGAAAAATCATTTTAACATGTGGTAGATTGTTGACATTTTCTTTGAGTGAAGAATTCAAAGTCTGTAAGTTTCAATATAGATGGCACTGGTAAATTTGTAGTGAATCCTGCATTGTGAAAAAGCTGGGGCTCTAATGCATTTATTTCTTTGATTTCATAGAACTCATGTTTCTTAAGTTAAATGGAACATCATCTGCAAAAATTGTCCTGCAACAGATATTGGCTGTAGAGTCATGTTTCACTGTGCTCCTCTGTTTGTCATAAATAACTGATGCATTGCATTTCATCTGCAGTATCTGTAATTGGACTGAAAATTAGCCATTTTCTGCACAGCTTGTAGAAGAATCTGGTAACAGTCCAACAAACTGAGTGAGAGATCTTTGTGACACTGTCATCTCCATAACAATCCATTTCTTTTTAAGTATTTAAAAGTATTTTGATGGTAGAGATCCCATGTTTGGGCTAAATGCTGTAACTTATTGCAGCTACCATTCCTTTTGCACAAGTGTACATCAAAGAGAAAACATGAAGATGACTTTTGCAACCTTATATTTACAGTTTTCAGAACTGCAGTTATAATTATTTTTTACCTTGAGGCAGAACTGATATAATAAAATGGCTCTCACAGAATAACCTTATTTGTTACATGAAAATTCAGGACAATCAAGAAGCCAAAATCCCTGGTGATAAGAAAAGCTTGGTTGTGCTGTTTTTCAAGCAGCATACATGGGAAGAAGAACAATCAAAGTCCATCCTTGCTGGCAAAAACCATAGCTTGCAACTGGCAAAAGAAATCTGAAAAATAACCAGGACTTGTACAGCTCTTCAAAGCTGCATGTAGCTGCTAGCAAGAGGAAGATAATCCATCATGATAAAAAACAACCATCCATTTTAAACTTGCTTGGCAATGAGGATGTTCTTATTTGCATAATGATGGTTATTTGAATATGATGAGAATTTGCCTGAGCGAGACTCAAGCTCAAACACATTCAAATGTGATACAGTCTGTACAATTTTCTCAAGGATTGCAATTTAATACTATTTATCTAATGAAAGAAAAATAAATATTGGCTGTAACATCCCATTATGCTTGAGAGCTGGTTTTAAATTACACTTGAATAAAGTAACTGAGTGTGGGATGTTCACATTTCCTCAGGGATCAGTTACACTTCCCAAAATGGTGAGAAATGTCCACCTTTTCCAAGTAGCCTCCATCTCAATGAGAGGACTGCAGAGATAACGCTGACAAAGTGGGCCCTGTTGCACTTCCAGCATTCCCAGCCACAGCAGCAATGAACCGAACAGCACTGCACCAAGATGGGATGATACCAAGGAATCAGAAAGCCCTTTCAGGGGAAAAAATACTCAGAGAATTTAAAGACTGGCAAATAATCATTGACAATATTTATACTAGAAATGACACAGACATTTTATCAGAGAGAAGCATTGCTCATTTTAACCACTTCATAAGGAAACCGTGGCTGGGACATTGTTTGGTATGTTCAGAGTGTTCCTTCCAGCTCTCAGAAATGACCAGAAGGGAGAAGTTCCTGTCACTTTCGTGTATATTCATAGGTGATTGGGAAAAAAGATCTGTCCATAGAGAGGGAAATAACACCGCAGTTACAATTTGTATCTACATTTTGCACTTTGTCTGACGCAGACATTGTGACAGCCTCTATTACAGGACTCTGATTTTATTTCTGAGCACTCTGAAAACTGTGGTGAGTTACGGTTCCAAATGAGAACTTTGCCATTCACACTCCATAAAAAGCACAAGAATTTTTGCTATTTTATTGTAGGAAACCTCCACATTTTCTCAGGATATTGGATGCCATCTCTAGCAAGAAATAAAAGACTTCTGATATTTTCAAAAACCTAATGCAATGGGAAGCCCAGCCATGAATGGTGATGAATGTGCAATACCTTGCAATACATTTTTACCTATGGAAAGCCACCAACTCTGGCCAGCTCCTGGCTCTTGGTAATTCCAGATGTCAGTGATTTTAGCAAGGATGCAGTTTTCTGACTGCAGAGCCATATATTTGTCTTGCCAAACCTGAAATAGCCCAAGATTGGATTCTGTGCTGCAGATGCTGTGGATAATTAACCAGCAAATCCAGCCATGTGAGAGAGATTATTTTATTTGTGTCTTCAAAGGCATAAGAAAAAATCATGCCTAAGCTTAGTTCAAAGCCAGTCCTCCTCCTGTTAAAGTCTATGGGATTCTTTGCTGCTGAAGTTAACCTAAAATGACTTAATTGCGCTAATTATGTCTTGAACAAGACTGTCAAAAAGCTCTGCTCTTGTAAAACAAAGAGTGTTCTTGAGGAACAATTGAACTACCTGAAACTGTGATCTTGAGAAGCTAATAATGCATCTCTAAACCAGAAAAGGATGCAAGCTGGTGCTTTTATTGCAATTCAAATAAAGTGTCTTTTATAAAGTTAGGTTAATTCACTAAGTGAATAATGGGGTTTTTTACGGTTTGGTTTGGGGTTTTTTGTGATGGCTTGCTCTTCTCCATCTGAGCTTCATGGATTTCCGCTATCATCTTCCACTGTGAATCCACCATGTAACACAAACATCTCCAGCTGATTAAAACCCCCAAAATTTTAATGGAAAGTTGACACCTATGTCAACATGTCCTGATGGAGGCTGCCTTCCTGGCACACACAGATGTCTCTACAGCAAACCATGGCAAAAGGGTTCTCATTTCAGTCCTGTTGCCACAACTTCTGGCTCCTGCCCTCAAAGCTACTTTTGTGTTAACCCAAGGCATCAAGACCAGCAAGCAGGTCATTAATAAAGACAGTTACAAATTTACCATTCTTCTAAGTGGGGAAGAAAATGCTTTCCAATCTGGAACTTGAGTGACATTGTAAAACAGTATTAATGTGATTTTAAATTTTTCTTTAGAATGTTCTACAAAAATACTTGCTTGCTTTTCAAATAGGAAAATATTTTGATATTTCAAATTGTAAGGCATTGATAGTGGTGAGGAAGTGATCACAGCAACATTTCTACATAACGAAGCAAAGTGTATCAGTTTGACTCTCTAGGGTTATTATTCACTGAAGCAGCTATGGATATAAAAATACCAGGCATTTTGTGGTAGCTTTTCCTTTCCTCACACTGGCTTATTTTGCACTGGGAATGCAGTATATTGATGGCAATTTATATGCTAATGACTAAAGCGGTATATAAATTGTGTAACTGCATATTAATGAAGAATGAGGGGATGTAAGTTATGATGCCTTTGTGCAATGCACAGAGAAGCATTTTCTCATCAACTGTTGATATTTAGTTCTTGAACTGGTCTCTTAATCAAAATTCGCACAAGTTGAGTAGAAGTCAAGGAAACTGTAGAAGCAAGACAGGTATAAACTTAAACTGAACTGAGTTCTTGATGACTAAAATCTAACTAGAAATGCTTATTGGAAAAAATATTAGGAGATAGCCTCAGCCTCAGAATTAGCAAATCAGATCTCAGGCCTAAATCTTTTTAAGCTGGAGTTGCTGATAACAATTTACTGCTTCTTTGATCAATTGTTCAGCGTCTGCTTGCTGACCAGTTAAAAAAATTTCCTCTCTAATCTTGGTATCAAAATATTCTCTGGAAAGAGTAACTAGAAATAGTGCTCAGGCCATGTCTTTGATTACTGTTTGCATTAATACAGGGTCTAGACTTGGTGCTACTCAGTTCCACTGCCAGTACTAATATACAGCTCAATGTCCCTTTCATTTATTCACACAATGCCTCTGCAAACGTCCTGCAGAAAAATATTTTGGGACTGTCTTTGAGGACAACACCCAAATCACATCTCTCTGATGATTCAGGCCTAAGCTGCAGTGTCCTGCGCAGAGAATAGTTCTGCACATGCTGGGGTGCCCTTCCTGGGGGTAACTGAAATCCCCAGGTCTCATGATTTTGTTTTTACAGTTGAATTAAGCAGAACTGATTCAGTCATGTCTCGTAGGCAGAAACGTGATGACAACTTGAGCATTTTGCTGTTGAGCTAGAGGGGTTTATTCACATGGCGCTATTTTAAGGTAGCTCATCCATTATACAAGGAAAACATAAATATTTTATTCATATTAAGTAATTTTTAGAGCCTGGTTGAGGTTCTGGTATCCCAGGATCTGTTAAGGTAACTGGGTGGAATTACTTGTCCTCCTGCTGCCACGTAATAAATACCTGAGCATCCTTTCCCAAGCATTTGCTGCACTCAGAGAGCTGCTGCCTTTGCTATCAGTCACCCTTTTGGCCCTCATTTACCAAAAATCCAGCCCAGATGTCAGCACACAGAGCGAATTTCTGCTGAGCTCCAGCAGCCAGCCGTGCTCTCCTCTGCTGATAGCAAAACCTGTGCTGGAGCAGACACATGGCTGCAGTTATTGCCCTGGGGGTACTGAGAGCACGTGGCATCAGATGCTGCACAAAATAAAGGGAAGGCTCCAGCAGTTTCACTGATCTGAATTTTTTTAAAAGCCTATAGGGAAACACTTTTTTCGGAAAAATAATATGATAATCCTTTGCTTTGAAAAGTTCTAGATTAGTCTGGGGAGATGGTGGCTGGTTAGGATATAAAGAATAAAACAAAAAATAACTTTTTTTCTCCTGATTTTTTCCCAATTAATTCAACACATGGATAAACCCTTTCTTGACATCTGTTGTGAATTAATCTCAAGGATTATAATTCACATTTCTGCCTAGCTCTGCTCTGCCCGCTTGCTGAGCCTGTTGTTCCTTCCATCCCAAAGCCCAGGAAGATGTGGAGGAAGAAGAGGAGCATGCAGTGGAATGTGTGCGGGGAAGGCTGAAGGGAGCTCAGACAGTGCACAGCTAATCCAGGAGCAGAGCTGGGTGCTGGGGGACACTGCTGCAGGCCTTGGGCAGCTCCCTGCAGCCAGCAGAACTACAGGGGGCTCAAAACCAGCTTTTCACTTGTGTTGCTTCATGCCAGGTGAAGGAAACATCTTTGGTCAATAAATACATCCTAATTTTGCAAGGTTTATTCAGCTCACTCAAATTATTCTGTCTGCGAAACACAGGAGTTCTTCACTGCAAAATTATTAGGTAGCTTCTCTGAAGGACCAGCTCCTTCATCTTCACACACACACAAAAAAAAAATTGAAATAGAGTTTTTAGGAAAAGGAAGAGTTTTAACAGCAGCCATCATGAGCCACTAATCTGAATCAAAACAGCATGCTGCTGTCAATCTGATAATGGAGGAAGCCTTACGGGATATTGCAGTGATTATTTTTTTGTCAGGTAAATGCTTCAGGTAGCAAAACAACAACAACAGTTAAGTGTTGAATACTTTTCATTTGATTTAACATGAAAAGATCACTTCAACCAAAAAGCTGCAGAAAGCAGATGACTCCCCCTTCGTGATGGCAAAGTAACAAAAGCCTGGGAAGGAGGCTGGGCTGCAAGGCAAAAGGGCACACTGGGGCTGATTTAACTGTCATCTAATAAATTCCCTGTAATTTTGCATCGGTACCTTCTGGACAAATTACAGTATAATCTACATCAATCATGTGAACTTAAAAAAGGGAAAAAAGCTTGAGTTCCACAGCCTTTAACTGCATTACTTTCAAACCTACATCTATGCATGGGCGCTGAGAATAACAATCTCTGTTCAATTCCATGTGGATATAAAAATGAACTGAAAACTGGATCTGTGTAAGCAGTATGTGCACAATTAGTCTTTCCCTCTTTTAATGTTATTTTCTTTTTTTTTAAATACAGACAATGGACATCACCACAAATATCTTTATTACTCCATATGCATACTCCAATATGCAATATTTTTTTACTTGAAGAACCTATACATTCATTCAGGCTAAGACATGCAAAAAACCTCTTATGGGCTAGAAGAAAGAAACAGAAGCATGAAAGAAAGAATAGTAATAAAAACCACATTGCTACATTTTCTAGCTCATTAGAAGAAAAAAAATTCCAAATGCAAAACTGTATTTTACACAGGCTCAACTTCAGTCTTACAGAAAATCATAGATTAAAAACACAAAGGAAGCAGGGATTTTATTTTTGATATTGTTACCTCATCAATTCCTAAATTAGGCCTTGATAGAGTCCCTTTAATAAACCTGATCATTTGAACTAATCTTTTAAAAGCAAGGAGTGAAAAAACCAATGTTCTCCTATGAAACTTATATTCACAGAAAAAAGTAGTAGATTAGGCTTCAAATTTCATTTTGTGTCTATCCTCTGGGACAGGAGTAATTGTGAAAATATTTACTCATATGAATATTCCTGCTGAATTTAATGCCTAAAATTAACTCAGATGTTTTCAACATGATGGTTTTCATTGGGATGTAAATGTATGCAAGTAAACCAAGATGCACTTTGTTCCTGTCTCAAGCAGCAGCCCTTTGCATGGAAATAGGCTGGAGCATTAACCAGAAAATGAAAGGGATGAGGGGAGGTGCGCAGCACTTCCTGATGAGCCCAGGAGATTTTGTAAAGCCAATGAACTGAAAGACTTCCAGACAAATTGACTGAAATCTTAACTGCTTATTCAATTATGGATAACTGAGAGTGTGCAGCAAACACTCAGGAGTTTCAGTGCATTTGAAAGTATTACCTTTAAGTATGTCTAAGAAGTCTATTCCAACAAAATGAATTTCTGGGAAAAAAAATATTCCAAACCTATCTCCCAATACAAAAGCAGTTTGATCAACAGTTGGTGTGCTGGGGAGGATTTGCTCCTTTTTGAATGTGTGTGCTTGGAATTTTTGGAAGAAAAAATATTAGCAAAACAGTTTGTTTTAATAGTAAAATAGTTCGGTTTAAGGGTGTGAAAAAAGCCTGTTACTCTCCAAGAAGTTAAATTCTTATCTTTTTCTTTATGATGCAAGATCTGCCTCAGTCAACAGTTACTCTGCTAAATAGTACCATGCTGAAAGAAAACCGATTTCCCATACGTTTTTGGAACAGAGATCAGATAAATCTAATTCCTTCTGTCACAAGAATACATCATGGATTTCTAGGGATCAGCACCACTGTGGCTGAGAAGAGGAGGTAATCAGTCTTTCAGAAAAGGAGGTAGTGACAGAGTGAGGCGTAATGGTTTTAAACTGAAAGAGGGCAGATTTAGATCAGATATTAGGAAGAAATCCTTCCCTGGCAGGGTGGGCAGCCCTGGCACAGGGTGCCCAGAGCAGCTGGGGCTGCCCCTGGATCCCTGGCAGTGCCCAAGGCCAGGCTGGACACTGGGGCTGGGAGCACCCTGGGACGGTGGGAGGTGTCCCTGCCATGGCAGGGGTGGCACTGGGTGGGCTTTGAGGTCCCTTCCAACCCAAAGCATTCTATGCATCTGTGATAAATGTCATGGTGTCTCTTCCCAGCCAAGGCTCTTCCACCTTCATTTAAATGTAACTGCGCTGCTGGTTAGAAATCAATGTCAGCTGTGTGTGTGATATTTGAGGTGAATGCTAACTTCAGCAGAACCACTGAAATGGAAAGGAGGAAGGCAGACAAAAAATCCGGGGATGGGACAAAGTATTCTGTTAATAAACGAACTAACAGAAGAAAAGGCCAAGAGGAAACAAATGCTTGTAGCCAGCTCTCTCCCCTTCCTTCAGCCTTTGCAGGGTTTCTTTGAGAGGCCAGCAGTGCCACAGATGTGACACAGATGTGACATTCCTGATCTCTGTGTACCAAGCAGCAGTGCTGGTGTGCACACTGCCTTTCAGCCTCAGCCACCTCAGCACAAGGCATCAGTTCCCCATGTTTCGTCAGGTTTGTTGTGATAAAGTTGGATCCTCTACAGACTTCCTCATAAATTTACAATAAATTACAGTTTGTATCACACCATAGATAAATCTACCATTGCATATAACAAGAAAACAAAAGGTCTAGCCTAATATGAGCAAAATTCTTATGTGGTGTGGCCTGTGTTATTTCACGGTCTGTTAAACAGGTAAGTGAAATATACATTTAGGTTGTGCTATGGCTATTCTTTAGCACACAACTCCAACAGCAAATAGAAACATCTCTACAAAATCAGAATTGGGATAAATCTGATATTCAGTATAATGCTGGTTTTGAGGGATATGCCTCAAACAAAACCCACGGTCAGTTCAAACCCCAGTGCAAGCACACCCATACATATGCAGAAGGAGTGCAGGCATTTTCTCAGCATTGTTCAGAGCAGCTGTTTCTGGCAGCCTGGTGTAGTTTTCCTTCTCTACAAAGCCTGCTCACTGTTCTGAACGCTGCTCTTGGCCCAGCCCCACAGGTCACTCACCTTGGCAGTGCCAGCACCTTCTGCCAGGCAGAAAATACCAAAGCTAGGAAATGCTCTCCTTATGTCAGTGCTAAAGTTGGGTAGTTCAACATCCAGAGCATATCTAATAAAATCTTAAATGGTTTCTTATTCCTTCTTTTCTGGAACAACTCTGCTGTCATCAATATGAACTTTCCCTCAGCTTCTAGTCTATGGAAATGCCACTGCCAAGCTGGGCAGGTACTCCCAGGTATCCCCAGGGGTACCCCCATCCCTGCTCCAGGACCTCCTCCCTCCTCCCACGCAGGTGTGGGGGGCAGCCCCCACCTGCAGCCCTCCTCCCAAGGGATGGGATGCTTACAGCTCCCAGCCCAAGGTCCCCGTGGAGATCCCAGCTCACCTCATGCCCAAGTGTCCGCCATGTCGCTGCCTCCCTCATGGGTCCGCGGCTCGGTCCGGGTGCTCCAGGTGAGCAGGGCGCGCACCAGGGAGCTCATCTCACACCTGGCACGGTGTCCCTCAGCCTGTCCTGAGCCCTGGCACGGTGTCCCTTAGCCTGCCCCAAGCCCTGGCACTGCCCATGGGTGCCCAGACCCCTGGCCGGCCGAGGGCCGTGAGGGCCGTGAGGGCCGTGAGGGCCGCGCCCGGACGGGGCCTGACGGGCGTGAGGGGTCACGGCCGAGGTACCCCCAGACAGCGGGACGGCCCCTCCAGTTTGCCTTCACCAGGTAACGGTGAGCCTGCTGGGCTGGGTGGGCAGCAGGAAGGAATCTCTTCCTTCACTTTACCTGCCAGGTGAGCAGGAGTGGCAGGGCTGGCCGTGTGCCCGCGTGAGGGGGAGCCAGCCCGGCGAGGCCGACATGGCGCCCGTTGGTCGGTACTGGTCTGCCCTCACCCTGCAAGGGCAAACACTGCAATCAGCTCGTCGTTCTGTCATGGGTGGGCTTTCTTTGTCTTTAGAACATTCTTTTGGCCTCTTGGTAGAGTCACATTTTATGGTACTGGTTCTACTTCTTCTTTGCCAAAGTAGATTTCAATTAAAATGGGAATTAAATTATCATTTCTGTTTTCCTTCTACTTTGACATTCCAAGAGCAGTTCTTACTGGTATGACCATTTCTTACTGGTATGCCAAGGCTTTCTTCAGGAGTAGCTGGGTAATTCGCAAGTTCTGAGATATATTTTTAGTAAGATACATTGTAAGCATGCCAGAAGGGAAGGCTGTACTTGAGTGGATGATGTCAAAATGGAGAAACTTCAAAACTGTTCTCTTTTCTTCAAGTGTGTAACTATGACTCCGTGAGATCTCTTAACAGGCAGTCCTTACAGATATGGCTTGGTGCTGCATGTGCATGTACAATAGAAATAAAAAGCTCCAGCAGCCTTAGTGTTTGTTTTTGGACTGCTGGCATCACAGACAGTTTTTATGTATTACACAACAGGAAAGTCTGGACTCAAAACTTAAGGTCTTCTAATAAATAAGCAATTTTAACCTGGTTTGCAATCACGCCATTTAGTCATATGGTGGCTGTAAGTGGTAAATAAAAGATTCCCCACTGAGAGAACTTTCTGAGAGCATCTTGAGTACAATCACCTCCAGGACAAAAAGTCCTCAGGCAGCCTTGGGATGCTGACCCTCTGATTCTAGATGTGCAACCTTAATTAATTCCTATTTCTGTTCAATAAGGTTTTTACAGCTGATAACTATCTAGTTAGTGTGCTGCTTGGCAGCACTGCAAATGAGCAAATTAAGCATAGTGCTTCTTCCTAAGTAATTGCCATTTAATCCTGATTTTAAAAGAAGCAGTAGTGATTGGAAAGCAGCTTTAATTTTGTTAATGCAAAGTTATCTTTTGGGGAAATAAATCACACAGAACATGAAAGAGAGTAGGTTTAGATTAGATATTATACAGAATTTTTTTACTGTGAGGGTGGGCAGGCCCTGGCACAGGGTACCCAGAGAAGCTGTGGCTGCCCCTGGATCCTTGGCAGTGTCCCAGGCCAGGTTTGACTGAGCTTGGAACAGCCTGGGACAGTGGAGGGTGTCCCTGCCATGGCAAGGATGGGACTGGATGGGCTTTAACCCTTCCAACCCAAACAATTCCATAATTCTATGGTAGTTTATTTACTTTATGAACTTTTATATATCTGCTTGCTACTGAAAGACTGGTATGTTACCAGAAATTAAATCTACCTGTATTGAAACTGAGATACAACCTGCTGTTCATCTGTTTGGGCTTAAGATTTCATCATGAGAGTTTTTGGAAGGGGTTGACCATCTGTAAAAGCAGCCAAACCACCTTGCCTGGTAAAATGTGCATCTGCAGTAAATGGAAGGCAGAAAATACCAAAGCTAGGAAATGCTTTCCTTATGCCAGTGTTAAAGTTGGGTAGTTCAACATCCAGAAAATATCTAATAAAATCTTAAACGGTTTCTTATTCCTTCTTTTCTGGAACAACTCTGCTATCATCAATATGCAATTTTCCCTCAGCTTCTAATCTATGGAAATGTCAATAATGCCTCGTTCTCTAAAACACATCAGACACTTTGATATTGCATTTCAGTTCATCACAGTGTGCTTGAGCTGATAAACAAGAGCTGTAGAACAGGTTCTGTTGGATCAAAACAAAAGGTGATTTTTTTCTTATTGATCAAAGGTTTTAAGAAATAGGCCTGCCTTCTGAGACTTCATTTTTGGTCAATGAAGTTTTGAAAGCTGATTGTCATGGTAAATCTTGGGTTTAAAGTTGTTTAGAGAAAGAATGGATCTGTTCTTTAACTGACCTCTCTGTTCTGAAATATTTTGCTGTTCTAGGGTAGGACAGATGAAGCATTTGTCTCCTCTTGTTCTGCCTCTGTTCTTAGTCCTGGTAGATGTGCACAGAGTAGGGTTAACATAATCTTTAAAAGGAAAATGAACTATTCTTACCTTGTCTACTCTTCAGCTCTAAGACAGTGCTAAGAGGCTGTAGGTGAATTTTGAGATCTAATTTCCCCTAAATAAATAATGAAACCAGATATTTCCAGCTTAATCTGGCTTTTTGGAGTTTAGCTCCAAGACTGAGAACACGAGTTTTTCTTTTCCTAGGGATGTCTTCTAAGAATAATACTTTCCTTTGTCTGAAGAAATATTTTTTGACATACAAGGGACTCCAGGGAAAAAAGTACAGGAACAGTAAATGTTTTGCTCTTCATGTCCTAAAATAGCTTTGCACTTTCTTTTAAATACTTACTACAAGTTAGGAAGTCTCGACTGTCTCAACAGTGTATTTCAAAATGAATAAATAATTAATCAGTGTATTAGCAGTGTGTGGATTTGGTGTGGGAATGGGATGTTTCCAGAAGGTCTTTTCTGTTTTTTCATAAAGCAAGTTGATGCACACTGCTTGATCAACTAATAGCAGTGTGACCAGTAGAACCCTGAAAGTAATGAATACAATCTTAGTGTGCTTTGCTTGGACATGAATGGAAGCAGTGCTGGGGCTGCCCTGTGATCACTGACCAGTGCAAGGCACAGAAAGAAGCTGAGTTCAGATACAAGGTTCTCAGCTGAGCTATAAAATATGAGCAGTGATTGCGTCCTGCACGCACATAAGATGGACCATGATTTTTTATAGTTAGGGGAATTTAAGCAGCTTTTTTCAATAAATTTTAGTCTCAGTTGTCAGGAACCAGTTTTTTGTATGTCCCAGCTTGCAAACTGGCAGTTCCAGATGAAAACAAATAGTTGGCATATTAATGATAAATATCCACAGGCAACTTTTCATTACCAGGAAATAATGACATTTTTCACTATTGACTGCATCCTGCAGAGCAGGATCTATAAAACTTGTGATCCATCATTCTGCTTTTTGTGTACATGCATGTTTTCATTATTAGTTAATTGGACTCAAGTAAAGACTCAAGTCTTCTCACAGTGGCACTGAAGGCTTTGTAGAAATCAGAACTGTACCATTTGGGGCAAACACCACCATTATATTGGATTTAAGTGGGTATAAATAGTTACACCAAAGTGCAAAGCTCTGGTAAATCAAAAGCTTAATTTGATTTCCTTAGTATGGAAAGCTACGTGGACTTAGAGAAAGTTACTCTTGGATTTCCCTTTGCAGAAGCTCTGTCCAATTTCTGCAAAGATCCAGTGTTGGAGTTGTCAGAGCCAAATACCATCTGTTATTTTAAGCTAATATCTGGGGGTCTCCCAAAAGTGAGGGTCTGGGGGGGTCAAACACCTGGGCCCAGCAGCTGACAGCTCAGCAAAGGGGGTCAGTCAAACCCTGTGCAAACATGAGCTCGCAAAGAGCAGGAGCTGGAGCCTCCCCTGTCTGTGAGGCGAGGGCTGTGAGGGCTCTCTGGGGTTCCAGCCGCTGGAATTCAGGGTACACAGCGTGGGTACAGCCCTCGGGGTGCTACACAGAGGCTGTAAAGTCTGCTCTTGTGCCTCCTCCTGTGTGCTGCTTATATTGCAGCCTGCAACTTATGTCTGGTAAGCATGTATATCGTAAGCACTTACCTCTCAGCTGCTTTCAAATACCCTGAGAATATTCTCATGGACATGCTGGAAAACAGCGTTTGATATTAATGCTACAAGTTCAAGGATGAAGTAATGGTAAACAAATTAATTTTTAAAACCTAAAATAATTGCCTAAGTCAGTTCTGTTTACTAAGGCATTTATTTGGCTTTCTGATTAAAATGTCACATGAACTTTAATGCTTTATTGCCTTTTATTTTGGCACACATTATATTATGTGGTAGAGTTTTCAATTACAGAGATGTAGTCTTGTATTAATTTGGATATCTCACTTCAGTAATTAAAAGAAAGCTTCTTTTCTGTTTTCCTTAATAGCCCTTCTGAGTCTGCCTTTATTTCTGGTGCAATTATTTTAGTTTTTGACATGCAGGGATCTGATTTTCCACTCCAGCCATTACAGCATTGCCTGGTTCCATATTCAGGGCTTTAAAAGGATATTTCATGTGAGAGCTGCCTTAAGTGCTGCCGTGTCATTTGGACGTTAGTGCTGTACCTCAAACAGCCCCTGTGATTCACAGAGATTTAGCTGCTGCATTCACAGTTGTGTACTCATCAATCAGAAGGCATTAAAAGGAGGCTGGGGAAAGGCAGGAATGCAGGGGAGCTCCAAAGCACATTCTTCTCTTAGTGGTGGAAAATGGAAACTGTAAATACTGCTGACTGTGAGCCTCCTCCCTGCTCCTGACAGGCCTCTAGCCCTGGTTTAAGATGCCTCTGACATCTAATTCCAAGTGGTTTGCATTGCTTTACAAGGAGTATTAACAAATGGTAGCTATTTACTAAATGAAGTGTTTGTCACTTCGGTGTCCAAAAAGTGTAATGGAGTAGAGAGCAATATTCATGTGTGATTGCCAAGGGCAAAACACTAATCAAAAACTGGGAAATCAGAATGACCAGACTCAGTTTGTGTCTGATACTGGGCAGCCTTGAGCAGGACACATAAGGGGCAATGTATAAAAATGCTGAATATATATAAACACACTTCAAAAAAAATAGCAGGAGTTTGGGTATTGTCAGTCTGCACCTGGAAAACTGGTGCAATGATACTGCCCTGCCTTGCAAGGGTTTTATTCGAGGCTTTGAATGACTTTTTAATATCAACTTGATAGGCAGCTGGGATGCCTTGCTGGCTTTTCTTCTGAAACCAAACTGTCCCTCAAAAATCATGGGAAAAAAAGAATGATGGGAGATTTACTTTCTCTGATGTGACAATAAAATTTATCTGAAAATCACCTTAGAAACATAAGAAGATATTGATATTTAACTTCTTTCTCTCATAGAACCACTTTTAGAAGTACAAGGGAAGTGAAGGAAAAATGTTTTCAAACTTCTGTGAAAAGGTAAGAGTTGCTTTTACCAAAAGGCTCTTTAAATATTTATTGAACAGTTTTTGGAGATGGTCTTATGTTTTTCACATGCTTAAATACCACATGCAAGAAACCAGAATTTGGATTGACAACTCTTTGCCTAAAACAATGCAGAACATCTGACATTTCTGACCTTCAGCCTAAGAAGGTCTTTTGGTCATGCTGCCTATCACTTTTTCTCCCTGTAAAAGTCCTCTTAATGGTGTTTTCAGAAGTAACTTCTCATTGGTAAACAATATTTTGGAAATTCGAAGAAATATTTACTTTTTCTGCCAAACCAGCTGGGTGGTTGAGTAAACAAATTTAATTATCTTTAAAGTCTTTTAGATTTCTAATAAATATCTGCATTCGTTTCTATTCATGATAAAAGCTTGAACACTGTATTATTAGGAAAGAGCTATGCATGCAACATTTGTCACTCATTTTGTTGGGAAGCATAAAGCTTTGGCAGCAGCCTAAATCATTGCTAAAAATGAAGTTGCCTTGCACTTTGTCAGTTTATGTAGTGATGGATTCTAGTAAACTTCTGCTGTCACTGAAATTCACAATTTCAAAGTTCAGCAGCTTAGGAGGCGAAGGAAAAAAAGGCTGAGGTAGACATTTGCTTTTTGCCTGTCTCTGCAGGCTCTTTGCCTGTCTCTCAGTCCTAACAGACTCTAGAAGAATAGAACAATTATGGTGAATATTTGCTCAAAACAAAGTTATTATGGAAGGGCTTTGAGCAGTGCTCGGTATGTAAATCCCTGGGTAAATAAGGGTAAAAGGGGCAAGTGAGAAGATTGAGAGTGCTGCTGTCTGGTGAGTGTGCAGACTGGTACCAGCACAGAGTCTGACCTCCTCTGGGTCCCAATCCTCCTGCCGTTAGCAGCCTTCCATGAGCCTTGTGGGTAGGTGGGCAAAGCATCACCAGCAAAACCATCTCGGGCAGCAAAGGGTGAATTGCAGAGGGTAGGAGTCCCTTCACAGCTCTGCTCGGCTGAGTTATGCCTTTCTCCTTCCCTGCTCCTCAGAGGAAGTGAGGCTGCTTCTGCTGCCGAGACAGCTTCAGCACAGGGCCGGGCCGAGATTCCAGATGTTCCCCAGGTGTGCTCCTGACATCTGAAACCTCGCCGTGCGCTGCCTGCCACTGACCCTCCCTTTGCACGGCATCTTCTGTAGGATCTGCACTTGCAGGGGAGGGTTGTGCTTTTCCCTCTGAAGTTGGGGTTTTGCCTGATCATTCCATATGTTGCATATTCTGGACCATCCCCATCACAGATGTTTCTCTCCATGCATTAAAATTGGGTTTCAGCTCATTCGGCTTCAGCACTTGACTTTAAAAGCCAAACAAATCAAATCCTTTTCTTGAGGGTATAATGCATCATTTTCCCCTCTTTGACTGTGTATTATTTTCTTTTACATCTGATCACATCATCAAAATCTAACTTCCTGCATCTGTGCTGGCTAATTAGTGCCTTGGCTTTAAACCTCCTCCCATCAAAAATACACACTTTTCAAACTAGTCAGTATTTTTATTTATTTTATACAAAGTGTTCTGAGCATATTTAATGAGAAGAGGAAGAGTGCTAGTTTCTCTAAATTGGACATGCCACAGAAGAGTGAAAAGATTCTGGGATGTAGAAACAGAGAAACCAGTGAGTTGGGGGGAAAAAAGAAAAAAAAAAGCAACTGTAGTTCATTGTTTCCATGACCAGAATATATTCAAATGTTACAGGCTGGTGGCAGTGTTAAAGACCATGCTGTTCTGGTGTCTGGGTAATTCCTTTTGAATGACTGCAGCCTTGGCCATGAGGAAACCTGTACTGAAATGATAAAAATCAGTGAGAGATTTCCTATGGAAAAAAAGACACCAGAATGGGGAAAATGGAAGCAAAAAGCTACAATGGGGCAATGCATGTAAAGGACATGGAGAATTTTAACAGCAGCAAGGAGAGTTTTCCATGCATGGGCTCTCATTTACAGCATTACCTTTTTTTAGGTAAATAATGTGATATTACACCTACGTTTGGAAAAATTTGTTGAATTCAACAAACTGAACTTCATGTGTATTTCATTTATTTTACTACCTTCAATAGCAAATATTCTATCCACTAAGCACATGTAAATGCACACCTTCACTCAGATTTTTATGCCTAAAAATCAGCATGAGTTGTAACTTAAAGCATACATGCTATAAAATCATATCTAATTAATGGATTTTAATTAAAAGCAAACGAGTATCTCCTTTTGATAGGGTATCTCAAAGTACAATTACTTTGTGGTTTTGAACATGACCCTTTTGAGTATATAAACATGTTACCATAGAATATATTTTTTCTAAATATCTGCTGTAAAGCAATATGCACAATATTATTTTATAGAGTGTAAAAGACCAGACAGAACTTGATTATTATATCTTGTTTGTCTTTTCTATCTGAGCAAATTGTACTTGTTCAGCAGAAGAATTGCTTAATTTCCAGTTTAATTTTTTGCTCCAGGATTTCTGATAAGAACTGTTTGTTCTGGGTGTAGGTGTGGATCCTAATGCTGAAATGCTCAGGTATCAGAAGTTTGTACAGTACTCAAGCCAGCCAAATGAAATTTCCATATTTACCCCTTTTTGTTACATTTTCAGGAAGTACTGCAGTCATTTTAACTATGATTGTTCTGGCTGTAGTTCTGAACTCACAGCTAATGGCAGCAGAAAGAAAGATCAAAAGAGGTCAAGAAGAAACAAGTGTTAGGATTTGGGTTTCCAAAGCCTCGTGGTGGAGTTAGGCTTTGTGGAAGTTAATGGGACATGGCAGATGGCCCAAATTCAAAAACTTTCTGTAAAGTGCCAGTGGCCTGTGTAATCCAGGAGTGCCTCTGGCTGAGCTGCAGGAGTGCTCTGGTCATGGAGAACAGGATGGGAACGGGAAATCCAGCGTAAACAAGGAGTGCAATTCCTCCCAGGCCCCTTCTGTGACCTTGGGGATAACGAGAATCAACACTGGCAGAGCTCGGGCACCAAGAAAAGCAATGGTACCTTCTGCAGGGTTATCTTGCATTTATTTTGGGAGGAAGTGTTCCATAACTCAGCCATGTCCCACCAGCCTACCAAGATGCCATTGCTCAGATTGCTGCCTGAAAAGGCAGCCTTCATTAAATAACACAGCTGAAAGATAAATGAGTGGGCCATAATTTAATGAGATTAAATGGACAGAACTTTGGACACTTGTCACAGCTTCTGCAATGCCTCATATCTGAACAAGGAAGAATTGCTAAGTTCAGAAATGCCAGGATCATTAATCAGCCCTTGGATGCTGAGGTGATGTGATATAATGTTCACAGCTTGTAGAATGCAGGAATTCGTTTTGCCTCGATCTGCCAATCTATTTTATGTTGGGTTCAGCCTCAGTGTAAAATCCAGAGAACTAAAGTAACTGAATCCATTGATCTATGAATATGATCTCTGAGATACCACATAAAACAATATAACAGGGTAGGATATATCTGGCTGGAGCACTTTTCATGCAAGCTGCAGAGTTAATTCCTCCTTTGACATTGAGCAATTAGAGTTTGGAGGGGATGGGAGAGCCGGGAGAGGCGGCTGCTGACACCTGCCGGCGCTGGGCACCTGCGCTCTCCTCCAGCAGCGCTGGCCGGGGAGAGCCGGGATTTCAGCGCTGCAGCTGCCGGATAAGCCTTGCTTTTAAACCTGCAGCTCCTTCAGTCCCCGCTCCTCACTTGCAGCACCTCTGTAGTGCTCACTTGTGCAATAATTCTCATATTTCTCTTCGTAACTCACCTCAACAGCCTGTGGTCTAAACTCGCAGCAAAAGAAAATACTTTCACCTTCGTGTCAGTTCTGCACGTTAATGTGGTGTCTATCTAAACTGAGTGCAGTAGAACAGCCTTTAAATGGTCATTAAATTGTTTTATGCAGAACCAGAATGGTGCTATAGAGACCACATAACAAGCTTTCAGCCCTGACAATTGTTGGATCATTGTGTTTCAAGGTACCAAGGCAAAACCTTGAAATCCATTTCAGAATGGGATGTTGAGAATGTCCATTGTCTTTCCAAAAGCAATCCTGGCACTATATGAATTTGGGATTTTGTCAGCCAGTAGTGCTAATACTTAAAAAGTGACTCGACAAAACCATGCAGGAAACAACTGCCAAGAACTGTTCAATTCAAGCACATTTACTGGTTTCAAAGATCCTGAGTCCGAAATTTTTGGAAGCTGGTGATGACTGAGGAACATCACAATCTCTGTGCCTTGTCCTCGTGCTTTTGCTGGGGCTGTGACCAGACAAGGCTACTGCACCTTTGGTGAGACCTAGTGAATCTTTCCTTAGGGTTAGGGGAATAATATTTTATGTTTTCTATGTTGTAACATCCTTAAATAAATATCACAACTATCTTTTCCCGTTTTGTTGCTCTCAGTGAGCTGATTTGATTGAACCACATTTTAGAGATGTACTTTTCAATTCTATCAAATGAATAAAAATCCAAAAAGTGTCCCAATATAGAGAAAGCAAAAGATTGTGTTGCATTGAAAATGCCACATAAATCCATATTTCCTGGCATGCATGGAGTGCTGATTTCAAAATTGTGTCTGATGTGATTAAGCATTTTCTTCATCTGTATTCTATCGCTTGTATTATGTCTGCTTAATTTCCTTCTTTGGAAAGAGATCAATGGAAAAAGGGAATGCAGAGAATGTTGAGATGCCCCCTTTAGCATTTAATGTTGTTGTGTGCAGGATCTCAGCTAGCTAAAACTGAAAAAAACAATATTAAATACTGCAATGCTTTAGGGTCAAAAGGTGCCAAAAATCAGGCACCTCACCTCTACCTCTGTTTTCATCATATAATTTTGCCAGGATTTTAGATCTGTTCTGCTCTATCAGAAAGGATGTCAGCCACCTGTATTCCTTGATGTTTAAAGAACTTAATCCACTCTGTTATGCCCTGTTTCAGAGCAGGAACATAATCTTAAAGCAGTCCTGTGTTTGCCAGCTTTTATCAGTGTTTGCTGTGTTATCTTCAAGCAAAACGAGTCATTATTTGTGTTGGTATGATTACATGGATCACTTCAGTTTTTCCAACTTGGATCCCAGATGCAACTGAATTGCATTTTTATTTGAAACTGGTTATAGGGAATGATCTAGGTCTGGGAATTGCAAAATGCTCTGTGATGTTGTATTGTTGGAATAGGATGGTCTGAAAAAATTGTGGTTCAGGATTTTCAGCACGCATAAAAGTTTTCTAAATGAGCTCTATCTTCTCTGTTGCTGAATGCCATTTCAGTTTTCTAATATTGAATTTAAATCATCTGACAAGTAAGATCTGCAGCTGCTTTACAAAATTACAGTCAGACCCAAACCATGATCAGATGTGAGAACTTCCTCTCAAACTGAAAGTTCCTCTTACATTTTTTCCCCTGTGAAGTCCAGTACAGTCCATATCCAGACACCAGTCAATCGTCGGAAACCCTAATGGGAATTCAACAGCGGGAAACAGTTTCTGGGCAGTGAGATTATGCGTATGTGCTCCTGTTCCCTGTCATAAATGGAATAACTTGGTGCTGACATAAAAACCTGGGGTTTGGCAGTGACTGTGCAGTGAGGCAGTGAGATAAGTAAGGGCTGCAGAGCCAGCCCGTGTTTTTGGGGTAGCTGAGAGCACAGCTGGCTGCTCCCCCTGGTCACAGCAGCCCCGCCGAGCCTTTCAAGCGACCACGGCCCTCCAGCGGCTGCAGGGCGCGGCCGCGGCCGCGGGGCGGCGCTGCACACAACGCTTGGAGCGGGAGCGGCGGCCGGGAGCGGGGCTGGACGGGCTGCGAGCGGCACCGGCCGGGAGGGACCCCAGAGTCACCCCGGACCGCAAACTGGGACAGCCTGGGACAGCATCGGCACCGGCTGCGAGCGGCACGGGCCGGGAGGGACCCCAGAGTCACCCCGGACCGCAAACTGGGACAGCCTGGGACAGCATCGGCACCGGCTGCGAGCGACACCGGCAGGGAGGGACCCCAGAGTCACCCCGGACCGCAAACTGGGACAGCCTGGGACAGCATCGGCACCGGCTGCGAGCGGCACGGGCCGGGAGGGACCCCAGAGTCACCCCGGACCGCAAACTGGGACAGCATCGGCACCGGCTGCGAGCGGCACCGGCCGGGAGGGACCCCAGAGTCACCCCGGACCGCAAACTGGGACAGCCTGGGACAGCATCGGCACCGGGACCGGGACTTGGGCTCCGAGCGGGCACCGGCGGCGGTGAGAGATGCCAAATTCACCTGGAACCTGAAACACTGACAGCCTGGATAGGAGGGCAGCGGGACCGGCTCCAGCCAGGCACTCACGGCCGTGCTCGGGCTAGCGGAGAGACGCCGTCTTCGCTCGGACCTCAAACAGGGACAGCTCGTGAGCGGCATCTGCTCACCAAAGATGAAGCAGCCTGCACTTTCCAAAAAGAATTCTGGCTTTGGACTTGATTGCCGGGCAACGTGTAACAGGATAGGCGGTGTTTATTTGGCAAGGCAGTTCTGAATTAGTTGCTAGAGAATACGAAATGTCGCACAAATGTAATGTTCTTTTTCCTGCCGTCCGTGTAATGCAAATGTAGCATTCCAGAGCAAGACATCTACATGGTTTGACAGCCTCTTATAGCAGCGCCCCTGAGAACATTCTCACGCAGAAGGTCAATAGCCTGATTTTTCATGGAAGCCGTGCGCCTGTAACTTATTTGTGGTTGCACCCACAGATAAGTGTAGTCGTGATAACTGAGAATTCTTTGTTACTCTGAAGTTGATGGGTCCTGACAAAAAAATATGTGGTTGAGTGACCTGAGGTAGTTCAGAAGTTGTAGTGCTATTATTTCTTGCTATTTCAGTAGAGGAATGAAGGGTTCTGTTCTAGGACTGCATGTAGTTACCCCAGATTAGGTCAAATTTAGATGCAACATGAACTGCCATTATTTTCTTCACGTGCCTACTTCTAGTTTCAGGATGTTCTTCAGGATTTTCAAGTGGAAACAAACCAATAAATACATTTACTATACTATCCAGCATAAACTTTTGATACTGAATCACCCTGAATGTGTCCAGTGTCTGGCAGACCGGAAGTGCAGCCCACAGATTTGGCAGTTGTAACCATTTTTGGAGCACTAAAAATGCACTGAATAAACAGTGCTCAATTCCACTGCCAAGCAAATTGTGGGGAAGTGTGAGTTTTACATATTTCTGTGCTTACTGTAGTTTTTCTCAGAGCAGATTTTGAGATGCAAGACAAGTTTCTCTGTTATTTGGGAGTGGTTGAGGAAACAATGTAGAATTATCTTGAGGTTAGGGAAAAATGGTGCACCTGACTTCTAAAATGCAAATGCAGCAGAGATTCTCTGATAAGAGAGCAGATGGAGTTTTGCTGTGGAACCCGAGCCGTGTGTGAGGAGCACAGCGTGATGAGACCGACCTAACTCAGACACCAGAGGGTCATCAAACACATGAAAGATTGGCAAAGAGAAAGGGATTAGGCTCCTCTCTTTATCCCCTACAGACAGCATGAGCAGCAACAGGCGTGGGTTGCAGCACAAAGCATCCAAGATTTAGGAACACTTTCTGATGGAAATAGAATAAGCGCTGGAACACATTTCCTGCGGGGAAACTGCAGTGTCTCCACCGCTAAAGGTCTTTAAGTGCAGGTAGATAAACATTTGTCTGTCTGGAGTGACCTAAGCAGAGCTGATCTTGCACTGGAGCAAAGGGCCTGGGTGATCCCTGGGCTTCCCTCCAGCCATAATATTTTATGGAGGGCTTTGTGCTCAGGTTGCAGATGGGCTTCACCCGATTAACTGGAAATGACCCTTTTTGCAACTTTGGTGTTCAGTTCCTTGAGAGTTTGTTCCTTAATCACTTTCGTATGCAAAGCAAGAAGTTCAAGGGCTTTTGTGGTTTCTCATCCCTCTTGCGTTCCAGGCATTTGCTTGCCTTAGACTTGATGTACTTTGTCCCAACCTTCCCCTGCTTTCCCCTTCCTGCTCCTTCTAGTGTTAATGCTTTTCACTCACTCTATCTGGCACACACGGGTCCCTTTTATCAAAGGACTTTCACACCTGAGGCCTCCAGTCACATACTTGCAGTAAAGTAACAGCTTAAAAGCAAATCCTTTTAAATCCTGAGGCCAAACACCGTAACAAACATATCTTCTCAAGGGATCAGTTTCCAAATGTGCTTTTGAACCTAAGTCCCAGCAGGCATTTGGCTTTAAGTGTGTGATAGGACTTTATTTATTTATTTATTTATTACAGAGCCATTCCCCCCCTCCGTCATTGTTCCCATCTCAAGATGTGCTATTTAAACCTGTACCTCTGGTGAATTCTTCCATTGAAGTGCAGATGAGCAGAGTGCTGCTGGGTGGTGAAACATTGCAGGACAAAAAGACATATCAAAATAAAATCTTAGGAGAAAGTGTCGCTTCCAGGGAAAATGTGCCTCTGGTTTCAGGAGGGAGAGGAAGGGGAAATCATGCGTTTGAATCGATGTTCTTTGAAAATCTGTTGTATGTGGGACAAGGCGCTCAGGCTGTGGCAGTTTGAAGGAGACCTTAGAAATGTGAGTGAGCTTTGTGAAATATTGTGCAAGAGGAGCCATAAACTACTTAAGGTGCTCTGCAGGTCTCCTGCAGTGAGGTTACACCTGAGATATTTATAAATAGTAGTGCCTGGATTCTCAGTTTGTAAACTGGTACCTGTGAAATGAACAGCTTGCCTTAGGAGACAGCAGAGTTCATTGTGTAGAATTATTTCCTGCACTTGCAGATTAATATTAGCACTCTCCAGGGCCTGCTCAGACATGCAGCTCTGCAGTTTGCAATTAGCTGATGAGTTCTGTATTTTCAGTGGGTATTACTGCCTGGGATGTTCAGCCCTGTGTGAGCTCAATGGGTTGTTTATATAATATCACGGTGGTTTCAGTCCACGCTGAGCACTGCCAAACTGTAAAACAAGATCAACCCACATTCGGGAGCACAGTTCCCTGAGGACAGGGCCAGGTACCAGATAAGGCTTGATTTTAATCTCCCTCTTGTCATCTGGATCTGCTGACAGTTCATTTTCAGGTAGCTACGTACTCCCAACTCCATCACTCACCTTCCCTTCCTGGCTCTCAGTTAAGCTCAGTCACATTAGGTTGTTATTCTTGTTGAGGAAAGATATCGAGTAATCATCATAACGTGAAGTGTTAAATAAAAAATGGCTCCACAGGGTCTTCTTTTTGGATCTTTTTAATTCCTTGTAAATCGGAGCCACTCCAGAACTTCAGTATCTGCTTACATTCTCTTATTCTAGTAAATCTATCTTTTCATTTATAGTCTTTTTCTTTGTCACTTGGAAAGGAGGGTTTGTTTTTTCATGCTGTGGGACTTAAAGTACTAATCAATCTCAGTTCTCTCCCTTTCCCTGAAAATTCCTTTATTCTCATTTTACTGAGAAGAGAAAGGGGGATTGTCAGTAGAGACAAAAGTTAGAAAACCCAGTTCTGTAATTCTGTGTAAATCTATCCCTCCAAATACCACTTTTCCATTCACCCTAAAAACCCTTTGACACTTTCCAGACCCCTGACACAATTTGGTTACTCTGTGTCCTGTTCCCCAGCTTGATGGAGGTGTCAGGTGAAAATCTGGGGCTTATCTTCAGTACATTGGAACCCTTCAGATTTGTTTCTAACTCAGCTCTTACTCACACATGCAAATCTCCAGCCCCGTTTATCTGATGCTTTAAATTCAGGCTAGTTAGTGTGTTGGAGAGAGAAGTTGAAGCTTTGATTTCAACCGATGCTTGATGTAATTGGCTCTCAGCAATTCAAGTTACCCAGCTTATAAAATGTTAATTTAGCTTCTCTTTGTAGACCAATGCTTTTCAGTTTATTCTTACCCAAGATACAATAGTTTGAAATATGTCATTTCAAGAAAGTAACTCACCTTTGCTGTGACAGGGAACAAAAGGGCATGAATGCATCCAGACACTGGACTGAAGAAAAGCAGACAATTCTGAAGATAAACATGAATTTTATTACAATGAATTAAAATTGCAAAGACTTTGAAAGGTATTATGAACTTTTTTCTAACAAAGGAAGGCAAATAAAAACAAATGCTTGAAGCAAAATGTGCCACAGATAATGTGATGAGTCAGGACCCTGTCTAAATTTTTGCTATGTTGAAGGTTACCTCAATGAAGCATGTAAATAATAATTAAAAAAAAAAAAAGTAAAAAAGTGATTATTTATTCCATATCTTCTGCACCAAAGGAGGGTGACTATAGTTCAATCCTTTCTTCTTAAGAATCAGAACCCCAAAGGCAATCTAATGTGGCCTAAAGCAACAGATTCATAATTATATTAATAGCCATATGCTCCATTTCAGCTAAGCACCCCCTGGCAGTGTGGTAATCCTCCCTGATTCTGAAAGTTACATAGGAGTCTGCAGATATAAAAACTAATAGAAATTGAATGTGTAACAGAATAGAAGAGATTGTAACTAAGTTGAAAGCACATCCTTTGGGCACAATCAGCAGAGGGGATATCTGTGGGATATTGAAATGTAAATGAGCTGCAGCACATGAAGCCTATTGTGCCGTTCGTTTGTTCGATGGGGTTCAGATAACTGTTAGCTCAGCCCGTCTCGGCGCTGCTCCATCCCCTCGGTCAGGGTGAAACGGCGGCAGGTTCGGGTAGCCCCGCGCTCACTGCCCCGCAAAGGGAACAGTTCCCCCGGAGCAGCTCTGCCCCGAGCAGCCACCTTTGGAGCTGCGAGCGGCTCAGTCCAGGCTGTGCGCCCATCTCGTGTCCTGTCCTAATAAACACAGCCGCCCTGCCATGGGAAATGCGCTCCTGCCCTGCCTCGTGTCAGGGATGTCACAAACACTGGGGATTTCCACTCCTTTGGTCTGTTCATTTCTATTCCTTTGGTCTCGTCAGGCAGCACGAGCGTGTCCCCAGAGGAGAGATCTTCCCAGTGCCTCTTTCAAGTCGAACACTTCCATTATTCCTCTTCTGCAGATTAAGATTTTTTTTGAAGTTGTAACTAAGAAGGGTAAATTTTGAGACAAGTTAAATGCCCAGCTCACTGAACCCTGTGGAAGAATAAAGCCTTCTATCTGCTAGTGGCTATCTTTCTCTGGAAAACATTAATCCTCAAAACGGCTGGGGAAATGGGAGCAAACAAAACCACTCTGCCAATTGTACAATCAGCTGAAAAGGGGGTTGCACGTCCAAAGCTTTGCATTTCCAAAACTGCCAAAACCCCCTTTGGATTCTTGTAGCAGAAGACCCCCTGGAAGTGCATTTTCTTTTCAGGTCTTTATACAGTTCTACATTATCAAATTTGCTACACATTTGCAGGTCAATTCTGCAGCATACAGATATTTCTCTGCTCATACCAGTAGCCATTTGTGAATTTGAGATGTTTGACAAGCTTATACATTGCCTGTAAAAATACTGCATTATCAGCAAACTTGCAGTTTATCTGCAAAAGTGATGGGGTTGACGTGAGTGAGCACAGGTACCCGAACGTTCTTCATCTTTGCACCCAGGATTTCTATCTTAATTTTCTGTATGCTTCCAGTCTTCCAACTGTCTGTACGTATGAAAGCTACAAAATTAAGGATTTACTTTCAGAAATTTGTATGGAGACTGTATTTCCTTGGTCTATTCAGCGTTCAACAGAGAAGCAGGATTTCTAAAAAGGCCTGAGATGTTTTTGAAAAGACACAGGACTGTATCTTACACTACTTTCAGCTTCCCGTGATCACCTGTAAACCAGCTGAGATGAGTTTTCCCTCACTGTTACCTTGCACGCAATGAAGGAAGCCGGGGCTGTTAAAACCATCTCCTTCTCGTGCTGTAGCGTGGCCTCAGAGGGGCAGTGTGAGCATCCCGACATTCCCAACGCTGAAGCATTTCTCCCGTGCTGGATCCTGCCACACGGATGCTTTTTACAAGGTTGATATAAAAGCAACTATAAAAAGATACAAATGTATTAAATTTTTCCTTCCCTTACTTTCCTTGCTATCTATTGGTCCTAAACATACCTAGGAGAATTCCACCTGAGAGCAGTCGAGTACTCCAGAGCCACTGCACTTAGGGATAGAAATGCCAGGCTGACTCCAGGAAGTGAAAATGTACAGTGTCAATTAAAAAGTGAAAGCTCCATCTCCCATCAGTGAATTTGCAAATTCTCTTCTCTCCTGTGGGATGTCAGGGACACGATTTCAGATAAAGCTGATGTAAATTAGATACCTAATAATCCAGCCAAACCTGCCCTTAATCCATATTTTGTGCTGATAGGCCAGTTCACAGATTATTTTTCTAGAAACTAATAGCACGATCCTTTTAAAAAGGGAAGTTTTTATCATGTTTATTCATGCTATCATGTTTTCATCATGGCTCTCTCATGGCTGTATCAGCCCTTCTGCCCTAAACTGTGGAGTTTGATGCCATTGTATTTATAACGATGTTCCCTGCCCTTCTCCCACGTTCCTTTTCCTGCTGTCCTTCCTTTGATGGAGCTCATTTTGTTGTCATTCAGCCTATATGCCAAATGTCCCTCCAGTGATTATTTTAGATCAAAGGTTATTTTCCACTGGCCTTGTTAAAAGGATAGTAGGGGAGTAATTTTTTTGTTGGTTCCACCACAAAAGTAGCTGCAAAGCAGCAGGAAGAGGGGGTTCCACGAATCATAGCACTTTATTTTTCTTCAGCTGCCTTTATCAATGATTCTAAAGACAGAGGCAGAGAGACAAAGAGAAAAGAGAAGCTTTTTGGTGATTTTAGTTGAAGCTGTTTTTTAATCTTTAATGAAGATGTGGTATGGCAAAATTAATAAATTAGTGGAAACGTTGGCAGGAATTCTTAGGAGCCCAGAAACTTGGTATGGTTTGATTTTTTTAGACAGATATTTTAAGGTTCTTTCAGGAACTTTCACCTCTTTCTTTGCTGGCATTTACTCTGTTCCATACTGACTTTTTTTCTTTTAAATTGTCTGGTTGATTATCATAATTAGGTTAAACCTGTTTTAGCAGCTTTGTTGTCAGAACTGATGAAAGGACCACGGCCCTTACATATTTTCTAGTCAGCAGATCCAATCACAGATACTGCTCCCTGCAAAGCCTGTGTTCAGTGCTGGCTCCTGGGGATTACAGCTCGGGCAGAATTGGGAACAAGTCAGCAAGAACTTGCCTGTGAGAAAGCAGTGATACACCACTGCCTGCTTAGAAGTATCCATTTGTGTTATCTCTTTTTTGTATTGCATGTTCGAATGTTTGTTTATACGGTAACGCTATAAACCTCAGCAGCTCACTGGTTTGTCCTGCCTGTCAAGCAGAAACCTTCCCGTGCAGGTGACTCAGGCTTTGGGGCACCCAGAGTCACACTGCCCAACCCTGCAGGGAAACGGACCCTGGGCTGGTGTTATCACAGAAAGAAGGGCCAGCAATTCAGGGCTGCAGCTATTGTGGTTGGGGCATGTGAAACCATTTTTAATAAGAATATCCTCCCACATCCATTCAGCATCGGTGCCTCACTAAGTCCTAATGATGTGTAATAAGAGTTTCAGCCAAGCACAAACAAGTGTTCTCTCCTTATAAAGCACGAGCTCCATCTTCCCTGTATTTAGGAATTATATCCTATTATAACAAACAGGGAACAATCACCCTGCTTATCTGTAGTAAGAACATTTCCCATTTAAATTCTAAATCTTTTAGAAACCTAGGAATAATTGAAACCAGGAAATCGTTCCAGACCTAGGCGTACAATGAATCAGAACCTGCTCTATGGTTCTGATTTGCAAAGCTGAATTGAAGTCACTGTGCTGTGTCTAGTTAGCTCTGATAAGACTGTGGTTCAGAAATGGTCCTGGAGTAATGCAGCCTCCCTGGCACGGGCTCAGTGATTGCTGCCAATGGACACCGCTGATACATTCACATCAGCAGCCCCTCGGTGGGACCAAGACACGGGGCTGATCAGACACCTTGGAATAGATGGCTTGCTAAAGTACAGTTTCAGAACCTAATTTGAGACAAGATCAACCAAAAGAGAAATCAAATGCCTTTTTTGGAAAAAAACCCCACACTGCAATAATGTGAAAGATGGAGAAGAAACTACAGAACCACAGTGCACAGCAAGCCTGCAGGAAAGGAAGATCACTTACCTCTAGCTGCTGAATGGCATTAAGGTGTCACAATGCCTGTGGCTAGCTGCACAGAGCCAGGGAAAGGAGCAAGAAGCTTTGCCACCTTTTGATTTCTCCATTTGTTATATATCATCCATTTATGTTAGTCCTGGCTCGCTTTGATTGGAATCAGAAGCTGCCTTGTGAATGGTGCAGATACATGTTTGGCTTTTCTGCACCCTTACAGCAGTATCTACATTCCCCAAGAAATCCTCTAATTCAGAGAAATCTGACAGTGACATCTAGACTTAGCAGAAAACACTTCACATCCTTTGAGGGATTTTTCCCTTCAGTCTCTAAAATAAATCTAATTTTAAACACCTACATTTCAGCCACAGTTTCTTTGTACAAAACCTCTGTATGGGGAAAGCAAGGGTTAGGCCAATTGCAACCAATTCACACCTGTTTGATTTACTGAGCATCCCTCGGTGCTCTGAAGAGCCAAATAAAGGGCTAAATTATTACAGCTCCATTGTGGAAGGGCGAAAAACACACACACACACACACACACACACACACACACACACACACTCAAAAATACCTGTGAAGAAAATCAGGCCAACTGAATTCCTGGTCCCAGCTTTACTGCTTTCTTGATTTTTTACTTTTCTTTAAGTACAACATCCTTCTTGTATTCCTTATTCTCTCTAATTTGGCATTCCACAAGGATTTATGCAGTGTACATTGTCCTTGCTTTTAAATTTACTAGAACAACAACGCAGAAGCAGAAAATAGGCTAAGAGAGTAACATTGCTTGATAGGCTGCATTTAAAGCCTGCTTTTTGTTGGAGTGTAGAATAAATGAAAAGTGAGAATACCCTGAGAAAGTCCCAGTTATAAAAATACTAAAATTTCCAAGCAAGAACTTGAGCTACTCTTGCTCCCTTTCCCCCACTGCTCCCTCCCCAGGAGCACCAGTCTTCCAGCTGCCCGATATTGTGTAAAAAGCCAGGGTCACGTTGATGTCACATCTTTGCTGTGTTCCTCAGCTTCTTTGCACGCTCCTCGGGGTTGCTAGGGTTTGGCATTTGGATGTTCCCGATGTGCTAATTACAGAGGAATTCGAGCATCTCTGGCAGTCGGCTTTCCGACGGATTTCATTGTTGTAGCTGGGATCTGTAATCATTGTAAGATTTACCTCACAAAATCCATAAAGTCCATCCCTTTCTCACTCTGTATGGAATAACCTGAAATAGGGCCTTTTAAAAGAAATTACCAACAGGGGAAACCTCCCCACCAGAAAATGGTGAAATCCTGAAAGCTGGGCTCTTACATGAAATACTTTGGTGAGTCTGACCTGCTGTACAGATCTAATGGGTGGATCCAAACTGAGTCCCATGGCCAGAGTTTTAGAGTGGAATGAGAGACTTTTACTGGCTTTGGTTCCATTCTCTCAGGTAGGCTGGGTTTTTGAAAACTCCATGGGTGGATTTATGGATTATGTTGGAAACTGCATTTGCTTAACTCAGATCTTAATCAAACGAGCTGTTTACAAGTGCAGTTGATAGGATTGCTGCCTTCACTTTCCTTGGGTTCTGCATCTTCTCAGTGTTCTTGTGGAATGAGCTGCGTGGAGAATTCCTTCAGCTGCCACATGCACTGAATTCAGCCCTGCACACATCTCCTGGTTTGGAACTGGCTCTGGTGACCTCCTCAGGGAATGATGGTGCAGACTGGAGCTGGGCACCTGCGACTGCCTGTCCTTCCCACAGGGCAGGATCCAGTGAACCTTACCAAAAGCAGGGCCCAGCGGTTCTTAACCAATTTAAACCACAAACAGGTTATTTCTAACTTCAGCACGATGCCAGCACAAATCCTTCCCCAGTTCACCCCTCGTGAGGGGATTTCAGGTGCGCTTCACTCCACACTGCTGTCGGAGTTTAGGAGGACACATACAGAAATGTTTGCTATGATCACTCTGAAAGTCATGTTTGCTTAATTCAATGATAACTTGCTTTTTGCATAACGGCCAATTTTCACATTTTTTACTTGTTTTAAAGGAAGGATTGTATACAGCCCAGGAGGTTTTTGTAAAAGTGAGGTTTTCATTAATAGGCTTCAGCTCTGTAAAGCCTTCTATGTGTGCTTCATTTAACTGGCAAGTGGCATCTCTTGCTTTCAGGGTGATTACCCCCACCAGGGCTGCTCACTGCACGTCAGGTGCACAAATCTAAAACATTTCCTTACCTTGTTTATTCAATATACGAGAGACGGGAGGTTTCTCAATAAAGGTTTTTCAGAAAACTTCCACAGGCCAGGTTCCCATCTTTGCCAAACCCCAGTGAAGTTCCCAGTGCTCTGTTCTCCACCATCCCCTGAGCAGCAGCTCCGGATCAGACTGCCGGCAGGAAGCCTCGCTGTCCCCCAGACACCATTAGCAGCAGACTCTTCATGAAGGTACATGTCAGGAGATTAAATTTTCTTGGCAAGCAAGGTAGCCCAGGGTTAAAAACATCAGAACATCTGCATGCTGGTGTCCTTCAAGTTTTAGCATGCTATCTTCAGGATTATGCCCCAGATTAAAGAGTTTTATTTTACCATCAAAGTTCTATAACGAGAATCTCTTGGAACAGGAAACATGATCTCTTCTGCTCACTGCTCTAGGGGCTTTCTTCATCTTCTCAGGAGTTTGAAAACTAATGTTCTTTGACATTCACTTTGCACTGACACTTGATATCCAGTAAATCAAAATAAAAATATAAATTTGAGCTCTGGAAATCAAGATTAGTTTAATGTTTACTATCCTGATGCAAATTTGATTTCTCTTCCTGTCTACAGGAGGTCAGTTTAGGGGTAGTACAAAGGTTTGTGTTGACATCTGACTAACTGAAACAATATTTTGGCTAACAAGAGTCTGTTTATTTAATGCCTCTCAGTTCATACATATAGCAGATCTTGTGTATATTATCACTTTAATTTGCCTTCTGTTTCCCATGTGAAACTGCAAGATTTATATTTTTATGACAATGCTTTTCCCTCTAGTGAGAAAAATACAATGTATGTTGATGTAACTGATATGCCTTTCTTTAGTTAATGACTCCATAACTTAAATTTTCAGTGTAGCCAGAAGCAAAAATTTAAGACTGATATGTTACATATATATTTAATTTTTTTAATAAGCTTAAGTATCTCGATTGTGATCTGAAAAAGTGTCAACAATTTCCACAAGCAAGATGTGGAAAGCTGGCAAACTGTGGAACCTTTTCTCCACCTTCCCATGCCATTCACCCACAGTCTGTGCCCTCAGCTCTCCACGTGCAGCCCCATTGTCCAGGGTGCAGGAGTGTGGAACCACAGGCACCGAGCTGCTGGGAGGACATTCCCAGTGCCTGGAGTATTCAGAACCACTCAGAACACTGACAACATTTTTTAATTTTGATTTTTGAACATTTTATTTAGCTGGCAGACTCCTCTGGAGTGAACCTTACTGTGTGTTCTGGCAGTGCTTGTTATGCATGGAGTAATCCAAGAACTCTACAAGTAATAATCAACAGGTCCCAAACACGGGCCACTGTGCTATTGTAAGACAGCTCGTGTTTTAGAAAGACGTTTTTCAAACATTTGCACTACGATTAAAATTATGAAAATCACTGTAATAGCAGAATTCCTCGAGGGTAAACAAGTAAAACAGGATTTGCTTTGTTAATAAGGAGTAAAGAAAACCCCAAGCGACTTCAATTCAAAAGCAAAAGCACACACACAAAAAAAGAAACCCCAGAAAACCCCACCCAAAAAGAAAGTAAAGAAAAAAATATTATGTGGTAAAAACTTGAGCAGCTTGTTGTGCTCTGAAGGTGTGCTTGGAAAGACGTTTGTTCAAAAGCAGGCACAGAAACATCCCGTCAGGGATACACACAGGCGTGCGAGTTTGTGCAGGGCATTTTGACACACTCCTGTTTCTGTGCTGGCACCAAACAGACCATTTGTTGATCTTGATCTCAGACTATTTTAGAAAATGTGCAATTAAAAAGGGTGTGTGCTGGGGGAGGAGGTAGGATTGCTGGAGAGGAATCACTCCTAGTCAGGCTGCTAACCTACTTTTGAAAGGTGGAGAGATTTACTGCTGTACCATGGCCATCAGCTCTTTAATAAAGCAGAAGAATGGACTAAAAAGCTTCCAAAACGATAACTAGGCGGAGTTCCTTCCCTGCTCCATGAAGTGAGGAGGAGCAATGCTTTAAGACTGAGTGTGCAGCCTGGTGAGCCCTGTGCTGGAGCAGTACATGAGTTCCACCAGCACCACGTCCCCAGGGCAGGCTGCAGACTCCAGGGCTGGCAAGGTTTGCTTCAGACATGCACACACAATGTTGATTATTGCTGTGCTGTGCACAGAGCACAGCCTGGTGTCAGTATCACTGTCCTTTCCCGAGGATGCTGGCACGCAGCACAACGGGACAGGTTCCTTGGGAGCAGCTAACTCTGCCTTGGAGAGCTCATGCCTTCTGTTCAGCAGGGGCCTCTGTGGGACAGCTGGGGGGATTTGCCAGGTCCTCAGTCTGCTGAGGAAAAGAGGAACTTGCGAAAATTGAAAAGTAAATACAGAAACTTCTGGTAACTGAATGAATCTATTGCTATAGGCAAATACCCCACCTAAAGACAGTCCCTGTCACCCCATATTTCATTCATCAAGCACAAGTTCTGTTGATAACATTCTATACAGAACAATCCAATTAATGGTCAGGTTCCAATGCAGAGCAGCTACTGTTATTTTCTATTACAGATTTTCAGTACCTCTTAACTTCTTACATTTTCCTTTGACTGTGAGTTAAGAACTACAAGCAGAGAAATATGTAAAAAATTCTGTTGCGTGTGCAGAAAAAACAAAAATACAGAGTCAGAGAGACACTGATTTTTTTATATTGTGTGTGTGTGTTTGGATAAATGTTCTTAAAGTGCTCTAAGATGCAGCTTCCCAGGAATGTTTTCTGTAAACCCTCTGTTGTGGGTGGGCAATTTCGGGGGTTATCACCTTTCCTTTTCCTGCTCTCCCCTAAGTGGGTCTTGCTTCGCTGTGGGCAGTGCAACAGCTCTGCTCTGCTCTACTTGTCGTGTCCCATTTGCTGCCACCCAAATCAAAAGCAGGGCGTTTGGCACATCTCTGAGACAGCTTTTTTTTCAAAAACAACCTTCCAAGGACATAACTCCACTCAGTGCCATTCTCGGGAACCAGGCTGCATTTCTAAGCCCATTTGCTTTATGTGCTGTTTCCTGTTCTTTTCACATTCTCCTCTCTTTTGTCTTTTAAGCCTGAACTGTGGAGATTCTCAGGGCCAGATTAGAACTTTCCTTCCAGGTGAGATCAAAGAGGGTCTGTTAGAGGCCTGGTTGTCTCTTTTTCAGCTAAAAAAAAATAAAAATCAAACTTTCCAACATCTGCTGGAGCCAGCACAGATGTACATGCATTGTGGTATGGTAGAGGATTTAAGGCAAATTTCTGAAGCTGTTCTCAACGCCTTTCACTGCCCTTGATATTTTATTTGAAAGGATCTAAATGCCAAATCTTAGTTTGTGGATTATGACAGAAGAATCAGCCAGATAGGCTCTTGAATTCCTTATTTCCAGCTGCTAAGTTCCTGTTGGGATACTGAAGTGTATGAGCAAACTGAGATCTGATTCATTATATAAGCACTGCAATGTAAGTTCTAAAAAGCATTCATTGATTATGGAACTCCACTGTTAAATTCAGAGTATAGCTCAGGGTCTCATACTGTTATCCATGGAAAACCACTGGTTTGTAACTGCTTTCCTGAAAGTGTTATCCTATCTTATCCACTTGCTATTTCACAATGTAAAGATTTTCAGTGTGAGGTCAGCTCTTTTAGGAGTAGGTAACGGATGTAGGATCTGCTCATGTCAGAACTTCCACACAAAATTTCTCCTATTTACTAGTTCTCACCTTATCCTGCTGCCATTTTCCTATTCTCCTCTCCTCTCCTCTCCTCTCCTCTCCTCTCCTCTCCTCTCCTCTCCTCTCCTCTCCTCTCCTCTCCTCTCCTCTCCTCTCCTCTCCTCTCCTCTCCTCTCCTCTCCTCTCCTCTCCTCTCCTCTCCTCTCCTCTCCTCTCCTCTCCTCTCCTCTCCTCTCCTCTCCTCTCCTCTCCTCTCCTCTCCTCTCCTCTCCTCTCCTCTCCTCTCCTCTCCTCTCCTCTCCTCTCCTCTCCTCTCCTCTCCTCTCCTCTCCTCTCCTCTCCTCTCCTCTCCTCTCCTCTCCTCTCCTCTCCTCTCCTCTCCTCTCCTCTCCGGATTTGTATGATTTATTTTGGATCCACATGGGATAATTTCCTCCTCCTCAGCCCCCAGCTGTGCCCCACTATCACACAAATGTCACACACCAGTGGGACTGAATTCATGGGGTTTGGTCTGAACAGGAAGAGCCAGAACCGTGCAGTTGGTGATGCTGAAACAGGCTAGTGGCACTGAAACACCCATCATGACAATTGTGCCGGTGGTTAAAAGAAGGGAAAATACAGGCACAGCATATGGAGAGCACTGCAGAGTCTGCAGATTGCATTTGTACAGGAAAGAGGAACAGGGCATGACAAAACCCTGACCTTACCTCAGTGTAAGAACTTAGCAGGAGAGAAGGCATGGAGCCTGAGCTGAGATTAAGGGAACCTTCAGGAGACAGATTGGAGAAGCAAAGAAAAAATGAAGTAAGAGATGGAATTTTGCCCTCACCTACACAGAGCCTTGAACAAGTATTTGATTTTAGTGCAGAGGAAAATGCAATTGGATGAAAGGATTGGAGAAGGTGGGCAGAGACACAGTGAGAGCAGCAGGAGCTTAAGAAAGCAGCCACGTCTGCAGGTGGTTTGGGTTGAGGAGGGCAGAGGTGGCAGCAGCTCTATATTTATTCCTTCCCTGTCATTACAGGTCATGTGTGTGCCTGTAATGGCATTTCGCTCACAGCTTTTTCAAACCATCATCCTTGGCTGGTAGCATTTGTGCAACTTCCACACAAGATCAATAACAAAACCACGTTCCTGCTGGACTTCATAAAATGTCAGGAATGTCTCCTCTGGAAGGGTCAAAACTCTGCTGGGAAAAGACAGGATAGGCGTTTGCTTTAGGGTTTTTTATTCTCTTGTTACTCTGTGGGAGTGCAGCATAAAGGGTGTTAGTTTGGTAGCTGAAGTTCTGGAGATGGAAGAGTTCTTCCTCCTATGTATGTTATTCATTTGATACATTTGTAATTTTTATCAGCATTTGCTTGCTTGTACACTTCGAGAGGGACAAAGCACAGCTAGGGCTAGGAAAACTTAGGGAAATTCTAAGGAAATTCTTCTGATTCTGGAAAAAATTGTTACAGCAGCTGAAAGTCCCCCAGAGTAGTGGCAACTGTGAGGTGCATTGAGTTAGTAAGAATATATCCTCCAAAGCCCTCCAGGCTTTGTGGAGGATACCAGGCTCTGGCCCTGTGACAGACACAGTGCAGCAAACCGTGCTGGCTGGGATGCACTCTGGATACTCTGGGGTTTTTCCACTGTGTTACCAAAATGTTTATGACAAAAATGCAAATGACAGCTGCAAGGCTTGCAAATGTACACGATGCTTTGAAGGGAAGTGTACTGTGTGAATTCCTTGCTCCAATTTATGCTCCCTCCTTTCCCCCTCAGGTACGGACTCCTGCAATTCTTCATTTGAGCCTTTAGCACATTGTACCTCAGACTGCATAAGAAAGTTACTTCAAAGTTGTCTTTTGTGCACTGAACTAGATTTGTTTGTTTGTTCTGCAGCCAAATGCAAAACCTTCTCCAGCCGAGGCAAGTTTAACTGAGGCTCATCCTTCTGGACCTGCTGACATCTGGGGCTGACATTGTACCCTGCTGTACTTGGGGATAAGAGGTGAGACACAGTAGCTGTTGTTACGCACTGGGTTTGCTTGGCATCTGACAGTAACTGGGTATTGCTCCATCAATACTGAGTCAATCAGTGCATCCTGCCAGCCTCCAATGGCCCAGGATTGTGCTCTGCATGGTGGCAGTTTCCTCAGCCTCAGTGTGTGCCCCACAGCTTCCCTGCAGGCTGCCTGTGGTACCACCTAAATACACTCCTGGTAATGTTCAGGGAGCAGGACAGGAAGCACCACTCTAAATCCTGGGAGAGCAGGTAGAAAAGCCAGTGTCACCTGTCTTCTGGATGAAGCTGATGGGGTATAACTGAACTTTGCTCAGTTTCTGAATTTCTCGCAATTCTTATGTGAATCAAGATAGTAAGAGTTACCCAACGTGTATCTGAGAACAAAACCTGGATCATAATGTTTTAGACATACCTCTAGACCTTTTCCCCCAGTATTAGTTTGTGGGATTGCTTTTCCCAGCTTTTCCAGCACGTTAGGTTCTCCCCAGGGATGGTTATTAGTGAGAGGACTCAGAGGAGACATCCCTGGGGAGCCTGAGATTTCTGAGTGGGTGCTCGCAGTGGTTAGGAAGGAACAACTGTTGTTGGCTGTCTGCGCTGCTGGCAGGTGAACAGAATCATTCAGGCACAGGAAACATCTCAACACAGGTTCCCTGAGCCCGGGCTGCAGCCCTGGCACTTGTCACGTTGTCACCTCAGCTTCTGTAGCCAACAGCAAACACAGGAACTGTGCAGCCACTTCTGCCCTTTCCCTGTCTCTCTCAGGCCATGAGAGCAGGCACTCAGCTAGAGCTGACTGGAAAGGGGCACTTGGCACAAGGCCACTGAAATGGGTTGTTCTTGCTGTCCTGCGAAAGAAAAGGTCTTATGGCAGCAGTTTAGTACAATGAAAATTTCTATTTATGCAAAACGTTGGATGTTACAGTCAGAAGAAAAGAAATCTGTAAGAGGCTGTAAGTAAAGGAAAGGGCTTATCAAAAGAAGCACAGTATGAAAGGAACTGTAATTTCAGTTGCCATTGATACTCATTGCTAAACTGGTGATAAACTCATCTGTTAAGGAAATAAATGCCAATGTACTTTTGTAATTTAAATGAGAACTTGTAATATGGAAAATATGCTTCCTGTTCAGATCCTTGAAGGTTTGCTTTGAAATGGGAGTCCCCTGTGATGTCTGTTTCATTTTCTTTTATTGTTAAAGTGTTGTGTCACTGATGACATTTCTGCTGAATGCTGCCCAATTATAACACTGAACATCTGCACAGGGACATTGTCTCCTCCCAGAGGGATTGTGGGAAACAAGCCCACTGGTAAACACAAGAGTAACTGAAATTGTTTGTAGGAAATTCAGTCACTTTGCTGGCTGCCAAAGGTTGAGCTTTACTAACAAAACAGATTTTGCCTTTTATAGTTAGATCAAACATTAAGGGAAAGAAAGCTTTTATAATAAATACGAGGACAAAGTTGTGGCTTGCACTGTACTTTTAAAAATAATTTTCATGGGTGAGTGGGTGTTGGGGGGGCAGTTTGCTTTGATTTAAGGTATGTGTTTGTAATATCCTTACTACATCATTTAGGGCAACATTTAATGTATTCTTTCTGTGAAGTAAATGAAAATCTAAAATGCCCAGGATCACATACAATAGCATATGGATGTAAATGTCATTTATTCAGTCTAAAGTGAAACCATATTATCTTGGTGCCAAGGTTCTGGATTTTTAACAATTCAGTTGATGTTTTAATTCCAATTATGGTTTTTGTGGTCAGACACTGAAATGATTATGCACAAAATTCCCATCCAAGTCGGTGGGAATCTCATGTGTGCAAGTTCTGCAGGCTCGGGGGCATAACCACACACAGGCTATTTCCAGTAGAGCTTTCACCAGAACCCTTTCACCCAGACCTTTGCAGGGGAGGAAAGGAGGAAACAGGTGGAGCCTCTGTCTCCCCTGCTCAGTGTCCTTGGAGAAAAGGCAGGAGAGGAGATGAGATGGGATTCATTCTTCCCTGGTCATTAAGATTGCCTGGATGAACTCAAATTATACTTAGCTACAGTAAAAGCCAAGAATTAATGTCTCCATTCCTATTTTAATTTTATCTTTATATGTTGGATTAAACAATAGCTTGTTCTGATCCTGGCAGTATTATATATTTTGAATTATTCTCTTTAATTTCTTTCACTGACCACTGAAATGGTCTGCAGCAACATCCAAAATGCTCAATTTGAAGTGTCATTGCAGTGTTTAGGACTGTTGCTGTGGAATGTTGTTCCTTAATTCTTCCCTGTTAACTTTTATGGGGATATGGCCATTGAAATGGGTGGGAGGGATTCTGTCACACAGGAAGTATTCTAAATTTTCTTAATGGCTAAATATTGAATGTCTCCTTTGCTTTGATTTATCTCAACAATATATCTGTCCACAGTTCCCCCTCCCTCCCCAGCCCAAAATGAATAGTTCTGCTGTTGAAATGAGAGAAACTATGTTTCTACATCTTGGAAATAGAACTAAAAATACCTGCTTGACCTGTGGGCTCGCAGACAGCTCGCAGTGGTGGTTAACACGAGCCCCCTGCAGAGATCAAAGCCTGGCCCCATCCTGCTTGCAGCACCGCCGTCAGTACCTTGTTGTTAGGCAAGGAGTGAGAGACTGCTCCCCTCTGCTGTGGAAAAGCAATGTTTATTTGATCTTGGCCCTCTTCTGAATAATTTCGCTAAATCTAATTGCTCTTGATGTTTTACCCAGTACATCATGGGCTTTTTCAGAAGTAGCTCTTTATGCAATGGGTGAAGCTTCAGAATACAGCAAGGACCACTTCAAATATCTCTCATCAAGGCAAAGAACTCTAGATAGATTACTGCAGATCAATCTGTATAAACCCTGCAGAAACACTGAGGCTCTTTTAAGTTAAAATGTACTTTACAAAACCCTTATGTTGTGAAAGGTGAAATACTCCACAATTATTAAGAGAGTTGTCATGTGAAAAGACCTAGAGAGGGCTGTTTAATTCACTGGTTTCTGTCAATTTATGATGAAACAAAACATATTATTAAATTATTTCCAGGGTATTAAGATTTTATGTTACCACAATGTGAGCTTCCTGCATGTGGAACGCCAGCCCTGGTTCTAACAGGAATGCTGCTGTTTCTGCCATGTGTTGCTTGAGTGGACTTGACTTCTACTGACAGTCATGAAGGGCTTTGCAGTGGGCTGGGACCTTTGGTTGCTGATGACGCTTCTGCTGCCACGTGAGAGACTTAAAAACTTTGCTGCACATGCCTAAGAGGTTTCCCAGTGAAGCCATGAATGGGAATGACAGCTGGCAGGTGTTTTCCAAGTAGAAATCTCTGCCAACTGAAATTGTGCTTCACTGAAGAGTTCATAGCGTAGGATGCCACGCCAGGTGATGAGCAGGGGTGGTGGGTAATGCCTCCCCTTCCTGTGAGACTGGAGCAATTGGGAAATCTGGGTCCTCTTCCAAAGGCCACTGCAGGTTTGATGGCTGACACAACCTCTGTGCTTTCTGTCCTACAGTTCTTGAAGACCTCTCCTTCCTGACCCTTAAACACCATGCTGGTACCCCATATGACATTCCAGTGTACCCCCCTCTGGGTGCAGAGGGTGCTTTAGCAGATTCAGACGTGCAGGTGACAGATTGTCACCCCTGGGCAGGAGGACACCAGCTGCTCAAGCACCATTTGTTCCCTCCATTTCTTTTGCTGCAGCCAAAGGGGCTGCTAGGTTAGGTGGGTGTAGAGTTGATTTGGGGAGGAGAGTGATCAGGAGCGAGCTCTGCAGCAGCAGGAGCAGCTGTCAGCTCCATCTTTTAGCAGCTGCAGGAGTAAAACCACCATTAGGCAAGGAAGGGCTTTTGGTCCCTCCTGGAGACAGAAATGGCTCACCCCTGCCTTGGCTCAGAAGTGACTCATTCTGTCCCCACGTTCTCTCATTCCATGGAGCTGCCTCCTGAGGCCTCTTTCTGCAGCTCCCAGCTGGTTATTGTCTGGCAAACATTCCCAATTTCCTGCTCTCTGAAGACAGTTCTACTGTACCTTGGGGCTTGATCAATAAGAGGATGTTTTTTGTATCTGTGTGTGCTGTCAGTGCACCTGGAGAGAGGATTTCATGTGGATGGGCACTGCGCCTCAGCTCTGGACCAGCACAGCTGTGCTCAGGGCTTGCAGCACAAGCAGATCTTTTGCTGCTTCTGACTTCTGGGGAAAAGAAAACTCTTCCCTGCACTGAGCCTGTCTATTTAATGAGTAAAGGAATTCAAATCAATAAAAGAAAATAGCAGCAGATCTGGAGGAATTCCCTAGGGCCAGAGGCAGCATCTCCCATCCTTGTGCACTGATTTGCTTCTGTGCACCTCCAGAAGAGCTTTTCCACTGCTGCTGGAGGCTGGACCAGGTTCTTCCTCTCTGCTGCTCAGGGCACAAGCTCTGTCTGGGCTAGGCCTCTCTACAGGACTGAGTTTTGTTCTGAGGTGATGAAGTGATCCCTCCTCGACACTACTCAGACTTTCACCTCCCCACTTTGTTTGGTGGGAGATTTATAAAGGCAGAGCTCCTCTAGTCATCATCCTTGGCATTTATTTCAACATTAGATAGAATTTGTGATTAAAATCATGGCTCTGACACATTAAACCAAAGTTCAGTGTGAAAAAAGCAGCTTTATTTTATAAGTGTTATGATGAGTTCCTTTATTTCTTGGTTTTTCAAAGCTCCTCCCCAAAAAAACTTTTTAGTTTAAAGACTTTAAATTCAAAACATTTATTAATAATGTAAAGGGCTTCCTGCCACTCAAAAGCTATAAAACAGCTCTAAAATCAAAGTGAAATAGTTTCTTCATCAAAGCAAAAAAAAATCCAACTACAACTGTGGTACAAGCTTTGGTGATGCTTTGCTGTGTTTTTCAGCCCACTTAATAAACCCATACCAGAGCCAGTCCTCAACACACAAATTTGCAGTCTGTCTCAGCTGCTCACTGTAAACCTGGATGGTACAAAGTACTGCATTTAAAATGTTCTGGATTGTGTTTCTAGTTACATTATTGATTTGTATGTGAGTGTCAAGAAATCAATTATGCCCAGCTTTTTTAAAAGTCCTCAGTTTCTGCTGCTTTAAAACATGAGTTACCTGGGGAGAAACACCTTCTCTCACTGAAAACCTGCAGCTTCCAGAGGGTTCTTAAAGACTGAGCACCTTGCTGGGTTTGGAACTGGTGCCTTTGAGAAATATCACACTTGATCCACGTGTAAAATGTCTCTAAGTCGGTATTGGCCGGGTGGTGTGAGCACCTTTGAGCAAGGTGAGCACTGATGGGCACAGGAGAACTCAGCCTCGCTCACAGGAGCTGAGAGCCACCGGGGGAGCTCCTGCGAGGATCAGGCTGCACAAAAACCAACCTAAGGCAGCCTCAGGAGCAAAGGTGGCTGGCAAAATGCTCTTCCTTGGTGGAAACCAGCGTCAAGTTACGTTTCACTACTATTTGTTTGCTTTGGAAAGGGGGGCTGGGGATTTTCACCTTGTCCTTAGGGCAGCAATTTGCTCACCTTACACCTTCTAGTACTGAAAACATTTGTTCAGATTCCTGTGTTCTCATTTGAGTTGTTCTCTTGTTTCTATAGAGGTTGCTTTTATGTAAAATCAAGTACAATTCTTGGCACAATTTGTTCTGCACTATAGATCATATCAACGTGCCTGGGACATACAGTAGAAAATTGGGGTTTTTATGTTTCCTGACTGAGGTCCTGCTCCCAGGAACTTATTGGGAAGATTTCTGGGATGAGTCAGAACAGCAACAAAAGAAGCAAACAAAAAACCCCAAAGGCACCAAACACCCAAACCCTGCCAACACATAGCATTTTACAACACTGCATATATAGCCAGAATTTGAGATTTAGATTTTTCCCAGAATATCCTTATTATATAGAAGAGTTTAGGGCACGTACTTACTGTGCTGAATAAACTGGGTAGTGGAGAGGAATCTCCTGGCAGCATTTCACTCACAGTCACTTTCCTCTGAACTCATGGAAATACAGAACCAAGGTTGTTACGCTTATAACCACATTCAAGAAAGTACTAAAGATTTTGAAGTGGTTTTTCAATATTTATTTATTTTTGTGCATTATGTCAGACATATCACCGGGAGCTTTTTATGCAATAACTGAATTAAAATGCTGAGGCACTTTTCACGTAATTCTGTTGTGAATGGTGACATAAAATACCTTTCAGAATGGCTGAACACATCTATTCTTTAGGTCCAGCAACAGTTAAACTCCTAGCTGGCACTTTGTGAAGACATTTTTTAATTTGTGACTCTCTTTGTGACCTGCAAGAAGAGTGGAAATCATCAGAATGAATTTCCAGCACCAGGCTTCCTGTTTACATTGTTCAGGGGTAGTTACAGCTTGTTAACATGGACTTGCTGTTCATGGCTAATGATACAATTGAGTCATCTCTGTGCAGTTCTCAGCCATTTAAAACTGTCGTAAAATAACCCAAATAATGGGATGATCAAAGCAGTGCAGCCGGCTCTGCATGAGAGTGTGACTGCAGCATTTGCAACCATTACTATGGAGTACTGTAAATAAATTCAGAGTACTACAAAAGAGATATTCAGGTTACAAAAACTGCAGTTCAGACCAGGATAGAATCATAACATACATATTCAGCTGTGCTTGAGATCCTTGAATATTCCCCTAAATGCCTGTGGGTGACTGCTGTGATGTGCCTGATTCCCAGTGAACAGGTACCCAGCACTTGTTTGAGAATGAGGATTCATTAAAGCATCTCAAATCAAGCACACCAAAAGGGAGATACAAAGAACGATTAGAAGCCTTCGCTGGGTTTTATTGTTTTGGTCTTTTTTTTCCTTCCAGTTGGCTGCTTAAACCAGGTGATTTTGGCTTTCTCTGTGAGAGTTATGGTTCATGTGCTTAGCTGGCTCTGGATGATTTCAGTGTGTTCTATTTTCCACAAAAGCTTTTGGTTGTCATTGCACAGAGTGTTGCATAAGTCAGTGATAAATCAAACTAATATATTTTAGAAACTAAGCATTAGGAGGTTTTATAGTTTAAAAGAAATCACAAAAAGCACAAGGGCTGACTTTTCATCACCTCTCCTTTGAGACCCAGTTTATTTCATCACTGATGTGAAGCATGTAGTACAAAACAAGATGACCTGTTTTCATCCTGCTATCATTCCACTCCAGTAAAAAGCCTTATGCCAGGAATGAATTTGTCCCTATGTAAAAAAGGTCTTCACTCCTCCCAAGAGGAGACTGGAACTGGATTCTGTCTGTTTTCATCAAGTCTCTTTATCTCACATCAAGGGGAGCTGATTGAACACAAGGAATTCCTAATATGAGTCACTTGTCATTCAAGCTCTTCTGGTTGAGGATACAGCGTTTCCAGCTCTGTTTGGCACAGCCAAAATCACCTGGTCCAGCCAGCCCAGCCACCCAGTGTGGAGCTGGCACTGAGCCCCATGGGCTCTGTGTGTGACAAACCCTTCTGGAGGGGGTTGAGATGTGAATAGAAATGAACCTCAGCCACTGTGTTTCCTTCTAATACACTCTGTGTTGGGATGGATCTTCACCTTTCACTCGGCAAGCACTCCAAACCAGGCAGCAGCAGCATCCCAGGAACAAAACAAGGGAAGCATGGCTTTTGGATTTTAGAGCCTTTAGATGGAGGGGGTTTGGATTGCTATGTGCTCCAGAACAGAACAGAACTGACTGTATAGATCTCTCAACAAAGAAATTACAGTTACTTTCTAGGCATCAAATGATGGGTACTAAAATGCTTCACTAGTTTATATATATATATATATATATATATATATATATAGCAATTCTATTGCTATTTTACATTACAGGGGAGTTTGCTTCTCTAAATACATTAAGTTCTTGTAACTTTCTCTGGATCTTACCACAAAAGTTCCTCAAATGTAACTTCCAGGTAGACTTTCAGTTTAATTTCTTCCCATGAGTAGGGGAAATGTTCAGTAGAGGCAGAGAGTACCTTTTTTTTTTCATTATCATACAAGAGAAGTGAGAGCCAGGAAATATGTAACATGATTGCAATAATTTTCCTTGTCACTTTTCCATTGTTTACATTTCTTGGTGTAGTGAGAACCCTTCCAAAACCCTCTGAAAAAAGCTGCCACTGCTGTTGGCCAGAGTCAGACACTGTCAGTGTCTGAAAGGGACATTGCTTAAAGGTACTGGGTAAGAGGAATTACCAAAATGTTCAGTCTTGTAATTTATTTCAAGTTGAGTTCAGGAATTTAGAGGGAAAATAAATTATGTAAATCAAGCTGGGGTGATAAATCCTGTAAGTTTGTAATAGACCTGGGTATTTTTTGTGTTTTCCTTGAGAAGGGCATTGCAAAGTGCAGATGTGAGGGTCGTTATCTCAATGACCCTGCAGAAGTCTGGGCAGTCACAAAAGCTTTCTCACACAGCCAAACTGTCCTGGGAGACAGTTTGCTACTTTGCTGTTGAGGTATAATGCCAAACAAATGCTTTTCATTAAGGATCTGCATGATACAGGATCAGTCTAAGAAGAGGACTGGGCCTTTGAAATGTAAACAAAGTGGCTCCTCAAGGTAACATCCTCTGCCTTTAATTGAATCTGCCTTGAAAACAGCACTTTCCTTGGCAGAAGAAAACAAACTTTTACTGGCACACTGCTGCACCCCTCCAGCTTCTGCCTGACCACATTGCTACCAGGGGAGCTTGTACAAAAATGGATGGTTTTTGTAAGTGCTGTAAGCCTAATGCTGCTGTCACAAGGTTCGAGCTCAGCTGAGAGGGGCCAAGGAGTGAGCAGGAGGGTCTGAAGAGCTGCAGCTCTGTTTGAACATCCATCCTGGCCTCGGCAGCACCACCTGCTCAGTGCAAGCTGAGCACGTCCTGGACCTTGCAGCTCATGCACGAGCACCAAGCCCAGGCCTCTGGGTAATTCTGACTTCACAGCCCGGGTCTGTCCCTCCACTTCAGCCCTGAAGTTATTCCAGTGAGGAAGACATAGCAGGGCTGAGGGGATTTTTCTGCTCTGTCACTGTCTTGACTATCAACAGGTATAGATATTTATGGGGATTTTTCTGTACAATCACAGCTTTACAGATTTAAAAATAACCAAGCCCAAGTACTTGTACAAAATTATTTTACAAGATTCCATCTGTACCTTATGGCAAAGAAGTACAGATGTTAAAGGTAGGATGTATTCAATTCTTTTTGCTCTGGAGACCAAAAGTTTAGTCTCATCAGCTGAAGTTTTCTCTTTTGTGGTGATTTTTATTCAGTGTGCAGTAAATGCTCCAAGCCCCAAGCCTTGGTGAAGAATGTGTTTTGACTAATTTCAGTTTTATGGGTGTCAGTTAAGAATACCATGTGTGTCTCGATGTCAGAAGCTGCTTCTTTGTACTTCGTGGCCTCATGGTTCACATCTTGTCAGAGCAGGGGTGGCTTTGTCTGTCTGAGCTATGTCTAATGTTTATTGGAGATTTTACACCTGAACCATGAAAGCTCCCTAACAAACAGGGGCTGATTTCAAGCACAACATCCTCAGAATTTCTGTTTGATTCTTAGGCTCCTGTGTTAGCAGCAAAAGGGCACATGCCAAACTTGACAATGAATTCAAAAAACCATCTAGAGCTAAACCCAAATCTCATACATGTAATGGGAAGGGATTTTCCCAGCATTTTCTTTCTGCTCACTGCCATGGTTTACATCCTATTATGGATGGGAATGTGCTTTCCCTTTCCTTTAAGTATGCAAAGTCTTGGTAGCAATTTTCTACTTTTTGGTAGCTTTGTACTAAGCCCAAGAGCTTTCCTGAACAGACTGGGAACAGTTTGGGAAATGTGATTTTCAGTTGAATGCTAAACTGGGGCTCCCTTGGATCATTGCTGGTGTTCTGGGGGCATCTCTCTTTGGCTGGGAATTCAAACAGTGAAAGCCCCCAGAAAACAGAAGGTTCTTAGAGGAAGGAAAGAGAGAAAATGCCTGAACATTCACAGCACTGTGGGAAGCACTGCCCAGGGATCTCAGCCTCGCTGGGGGAGCAGGAGCAGACAGAAGCTGGGCTCTGCTGAGAGCTGCTGTGTCTGTGAGGGAGCCTGAGCTGGGGCAGGTCCTCCCTGCTCTGCCCGAGCAGCCCGGAGTGACCTTGGACTGATCACCCTGCTCCCTTCTCTGCCTGCACTGCACCTTGGCGCCCCTGCTCTGGCAGGAGGGCAGCCCAGGGGGGTTTGCACTGCCCCTGTGGGCTCAGCACCCTCAGGCTGGTACCTGGCACTGCCACACAGCCAACACAGTCAGCCCGCAGGAAAGGCTCTAAGGCAGCACTTTGGGGTGGCGTTCCTGGAAGTGCTCCGTGGAGCCCCAGCTCTGAACCAGAATACCTCCATGGCGAGCTCTGTGCCTGCAGTGGGGGAAGGGGGATGATCAAAGGAGATGATGATCAAGGATCTTATTTCTCTGCCTTATCTAGTTCTTGTTGCCACATAAATAATGCAAATATAAGTGCAGTCACAGGGATCCCAGTCTTCCCTCAGCTATGAATATATTCTAATAGATTTAGTCAATTATAACAAAGATACAAATATGACAGAAGTCTTTCTTCATTACAGCAGAGCTTCTACAACAATTAAACAGCTCCAGTAAAACTAAATTCTTCTTTGAAAGGTTTATTGTATGAACACTAAGCTTTGTACAGTTCTGGGACCTGAATTAAAACCATCCGTGGGGCAGTGGCATTTCTAGATAGGAATGGGAAGGTGGGCAGCTTGAAAAGAAAGAACAAAGTCCTGGTTCCAGTGGCTTTAATTTGTTAAAGGTCTTGTTAGGGCTATAAAACTTTACCAGGTACTGTAGTTGCTTAGTTTAAGGAGGGAGGTCTGGTCTGGCCATTCATACCAAGAGGTTGTTTCAATTCCCAGCCTTGATGTTTATAGGCTGTCGTGTATTGAGCTAGTCCTGGGCCATGAGTTTATTAAATATTTTGAAAGTTTGAGGTTGCCTTTCCTTTCTGCCTTGGATTTTTAGTAACTACTGGAACCTGAAACAGTTCAATTGAATCCGTAGCAGAATTTTGTATATTCTTTTGGAAGAGAGAAAAGGTTTTGTTTTCTTTTTCTACCATGTAATAATTCAAAAGAACAAAGCAGTCAGGAAGCACAGCATTTTTTTCCCTTCTTCTAAGCACCATCTCCTTCTAATAACATGCTTAATATCTCTAGCATTCATCAAAGGATTATTTAAAAGAAACAGAGCCTGTAGGTGTGATACTAATTACATATGTGAAGATGGATGTTATGCCAGGGCTAAGTGTCTGGATTACTGGTGATGAATGGGAGAGGGTAAGGCAAAGCCAAGGCCACACCAGGAAAACTCTTGTGCACCTCAACTTGCTCTTTGGCAATTGCACTCCCAGAGTTCACAAACAGACATTTGTCACACTCTGAACTGGGCATTTGGAGGCTCTGAGCTGTGGGCAGTTCAAGGAAATGGAGAGACTCTCATTTCAACAGGCTTTGGGCAAAGCCCACAGGCACAGACCAGTACACAGACAGGTAGAACACTGAGTCAAATTTCATACAAATATAACATTTGCACAAGGACGTGCTGAAAAACAGCCTGACAGGGCTAGCTGCTCAGCAATTGACCTTTTTGGGATAAATGTCACTGTTAAATGTCTCAGAAAGAGCACTCTCCCCAGAGCCATGCCCACAGCTGCAGTGCTCTGACCTAGTCCTGCCTGGTGAAGCGGGGCTGTGCTCCAGCTCCTCACAGCTCCGTGGATGAGGAGACCTTCTCCCTGCAGTGAGTGTGCAAAACACAGCAGTGCACTCAGCCAGGAGCCAGCCTCGGCTTCCACAGAGGATAACTGTGAAAACAGAAGATAGCTTGCAACCAGAGGATAAATCTTGCAAGCTCCAAGGTGTTTCTCATCCCGAGGAAAAAATCCAACAAACTTTTTGAGTTTTCCAGGAACTCTTATAAGTTTTGAAAGCAGTTCACAGACAATTAGAGCAAACAGAAAAATAAATCTCAGAAAGCTAATGAGGAAAAAAAAAAAGGCAACTTCAGTGAAGTTCATATAGGGCCTTTGGAATGCTTTCCTAAATTCATGCCTTCTGCAACTACTCTGGCTTCAGTGAACTTACAGAAAAAGTAAGTTGAGCCATTGTTTAGTACATCTTGTAGTGGCATCTTAAGCTGCCACTCTGGTTCTCTTATCACCTGTGTGTAAGGAATCTGACAGTCTGTATTTAAAGTATTATTAATAAGACTTTTAAATTACACTTGTGCTTGAATGAACTAAATGCCCCCACATGACAAATTGATATGAATGGTTTTAATAAACAGAAAATGAGAAGTAGGCTCATCTGTCCCTGGGGGCTTAGCTGGCTCCATTCATTCTTCTTATTAAATCTTGTCTGTAGGGCCCTGTTGTCTGCACTGATTGATTACCTGGCTCACCCATAAACTCGGGGCCCTCCTGTGCTCCTGTTTCACAGGGCAGGGGATCCCAGGCTCAAAGCATCTCCAACAACAGAACACATTCACAGGGACTCCATGGACCAAGACTTTCCCTGGCTACACAAAACTGTTTCTCAAGGCAGACTGGACAGCAGCAGATGAGTCAGAACTCTCACAGCTTAGACCATATTTTGTCAGGATAAAATGCTTCCAGCTCATTCATTTGGCAAGAGATTAGAAGCAAAACAAAATAAAGTCCATGCTTCTTTTATTTCCCTCTTAAAGAACCCCAAATAACCAAACACTGAAATGTAATAGTAATAAAATCAAACTGAACTATAGAAATGAGCAATTATTCCTCTTTCCCCTGTTACAGATATCCCCCACCACTTAATAGCAGGCTTTTGTTTGGAATGAATGCTATAAAGTTTATGACCTATGTCAGCAAACATTCATCATAAGAGGGAAGAAGGGATGTGTCTGTCCTCTGCTTTACCTTTGACAGAGCATTTTATAAACATTTGTTCTAGAATTGAAAGAGATTCTGCAGGAGTACCTGGGGCAAGTAGAAACGGGGAGTGATGGTAACTGTATTATATCACTGTTTTGAAATTGTAAAGTAAAACTGAAATTAGGTAACCAATCTGATGGTGAATCTGTATTTACTCCAATAACAGAAACTATCATCTAATTGAATTTGAAGTTGAATTTTTAATAAATCCAAAGCCAAGGACAGTGAAAGCATTAAAAGCAAATTCTAGAGTCCATAACTGAACATAATTAGGATTTCTGGAGCAACTTCCCATTTATGTCATGGACTTTGAATGGCTGCTTTTTAATATATTCTGTCTTACAGACAGAGTTTAAGAGGGACCCTTTTTCTTGGGTGAAATTTCTTGGTGAAATTCTCCACCGTGCATCACTTTGGCATTACTGAAAAAACTCTTGCCTCAGAAGGCTCCTGCTCGTGGGGCTTGCAGGGCTTGGTTCACACTTCCCTCGGGTCTGCTCCTTTCTTATGCTTGGACAAAGAAAATGTCAAATGCTATGAAGTCAGAGATTCAGTATTTTACACTTTAACATTCTCATTATATATGGGGACACAATAAACAAGAGGCAGACAGCAAGAGTATCAGGCAGACTGAAAATAAGTAGCTTGAAATAATAATCGTTGGGAGCGAGTACTTTGATATTTGGGTGGTAGTTTGCCAACCAGTGTAATGGAATGTTACAATGGAAAAGATGACAACACCAAGATTGTTGTCACAATGTCTGATTGTTATTTGTGCGTAATTGAAGGAGTAACCTAATCTTCTGTGCTAACACACATCAAAAACAAGGAATCAGTATTGCCAAAGAGGGCAGTTTTATAAATTCCAGACTGTCCTTACAGAACAATTTTTTGGCATTAATTCTGTGTATGAAGTACAGGTTCAATACAGCTCATTTACCTTCTCTTCAGGATTTTTCTCCACCAGCCTTCTGTATATCCATTAGTTTCATGTTCTTTATCTGTGTCTCACCAGTAGTTGACGGATGCCATGTGACACGATTTATTACACCCTTGTAAAGAGATGTAGTTCAGTTAATACTTGGTGAGATAAATGAAACTGCACTTTCAGAGCTATGTCTGTGCAAAGTAGTGACCAACTATTTTCAAAACATTGTCCTGCCCTTTTAAAATTATATTTACCAGTCCAAAGCTGCAAACCACTTTAATAAGCACGACATAATCAATCCCAGACTAGCAAGAACTTCAAGTATCTACAAGTAGCTCACCCTTACCAAAAGACCCTGTAGGCATTTCACTGCCTGACACATGTGCACATAGGTATTTATTTATAAAACACACATGGCTGTACATATGTTATAGGCATCTATGTTACAGTGTTTAGGTAAACAGTTAATTCAGTTAGCCTTTTTGCTGTTGATGTATAAACAAATCTGCATCCAAGAACAGGCTTTCCATGGACAAGGGCTGAGCAGCTCACATGGGGAGTTAAAAAAGAGCTGGAGACGACTGGCCTTGGGTTTGAAGGGCTGAGCAGTTCACCTGTGGAGTAGAAAAGGGCTGAAGAGGGCAGCCCTTGGGTTTGCAGGGATGTACAGCGTGTGCACCCAGACAGGGGGATGCTGCTGTGCTCCAAGAGAGCGCCTGTACAGGTGTGACACACGCTGCTCTGCGCATCCACACGGGCACCGTCCGGGGGCACGGCCCCGGGAGCAGCAGCAGTGCTGCTGTGCCCCGTGGGTGCTGAGGCTGTGCCAGCAGTGGGAGGGCACTGTCCAGGGCATGGCCCAGGGGCTGCAGGAGCCCGGAGAGCTGAGCAAGGGCACAGCAGGGCACAGCTGGGCACGGCCTGGCACAGCCCGGCATAACTGGGCACAGCCTAACCAGCCTGGCACCGCCTAACACAGCCTGGCCCAGCCTGGCACCGCCTAACACAGCCTGGCATAACTGGGCACAGCCTAACCCAGCCTGGCACAGCCTAACACAGCCTGGCATAACTGGGCACAGCCTAACTCAGCCTGGCACAGCCTAACCCAGCCTGGCACAGCCAGGCCAGGCAGAGAGAGGCTCCCCCCACCCGGCAGGTACCCATGGAGCCTGTGAAGAACAACCTTCCCCTGGCTCCTGAGCAGGGAATTCTGACAGCAGGCTGGCACACCCACCGGGAACAAAGCTGCAGCAGGCCTGTCAGCTGCCCCGGGCCATGCGAGGAGAATGAGGGATTGAAAGGTGTGCTGCGGGGATGATTCATACACCTGAGGCTTAGACCAGGTGCTCTGCAATTAACTGCATTAACCTGCAGCTGGAGAGAGTTCAGAGCCAAGGTTAGCTATTCTCAGTTCAATTGGTTTGAAATCTGTACTGGGGATTATATTCAGTTATTTATATGGCTGGGGGTTTTTTGTTTGTTTTTTTGGCTTCTTTTTCTGTCTGGTTCTGCTGAGAGGATAAAAAAAAAAGGGTGTGCTGTATCTATGTTGAGGTCTAATAATATTTAATGCAGAGTATACAGCAATTCTCTTTCTAAACTTAGAGGGAGGAATCACAAAATGACATTTAAAGTTAGGATGACATTTATATGAAATATCCACTGACTTGGGGTAGGTGGAGGGAAAGAGATGGCTTTGAAAAGCAGAATGCTTACAGGGATAACCCTTTTTCAGTTTTACAGAACATGGCAGGGCTTAAAAAATGTGCCTGCCTTAGCACATGGACAGACAACATGATCTCTTTTGAAATCTGCACAGGATCTTTTTACCCGCTGGGTTTAATTTCAGAATCCAGTAGAGTCATTAAAGAAAATAAAATTATGTTTGTTCTTTCATCTGGAGCACAGAGCAGTATCAATTTTTCATTCCCTCCTCCTTTGCATTCCCACTTTCAAAAAAAAAAGATGTATAGATGGAAGAATTCACCCTATAGCTCCCCTAAAATTTCTGGTCTCCAACAGCTGCTTCGAATTGATTTTGTATACATGGTTGCCTAATGTGTGCAGCATGTAACAGTGTTCCTGTGCTCTTGAACAGGAGATTGCCAAACTCAAATATATGTGCACTGAACTGGCAGTGAATCTAGAAAGGTCTGGCAGTACCTTCCCAAATGTCTGAGTTTTCTCTCTTGTGGAGTAATGGGGCATTCCAACACAGCACTTCCTGTTCACCTTCATCAAGCAGAATATTTTTCATTTAAAGACAGGGAAAACACAGAGTTAGACAAGGGGCTGGAGGACACAGAGACATTTCCAACACTAATATCTCATTATACTTTACCATGCTGTTGTCTGTGCATTCCCCATCTAGTCCAAGTATTTCAGAGTGAGCAGGTCTTTCCTCCCACTGCGTTTTAATCACTTCCATATCATAATAAGTTAAATAGGAAAAAAGACCTCAGAACTTCTAAGACTGATATAGATGTAACATTTCCTCCCCATATTTCCTACTGGTGTAACTCCACTGTACAGGAAAGTTTTCTGTGCCTCACTGTCCCATGCTGGCAGTTTGTGAGTTTGAACCAGATGGATTCTCTGTAAATGCTTTAACAGTTCTATCCAATTCCTGCTCTGTACAGCCTGCTCATGTTCTGTATGATGAGGTAAAAGAAGAGATTGTACTTGGTGGCATTGGGATGGGTGTAGGCTCTGAGCGAGCATGGGGCTCAAACAGCCAACAGCCCCTCTGGCCCAAACTCAGCCTGAGCGGTCTCCCTTGTCCTGCAGCTTACAGGTGCTGCCACCAGCTACAATTCAGTTTTAGTGGCATCAGGTGAGGGAAAGACTGGGCTAGAAACACACCAGGCACTTTTGGATAGAATCAACTTTTCTATGTGACCTTTGTGCTGATTTTGAGAAATGTGACATGGCTGCCTTCACTGCTGGCTCAGTCCCTCCTGTACCTCTTGCATGCAATGTACAAAGAGCATGTCTTTCTCCTGATCTGGAAATAATAAATAGCATTCCAAACTATGGCATTTCAATTTCTCACTCTTCATGCTTCCTTCAGAGAATGTGCGATTGCCATCACACTCTTCAAATTCAAATGCCAGATGGAGAATGTGCAAGGGCAACTTAGAGCAGTGATTAAACCCATATCAGGAATTCCTGCTACCTGAGAATGTAAAAAGGATCAGCAGGTCAGGCCAGAAGCCCTTCCAGCAGGATATCCTGTCTCTGCCAGTGCACTCTAGCAGAGGGGTAGAACATAAAGCTGCGGTGGGATTGGTACTTCCTCAATATATCACAGTGAATAATGGGGGAACAACACATTCCTGCGGGGAGTATCATATACATATGGGAATCTTTCAACTGCTAAATTTTGGTTCAGATCTGAACTGTGTCAAGGATTCTTAAAGGTTAAAATTGATACTATTATTAATCCATCAAAATTACCTCAAGACAGCAGCATAAGTTAGAGTGAGTGAGAAGACATGAAGGTTCACATAGACAGGTCTGGAATTTCAGCTTGTGTTCCAAATCATCCTAAACCCATTGGTTGGGCTTGATGATCTTAGAGTCCTTTGCCAGCCTTAACGATCCATGATTCTAGGATTCTAACAGATTTAGGGTCACCACTGTGTCAGCTTTCCTGCATGACACTTTGGAGTTACTGATAAAACTAAAATTGCTCTCTTCTTCATGGGACAAGCCCACAGCCATTACCAAGTGAGGCACTGTAAAAGTGTAAATAGTCTTCTGAAGTGACAAAGAGCACTGCAATGCCAGCAAAGTAATGAATGGGTGTGGAAGGATTAAGGGCACTGACACATCTGCCGCATCCCAAGTTGTGCTGCTGAACAGCTGATGAAACACAACAGGAGCTCCTCACCAGGTCTGTGCTTCAGACCCTTCTCCAGACAGGCTCCAGCCCCTCCGAGCCTTTCCTGTCCTGAGGAGCCCCAGAGTGAGCCCAGGTTGGAGGTGTGGGACAGTCCCTGCCCTGGAGCTGCTCCTTGGGCACCCACAGCCATGAGGAGGAGAGACTCTCCTGTGGCAGAGCGCTTCATTTCTTCCTGCATCAGAGACAGGGACGGGCAGAGAGCATTGCTGCTCTCCCTCTGCACCTCAGGGGCACACAGGCACCACGGGCTATGGACAGGAGTGCCCAGGAGGGGAGCGGTGCAGAGCCCCGAGGTGCCAGGACAGCTGGCTCGGGGTCTGGCTGCTCCTGGAGATGGCTGGCTGCTTGAACTGGTGTTTGTGAGCCAGGGGCAGGTGCAGACTCACACCCGCATGACACAGGGTTTAAAGACTGGCTTTACCTTGGAGAGGAGTGGAGAAGTTATGGAGGGAAATAAGGCAGGAAATGACAACAAGAGAGCTAATTAATCCTTGCTATCATCTGCAGTTTTCACTGTTTATGCCTTTACAAGCCTAGATTTGGCTGCAAGATATGCAAACAGTGAGTGCAGAAAGACATGTGAATGAAGGTTATCAAATGGTGTTTATAAGGAAAGAAAATCTGAGTGCATTTTCTTTTTCTACTGAGCCTGTTCTTGCTTTTAGTGTCTGTGGAACTTTCTGCTGTGACCTGTGCTTTAAAATTATAATATTCCTGTAATATTAGAGTATAAGTGAAAAGGATAGTCTCCTGCCTTTATGTAATTTTAGCATTATCAGGTTTATTTCTGATCAGGAATTTTCTTTTTTTCTGCTTTGGCTTTAGTTTTGTTCGTTGTTTTTGTTCCTAAGAGCAGAAAAATACTGTATCTTTAAATTAGGAGTAGCTGAATAATGAATCTTGGGCAGTGAAAAGGCTAATGTGCTGTGGAAGAGAAGGAGTTTAATCTAATTTAGTTGGAGGGTGTCTGTCTGTGGTGTTGTTTTCTGGACTGTGGGAATAGAGGAGGGAAGCTGCCCCAGTGAATGGTTCCTCCTGAGCCAGAAGCAGTGGGGAGTCCCTTAGATGCCACTGATCCGAAGCCAGGCCATGAAAAGGGGATTAAAGAAATGTTCTGATTTGCAATTCACACTAATGCACCCCGTCGAACCTTTGGTAATATTTCAAACCACATTTCAAGGGAAGTGCCCTTAAAATAGCCAGCTAAATTGTATTAGAGCAATACTATACAACCCACTCATCCATTTATGATTTGTTTTTGTTTTTAATTCTTTTAACTCGTGGTGGTGGTGGCTTTCTAAGGCAATTAAAACTTTTGTGCATTGTGCAGATTCACACTTGCATGGGAATATTCCTCAGTGTGCCTGACCTATTAGGCAGACATGTTTACTTAAATTTTGGAGGAAAACTGCTACAAAGATTCTGTAGCTATGAAAAAATAAACCCATTTGGTTTAGAAAATAAACATTTCTCTGCATGCCATTTAATTTTATTAATGTCTAGTGGAAGTTCAGTAAGAAATGCAAGCTTATAACATTGCTAGAATAGCTATCAGCTTTCTTTTCATGTGTGTGATCCTTTTCTTTCACAGTTGTTATCTGTATGGCTAACATTTTTTAAAATATATATGTTTTAATACCTGTGTTTTTAATATATAAATAGAACTCATTACTGGAATAAAACGTGTGAGTTAAAAAGTGAACGAATGTGTAAAAATATAGATGAGAAGAGCATTATTGAATAGGATTAACATTAAACTGATCTCTCCTTTTTTGTGTAATAAAATGGCTGGCCAGAAATATTAAACTTGAAAATCAGTTATAGCTACAGACTTCTTGAATATAGGATTGTCAATATCAGCACACGTTCTGTCATGACACACCATTGTTCCTCGTAAGTAATTTAGACTATTTCACTAAAAATCTTTAATGTACTAATTAACTCTTCAACTCCCCGAGCTGCTCATTTCATTTCTCTTTACTGCTGAAGTGTCAGAACATTTTCTCTCAAATGGATTATTTGGGTCTTCTTTAATCCCATTTCAGAAAACCTTGCCTGGCTCTGTAATTTCCAATGACTCTAACATGGATTGAATGGATGCAACTTTGATTTTCACCATCAGCCATATCAAAGTGTTTTATTCCACTGCCACTGTAATAGATTATCCAGCATGAAACTTTGCCATTGCAGGGACCAGGGTGGGTTTTTTTTTCCTGGCTCGTTTATGGTTTGCTTTACCTACAAAATATTTAGTTATGGTTTGAATTATCGCATGCCTTATTAAATATTCAAGTTTTTAAATCTTTTCCTTACGGGACAGAAGAAGAGCTGGACTTTAAGATAGAGATTATTCCTCTGCACATTTTTGGGAGGTGGGGAGATGGATAGCTAGAGGGAGAAATGCATCCTTCCTGTGAGTTGGCACATTATTTGAAATCATGTTTAATTATAAAGTTTCATTAAAAATCTTTTGCTTAAAATTTTAGAAGCCTAATAAGATTTCCATTAATTTAAACATATCACTATTCCCACAACGGCCCAAATGCTTTCTTTTTCCTCTTTCATCCATGGTTAAATATGTAAATAAAATGTCTAAAGTCATTCTTCAAAGAAGACAAAAGAAAAAAGAGCTGAGGGAAAAGACAGCCATAAAATTCCTCCCAATTCTCCATAACATTTGCCAGAGGGGGGCCAACTCCTAGCCAGGGCCTAGCAGCAGGGGTGCCTGGCTGCTCCATAGAATCACACATCTCAAATCCCACACACAGGAGAAAAAAATAAAATAAAATATCTTTTCAGCTGGAGCCTTCAAAAGGTTCTTTTCATTTATTAGTTACAGAGGTATCTTCCAGTTGCTGATTTCTCAGCGCTCTCATTTTTCTCTAATAACGTTCTGTTTGTTACTCTCACTGACTCAGGCTCGTTGAATGGCTGATATGTGTAGATAGTCCTTAAAAATATAGAAAGTAAAATAAATGATCTAAAGCAGGATGCACTGGCTAAAGCAATGGCTAGAAAAACAAGGCTGATTTAAATTGGCACATGAAAGATCAATTAAGAGAGACACTACTACAAAGGTTGGAGGTTCCCCCCCTTCTTTTTTCTCACTTTCATTTGTGTTTCTTTTCTGCCTCTTAGGAGAAAAAGGTTGCTATCCGTGTTACAGAAGAAAAAGGCCATGTTTTATATAATGTATTTTTTCTAGATTACTTTAATGTCAGTGCTGATCGAATATGCTCTACAAAAATACTTGTTGAAAAAAAAAAGAAAGAAAAACAAGCTCCCAAACAATCCAGTTGGATAAAACAAACATTGAATATGCGCCTGTTATGCATTATTTAAATTCTACTTTTTTACTATTATTCAAATTCTACTTTTTAAAGCAGAATTTACTTGTCCCTTGAAAAAGCTTTCCCCACACTTCCCTGCTACCCCCAGCTGAGCTCTCTAGAAGAGGAATCAGGATGAATACAAATACTAAGAAAACAGGCTTAGATTAATGAAGAATGGAAATGCCCCAGCACACCCTCTCTCTCTCTCACACACGCACAGACACACTAAAATAAATAAAGCTCTTTTTCTGCTCATAACACTGCCTGCTTTTGAACCATTCCCCGAGGAATCTGAAAGTGTCCGAGGAAAGGTCGGTCCCTAAGACCGGTACTTATAAATCTAATCTCCTCGGTGCCCTGAAAAGCCCCAGAAAGGACCTCGCTTTTCAAGGCACATTTTTATGATGGCTTTTACTCCTTGGCAAGGGCTGGCCACATCTTCAGGGCTTTCAGAGACAAACATCAGCCCTGGTTTGTTGTCCTTGCTTGGATCCATTTCACCCTTATCACAACTGAGGAAGCCAAGGGTTTCCTTTCTAGAGCTGGTGGGGTATTAACTCTGACCCTGCGGGATTTGGGAGTTTCCAGGAGAATCCGTGTTCTTTTCGATAAGAAACAGGCACTAATGGAGAGGAGCCCGGTTTGTGTGGGTGAGCATGAATGAAATGAAAGAGAGATTTTCCTTCTTCATTAATATGTTCGCTAAAACCGAGCTCAAAGGGGGGTGGGGGGGCGGGGGAAGGGGGAGCTGAGCAGAGCTAATCTTTGACTTCTGCTCACTGTGCTCCTTTCCGTCTGTGAAGCTGCGAGCTGGAGTTTGGCTGGGGATTTAACTTCCTCCTTCTCTAGCTAGGAGAGACCAATAAGCAAAATAAATCTCAAAGCTTAACTTTAAAAGTAAACACAACTCACTTTAGAACGATTCCCGTCTCCAAAAATCTCTAAGTATCTTTTCTGTAGTGGATGAAGTAACTTCCCCAAGGGTATGTCTCCTGTCCTCTTAGCATTTCTTATTTAAGGGGGGGGGGGGGAGCAAGCTACTTTTCGAGTGATGCCATACTGTGATTAAAACCATAATCAGGTACTTTTCCAGCAATCCTGCCTGTCCTGTTCATTTAGGAATTCGAGACAAAGCACGACATTTGAAAAAAGCTGAGACTCCAGGCTGAAAGCAACCATACTTTATGACCCTGGCAGCGAAGAGTTTATAGCGCTTGCCATAAAATGCATCCTCCTCCCCACATCCTCCCTGCTAGAGCTTTGCCCCCCCCTCCAATAAAAGCAGTCAAGGAGGCACCACCTTCAACCCTCTTATTAGGAGACACGAAGTCTGAAGCCTTCGCTCTCCCTGGCTTCCTACCTGAGCGAGGGAGGGCAGGCTGACGCCTTCTACAGAAAAGATCTTGTTAAACTTTCAACAGAGGGCAACGGGAGGGAAAGCAGAAAGGAAGGAAAGAGAGAAGGAGAGAGAAACAAATGGGGCTTTTTCTAATCTGTGCCGATCAAGGAGAACCTGTAGGGGTCCTTAAGGAGGTTTCAAGGCGTTCCGAGTGATTGGAAAGTAATCACCGTGTCAGCTTCACCTTTCTCATGCAAAGTGGATGTCGTATGCGAGGCGGATCCTGCACAGGTTTTTTTTTTTTTTCTTCTTCTTCTTCTTGGGTTTAGCTTTTTTTTTTTTACTTTATTTTATCCTCTGATTCAGCCGCCCCCAAGAGCCCCAGCTGCTGCGGCCCCAGGAGCTGGCGAGGCGGGGGGAGCGGAGCCGGCACAGACACCACGCACACTCCAGCCCCGCTCGGCACGGCGCGGCGGAGCCGACCTATTGCAAACCCGGACCAGAGGGCGGCGAGGAGGGGGGGATTTCTCGGGCCCCCCTCTTCAATGGCTTAGATATTTCCTCCCCCTCCTCCTCCTTTATTCCGCGCTCGGATAAACCAATCTCCACCTCCCGGCAAGAAAGTGAGGAGCCGCGACCCGTCGGAGGAGCGGAGAATCCCCGGAGCCAGCCGCGGCAGCGAAGCCGCCCGGGACATGTGCGAGGGGACGCGGTGATCGCCCGGCTGCGCCCGCCCGAGCTCCCCGGACGCCGCCGGGCCGGGCAGCGGCAGCGGGCCGCAGGAAGGAGCGCGGCGGCGGGAGGCGGGCAGGCGGATCGCGACGGTGGAAGCCCGGGGAGCAGAAAGTTGCCGGGCCGCCCGCAGTAAGTTCGGCGCTTCTGCGGAGCGGGGGCGCTTTCCCTTCCGCCGGCCGCCGCCCGGGCGCTCCCCGCGGGGCCGCGGCGGCCCGGGCGATGCTGCCCCGCTCCGCCTCGGCCGCGGCCCCGCCGCGCTCGGGGGCGATGCTGCGGCGGGCAGGGCCCGGCCGGCCGCTGCTCTGAGCCCCGCGGCCCCCGGCCCGCGCTCCGGCCGCTCCGCAGCCGCCACAATGGGGCCGGCGGCCGGCAGCACCGCGCTGCTGCTCTGCTGGCTCAGCGGCTGCTGCGCGGCCATCAGCTCCATGGACATCGACCGGCCCGGCGACGGCCGCTGCCAGCCCATAGAGATCCCCATGTGCAAGGATATCGGCTACAACATGACGAGGATGCCGAACCTGATGGGGCACGAAAACCAAAGGGAAGCTGCCATTCAGCTGCACGAGTTTGCCCCCTTGGTGGAGTACGGGTGCCACAGCCATCTGAAATTTTTCCTGTGCTCCCTCTATGCCCCGATGTGCACGGAGCAGGTTTCCACCCCCATCCCAGCCTGCAGGGTGATGTGCGAGCAGGCGAGACTGAAGTGCTCCCCGATCATGGAGCAGTTCAATTTTAAGTGGCCGGACTCCTTGGACTGCAGCAAACTGCCCAAAAAGAACGACCCCAATTACCTGTGCATGGAAGCCCCCAACAACGGGTCGGACGAGCCGCCCAGGGGCTCCAGCATGCTGCCGCCCATGTTTCGTCCCCAGCGGCCCAGCGGCGGCCACGATCTGCAGCAGCACAAGGACAGCCTGAGCAGAGCGTCCTGTGAGAACCCCGGCAAGTTCCACCATGTGGAGAAGAGCGCTTCCTGCGCGCCGCTCTGCACGCCAGGGGTTGATGTTTACTGGAGCGGGGATGACAAACAGTTTGCTGTCATTTGGATTGCCATCTGGTCCATTCTGTGCTTCTTCTCCAGCGCTTTCACTGTGCTCACTTTTCTCATAGATCCTCAGCGTTTCAAGTACCCCGAGAGGCCCATTATCTTCCTGTCCATGTGCTACTGCGTCTACTCGGTGGGGTACATCATCCGCCTCTTCTCGGGCGCTGAAAGCATTGCCTGTGACAGGGACAGCGGCCAGCTCTATGTCATCCAGGAGGGGCTGGAGAGCACTGGCTGCACCATTGTGTTCCTGGTCCTCTATTACTTTGGTATGGCCAGCTCCTTGTGGTGGGTGATCCTGACTCTGACTTGGTTTCTGGCGGCTGGGAAGAAGTGGGGGCACGAGGCGATCGAAGCCAACAGCAGCTACTTCCACCTGGCAGCGTGGGCCATCCCGGCTGTGAAGACCATCATGATCCTGGTGATGAGGAGGGTGGCTGGAGACGAGCTGACAGGGCTGTGCTACGTTGGCAGCATGGATGTGAACGCCTTGACGGGGTTTGTGCTCATTCCTTTGGCTTGTTATCTAATCATTGGCACTTCTTTTATTCTTTCTGGCTTTGTGGCCCTTTTTCATATCAGGAGGGTGATGAAAACAGGTGGAGAAAACACCGACAAGTTGGAGAAGCTTATGGTCAGGATTGGTGTCTTCTCAGTCTTGTATACAGTGCCTGCGACTTGCGTGATAGCTTGCTATTTTTATGAGAGACTGAACATGGATTATTGGAAAATTGTGGCAACTCAACAGAAATGCAAGATGAACAATCAGACTAAAAATTTGGACTGCATGATGAATAACTCTATCCCAGCAGTAGAAATTTTTATGGTCAAAATTTTTATGTTATTAGTTGTGGGCATTACTAGTGGCATGTGGATCTGGACTTCCAAGACTCTTCAATCCTGGCAAAATGTTTGTAGTCGGAGATTAAAGAAGAGAAGTCGGAGAAAACCTGCAAGTGTTATTACTAGTAGTGGGATCTACAAAAAACCTCAACATCCACAGAAAACTCACCTTGCAAAATATGAATCAACATTACAACCACCCACCTGTGTGTGACCAGGTTTTAGAAAAGACTGTATCTCACCTCACAGACTTACAAATGTCCACAGTAGCAGTCAGAAATTAAAAAATGAATGGTGCTTTTTTTGTCAGAGCATTTTACTATCTCAAGGCACAAAAATGTATCATGCTGAATTCAAGACCTGGTGAAAAACTGAAGGTAAATGTACTCATAGAAAGGTTTTATGTGAAAGAAATATTGTGAATTAAAACAGTCTGTTCTGTTACTAATTTGTAGTTAAGAATCACATCCATCCCTCAGATTAAAAAAAAAACAGCATAAAAACAAAACCAAACACAACAACCAACACTTATTTCACTTCTTCATGTAGCTGGCCTGGATTTTCTTCAGCTCTCTGAGTAACAAGTGTAGCCAAGTTTTAGGGAGCAATGGTTTGATTTTAGAAGTGCCCAAGCGAGCGTCGTCTCTGCAGGGACAGGAGGAGGCCTATCCTGAGCGAGGATGCTCTCTGGCAAAACAACCTCCGTGCTAACTTTAAAACCCTTCTCAACTGCTCTCAGCCCGCTGGGCTTGGAGTGCCTAAAAATAGGCTCCATCTATGATGCTCACCAATATTCTTTCACCAAAAGAGAAACTTCCTGCACCAGACACAAACTTTGTGAATAAGAATAATGTGCAATACATTTTTTTTTTCTTACCATGACATGAAAAGAGAAACAAGTATTTTGCTGTACATAAAGACAACAAAAGAAATCTCTTAACAAAAGAACTAAGAGGTCTAGTCCTCAGAAACCCTTTAGTGTTACATTTTGTGGCTTTTTAATGGAAATCAAGCCAATGTTATACACGTTTGGACTGATTTGTGCAAAAAAAAAAGGGGGGGATCAATTCAAAGAGACCCAAAGGGCTTATTGACTCTTTCTATTGTTAAACAAATTCTCACTATGAATAGATCAAGAAGCACTAGATTCTGCAAAGGGAAGCTTTGTATAGAGTGATGCTCTTTACTGTGCTGGGGGTGCACAGTTCTGTGCTGTATATATTTGTAATATACAATTATTTTTCATGCTCCACTATTTTATTAAAAATAAAATATGTTCTTTAGTTTGATAATTTTGTGTGTTCTAAACTTTCTCTGATGTGCTTTGCAGTTAATAAACGTGTTTCCTGGATCATTTGATAAAAGCACACTTTGAATATAATAATTGTTGTTATACTTGCCTGCAAGTATAAATAGAGAGAACAGTAATTTACTCGAAAGAAATTGCCAGGTGAAATGAAATAAATGGATTTTGAAGGTGCATATTTCTGTGAGCCTCTGCAACTGAGAAAACGGAATGGGCTGTAGTGATGTAAGGAGCTGCAGCGTGTAGAGCAGGGCCGTGTTTACAAAGCGCTGAGATTACAGCAGTGATCCTCGTTTAACAGCCCTTGAAAATTTGCATAGGCTACGTCCAGCATGTTAAAGATCGCTGCCTCACTTCACACGGCTGGAACACAATTCAGTCTCTACCCTTCAGGGAATTTTCCCCCTTTCTAACGCCGCTGAAAGTATCACCATTTGTGGAAGGACTTAGGGGACCCCGGGACACACAAATGCAGGATTTGAAGGCGGCTTCAGGGAAGTTACCTGATGAAGCTCAGATTGTAAATACATTTTCAAGAAGTTTCTAGCGGAGTATGTTTTTGTGTGAGGCCAAAGTTTTCCCTGCAGTTTTGCAGGTGATGGCCAGGCTGGGTGATCAGCTGGTGAGGCAGAGATAGAACCTCCCTTTCTCAGGCTGCTCTAGAAAAGATCCCTTTGTCAGGGATCTCATCACACAGAGAAGGGGAGAGTGGGGATCCTTGTGACCGTCATGTTGGGGCTGGGAATTTTCCAACAAAAGGTTCTTTAGCAGTGGTTTGGTTTTCTACTTACCTGTGCAGTGTGACAGATAAACTCTCGCCTTTTTGTACTCTCTTGAAGTGTTCCCAGCAGTGAGGAGGAACTTGAGTGGCAGAAGTGATCTTGCAGCTATTATCAATAATCTTCCCGTCTAAAGTGCACATAGATAAAGCAGTTTTGATACAAAATTCATCTTTTGAGGAAGGGAAAAGATCTTTTTTCTCTTCTGTGCCATTGTGCCACTGTTATAGCACAGGGCTTTGAGATGCCCTGGAAGTTAACCCTGTCAGAGGACACTGCTGCAGCCAAAGTAGGACATTGCACTAAACAAATCCACTTGTGAAACTACTGAATTAATGCCTGTGCATCTGTGTGTGCTCCAGCTAAACCAATGGCACTAGATCCTGAGAAATAGAGAGTTTTAAAATCACCTGTGTATTGCAGATTGCTGCAGGAAGCCTTCAGGTGTGTGTGACCTCAGGGAATTCACACCTGACAGAAGGGCCAGGGCTGGCTTCAGCAGGACAGCTTTGCTCAGGAATGTCCCAGGCTTTGCTCCAGCCTGCAGCAGTCCCTGCAATAAACGCCTCACTCTTCTGTGGGCTGTGGAATATTGCTGATGATGAATCCTTACAGCCTGCTCTCAGATTCTGGAAGAGAAAAAAAGTGCAGATAGATGTTCAGCAGTGGCTGAGCTCCTGCTGCCATTCTGAGTTTGTTCAATTGTCAGCTTGGGCCCTTCATTGTCACCAGGACAGTGCTGCACCTTTTCCTACGAAAATAACAAATGATGCTTGGCTGGAGGCACCCTGTAACAAATAGAGTCTTGCTCAACTGTCAGCCAAGTATTCAGATTTTATTTATGCTTGCAGTTATTCAGGAATTATTTGGGGAGGTTACTGGTAAGCCAATGAGATTCCTCAAGTACATAATGATGCTGATTCTTTACATCAGGACTAGTGCACTGTAAATGCAGCAGAATGTAATGACTGGCTTTGAGGACATCTTAAGAATTAATCAATTCAGAAATTGTACTTCTTGCTGTCCCATAGCTCCTAACAGTCTTAACAGCTTAATACTGAAGTTGCTACTTAAGGAATTGGAAGCTTATTATTGTTAAAGGAAAGCAATATACTTATTTTCAAAACAATTAATTTAATGTGGTTATTAATAATTAACACAGATTTGTATTCTTGTCTTAGAAGGGTGCACATTAGTTAAATGACAATACTAAAAGTCATTAAGGGAACATCTCAAAAAATTAAACTTCTTTATTTTTCGCAGTAATTTTATATTTTAGTGAAATCATGTTTGAGCTTTTATTTGTTGAATTTTATCAGATTTTTCTTTACTGCCCAGGCCCAATAGGTATTTGCTTATCTCAGACTTTTAGGAAAAGTGTCTGTATGTGGTTATTTTAACAATCCAGTCACTCCATGGGAAACTTGCTGAGGAAGAAATGTCCAGTGGCATTTATCAGATGAAAGTTATAAAAGAAATGCATTCTGTTGGTGTGTACACACACCAAATCAAGAACCAGATGTTTGCCACAGGCTTGTGAACAGGTAAAGGAAAGGCAGAAAGCTCCTTTTTCTGGCAAAGGTAGCTTGGTAGAACAGTGAATTACTGGGGAGAGATTAATGAGGTAAGAGTGTGAGATCAGCGGGGGAAATGGGATTCAGGGCAAAACCCCACAAAATTCTCATTAGGATGGTCAAACTCTTGTTTCTCAGTGAAATGCCGATGCTTCTCATAACCAGAAAAATAATTAAGCTCAGCAGCTGCAGGTTTAGACCTGACATGTTGGGACACTGCGAGCTGTGCAGTGCAGGCACCACGGCTGAGAGGATGTGAGGGGCTCAGCCCAGGAATGTTCAGATCCCTTATCAGGTTCTGCCCAAGCAGCATTTCATGTGTCTGTTATTGTGCAGCCATTATTCACATCTGGCTGTCATCCCGTGGCTGCAGAGAGCGGGAGCAGCCGTGTCTGACACACACCCTGCTCCCCCAGCCCTGAGCACCCTGGCTGCCAGGGGATGGCTCTGCAATCATGGGATATTCCTGCTCAGGTGGGCTTTTGATGGCAGGTGGTCTCCAGCAACAGATGGCCTCAAAGGACGTGCTCCAGTGCATTTCAGTTTAAAACATTTACACATTTCTTTAAAAAATTTTGAAATGTTATCCTCGTGTAATGTTTTTAAGTATTTCAGACAGAGTAGCCAAGTTATTAACAGTGACAGATGATAAATCAGGGCATCCTTTAAAAGGTGGGTGATGGTGATTATGTGGTCTTGGAGCTTGCTTTGATCAGAAGTGACAGCCCTGTAAGGTCCGTGCCACTCAATCCCCCCTGAAGGGAGATCAGCACCTGTTTGCACTTTGAGGCTCCCCTACCTCCCACTGCCTTCCAGCACTATTTCATCTTTTTTAACACACTTGATGTTGATTAGCTTTAAGCAAAGTCATTATTCATTTACAAAACACTCCTTGATGGAGCTGGCTCTGAACTGTATTTCAGTGGCTGTGTTTGTGCTGTAACAGTTCAGGAGGTATCAGCATCCCCATTACTGAAGCTTTATTTTCAGGGAGCCGCAAGTTCCAATCAGTCTGGCTGCTAATATTAGCCTGGTTTCCATGGTTTTTTTGGTCCAGACAATGGTACATGTTGCCCTTGGATCTGTTCAGCTCTAGCCTGCTGTATCTTCACACGTTTATCCAGCAGAAACACAGGATCAGCTCTGGGAAACAAACAGGTCTTGCTTGGTAGATGCCATTTCAGCTCAGTAAATACTGCTCCAATAGCTTTAGGTCTTGCTTGGGAAGTGGAATGGATGTTTCCAGAAACAGCTCAACAGGCCTTTGATTCACCAGGGGCTGTACAAATCACAGAATGAGTGCCCATGGTTATTGCAGGTTGTGGAGCAGGATTTGGCATGGGCAGATGTGAATTCCTGGGCAGGCAGCAGGGTGGGATCAGGCTGTCCCAGTGCTCTGAGCACAGATGTGGCTCCTGGGGCAGCTCTGCCTTTCCTGTGGTGCAAAGTTAAAGCTTTGGGGAGCTGGACATCAAAGGCAGGACGGGCGACCCTTGTGTGTGTTTGTAGGGCATTGTTTAAAGAGGAATTCCTCCAGTTTGTTGTCACTAGTTTTTTCCTTCCATTCTTCAAGATCTCCTCATAGATCTGCTCCACTGAAGTCAATGAGTGTCCAGCTAAATTCAGTGTATGCTTTGAATCAAACTTCCTATCTCAGGGGAAGCATGAGCTACAGGAAAAGTTGTTATTTTGGCGGGGTTTTTTTCCCACATCAGAGCATCTTTTGAAAATCCTGATATGGCATAAATTCATGATATAGGAAAAAGTATCAGTGAATGAAACAATTTCAGTGTATTTTCAAAATGTGCTGCTGTGTTAAAATGGACAAAGCCCAGTATGTTGCAAAAGCACCTGTCATTTCAAAATGAAATTCAGAAATGCTGGATGTTGATAATGTTGGAATGAAGGTTTATTTTGGTATTTCGTTTTAGCATATTTTGGCTTTTTGAGAACACATAGTTCTCGCAAGATGCTCGGTATTAATAAATCTGCATTTCCTGCTGGCAAGGCAGCTCCCCAGAGATTCTTCAGCCAGTTCCCATCCTTGCTGCTGCCCGTGCCTCTCGCGGGGCTCAGAGCTGCAGCACCTAACGAGGAGCTGCAGAGTGCGGTGCTGTGCCCCTCGTTCCCTCCTCCCCTCCCTGCTCAGCACCTCCGCTCCCCTTCCCCTCTCCTCGGGCGCTGAGCGGGCTTTCATCGTCTGCATGTGCCTGCTCCCCTTCCCCTCCTCTCCAGTGATGCCTCCTTCAGCCTCTAATCTGCCCACACACAGCTCTCTGTGCTACTGGCCGGGACCTGCCGCTGCTTTGAGCTTTTTTTGTTCCACACAAACGAAAAGAGATTTCAAAACTTGTGTTTTATCTTTCTTTTTTGGGTAAAGACTGTGGTAAGAAGCAGAGATTCAAAGTTCTGGGCTACCAAAGGTGCTGATGAACACAGGAGCCTCAAGAAGAGACTGCCAGTTCTGAGCAGGTGCCTTAAACTTGAAAATACTCTTTTGTGGAACACAGGCATTGTTTGCTTCTGCCTTGTTTATTTGTTATTTTATAGTTCCTTTATCTGAGACTAATGTCTGTGTGAAATAAAAAACAGGAAAGGGACAAAGAACATTTGACCAGTTGACAAAACAGGGGGAAAACAGCCCCCACCTTTCGCTCCAAAGCTCTGAGCCTAAGGAGAGCTTTGTATGCCTCAGAGCCGGTGAGTTTTCCCAGCTATGCCCAGCTGCTCTGACAGGAACATTCCAGCTGCCCTCAGCCTGGCTCCTCATCTCCTGAGCTGCTCCCAGCTCCAGCAGGGCTGCTCTGACAAGTGCACCGCGAGGAGACGGGTTGTGGCTCCTTATGGTTCTCTAAACAAATTCCAAACCTGGCCCGTGGGCACTGCAGTAATTTGATAACATTGGAGTCATGGTATTGACATCTGGACCTTTGACACTCTTTCAGTTATACCATTTCTCTTCCTTTTAAGATTTTAGTGGTCAAAGTATTTTTATTTCATTTTCTCTTGTAAATGGATTTTTAAAGGACCAACTTCTATTGGGGTTTAACACCTTTAATTACTGTAGGTGTTGAGGTGGTTTTAATAATGTAATCTTTTTTTCTCTTTTTAATTCATTAAAAACCTTTTTGTTCTTTAGGATCCTGATTTTAATAATGAGATATGACAGTTTGCTTAGACTTCTCATCCTTTTGCAACAATCTTAAAGCAGCCTTTTTATTTCTTCAATAAGCCTTTCTTGTTTGACATAAGACATGTTAATAATATTTCCATAGGTTATTCACTGACAATTAGTAGAGAATAAAAACCAGGCTACATATCTACATACACTTTTTATTTTGGAATTAATGGATTCGATTTGAAACCAAGTAAAAAAAATGCTATTTAATCAAGTATAGGCATGGTGATAAAACTATAAAGGTAATTGTAAGGACAGAACACTGCACCAAATAAATCTGAATTGTGGCATTTGGAAGATCAAGTATCACTCTAGATTGCTTTGTGCTTGCAAACCCTTCTGGGTGTTTTTAGGAATTTCCCTGTTAGCAATTCTGCAGTTGAGTTGCAGGACAGTACAGCCCCATGAGCAGGGTGCAGCAGGACCCTTGTGTGTCTTCGTGGCAATTCCAGGCAAGAGGTGCAGCCAGTTTGTGGAACAGCACTTGTGCGGAGCTTTTAGGATTTTCATTCCCAACTCAGGGATTTTTGGGAGCTCTCTAAAACATAGCTTGCTCTTTCCCCTGTCTCTTTTAGATCTTTATGTGAAGACATCCAGAGCTGAGCTCTGCATTCCAGGGCCATGGAACAGACCAGCAGATCTGTTTTCTTGGGTCTCGGCCTGTCACAAGCAAAGAATCATCCAGCTAATTTCATTAGGAAGGGTGTTTCAGCTGTCTTCCAGCTGACTTTCAGCTTAGCTAGTCTGGAGTAGCTCTTGAGGTGTTGAAAGCTTCTCTGAAACACACAAATAGGACTTTACAAGTGCAGTGAGTGCCCCCATCACCCATGGACAGTACAAACTGTGCTGCTCAGCCTTTGGGAGGTGTCTGACTAAACAGAGGCTCTGGTGCTGTAGGGAGCAGTTGTGTGCTGAGATAGGGACATCAAGAGGGCACCAAATTTTATGTTTCTTTTCACACTCTGTAATAGCTCTTCAAGGACCTCCTTTGCATATCTAACAAGGAGAACTGTGGGAAAGAGACTTCTGAATCCTGAGTGCTGTAGGGTTGTCTTTGATAGCGAATTTCACAAGAAAGCAAACACTGAGTGAGTGTGTCTGTATGGAGTGGGGCAAAACTGCAACCTGCGAGCTCCTCCAGAAAACACAGGAGAAGGAAAACTGAGCACAGGTAGAAAACAGGCTAAAGATCCTGAGAACAGAGCCACAGGAGAGGAGGAACTCAAGGGAGCTGGCATTGTTTAACTCCTGAGGCTAGAAATGCACAAACTCAACTGCTTATTTTTGCACATTAATCTAATCTGGTTCCCAGGAGTTTGGTTTCCATTGAACTGCTCTGAGCCCCTGCTCTCCTCACAGACACAGAAAGGCATTCAGGGTTTTGGTTCCACACTTCCCTGGTTATCCTGGGTAACTGCATCAATATTTGGAGTGGAATCTGATTATTTAGCTCTATGCACAGTACCTTACACAATTAGAAGAGTATCACAGTGAGACTACTTTTGATAAACTGAAGTTACCGATGTATAGTTTTTGAAACAAATCACAATGGAGTGGCAAGAGAAGGTTTGAAGAATAATCAAATTCAGAATTCCAGCCATTACTGGTTTTGTTAATTAACTTATCTGGGGCAACAGGTTCTTCTGCATATTTCTTTGACAATTCCACCCTTAGAGCCCACAGAGTCCGGACGGTGAAGGGGTGTATTGCACAGCTCTTTGATCAGCTTTGAAAACTCCTCAAAGCCCTTCATTTGCAGGATAGGATAAAACCAAGTTTAAGGCAGAAGGAGGCACGTCCTTTAATACTTTTTTAACTTCCAAATTCGGCTGCACACGGACCGACTCCCAGAAGCAGCGGAGGGTTTAAATACCAGGGGTGGCAGTGACAGTTTGTCTGTGTTTTGGGACTATGGGAAGTGATCCTGGAGGCAGGAGCTGTCTCGGTGTGGCAGCCCTGCCAATGTCCCTGTCCTGCAAGGGCCCCCTGTGACTGCTGTTGCCACCTCCGTGTGCTGCCGGGGCTCCTCGGCCGCGCCTCCAGCGCATCAAAGCGCTGCTGTTTGAAATGCAGCCCTGAGCAAACTCTCCGCGGCTCCGGCAGAACCCGGGATGCAGGAGACTGATGTTCTGCTCCCCTGTTTGATGTGTTTAACACAACAGACGTATCTACAACTTGGCATTTAAAACAGCAACCAAAACAAACAAGTTGGGCTCGTTTACATAACAAAAAGCTCCTTGGCCTTGCAGGAGGTTCCTTTGAAATGTACGATTGTTTCTGGCACTGGGGGAAAGGACCTGCCTGGTCTGGAGCTCAACCTCTTGTTCCATACACGCACCAAAAGGCAACTTTTCAGCAAATGAGACTTCTTCCTTCCACAACGTTTAAACAACCAGACCAAAACCAAACCCCAAGCTGCAGGGGCTCCTGTTATCTATTTTTTTCTAAAGTAGTCTTTTTGAAGCACTAGTGCCAGCTTTGAAGCTGATTTTAACAAGTACAGAATCTGCTTGTGACTGATGTAGAAGTGTACGATTCACACCACAGCTCCACAGTAACCCGGGGTCACTGCAGTGAGGGCTTCACGGGTTGTTTTCTCATTTTATCCATTCAAAACCACACAGGACTCAAATAGTTGTAGTCTGTGAGTAGTGTCGTAAATGTGGATGATGAAGTATCCTTTTCTATCATCACAATCTGGCAATACATAAAACTCTCACCATGTGAGTATTGAGCATGTTGATATTTCAAGCTAGTAAAACATATTCCAAGGCAGGCTTAATCTTTTAGACTTGTGCTTTAAATGTACAAGCAGCACTTCAAAAACCTGTGTAGCCAGGTGGTTTTTGGTTTTTTTACAGGGAAGATTTCTCCTTTTCATTTTGATTATTTACAGAAATAATGTCTGAAGACAACAAAAGCAACCAGCAAAACAAATCCCCGTGTCAATTAGAGCTGTTCATGTTAGGAAAGGAATGGAGGAATGGCTGGGTTTTATTTGTTTTCTGTGTTCCCGTGGGATGAGTGACACATGATGAATGTGTTAGTGGTGTATCCCAGACCTCTGACGGAAAAGAAATTGAGTACAGTGAAAGTGACAGTAGAGTAATCCTTTAAAATATACTGTGGCACTCTGGTGCAGAACAGAACAGAACCACGGATCAGTAACTAAAATAAATGCTCACAATTTCATGGGTTTGAGTCTGCTGTCCTAGACCTTGATATGGCTCCTGTGAGTAATATCTGATCCCCTCAAACCATGGGGTTTGTTAACCCAAATATTGGCACCAGAGCTGTATCAGCCTGCCACAGATGGTGTCCTGAAAGGCACCAGGGTGGGGAGAACTGCTCCCAGCTGGTGGGGCAGGAAGGTGTAGATACAGCACAGCTTTGGATAGAGCACAGCTTTGGATAGAGCACAGCTCTGGATATACCACAGCTCTGGATACACCACAGCTTTGGATAGACCACGGCTCTGGATATACCACAGCTCTGGGATAGATCACAGCTTTGGACAGAGCACAGCTTTGGATAGACCACGGCTCTGGATATACCACAGCTCTGGGATAGATCACAGTTTGGATAGAGCACAGCTTTGGGAGAGACCACAGCTCTGGGAGAGACCACATTCTGGACAGAGCACAGCTCTGGATAGACTGCAGCTTTGGATAGAGCACAGCTTTGGATACAGCACAGCCTTCAGCTACACCACATGTTCGGGGACAGCAGCAGCAGCTCGGAGCTGCATGGAGCACAGGTTCCCACAGGTGCTTTGGCAACACAGCAGAGAGGTCCCTGTCTGTCAGGAACCAGTTGGAGCTCACTGATGGGATCTGTGTGCTCCAGTGCCAGAGCATGCAGGAAGCCACTGGGCTCGTTGGCTCTCATGCAGCAAGCTGATATCTTGCAGGGCCCCCACATCTTCCTGGATTCCTGTGGGTAGAGGAACCAGCTTTTTTTGTATAAGGGCAAGACTGTATCTCACCTCTGTGCTGGCTCTTTCATCTTCATAAAGCTGGTGAGAGCAAAGCCTTGAATAACCAGTCTAAAATGGAGGCGTAACTCTAAGGCAGAGCAACAGAGGGATGTGGCCTTTGGAGGGCAACTTGAGTGGAAGGTGCTTGGAGAGACTGGAGCTCAGGATATTTAACATATGGGAATGCCTGGTGACCTATGGAATTCTCATATTTTATAAAGTACCACATGTCAGTGGGCCATCAGAATTTTATTTTCTTGTAATCATTCATAAAACAGTGTGTCTGATGAGGTTTGGGAGCAATCAAAACTTCATATCATGGGCAATAAAAATCACAGATATTGTCTGTGACAGCAGGATTCCAATATCCATGCCCACTTTAGCATTTCATGGAACAATTTTTTTATTGCACCTCAGCTTTAGATGTTGCAGGGCAACTTTTCTTTGTTGATCTGTCTTCTGCTAATGTATAGTTACTCTATAGTCCAGAGATTCTGCATTACAGTCCCGCCTTTTTGCTGGAGGAGTTTGATTCATCTGCCAGAATCTAGCAATTACTGGAAAAGCATCTTTTCCTGTCAGTTAAGAATTTTGTCAGTGAGAAAAAGGAAAAAATGGCCCACATTTCTCTTTTTTCTTTGAGCTGCTCCACCTACGCATTAGGCCACACACCCATGGTGAGCACAGCGTGGACAAGAAAGGCTGGGCTCAGTGATGTGAGTAACTGCAAAAACCAGTGTGTGTGTGTGTGTGTGTCTTGGGCTCCCACAGAGGGACTCATGGACACAGAACACCCAGAGAAAGCTCAGCTCAGAAGGCACACTCAGTAAACGCTCTTATCTCCAGGATTTGCGTTATTGCTGAGGTGGAATTGCACAAGGGCAGGAGGGGAGCGACGCCCCTCTGCACCCATCACCCCCACCCACGGCAGCAGGGCTGGAGGAATGTCAGTCATGAGGGGTAATTAAAGCATTGTGGTAACTGTACAGGATGTGTCACCCTTGCCTGCAGCTCCAGCATCATCTCAGCTCACACCCTTCCCCTCTTTCTGCTCCACCCAAGCTTGGGTTTCCTTCACCCACTCGTTGCTTCTGTGCTGTCTTTCCGTGGCGGCTCAGAGAGCCTCCCACCTCCTGCTGCCTTTCCTCCAGTAGTGACTGCTCTGTACACAGTGACTGAGTTCATCAGTGCCACCTCTAGTCCATATTCTGCTCCGTTACCAGCTGAGGGAGGGAGGATGCAGGGAGGATGAAGGGCAGGCCCCAATGCATCATCCAAGGCGAGCAAACCCGAAAGAGCTGGGCATGTTTGCAGTGAGGAAACCTGGGGCCAGCTGCTCTGGCTGCTGCGCTGAGTGGGGGGTGTCAGGAGCAGGGGGTGTTTTCCATCCTGAAGCTAAAGAAGAGGTAAAATGAAACAAGTTCAGGAAGTGTGTAGAAGACACCACGGCTTAGGACAGGACCCTGAGGTGGGTTTTTCATCTGGTGGTTGAGGATTTACAGCTCTCCCCAATGGGCTTCGTTTCTCACCTGTAATTATGTGCTTCAAAGTGCATTTTCAGGGCCTGCAAGAATGAACACTGACCTCATTCTAGGGAATATAACTTATGTCTTTCTATTCCTTTTCTCTAAAACATAGATTCCTTTTGGGCTTTGATGGATTAAGAGAGCAATATCTCTTCTTTTCATCATTCTTAATAATGAATAATAAAAATTCTCAACATCATCTATGTTCTAAGAAGCTGAGCACTTCACACAAGTATTTGTTAAACAAGATTTTTCTAGCAGGTAATTTTTTGTTAGTTTTATCTACATTAATATTTCATCTGCCAGGTGATTTCTCAATTAATGGGGCATTATGCAGTCCACATAAATAATACTGGGTTTCAACTGTATTGAGGGAAAAAAAGAGAAAGGTAAAGAGGTAACCAAAGCATATTCAATTGATGAAACGCTTCATTGGCTTTGTAGGATATTCCCCTATTTTCATCACCTGAACATTTCACTCTAAAACATTTAAATGAATTTTTCATGTGGTTTACTTTGCAAGTAGACACTTACAAATTGCACAGAATCTTCTGGGTTTTTTTTCCCCCTGGCTCACTGATTTCCACAACAAATGCACCAGTTGCACAATTAAATAAATAATGGGTTTTTAACTGCCAGTCCTCCATGCAGTTGGGGCTGTGAGAGGTGAGCAGGATGATTGTCTCCTCTTGGTGCATCACCACTGTAATTAAAGCTCAATGCAAGACTGTGCTTTCAGTCACTGCCCAGTGTTACTGCATCTCATCAGCACCTGGAAGGTTCTTTTGCAATTAATGATTTTGCATAAGCATAAATAATTGTCCTGAGATGGACAGGAAGATGCAGCTCTGGTTTGCTAAGGCTGGGTGACAGAAATCATCACCTGGCTCCATTTCCATTTTTTCTTTCTTTAACCAGAATGTTAATTTTTTTTTGTTTTTCTTTTTTTTAGCTCTTACAAAGGAAGTTCCCCTCATATCCAAGTTGAAATCTCCATATTGCTTTCTGATGATTGCCTAGAAACTTTGATGCTTCTTCTTTTTCTTTCATCCTTACCAAGCTCTGGGTGAACAACATGAATTTTATTTTTGCCTTGGTCTTCCTCCATGGACCATCACATCCAAGTTGCATGTGATAGCTTCCCCTTCTGCTCACAGAGCACAGCCACAATCCTTCTTTTCTGCCCTGGATCGTGGGTGAAATGCAGGTTCCTCATGGTGTGTCTGGGTAGGTAGGACCTGCTTGTGCCACACCAGCGAATTCTACCTTATCTCAGTTTTCCCATCCCCACGTTCCTGCAGGGATTGTCTCCCCATGTCTGGCCTGGATTGTGTTGTGGCACCGTGTGCTCTGTCCTCCCTTTGCAAGGTGCCCCCTCTCCACCACTTCAAACACTCCCCAGAACTCCTCTTTGGGAGTTCTGTTACCCACGCCCTTCACACACCGGCTGGGTGTCATATCCACAGCTGCTCCTTTGGATGGCACCTTGATCACTTAATTATTATTTTCCAGCTAAGCCCCTTTGGCTTTGTTTGCATTACCTCTGTGAGCAGGTGGAGCACCTGAGACATCTCCTAAGTAATTGCATGGTAATCCCTGTCACTGAAAACCTCTGCTCTGCCCTGCTGTCTGTACAAACCCAGCGTTAGTTCAACTCCTGGGGGAGTGGGATTGCTTCTTGTTGGGAGGGCCAGTATCAGTGGCCAGCTTTCATGTGGTTTTCCTGCCCATCTTCTTCCAGAAGGTCCCTGGGGTGAGAACCCCCAGGGCTGGTCACTGCTAAGTGGGTTCTGATCCATCACCAAGGCTCATGAGCGCAACTGCAGTGAAAATAATGCATCATTAGAATTGTTCAGGGTGACTGTGTGACAAGTGCATTGTGTTTTTGAAGCTGGGCAATCAAATCTTCAGGTTCAGGATATCAGCTGACTGCCCTTTGGTTGTGAAAGAATTATTGTATCGCTTGTACCCAGCCTTACAAAACCAGTCAGGTGCATCCTTTCTTTTCTGGCTCCCTCTAAAGTATTCGTTGTGTTTCTGAGTCATAGCCACACTCCATCACATTAAATGCTTTTTCAGAAGTGACAGCCTCTAATAGCTCTTCCCCTATTGTCCCACCCTGGGCCCCATTTGAATCTGTGGGTTTTAAAAACACTTTGAAAATCCCACCCTTTGCCATGGGACTTTAATCCTGCTCACGTATGGGGAAACAAACCCTTAGATATGATTCAAATATGAACTACAAAAACCTGCAAAAATGCTCACAGCTGTGTGAGTCTTAAGGTTTTGTTCCTTCTTGATTAAATATTTGGGGTTTTTGCTTAACATTCATTAATGCCAAAAAAGGCTTTGATCTTTCTTCCATGAGGGCGTGGAATCTGCCTTTTGTTAGCCAGCACTGAGGCTAAACAGGTACTGAATTTCTTCTGATTGCACAGCCAAACCTCTTCAGCACAAGAAAGATATTTTGTTTACTTATTTTTTTTACTAGATCTGCACTAACAGTCAGGTGCAATTTATTTATCAAGGTATAAAATTTGACAGAGCGGTCAATGCAGCCTCCAAGGTGGCAGGAGAAGCACCCTGAATAAAGAGCTCCATAGGTAAGGGAGAGCCACTGATTTACTATGAGCAGAAAACAATTCAAGAAGACAATTCAGAGGAAACTTCTCCTGCCTTTGTGGAGCCACAGAAGTGCACTGGAAGGCTCTGAGTCAAGCTCTGTTGAAAAAAGCTCTTTCTCAAGTCCTGTAGGTAAGAACTGCTTCTTTTACTGGCTTAGCACATGTGACTTTATTTCATTTCCCCCCATATTTAAAATGAGGTAATTAATGCAAAGATACCTCACTGGTTCAACCTCTGAGTTAAAATCAGAAGAAGTCAGTAAATCCTGGCATTACCACAGCAGGACCTGTGAACTCTTCAGCCCCGGTTCTGGGAGAGCTCTGCTCCTGCAGCTCTGCTGTTCCCAGGGCAGCTCCAGCTGTTCCCAGGCAGAGCACGGTGGTTTGAGGCAGGAGCTGTGCCACAGCCTGCCGTGTGTGCAGAGAGCAGAGCAGCTCCTGGGCTGCTTTTGAGAAATGAGATTCGGATGGAGTCACACAGGAAACGGCAGAGGCTCCAAGTGCCCGTCTGGACGTTTTGGGTGTTGAACAGGCTGCTGATCCTTACTGGCAAACATCACCTTAAATGGCTTTGGTTAATCTGTTTCCTAGATCACTCTGGTAGGAGTCAGCAAGGTACACATGCTGTACACTGTGGGTGTGACACCCTGCCAAAAGCCTCTGCACAAAGGTGAATTTCACACATGCAGCAGGGGGAGAACAAGTGCATGGACCCTTCCCAGAGCGGGGCTTTAAAGGGTTTTCTGCTTGGAAAGTGATTCAGGACTGACCCCCTCTGGTACAGCCAGAGTCCCCAGGGGGATTAATCTGAGCTTTTCTGATCACACTCTGGAACGGGGACAGAATGATTCTCTCCTTGAAAATATTCTGGAAGTGCTGAGTGCCCGTCCTGTCCCCCCACTTCAGCACAGATCAGATGTGTTCAGATATACGAGCTCTGAGGATTCAATGTTCCTTTGTCCAAAATCATGAGCATAGAGAAGTGATACCAGTGCAGACAAATGCCTCTTTCCAGCCCCTCTGCATTGCTGCTCAGCATTTTCACACAGGTCCCCTGCAACGCTCCCCAGGCCAGGGATGATGAATATTTGTGCTTATTTATTCTGGTTTTGTTTGTGCTGCACAGGGGCTCCTGTGTCAGGACAGAATACATGCAGCCAGCCTGTAAGGGCTGAGTAGCCCATACAATGGGAGCCACTCAAGGAGCTGAGATCATCCATCCTGACACGGCCACTCAGGCTCACACACTGCTGGAACAGAGAAAGGGATCTTGAGCTTACCAGGAACAAAGCTCAGGATCACATCCAGCAGGTCCATTCAAACCCCTAGAAGAGGATGCTATCTAAATTCCTGAGACTCTCAAGCTGGTTTGTTGAATGCTGTGCATGCAAACAGCCCTTTGATGATACAGTCCCTGCACTGAGGGAAGGGAACTGCTGCTCTTGAGTCACTTGCAAGTTCTTCAAACAAAGCTCTTTTTTTCTTTTATTTTCTTTTTTTTTTTGCCTTCACACACTGTTACCCTGTGGTTCTGTGTCCTGTTAGAGCAGATTGCAGAAATTCTCATTCCCTTATTCTTGGCCCCTTTATTATTTTCCTCTGAATCACTGCTTTATTTTGGTTGTATCCCAAAGCAGAACTGTGACATTTTCTGGTTTAAAAATAGCAGCTGAGGGGAAAAAAGTAGAAGCAAGATTTGTTTTTCATTGGTTTTGCTTTCAAAATTGCTGCAAGGTCTGGTGGAGAGCAAGCCATGCAAACACTGAATCAGCAGAAGGGCACAGATGGTGATGAGCACACAGAACTGTGGCTGCTGCAAGGGAAAGCAGGAACCTCTTCTGCTGGTCTTGTGGCTGGTGGAGCAGAAATGCAGATGCATGCATGGCCTTGTGCTGCCATGTTTGGGAATTGTCCTCTTTGGGCTGCTTTGGGGCACCAGAGTTTTTCAGTCATGATTTCAAGAATTGTTTCAGTGGATCAGTACTGTTGGTACCTTCTGCTACACTGAGTAGCTGTGAACAATGCTCCAATAACTCAGCAGCAAGAATCCAAGGCTGAGGAAAGGGGTTGAAGAAGGGAAGGTAAAGAAATAGGTGATGTCTAAAAAGTAAAAGGGAGTAGGGTGATTATGGATCACAAATAAAGGGAGTAAAGAAACAGTTTCCCTTCACATTCCAGATAGCTATGCAGGGACATGGATATAAATATGTTTAATCTCCTGCTACCATTCACATTGTAGCAGCACCTCTGAGTTTCAGTTCTGTCTCAAGACATCTGTGTGCTAACACAGACCAAAAAGACTCTCCCTGCCCTAAATAATTTTTTCTGACTAGTACAATGTGATATTAGCAGGGCTTTGCAGCCACAAGAATCAGCTGTAAAAGGAAGTTAAATCTAGGCCACTGCAAAAGAATCTAGTGAAATAAGGAGAGGGATGGAAAAGGAAGGAAAGGGAAACAGTCAAGATTATCACTGGGAAAATATGTCCCACTTTTGAGGGTTTTCTTCCTTGTACTCCACTCAGAAAAGGGCACAGGTGAGGATGAACCACAGCATAAAAAATGGCACCAGGACAGCATGAAAAACCTCAGCCAAAAGGTTTGTGAGAGCATCCCTGTGGCAGTGCTGTGACAAAGTGTTCACTGGGATTAGGGCTGATGAAAGGCAGAGTTTGCCCTGCCCGACAGAGGGAACAAAGTGAGTGCACCAAAACCTGCTGTCCTGCTCCCTGATGGCAGCACAAAACAGGGTCTGGCAGCAGCAGCCTCTGCTGTGTGAGTGACACAGGGGTGATGATGGGAACAAGCACTGCTGGGGCTGAGGGCTGTGACAGTGCAAGGAGAGCATGTCAGCTGGTGTCACATGTCACGTGTCATCCCGTGTCATGGCATGTCACACATCACCACGTGTCACACAGAAGGCACAGAGTGGCAGTCTGAACTGGCCAGGGCATTGCAGGAGCATCCAGATCTGCCAGCCCAGCCCTGCCCAGGGTGCCAGTGTGACCTCAGTGCCAGCTGGTCACTGCCTGGCACAGCCTGCAGGCTCTCCTGGCAGTGTCAGTCATTGTGCATGGCTGTAAAATATCAGCATTTGTTTCTCCTCCAGCTCAGCTCCAGCTCTGCTCTGCTGGGAAATGCCAGTGCAGCCTGGGGAAGTGAGTGGGTGCTGTCAGTGAGGAATGAAGCTCTGGTAACTCAGTTGAAGCAGAATATTTATATTCAGCAGATTTTTCACCAGTGCATCGGTAGGAACTGGAGATTCCAGGTGACCTGAAGGGGAGCTGCTTGGCCCCCCTTGCTTGCCTCCAGCTGTCCTGAGTGCTTCAGCAGGGTCAGTTCCTGCCTCTCCCACCCAGCAGCTCTGCCCACAGGCGCTGCAGAGCCCCGTGGCTGTGCAGGAGTGGGAGCAGATGCTGTGTCAGTTATTAAGTGTCACTTTCAATTCAGCCTGACAAGAATGAGTTAATGGAGGAGCTCCCTTACAATGGCAGACAGGAAAATAAAAGCCACACTGAATCCACTTTCCTTGTCTCCCTTGTTTTCAAAGACAGTGCTCCTGGCATAACACAGAATGCCCTGTTCATTCATTTGCTGATAATGCTGCTCCCTCTGGGGTGAGCCACGGCTCCTTCATGGATATAGAGTAACTTATTCAACCACAAAGGGAAACCTCTTCCTTCCTTTAAATTGTTCACAGACTACCAAAGCAGCTACTGACGATGACCTACATATTGCTGGCTACTTTTCTCCTAATAGCATTGAAAAACCGAGATAACAATCTTGTTTTTTCAAGTGCTTAAGATCTTATTGCTTCCATCCTTGTTTCTGCCAACTAAAACTAGGGTTATATTGTACTGTGTGAGTCTACACCAGGGAATTTTAGAAAGTGCTCGACCTGGGTTATGATCTCTATATTTATAGTTATAAATACAAATTAGCAGGTTTAATAAGCCAGACAGAGAGCATCAGACAAAGCTGGTTTTCAGTTTTATCAATGGAAATGTAGAAATCTTGGACTCAGACCAAGAAGTTCACTGCAAAATGGAGTAACTAAGAGTAGGCTTTCGCCTTCTAGTCAAGCTTGGATGAAATTGTAGGGTTTTCTTGTCATTTGTTGTGCTGATTTTAAATCACATAGACTCGTGTCATTGATTTGCAGGTTCCTGTCTTACACCTTCCCAAAGTTCAGCCCCAGATTGCTCTAAGTGCTTGATTGTGCTCTGAAGTGGTTGAGGAGTGCCTGTGTCTCAGACCACTGTCCTGCAAAATGCCTGTGTACATTAATTGTTTAATATTTAAATAATACTTCAAGAGACTTGAGAGAATTCTGTACATGTTTAAAATCGAGTACATGTGCAAGAATTTGGAGGAGTGTGTGTGTGTTGTCACATGAAGGTTTTTTCCTGCACCCAAGGGTTTTTATGTTTTAAAGTGAGAGTTTAGACAGCCAGAATTTCTACAGACCCTCAGATTCAGCTGTAATTGCAGCGTGGCAAATGGCATGGCAGCATAATGCAGGAACAGGTAGGTCTTATTCTGGAAGTTTTCTTCATTCTTCTTGCTCCAAAGCTGTCTTTGAAAGACAATTTCCTTAGTGGCTGCAACTTCCACAGAGGTGCTGGTGAAGTGTTGGGGACGCAGAGCTGGGCACTGGCAGGATCTGTCTCGGCAGTCTCCTCACGTCCCGTGTGTCCCAGGAGCAGCTGCCACCCCGGATCTTTCTCCATTGCTGCTGCAGCACCTGGCACCAGCTCCTCTTCTCTGGCATTTCAGAGATCAGGTGAAACCCTTGGAAGATCCCCGTCCCCTCTGACCTTTTCTTGCCAGTGTCCTGTCCTTTGAGCTGACGCCCCCAAGGTGTGTTTATGTCTCTGAGCCTTTCTGGCTCTCTGTCTGAAGGAGCTGCACCCGTGCACATCTGCTGAGCCATTAAGTCAGCATCATCATGCACAGGGTTACAAGAACCACCTACACCAGTTGCTGCAGGTGGTTCTTAAATTTCAAAGACTGCCTGACAGGACTTCTTAAGAACTGCCCTTCAGTTTCCAGCTAAAACTCATTTTCATCTCGTAGTTCGTTCTGAGGCTCAGCCCACTGGAGGATTTTTCTGGGGGCGATGTGCATTCAAAAGCCTGAAAAAAAGTGAATTCTTTTGAAAGCAGCAACACCCCTCATCTCCCTTAGAAGTAAGTACATATAGATTCAAAGCCATGTGCTTTTAAAACTCTCTTTAGTCCCATCTTCCCTTCCAAGTCGCCCTTGATTTTGCCTCTTTGTTGCTGATTCCTCCCCGCTCCCTTCAGCACTGTCCCTGATTTTCGTGTCAGATGAGTGCATCTGATCAAACCACGGCCAAGTTGCTGGTTCAGCACTCGCAGCAGGGGATGCAGAAATGGGCTGTGTCTAATCCCGCTCCGGGCTCCTGCCACGGCCCCGGGAGCTGCCAGCTGCCAGAGGAGCCGCGGCGGAATTTGGGGAGATAACGGCAGCTGCTCTGAGCACGTCCAGGACGGGATGCAAAACGAGCTCCTCACCCAGCCTGCTCAGACTTAAACGGGAAAAGAGCATCGGTTTGGAGCACCGAGCTGCGTTAAAGAGTGTGCGCGGTGCTGCAAGCGGCAGGAAAAGCGAGCAGGCTCCAGAGCCACGTCTGGGCATGTGATTGTACTAAATTATACCTATATTCGCTTCTGCTTAGAATGAAGCAGCTCTAAGAAGCTGAACTAGGTAGGGTGGTGGTTTTTTTTTAACTTCAGCCCAAGAAAATTTTGTGGGAGGAGTCACTTTGGAAAGGTGGGAAAGCCTTTACCCTCAGGTTGCCTCAGTAAGAAGCTCCCGCTGTGATACTTGAAAGCCCAATAGACATGTCTGAATTTATAATACACTCTTGAAGTATTCATTCATAATCCTGTAGGGATTTTCAAAGCCACAAAGAGGATGTATTTCTTTTAACTGGCTACAGGGAAAATATTAGTTCCTGCTGTAATAAACAAATAGTCTATTTTGGTGCAAGAGGAAAAATGAGAAGTCAGAGCAACGAAAGGGGAACAGTTCTGGCACTTTTGGAAGTTCCTGTTTTTCTAAGATACATGATACACCATGAACTATTTCCCCCTCTTCCTTTACTCCTTGAAACTTCACTGTTACAACCTGGTGCTCCCCCAGTGTGAATCAAAGCCACTGCATTCCTGCCAGGTAAACTCTTTAGCCAGATGACTGTGCAACTGAAGGCAATACTGAGATAGAAAAAGAAAAATGGAACAGAAGGACTATTTTGCCCTTGTCTGGTTTGTTTCCCAGTCTCCAGGCATATCCAAAGGAGGATTTGTGGCATTGCACTTATTCTTCATGCATGTCTGTTTGCCTCCACAGCTTTAGATGGGCTTGTGCAGAGCAGTGAGTGTGGTCAGCAAACACAGGCCTGCAAGAATAGGGCCGGAGTGGTGCTGGGCAGAGCCTGGGAGCAGCAGAGTCCTTACACAAAGGGATTCTGTTGCCATCAGGTTAAAACTGAGCTTTTGGTGCTGAAAAAAACCACAGTAAAATAGTAGTAATTTCTAATCAGTCATTCAGTTCCTAACCCTTGTCAGCACAGAACTCCTGCAGACTTCTACCTCTCTTGCAGCATGCTGAGACAAGCCCTTAATGTACCCCGTGGATGCTGGAATTTCAGCAGTATCCATCCTTTGTGCCTCATGTGCACATGAAGTGAATTTCACAAACAAGCACAGACCCTAGCTAGCAGCTGAGCTGCTTGCAAACACTTTATGCCCAGCTCACACTGGCATTCTGAAAGAAGGGCTCCATGCCACTCTCTCTGCTGTTGTTGTGAATGATAAGATTTGCTTTTAGAGATAGGGAAGGAGACAAATTTCAATTTGTTCTTAAACTTCTCTTCTTTGTCTTTTCCATACAATTTGACATTCTATTCTTCAGATGAGGCACAAAGGCTGCTTAAATTGATGAGCCACAGCATCCAGGGGAGGAAATGAGAAAGAGCAGCTCACCTGAGGGCAGCCAAAGGCAGCTTAGAGCAGGCACAGTGTAAATTCACCCATTTTGGTGAGGAGAACACAAAAAGCTCCACTCAGACAGAGTGTGCAGCACCGTGTTCCTGCTGGAAGCACCAGTGAGTGCTGTGATGAGTGTGTGAGATCAGGACCGAGCTGAACCTGTTATGTGCCCACATTTCCTGTAGCACAAGCTGGTTTTGCTAGAAGTCTGTTAATCCATTGTGGAGCCAATCCAGTTTTGTTAAGCTTGTGAAATCAGAGCCTGAGGTGGAATAGATGCAGATCATCCTATGTGCCCACATCAGAGATCCTTCCCAAGATACCCATCTAAGAGAAGATACTGGAGAGAGAATTACCCTGCCTGAATAACTCCTGGGTTTAGCTACTCTGAATTACAAAAGCCTTCCCTGCAAAAGGGAACTCAAGTTTCCCTGGATGACCATGCTTTAATTATACACCAGAACAGGGCCGGCATTCCCATTGTGTTGTAATTTTACATTCTGTCAGGCTTGATGAATTAACGTGCACTGCTGCCAGAGCGAGGGAGCACAAACAAAGGTATTGTAGTCACCAAAATAAACGTGACATTAGAAAAGCTTGGGGCAGCACAGGGGAAATTGGTGGGCTAAGCTGAGCACTGAAACTCCTTATCAACAGAGGGCAAGGTTTGTTAAATTTACAGTAAATAACAAAGCAGCCAGCAAGCAGGTGGAGGCTGCAGACTGCAGCGTCAGCACTTCAAATTCACCACGGCAAATTCCCTCTGCCATCTGAGCCCCCACCGCCAGCCTGACTCACCTGATTGAGGAGCTGAGGAACAGCAGGCTCTTATCTTGGGCAGTCACTCTCAGCTCAGCTGGGAGCAGCACGCTGGGAGCACGTTTTCCTCTATAAACACATTAATTGGAGTCCATCTCCCTGCTCTACATGTGCAGAAGTTGCAGTGCTAATGGGAGCTCTGCAGGCCTGTCAGCCTGCTGCAAACATCCCTTCCTGGGCTCGCTGCAAGCTCAGCTGCCTTTCCTTGTGTGCACGCTCATCAACAGCTTCTTCTCTGGAAAATGATGTTCTTACTTCTCCTGCAGGCATGCAGGGGCCGAGATGAAACCTGCTCTGCCAGGGCCAGGTTCAAAATGTCCAAAATGTCGTTGCTGGCTGTGACAAAAGACAGAACTGGGCACTTGGCTGCTGAGAGATTCTCATTGGCAGCACTTTCTGAATTAGAATGTTCAATGAGGAAAATAGGATTTTGGTTAGAAGACAGCAGAGGTCAGTAGGTATTTTTTACATTGCAGAAATCAGTGCTTTTGCAATGAAGTTATAAACTAATGTACTTAGACTTCATTCTGGATTTTACAGTGTTTTGGACGAGTAGCAGGTTGAAAGAGGTCATGGAAATACAGAGACAGGAAATCTACAGATATACTGGTACATATTCTGCTGCAGGTTTGCTTCCAAGCCCCACTGAAAGAGAAGCTGGTGGTTATGCAGAGTCCCAGACAAATCTGCATATGCCAACCTGGCTTTATTTTAGGAGATGTAAAGACATTTTGCAGCTGTGAATTTCACCTTGGCCTGTTTTTCTAGTCTTTACAAACTGGCACTTTGCCTGAATACCCAAACATTTAAACTCTTTCTTAACTGCTGAAAATCAGAAAGTTAGCAGTAAATTGTGCTTGTTTGTGAGCAACTTCAATTGTCATGCATATTTTATGTAACCATTTTCCATCTTAGTGAACTTAAGTCCACATTGAAATCCTCTAATATGAATTCTGCTAGTTAATCTTCATTAGGGTGTCTTTTTTTCTCTCTTCTTTAAGGCACTGTGGATTAAAATAATTACTTTTGTTTAGTACGTGATCAGAGCCTCACCTGGCCTGTCTCTGCAGGTGGTTTGACAACGCCCAGGTCAGGGCTTTCCTCAGAGCAAGCTCCTGGTGCAGCTCCCCTGGGAAGCTGTGCAGAGCCTGTGCCTCAGCTAGAACCAGATTAGCTGGGCCATTTGTCACTCACAACTTCTGTGGGGCTTGAACGGGGCAGGAAATTACTGCCAGTGGAAAATGAGCAAAGCAGAAAGGATGGACACTTCAAGAGACAAAGATTTTCTCTGTCACAGCTGCCATGAGCTGATCAGAGCCCACTGAGAAAGAGGGCAAATATCACTTGGGGAAGTTGGAGCCAAAGTTAAGGGAAAGCAAACTGGAATTTGAAAGGGAAAAAAAAGCCTATAAATGTGGCAGGCACAGGTGCAGATGGAAGCTGCAGATCTGCTTCCAGGAATGCAGCTCACCCTGTGGGTTCCAGGGCTGGCACCATCCATGGGCAGGGCTGGCTCTGCAACCCATTATTAAAGGTGATCAGCATTAGCCCTGCTGTCATCTGTGCTAAGAAATCTGATCATGTTTACTTTGAAACGCTCCAGAGACTTTGTTCTTTGGGGTGAGAACTTGAAACTGGGCAGGAGGATGTTCTGCACCTCCCCTGTGGGGCAGCAGGGCTGGTTCTGCTCCTGCACCTCCCTGTGCTGCTGCTCTGGGCTGGGGTCAGCAGGGCCATGGTGATGGTCCTCAGCCCTGGGCACCACTCCTGGGACACTGCAGAGCTGGATCCAAATGTGCTGATCATGACACTTCAGTGTTAGTTGGGAAACCACAGAAATTAAAAGACTTAAAGACTTGATGTGTTCTCTTAGGCTTCCTTCTTCAGTCCTCAGTTCACTCTCTTCTGACAGTCCTGTAATACCCTTTCCTTTGGCTCAGTTCCTCCCTGCCTTTAGAAAAATGATGCTCACAGAAACAGTCTTCCTCTTCTCCAAAATAGTTGAGAATCATGAAGTGGAACTTTGAACCAGGAAAGTGAGAAATGTTTTAGGACAGACATTGTAAATATGAGAGCCATGGCCCCCAAGGGTGATGACTACAATAAAGTGTCACAGAGTTAAGAGCAGCCTGCCATGTCTGTCCTCACAGGAGACAAGGTTATTTGTAAAATAAACCCCAAACTTTGAAGTCACAGCAATGGGAGAAGCTAATCAATCACTAAAACAGACATTATATGGATAAAAATAGAACCAGCCTTAAAAGGGGGTTGTGTTTAAGACATCTGTCCAGTTGTTACCTTTCTCTGTTTTGCATTATCAACTCTTATTACTCTCGGTCACCTTTCCTAAAAGCTTTGTACAGCCCAGCCAGCACATTCTGGCTGCACCTTTTGAGAGAGCTTTGCTTCAGGATGGTGAGATCCCTCTTGGCCTCCCTGACAGAGCAGCCCGGGCCCCGTGCATGTCCAAGTGAGCAAATGGGATTGTGGGGAGTCACCCCAAGTGATAAATCCCACCAAAGGGGGGGGGCTGGGGCTGCTGACACTTCGTGCCCAGGCTGGTTTCTATTCCTTGTGGCTGGAATCCCCCATTAATGCAGGGCATGAATCAAGGGTGACAGTGGAGGGACAGATGGCGCTGAGTCTGACTGTGATTTAAATGAGACGTCCGTGGTGTGGGAGCCTTGCTGCTATTTCTGTACACCAGGGTAAATGACAGTCTCCTAGGGAAATCACATTTGGACTCACTGCTGCTGTCCTTTCCTGATTTCCAGGTGTTTCCTGTCAGATTAATGCCAGAGTAGGCTGCAGGTTGGCTCTTGTACCGTGAGATTTGGTATCACAGCGTGGCACTTGGAGACTGCTCCGAAGCAGCTCCAGCATGAAGGGATCCACATCCCACCTCTGCTGCTGCCAGCCCAGGAGAGGGGCGAGGAGCTTTGTGCTGAGATGGGTGTGCTGGGCTGAGCTGGGCTGGGCTGGGCTGGGCTGAGCTGGGCTGGGCTGGGCTGGGCTGAGCTGGGCTGGGCTGAGCTGGGCTGGGCTGGGCTGGGCTGGGCTGGGCTGAGCTGTTCCAAGCTGAGCTGTGCTGAGCTGTTCCGGCTGCCACAGCCCTGAGCAGGGGGAACCCCAGGCTCTGAGCTGGAGGAGCTGCCAGCTGATCTGACCCAGCTCACAGTGCTCACAGTGCACAGCAAGGTGTTCCACAGGGCAGGAATGATTCCTCTGGAAAAACAACGGGAGCAGAAGTGCTGACTGCTTCTGAGTTCTGGCTCCTGGTCTCCTTTCTGTCTTCCCCTAATGAACATTTAATTGGCTAAAGCTCTGATTATCCCTACAGTGAGCTGGCAGGCCCAGATAACTGTCTAGATTCTTAGATGATATAAATAGGCACAGTTCCAGCGAGCTGAAGGGAGAAATGCTGATTTACCCAGCTGAAAGCTTGGCCTGGTAATTCAGTGGTTTTGTTTTTTATTCTTTTTTCCCATGTGAGGTGTATTCCCCACTGCATGCAGATGCTTCCTAACCCTCAGCTTTAGGATTGCAGCCTGCATCTACCTGATCTGTCTTCTTCCATCCTGCAGCATTTTAGAAGACAAAAGGAAAGGGGATTTCTTCCAGTTAGATATTTTCTAATAATCTTGTGGCAGCAGGCAATCCTTATAGCTACAAGTGTGATCTCTATGTCTATGTGTATAAACTTCTAGGCATAGATGAGAGAGCAGCAAATGCTATTCAAAAATAAATACTATAATTCCTGGGGATTGAGTTCCAGCAGGACTGGTTGTGTATTGGAAGCAGCTTTTTCTGATAGCACTTAGACACCCCGGTAATCTCAAGCTTCCTGCCAAATACACAGTCTTCTGCAAAAGAATTTTTTAGGGATACCAATTTATATCCAAAAGTCTCTGCATACAGTGACTAATATTGGAAATTACTGACTTGGTTGCAAATACATGTGGATTCCTGAGTAGAACTTGATTCTCTTTTGATTTTTTTGCCTCCAGATTTTTCAGTTGAAAAAACCAAAATAAAACCCAACCAAAAAAAGCCCCATATGAAGTGAACAGAAAGCAATGTTTGTTGGTGCTCCTCTCCCTTGCACAGGTGTGTGTAAGAGCAGCAGCCCTGCCTGAGCAGGGAGCTGCAGCTTTCTGCAGAGGTGCCAGGGAGGCACTCACAGCTCTCCCAGGGCACAGAACCAAGGTGCTCAACTTCAGCCACCTTGGAGACAGAACCCCAAGGGAAGATTCTTGGTGATGGGAACCCAGAGCTTTTTGGAGGGACCATGAGCATGTGGAATGCTGTCACTGTGCTGTGCCAGGAGGGCTTGGCTGCTGAAATCCTCGGGGGTGTTTGGGGACAGGAGCAGAGAGGCTGCCCCTGGCTGTGGGGCTCTGGGGGCTCCGAGCAGCCCTGGCCCGGCTCAGGGGAGGATTCCTGCAGACAGGGAGATCACCCTGTGCTGCATCTGAGGAGGCTGCAGCAGCCATCCCCACTCACAGCTGCTGCTGCAGCCAGAGGCAGAGCCAGGCTGGCTCTGAGCTCACTCCGGGCTGGGAGAGGAGCTGCCCCGGCAGGGACCAGCCCTCCTCACACAGCTGAAACACCAGAGGGTTTGCAGGGAATGCACTGGAGCTGTGGCCAGTCCTGGTCAGCCTCAGCAATCCCCCTTTTGCCAAACTGCACCCTGTCATTTCCTTGGCTAATCCTCTCCTTAGCTGCCTTAAGGTAACACCTCTTTAGTTCAGAAATTGGCTTTTTTAGATTTATACTCCACTAATTGGCTTTTTCACCCTCTGAACCCTTTCTGCTTCCTCCTGCATGCACCCCAGCCCCTTTCAGCACCTAATCCCCTCTTTCCACACTTCAATCCCACCATTCTCTTTTCCCTTCTTTTTATTTCCTCCCCAAATGAGCTCGTACTCTTTTGCTACAACCCCTGAGGCTCTGGTGTTAAAAATCTCTGTCTTATGTTTTGGTGTTAAAAATTTCTGACTTTCCCTGACTTTCATTACCTGACACTTGTAAAATAGGCTCTGCTCCTATGCACGTGTATGGACACGCCAAGCTCAGACTGGATGCAGTGAGACCACTGCCTGTGTCGCCAGTTTTTGTGGTTTTAGCAAGAGTTGCATGATATTGATGTTTCTGTTTCTGAAAATCCCAATTTAAGGAGCCCATGTTAGAAAGGTTCTGCTTCACATGGGGAAAAAAAAAAGAGAAGCAATAATTTCTAGTCCTCCTAGTTGTAGAAGCAGATAGGAAGTGTAAATCATAAAAATCTGAGAGTCAGAGGGAAAATAAAAATAACTCAATTGTCTCTCTATATATTTCAAATCTCTTCCCTGTAATCTCATAATCTCATTGAAGCTGATCCAAATTTTGAATACCTGCAGTTGGCAATGCTGAACACACAGTTAAACATGTTTGGGATTATTTGCACTCACTTATTAAGTTATCACTGGCTTTTCCTAAACAGAAACCAAATAAGTCAGAAAGATGGATTATTGCCTACACAGTAACAGAACAATGCTGCACCCAATGCAGACAAAAGACTCACAGAAAGGAAAACAGAGCACCAAAGCTGTGCTGTTCCAAAGGGATATTTTGGGAACATCTGGTCTCTACTGGAAGAAGCATTTCTCCAAAAATGGGGGAAAAAATCAAACAAAAAAGTAAAATCTTTACATGTATTCAAAAGCAAAACTTTAATGAACAGGCTTTGATCTGCAAATGTAATTAGCATTAGAATTAGAGATGGAATGGAGATTTGTCTAAAAGCATTAATTCAAATCCCACGCCTGATATTTTCTTATCACTGCTGTAATTCTAACAGTGCCTGTGGCAGATTCAGAAATCAGAAGAAAGGGACAAGGGCAGTAGGTCTCCCACTAGCAAAAAAAAAAAGGGGGGGTGGTGGGAATGAGGAAAAAGAGTGTGAGGTGGAATTAATCTATAATATCCCCAACCCAACTCCATTTCCAATGTATGAATTATTTATCTCCCAATCTGCAAACGCCAATATCTGTGTGCACCATTACTTTGATCTCCTGCTGCTCCCCAGCACTGCAGTGCCAAACTGAGAGGGCTGTGGGGAGCCACGGGCTGCAGGTGGGGTTCCTTTTACAGTGTCCCAGTCACCAGTTCTGGAAAGCTCTGGGCTAACAGGCTGCAGGTAAATTCCTTTTCCACATCCCAAACACTAGTTCTGGAAAGCTCTGGGATAACAGGCTGCAGGTAAATTCCTTTTCCACATCCCAAACAGCAGCTCTGGAAAGCTCTGGATAACTCTTTCCTTGGGGCTCTCTGCTTGCTTTCTGCTGGCACTGTGGGTCCCTCCGTGTGCTCAGGTGGCACCAGGGCTCCTGTCACCCACAGCAGCAGGGGTGGCTCTGACTCGGTGGCACTGGGGCTCCTTGTCACCCCCAGCTGCTCTCTCAATACTCATCTGAGCCTTTCCAACCTGTGCCATCCAGGCTATGTTCCCTCTGTGGGAAGAGGTGGCCAGGCTGCTGCTCCCACACAGGGGCAGAACTCATGACCAGAGACCTCTCAAACTCCTTTTTCTGGCCAATTCTTTTTGTAAATTGTGCTCTCTTGGAGACTGGAAGAAGACACATGGGCATTATGCACTTACGAGAGGGATTTGACCAAGCATTTATAGTTTTCAAGTCAATATTTTAATTCCTATTACTGTTATTAAAATTGCAGTTTCATTTGATCTTGTTACAGTTTTTACCTTTTTTCATTCCCTAAGAAAGAAAATAACTCTAGCAGGAACAAAGGCTGAGAGGCTGAGCAAAAGGCAGCCGTAAGAGTCTTATCAAAGCCCCAACAGAGTGGGAATAATTATTCACACTCTGTTGGGGGTTCTAGAAAGACCATCTGAGGAAAAGGATCACTCAGCCTTTTCAACATGTGAAATTAAAGAAAACCACTCGAAATTCAGTCCAGGCTTGGGAGGGGGAAGTCAAAGAGGGGCAGCTGAGAGGAAGATGTGGCTGCTGCTCTGGCACTGGGCTCCAGCACCAGCTGCCCACTGGCCCAGCTGGGCAGTGCCCCCAGGGCAGCTCTGCCCCGAGGAGCTCAGGGAGAGGAGAGGAGAGGAGAGGAGAGGAGAGGAGAGGAGAGGAGAGGAGAGGAGAGGAGAGGAGAGGAGAGGAGAGGAGAGGAGAGGAGAGGAGAGGAGAGGAGAGGAGAGGAGAGGAGAGGAGAGGAGAGGAGAGGAGAGGAGAGGAGAGGAGAGGAGAGGAGAGGAGAGGAGAGGAGAGGAGAGGAGAGGAGAGGAGAGGAGAGGAGAGGAGAGGAGAGGAGAGGAGAGGAGAGGAGAGGAGAGGAGAGGAGAGGAGAGGAGAGGAGAGGAGAGGAGAGGAGAGGAGAGGAGAGGAGAGGAGAGGAGAGGAGAGGAGAGGAGAGGAGAGGAGAGGAGAGGAGAGGAGAGGAGAGGAGAGGAGAGGAGAGGAGAGGAGAGGAGAGGAGAGGAGAGGAGAGGAGAGGAGAGGAGAGGAGAGGAGAGGAGAGGAGAGGAGAGGAGAGGAGAGGAGAGGAGAGGAGAGGAGAGGAGAGGAGAGGAGAGGAGAGGAGAGGAGAGGAGAGGAGAGGAGAGGAGAGGAGAGGAGAGGAGAGGAGAGGAGAGGAGAGGAGCTGCACACAGCCTGCATCATGGACCACACTGACCTGATGGGCTCTGGCACTGGCTCCCACTGTCGTGCTAGCTGTTTATTCTCATATGGACAAAAATCCTAAGCTTTACCTAACCAACCTATTTGTTTAATTTCAAACACCTTTCTGTCATCACCCACACTGGCCTTCATTCTTGAAAGGGGCATGTCCTAAATATTCATGGTACAGCCTTACATTGCACTGCAGAAAACTTCCAGTTTGAACTATTTGCCTGCTGGTTTTTGAAGATTATAACCAGCCATAATGATTAATATTGTTTCATTATTCAGCTGGACTCTCCCATCTGTCTGTATCCATTTCTTATTTCAAATGGATGCTCTCTGAGGCCAAGTCCCTCATTTCCTTGTGTTTTACATAAACCCTCCCTCTGTGGAATCCTGACAACACATCTTCTTGGACTGTCACAGACACAGACCCTCGTGTTCACTGTGTCCCCAGGAGTTAGGGAACTAATTTTATCTCCATGACCTAAGTGGGACACTGAGGCAGAGTGGTGTGAAATGACTTACCAGGGTCACACACCAGGTTTGAGCAGAGAAGAAATTTTAATACAGCTTTTACAAACCCAGAGCTTATATACTGACCACAATGTCAAATTTGGGTTTACTAAAATAATAGTGTTATATATATTATTAAAACTACTCAAAAATCTGTAATTAGGGTTGACATTTAAAATGATGCCAAGACTTGAATCAGCTTCTGTCTCTCGTAAAGCAGGTTACCTAACTGACTGGAGCTAGCCTTTGGCACCTCAGAGCCCTACCCAAACAACTGGGGAGTGTTTCTGCCCCTGAATTACCTCTCTGAAGTTCACCTCAGGGTGAGGCTGTGGTTTGTGTGAGAGCTCCCACAGCTGCCATGCTGAGAGCCCCGGGCCTGTGGCTGCCTTTCCTCTGCCAGTGCCCTGCAAGGAGAGGTGATAGATGGCAGAATGGGCATGGACAGGCTGGGTTTGGGACCTGAGAGGGCAGGGACAGGCTGGGTTTGGGATCTGTGGGCATGGACAGGCTGGGTTTGGGATCTGTGGGCAGGGACAGGCTGGGTTTGGGACCTGAGAGGGCATGGACAGGCTGGGTTTGGGATCTGAGAGGGCATGGACAGGCTGGGTTTGGGATCTGAGAGGGCATGGACAGGCTGGGTTTGGGATCTGAGAGGGCATGGACAGGCTGGGTTTGGGATCTGAGAGGGCAGGGACAGGCTGGGTTTGGGACCTGAGAGGGCAGGGACAGGCTGGGTTTGGGATCTGTGGGCATGGACAGGCTGAGTTTGGGACCTGAGAGGGCAGGGACAGGCTGGGTTTGGGACCTGAGAGGGCACAGAAAGGAGGGGCTGGGTTTGGGATCTGAGAGGGCACAGAAAGGAGGGGCTGGGTTTGGGATCTGAGAGGGCACAGAAAGGAGGGGCTGGGTTTGGGATCTGAGAGGACACAGAAAGGAGGGGCTGGGTTTGGGACCTCTGAAGGGAAGTGCTCTCACAGGCTGGGCTGAATGCTCCACACCAGCCATGGCACAGCTCACACTTTGCTGGCTCAGCACATCGCTTCACTCAGGCTCATGTTTAGGAATTATTAATGAGGGCCTTGTTAGGCTTGCTTTATTTTAATGCATGGTTCAAGTCAACACTGGCAGCATTCAGATCTCCATTAGGAATGGGAACTTGTGATTGGCTCCTGTTTGCTTGGCAGGAGGTTTTACAGGAGCTTTGCAGCAGGATTTGGGTTAGAGATGGGGCTGGTTCCTGCCCAGGTGACACCTCACCTGCAACTACAGCTGCACCAAAGGCTGCTCTTGCCCAACACCTTCTGGCTGAAGTGGCCTTTGAATAAGCACATGTAAAATTAAAGGTGATCTCTCTGTCCTTTGGGTCTCCAGTGTGAGGCTGCTTTTTGAATGTGTCGAGCAAAAGACTCTGCACAGTTTTCTGGCCTGGAGTTTTGAGACACTTGTTGAGAAGCAAGTTTAAAAATTCCAGATTACATCCACAGATAAAGCACTGACCAGGTCTCTGAGTCACTGCTTCACCTCTGGCCAGCCCCTGGAGATAAGGGATCCTTGCAATTCTTCAGGAACAACAGGCCTTCCCCCCCCAAGAGCCAAACCCTTTTTCCAAATGGTTGGCATCTTTTTTCCCAAGTGAAAAGCCCTTTTTCCTCTCTGGAAATCCTGGGGAAGGAGTGTTGTCCTTGTCCAGCAGGCCATGCCTTGCAGCCCTGTGGTGCTGCCTGCTGCCCTTGCTCGGAGGGCAGGGGTCTGCCTTGGCACGCCTGGCCAGGGCAGGGCTGGGAGGAGCCCACACCCCTGATCCTGCCTTCTGTGGGCTGGCAGCTCCTCACCAGGCTTTGAGACTGAGCTCGGCGTTATTTCATGGTGTGGGAGGGAAGTTTCCAGTCTGAATTCATAGAAAAGAAGCGAGAGCAGAGCCTAAAGCCAGTCCTGCACTGGCCAAAACCAGTGAAAGGGGTGATGTGACGAAGTTCCCTACCTGCCCACATTTAGGAACCCTAGGAACAAACAGGATCTGAACTCTTCACTGATCTGTGCCTCGTTTCAGAATGTTTTACTGTTGCACTCTGTGCATTTTGCTGGTGGCTGGCTGCTCTGCTGGGCTTGCCAAGCTAGTGACAAACGGCAGGAGACAGAACCAGAGGTTTGGGAAGAGTTGTGGAGGTGGAGGCTGGAGGCAGAGGAGAGCCCAGCCTGCCTCCCTAGCTAAACATCAACTGCCTTTGCCATTGTATGGACTAAATCTTGTTGGGTTTGTGTTGGGAAAATTGCAGATCCCCAGCACAAAATTTTCCCCGCAGGGCTAGCTGAGCTGTGTTATAAATGTGCTGTATACCAAGGGAAAAGTACTCTCGGGTGTCAAAAAATTGTTGGTGTTGCTTTGATTATTTAAAAAAAAATACTTTCAAAGTGAAAAAGAGGATTTTTTTTTTAAATCTTAAAGGGAATAAAAAGCAGCAGGGAGTTGCTTTCCTTAGTCTATATGCCCTTTAAAATCCAGCACAGAATACCCCATTAATTTATCCTCTCTTTCCCAGCATCAGTTTTGAAGCATTCCTGTCACACTGCAGATGTGCAGCTGACATTTTCAGACCCAGAGCTGAAGGCATGAGGGACATTTCACCCGTGCCCCCAGCTCATGGCAGTGGATGAGCAGAGGGAGCCCAGGCAGGGCAGCTCTGTGCCAGCCCAGAACAGGGATGTGCTGCTGCTGTCACCCTGTGCCAGCCCAGAACAGGGGTGTGCTGCTGCTGTCACCCTGTGCCAGCCCAGAACAGGGGTGTGCTGCTGCTGTCACCCCTGTGCCAGCCCAGAACAGGGATGTGCTGCTGCTCTCACCCCTGTGCCAGCCCAGAACAGGGATGTGCTGCTGCTCTCACCCCTGTGCCAGCCCAGAACAGGGATGTGCTGCTGCTCTCACCCTGTGCCAGCCCAGAACAGGGGTGTGCTGCTGCTGTCACCCTGTGCCTGTGCCAGCCCAGAACAGGGATGTGCTGCTGCTGTCACCCTGTGCCAGCCCAGAACAGGGATGTGCTGCTGCTGTCACCCTTGTGCCTGTGCCTGTGCCAGCCCAGAACAGGGATGTGCTGCTGCTGTCACCCTGTGCCAGCCCAGAACAGGGGTGTGCTGCTGCTGTCACCCTGTGCCAGCCCAGAACAGGGATGTGCTGCTGCTGTCACCCTGTGCCTGTGCCTGTGCCAGCCCAGAACAGGGGTGTGCTGCTGCTGTCACCCTGTGCCAGCCCAGAACAGGGGTGTGCTGCTGCTGTCACCCCGTGCCTCGGCCATTGTCAGCAGGTCAAAGCCCTGAATATCAATGGGCTCGTTCCTCACCCCTCTGACTGCAGTGCTCACTTCTGTGGCACAGCTTTCACCTCTGGCCTCGCCATCCTCATGGCTCCCACTTCAAAGGCTCCTGCTCGAGGAGAAAATGCCTGATTGAAGGAATGGCCAGAGCCTCACAATTATTTCAGAAAAACTCCACATTGTGTTTCAGCTGGGGACAGGAGAACTGGCCAAAGTCTGAATCTCTTTCAAGATTCAGATCTAAATCCTGAGGTTTAGAAATATGAAAGTCAAAACTACAATAGTCCAAACACACAGAGCCTATTCTTTGCACCTTGAAATGTGGAAAATTAAAGACCTGCTCTCAGTTTGACTACTCACCTTTCCATTTTCTGAGGCACCCAACAAAGTTCCCTCCGCTAATGAATACAGGTTTTGATTGTTGGATTACACAGATTATTTTCTGTCATCTTCAAGTCCTTTAAACAATTGCTGCCTTTGAAATCCCTTATGCAAGAAGCATATGACCTTACAACACTCCTATTCCTCTTTTGTGTTTAACATCACAGCCCTCTCTGTGGTTATACACAATGTGGGGAGAGCTGCAGGTCAGGGCTGCGAGGTGAGAGCTGAAAACGCAGGGCGCCCAGCTATTGAAGCTGACACAAAATACACAGAAGAAAAGAGGCTGCATGGAAAAGGCTTTAAAAGTAAACATTATTTTTTGTATCGCATTTTGTTACAGTTCCTAAAGCCAAGGAACAGATGTTTGTACACAGGACAGGATATAAATCAAGGGACAACAGAAAATTAAATGGAACATAAACTCAAGAGCTGAAACAATCTCAAATTAGAACTTGCTTGAAGTGTGGTCAAGAATATCCATTCTGGGTGGAATTTATACAGGAGCCATTCCTGCTCCCCCAGTGCTTCTCTTTCCCTCTCTCTCTTGTCTCTGTTCCCTTCCATGTTCTCCTGCTTGTGCACTGACACCAATCTCTGATGAATCTGCCAGAAGTGTTTCAGATTCCCACAGTATCTTCCCTTCTAACACAGTACTGAAGCTCACAAATAGAATTACTGGGTTCTGGGATGTCTGGAGGCAGACAGGCAGCATTCAGAGAAACTGAGGCACAGCTGGTCAACAGCAAGCTCCTGGTAGGAGCTGAGGAGTGTTCTCAATTCCCTGGGAAGCCACAGACTTGGTTTAAACACAAGGAAACTTCCACATATAGTGGTGCATGGTGGATCCTTCTGTGGATGTTTATTGTGAGACTCGTTGTGCAGCACAATTCCTAGACTGGGATTTGAATGCAGAAAATGCTGTGGGCACAACAGCCTTGAAACAACAAACTCAACCTAAGTTTGTCTAACTCAGCATTTAGAAATTTTATTGGCAGAGACTTGCAGAAAGGAACGAGAAATCATAATTCAGCAAATTCCTTCTATCACCGCTCAGCTTTCCATCCTCGTAGTAAATTATTCACCTCAGCAATGTCTCAGTTAGAGGAGATTAAAGGCTGGGCTCTGGCACCCTCGCTGCTGCTGGTGAGCGCCCTGTGGAACGCTACAAGCGTGTTCCGAGGCTGGCACAGCCCTGCGTGGCGAGAGGAGCCGGGGTGTGTGCCCAGAGCCCTGCCCAGGACACCCTGCCAGCCCTCTGGTCACAGCCCTGTGTCACTGAGAGCTGTGGGGCACCCCCTCCCCAGAGTGACAGGTGAGCCAGCCTGAGCCCGAGTGTGCCGAGGAGGGAGGGAGGGAGGGAGGGAGGGAGAGCTCACAGGGAAGGGTTCCAGCAGTCCCCAAGGAGGGATGGAGGGCTCACAGGGAAGGGTTCCAGCCTGTGCCACCCCAGCCAGGTCCCATCTGGGCACACTCCACCCCTGGCATGGCACAGGGATGTCCCTTGTTCCACACCTTGCCTCTGCCCTCCGAGCTGCTTCAGGCTCGGGTGGCTTCAGCTGTACCTTGCTGTGACAGCAGTTTTGGGGCTGTTTCCTGAGCTTTACTGACCAGCAAAATCCCCTCAGCAGACAAAAGTGTTTTGCTGTGTTACTCCCAGGATCAAAGCTGTCTGCAAAATGCGAAATGTGACCCTTGCCCTGTCAATAGAAAAGCAAAAATGATATTTCACTATAATCAGCCAGGTGCAAGTCTCCTACTAAATAAATAAACCTCATGAAACTACAATTATTAAACTAAATGCATTTGACTCCACAAGCCTTTCATGAACTGGATACCTGGTTAAACTGATAATTCTCTGCATGGAAAATTTCAGGAATAATATTTTTTTTCCTGCTGACAAGGCCTGAAAAAACAGCTGATATTCTGTCACTGTACCCAGATCTGAAAAATTCAACAGGTGAAAGTTGAAGAGATAAAATTCCCACCAAATATTTTGGAATTCAGAACCGTCAGGCAACTCACAGAAAACAACCCATATGCTCTGTAGGCACTGATGTTTCATCTCTCACTTCTCTCAGCTGCCCTGAGCTGAGAGCCTTCATTTCAGCTTACTGGAAAGCACTTGATGCAGCCAGTTCCTTTTAAAATATATTTTGTTGGAAGTTGTTAGAAAATTCAATAAAGAGACTTTGATCATGATCCATTCATTGACTTTCTTGGACTAACTTTTATATGGGATTTAAAGTGGATTTGAAGCTTCTGTTTCAAAAGCAAAGCATATTTTCCAAATTCCTGCAGTGCCTCATGGCATCAGCTTTGCTTTTGAAATAGAGAATGAGGATGCAGAGATATTAAAGCTAAGCTCAGAGAAACATGATTTTCACCCCCTCTAGAAAAACAGGAACATCCTTACTCTTCCTTTGAATACATAATTAGTGCTAATTGTAGACACATGCCAGAAATGTATGCAGCAGGACAGAGTACAGAATGCAGAGCACAGAATTTTCCTATCAATGCCAGGGACAAGCAAAGGAAGAGCTGCAATTTTTCCTCTTCCTGGATCCTCCTGCCACAGGCAAGACCTAGCAGTGGCCAGCACAGAGCCCTCAAGGGGTTCTCCTGCCCCATCTGGGGTCACCCCCAGCACTGCCTCATCCTGTGCCCGACTCCCCCACTCAGGAAGAGAAGAAAATTACATAACACAGAATTCCCATTCAGCTTTTCCCATTTCCCAGCTGTTCAGCGATTCCCTGGATCCAAATCAAAGCGTGCAGATGCTCTGGGGGCAGAATCTCTGCTGAAGGAAGAGCTGAGGATGGAATTGCATTATGGAGAGCACTGCTGAGGGCTCCTGGATGTGGACCAGCTGCTCCTGATTCAGTCATGTGCCACAGAGCCCCGTCCTTAGCTCCTTCCTGGCACTGTCTGTTCTGGAATCTTTTGCTCCTATGGCTTATTTAAAAACCCCTGTGTCTCCTCCAGTCCCCTCAGAGTGACAGCAAAACAGAGGAAGCTGAGGGAGACCCAGAGCCAGGGAGGGGTTGTGGCCCGAGGGGCAGGAGGCCAGCGGGGTGGCAGCCCCGGGCTGCTTCCATCAGCTGTGCCCAGGCTTTCCTTTCCTCAGGCACCTCTGGTAAATCAGCTCTCCAGTGTGCCAGCTGCACCTCTGAAATCAGTTCAAGCTTGGGAGATTCTGGGTGGGTCTTCCTTGCTGTTGTGATAGCATTTTTACACCCAGGTTCTGTACAAGTAAGGATTGCACACTGAAAGCAGCCCTGAATCCTGGCTGGCACGGAGCAGGTTTGTTACAGGGCTGGCAGTCGTGGCTGTGGGTGCCTCTCCAGGTTCCTTCAAAGAAATGTGGAACATCAATCCAAATATTTATTCCCATTACTCTATGTTTTGCCCCAGCTCTGCCTTCACATGTTTAGACTGGTTAATTTAGCTCTTCCCTCTTTCAAACTTCTCTCACCATAATAAGTGAGCTCTGCTCTTGCTCCATGCTGCCAGAAGACGAGGCAGGGACGAGCTGTGGGTGAACAGCCCCAGCTCCCCTGGCAGGGCTGAAGGAACTCTGGGGTTTCCTCCCAGGAAGGTCTCTGGGAAGGGCTCAGGTGGGTCAGAGCTCCTCTGCAGCCCCTGCAGCTCCAGGGGACGGGCTGTGCCTGCAGGGAGGGAACTTGTGTCCTACATTGCAATGCCCAGGAGTCTTCAGAGCTCTGCAGTGTGTTTTATAACTGTTTGTGCTACCCAGCTAAAAATTAACAAAACAAAACAAAAAGCTGGAAAAAGAGACAATTAAAGGACTTAGGTTGAGATGCTCCATAATTTATTGCAGATCTATGAGAGAACACTTGTAGAACCCATTTAATTCATTTAATAGTAATGCAAACATTGATATAAATTAAAACTCCAGAACGCTTTCTCACATCTTTTCTCTCCCCATGAGAGGTGAATGAAAATGATTTATTACCCATAGATTATAATTGCTTAAAATAGGTTATGATGTAAGAAAAAAACCTAATCCCTTCTACCAGGCAAGAGCAAAATTCTACAGACAGAGAAATTATATCTAACGCCAGTGTGTTAAGGAAGAAACATTCTTCTTCTCCCTTTGGGGAAACTCTAAGAACATCTTTTTAGAACTGTCAAAATTCACAAGCTGTAATAAATTATTCTTTTTCATTACCCATTTATTAAGCAGGCTGTTTGGTATAATAGCAGAAAAATTCTGTCTAATTTTTCCAGCATTACACTACTGTGATTTCTCATTTGAAACAGACGAGTTATCAAGAGCAGTGATGTGTTTTATTCCGTACTTTGGGACCATCTTGCCTCGGAATTCTGATGAAGACAACTTGTGAAGTGTGTCAGGCTCTGCTGTCAGAGGGCTCTGTGTCAGGAGGGGCTGGCACTGCCCCCGGGGCTGCCAGGTGGGCACCTCCGCCATCAAAGTGGGCATCAGGTGCAAAATTCAGGGTGAGGTTGCACCGAAAATCTGAGGAAAAGCAGATACCAAAAATGTAGGGATGTTGTAAATGCAGGAATCTGATTAACTGTAATGCTAATGTGACTTTATGCTGGATAAATGGATAAAATCCTGGTCATGGAGATGAGAAATCTGGAACAGGGTTCTGGCTCTCTCACCAAGCTCTGCATGATTCTGAGAGAGCAATTTATGGAATGCAGTCATTGAATATCTCATAAGCATATATATACTGCAATGATATGGCTATGTTTATATTTTATATATGTGTATATAATGTGTGTGTGTATATATAATGGTAAAGGTGTCCTCGGGGAAAATCTGCCTCAGCCCTGGTGGTGAAACACCAATGACCTTGCATTTGTAAAATGAAAGTAAAAATACATATTCTTGTTTTGGTTACTGAATCTGTAGTGAACATGCACACTCTGCCCTAGGTTTATTGTGTGCAGAGGGATCCAAAGTTATAAACCACACTGGACGTGGTGATATAATAGCTTTATTCAGAGCATTATTATTATTTTTATTATTATGCTCATTTGTCATGGTCCACATTGGATTCGTCCTCCCCATCATCACAATCTGAGCTCTAACACCAAAAAGAGCAGCTGCACTTCCACTTTGGATGCTGAGCAGGCTCAGGGATGTGTCTGGCCAGACCCTCAGCTGCCAAAGGAAACTCTTGCAGGTCCCACAATAACGTGGTGCTCCCCCTGAGCTGCCCAGGTGTCTCACCTGGCGCTGCACACCTGGCACCACAGAACTGCCCAGCGCAGTGTCCTGCCCAAAGCCAGGACACAGGGCAGAGGGAGCAGACGGCTGCAGTCGCGTTTTTAGGAGGCATTTGGGAGCCCTGTGTCCCCAAAAGGGACATGCAATGAAACAGAAGGAGAAAATAAAAGTTACCTGTGTCCTACAGCCCGGATGGTGGCGGCAGGGCAGGAATGCTGCCTCGCTGGCTCAGGCTGGGAAGGGATAAGAAGGGTGGCTCTAAACCAGCATTGTATCTGCACAGCCAGCAGACAGAAAGCTGCTTTCTTCACTAGGAACTGGATTACATTTTTATAACTAATCCGCAGCTCTCTGACTGAAAAGATTTGCTAAGCCCCCACTTGCTTTTTCTTTTATTTCTGTGCACTCCAAAAGCTTCCTTCCACCTTCTTCCTCCTGCTTCCCAAAGTAAACGCACGGCTGTTTTTCTGAACTCACAGTACGTAACTTTGTTTGTGCCTTGCATTGTTAAACAGGAGTCACAGACGGGAAAAAAACCCAGCACCCAAACAACTCAGTGCTTCAGCGATCCATAAAATCATTATAGGCAACATTTCAGTTTCAACAAGTGCCAAAAATTCTCCCCCCTCCCCGAATATAAAAATAAAGCAGAAACAAAAATAACAAGGCTATTAATCTTTCATTAAGTTAAAGGGATGAAAAGGAATCGCTTAAAGTATCATTCTTTACTTGCACCACAAGATTGGATGCCCCCTGCTAACTTCAAAGGCTCTGAAAGAAGCTGGTTAATATTGTTGGCACTGAACCAGCTTGTGGTTTATTTTAGTTTTTCTGATTTTTTTTCAACAAAAGAAAACATTAAGGGTTGGACACTGATTGCTGAGGAACAGCTATTGAAAGAGGGGGCCTTTTGTGCTGCTACCAGTAATATGTCAATTTTCAGACATGCAAAAGCTGCTCCAAAAATCGTGTCAGTCTCTGCATGAGGGTTGAAGTCTGTAACGCTGCTCCTGTTTGCTCTGTGCTTTCAGCTCAGATACAAATCACTACTTTCCCTGTGTGCCAGAGCAGTGGCTCTGGTGAAATATGGACTTTCTGCATCCCAAGAGCAGTAACAGATCCCCCATAAGCCACAAAGTGCCTCACCTGGCCCGGCCCTACCTCTGCTCCGTCTCCATCCCTCCGCAACCCTGCCGTTTGTGTGATTGCAAACAGAGCTAATTGCTGCTGAGTGACATTCTGTGGTTAGGTGTGTGTGAGCTGCAGGCTGTGCCCTGCCTGGCACAGGGAGCAGCAGGGGCAGGCAGGGCACAGCAGGTGCCTGGCACGGGGTGGTGACGGGCTGGGGCTCAACGTGCAGCCTCTGCAAATCCCGCTCAGGTGCGTGGCACAGGCAGAACGCAGTGCCTGAAAGGGATTCCCTCCCTTTTCAGAGACAGAAACAGCTCAGGGCCCAGCACACACACACCTCCAGCCCCGTCCCTCAAGGGCAGAGGGGGGAAACGCAGGTGTGACCACGCAGAGCGGGGTCCAGCAGGGCTCCGGGTCCTGCCACCTGCTCTCCCCGTCCTGGCTGTCAGAAAGTACCGGCTGAGAATTTTATTAGGGAAATATTCAGTGCATCTGAAAGGAGCAGGTATTTTTAAAATGCAAACTGTGCAAACACAGGGTAATTGGAAGTATCTGTTTCATTTGATCCGTTGTCATTCAGTCCCCTGAGGCAGCGCTCCTGGATCTGCCCTTTCCAATCCGTATTACCAAATAAAACAGAGATATCCCATTTGTCCCTGGGAAGGTTTTTTCTTCTTACATCAGGCATAACAACGGCAAATAAATTTGGCTACATTCCCCAAAGTGTATTTCGCCCAACATCTCCCTGTCATGCTTCTATCCATTATCTCTGCCAACTGTTCCCTCTGGGCCACATTCAACATTCATCACAACATTTACATGTAATCCAGCAGTGTTTGCAGAAGGTGTATGTACATTCCTGCATATGCCAGATATGACAGATGTCTTAAATTCCTCCTTCAAAAGCCTTTTCAGGAGAAGTCTATTATCCTGGTGCTGTGATGGATCATGTCCCCCTGACTCCTAATAAACGATGTCTTTTATTTGTCTGAGCTAGTCCGTAAATTTCTGGGGCAGGAGGAAAGGGCACGGCCATTATCCTCTCTGGGTGTTTTTCAAGAGGAAGCACACGTTTCCTGACAAACAGCAAATGGAGCCAGCTGCACTGCTGGCAAGGCAGGTTGCCCAGTGCCTCCTATTATGAGCCACCTTTCAGCTGCTCATAGTCCTGCCAAGCTGTGTGTGTTTGTCCTGAAATGTGTGATCTCAGCCGCCTGCTTCAGTCGTCTCTGGCACTAAGGTGAAGGATCACAAACATTCTGGCAAACAAAGCAGCAATAATACTGTTATTTGTCTGAAAGTGAGAGTTGGGAGTTCAGAGTAAGGGCAGCAGGAATGTCCATTAGGGAAGGAGCACTCCCGTCCCAAACCTGTCAGAGGTGTCCAGGAGTGGGAGGAACGCTGGAGATACAGGGAGGCCCTGAACCACTGAGGGAGGCTTGGCTTCTCTGGAAAAAAATGCAATTATGTAATTTCAACTCTGCCATAACGTATGAACAGCAGGAAGCTAATGCTGCTCCACCAGCAGCCCAACTCCTGCCATTTTATTTTTTTAAGTGCCTGAGCTCAACCTGAATTATTTTCTTCCAATGTGTTCCTCTGTGTGCGTAATAAATAATGGCAACCACTGCAGAGAATCCAAAATGCAATGATTCCATTTCAGCAGCTGTGTGAACTGCATCTGTCTCAGGTGGAATGGCTCCCACATAACAAAAGGAATTCCTGCCCTGAAAAATTAGTTTGCTCCATCTCTCAGACTTTCTGGTGGAGTTCCCAGCTGGACAGGACAGGGAACAAATTCTCCAGCAGTGTCTCTGCCAGAACCAGAGCAGGCCTGCAGGAACAAGAACGTCCCCTGGCTGTCCTTCCAGGACGTGGGGTTTGTGCAATCCCAGCAGCAGGGGTTTATTCTGGGTTTTGTCAGCAAACACCCCTGGCAGAGGGGCAGCTGGAGCACCCAGCCCTTGGCCAGGAGGGTCCCAGCATCCTCTCCAGCCTGGCTGCATCCCTGTGGCTGTCACTGAATTCAGGCTTCACTCTGGGAATGTTTATCTTGAAAAGAAAGGGTTTAAGCTTGGCAAAGCAAAAGGACTTTTCAGGAGGGGAATGGCTGGTTCAGCTTGAGACAGCTGCCTGTTAAATGTTCTATTAATGATAAGATCCTAAAAGAGCTGGTCAGGGGTGAGCAGTCTTGCTTTCCTTTCTTACACTATCTCTGCTGAAGTTTCTTTTCCGCTTATAGAGAAGGGGAACAGTTTTCTTTTACTTTCTTTTTTCTTTTTTTTATCACCAGCTTCAACCACAGGGTCAGCTTTGATTTGGGTGAGTCAGAAACATATTTATCTCTGAAATTCTCCTCTGTGCCTGGGAATGAAGTGTTTCTCCTCATCTCAGAAGAAAGAGACGTACTTTAAATAATAGCAGTACCAAAAAAGAAAATAAAAGGAAATAATGGCATTTGTTTTACCTGGTAGGCCTGATTTATGTGTTGCTGGTACATGTATGATTTTAAGAGACTTCTTCAGTTTCTCCGTGACAATGTTTATAGTTTGTTTATAGAAAGAGATCTGTACTCCAGACTTTGTTCTACGCTCTGCTCAGCTCCAGCAGTTGTTACAGCAGATAGACTTGACCCAGTCCTCACCCTGTTTAAGATGTGTTTTATTTTCGCAGGCATTGCATATTTGCAGGAAGCACTCAAGCCTTAATCTGGACCACTTGTAGGGCAGTGACAGGAGAAAAACAGCTTTGGGAGCAATCCTGGAAAGCTGTCCCTGGCAGGGCTCAGCAGTGCTTGGGTTGGGCAGGGCTCAGCAGAGCCTGGGTTTGGGCAGGGCTCAGCAGAGCCTGGGTTTGGGCAGGGCTCAGCAGAGCCTGGGTTAATCAGGGCTCAGCAGTGCCTGGGTTTGGGCAGGGCTCAGCAGTGCCTGGGTTTGGGCAGGGCTCAGCAGAGCCTGGGTTTGGGCAGGGCTCAGCAGAGCCTGGGTTTAGGCAGGGCTCAGCAGTGCCTGGGTTTGGGCAGGGCTCAGCAGTGCCTGGGTTTGGGCAGGGCTCAGCAGCGCCTGGGTTAATCAGGGCTCAGCAGCGCCTGGGTTAATCAGGGCTCAGCAGTGCCTGGGTTTGGGCCAGGCTCAGCAGTGCCTGGGTTTGGGCAGGGCTCAGCAGAGCCTGGGTTTGGGCAGGGCTCAGCAGTGCCTGGGTTTGGGCCGGGCTCAGCAGTCTCTCCCCTCCCCTGCTCAAGCACAATGCTTGGAGCCTGAGCTAGGCTTCACATCCCTTCAAAACTTGCAATTAAAAAAAATAAAACCAGAACTTTTGTGATTTCACAGCGCTTTTAGTGAATGATCTGTTTCTTCATGGAGTCCCATGAAGTTCTTGCCTGCACAGTTTGCATGGTGACAATGACTTCAGTTTTGCTCAGTTCTGAAACAGATTTCCCTTCTGTCACTTTTCTGTTAGATTGATTTCAATTTAATTAAGTGGTCAAAATTTAAAGTGTATTTTTTCCATCTTGAAAAATACATCCTTCATTGTAATTTTACAGAAAGTTGTCTAGCTAGGTCTTTATTTTTCATTTGGAATAAGTCTGAGTTTTTACGCTCCTGAGAGATTGTTCAAGCAACAATCTCACTTATTTGCTGTAAAAACAATATTTTAAAGATGCAATTTTCAGTGAGAGAAGGTGGTTCAACATGTAACTCTCTTCTGTCTTTGATGGATCATTTGCTCAGACATAATGAATTCTGCTGGATCTGATAACTTTATTGCTCATGAAGTAATCTCAGTGAAATAATGAGTTACTATATCATCATTTCTGCTTTGTTTCTCACTGCTTGCCTTTTACACTTGAAGAAAGTCCTTGAGTTCTTGATTAGTCTTCTTGGCTTAAAGGACCTGTCTTTTGCCAGGCTGAAAGAAAAAATTATTCAGATTCTTTACTTTTGATTCACCATTGCTCTGAAATAATGAATGGTATCCTTCCTTATAATGACCCAAAACATCAAGGGTGGCTTCCTCCTCAGTATGAAAAGATCCAGGTCCAGCTTTTTCATTGGGATAAAGAACTTGTTAATAAAATCAGCACAGTGCCTCAGACACGTTCCCCTGCTAGACCTCCGACTGCAGAGGCACAGATCTTAAGAAGAAGAAAAAAGGGAAGGAGAAACAGAGATTCATGGGAGAAAAAAAGGGGGGAAAAAGGGATTTCAGATGGTATCAAACAAAAGAAAAGAATGATACAGTCAGTCCTCTCCCACCAAATTTGCCTCTGCCCAGTTCAATGCTGGGCACTGCTCAGGTCAGGAATTCATTAAAATGCAATAAAGTGACAATATTTCTGAAAACACAGAGCCATGGTGGAGCTGCTTGAGGAATCCTCCTTAAAGGGACTGATTCCAACCCAACTAGGATCTCCTGCATTGATTCCAAGAGGCTTTCAATTACACCAGAACCCTGCAGGGTTGAAACAAATGCTGAGCAGTTTGTTGGCAACGTGTGTGAGGGAAGGCAACACTGCTGCTGCTCAAAGGGAGTTTATCAGGGACAGGAACACACCAGCCCTGCTCTGACAGAGTTTGGCACACACAGGAACACACCAGCCCTGCTCTGGCAGAGTTTGGCACACACAGGAACACACCAGCCCTGCTCTGACAGAGTTTAACAGGGACAGGAACACACCAGCCCTGCTCTGACAGAGTTTGGCATGGACAGGAACACACCAGCCCTGCTCTGACAGAGTTTGGCACACACAGGAACACACCAGCCCTGCTCTGACAGAGTTTGGCACACACAGGAACACACCAGCCCTGCTCTGGCAGAGTTTGGCACACACAGGAACACACCAGCCCTGCTCTGGCAGAGTTTGGCATGGACAGGAACACACCAGCACTGCTCTGACAGAGTTTGGCACACACAGGAACACACCAGCCCTGCTCTGACAGAGTTTGGCATGGACAGGAACACACCAGCACTGCTCTGACAGAGTTTGGCACACACAGGAACACACCAGCCCTGCTCTGACAGAGTTTAACAGGGACAGGAACACACCAGCCCTGCTCTGACAGAGTTTAACAGGGACAGGAACACACCAGCCCTGCTCTGGCAGAGTTTGGCACACACAGGAACACACCAGCCCTGCTCTGACAGAGTTTGGCACACACAGGAACACACCAGCCCTGCTCTGGCAGAGTTTGGCATGGACAGGAACACACCAGCCCTGCTCTGACAGAGTTTGGCATGGACAGGAACACACCAGCACTGCTCTGACAGAGTTTGGCACACACAGGAACACACCAGCCCTGCTCTGACAGAGTTTAACAGGGACAGGAACACACCAGCCCTGCTCTGACAGAGTTTGGCATGGACAGGAACACACCAGCACTGCTCTGACAGAGTTTGGCATGGACAGGAACACACCAGCCCTGCTCTGACAGAGTTTGGAATGGACAGGAACACACCAGCCCTGCTCTGGCAGAGTTTGGCATGGACAGGAACACACCAGCACTGCTCTGACAGAGTTTGGCACACACAGGAACACACCAGCCCTGCTCTGACAGAGTTTGGCACACACAGGAACACACCAGCCCTGCTCTGACAGAGTTTGGCATGGACAGGAACACACCAGCCCTGCTCTGGCAGAGTTTGGCACACACAGGAACACACCAGCACTGCTCTGGCAGAGTTTGGCACACACAGGAACACACCAGCCCTGCTCTGACAGAGTTTGGCATGGACAGGAACACTCTCACTCACTGGCACCTTCTGTACAGGAACTCTGTACAAGGAAAACTGGCACAGGCCTGAGCTCTGTGAAATGCTTGAAAAGTTAAAATTCTTCACAAGTTTCAGTCCTGTTGCATCAAAACTATCAGAAAGTTGTATTTTCCTCTCACCCAGTACATTTTACAAGTGCATGCCCTTTCCAAATGCCCTTGCACATCCCATTCCCAGCACTGACCTCTGCTGTCTGTGCTGGACTTGAGTATTATTTTTGCCTAAAATGAGATCTCTTTCATCAGCTTTCAAAACATTGTGAACTGAAACTGCTCTTATTTAAAAGTTTAACTTTACTTTCATCAATTTATAATCAGAGTTCCTCTGGTATGTTTGATTCCTGACAAACAAGGATAAAAGTCTTGTGCCCCCATTGCTAATGAGATGATAAAACAGCAGGGATCAAGTTTTTAATTACTACAGGCTATGCACTGGAGAGGTACCAGTGATATTTTCTATTGCATGTCTAAGTTGTAACTTCAGGCTTATGACAGTCATGCTGTGTTCCTCTGCCTTTGATGATCACTCATCTTTGTCTCCTGAGAACATACAAAAATGTGTGAGCTGGGCTCCTGGGGGGCTTGCAATTATTGCTGTAACCTGGCCCAGGTTGCAGGGCAGCAGCAGAGCTGCTCAGCCAGGAGAGCACACACAACGTGGGCAACTTTTCCTCTCCCACAATCGGGATGCTCAATCTAGTTGTTCCTTTAATAATTATGCTTTTAATTAAGAGGGAGAATAATTTAATATTGTTCCCGTTTTTCCTTTTGGAAGCACAATCCATTGCCTTCTCATACATAAAGCATCGGGGCCACAGGCACACAGCAGTGCCCATTCTTGGCACTAGGGCACCCAGGTCTTGGAAAATGGGCAATACAAACGTGTTTGGAAATTGTCATCATTCCTACCCATGTTTATAAGCTCGTTGAGTGAGTTTTGTTTCCTTGAATAAAATTAATATTGATGCAAGAGATTAAAATGCATTTTTAAGTAGCAAATGATTTCCCTACTGGACAGAGCTGAGGCTGACAATGCTGCAGCCCTGTCCTCCCCTCCCAGTGCTGCAGGTCCTCACCACACTGACCGGCCTGCAGGGATTTGGCCATCGCTGCAGTTATTCCAAGGCTTCTCCTGTGGGTTGTTGTGGGTCACAGGGGGGCATTTCCCGGGAGGAGCCCTCGCTGGGGCTGAGCTGCACTGGGACACCTGCAGGGCACCTGCAAAGTCACCTGTCCCAGCTGGCCCGGGGCCACAGCTCTGCTCAGCCCGCCAGGAGCTGTGCGGAGGAACCAACCCGAGGAAAAACTCTCCAAGTATCTCCTCACTGAACCTCTGTGCGTTTTTAATCTGAGTACAAAGTTTGTCTTCTCACAAAACCTGAGCATGAGCCCATCAGGATTTTCAAATCGAGCAGAGGCTGTTTCCACTCAGGCCACGTGCCCCCAAAACTTCCTCTGAAGCCACCACTGCTTTTCTTCTGCCACAGCTGCACAGCTCTGCCACTGTTCCGTGGCATCCTACAGACATCATTTCCTTTAAATTCCTTTATGCTGAGAGAGCACTCTGTGAAAAATTATTTCATCCCTATTTCGTGTTGCCTCTTCTGTTTAATCTCTGCTTGATGTGAGAGATAGGTATGTCTCAGCCTTTTATCCAACTAAAATGAAGCTGCCATTCCTTTCCTTAGCTCCTTCAGTTCATACTTCCTCTCTGCAGCTAAATCCTAACCCAGGAGAGAGTTTTCCCTCCGGGGAAGGAGTGAGGAGCACAGAAGCAGTGACATCTCCAGTGCAGTCAGCAAGGGGAAAAGATGAGCCTGGGTTCAGGAGCAGGACTCCTCCTTGAGTGCTGAAATACCAAAAATCAGAAATGACTTTTTCTCTGCCTGGTCTCAGATTTGACAGTGGCATCATTTGGGGGAGGGCAGAGTGCCCAGGACGTGCTCATGTGCAGAGATCTTGCAGAGCCCTGGGTGCCAGCAGCCCCCAGTAATGCATTCATCTCTGTGAGAGCTGGAGCTGTGATCTGACTGGGGCTCTCCAGGGACTGCATGTCAGACACGCTGCAGGAATCAAGAGCCCAGCTGACCCACTTCTCTCTAGCTTGAGGATAAAACCCCACTGCTTTGGTAGCCCCATCCAGCCTGGCTGTAAATAATCATTCTTAAGGAAAACACGGGGGTAACGCTCACTTCAAAAAGTACTTCACAAATCTGAAACTTCCATTAAGTAACCGACCATGATTAATGCACTTGGCTGTAGAAATCAATTATGTTTTAAAAGCAAATCATGAAGGAGACTTCATCCTTGTTTTCTCTTACAACTGATATGACAGATCAAAATGCTAACACTACAAAAACTGCACTGACTGGGACCCAAACAGACTGAAATGCACTGATTTATTTCACAAATGTAGGACGTCCAAGTACCAGACTATTGTTGTGTGGAGGCAATCCATGGCACTCCAGAACTTACAGCTCATGTCAACCCCAACCCCTGCATAAACAGAATCAAGAGACATTTGCTATGCTGCATAATAGAACTTGAAATGAAGTTGACCACAAAGCGTGTGTAATCTAAACTGCAGAAATCCCTCCACTCTAATGATTTGTTCCCTAAAAGAAAAATGTAAAGTGTTTAAAAGATTTAGCAAAATCTGTGCTTAAGTTGAATAAATCATCAGGGTATCAATTATATCTTAAAAATGGTGTTCAGCTCTTATAACATCAAGGACTGGTTTTAATTATGGCTTCAGTGTAACTAATATTTTCTTAATTTTAATGACTGTTGTCCTATTATAGGATTAACTTGTGATGAAGCTGAAGAAGCCAGAATAATTTTCAGTTAAAAGAATTGCAAAGACCTTTGACAAGTACACCAATAACAGCAGATTGTTTTGAAGTACGTTGGATTTTGGCCCAAATGCCGTTCCAGTTTCTGACTCAGAGAGTCACCCCCTGGCAGGATGGCAAGCGAGACTTGCCCTTTTTTCCAGGAGTGCAGAAAGTCAATATTGCAATGGGCTGCAAGGGCAAGGCTGTAGTAAATTCCTGCCTGTACATCAGAGATCTGTGGAACTGAAAGGATCCCAACACATCACTGCAATTCTTACTGGGCAGGCACATCAGTACCTGCAGCCTCTGCAGGTTCCTGAGCTCAGCTGTGGCTCCTGCTCAGGTGTATTTACATCCAGCCTGGGCCCCTCTGAGGGCACTGATGGAGCAGCAGAACTCCAGCAGCAAGGCAGGGTGCGCACTGCAATATTGTGCAAAGCTCAAAGAACCACCTGGAAGGCTCCTGAATCAAAAAGAAAACAAAAAAGCCCTGACTCTGCACTTATCATCATTTCAAAGCATTTGAATGTTTTATTATTGAGGAGGGATAGAACTCAGGGAGCTGCAGCCAGGGCAGAGAACCAGGGGCTGAGGAGTGCCAGGAGCCCATTTGTGGGCACTCAGTGTCCCCTCTTTGCCTGGCACACCCAAAGGGGACCACGGCCAGCCACCTGCTGTCTATGTTCAGGGTTTTGTGTGGGTCCCTCCTTAGGCTGCTGCTCATGAATGAGCTCTGGAGTGGGACATGGAGGAGCTGGGGTTTGTGATCCACACACAACTTGCGGGCAGCAGCTGGGCTGGTGTGAACACATGAAGTGTTAGTGCAGAGATCAGCACTCAGCCTGGAAAACGGGCTGTGAATACAGGAGAAGGAACTTCACTTTGCTTTTATACTGAGACTCTGCTACTATGAAATTCAAGTAAGAATTCCAAACCAAAATATTCATGTTCTCAGAGAAATGAATGCAGTTCTTGAGGCTACACTCACCTCAAGCCTCGTGATTTCTGCATGCTACAGACAGAAACATTTGCATTTGGCATCTCATTTTCCTTCAGCAAATTTATTTCCTGTGACTCTTTCATTAGAAGATCTGTAGCGTGTATCAAGAACATTATTTTGCTTATACAAAAGGAGAACTGGATAATAGGTGCTTTTTATGTCTCCTGCTGCTGGAGAGCCGTAATATTTAAGTCATAAATGGGCAAATGTCAAAGCAGGTCTCCCTCTGTGCCTGACTCCCTCTAATAATTAGGTGCTGTTTTATTGTTCTGTGGCTGAGTTGTGAGTCCAGCTGTCAGCTGACATAACTGGTAATGGAAGGACCCCATTCCTCACAACCAGAGAACTCCCTTCAAAATCCACAGCATATTTACAGCCCTCCCATTTTCAGGGTCAGGTTTCATGCCATAGCTGCGCACAGCAAAATAACATCTCAGCCTGTGTGCTCTTAAATGCCTGAATCTGACTGCAAGGATTTCTATTCATACAAAACAAGGAGGAGCAGACCTTCCACCCAGCTATGAGCTGGCCTTGCCTTTTGTTCCCCATCCATGGAATCAGAAGGAAGCCCCATGGGAAGAGGACCTCTGTGGTTCCCAGCCACCACAGCAGACATTTGCAGCAGCAACCCACTAAAAAAATACAGCAGCTTGCCAAAAAGCAAGAAAAAAATGGCAAAAGTCACCTGCAAAGGTTGTTGGGAATAAACCCAGGCTCTGATTTGTGTTTGCCAAAGGAAAACCCAGCAGCCATTTGTGCCTCACCTGTGCCAGAAAGGTGTTTCACCATCCTGCCCCTTGTCAGGCTCCTGTGAAGCTCCTGGGGTGCCATGGGAATGAGGGGCTGGGGTCCCTGGCATGGACATAAAAATTATATTAAAAAATTTGGCTGCAAAGAAAGGTGATCTCTAAATCAGTAAATTCTAGGGGTTTACTGACAGCCATATATTGACCCTAGTGAGGATTTTAATTGACTTTAGTGGTCTAGGAATAGGAAAAAAGCACAGTGAAAAAAAAGGAGGAAAAAAGAGGAAACAACATATGATATTTTTCTGTTTTCTAAACACTAACTGATCAATCAGTTTTTTGCTAGATAAGAAAGTTCCAGTGGTGGCTATTTATAAGATACTTAATGCACAGAGACTTTTTTCTAAAATTATTTTTTGCCCAGGAGACAAATGTGTAACCATATGATTTTTCCCCCTGCTATGTTAAAAATGCATTTATATTTTTTCAAGCACACCCCGATTAAAGAGGGCACATCTGTTTTAAGTCCTTCTTTATGAAAATTACTGAGCTTCCTCTGAAAGCTTATCTTTTAATTTCAAAATTCTTTGTAGCAATAACTCAGATAATAACCAACCATATTTCTGTCTTCTTTAGAGGAGGAAAAAAGAAAAGAGAGAGAGAGAGAAAGAAAGAAAGGAGCACTTTGAGCTTTGAACTCCCCCTCGCTCCCCCGGCCGGGTGTCCTTTGAAAGCCGCCCTCATTTGCGTTTGAAATGGATGTTCCGGCGGGGCGCGGGTGCGGGTGCGGGATGCGGGATGCGGGTGCGGGATGCGGGATGCGGGTGCAGGATGCGGGATGCGGGTGCGGGATGCGGGATGCGGGTGCGGGATGCGGGATGCGGGATGCGGGTGCGGGATGCGGGTGCGGGATGCGGGATGCGGGTGCGGGATGCGGGTGCGGGGTGCGGGATGCGGGTGCGGGATGCGGGATGCGGGTGCGGGATGCGGGTGCGGGATGCGGGTGCGGGATGCGGGTGCGGGATGCTGGATGCGGGTGCGGGATGCGGGATGCGGGATGCGGGATGTGGGATGCGGGATGCGGGTGCAGGATGCGGATGCGGGATGCGGGTGCGGGATGCGGGTGCGGGATGCGGAATGTGGGGTGCGGGATGCGGGTGCGGGATGCGGGTGCGGGATGCGGGTGCGGGATGCGGGTGCGGGATGCGGGTGTGGGATGCGGGTGCGGGATGCGGGTGCGGGATGCGGGTGCGGGATGCGGGTGTGGGATGCGGGTGTGGGATGCGGGATGCGGGATGCGGGATGCGGGATGCGGGATGCGGGATGCGGGTGCGGGATGCGGGTGCGGGATGCGGGTGTGGGATGCGGGATGTGGGATGCGGGATGCGGGATGCGGGATGTGGGATGCGGGATGCGGGTGCAGGATGCGGGGGGCGCGGGTTGTTCACCAGCGCCCCGGCGGGGAGCGGCTCGGCCCCGCTGCCGCCGCGCTTTTCCTCCTCTGCTCCTCGGGTCTGTTTCGTTTGTTCCCTCTCCCCCACCAGGGGCTCCCGGGTGTCCCAGGGCCGGGTCACTCCGGGCAGCAGCGCTGCCCCTCCCGGGGGCACGGCCGGCCCTACTGACCATGTGTCTGTCTGTCTGTCTGTCTGTCCGTCCGCCTGCTGCAGCCATTGTTCACGGCACAGATCATTTAAACACGTAAACTGGGACCTGGAGGGGCACTCGGCTCTGTCCTCATGGCCATTTTTTGGCCCCCCGGTCTGACTGGGGGTTGTTCACCCTCTGTTCACGGGCAGAGCTGCAGAGGATGTCGGGCTGGGTCTGTACCAGCAGTATTTCAGTAACTTTTATCGTGGTTGCTGTCAGCCCTGGAACACCAAGTGTGAGCTGGCTCCGAGCAGACCTTTACAAACCCGTTACCTGGCCTCAGCTCCCTGTGCCTGTTTGCGATATTTGGCTGCTGTTACCATCATCCCTGCTGAGGATGCCTCAGGAGCAGTGAGAAGGGGCCGTCCTTGTGCAGAACACCAATAAAGAGCAGGCATTTTCGTGGCAGAAATGCATCCCAATATTCAGTGTATCTGAAATACATCCCAATATTCAGTGTATCTGAAATGCATCCCAATATTCAGTGTATCTGAAATGCATCCCAATACTCAGTGTATCTGAAATACATCCCAATATTCAGTGTATCTGAAATGCACTCTAATATTCAGTGTATCTGAAATGCATCCCAATACTCAGTGTATCTGAAATGCATCCCAATATTCAATGTATCTGAAATACATCCCAATATTCAGTGTATCTGAAATGCACTGTAATATTCAGTGTATCTGAAATACATCCCAATATTCAGTGTATCTGAAATGCATTCCAATATTCAGTGTATCTGGTACGTGCCAGGGTGGCAGCACGGCTCAGAATCCAGGCCAGAACGGGTTTTAAATAAAATGCAGTTATTACACCTCAGATTACTGCTACTGACACCAGGATCTTCACCACCATAACCTCACCCTTTCCCAAAGGAGTCCATGTGCAAACCCACTCAGCAGGAATGTTTCTGACATGGGCCATCAGGCAACTGGCATTTTACAAGTTAAACAAAACAGAATTTTTTAAGTCAGTATCCACTGACAAATATTCCAAGGGAAGCAAGTGAAAAGGTGACAGATGTTCTGCATGTAAGTAAATATAAACTTGAACACAACATAAGATGTGTGAGAATGATTTAAACTCTATTGCAAAATTAATTATTGGAGGTTTAAAATTGTAAAGCACCATTTGGGCTTTAAAGAATGTTCAAAATAAAGAAAATAACTCAGGTATTTCTTGTTTTGCTTCAATTTACATTGATGCTATAAATAGCTGACAAGAAATGATGACAAATCAGCTATTGTAACCCTTTGGGAGTTTATTAGGTCATTTGTGAGAGGTCTGAATAGAGTCATTTGTTGCCCTCAGGTGTTTGAGAGTCTCTTTACCCTTGGGAAAGGAATTTAACAAAGGAGTGTATTTCAAAGGAGGCACTCTGTGTTTTTCACCCTTTTTCTGAAGTGTTTTCAAACACACTCCTAGCTAAAAACCCTCAGAAGTGAGAAAAGGAGGTGTATATCAGATGACCCCTGAGGCAGCTGACAACCCGGGAGCAGAGGTAGGGTCACATTTTAGATGCTCCAATCCCAAATGCATTTTCACTATAGGAGGCCCTGATTTATTTTTGCCCCTCCTACTGGGTGCAAACTTTGAAATGCACAATCCAGAAGTGTTGGACTAATGCCCTACTTGCATTTTTTTATTTGGCTGAAATGTGACATGTCTTATTTCTTGTGTGCTTCCAAAAACACAGGGCAGGCCCTTTGTGACAAAAAGACATTGCATCTGCCCTAATCTATACATCTCCTCAAAGAGATAGAGCATCAGCATTTGTTCAGGCTGGAGTGACACAGGCAAGAGCAGCACAGCCATCCAAATGAACCTGCCCAGGAGCTCTGAGGAAACCAAAGCTCCAGGCTGGATTGCACCCAGGGAAGCTCTGCTCCAAGAGCCAGCCAGGCCCCTCATGGGATGAAGGAGAAAGGAAAAATGGAATTTCATCCGTGTCTCTGGTTTTTTTTTGTCAGTGCAATTTTGTCCAGGGTGCCAGAGAGCAAACAGTCCAGCATCAGCCATCCTCTGCAGCTCAGGGCTCTGAGTGCAGCGGGCATTCCTAACCCACAGCTGGGGGCTGAGCACTGCCTGTGTGCACGGAACCCACGGCAAAACTGGCTGTGCCCTCCCCTCCCTGCTGGGGCAGGGATCTGTGCATTCCCAGCCCCCTCCAGAGCTGCTTGCAGAGCTCCCAATGATCCCAGACATGGTCCTGCAGATCTGGCTGCCGTACAACTCTTCTGTCCCCACTTCCAGCAGTCCAGAGCTGCAGCAGAAACCAACCAAGTGTCACAAACTTTGCACCCAGTTGAGGGCCTGGGTGGAACGAAGATGGCTGGGTGCTGGGCTGAGCTCCCCTGCGCAGTAAATGAGACTCAGGAGGAGTCCCAGACTGGCCAGCCTCACATCTGGCAGGGCTGGAACCCCTCTGTCCCCTCCCAGTCCTGGAGCCAGGCTGGCACTGCCAGGGCGGCTCTGCAGAGCGGCACCAGGGGCTGCACGAGGCTCAGTGCTCTGCCACCACTCTCAGAAATGATTTCCTGCCCTTCTTCAGGGCTTCAAGAGCTGACTGTCATCCACTTGGACTCCACTTGAACCCCTCTCAAGTGAATGCCCTGCAGCTCTTGTCTTCAAACAGTGGTGTCCATCCTTTTTGATCATCCCAGGCATGCAGATTTTTCAAAGGCAGAGCTGATGCTCACGGCCCCTCTCCTCTCCTGCTTGCTGATTTCTTGACTGGACTCACTGTGCATTCAGCTCACAAGCCATTCATGCAAATAAGGCACTGCATGCTCAAAAGATGTCCAGGATGAGCACTAGCTGAGATCAGACTGCCCCTATTGGAATAATTCATGTAGCCCACATCTCTTTTGCTTAGGCTAAATTTGAGAGCATACCAAACTTGCTTGTCAGTGGGCAAATATTTTAACTGTGGGTTATTCTGGCTGCCACTCATCCCTGCTTACTCTGTCTCTTTGTGGGGCTTGCCCATATTGTCCTGGATGTACCCACAGCCCACATCCATCCAGCCTGGAGAGCCTTACTGACTCCTAAGAGCCTCCAGTGCAAAGAACCTGAGGAGTGCAGAAGAGTAACTTGGAGTGCTGGAGGAAATCTATAACCAAAAAGTTCAGTGCATTTGAAATGAGGCACCTTCAGGAGATTCCAGCTTCAGCTTGGTTCTCAGTTCAGATGACAAATGTGACTTCAAGTCTTGACAGACAAATATTGGAGGGAGAAATCAGGAACTTTGCAGTGTCTTTGACACACTGCAGTGAAGTCTCTGAAAGCAATGACCCCTCAGAGGAATTCAACAGCTGCTGGCCGGGATCTGAGAGCACCCATCAGTCTGGAATGCCACAGGACTGAGGGTGGGTCTGGAGGGCATTAAACGTTCACCCCGGTGTGGTATCACTGTAGCAGGGAATTCACAGGTGCTGAACTAAACGGCAGAGCCCTCGGAGGGAGCTGGACAGGCAGTGCAGGGACAGCACACAGGTGTCTCTGCCTGTGCAGGCTGCAGGTAAGAGCCCCACTGCCTGCCCCCCCTCAGCAGCTGCTCTGGGCAGTGTCACCCCTGCTGCACCAGCACCCCAGAATGCCACCTTTGCAGGTACAACAGTCTGTCTTGGGCACTGAGGTGTCTCTGCATCCTTGGTGGATGGAGCAGCAGGATGGGAGTCAGTTCAGCCACGGTGGAAGAAGCACAGGTTCAAAGGGAAATTCCTCTGGAGAAGGTCAGGGAGCAGCAAGTGCTGGGATTTGATTTTCCTCCTCAGTACAAGAGCAGTTGCCTTGGTGCAGTGAAAGGCTCAGATGGAATCAGCTGCCATGGGAGCAGGGCAGAGGCAGTGTGGTTTGGCTGGGGCACTCACCAGGTGCACAGGGCGTGCAGGAACGTGTCTGACTGAGCTGAGCTCTCCCACCCTCCCCAGCCCCACAGCCCACAGCTCGGGAGCCGGCAGCAAAGTGATCCTGCCAACACTCTACCACTACCCTGAGGAATTCCCTCAGCCTTTTGGAACTCAGGCATCCCTCCTGATTTGTGCTCTTGGTTGTCACGGGTGTGTGCCTGTCAGAACCCGACCCATCTTCCAGGAGAAGCTCTGGGAACACCACAGCTGAGGATTCCCTGGCTCAGGCAGTGCCCTGGCTGTGGCTGAGCACCAGGCTGTGCCCTGGCAGTGCCACCAGCCTGCACTGTGCCATGCCCAGCCTCAGCGCCACCAGGCCACTCATTGTCATGCATGGCACTGGCAGAGGTTTCCATGAAAACATTTCAAAAATGATTTTGCAACTTAAGAAAACATACTTCAGCAATTACTAGTTCCTTTACCATGAAACCAAATTCACTGTACATTACAGCTTTAAAGCTGAGATCTAAGGTTCAGATCAACTCTTTAATCCTGACTGTGGCTTCGGGTACTTCCTGATATTTATGAGAAATGCTCCAGGCCTGCAGCTGGGCTTTGAACAAAAAAATAATGAACTTCGTTGACTGTGAACAAAGTTCTGCACTATTTTAAAGAAAGTTAAGCTGTGACATTTTTTAATCCAATACTAAATCACATAACCCAAATTCTCTGCATAATTCAGGAATGTTCTCAGCAATAAAAAGACAATTAGATCAAACTGGGTTGCTAAATGAGCTGAAATCAATCTATCTAAACTTGAGAATTCTTGTTAGCCTCTCTCCTGAAACACTCCCATTTTACTGTATAATATCTGAATCAAAACAATCGCCCATACACCAACTCTGCCTCTCCTCCTGCTAAAAATGTAGGTAATAAAGGATATCTTACAGAATACACACCTTACAGAATTTAATATTATTTATTGAAGATGGTTCACACACCTAATTGCAGTATTAACTTCTGGAGGCCTTGTTCCTGTCTGTGTAGTGTCACCTCTCCATCCAATACAGCTGTTATTGAGAACCTATCCCAAATCACTTCTTGCTCACTTCATGCAGGATTTGCACACAAAGTAAATGTCAGCTAGGCCTGATCTGAATTTTTAATATAGCAGGGAAATGCAAAGTTGAAACCTTTATTGTCTCTCTTCTTTAGAGAAAGTACTTCCATGATATTTGTTATGCAGTTGTGTATTATCTCCTTAGTGGCAGTTTTTTCTCTTTTCTGTCACAGGCCTTTTGCTCTCTGCTTTGGGATGCAAACACTGCAGTGTCCCCACACCCAGCCAGGGCAGGCACACTGGTTCCTCCATCCCCAAGCTGCATTACAGGGAAGGAAATGTGGCCCTCAAAACTTGCTGTGAGCTCATGTTCGTATTTCAGATCCCACACAGGCTTTAAACTCTGCCTCTCCCACTTTAGAAAAAAACTAATGAAGAATGTAAAAGCACTGTGGTCCAGACTCACAACTAGTCAATACCTGCCACAGGAACATGAATCCCAATGCTTATTTTTGAGAAATTCCCGTTTGAAAATTTCTTAACAAATGTTTAATTAGATTCAGGTGCACCGTGTTGGGCTTCTAAGAACCTGGCTATGCATGCAAGTTACTGAGTGCTGTTCTGAAGGATTCCTCTTGCTTCAGCACAGCAAATAATGGGGTTTATTCTTCTGTCTGGAGACAGTGCCTTTTCTGGGGTTACAAAGAAAGAGCTGGTGATACCTTGTCATGGTGCTGCAAGAAATACACGAAGGTAAGAGTTCAGCCTTCCTCGTGAGGCATTTTAATACACTTTAACATTGCACTAAAGGCAGTGGAGTGTTTTCCTCCCTGTGTGCACTGGAGTTTCTCCTTTATTTGCCATTCAGGAGCCCAAAGTGCTGCTCACCACGCAGCTGTCTGCTGGTACAGTTCCTGCCTCCTACCTCCTCAGGCATCTTTTTCCTGTTTATACTTGTACATCAAATGGGCCTTTGGAAAAATCCCTGATTTTCTTTTGTTCTGTGCTCTTTGTTGTGTTTCCATGCGGTCCTTTCCCCTTTGGAGATGACATGGATGGGAAATGGCTCATTGTAGCAACAGGAGACAACAACAATTGCATCACGGTGAAGCAAACATCAAAGCACAGCCCACGCCAAAGGGCTGGGGGGAAAATTCATGTGTGACATTCTGACGTGTTGGAGTCCAGTTTGGGAGGGGCTTTGGCAACACAAAAACAAACTGCAACAGTTCCCATTTTCCAAACCTGGTTTGTCTTGGTGTTTCAGTGAGCAGCCTGGGCTAAGGACAGGACGGACCTGCTGCCTTTGGCACGTCCCCCTGACTGTGACAGTCCTCTAGGGCCACCTGCACAGCCAGGCTGAACTGGATGGAATTGGTTAAAAAAAGCAGGTCTGAAAGACTGAACCAAACTGCAACCTGTCTTTCACTAAGCACCAATTAACTGTCTGACAGCCCACGTAGAAAAATTAGAGCGCTTATTGTTGATGTTTATTTTCACTTTAATAAGGAATTGCTGTAGGTAGCCAGCCTGATTAAGTATTTTAACAACTCCCTTCTGAAGGTAATTAAGTTCTGCAGTGAAATGTAAGGAATTTGGCATCAAAAAACCATTAAGCAGGCAGATATTTTAAATGAATAAACAAACATAACTCTTTCCAACACACACATTCTGCTTTCTCATGATTTACATAACGCAAATGACTTTGACAACATCTTTATATTGTGTTTATCTTAAAATACTGCTGAGCCAAAAAAATCTGCATGTTGTGTTTCTGCCTCTCTAAACCTCTGACCCACTGAGAGTTCTGAAGCTACAGAGCAATAAAAGTTGCCACTGTGGGTGAAGGGCCCATGGCAAGGAGTAAGCACTGCTCTTAAAAGCACTGAACATGCCACATCTAAGTGTGTGCACTGAGTTTGTTAAAAGTTTATCCAGATTTATATGTGAATAATGGAAATCACATGCTAAAAGTACTTCAGCTGTCTTTAAGCAGCAACATCCACACTTCCACAGTTGGAAAGCTCTGCTATTTAACTTCTGAGAGAACCTGGCTTCCTGAGTGGGTTGCTGTGCTGCCGTAGCAAGCACAAGAAAACTGGCTTTGAGGACAGACTGACAATATAAATGAAACAAAAAGAGATATTCCTGTTATTAAAGTATTGATGTCAACAGTGTCACCCACTTCTACCTGGAATAGCAGAGAACAAGGAAAAGGAGGAAAAGGAGCCTTGTTCACTGCAGGTACCTCAAAAACTGTCAATGACCTCGCAAGGTCAGAGTGGTGTTTCACAAAGGTGAATGTTTATCAGGGAATGTTCTCTCATCCCTGAAGTCAGCGTCTCCAAACACACCACGGTCATTTAATCTTTAGCAAAGGCACACTGGCAAACAGAAATGGTGCACGTGAGCCCTGGTGCCATCTACACATCCTGCTTTGCATGGAAAGGCTTGCTGGGGAGTTCATTCCCACTTCAGACTGCTTCCCCCCAAGTCTAAGGTTTTCTGGCTCTGTTGTGAAGCCCAAAATACAAGTTACGGTTCTCTGTCACAGCCGCGGCAACTGGGTCAGCCTCAGCACTCAGAAAAAGGAACTTTTCCCTCTGTGTGGTTGCTGAATGTCCCCCTGGGCAGGAGGATCACTCACGGGGTTTGAGCCGCTGGTGCTGCAGCAGGCTGTGCCACATCCCTCCTGGTGACAGCCTGCACCACGCTCAGCTCCACTGCCACGGGGTCTGTGCCACCCTGGCAGCGAGGAACAGGTGATGTTGATTTTTATCTATCAGTTAATAAAGCCATTTAATATAGTCAAAGAAAAAACATGTTTTAAGAGCTCATATGGTAAGGCTTGTGTTTCATTGTTTCATAGCTCCGTGTCAACTGATTAGTCAGTTAAGAAGTCACAATTTCTAAGGACTGATATTTATTTTACTGCTGTGGGATAGAGAGCATTAAACACACGTGTGTTGTGTGCATTAATTGGAAGCACTCTAAAATACTTTAAATGTACCAACACGTTTCCATGTACGGCATCCGATCGATTTGAAATTTCCCAAAATACATTAATTTGGTAAATGCAGATGCTAACCAACATAAATAAACTCGGGGCTGATGGCAGGTCACCGGGGAGCTGCTGGAGCGTGTGAGCCGCGCAGCCTTGGCTCCCAGAGCGCCGAGACAGCCTCCCTTCGCTGGACAGCCGAGTTCCATTTCTTGTTGGACTGCTCCACCTCCTGGCAAAGGAGCTGGAGCCGAAATTCACCTTCCCGGCGGGACAGGGGGAAATCACTGCTAGCGGGACCGTGCTCACCGTGCTCACCGTGCTCCCCGTGCCCGGGACTGCCCGGCACTGCCCGGGACTGCTGCAGCTCCTGGCGAGCCGAAATTCACCTTCCTGGCGGGACAGGGGGAAATCACTGCTAGCGGGACCGTGCTCACCGTGCTCACCGTGCTCACCGTGCTCACCGTGCCCGGGACAGCCGGAGCCCGCCCGCAGCGGGGACAGCGCCCCGGGCCGGGGCAGCCGCGCCAGCCCCGGCTTGGATCCCCACTGTCCCGGCTTGGATATTTATTGCGGTAAGGGTGGGAAGGAGAAGATAGAACACTAATGCTGTAGGTTGCTAGCGGATCCCCGCTATCCCGGGGTGTATACCCTGCTGTCCCGGGTTAGATCCCCGCTATCCCGGGGTGTATACCCCCCTGTCCCGGGTTAGAGCCCCGCTATCCCGGGGTGTATACCCTGCCGTCCCGGCGTGTATACCCCCCTGTCCCGGGTTAGAGCCCCGCCATCTCGGGTTAGATCCCCGCCATCCCGGGTTAGATCCCCGTTATCCCGGTTAGATCCCCGTTATTCTGGTGCATTCCCGCCATCCCGGGTTAGATCCCCGTTATTCTGGTGCATTCCCGCCATCCCGGGTTAGATCCCCGTTATTCTGGTGCATTCCCGCTATCCCGGGTTAGATCCCCGCCATCCCCGCGGGCATGGCCGCAAGGGGCGGCGCCGTGAGGGCAGGGCAGGCACGGCGCTTCGGCTCCCTTCGGCTCCCTTCGGCTCGCTCCGGCAGCGCTCGGCAGCCAATCGGCGCAGCGGGCGCCTTCCCGCCTTGCCCCGCTGTCGCGTGCCGGGCGGGCTCGGTGCTGAGGGCGCGGCGGGGACGGGGCTGTCCCGGGGTTTGTTCCGGGCCGGGCCTGCGGCGGCGGCGGCGGCTCCAGCGGGGACAGAACCGTGCGGGCGCTCGGGGAGGGCGGCTTGCTGTCTGCGGGCGGCTAGGAGCAGTGTCCCCGTGCGGCCCGAGGGCAGGCGGGGGTAAGGCCGCGGCCTGGTGCGGCTCTGGTGGGGGTTTTGGCCCCACAGGCTCGAGGCGGCCCGGGCCCGGGACTGGGGCCGGGGCTGTGAGGGCAGGGGATGGGCAGGGCCGGGCGGGACCGAGCAGGCCGCAGCGCCGGCACGGGCTCTGGAGAAGGGAGCTCTGCCCCTGGGCTAAGGTGGCGAACCGGCCTGAGCCGAGCCTCCGGGGAAACCTGGGAGGAACGTCCGAGGGCCCTGGGGTACCTGGGCTGAGGCCGCAGGTCTGACTGACTCACCGCTTCAGCTTGGAGGCGGCCTATGCCCGTCCCTGACTGAAGGGCCTTGCCCACGCTCCCCAATGGCTCTGTCAGTGTCGAGATCCCCAAGCACTGAATTCTGCAGGGATGGGTGTGTTCTGCTGAGCCAGTTGAGATTAAAGCGGGGCAGATGCTCTAGGCTGGTCATAGTATTTATTGGGATAAGGGTGGGAAGGAGAAGGTAGAACACTAATGCTGTAGGTTGCTTGTTTCAGAAGATGACTGGAAGAGCTAGAGCCAGAGGAAGACCTCCCAGACAGACACCTCCCCCTGCAGTAGGAGATGCACCTGTGAGTTGCTTTTCTTCTTTCTTTCTTCACCAGGATTTGAGATTCATACCTCACCTACTTCTTATTTCAATATCAGGCAGATGTGTTCTATGTCTTATGTGTGTATGCTTATATTCTGCTGGGTGTACAGTTAATCTAGCTCTGTTTTATTAAGGACATTTTATTAAGTTTCCAGTAACATGAAACTCTGAACTGTGGGATTGCTCGTGGCTTAAGGTTGCTATTCCAGCCATGGCACTTTTTAATGTAACTTATTCACTAGCCACTAAAATTAAAAAAGACATTTTTATAGAATAGCTAGTCAGTTACTTGAGGTATCAGAGGGACTGTAGAAAATGAGAAGTCCATACATTTTAGTTAGAGCTTGGAAAGAGGAGATTTGCATTAGCTATTAGTTAAATGAATAATAACTTTAGAAGTTTCCTCACTCCAGTAATTTTGAGTTTCAGGTGTAGAATAGTAACTCTGCTACCACACTCCAGTAATTTTGAGTTTCAGGCATAGAGTAGTAACTCTGGTACCTAGTATAGGACACAAAGGGTTTAAATGTGCATAACATAAATGCACGTAACAGGGTTAGGACGTGCATCCCCCGTGCCCTGGGATGTGTGGGCTCTCTCTCAGTGAGCACTCTGTACATGACAGGGTTAGGACGTGCATCCCCCGTGCCCTGGGTGTGTGGGCTCTCTCTCAGGGAGCGCCCTGTTGCAGTGGCTGTTTGTTCCCCGCAGTGGCAGGTCCAGCAGGGCGTGCCCGGCCCTCTGCGCGGCCGGCGGCACCCGCAGCAGCAGCCGCAGCACCCGCAGCAGGCACAGCAGCATCTGCAGCACCCGCAGCAGTTCCAGCAGCTCCAGCAGCTCCATGTTCCTCCAGGACAGTTGGAAGAGCCCGGGGGCCATGGACACCTTCGTGGCTGTGAGAACCCCCTGCAGGAGAGAAGGCCAGAAGGTCAGAAGGGCTGGGAAATCCAGTGTCCTGTTTTGGAGAGAATACAATTAAGGCATCCTTTAGACTGTATTTGTCTTTTCTTTCTTTTCAAAATGAGATTTGTTACTGAGATTTGGAAGGTGTTTGCTACATAGCAAAAGCTGAAATGTAACATTTTGTGATTACTCTTAAATTTGTCTTAGCGCCTTTCAAGATTTAATTGCATTATATATTTTTATTTGTTAATATGTGATAGTATGTGTGTTATTTATTACTTGATTGTGATTCTCAAATTTTAAACAATAGGCTTACAGGTTTCCTCAGGACTCCAGGATTTGTCTTTAAGAGATAGGGGTGGACGTCGCAGAGATTTCCATGACCTTGGGGTAAACACTCGGCAAGCCATGGTGCACGTTCAAGAATCCAAAACTGGTATGTTTAAATTAGACTCCAGACATGTAAGCAATTTGAAATGGAGGAGTTTCCTTTATTTCTGCTCTTAGTTTCTTCTAAAGAGCTAAGTAAAAAAAAATCTTCAGAGTGTATTAGAAAAAGATAAGAAGTTGTTGCTGGTACCTGAAGAGGAGCATTGTCCTGGCAGCTGAAGGCTGTACAGAAAGCTCCAGAGGGCGGATGAGTGTCTGATAACAGCGAGCCGTAGCTCATGGGGTTAGAGCAGAGGAGGAACACCGCTGACCCCTAATCTTTGTCTGCCTGCCATAGCCTAAAGAACTGTCTCAGCTGTTGAATGCCTGTGAAGTGGTAACATTTTGTGACTGTTACCACGTTGGCTCTCATTTCAGGTTTTTCAGGAAAAATGATCAAGCTGACCACCAACCACTTCCGGCTGACGTCGCGCCCGCAGTGGGCGCTGTACCAGTACCACGTTGGCTACAGCCCCGAGATGGAGGCGCGGCGCCTGCGCTCGGCCCTGCTCTTCCAGCACGAGGAGACCATCGGGAAGACCCACGCCTTTGATGGGTCCATATTGTTCCTGCCGAAGAAACTCGAGAACAAGGTATGATACGAGAATGCTATCGGATTTTTTATCGTGACTTGCAGTTTGTTCTTGTTTCTCACTAGCTAGGTGAATTAGTTAGGGAATTGATGTCCCACCAGCAGGGTTTAGCTGGATTCAATGCATCAGTATAAGCTAATTTGTTTGTGTAGAGAAATTTGGTAATAAACTTCTGGTTCTAATGGTTAACTTCTGCGGGCTAGAATCATTCTCTGCACAGAAGTGATAGTACTGACAGTGCTTCTCTGTTTGTTTCCTTTGTACTTACATCTTTTTATATCTTCTGTATTTTAACACCCCACATAATTGAAAGGGTGGATGAGTTGGCTTATGTGGCAAGGTTTTGGTAGCTTGAGGGGTCAGAGTCAGCCCTGTGTTGCGCAGTCATTGCCAGCCAGATTCAGAATGGAGCCATCACAGGCTAAAGCTGAGCCCATCAGCAAAGTTGTTTGCACCTCTGTGTATTTAAAAAGCAGGGGAAAATTGCAGAGCAAAGAAAAATCTGAGAATAAAGGAGCACCAGGGGGAAAACACCTCTATACTTGTGGCAATCCCTGCCCTCTGTGCCTTGTGCCACTCCTTGCTTCACTGCAGGGACTGGGTGTAGGCAGTGCTGTTCACAGAGGCGCCAGAGGAGTACGGAGTGAAGCTGAGTTTGGAAAAGGGAGAGGGGAAGAAGTTTTTACTGTGTATGCTAATCTTTGTCTTTTTGCTTCCCAGTATCTGAATCAGTAATTAAATATATGTTAGTTGGCAATATGTTAGTTTATTTCCTCAAGCTGAGTCGTTTTCCTATCATGGTAATAGGTAAGTGATGTCCCTGCCTTCATCTCGAGTTCAGCTGTTCTGGGGAGAGCCCCATTCTACCCCCGAGTTGTCTTCACCCTGATGAGCAGAGTCTTGCAGGTTGTAGTTCACAGTCCTAGTGGGAGATGGAATCCGCATTTCAGTTAGTCTTGAATTATTGCTTGGAATAAAAATGGCTAAGTCCAGTTCAATATTACTAGAGCAAAATGCAGAGCCAGCACTGTTTGCTCTGGTTTTGTTAACCTCATTTCACTTTCTCAGGTTACTGAACTGTTCAGTAGGACTCGAAATGGGGAGGATGTGAAGATAACAGTCACACTCACTAATGAGTTGCCACCCACTTCACCTACTTGTCTGCAGTTTTACAACATCATTTTTAGAAGGTTTGCTGTACAAGTTATGTCTTTATAAGAAGTTACTCTAAAAATATCTGAAGTGAGGTTTTCCACTTCTAGTAATAGGCTACAACAAATAAGTATTATAAATGTAAATTTTAAAGCCTTTCTGGCTACTGTTACTGTGGGCCAACCACATCTGGCAATATTGTAAAGTGCACTTGTGTGTATTTCTGGGCCGTGTTACTGTGAAAGGAGTTCATGCTGTTGTAGGCAGTTACAGCACCCTACCCTCCTTTGTGTGTGTGGGTTTGCCTCTTAAAGCAAATAACAGAGAAGGACATTGAACTGGAAATTTCCTCCTTTGTGGCTCTAGTCTTTCCTCTTAACCTTGGTACCTGGTCTGCATGGTTCACCTGAGACGTAGCCTCAGGTGAGGCTGGCTACCAACCAGCTGAAGGCAGCAGTCGGACCTGAGCTTCTCACCTGATTATTGTTAATAAGTGTCCATGACCTTTATAAATAAGTGTCCATGACCTTTATAAATTGAGTTTAATGAGAAATTCATATTTTACATAGTCAGTTGAACAATGAGTTTGTGCATAGGGATTGGGCCATGCATGCTGTGATGATGGTGATGATGATAACAGTAATAATGCTCAAGGACATCCATTTTTCTATTTTTAGGCTTTTGAAGATGCTGAATTTGCAGCAGATTGGACGTAATTATTACAACCCCAGTGATCCAGTCAGCATCCCTAACCACAGGTTAGGCAGAACCCTTTGGTTTTCAGAGGGGTGCAGGGGCAGGGGTTGCTGCTGTCAGGGCTGTCCTTGTCCCTGTGCCTGGTGCTCCTGCCTGCCCTGGGCCTGCTGTACAAGTTGGTAGGCCTGAGTTTGCCTGGGGGCCCATCATGTGGCTGTGCTGCACTCCCTGCCTTTAATCTCACCTGTACAGCCTGGCTGATGGAAGGAACTGGGCGGTGTCCTGCTGGATAAACCCTGGTCTTTTTGTTCTAAAGTCTCCTGAATACCTACACACTTTGTGAGATACTTAACAGCATGAAATGGATTTCTTAGCTGACTAAAGATAGCTACCTGTAAAATAGTTTCGATTTTGTTAACCTTCAAGAGCTTGTTTATATTTGGATGATGGCTTCATTATGCCATCACTGCTCTCTGGTGTCTGTGAAAGTGGGCAGGAATAAGGAGTCAGAATAAAGATGCTCTAAAGCACACTAGGATTTTGTGTGTTCTCTTTTGCCAGGCTGATGGTGTGGCTGGGCTTCACAAGTTCCATCCTGCAGTATGAGGAGAACATCATGCTGTGTGCAGACGTGAGCCATAAGGTTCTCCGTGGGGAGACAGTGCTGGATACTATGCACAGCCTTCACTCCCAGGTTGGAGAGGAGAGATTTAGAGACGCCTGTGCTAAAGAGCTGATTGGTTTAATTGTTCTCACAAAGTAAGTCTTCTTGGACTCTTGTCTTGGCGAGCTCTTCATGCTCCATGTCCTGAAGTAGGCAATAAAGCAAGCCAGAAAGCCAGAAAATGCTTTCATTGTCAAGCTAGCAAACTGATAAAGGTGACAGCATGTGCAAAAGCAGGAAGTACACATGGTTTTCTTTGATTTTATTACAGTTTAGCTTGTGCTAGAATTGAGAGCCTATTACAGTTGAAAACTTGAAGTTATTACTCCTGAAAGGAGCAAAACTTCCAGCTTGCATGAGTACTGACACTAACTTTGTCATCCCAGTGTATTTCTTCTCTATTTGAGTTAAGATTTAAACAAAAAGTGATGAAATGTTTATGTAGGTACAATAACAGAACATACAGAATTGATGACATCGACTGGGATAACAATCCAAAGAGTACCTTTAGAAAATCAGATGGTTCTGAGATGAGCTTTGTGGAGTACTACAAAAAGGTATGAAAATTTAACTGTGTGTTTTATGCTTTAACTTGGAATGTTCAGTCATTGTTACAGGTTTACTTAGGATGCATGGGTTTCTAATTCACAGTACTTCAATTTAACAGAATTTTGCTTAAAAGACACTGTGCAATCTGAGATCAGTAACTAACCTGCACGGCATGGTTTGGTGAGAGTAGTCCATCCCAGGGAGTAGTTGGTCAGGCAGAAGGGCCAGGAGGGCTGCATGGATGAGCAAGGAGCTCTTGGGAAAACTCAGAAGGGAAGCTTTGGAAAGGTGGGAGCATGGACACGTAATGTGGAAGGAACAAAGATAAATTGCCACGGCGTGCAGAACTGAGGTTGGGAAAGCCAGAGCGCCTCTGCATTCAGTGTGTCTGTCACAGCTGGACCACCGAGGCCTCCCACTGTAGCTGTCAGGTCTTCATGCATACCAGCTTCAGCAGAAACAGGGTGGAGCTTAAGGTTATGGGAAGGTTCAATTTCAGAAACTTCACTTGGCAGTCTTGTTTGATTCTTGTGATTTCTTAAATTAAGTTGCTCAGTAGGGCAGGAACTTTGTCCATTGCTGAAGTGGAAGGAGCATCCCAGTATTGAGTTAGATACCCCAGATGATAATGCCTCAAGCAAGGCACAGGCTTTGTTTCTGTTGTCTCTTACACATCAGTAGTTAGATGGCATCAGTTGAGAGAATAGTGCTTCCCTGCTTTGCCTTTTCTGGCAAAGCCAGTTCTTCTGAGATGTGCTAATTGAAAGGTTACTAGTTGCTTTTGGGTTGTTTTGTTACTTGTTTTCTAAAGTGAGCATTATTACGAAAAAATAATAACGTTTGTTATGAGTAACTTGTTTGTTATGAGTAAATTAACATGCAGTCTATATTTCTGATACAGCAATATAACATAGAAATTAGTGATTGGATGCAGCCTGTCCTGATCAGTCAGATGAAGAGGAAGAGAGGGAACATACAAGGATCTGTGGCTCTGATTCCAGAGCTGTGCTCCCTAACAGGTACTATAGCAGTTTCCATATCAAAGCATCTGTCAAACCATAATGCCTACTGAAAGAGGTATTCTGACAGCAGCTTTCTGCAGAGTTCAGGGAAACTGTTTTGTTTGTATAAATGTGAGTTTAGGAACGCATTTTGTAGCTAAAAGATTGGATATTTAAATGGGACTGGAAAGCTTGAGGGGGTTTGTTGTTGCATAGTGTTTAGCTATGGTGTTCGACATCAGCACTCTGATAACTTGTAGAGTTTTGGTGGTAGAACTTCTGTTGAAAAAGAGCAGTTTACTAGAAATTGATGATAATTTTTTAAGATACATAAATACAGGTTTTTCATTAGCACTACCTGAACATCTCAGCACTGTTTTAAATTGAAAACAGAACTGAAGAGCTGCAATGCTTTGTGTGGTTTCCTCTCAAGTGCAAAAATCCAGGATTTTTTTTCATGTCAGTGGGGATGTATGTACAGGAAGCAACTGAAAACTTTGGTTACTACTGCCACCACTCTCTGTGTCTGCAGGGCATGTAGCACTAATCTGCACGAGCTGCAAGTTTAATTTTTACAGTCCTTCATCTTAACTTGGACTCAGAAAAGGCTTTGTTGTTGGCAGGACTGACTGACAAGATGCGCAACGATTTCAATATGATGAAAGACTTGGCCATCCACACACGGCTGCCGCCTGAGCAGAGGCAGCGCGAGCTTGGCAGGCTTCTGAACTACATCCAAAAGTATGGCACCCTAGTGTCCTCTCTGTTTCTGTCTCATGAAAGATGCGTATAACAAACTTCTTGCAGTGAAACTTCTGAAATCTTACTAGTTTTGAAAAAGTCAGCAGGAACAAATTTCTCACGTTTTTAATTCAAATCTTGTTTTTAAACAGAGATGACAATGTTCAGAAGGAGCTCCGAAACTGGGGTTTAAGCTTTGATAATAAATCAGTGTCCTTTACAGGAAGAATTGTTCAAGGAGAAAAGATCTTTCAATCAGGAGCCATGGTAAATAATAAATCAACTTCTAAAATCTTCTGGGTGTCTCACTGATGAAACAAGTTCTTAAGGAAGGAAACAGTACTTTTTGGTTTATAATTGAAGGATAGAGAGGGAGAATGTTATACACAAGTCTTTGTCCAAGCAGGAGATTTTCAAATTTCTTTAGTTGTTCCCAAGGTGCGGTTAGAAACCCTTGAAGGCACTCCATCACAATAGGGCTGTCCTTGCAGAACAGTCCTTCTGGTCAGGTGCACAGTCCAGGAGAGCAGAGATGTTTCCCGTTAGTTTCCATCTATTGAAGAGCTACCAAGGCTCTGCAGTGAGAAGCCACTAAGGATTTCAGTTCGGTAGCTAGAACACAGGCAGTGTGTGCTCAGGCACAGGTAGGATGAGCCATTGAGCAGTGGAGATGTGCATTCAGTCAGAGGCTGTTGTCAGACACGAGCTGTTTGCTCTGCAGTTCGATTACAACCCTCAGTTTGCTGACTGGACCAAGGAGACGCGCGGCGTGCCCCTGATCCGCTCCATGCCCATGGACAGCTGGCTGCTCATCTACACGCGCCGCAACTACGACGTGGCCAACACCCTGCTGCAGAGCCTCTTCAAGGTCACCCCCTCCATGGGCATCCACATGAACAGGCCAAGCATGTGAGTGTCCTCACTAAGCTGAGGGGAAAACCGTCACCGTGTTGGGCTGTTCTGTGAGGGGAGGGTGTAGTGTGTCACACAGCCGATGTCTGGGGGGTTTTTTATAAAGCAGAGTTGCTTTCAGTGTGCAGATTGTTCTCTTTTCGCTTGTGATTGACTTTTCTTACTCATACTTTTATTTCTGAGAGCTTTTCATATGCCAAAACTAAGAAGTATCAGACAGACAGTCATTGAGCAAGCCCTTCTCTAAGGAGTATTTTCTGCTGACTTAGGATGTATTCTGATTCTGATCTGTTCTCCTTGCAAATATCCTCCCTTGAGTACCCATACTTGCTTTTAATTTTGAATTTCATTGTGTTTCGAAGCCTAAGTTTGGAGGTGATTCCTTTTAATCTTCAGATGTGTGAAAATGGTTTGTTAATAGCTGTAAATGTGACATTTCATACACTATTGATGCGAAGTGAGCTTTTATGCTGTTGCTGAAGTTTCAATAGCTGTTAGCTGTTCTTTTTCTGTAAGCATTTTCTCTCTTTCTTTTCAGGATTGAAGTAGATGATAGAACAGAAGCATATTTAAGGGTTTTACAGCAAAGGGTTACCTCTGACATAAACATAGTATGTATTTAAATCCATAATTTCAAATCTGTAACTGGTGTTTAGTGGGATTTGCTCTCACAACTGCAACTTCAGGCCCCTGAGAGTCCACTATGTACCTGCTCATCCTCCTGTGCTAACCTAACACTGACCATGGGTATCCTTCTGGCTAAGAGCCTTTGGTTCTGAAGTACAGACACTGACACTTTGCAGTTTTTTCTTTCACTGTAAACATTAGAATATTTCTCTTGAGCATAAGATTTTTTCCAAAAGAACTGTGTAAATGCTGTATAGCTCTGAGACTGCAGCTTCTTACAAAGATTCTTTTTTCTTCAAAGGTAGTTTGTATCTTGTCTAGCTCCCGAAAGGATAAATATGATGCCATCAAGAAATACCTGTGCACAGACTGTCCCATCCCCAGCCAGTGTGTGCTGGCTCGCACTTTGAGCAAACCGCAGACTATCATGACGGTAGCAACAAAAATTGCCTTGCAAATGAACTGTAAAATGGGTGGAGAGCTCTGGAGTGTTGAGATCCCCGTGAGTATTTTCTTATCAATGGTAACTGCTCTTTATGAGGCTTTACTTACAAGCAAGCCCTGTACGCACCACGGTCTGTGCTGTGTGTGGTTGCCTTGCAGCTGAAGCAGGTGATGATTGTGGGCATTGATTGTTACCATGACACCGTCTCTGGGAAGCAGTCCATCGCGGGCTTTGTCGCCAGCCTGAATCAGTCAGTCACGCGGTAAGAGCAGGCTGCCACAGGTAAAAAACCCCCAAACCAGTGAAAAATCCCTTTCCTTTGACTGAAAAACAGCTGCAGTGGGGTGGTCCATCAGGAAAATTCAAAATTGGTTTGCTGTAATGGTTAATGTGAAATTATTGTGAATTTTTCCCACTGCATCCCTAGAAGGAGTGGCCTTGTCCCACACTGCTTGAGAGAGGGTCAGGTGGTGGAGACATGGCTGGGATGAATAGAGAGCATCAGGGTTGACAAGGTCTTTCCCCTTTTGAGTTGACGTGTGTGAAAGGCTCTTCTTGGTTGAGAAGAATTTTAAGTTATGCTATGGCACTTTTACCGTGTTTTTATTTAGGGTGAATATTCTCATAGAACCTCAGCTCTTCCTTGGCTGCATTGACCCACAACACCTGTAAAGACTAAGTGGACATGGGCATTTTAAAAATAACTTCATTGCAGTAAGCCTGGGAAATGCTTTGAAGGTCTTTTTCGTTTTGTTCTTCACAGGTGGTTCTCCCGCTGCGTTGTTCAAAGTCGTGGGCAAGAACTTGTGGATGGAATCAAAACCTGCTTACAAAGTAAGGGAAGGGAAGGGAAGGAGTTCTGCTCTTGTAGAGCCAGATCTAAGAACTGACAATTCAACTTCTCAAAACCCTCCTCCTGCTGGCCTGAGGGGAGGCTTTACCAGCCTGCACTTGGGTAACGACAGATTACGCATTCCGTTACAAATACTGCTGGAAATGAATAGCATCTTGTGTAAATCTTTCACTGATTCCCACATTCCTTTGCAATAATTAAAAACTACCGAGCAGTGCACCTCCAAGGATGCTTTAAGGGAGGGTGATTTCAAGGAGGGCAGCTCCTGCCATGAGAGAGGCCAGCAGAGCAGGTGTGTCCTTGGGTCCTTTGTGGGTGCACAGGCAAACCAGAGCTCTCCTTCGCAGGTATGTTTGTGTAGCATGATGCTGACCCCTTTCAGATTACTGAAGGATTGTGGATCTTACTTTTCCAATTTACTGCTGTTCTTCTAGGAATAAAAGTCGAGTTTTGTTTTGGAATGAATTGTCATTACAACTAATGGCTTTTACTCTTGTTTTTTTAAGCTGCTCTGAGGAACTGGTCTAAATGGAATAAGTCTTTGCCCTCTCGCATTTTTGTGTATCGTGATGGTGTTGGAGATGGACAGCTCAATACTTTGGTTAATTATGAAGTGCCTCAATTTCTGGATTGCTTGAAGAGTATTGGTACTGACTACAGGTAAATCTGTTTCTACCAACCCTCTTCTTTACACTGCCAGAGAAATAAATGCTGGGATACAAAACGAGGCACAACTTTGTTTAACGTTTTGAACAATGTCTTATTTAATCTGAATCAGTAAAGAGTTACATGTGAAATGAATGCCCTGGAACTCCAGGGAATCTGCTCCTGAAATACTCCTAGTGCAGTTTTCTAGGAGAGTATTGTTATTTCCCTTTTCCTTTCTTTTAGCCCGAGGCTCACTGTGATTGTGGTGAAGAAACGAGTGGGTGCCAGGTTCTTTGCAGAGATTGGGGGAGGACTCAAAAACCCACCCCCAGGGACTGTTGTTGACACAGTGGTGACCAGACCAGAGTGGTGAGTTCCTGCAGGGGCAACGCTTACTGCTCCTGCCAGCAGCCTGGGCAGAAAGGAGGTATATCCAACAGTACATGGACTGTAGGACCAAGTGTAAAAATACTTCCCACACTTGTGTGGCTCCGGGGCTGGAGAAAATGAGCAGTGTAAGCTAAGTGACGAAGTGCCGTGCAGGGTGGTTATCAGGGGGAAAATGGGATAGAACAAATAGTTGAGGTTGTTATGGTCTCAAGACCTGGTCCATGTAATAAGGTTATTCACGTTCCTCCGGGTTTCCTGGCCTTTCAGACACAGAGGAAGTTTTTGTGGCCAGAGCCTAGGCATCCTTCTGGGGTGCACTCAATTATCATGAAGTGACTCGAAGAAAATGAGACAAATACCTGGGGACTGGTGTTTTTCCAAGGCACACAGCCCTCTCAGTAACAGGCTGGTGGGTGTGCTTTCCCTGTGGCAGGTACGATTTCTTCGTGGTGAGCCAGACGGTGAAGAATGGCTGTGTGGCACCAACCCACTACAACGTGATCTACGACACCAGCCAGCTGAAACCTGACCACGTGCAGCGCCTCACCTACAAGCTGTGCCACATGTACTACAACTGGTCGGTGAGTGCTGCTGGCAGGGACGGCCTGCAGCGAGGAGAACAGGTGGCCTTGAAACACCCTGCAGCTCCAAAAGGCCTGCAAGGATGCCTTGGCACCTAGAGCAGTGTGAGGACTGGATGGTTCATAGTTACCTGATCTCTCTGACCATTACAGCAATCTGTATTTTCCCTAGCATATACTTGTTGTGAGTATTGTTCCCAAATTCTGTGTCAGAAGCAAAATTGAAATAATTTCTTACCTGCAGAAGTATCTACTCCTTTATGGAGGTGGAACTGTGTTGCTGCATTGCCTTGAGGCCTCTGCTGCACACCGAGCTCAGCACACGCTCAGCTCTGCCTGAGGTGTGCTTCAGCTTTGGCACTTCAGCAGCCACAAATATCAGACACGACTGAGCCCATGTCCCACCTTCTGCAAGGCCCAGCACTGAATGTAAACCTGTGTCAGAGGTGGCAGGAAGGCACTGGAGTTGGGAAGTTTGGGGGTTTTTGCATCTGTTCTTCTGTTGTGTTGGGTATAGGTAAAGTTATTTTCACAAATCACCGTAAGCAACATAAAATACAAATTTTACAAGTATGCAGACTCCAGAGGCCCAGGGGTCTTTGTTGCAGAGACTGCATGCTTATTTAAATTAACCTGAAAATAATTGCCTTCTTTTTCTTTTTTCCTCTTTCTGCAGGGTATTATCAGAGTACCTGCTCCTTGCCAGTATGCTCATAAATTGGCTTTCCTTGTGGGTCAGAGTATTCACAGAGAACCAAACCTGATGCTTTCAGACAGACTGTACTACCTTTGAAGCTGAGTTACCAGCCAAACAGAAGAGACCAGTTCCTCTCTAGGGAATGTAGAATTGTCTGGGCTTTTGGTTTAGTTTTGGTTATTCCTAAGAGACGTGCACAGGATATGTGCGGTTGTGGAAATTATTTTATTTTCGTTGTACCAAGGAAAAGCTTGAGATTTGCATTTTGAACAGGTGTCTGCTTGCTAGAATAACTACACAAATTTTTATGATTTTTGATACTTATTTTCTAAAGTTTTTCTCAAATTCTTCCCAAAAGTTTATTGGTTGTTCTTATTTACATTTTGGTAAGTCTTACACAGAATTACTTCTTGCATGGGAGAGAGTTATGCAGACCAGAATCCCAACTCTTCCAGCTAGTATTTACCCTTCTGATTTTCAAAATGCTTCAATACTGTTGATTCCTTGTTTTCCTTGTTTAAAATGAGGGTCAGATTTGTCTCCTGAGCTGTTTCATACCTTAAGAGGAGGTGACCAGGGCTTTGTCTGAAGGCTGCGCAGCGATGCAGAACCTTGGCAGGGTTTTGAGCAGCTGTCGCTGTGAGGGATTTGCAGAGCATCCCCAAACCCTGGAGCTGCCAGGGGCAGGGAGGGCTTTGTCAGGCTGCTCAGCTCAGGGGGACTGCTGTGTGCAGCTCCAGGCTGAGGCTCAGCTGCTGCAGAGCCTCTCCAGAGCAGGGGCGGGCCTGGGCTGGGCCTGTGCTGCTGGAGCAGCTCTGGGGACTGTCTGGGGCCCTGCTTCTGCTGGTCTGGGAACGTGATGGTCACTGCCTGGTGAGGAGAGGGCTGGAGACAGCTCAGCTCTGGGCTGCTCCTGTTCAGCACAGGCGCTTACCTGACAAATGCATTTCCATCGAGGAATAGCAGTGCGCTGGCCGGCTGGGGGTCTTGGTTTTGTAGTTCCAAGCAATGGGAAGCAGCCCTGGTTTGTTCATGTCTGAGGTTTTCATTGGTCACTGTTCTGCAGCCCATTTTGTGAAACTAACAGCAGGTGTGGGGATGGAGGTTGATTTCAGATTTTTGCAGTAGCAGAGTCGAGCTACTGCACGTGGAGAAATTCAGATTAGTGCTGGCTTTCTTAACCACCTTGTTGTGAACCTTGTTGCTTTTCTTTGTGAGATTTAAATAAAGTTGTTGCTGTAATCCTTGCCCGTTTGAGCCTGGTCTATTTTGTACTTCAGCACTTGGCTTTGGGCACACGTGGGACAATTGCTGGGAGTGACTTTGCAGCCCTTTTTTACCTCTGGGAAGCTTCTGCAGATAGAGGAGCCTTTCTTTATTCTGCAGTGAACTTCAGCGGCCATGGACAGTTCTGAAAGAAGGCTGACTCAAGAAACCAGCAGCTGACACAGGGGGTTTATGAAACATACTGCACTCTACAAAATATCAAATTATTTATTTATATAAAATATAATACACAACGATTGTACACATGCACACACCCACACAGTACTTTACCACAAATGTAGGCCAGTTATTTTCTTTAATTAAATGTTATACTCTAGCACACAGTATTTTACAGTAATTTACATTGTTATCTGAAGACACAATGGGGAAGCTTTGATCATTCGTTTATAAACCTTCCGTAAATTACAAAAAGAAAGGCAGTCTGAAAAGTATGTATAAACAGTAAAAACAATTTACAAATGGACAAGAATTACAAAATACTAACAGCCAATGACTGCCATCGGTGTGTAGGATTGGTTTTTGTGGTATGCCAATGTTGCCGTTGGGGTTTGATTGGGGCCTGGTGCAGCCTCGTGGGGCTGTGGCCGTAACACACTTTGTCCTTTCACTGCAGATGGACTTGAGCCTCAATCTGGCAGCAGCAGAATGAAAATGCCTTTTAACGAGGACTGAACCTCCACAGAAGAGAAACTGGGGCAGTAAAGGGGTTTTGGTGTGCAGTTGGTTTTTTCCCAGTAGCTTAGAAGAGGGAACCAGGAACCCCAGAACTGGAGGGCTGGAACGGGGTGAGGTTCTGAGCAACTTACACTGCCTGGTTCCCCTGAGTGAGCGTGGCAAACCAGTACAGGGTTTTGGTTTTTACTGGGGGAGCAAAAACTGAAAAGGGTTTAGCACAGCACTTGCACACTCCCAGGAGTCCCTCAGACAGGGCTGGGGGCAGTAACAGTGTTCACCTGGAGTTACTGGTGGAGGGAGGATGGACACAGCTGCATACACAGTACATACAAAGTATACGCTGCATATTTATTAGACAGTACAAATCATTGTGCATTAATAAGGCAAAACATCAAGGCTGATTCAACTAGGAGTTTCAAGACCATTTTTGTTAATGATTGGATCCAGTGGGGTGATCTCTCTGAACTAGCAATCAGTGAAGAGTTTTCTCCCCCCACTCATGGTTAAAGAAGACTAAAGGCTGAGATTTTTCCAATGGAGTTGCAGGTGTTGAGATGACTTCAAATAAAACCATGTTCTTCTGGTCTTAATCCCAAAACTTTTTTTTTTTTTTTTTTTTTTTTTTTTTTACTTTTTAAAAAACGTTTTTGCAAGAACAAATCCATTTCCCTTTTTTCCTTGCTGTTTTGTTAAGCAATTGGCATGACTGTATTGATGTCAGAGTTAAAAATGCAACGGTCTGGTAAAGTACTGCATAGTCATGAAAGCCCTAGTTTTGACTTTAAAAAAAAAAAAGTACACAGACTGGAAGCTTTACAAGTAGTCCAGGAGCACATGACTCATTTCACTGCACCAAGCTTTTTCAGCAGTTTCTTGCCTTTGGAAAGCAGCCCCTTTTTCTTTTTCGAGGCCATATCCCTGCCTCTCCCGGGACTACCAGAGCCCATCACAGGTGACGGAGGTGACCCAGAATGGAGATGAACTGTGGGGGAAGGTGCTCTCCGGGAGGTACCTGTATTCTCAGGAGGAACCTAGTAGGTACATTGTTATCATTTATTCAATCTTTGAAAGCTTCAAAGCCATCAGCAGCAAGAAACTTGGTAACATCACTTGTCCCATTACCCACTTAAACAAAAGGGCTGGTTTCTTCCTTCTCTCTGGCTTAAAATACTGCGTGGGCTTATGGAAAATACATCAATTTAGAGAAAAAAAAAATAGAAATCGAAAACCCACCAATAAAGCCCAGTTTTGGTTATACCTTTTTAAAGGAAATGTTGGATACGCTTGCTTTGCCAGAACTCTGGCCGCAGAAGCCACAAAATTGGCTTTGGTTTTTCATTTCAGTACTCTGAGAGTACTAAAATGGAGAGGGATACTTTCAGCTATAGATTTAAGAAAAATAAACATGTTAATTACTGCAGATTAGCAATCTATAGAAGCCAAACTCCTTTCAGAAGAAATTACTTAAAATGCTACATGATCACTTACTTTTTAATGTCCTTTAAATGCCTTTTCTTTAAAATTGGCTAGCAAACTTTATGTACAGATTAGAGAAGATGGCACACTGGCTTAAAAAAAAAAAAAAAGAAGAAAAAGAAAAAGCTAAAATGAACCTTAATTGCAATCAAAGAAAGCTTAAAGGCCCTGAGTGCTTGATGGGTATGCTGCAGCTATGAGGTTGTTAGATGACAGCATTCCTAAATATTTTGAACAGCTTTTTTTTTTTTTTTCAGTCATCAAAAGCACTTGGATGAAAATGCTAATATTACATATACTCAGCCTATCCTAACTACAGTGCCCAGCTGGCAAAATGGCTGCTATCCATTAAGAGGATATTTTCACAGTAGAATCCATGCTGTAGGGAGGCCTGCTAGCTTGAGGCTCAAGTTAAAATGTCAGCAATTTACTGGCTCGTTGTGCAACAGTGAGTTAAGCAAAGGGGCTTCAAGCCTACTTTGATTTTAAATCAAGGTCTAATTCTAATGAAAAAAAAAACCAAAACAAACCAAAACAACTTGGTAAAGCACCCCAACGTACACCTGAAGATACCAGATATCGAGTCTAATGCATTCATTCAGTGAGCTGCATGTTTCAGGTCGAGACTTTATTGCATTGGTAAACCAAACAGTTGCTAATATTGCAAACGTCCACCGCTAGGAAAAATCCATGAATTAATTGTACCACGGGGAGGGATTGCTTTCAGAAGCGTTGAATAGTTGGTCTCAGGCAAACTGGGGTATAATAGATTGTGGAAAACACATTTTAAGGCAGACAATTTAAGTAGCTGTGTTTGAGTGTAGTGAGTTTCAGAACCAACTATCCCCTTGTAAACTACCGTCCGTGCCGGCGGCACTGCTGCTTCTGCAAGGGCTGCAGCTGTTGTGCTTTTCTCTTGACACAGGAGCTTGGAATTTTTACATCCCAGCTTGGCTAGCAATGCAATATGCAGCTTTGTTTGTAGGGTAGTTAGACATCAAACTCTCCTCTCTATGTAAACATAAACATTGAGCTCGGGAAGAAATATGTTCCAAACGCTGACCTTCATAAAGGGAGGGCTGATGGATTTCAGAGTTCCTGTTTTAAAGGATTTGTCTCCCAAGAAAGGAGGGGACTTGACTAGGTACAGCAAAGGCATACAGCCTGGTCTTCTGTGGCCAAGGGGTTTGGAGACATATTTCTTTTCTTTTCCCCCACAATTAAGTTTCAAGACTTGCATTAGATAGCCAGGTAGCTTTAATTGAAATCTCTATTGGTATCTTCAGTTGCTCACTTACGTGAAGGCTACATTGCCTTATTAAGGTGTGAAATGAACACTCTTCTTCTGTTTCCAAGCAGATGAGCAAAGAAATAAAAATATATATAAAATATATAATATATAAAAGTATTGCAGTGATGAAACAAAACCAAAAATGAGATACTCTAAACATGATTAATTCTTTCATGAAAGAGAAGTCTCTGAGCAATTAATTATCTCCAGTTGGAACAGGAAGTTGTGAGGACTAAGAGATGACCACTGTCAGTCCATCAGCTGCAGTTACAGTTTGTATTTAGAGGAACACTGGTACCAGTCTTTTGTGCACAAGAACCTTTTTAGTGAGAGCAAATTAGAAGCTTTGGGAAATGACTATCACCAGGAAAGAGCTGCTTGAATTCAGGCTATAAAGGACAGCACTGCAATGACTGCAATCAAACAGTCCGCTCAGTTTCTCCATTTACAAACGTAACGAGCTGGCGAAGGCTAAAGCCATTTTCCCTCAGGTTTTATTTTATGTATTTGAAAGATAACTTTAAATGGGCAAATGAATTTAAACGTAATGGCAAAAACAATGCCTAAATTATACATGAGAAGAATGGAATGGCAGATGGAAGGTTAAGTGCTCCTTAGAGGGCTGCTTACCCTTTTTGCCTTGGCTCGCATGGGCGTGTCGTGGGCGTAGCGTGCGGGCGCCTCGGAGAGAAACACTTCCACATCGTCAGGCACTTCTTCGAGGAAGTTGGAAGGAACCAGCCCCTTCTGGCCATTGAGCTCCCCCTGCCAGCAGAGGGAAGGGGCAGTGAGCGCTTTCATCCCACCACATCTGTTCCCAAGGAGGCAGGCACAGATTGCCGCCCGTTTCAAAGCTGGCGAGGAAGAGGAAATTCCCGTCTAAGGCCCCTGGGGATGCTGAGAGCTCACACAGTTCCACACCCCCTCCCCAGGCTGGTGCTTGCTGGAGCTGGGAGCAGTTTGGGGTCAGGCAGCAGACCCAACTTACATAGTAAAATCCATCTTCATCGATCTCACCAAAGACAGTGATGATGTCCCCAGTGCAGAAGGTCAGCTCGGCCTGCAGGGAAGGAGCAGGGACAGGCAAAGATCAGCCTTTCTTTATTAATAGGGAACCCATTCAGATTTCTCTCCACTCCTTCATGTTAAGGCACTGGTGAAACCAAATTATCTCTGACAGCCAAACCTCGTTTTTTCCCCTGGGGTTTTTCCTCAGCTTGCAAAGCCCAGCCCCTGTCCCACTGTGTGTGGACACCCACAGGGCCCCCTGGGACCAACAGCTGAGACATCCAGGCCTTGAAGAACCTGCACAAGCTTTGAACTGCAGCTCCAAAGGGTCCCTAAATCCATCCTGGTGGAGGGGGAACAGCTCAGGGGTGGGACATGGCTCAGCCCTGCTCTGAATGCCAGCGCTGAGGTGCAGAACAGCTCAGGGCATCCCCCAGCCCAGCCCCTGAGGCACAACGCTCCTGCACTGCAGCTGGGCTGCATTCTCTTCAGCAAATCCTTCACAATGGGCAGCTCCTCTCTGATCAGCACCCAGTGCACTGGGCTCTTTTAATTGTCTGTGGCCTAAATGCAATTAGGGCGGGGATTTTAAATTATGTTTAATTTCCTGTGGTCATGGGAGAGAGAACAAACAAAATCTTCGCGATACATCAGCACAGTTTATTTGATTTGTTGGCCAAGCTACTTTGAAACACCATAATTTAAAAAAAGATTTGGTTCAATAAGAAACAGAAAACAACCCAAGCTGTGTTTTAGAGCACTAAGTCCCACATATTTCAAAATTCACTTTCTCCTTCTACAATCCCCCAATTAAAACCAAAACCAAACAACAGTTCAGAGGATGCCTGAGGAAGCTCACAGGCTCTGTGCCCCCAGCCCCACGGGCTCAGCTCTGCCCCTACCTCCACATCCACGTTGGGGGAGCTCTCCCTGGGGTCGTAGTCGTAGAGGGCCACCATCCTCCTGGTGGTCAGCGGCTGCTGCCGGCCACCGCGCCGGCCACCGCGCTCTGCTGGGGCAGGAGAGAGAGAGTCACTGCTGCAGCACTCAGGTGTGCATACAGGCACTGCAGGTGGGCATACAGGCACTGCAGGTGGGCATACAGGTACTGCAGGTGGGCATACAGGCACTCAGGTGGGCATACAGGTACTGCAGGTGAGCATACAGGTACTGCAGGTGGGCATACAGGCACTCAGGTATGGATACAGACACTGCAGGTGTGCATACAGGTACTGCAGGTATGTATACAGGCACTCAGGTGGGCATACAGGCACTCAGGTGTGCATACAGGCACTGCAGGTGGGCATACAGGTACTGCAGGTGGGCATACAGGCACTCAGGTATGGATACAGGTACTGCAGGTGGGCATACAGGTACTGCAGGTGGGCATACAGGCACTCAGGTATGGATACAGGCACTGCAGGTGGGCATACAGGCACTGCAGGTGGGCATACAGGCACTCAGGTATGGATACAGGCACTGCAGGTGGGCATACAGGCACTCAGGTGTGCGTACAGGCACTCAGGTATGGATAAATGCACTGCAGGTATTGATAAATGCACTGCAGGTATTGATAAATGCACTGCAGGTATTGCCACAGGCACTCAGTTATTGATACATGCACTGCAGGTATCGATAAATGCACTGCAGGTATTGATAAATGCACTGCAGGTATTGATAAATGCACTGCAGGTATCGATAAATGCCCTGCAGGTATCGATAAATGCACTGCAGGTATGGATAAATGCACTGCAGGTATTGATAAATGCACTGCAGGTATTGCCACAGGCACTGCAGGTATTGATAAATGCACTGCAGGTATCGATAAATGCACTGCAGGTATCGATAAATGCACTGCAGGTATTGCCACAGCACACCCTGCTGCAGCTGCTGCTCACAGACTCCTGCAGCAGAGCAGGGGCAGCGTGGGCACTGCCCTGGCACAGGTGAAAGCCACCGTGGCCACAGCAGCACAGGTGAAGGGCGTGCCACACGCACAGCTCACAAACAGTAACTCACTCTGCCTCCCTCTCTCCCGAGGCACAGAACCCTCAGCCCACTGTGCACAGCAGGCTCCACAGCTCAGGGACTGTGTTCTGTGCCCGGAAATATTTCAGGACACAGCTTTTTATTTATTTAATTTTTAACCAGAAAAGAAAGCAACAAGTGGGGCGGTGAAGCTGCAGGTCCCCATTTGCAGCAAATGCTAACACCAGGATTAAATATTGATTGTATAAAGTCATCCAGACACTGACACAGAATGTATCCCCCGGGGCAGTAAATGACTGCAAAATGTAGATGCATCTGCATAAAAACAGGAGGGAACTGCAGCCAAGCTAAGAGAGCCAAGAGTCTGAAGGAAAACGTCTGTACTTTCCCTTACCTATTTTCTCAATTGGAGTGTTCAAGGGAAGGAAACCTTGTTTAAGAAGCTGATCCATCATCTCTTCATCATCTGCCTGTATCTCAGAGACCATGTTACAGGGGATAAGGCCAACTCTCGCACAGGTTTCTCCACGGTAAAACCCATCCGCATCTTTGTCCCCATAAACCTGATGTGCAAAGAACAATAACATTGGTCAAAAAGGTTTTAGCATTAGGAAGCATTTGGGAAATGCAGCAGCTCTGCTCTGGTAGAACACAAGCACTTCTGGGGTTCCTCTGCAGCAAAGATGCTCCCTGCAGCAGGGTTTGTGCCAATGGACACAGGGAGCTTCAGAGTCACAACGTGGACTTAAAACCTTTCATAAAGACTGGCCCTAACTATCTACAGCAACTTCAAGACTTTTGGGATCATTTTTAAGCCCTTAGCACTAGATATTAATTGCCAGCTCCAGTGAGATTTACAGCCTGACCCTCTGAAGGCAGAGCCCCTGGGTTCTGATCATACAGGCAGCTTTCCCCCAGAGGAGAGCCTGTCTGCAAAATGTTGTGGGTTTTTGTAAAATGTTGTGGTTTTTTTGTAAAATGTTGTGGTTTCTGTGGTCTCAGTCTCACCTTGATGATCTGTCCCTCCTTAAAAGGCAGCTCCTCCTCTGCAGCATCGGGGTTTGGGGACATGGTCAGAGGGTCGTAGTCAAAAAGTGCAACAAATATTCGAGTAGAAAGGTCCTCTGTGCCAGGATCTGTTTCAGACTCCTCGTAAATGTCTGGAGAAAGACGGTCATGACCACCGTAGCCATCTGTACAGCAAATTCAGAAAAGAACAATTCAGCAATACAAGCTGGCCTCATCATCCAACTCTCCCAGTTAATATTCCAAACATGTTTGGCACTTCAGTGAAAAAAACCCCAAACCTCACTGCATGTCCTATAAAGCTAGGTGGGTTTTTTGGGTTTTTTTTTATTTTTTTATTAGCAAGTTGCTATTTTAAGAAAAGCTTATAAAGCCTGCCCTGGAAGCTGGGCTGATTTCCTGGACCAGACTGACATTTGCACAGCTCACACAGGAAAGCCATTTTTGTTAGGTTTGCAAGAGTTTGCCATGAATTAATGAGAAAAGTAATCAAGAGAATGACAGGCGAACACAACGTGACGGCTGATGGATGGCAGGATGCACGGCTGGAGGAGGCCTGGATGGCCACAATTCCCCTGACCATGAAGTAACCTGCCAGCTGTGAGGTGAGATCCAGCTGTGTCCCAGCTGGAACAGCCTCGGCAGGCACGGAGGGAGAGCCAGGGCTCCCAGCAGAGTCAGCGGCTGTGCCTCACCCCGGGCAGCCCCAGCTCACCCCCTCTGAACCAGGAGCAGCCTGGCTCCACACCAGAGCCTGCTGCTGCTTTCAAGGCTTTCCTCCCCAAGTCTGAGGCTGCAGAGAACAGGAATGCACCGCTCTGTCCAACTAACCAATGGAGGGGACCAGCAGGGGCCGAGACCTTTGTGGCACTGCACTGCCATGGGAGGACCTTCGCCCCGCATGCTCCACCCTGTCAGGCCGTCCTGCAGAGGCTGGGTTACCTAAAAGCTAAAAAACAACAACAGAAAGAACAGGCTCGTCAGTTCCATGCATGGCAACATCGTGCTTACACGGCCGGACACGAATCGGGTCAATCACAATTGGAAGCGTAAGCTCTAAAGGCAACTAAACTTAGTTTTTAACTGAAAGGTTAGCTGAAAAGTGACCACTGCTGCCTGGCAAACCTGCAAAAGAAAAAAAAAATGGTTCCCCGATTTATGGCAGAGCTTTGTAAACCAGCAGTCGCACTTCAGAACAAAAAGAAAAGAAAAGAATAATTTTTGAAATATTCTTTTGCCTTTGTCGTTGCGGCTAAGGTGGCGTTGGAGCGTCCTGAAGAGCGGCACGGGCAGGCTGAGAGCCGGGCACTGGGGCTGCCCTGGCAGTGCCAGCCCTGGGGGCGCCTGCTGGTGCCCCGGGCACCGAGGTCCTGCCTGGCAGGGCTGCGGGGCGAGGGCAGAGCAGGAGGGCTCAGAGCCCACCTGGGCACTGAGGGGCTGTGGGGGCTCTCCAGAGCCTGTCCTGCTGTCACTGGTGCCAGCACAGCCCGGTCACCCCTGCTGCAGGAGGAGCTGGGGGGTCAGCCCAGCCCGAGCCTGTCCAGGCGCAGCAGCTGAGCCCGGCTCTGGTGGAACAGTCGGGACGGAGCGGAGCGCGGCCCCGGCGCTGCAGGCAGAGGGAGGGTGCAGAGGGCTCTGCTCCCTGGGGATGCGTCCCTCACACCCGGAGCTCCTCTGGACGGGACCGGGCAGCAGTGCAAGCGGGCACGGTGGTGCAGAGCAGAGCATCCCTGGCCCCGGGCTCCCTGGGCAGCGGCTCTGTGCCTGCATGCTCTGCAGAGATGCAGTCTGCAACTCCAAAGGCAAGAAGAGATGGTCTGACAAGGAGGGCAGCGTGGTGACAGCGCGGAGATAAGGCAGAAAATGAAAATGATGAAGCTGTGACTCCATAAATCTGGGTCACTGTCACACTGGGGGAGGATCTTGATTCTTGTCTTGAGATGTTCCATGATAAAGAGCATATCCTGAAAATTCTGGGAATGAGATGAATAAAAACAACACGATGAAATGAATTCCTTGACCATAATTAAAAAAAAAAATAAAAATATGGATGAAGCATTTCTCCAGTTAAAAATGCAGCTTGGTTTTTTTGGTTTTTTGGGGTTTTTTTGGTTTTTTTTTAGAGCAACATTCGGATGGGCAAAATAAAGAAAAGCAATCTTTTGGAAAAAATTATAGTTCAGCTAACCCTTAATTAAAATTTAGATTCAGTTGTCCTTTAATAAAAGCAGCCATTATTGTAATTTGTTTGGGGGGAACATAATTGCAAAGCAAATTAATCTGATTTCAGCATGACACAAAAGAGGACCATAAATGAAAATGCAGAGTAATAAACCAAAACGAATGGGGAATAAAAAAAAAAAATGGGGGGGAAATGTACCAGATGGGTCCAAAGGACGGACTTAAAAATCAGTTTGGGAAAAAGAAAAAAGAAAAAAGAACAAAAAAATAAAGAGACTAAAGAAAACAGACTGATTCGGCAAGCAGATGTTAGAAGGAAGATACTTCACACACCAGAGAGTCTTGTGCATCTCTGCGGGACGGCAGCGCCGGGCCAGCGGCTGCCCCCGGCTCAGCCGCTCTGGGGCGGCTCCTCCAGCCCCGCCGCAGCCCCCGCTCGGCTCTGCGGCCCCGCGGAGCCCCGGGCGGCTCCTCCGCGAGCGGGGCTGCCGGCTCCGCCACATCCCCGACATCCCCGACATCCTCCTCGATGCTGCTCTGCCGGGTCAGCGTCCTCCTGCGGGCCAGCAGCGGCCGCGGGCCCCTCCGGCAGGGGCAGGGCTGCGGGGCTCGGGCAGCCTGCGGGGGATGCTCTTCATCGCTGCCCCGCTGGGCTCTGGCAGCGTGCCGGGGCTCCTCTTCCTCACTGCCCCACGGGGCTCTGACACCACGCTGGGACCGCTCTTCATCGCTGCCCCACGGGGCTCTGACACCGTGCCGGGGCTCCTCTTCCTCACTGCCACTCCTGTGTCTGACACCCAGCCGGGGCCGCTCTTCATCGCTGCCCCACGGGGCTCTGACAGCGTGCTGGGACCGCTCTTCATCGCTGCCACCCCTGGGTCTGAAACCGAGCCGGGGCTCCTCTTCCTCACTGCCCCACGGGGCTCTGACAGCGTGCCGGGGCCGCTCTTCATCACTGCTCCTTTGGGCTCGGACAGTGTGCCGGCACTCCTCTTCCTCACTGCCGCTCCTGTGCCTGACACCGTGCCGGGGCTCCTCTTCCTCACTGCCGCTCCTGTGCCTGACACCGTGCCGGGGCTCCTCTTCCTCACTGCCGCCCCTGTGTCTGACACTGTGCCAGGGCTCCTCTTCCTCACTGCCGCTCCTGTGCCTGACACCGTGCCGGGGCTCCTCTTCCTCACTGCCGCTCCTGTGCCTGACACCGTGCCGGGGCTCCTCTTCCTCACTGCCGCTCCTGTATCTGACACTGTGCCGGCGCTCCTCTTCCTCACTGCCGCCCCTGTGCCTGCCGCCCAGCCAGGGCTGCTCTTCATCGCTGCCCCACCGCGCTCTGCCCCTGAACCAGGGCTGCTCCTCGTCGCTGCCCCAGGGCGCTCGGTGCCGCGGCTCCTCCTCCTCGCTGCCGCAGTCCAGCCCGCTGTCGGGGCTGCGGGACAGGCCCTGGCTGCCTTTGCCCCCTCTCTCCTCCAGCTCCTGCAGCCCCGGCGCTGCCCTGGCCCTGCGAGCTCTGGGGCCTCTAGCTATTCTGGGGTTCTTTCTATAGGGCATACCTAAACCCTGCTTGTACAGCACTTCGGGGTATTCACCGTCCTCTTCAGCCACTTCTGGAATACTGAAAAGCCTTTTACTGTGGCGTGTCTGCTGGGGAAAGCCAGGCTGTTCCACAAAAGTGGCTTCAGTGGTCTTATTGTACTCCTTAAGATTATGTAATGTTAAAAACCAGACGGGGAACAAAGAGTGTGTGACAAAAATAAAATGGGAGGGAAAGGGGAGAAAAGAAAAATAAAGACAGAATTAGTTTTAGAGCAATGGCAAACGTAAGACATGCAGCTTGTAGTATGAAAAGGATGTCATGCTTTGAATGAGGGTCTGTGAAAAATAAAGAAGTGGTTCAGAAGTTGCTGGGCGCCAGGTGCAACATGAGAGGTCAGTACAAACAACTGAGTGATGCTCTTAACGAGAATAAACTCATGCATTGGAAACGGAGTCAAGGAAACCACGTGGAGGTTCCAGCAAGGTGGATGAGAATGGCACCAAAACTCCTCCCTTGCCCCGTGCCAAACTGCCCTCTGATTGCATCCAGAGCCCACATGTGAGAGTGACAGCTCTGCCCCAGCAAGCTTGCTTGCTTTGCCTCTCCTAAAGCCTCCCAGGTAAGCAGTAAATGTAAATCTCTTCAGTCTCCTGGCAGAGGAGAGCTGTTCCACAGCCATCATTAAAAAGGAGTTCTGGATTCCTTCCTAAAATTCTAAAAAACCTGCACCATTTTGAGAGCTTGGCTTCCAGGGAAAGCCCCCTGGCACGCAGGCTGCTCTCTGATGTCACCTGGTCTGCACTGCCACCAAACCTCATCGTGACCTGGTACCTGCTCCACAAAACCAGTGCTTGAACATCACCCTGTGAGCCAGGTGAAAGTTCTGTTTGTGCCAGAGGCAGGTAAGAACTATCCCAGCCTGGGTAAAACCAGCGTTCTGGACATGCAGGTACATCCAGCAATTTTCCTATTTCCACAAAGCACTGCCAAAGAGCCCTGGGAGAGGGGAGGGAGCACAGGGCAGGAGGTGCTGGCTCTGGCTGCCAGGATTACTGACTCTGCATCAGAGATCATCTCTCCTTTGCCTAATGCCCGGATCAGGGGCACCTCTGGGCTCAGGAGCGCCCAGAAATAACAACAGATCCTCCTGGAGATGTCAGCAGCATCTCCCTCTGAGCACTCTAAACTCAGCTGCCCTTTGGACCTTCCAGGCAGAGGGAACTTTCCAAGTCACTTTAGACTGTTTCACCTATTTTCTTTTCTTTTAAAAATGTGTGTAACACCTGTGAAACTTGAGATAAAGCACCACAGAAGTGAGAAAAAGATCAGTCAGCATGAACTACAAGAGAAGCCTGCAAACCTCAGCAGGTCGAGAACGATTTCCCACACCAGTAAAGGCTCTGCAACTTTCTCAATATCCACACTGGTAATGCTAATTCACATCCAAGAAGCAAATACACCTTCTGATGCATAAAGAACAAGAACAGTCTGGGGATCATTCTTTTTGCCAGGGGAAGGGGATACAAAGGGCAGGCAGAAGGATTTTGGTTTCAGCCTTTCTGCTGGTGCAGCAGGACAAACACCAGCAATTTCTCCTTCTGAAAAAGTACCTGTCTCACTGCAGACAGTGCCAGAATAAAGGGACTGAATTCCCAGCACATGAAGGCAGTCATAGCAATGGTCAGAATTCTTGGATGCATGACAAAATAGTTCTGATTTTAGTTAAATAACAATCTATTGAGGAAAAAGTTAACCTGTCGGTTTGTGCTTTCTAAGAAAACCCAGTTTGTGTAATTACTATACACACAAAAAAGCAAACACAGTTCACATGTACAAATATAACAAATATATATTCAGTACTGGGTGTGTTCAGTGCTCTGCATAGCTTTAGTTGTTGTACTGAAGTTTCTTTCATGATGAATATTCCTGTACTAAAGCAATATTTCTGGAACATATTTCCTGTTCTCTCTGGTGATTCCCTAAAATTCAGAGCACAAGGAGTTCTGATAAAGCATTGATCAAACAAAGCTGAAACAACTCCCTTTCTTACAGGAAGGCTTTGAGCCTGTGGAAGGGATGGGACTGGCACCGGGTACACGGACAAATCACTCACACAGGAAAAACAGAAGTTGCTTTGTAGGTCTTTACAAACTCCTTGCTCAGAAACAACCCATTTTTTGGGGTGGCACATGCAGTATATCTCCACAGAGACAGGGGACGGCCCCCAGATGCAGAAATTGCAAGGGCAACAATCACACACAGGAAAACAGTCCGTTAGTTAAAAGTTGATCTATCCAATAATGAAAAGGTAAGAGATGCACTAAAGCAGCCCAGCTCTGCCCTCCAGCACAGAGTGGGCTGTGGTGTCTGCAGGCTCCGAGGGGCTGCAGGAGCACCCAGGGGTGCCCGGGCTCAGGGGGCTGCAGGAGCCCTGGGGCAGCACCCAGGGGTGCCCGGGCTAGGGGGGCTGCAGGAGCACCCAGGGGTGCCCGGGCTCGGGGGGGCTGCAGGAGCACCCAGGGGTGCCCGGGCTCTGGGGGCTGCAGGAGCACCCAGGGGTGCCCGGGCTCTGGGGGGGGCTACAGGAGCACCCAGGGTGCCCAGGCTCTGGGGGCTGCAGGAGCTCTCAGGCAGCACCCAGGGGTGCCCGGGCTCTGGGGTCTGCAGGAGCACCCAGGGGTGCCCGGGCTCGGGGGGGCTGCAGGAGCACCCAGGGGTGCCCGGGCTCGGGGGGGGCTGCAGGAGCACCCAGGGGTGCCCCGGCTCGGGGGGCTGCAGGAGCACCCAGGGGTGCCCGGGCTCTGGGGGCTGCAGGAGCACCCAGGGGTGCCCAGGCTCTGCAGGAGCACCCAGGGGTGCCCGGCTCACCTTGAGCGTGCCGTGCGAGCCGAGGCTCAGGCGCCGCCGGCCGCCCTCCTCCAGCTGCATCTCGGAGTAGAGCTCCTCCTCATCCTCCTCCAGGATGTCGGACAGGTCCGAGCCGCGGCTGCTCTCCGTGTGGTACTCGTCCCCCAGGCAGTAGTGAGCCTGGCAGGGCACAGAAAGCTCTGCTGGAGCTCTAATCCTGCTGAGCCCCGGCAGCCCCAGCCCAGGCGGGCTCTGCTCCGCCGGAACCGGGAATTCTGTCCTGGGCAAATTCTGCTTGGCCCATTTACCATCGTGATTCAAGAGACCCACTCTCAACCCCTGTGGAAATTCTGCAGGAATTCTGTTTTGCCCATTCTGTTTTGCTCTGCTGGAGACATCCCATGGAAATTCTGTTTTGCCCATTTATCATCGTAATTCAAGAAATCCACTCTCAGTCCCAGGTGATACAATAAAGGACCTCTCCATTCACAGCGCCAAATCTAGTTCTAGTCTTGATTAAATTCCCCTCATTAAAGAGGTCCTTCATGCATCAATGCACTTGCTGACCAAATTGTAAAAGCCTGAGGATAATTCACATATCATCTGCTCTTTGCAGCTGTTTGCTACATCACATTATAATTTAAAAGTGGTCAGCATTTAATTCTTGCAGCATATTGCCACCATTGTGGACCCTCAGCACAGGAAGTCAGGTCTTTGACTAAAGTTTTTTAAACTATGCCAAGACATAAAAACCCCAACTCTTTTCTAGAATTTACATCTCTCTTGAAAGTAATGTAATGAATTATTTAATATTTGCTTTCAGTGGGATCAGACTCAAAGCTGTGCAGTTGTGCAAAGTTCCTCTGGCAACACCTTTCCATTCCTTGGAGCCAATCCTGCAGCATGCCTGTCTCCTGTCAGCAGGCTGGGAGGGTGCAGGTGGGTCATGGCACACAGGAATCCTTCCCCAGCAGGCTGTCACACCCAGCAGTGACAGCTCACCAGGACAGGCCCAGAGCCCAAACAGGACAGTCCATCCTGTTTTCTACATTTCTGCTGTGTTAGCAGTGCCTGGGGCTGCTGGAAGAGAGGAGGCTCAGGAGATCCCTGTGCCCAGGACAGGGCCAGGGAACAGGAGCATCCCTGCCCATGGCTCAGCCTCACTGTGTCACAGCCTGTGTCACCTGTGCCGTGTGTCACAGCCTGTGTCACCACCTGTGTCATGTGTCACAGCTGTGTCACCTGTGTCATGCGTCACCGCCTGTGTCCCCAGCCCGGGCACAGCCCTGGGAGTGCCCTGACAGCCCAGGCCTCCAGGAGCCCCTCTGTTCCTGCCGAGCCCCTGGCCCAGCAGCCAAGCCAGGCCCCTCACCTGCTTGCCAAGCTCTGACTCCTTCAGGAAATCATCCACTGAGGCTCCCCTCCGCTTCACCCGCGGCGAGTCGTAGCCATCCTCCTCCTCCTCGTCCGAGTACGGGGCTGCGCTGCTCCTCTCGCTGAAAACGCTCCTCCTCTCCATCTGGGGACAGCAGGGGACACTGGGGACACTGCCCTGCACCCCCAAACATAAATACACATACAAACACTCCTCCTCTCCATCTGGGGACAGCAGGGGACACTGGGGACACTGGGGACACTGCCCTGCACCCACAAATACCCATACAAACACTCCTCCTCTCCATCTGGGGACAGCAGGGGACACTGGGGACACTGCCCTGCACCCCCAAACATAAATACACATACAAACACTCCTCCTCTCCATCTGGGGACAGCAGGGGACACTGGGGACACTGCCCTGCACCCAGGGACACAGATACAAACACTCCTCCTCTCCACCCTACAGAGCAGCAGAGCCAAGAGCAGACATACAGATGCACACATACGTATTTATCAGACCTATTCTTATTGATCCAGAATTATTCAGGCTCGATTTACCCACTGGATCAAATGCATCCCAAACCAGGAACAGTCAATCAGCTGGGGCTGTTAAGGCATGTGTGAACTGCCAAAATTAATGGAGCTATTTTGGAGCTACAATGGGAGGCTAAAAGCTGGACATAATTGATGGCACCAGATGAAGCACCAAGAAAAATCCACGGAATAAGTGAAGTAAGCTTGCAAGAAGTAACAGAGAGTTGTGAGCAGCCTGTGATGAGAAAGTAACTGCCCAGGGCACTGGGAGTATTTAAATATTGCATATTTGTGTGGAACACCCACAGCACACTGTCAGGATGCATCCACATCAGCTGCACTGACCCCAGAGCCCCACACGTGGGATTTAAATCAACTGCCAAAGATCTGAGCCAATGCACAGCCAGGGGTCAAGGTGGTCCCAAACCAGGGGGGTCCTTGGGCAGTGACACTGCTGGCAGCTCCAGGAGGAGCTGGAGGAAAAAGCAGCTGCAAACCTGTGGGAAAAGGCAGCGCTGAGACGGACAGAATGTAAAATTCCCTGTGCATCCACGACAGCAGACACAGGAGGGCTTCATCAGCCCAGAATTTCAGCACTCTGCTTCTCAAGCTATGGATCTTCAGAGCTGAGGACTGATTACCCACCCCTGCAGCACATGATGAGCAACCTTTGGTGGCAAGGGCCACAGGGACCAGCCCAGAAAAGCCCCAGTGGTGCCACAGAGCCCAGCCCAGCCCAGAAGAGCCCCAGTGCAGGTGACACAGAGCCCAGCCCAGAAGAGCCCCAGTGGTGCCACAGGGACCAGCCTAGCCTAGAAGAGCCCCAGTGCAGGTGTCACAGAGCCCAGCCCAGCCCAGAAGAGCCCCAGTGGTGCCACAGGGACCAGCCCAGCGCAGAAGAGCCCCAGTGCAGGTGCCACAGAGCCCAGCCCAGCCCAGCCCAGCCCAGCAGGAGTTTGCCCTTACCCTGTTGCTCTCTGCCACCCTCTGAGCAGCTTCTCTGGCCATGGCTTTTGCGACGGTGTTGGGGACCGGAGTGCCTTGAGGCTGGGGCAGGATTCTGTTGGGGGACGGAGACCTCCTGCCCTGGAGGGGGCCGTGGAAGGTGGGTGGCTCCAGCATGTGTCCGTGCCCGGGGGACAGCGAGCGAGTCTGCTCCCAGGACTCGTCCCGTTTGAAATGCGGGCCGAAATGTTCTTCTTTGGTTTCTGGGGCTCCGGCACTTGCTAATGGCTTAGGTTTGGGAGCAGTCCTGGGGTGGGGGGTTGGAGGCACCAGGAGGTCGGGCGGGATGGCAGCAGGGGCAGAGTCCAGGGACTCGCCCTGCGCGGAGAGCGTCCGCACGGTGAGCTCGCGGGCGTCCAGGGCGCGCAGCCGGGGCAGCTCCAGCGCCGTGCCCTCCGCGGCCGGCAGCGGCACCTCGGCCACCTGGGGACACACACACCCTGGGGTCACCTGTCAGTCAAACGGTGCTCTGTCCCACCCCTGGAAAATGGAGGGTTTGTTCCAAGCCGGATCCTCCCTGCAGCCGTGGATCTGTAATCCCACCGGCACCAGGCTTATTCTGCACCCACCGTGAATCTCCCTGGTAAGCTGCGAGGGGAGACCAGGCTCTCCCTCTCTCCCCCTTCTCCCTCAGAAACCATGCTGCTCACAGGGCTGGGACCCCCAATAATTAGCACACTCATCTAATTATCACCTCAGAAGCCGTGTGGAGTCTCCTTGCCTGCCTGCTGCTATCAGGGAACACACAGCTTAGGGGATCCCCTAAATGAACTGCTGCACCCAGCCACCTGCTGCCCTCCCCAGCCCCCCAGTACAGCCCCCAGGCTCTCCAGAGCCCCCCAGTACAGCCCCCAGGCTCTCCAGAGCCCCCCAGTACAGCCCCCAGGCTCTCAGGGTGGGCTGCTGCCAGCACAGCTGTGAGAGCCCCACCAGGGCTGTACCCTACAGCAGCTCTTCATCCCCAGCCCCTCTGCCAAAAGGGCTCCCAGAAAGGGAGCAGGTTGTCCCAAACACCAGGACAGGCTGTCCCAGCCTTCCCTGTCACTGTCACATTTTCTGAAAAATCCCTTGCCCAGGATTTTCTACTGGGAAGCTGAGAAGCCTCAGAGAAAAAGGAAAACAATCATTATCTCATCTGCTTCTCCTGTGTTTTGCTGCTTTGGAATGTGGTTGGAGATTGTTTATCCAACAGGTGAATTGTTTTGACTTAATGACCAATCATAGTCAGGCTGTGTGGGGACTCGAGAGTCACGAGTTTTTCATTATTATCTTTTATGTTTCTGTCTGTATCCTTTCTCTATTCTTTAGTATAATTTACAGTTTATAGTTCTATATAGTATGATGTCACCCTGATTTTTTCAGATTTTCTAAGCCTTCTGATGTTGACATTTTTGTAGCGAACTTTCTCACACACTTCCCGTAAATAACTCATTGTTTTGCATTCTTTTATGGAAGAAGAGAAATTTGATGGGCTGTTGGTTTGTCCAGTGTCATTGGAGAGGTGGCACTGTCACCCTCCAACCCACTGTCACTTTTAGAAAACTATAAATATTGGAGTCAGGAAATAAACTTCTCCTTTTTTCTCTTCACCTTGAGAACAGCTGTGTGTGCCTGTGTTCTTTCGTGCCCTATAGTGACAGTATAGCTTATAGTTTTTATAGCATTCTTTAATATGACACAGATCATAAAACAATAAATTAGCCTTCTGAGAGCATGGAGGCAGACTCATCATTCCTCCCTGCGTGGGGGGACCCAGGAAACACCCCAGGTCGCTGCCAGCTGGGTGCCAGCAGAGGTGACAGAGGTGACAGAGGTGACAGGGACTCACCCGCTGCCCTTTGGCATAGACCCCGTAACCGGTGACGGTGGCACCGTGGGACGTCCCCGTGGCCGACAGAGCTGGGGGCTTCCAGCACAGCTGGACGGTCCCTGGGGCGCTCCCTGCCCGCACAGACACCTCCTGAGGGGGGGCTGGAGGACCTAGGAGAGATGGCACTGGTCAGACGGGCTCAGAGCAGGGGAGCTGGGCTGCAGCTGTTCCACAGCTGGATAAAGGACAGCTGGGCTCGGGGCCCTGCCCCTGTGCCGAACCAAAACACAGCCAGGAACCTCTGAAGGCATTCAGTGTGTGTGAGTGTGACAGCACACCAAATACCTCCTCAATTAAAAGGCATTGCACAGCTATAAATAGCTCTGCTTTGGCCAGAAAGCCAAAGTAAAAATATCCCAGAGATTATCAGTTCATCAATTTTTCAAGCATCCTGTTGTGTTAATTGAAGCACCGAGCCCTGGGCAGAGGCTGCTGCTGAAGCAGGGCTGGGCTGCAGCCACCTCTGCAGAGCAGAGCACACTGGCTGCTGTGAGATTGCTTCTCCCAGCCAACTGAACACAACCAGATCCTGCTCAGCTACCAAAAAGGCTACAAATACTTAAACCGTGCTTGACACATGTGCAAATATCACACAAGAGCCCTGGCAAACTGCCAGTGCATTTCACTGCTTTGCTGCCACTGAATTTCGTCCTCTAGTGGACACGAAATGGAATCGTGGTCACGTTCAGGACAGCGCAGACACAACAGGAAGGTTTTGCTCATACCACCCCTGCATCTATAAAGTATTTTTATCTTGCAAGTTGAGAGTATGCAAATCGACCTAATACTATTCTTGGCCAAGAGAGATTTTGGTTTAGGACTGAATTTCAGCTTTCCTGGCCATCCTGTTTTACTGGCAGCCAGCACTCCCACTTCAGCAAGGCTGCTCAGCTCACATCTGATCTAACCCAGCATCTTGCCAGCGACAATGACATTAATCTGCTCCTGCAGGAGAAGTCACCTTCCTTCCATCCTCCCACAAGGAAACAATCCCCAGGGTGTCTGTCTCGACCTTCCCAGGCTGTGCAGAGATAGGTTCAATAAACTGCAACGCCCGAGGCTCAGCACGGCTCCTCTTTCCTCCCATCATTGCATGGGAAATGATTCCTGGTGATTTTCGATGGCCTTGGTCATCAGCATAAATGTTTGTTTTGGAATTCTGCTACACTTTGCTCCTCGTGGGGCTTTTTACATAAATTAGCTCCAAAAACTGCAGCAGCCCCATTGGTCCTGATGCTGTGCTTATTTCTATTTTTAGATCTGAGTGCCCAAGAGAGAAACACTTGTATTTTAATGTGAGCGATTCCACTGCTTTGATGGATCTAGATGAGTTCAATTGCATGAAACTCTGTGATGGCAACTCCCATTACTGACTCCAAATTCATCTTTTCCTCTGCTCCAGTGACTCTGCAATCAAGCATCAGCCTCTAACCACTTCACCAGCTGCTGCTTTGTTTTCTCTGCACAGCAGTGAAAAGCTGGCTCGTTTCTCTAGAAGTGCTCCCGGTGGAATGGAGCAGTGGGGAAGGTTCTGGGAGCTCTGGCTCCCAAAGCTGAGGCTTCACTGCACCTCAGCTCTCAGCAGAGAGCAGCTCTGTGCTGCTCAGCAGGCTCCACAGCTAGAGGGAGGTACAGCATGGCAAGTGCTTGGCCTGGAAAACCCTCACTCGGGGCCACTCGGGCCTGAGTGTCCCTCCAGAGGCACCCAGGGTCCAGCTGACTCGGTTTCTTGAAGAAAAGATGCTCGGATTTTTCCACACACCCCCAAAATCATGAGATTCTCCTTCAAATTCACTGCTTTGTTTCTGCTCTAGTTTTTAACACTACTTCAGTGCTCTTGAATAATGGCAAATGACTGACAACACTTACCAGCACTCCTAATGTAAAAGCCAGGTGGGAAAAGACCTCAGACTCTCCAAAACACAATGAATCTGTTGGCTTTACAAATTCAAATTGTACGATGAAGTTAATCACACCTTCACAACCAAAATGCACTTACATCCCCTAAATGCTGTGCAGGTTAAAGAATTTTATCTAGCATTTTCAGAGAAATTCAGCAGAAGGATTTTGGGGTAGGGAGGAAAATCAAACCTGCTGGCAAGGTAGAAAATTCCACAAAGGCTTCCTTTTTCTCTCGTTGCTCCAAGGGAAGCTGCCAGGGCATCTGGTGGGGCTTTGCCATGACCTTCACCTTGTAGGCCATATTGGGCTTCAAATTAAAAAAGTGGTACTTGTAGCTAGCAGCCTTGACGATGTCAAACTCCTCCTCGTTCAGGAAGATGACGTGGCTGTAGTTGCTGTTCGTGGGCAGCCAGGAGAGCTCGGCAGAGATCTGGGTGATGTTGTCCACGCGCAGGTTGGAGGGGGCCACGATGACGTCCTTGCCCACCAGCAAGGTGCACTGCAGCTCGTCGGAGCTGCCCTTGCTGGTGATGCTCTGGATGGATATCCTGTAGGTGCAGGCCGAGGTGTTGAGCTTCTCAATCAGGGCTTTGGTCCTGCTGCCCAGGGCGATGTTCATCCTGACCTCCTTGTCCACCAGCACGTTGTAGCTGCTGACGGTGCCCCAGCCGGGCGGCACCAGGGGCGGCTCCCAGCCCACGATGACGCTTTTGGCCAGCTGCTTGATGAGGGTGATCCTCCTGGGGTAAGGCACAATGTCTTCTCCGATCTCGTCGATGTTGACGTCCAGGGTGCCCGCGCCGTTGCTGAGCGCGCTGCCGGCGTCCCGCTGGCTCGGGGGGCTGAGCTCCAGCTCTGCCTCCAGGGCGGCCCCCGCGCAGTTCAGCGCGTTCTGGTCCTCCACGCTCGACAGCCGCGCCTCGTTGTCCTGCACAAAGTCCACGAAGTTCGAAGGGACCAGTCCTCTCTGGCCGTCCAGAAGCTCTCCTGCAGAGAAAGAGCGGTGCCATTAAAAGCCCTGAAGGACAATCTCGGGGTCTCTGCTGCTCAGAGGGACCCCAAGATAAGTTGGAAAGTCTCTTTTCCCTCCCCAGCACTCAAAGAAGGAGTCAGGGCTCTTCAGTTCTCGGTGTCAAGGTTGTTTATTGTTCCTTATCTATAAAATTCTTTCTCCTGTCCAGCCCAGGTCCGCTCAGCAGGACAGACAGAGGCACTCTGCCTGCCCTGGGGCGGTGTTATCTTTTTATACTAAAAACTACATGTACAATATTTACAATAACTTCCCAATGCCTGTCACCTGTGTCAGACAGTGAGCTTCTACTCTAAACCAATCCAGAAGTGCCACCATCCCAGCAGAAGGTGGAGGCCAAGAAGAAGAAGGAGAAAGGCTGGACACGCCCAGATCCCTCCATCTTGCCCCCTGAACCCCCATTCTAAAAACCCCAAAAATCTATTTTTTCACCCTGAAATAAATTCACTATCATTCTACTCAAACTGTCGTGGCTTGCAGATCCTCATCTAAGGTTGGTCATTTGCTCCATGGGTGATAATCAAAACCAAAAGTGTCCTGGGCTCTGTGCCAGGGTCTCTGAGCCCCTGGCAGGGGTCCTGGCAGTCCAGGACAGACAGAGGGATGTCCTGAGTTCCGACAGGAGAACACCTTGTGCGTGGCACTGCCGTGGGAGCGGGCAAGATAAGGGGCAAGGGATGAGTGACAGTGCATAAACAACATCCCTGGCTTGGGAGCAGAAAGGCTTATTAAGGGAAATACCAGAACTGCCAGTAAGCTTTTTTTGTCAACCTCAATCTTGCCAGTAGGAAAAGCTGACACTATAAAATATTTTATAATTAGCTCTGCCTGCAAGGAGCGGCTTTGCTGGTGCAGAAACTCTTTTAATTAACACCACGACGATAAAGCTAAATTTAGCAGCCGATTTCAGAGCAGCCAAAGGAGAGAATCTGTGCTTGACAGAGGAGCTGATTTCAGTCTTGAGGAATCAGCAGGAATTCGGGGGTTCAGTAAGCAGTACCTTCATAGAAGCCATCCTCGTCCATGTCCCCGTACACATAGAGGTACTTCCCTGCCGTGAGCGGGAGCTCCGCCTCGGGGTTCTCGTTGGGGCCATCGAAGGGGTTGTAGCTGTGGGGAGAGCCAGAGTGCTGCTCAGCACAGGGAGAGCTCCACCGAGGGCAGCTCCCTGGGCAGGGCCTTGGCATCCCTCCTGAGACTGCTTCTGAGGGGCCAGGGGCAGTCTGTGCCTGGGAGATCCCTCTGCCCCTAAATCCACATCCCTCCCTGCAGGATGCACTCAGACACTCCTCACTTAGGGCCAGGGGCAGTCTGTGTCTGGGAGATCCCTCTGCCCCTAAATCCACATCCCTCCCTGGAGGGTGCAGACACTCATCACTTAGGGACAGGGTCTGTCTGTACCTGGGAGATGCCTCTGCCCCTAAATCCACATCCCTCCCTGCAGGGTGCACTCAGACACTCCTCACTTAGGGACAGGGTCTGTCTGTGCCTGGGAGATCCCTCTGCCCCTAAATCCACATCCCTCCCTGGAGGGTACACTCAGACACTCCTCACTTAGGGCTCTTGAAAAACACTGGCCACAATTCTCTTTAGTTTTTTAGAGTGAATTAAAGAAAACTCAGTTGTGGGGGTCTTTTCCAGCCACTGTATTCAATTTTATGTTCCTTTTACACAAGTTCATTAAACTTCTACAGAGGCAAGGTAAAAGAAGGCAAAAACAGTGAGCTACATCTAAGAGAAGCTACTGAGAGACAAAAAGTACTTGTGAAGTACTTAAATCTATATCCACCCTGAAAGAAACTGCTAGCCACTGAAATTTTTATCATGACAGTCTCTCATGCCTGAAATTTTAATGTGCAAAGCAGTGATGGACTTCAAATCTCCTCTTGCCTGAAGAAGTAATTGAAAAGAAGAGATTGAGACTCCTCTCTAGAGCAGGAGGTACCAATTTAATTTGATTTAGACACTGGAGGACAGGGATGCAGGGGGGTGGGAGAGCTCAGCTCCCTCTGCCAGCTGGGGCACAGGGACAGGCTCTGCTCTGCAGGCAAGGCCAGCAGCACAGGCTCCCCAGAACAGCAATTCCATGGAATAATTCAGTGTATGAGTGAGGGGGAGCCAAAGCTGGGACTGGCTCTGCAGGCCCCCCAGAACAGCAATTCCATGCAATAATTCAGTGTATGAGTGAGGGGTGCCAAACCTGGGACTGGCTCTGCAGGCTCCCCAGAACAGCAATTCCATGGAATAATTCAGTGTATGAGTGAGGGGTGCCAAACCTGGGACTGGCTCTGCAGGCTCTCCAGAACAGCAATTCCATGCAATAATTCAGTGTATGAGTGAGGGGTGCCAAACCTGGGACTGGCTCTGCAGGCTCCCCAGAACAGCAATTCCATGCAATAATTCAGTGTATGAGTGAGGGGAGCCAAAGCTGGGACTGGCTCTGCAGGCTCTCCAGAACAGCAATTCCATGCAATAATTCAGTGTATGAGTGAGGGGAGCCAAAGCTGGGACTGGCTCTGCAGGCTCCCCAGAACACCCTTTCCATGCAATAATTCAGTGTATGAGTGAGGGGGAGCCAAGCTGCTGTGTGTGGTGTCTGTGAGGAGATGGGGGCTTTACCTATAACGGGCAATGCAAAGATGGACTTTCCCAGAATATCTCTGCTTTGAGGTATTGGAATTCTGATCATTATCCATCTGTAGGGAAGGGGAGAGAAAAAAGATAATGTGGTTACAAAAAAAGAAGAATGAACAGTTTTCCTGACAGGTGATATAAATCAGTGAACACACAATTTCAAGGAAAAAAATTGAATTCTAACATGGAGCACAACTGGTTAATTTTACTTAGGAGGGCAGAGTCCAGTGACTGAGTATTTTAAAGAAATGCTGAGTTTAGAACTGGTGCAAGTGTCAACCTCCAAACAGCTGGAAACCATGAGTATCACACAAAATGTACCCCTCACCAATCCACTCTAATCCAACCCAACCCAACCCAACCCAATCCAACCCAACCTAATCCAACCCAACCCAATCCAACCCAATCCAACCCAACCCAATCCAATCCAATCCAACCCAACCCACGGCATCAGCATCTCTTGAACACCTCCCTTCCCACTAACTGAAGGAATTAACATATTTTCTTCTGAATTTCACATCCCACTGAATTCAGTCCTGCACAGCCTCACGTTCATTCCATTACAAATCTGGTCTACAAAACCTGGAGATTTAATTGTGGTGTTGAACCTGCACAGACTCTGCCTGTTTTAGATCTGCATGAGCTCTCTCCCTGGTTAAACAGTAATTTCAGCTGTGCTTTGAGCCAGCAGAGGCTTTAAAATGGGGCATGAACTTCCTTCCACTTGCTGTACAGTTTGCTGTGAGCCATTTCAGACAAAATGACCAACTTTTGCCTGAGCTTGAGAGAACTTTAATTAAGGTAGAAACACTGTGTTAACAGTGGGATCAAATGAAATAAACTGTCCGAAAACGGAGCAGAATTTACAACTTTGAGTGAACACTGAGCTGCAGCTTCCAGGTCTGAGCTGGTCCCTGCCAGGAGCACTCCAGGAAAATTCCCAGTGAAGAGAATTTTCCTCTGAGCTGTCTCCTGAGGGTGGTTTGGCCCAGCAGGCAGCTCCAGCACCAGGAGCCTGTGCAGCACAGGGGATGCAGGAAAAGCAGCCAGGATTATCCCCCTGGTACCTTTACAGGGGCACCCCCTGAGCACACAGCCAGGAAGGGTTATTCCAGAAGGCTTTTTGATGGGAACCACCAGGGCCATTGCAGAGTGACACTGATTTATCGATTTATTTATTGACTGATTGATTTCAGGCTTCCCAGCATTTTGGTTCATTTTTTGGATTTTGCTCACACACCCTCCCTTGGGTCTGGGTGTCTCTAAAGAGGAATGGAGCTCAGTTTCTGTGAGCTTGCATAATGTGAGAGTGGATCACATAATTACACTCCAGAAGGCACAAAATGTACAGCTCTGCAAAAGAGGGCTTGACATTCTCAGCCAGAGATAACTCAAAAATAACAGAAAAGGGGAATTAAATTTGACGTTTGCTTCTCCTGTTCCTTGCTGTTAGCTCTGCTCCCCTAAGTCTCCTTGCTAAGCTGCTTTTTCTGTGGCTTCTTCAAAAAAGCAGTGAATGTTCCCACTTTTCAATAATGCTGCTACACAAATATACACAAATATTTCCTGGGATAATGCTCAGACATGCCCATGGAATCCCCTCACCCAGAAACTGCTCTGTGTGCAGCACTGAGAGCTCCAGAGGGGTCCCCACACTCTTCATCTTCATCTATTAATTACAGTTATGGTATTAATTGCAACCAGCCCCACTCAGAGCGATCCCCAGGCTGGAAAAGGGCACATTTTTTATTCTTGGAACCTTCCTCACATCTGTAACAGAGAAGTCCTCCCTGCTCAGGAGCCTTTAGCCAATTTAGCTCCTTCTGGGACATCAGCTGCAGCTCCTTTGAAAGCATCACTCCCATTCCCACTGCTCATGTTCCCAAGCTGCCTCAGAAAATGAGAACATTAATGTCTGACTTTCTAAGAGCAGGTGGATCTACCTGCAACAGCCTGCTGGAGCAGAGGAGCCTCAGCCCCAAGCCACTTTTCCAGTAAAAAATGCAAAAGGACTCACGTCTGAATCAAATCTGCATCTTGGGGTGCCAGACCTTGCCTTGGACAGGAAGGTGGGTTTGACAGACAGCTGCTCTGGCTTGTCCCCAGAGATCTGCAGGGGTCTGATGAACTCTGAGATCACACAGCGACTTCCAGAGGGGCTCTCATGGCCTGCAGGGACAGAGCACACACATCAGGAGGGCTCCCAGCACTGCACAGGGGTCTGTCCCCTCTCAGAAACCACCCAGGCTGGGCTGGGCAGGCTGCAGGGCAGGGCAGGGCAGCAGCTCAGCCTGCCAGCCCCGGGCTTCAACAGCCAGAACAAAACAACACAGAAAGGGGAAGCATTTCCATCCAAAAACCCAGAGGTAAAGCTTCCCCAGGGAAATAATCCCCCTCTGTCCCCTGGTGTGCCTGGGGGAGCTGCTGTGTGACACACCTGGGGAGCTGAGACCTGCTGTGTGACTGTGTGACACACCTGGGGGAGCTGAGACCTGCTGTGTGACACACCTGGGGAGCTGAGACCTGCTGTGTGACACACCTGGGGGAGCTGAGACCGGCTGTGTGACACACCTGGCACTGCAGAGCTGTGCTGGAGCCTGTGTTTCTTTGGGGACTCTCACCATCACCATCACCATCACCCTGATTGCTCAGCCCCTGGGTGTGTGCAGGGCCACCATCTCCTCTCCTGCTCTGCCACAAGCCTGGCCAGCAACGTTTTGCTACTGAATTTCAAGATTCCCCATCCAGGTCACCAGGAATTATCAGAGGAGCCTCTTTGTTCTCACTGCAGAGGAGAAAAAGCTCCAAGAATACCTTCAGAGGGTTTTCTGCTGTGCTCATTAGCCCAATATGATTAATTTTCTCTGCATCACTGTGATTTACAGCAGGCCAGCCTCAGCAATTGACAGCAGGGAAACATACAACTCACCCCACAAAATATTAATTACAACCAGCCCCACTCAGAGCAATCCCCAGGCTGGCAAAGGGCACATTTTTTATTCCTGGAACCTTCCTCCTGTCTCTAACAGAGAAGTCCTCCCTGCTCAGGAGCCTTTAGCCAATTTAGCTCCTTCTGTTTGCTGTTAATGTGTTTGCCATCTCAGCCTGCCCGTGCCAAGCCATAAATAATTGGGCCAACTGTGATTATTCACTCAGAGGAAGCCTCTGGTTGGGCTCAGACCTCCTGCACCCTCCAGGCTTTGTTTGCAAATTGCTGGCACCAGGTACAGAATGTGGAGGAAGGTTCTAGGAAGGTTCTAGGAAGGTTCTAGGGCAGTGCAGCCCTTGCCCTGCATCCACACAGGATCACAACCAGCACAGGAACTCCAGGAACACCAAGGGGCTGGAAGATGTGGCTCTGATCCTTTCTTTGGGAAATCAGGTACAGAACATTTGCCCTGAGTGCATCAAGGAGAGGAAGGTGTGTGGTGGCTGTGAGGGCACACCCCTGGCCCCAGGTAATCCCACTCCTGCCCTGAAGGGCCTGCTGCACTCTGCCATCATTACTGACCAAGGCTGGATTCAATAATTGCTGCTGAAGTCATGAGAACGACCTGACCACTGCTCCTCTGCAGGAGAAACTGAAGTGATCCAGCCTGGGTGGTGCTGGTCACACTCCTCACAGGGAATAGAACAACATTTAACTTGTGACTGACATGGAATAGCACACCATTTAACTTGGATTTACATGGGATAACAGAATTTAACCTGTGATTCACATGGAATAACACAATTTAACCTGTGATTCACATGGGATAACACAATCTAACCTGTGATTTACATGGAATAACACAATTTAACCTGTGATTCACATGGAATAGCACACCATTTAACTTGGATTTACATGGGATAACAGAATTTAACCTGTGATTTACATGGAATAACACACCATTGAACTGGTGATTTACATGGGATAACAGAATTTAACCTGTGATTCACATGGAATAGCACAATTTAGCCTGTGATTCACATGGGATAACACAATCTAACCTGTGATTTACATGGGATAACCCAATTTAACCTGTGATTGACATGGAATAACACACCATTTAACTTGTGACTGACATGGAATAACACACCATTTAACTTGTGACTGACATGGAATAACACACAGTCTATGATTCCCATGGAATAGCACACAATACAACGAGGGATTCACATGGAATAACCCAATTTAACCTGGGATTCACATGGAACAACCCAATTTAACCTGTGATTCCCATGGAATAACACACCATTTAACTTGTGACTGACATGGAATAACACTCAATCTGTGATTCCCATGGAACAGCACACAATACAACGGGGGATTCACATGGAATAACCCAATTTAACCTGGGATTCACATGGAATAACCCAATTTAACCTTGGATTCCCATGGAACAGCACACCATTTAACCTGTGACTGACATGGAATAACACTCAATCTGTGATTCCCATGGAACAGCACACCATTTAACCTGTGACTGACATGGAATAACACTCAATCTGTGATTCCCATGGAATAACACACCATTTAACCTGTGACTGACAGGGAATAACTCCCCAGAGAGCCCTCCCTGCCCAGCAGAGGCACTGAGCACCCAGCAGCAGGAGGGAAGAGCAGATCTCTGTGCCAGGAATGTGCCCCACCAAACAGCTTCAGCAGAGGAGCCTTTTGAAAGGGTATGAGACAAATATTCTGTGCAAATCAGGTGGTTTATGTACACAGAGCCACGGCTGGACTGAAAAATAAACACAAGTAATGCCTCTGCAGAACAGGACAAGCAAACCGAGCTGAGGCTCAGAGTGCAGGGTGCCCATTCCCCCAGTGTCTGGGACCCCTGGTCACTCCTGCAAGGGTTTCTGCTCTGCTCCTGTCCTGGGAACACAGCAGCACTAAAAAGAAACCTGCATTCAAACTCTGGCCTAGGTCTGCCTCCAAAAAGAGAAGCTGGTGAAACCCAAGGCAATCACACTGAGGGCCCTGGGCTTGAACAGCAGGAGGAGGAGGAACCAGACCTGCAGACTGGCTTAAAGCTTGTTAACTGGAAACCTACAAAAGGGAAAACAAACAAATAAAAAAGCCCCAGTAAAACACCTTTCCTTTTATATTTTCCCTCTGGAAAAAAAAACCAGAGCTAAAAATAAAATATACAAGAGGTCAGCTCATAAGAACACACAGCAGCATCTAGAAATGTCTTTTTTTTCCATTTAAATACTAGAGAAGAACCCTGTAAAGCCACAGGGATTTTGTCCATGAAGTCTTTTGAAATCTATACATGTTTAAGATGGCCTTATTTTCCTGACTGACAACTGTTTGTGAAGGAAGTCTGAAGAACACCCTATCCAAGAAAAAGGAAGAGCACAGACCTGATTTAAATGTTTCAGGAGAATGAAATCTGCCCATGCCTGCATTACAATTAGACTCCCCATTTTATTTATGGCAGTTGCAGATTCCATATGGACTACCTAAATTATCTAGAAAGGCCATTTAAATGAGCCTCTTCACTGAGGAATAATAAATCTCAAGGCTTCTATATCTGATTGTGGCATTACTGTAGGTTTGAGGTGAACTTGTTACGCTCTAATCCATCCTGGCGAGGTTTGTTTCATTTCCTGATACATTCAGACATCACCAATTAAGGCAAAGCAGCTGGTCATAAACTGATCTCATTTCCACCATTTGCTGTGCTTTAAAGCTCTCCCTGTGTTCCCTCTCGTGTTCTTTCCTCCCCACACATAATAAAAATAATTTCATTCTGGTTTGAAGAGCTTGCTGTGCTCTGCCATCATTCCTGGGGCAGGGCTGATTTCAGCGATCAGGAATGCTGCCCCTGGCTCAAACGTGGCTTTGTTGTTGTAATTGTGTGTAATTCCATGTGAATCACACTTTGTATTGTGTCATTCCATGCAATCCACAGGTTTTTTGTGTGCTATTCCATGGGAATCCCAGGTTAAATGGTGTTATTCCATGGGAATCCCACATTACATTGTGTGTTATTCCATGTGAATCAATCACACGTTACATTGTGTGTAATTCCATGTGAATCACACTTTACATTGTGTTATTCCATGCAACCCACAGGTTTTTTGTGTGCTATTCCACGGGGATCCCAGGTTAAATGGTGTTATTCCATGGGAATCCCAGGTTAAATGGTGTTATTCCACGTGAATCCCACATTACATTGTGTGTAATTCCATGTCAATCAATCACACGTTACATTGTGTGTAATTCCATGTGAATCACAGGTTAAATTGTGTTATTCCATGCAATCCACAGGTTTTTTGTGTGCTATTCCATGGGAATCCCAGGTTAAATGGTGTTATTCCACGTGAATCCCACATTACATTGTGTGTTACTGTGTGCAGGGCTGTCCAGGCAGTTCTGCTGCTCAGACACAAGTGCTGCAGGCCCTGGGCTCCAAATCCCACAGAAATCCATGGGTTTGGAGAGAGGGCTCAGAGAGGAAGGCCCTGAAATGCCCTGGCTGCAGTCCTGGCTGTGCTTTTACTCAAGGGTTATTGGGAGAGCTCACTCTGGCACCTTTGGAAGGTTTTAAAAAGGTTTTTCCATCAGCATAAGAATAAGAATAAATTAGCTGGGAGAGTTTGACTGAGCACCTGAAAGATGTTCAGCTGATTTCCATTTTTCATTAAATCAATCTCAGCGATGCAGGCTGGACCTCCACTTCTGCCTGAAGGACAGCTCAATACCTAATTACCTCTCCTTTTAAATTAATTATTGCTTTGAAAACCCTGTCCTTAGAGACACGGGGAGCTGCTGCTGCTGCTGGCAGGAAGGAAATTTCTGCTAAATCCTCATGTCTGTCAGACATGCCCCCAGCCCCAGAGCCCTGGGCTGGGGTGGCAATGTCACCCAGCTGCCCTGCCTGGGGCCACGCTGAGCCAGCAGCCTCCTCTGACAGTGATGCAGCAGCAGGGAACATTCCTGATCCCCAGGCCTGGGCACCACAGCCTCTCCACCAGTTCAGGAAAACTCTTATTCCATTTCAACTTCTTTTCAAACACCTTTGGGGGATTTGTAAGTCATGAGAACGACCTGACCACTGTGTGTGTGCAGGAGAAATTGAAGTGATCCAGCCTGGGTGATGCTGGTCACACTGCTCACGTGGAATAGCACACAATCTAACCTGTGGATTGCATGGAATAACACAGTATAAAGTGTGATTCACATGGAATTACACACAATGTAACATGTGATTGATTCACATGGATAACACACAATGTAATGTGTGATTGATTCACATGGAATAACACACAATGTAACATGTGATCCACATGGAATAACACACAATCCAGCATGTGGCTGACATGGAATAACACACAATATAATGTATGATTCACATGGAATAACACACAATGTAACGTGTGATCCACATGGAATAACACACAATCCAATGTGTGATCCACATGGAATAACACACAATCTAGCATGTGGCTGACATGGAATAACACAATATAACGTGTGATCCACATGGAATAACACAATATAAAGTGTGATCCACATGGAATAACACAATATAACGTGTGATTCACATGGAATTACACCCAATCCAGCGTGTGGCTGACATGGGAGTTGTTTTCAGGTGTCCTCAGGTAACCTCCTGCCTGGTCTTTGTCCTTTTCCTATGAATAATGGATGGTTTACAGAGCTCTGCACCTGGAGAGCCGTTGCCTCTGGCAACAGGAGATGGCCTGGTGAAAGTTCAGCACAGACCTTGGGTAAACACACACTGTTGATGGGCTGGGGACTGTAAGAACATCAGTACAGATAGACATTTTTTTATTACTTTATGTTCTCCATTTCAAGACTATTGCTCTTCAAGACTATTTTTTCTTTTTGGAAAATTTACTTTCAAATTTTTATGGAGAAGTGCATCATTTCTGTTGCACAAACAAAAACTGAGCCCAAGCCATATAAGTTTGGGTCCATTTCCATGTTGGGCTCAGGGTCAATTCCAGCTCAGGGCTCTGCAGTCCCACCCTCCCAGGCTGCTCTCCTCCATCCCCTGTTGGCACTTTTGGGGCTGGAGCTGCAGCGCTGTCCCTGGGTCTGGGGCTGGGAAAGGATTGAGAGTGACTGAGGAGAGGGAAAGGATTGAGAGAGACTGAGGAGAGGGAAAGGATTGAGAGTGACTGAGGAGAGGGAAAGGATTGAGAGGGACTGAGGAGAGGGAAAGGATTGAGAGAGACTGAGGAGAGGGAAAGGATTGAGAGGGACTGAGGAGAGGGAAAGGATTGAGAGAGACTGAGGAGAGGGAAAGGATTGAGAGTGACTGAGGAGAGGAAAGGATTGAGAGGGACTGAGGAGAGGAAAGGATTGAGAGGGACTGAGGAGAGGGAAAGGATTGAGAGGGACTGAGGAGAGGGAAAGGATTGAGAGTGACTGAGGAGAGGGAAAGGATTGAGAGAGACTGAGGAGAGGGAAAGGATTGAGAGAGACTGAGGAGAGGGAAAGGATTGAGAGGGACTGAGGAGAGGGAAAGGATTGAGAGGGACTGAGGAGAGGGAAAGGATTGAGAGGGACTGAGGAGAGGAAAGGATTGTTCTGTGTGCCTGAGGAGAGGGAAAGGATTGTTCTGTGTGCCTGAGGAGAGGGAAAGGATTGTTCTGTGTGCCTGAGGAGAGGAAAGGATTGTTCTGTGTTCTGAGCTGTGGGGAGAGCTGCTGACACTTTATCTGGAGTTCAGAGTCACACACCAAGGCAGCACAAATCTGGAAATATGAAAGCCCAAAGTGAAGGCACCACCAGCAGCACCCAGCTGAAACTGGAACAAGCTCAGTGGAGGCAGGGATGCTGTGAAAGGTGAAGGTGTCACCAGGGTTGTGTGTTCTGTGTGTCCACCCCAGGGCTTTGTGCTCTGTCTGTCCACCCCAGGGCTCTGTCTGTCCACCCCAGGGCTCTGTCTGTCCACCCCAGGGCTCTGTGCTCTGTCTGTCCCCCCCGGGGCTCTGTCTGTCCCCCCCGGGGCTCTGTCTGTCCACCCCAGCCCCGCTCCTTACCTTTGCCTATGGAGGTGGCGATGCCGTTCATCAGCTGGGCCAGGGATTTCCCGGGGGGGGCCAGCGAGGAGGAGGAGGAGGAGGAGGAGGTGCCCAGGAGCTCGATGGTGCCCGCCTGCTGCCGGAACCGCTCCAGCTCCCGCGACAGCAGCTTAAACTGCTCGCTCTGCGTGCGGCATTTCTGCTCCAGCTCCCGCACCTTGGCCTGGGACAGCGCGGGTCAGACAGCGACAGCGACAGCGACAGGACGGGGGACACGGGGGTGGGACACACAGCCCCCCCACCATCGGGATTTGGGATGAACAGCCCACCAGGATGGGGATTTGGGGACACACAGCCCCCCAGGATGGGGATTTGGGACACACAGCCCCCCAGGATGGGGATTTGGGATGGGGATTTGGGGACACACAGCCCCCAGGATGGGGATTTGGGACACACAGCCCCCCAGGATGGGGATTTGGGATGGGGATTTGGGGACACACAGCCCCCAGGATGGGGATTTGGGACACACAGCCCCCCCAGGATCGGGATTTGGGATGGGGATTTGGGGCACACAGCCCCCCAGGATGGGGATTTGGGATGGGGATTTGGGGCACACAGCCCCCCAGGATGGGGATTTGGGATGGGGATTTGGGATACACAGCCCCCAGGATGGGGATTTGGGATGGGGATTTGCATGAACAGCCCCCCAGCCTGATGATTTGGGACACACAGCCCCCCAGGATGGGGATTTGGGATGGGGATTTGGGGCACACAGCCCCCCAGGATGGGGATATGGATGAACAGCCCCCCAGCCTGATGATTTGGGACACACAGCCCCCCAGGATGGGGATTTGGGACACACAGCCCCCAGGATGGGGATTTGGGATGAACAGCCCCCCAGGATGGGGATTTGGGATGGGATTTGGGGACACACAGCCCCCCAGGATGGGGATTTGGGATGAGATTTGGGACACACAGCCCCCCAGGCAGTGGAGGAGCTGCAGCAGGGAGCCCCCTTGCCCAGAGCTCAATCAGGGCTCTGGTCACGGATCCATCCCAGGCCCTGCTCTGTGTCAGCAAACATCCCCTCCCTGCACCAGCAGCTGTGCCAACAAAGGAGGTCTGGGCAGCAATTAAACCCCTTCAGCTGAACCCAGAGCTTTGGCTTTTGAAGGAAAAAACATTCCCTGTTCCTGTAAGAAACCTGTGCAGTTCATAAATCAGGAAAACAGCAGTACTACACAGCAGCTAGAAAAGATCCCAGCTGAAGGAAAATGCTGACAGTGCCCAGAAGAACCCAAAAATCCAAGTGTTCCACTGCACAAGGTGGCACTGCTTGCTCCCTTTCTTCCAACAAATACTTTTTTAAAGTTAGAGTGAATTTTAAAGTTTCCCTGCATTCCTAACGCACAAACGAATTTATTTCTGCAAAAGGAATCTCAGCATCTGATTGATTACAAAGCCAAGAACAGCAAGAGTCAGGCATTGTGGGAGATTTGCACAAACATGAAGTGCTTGGGGTTTTTGTCTTTCATTTTTTTGCTGTGGTTTGGAGAAAGTGAAATATCAGAATTTGCTACTTGTTAATTTGCTGCATGAACACGGCATCCATGCAGTTTCAGAAGGACACTAGGCAAACAAAGAACAAAACTGGGTTATTTGGTTCCCACTTTCTAAAGGAAAGCTTAAGGAGGAGCCATCCAACTCTCTAAGAATATTTCTGACCTTTCCACAAGCAGCTATGGAAACTCTAGCACTAAACAAAAAATAAAAGCATCACAATCCAGACCTCAACAAGAAGCTAGGGCTGCCTGAAGGGTATTTTTGAAAAAGCATTATTTAATGAATTATAATTACTTGTACTGCAGTAAATGCCTTGTCTTCTGAGCATGCAGAGATTTCAATTCTCTCATCAAGCCTGGGAGAAAAATGCCTTTCCTGCTGGATTCTCAGTAGGGTTGTGAGTTAGAACTGAGCACGAAGCTGGCACTTTATAAGGAAAATTTGGCACAAGAGCCACGGTGGAGCCACCAGGAGGCATCCCCATGCTCACCCCTGACCCCAGCATGAGCTTGCTTTGCTGCCAGCCAGCCTCACCTCACTGCAGGAAATCCAGGTTTGGGTCTGACCTGCAGAGCAGCACATGCTCAGAATGGTGCATTTCTACCCTGGCTCATGGTCCCTGCCATGGACCCTGTGCTCTCAGGCCCAGAATTGTGAATATTTACCCTTTGCTGTGGTCCCTGCCATGGAGCCTGTGCTCTCAGGCCCAGAATTGGGAATTTCTACCCTTTGCTGTGGTCCCTGCCATTAACCCTGTGCTCTCAGGCCCAGAATTGTGAATTTCTACCCTGGGTCATGGTCCCTGCCTTGGAGCCTGTGCTCTCAGGCCCAGAATTGGGAATTTTTACCCTTTGCTGTGGTCCCTGTCATTGACCCTGTGCTCTCAGGCCCAGAATTGTGAATTTCTACCCTGGGTCATGGTCCCTGCCATGGAGCCTGTGCTCTCAGGCCCAGAATTGTGGATTTTCCCCCCGTGCCCTGGCTCCTGAGCAGGCTGTCCCAGGGCTGTCCCAGCTGTCCCTGGAGCAGGAGCAGCTGCACAGGGCTGCAGGTGAGACATCCCGGCTCGGCCAGTCTGTCTGTCTGTCTGTCTGTCTGTCACTGGGCACTCCTCTGACATCCAAAGGCTCCAGGGATGGAGGGGAAGCAGCCTCCCTCCATCCCTCAGACAGGGGCTGTGCACACAGGACAGGGGAGGGAGGAGCAGCTCTCCAGGTGGACAGGTCTGAATTCAGAGCAGAAATCAGCACATTCTGAAATAATCAATCAGCACACCCTGAAATCATCAGCACAGTCTGAAATCAGCACATCCTGAAATCAGCACAGTCTGAAATAATCAGCACAGTCTGAAATCATCAGCACAGTCTGAAATCAGCACAGTCTGAAATCATCAGCACACTCTGCTGTGCAGGTGCCACCCCACAGCTCCACTGCTACACAGCAGCAGGGGCTTCACTGGGCAGCTCACACCAGCCCCAGGTGCAAATATCACCTGAAACAGCTCCTGCATCAGCAGAGAACAGTCTGAATTCACATCAGCCCCAGGTGAATTCACATCAGCCCCAGGTGTAAATTTCACCTTAGCAAAGAACAGTCTGAATTCACATCAACCTCAGGTGAATTCACATCAGCCCCAGGTACAAACTTCACCTTAGCAAAGAACAGTGAATTCACATCAGCCCCAGGTGCCAATTTCACCCAAACCAGCCCCTGCAGCAGCAAGGACCAGTCTGAATTCAGACCAAATCCCCCAGGCAGAAGTCAGAGCCCGAGGAGAGCACCAGACCCTTCCTGCTGGGGAGGAGCTGCCTGGGGCAGGCTGGAGCTCTGCTCAGGACATGCCCAGGCCATTTCTGGCAGAAATGCCTGATCTGGGTGGTTTGGAGCCAGGCAATAAGGAAAGCATGCTTGCACAGCCCCAGTGCCAGCACATCCATGCAGGGTGGGTGAGGCAGCCCTGGCTGCCAGCCCAGGGGACAAGGACAGGGCTCAGGACAGGAGAGGGAATTGATGCCCTGAAATGAAATACCTGCATGCTGTCCAGGGTGTTCTGGTGAGGTGCAAAGCAATAAATCCCAAACAAGGCACGGTGAACAAAGAGATGCGAAACAAACCAAGAAATAAAAACAGCTCTGGGTGATTTTTTACACTTCAAAGCAGTCTCTGGGAAGGGCTACAGGTGCAAAAACATGCATCAACACAAACAGCCACAGAAACCGACACTGAAACTGCAAAAGGCACACAAAATAAAATGCTAACAAATAAATAATGTGCTGGTGGCAATAAAATGCAAAAGCTTTGGAAATCTTGTCGGGGTTACGCAGATCAGAGGTTGCAGACAAATCAGCTAAATCAGAATTGTGCTCAGCTTGAGGGGGTCAATAATCTCCTGCTTGTCTTGTTTCTGTTTTCCTCGTTTTCCTGTAGCAAACACTTGGCACCAGGCATTAAATAATTAATTATTAAATAATTAAATAGTAACTCATTAAATAATAACCTCACCTTACAGTCTGGAAGCCAAAACAAACTTAATCTAAATGATGCTAACGAAAGCCTACGAGTAAAACACGCCCTGTGGGAATATTAACTTTTATAGATAATAACAAACAAATGCTTTAATTTATTTTTTTAAAGTTGATCAATGCACCAGCAAGTGCAAATAGAAATGCTTTGGGAAGGTAAAAAGACTGGAAATTGCCTTTAGATAAAGCAAATTTCTGAATGAAATATTGCCAATGCAGGTGCTGTTATCTATCATATTTTTGCACGTCCTTTAGGATATGTACATTAACACCTAAAACCATCCCATGCCTTTTCCTCAGGCAGAAAATGAAGTGTTCTCTTCCCAGGACACCCTTTGAAGGTTTCTGAAGTATCTCAGCTCTTTCTTTAGGTTTACAGTTTCTGCTTCTTTGCCTTATGTTTATTAGACAGTATTTCATTAGGAACCCTGGGTAACTGATTGGTATTTGCTGCTGTATTTCCAGCCTAATAAATCAAAGTTCTCACCATTAATCACCGCCTTTAATACTATTTTACAAAAACTGGTACCAAAAGAGAAACACACATCACTTCCAGCAGCTCAGCTCAATGCCCTCCTAACTGGATTATAAATCTCATCATTATAAGGATGCAATTATATCAGAAGAGAAAAAAAAGCCCTCTTTGCCTACATATTCCTTGAAATGCTGACAAGTGATGATCCTGTAAATTACCCTGAATTAGCCCAGGGGATCTTACCTCTAGCAACTGAACTGCTCCTTCATGTTCCTTCTTGGCTTCAACCTGAGCCTGGGTTTGGTGGGAAACAGGAAAAGAGAGGGAAAAGGAGGAGGAAGGAGAATCAGTGAGTCATGCCACACCCAGCAGTGACTCTGGTGACAGGGGACAAGGTGCCAGCAGTGCCAGCAGAGCTGGGGCCATCCCTCAGCACACATTTAATGAAAGCTGCCCAGGGCTGACCGTCAGTGGTGGCAGAGCTGCACCCACAGCCATCTCCCTCAACATCAGACTGCCTTCATTGGGGTTTGCTCAGGAGAGAGGCTGAGTCCCCAGGGCACAAACAACACTGGGTTCTTCCTTTATCAGGAGATAGTAACAAAAATTAGCAAGGAATGCTGGGCCTTCCTGTGATTTCTTCCCTTTGCCAGGAAATTTAAGTCCAAGATGCATGAGGCAGTTCTAATAATAACAGCTGAATGCAACTAGAAATGGCATTTTGCAGTGTGCCTAAGTACACTTACTGGGAAAGACTAAAAGAAAATTAACTGGAAGATTTCATTTGGTCAACTACAGCGTTCTATTTCAAGCAACTATATTAGATACATCTTTTATTCTGTGGAGAAGGCCCCTCCTTGCCAATTCTCTACCAAATTCTCATTAGCAGCATTATTTCTGTGGTTTAATCTGGCCCAGCAATTGGAAAAGTCAACATTAGCACTGAGACAATTGCAGCTTTAAGTGACTTTGGCAAAACTGAAACTCAGCATCATGGGTTTTTGTATTATAATGAATACTGAGAAATTGCAGTGTGAAAAAAAATAGTCTTGAAGTGATTTTGTGAATTGGTGACTGCCCTTGGAAGCGAGGTGTTTGAGCAAGTGCTCAGTCTCTGTGCAGGGCTGGCTGCACACCAAACCCTGCCACACAAACCTGACCCCTCCTGAAAAGGACACACGCTGTGGTGTGTCAGCACCTTGACAAGACTTCCTTCTCCTAATTTACTGGGAAAGGCAGGATGGCCTGTCTGGAAGAGGAGGCCAAAGAAATCCCACCAACCACGGAGGTGTCAGTGAGAGCATCAGCAGCAGGCTGGAATGGCACAGACCTGGGTTCTGAGTGTCAGGACAGGAGGATTGGGCTCCTTTGTGACACTGAAGGAATGCACAAGTGCTACCAAGCACGGAGGGCAGCAGGGGAAATGCAAAGGAACCCCGTGAGCCTGTGCCACTCCTGTCCCTGCTGGGAACAGAAAAGCTCGGGCACAGTGTGGCAGTCACCCTGGAGCACGGAGCAGCCTCTTGTTCCAGGGCACAGCAGGGCCTGGAGCCCCCAGGGCAGGGAGCAGCTGGCTGGGAATGCCTTCAGCCAGGGGATTCCTCTGTCCCTGCAGCTCGTGCTCCCCCCTGCCTGTCCCTGTCCCTGTCCCTGTCCCTGTCCCATCCCCTCCCATCCCCTCCCATCCTGGTACCTTCTGCAGCAGCTCGATTTCCTGTCTGTCCCCTCCCTGTCCCATCCCTGTCCCTGTCCGCTCCCAGGTACCTTCTCCAGCAGCTCCATCTCCTCCCTGTCCCATCCCATCCCATCCCATCCCATCCCATCCCATCCCTGTCCCTGTCCCCTCCCGGTACCTTCTGCAGCAGCTCGATCTCCTCCCTGTCCCTGTCCTTGTCCCTGTTCCTGTCCTGTCCCAGTCCCATCCCATCCCATCCCAATCCCTGTCCCATCCCATCCCCTGTCCCCTCCCAGGTACCTTCTGCAGCAGCTCGATCTCCTGCCTGTCCTATCCCAATCCCTGACCCTGTCCCGTCCCATCCCATCCCATCCCATCCCATCCCATCCCATCCCATCCCGTCCCGTCCCGTCCCATCCCATCCCGTCCCGTCCCATCCCATCCCACCCCACCCCAATCCCATCCCAGTACCTTCTTTAGCAGCTCGATCTCCTCCCTGTCCTGTCCCAGTCCCATCCCATCCCTATCCCATCCCAATCCCTGGCCCTGTCTCATCCCTGTCCCACCCCCTGTCCCCTCCCTGTCCCCTCCCGGTACCTTCTGCAGCAGCTTGATCTCCTCCCTGTCCCAGTCCCTATCCCATCCCAATCCCTGACCCTGTCCCCTCCCTGTCCCATCCTCTCCCGGTACCTTCTGCAGCAGCTCGATCTCCTGCCTGTCCCATCCCATCCCTATTCCATCCCAATCCCTGTCCCATCCCTGTCCCCTCCCCTCCCGGTACCTTCTGCAGCAGCTCGATCTCCTGCCTGTCCCATCCCTATCCCATCCCAATCCCTGACCTGTCCCATCCCATCCCAATCCCTATCCCATCCCATCCCAATCCCTGACCCTGTCCCATCCCATCCCAATCCCTGACCCTGTCCCATCCCTGTCCCCTCCCTGTCCCCTCCCCTGTCCGTACCTTCTGCAGCAGCTCGATCTCCTGCCTGTCCCATCCCCATCCCATCCCAATCCCTGACCTGTCCCATCCCATCCCAATCCCTGTCCCATCCCCTCCCGGTACCTTCTGCAGCAGCTCGATCTCCTGCCTGTCCCATCCCTATCCCATCCCAATCCCTGACCCTGTCCCATCCCATCCCAATCCCTGTCCCATCCCTATCCCATCCCAATCCCTGTCCCATCCCCTCCCGGTACCTTCTGCAGCAGCTCGATCTCCTGCTGTTTGGCGTTGAGGACGGCCAGCGCCTGCTCATGCTCCAGCTCCAGCTGTTGCCGCCGCTCCGCAGCCTCTCGCATGTGCTGTGCCGGGAGGAGGGGACAGCGCTCAGGGACAGTCCCGGCTGCGGCCACGCGGGCTGCCGGGCGGGCAGGCACTGCTCCCCCCACACACACACACACCTGGCACCTGAGGGGCAGCGGGGATACCTGGGGGGCTGGAGCCTGGGCAGGGCTTCAGCCAAAGGGAGCTCGGGCACGTGGACATCAGCCCTGCCAGGACCTGGGCTCTGACACTGCCAGGACCTGGGCTATGACACTGTGACACTGCCAGGACCCAGGGTCTGACACTGCCAGGACCCGGGTCTGACACTGTGACACTGCCAGGACCCAGCCTGTGCCCTGCCAGGACCCAGGGTCTGACACTGCAGGATCTAGGCTATGACCCTGCCAGGACCCAGGCTGTGACACTGCCAGGACCCAGGGTCTGACACTGCCAGGGCCTGGGCTCTGACACTGTGACACTGCCAGGACCCAGGGTCTGACACTGCCAGGACCCAGCCTGTGACGCTGCCAGGACCGAGGCTGTGACACTGTGCCCTGCCAGGACCGAGGCTGTGACACTGTGACCCTGCCAGGACCCAGACTGTGACACTGTGACCCTGCCAGGACCGAGGCTGTGACACTGTGCCCTGCCAGGACCCAGGCTGTGACACTGTGACCCTGCCAGGACCGAGGCTGTGACACTGTGACTCTGCCAGGACCCAGGCTGTGACACTGTGACCCTGCCAGGACCCAGACTGTGACACTGTGACCCTGCCAGGACCGAGGCTGTGACACTGTGCCCTGCCAGGACCCAGGCTGTGACACTGTGACTCTGCCAGGACCCAGGCTGTGACACTGTGCCCTGCCAGGACCCAGGCCAGGGGTGCCCAGCGAGCAGGACCCCTCCATCAGCAGGCACACGTTTTGGGGAGCACTGTGCTGGCAAACCCAGCCTGGATGAACATTCCCAAATTCCAGCCTGGATGAACATTCCCAAACCAAACTCTGGATGAACACTCCCAAACCCAGCCTGGATGAACACCCCCAAACCCAGCCCTGGATGAACATTCCCACTGGATGAACATTCCCAAACCCAGCCCTGGATGAACACCCCCAAACCCAGCCCTGGATGAACATCCCCAGCCTGGATGAACACCCCCAAACCCAGCCCTGTGTGAACACCCCCAAACCCAGCCCTGTGTGAACCCTCCCTGCCTGCCCCCCTGCCCTCTCCCCAGACGTGCTGCTGGGCCCGGCTCTGCAGGGCTGACCCAGGGCACAGCTCTGCTGGTTTCTGGCCCTGGTCTGCACAAAGGGAGCGAGAGCAGAGCCAGCCTGGGGCAAAGGCACCACAGAACTGCCAGAGGCTGTGTGTCTGTCTGACTCACAGACACCGGGCAAGGCTCCTGGGAGGAGCACACCTGCACAGCGCCAGCACACCCTCTGCAGATGGAAATCTTTTTCATTACAGGTTCATATCGCTCTCCCAGCATCCCTGTAGCTTTCAAACACCCTCATATTAAAGGGGAGTTAAGAAAGGTCTCTTTCTAGATTCTGATCTCTTCCCTGGTGAACCGGGTATTAAAGATTTTTATTTTCCAAATTACATGCTATTCCCACAATAGTCTGAGAGCAGGGGCACAATGCCTTATCTGCAGCTCTGAGTTATTGCACACAAACCTGTGAGAAATCAGCACTTGGGAAAACAAATGCAGGGAGAAAACGGACAAGAACAGCCCAAAATATCTCTTATTGTCTACAGGAGAGAGTTTTATCAAGCTCATTTCCAGCCTGCACTGAGCTGCTGTTCCCTGCACAGCCAGGGAGGCTGAGCCCCTCAGCCTGCACACGTCTGCAAAAGAAGCAGAGCTTGGCCTCTGCTTGGGATTTATTCACTTTTTGTTTGATTATAAACAACAGCAACATTTCCCACTTTGTAAGTTTTCACCCTCAGCTATGGCTTTTTTTCTGGGAGTTTTGGGAGGGTTTGGTGTTTGCCTGTGGACATTTCTGCACTGCATGCTGTGCAGCAGTTCATGGGCAATGTCTGCTCTCAGTATTTTATACTGACCAAGAACAGCTCTGCTTCTCATCTCACCCGAATAAACACCACCCATTTCACCAGCTAGTCCTCCTCATGATCTACATCACCAGAAAAAACCCTCTCATTTCTGTCAAGGTTAGTATCAGATTGGTACAGCACATTTTAACACTGCTGAGCACAAGCAGCTACAGAACATTTCCAGCTGAGAACTCCTCCCAAAGCACTGATGGAACACCTGGGGACACAGGGAACTCCCCATGGGCTGCCCCTGTGGGCACGGCTCAGTGCTGAAAGCAGCCCTGGGGCTCCAAGGGGCTCTGCCAGCTCCGAGCACGCACAGCCAGCATCCCTGCATCCCCCAGAGAACCCCTCTCAGCACAGGAAAACTTCTGAGGACGTTCCTGGGCACAACAGGGAGAGGTGAGGATGGGCACAGCTGGACTGGCAGGCACAGCTCTCTGCAGTGAAACATCTGGGCAGCTGTTCCTGCCCTCATCCTCCCCTTCTCATTGTGGCTGAAACAGCTGCAGTGCAGTGTACATGCAAGTGTAGATAAATGGCAGATCAAGGGCTCTGGATGCCCATGGGCTGCTCTGGGACCCTGTCAGTGCTTGGGGTCTGGGACCCTGTCAGTGCCTGGGGTTTGGGACCCTGTCAGTGCCTGGGGTCTGGGACCCTGTCAGTGCCTTGGGTTTGGGATCCCTGTCAGTGCCTGGGGTCTGGGGTTTGGGATCCCTGTCAGTGCCTGGGGTTTGGGGTCTGGGGTTTGGGATCCCTGTCAGTGCCTGGGGCTCTCATTCCCCACCCTGATCCAAACTGAGAGGGGCATTCAGCGCCTGGGTGTGCAGTGCTGAGCACCAGGACCATGGAGAGCAGGGGAAGGACTGCACTGATGGGGTTTGGGGTTTATACCCACCTTTAGGACCTGCTCTAAGTTCTCCAGCTTGGCTTGGAGCTGGTGTTTTCCCCTCACAGCCAAATCTCGTCCTTTGGTCACTCTGAGCAGGGTTTCTCGGAGGTGCTCATAGTCTGATTGGACCTGGAGAAAACAAAGAGGGGCATTGGCTAACTGCAGGGAAGGCAGGCAAAACACACCTAACAAACCCCTCTGTGTGCCACAGCGAGGAGAGGAAAGGGCTCAGAGGACACAGGGAAGGCACAGAACCCCAAGAGGAGGCTCAGGGTGTGCCAGGAGAGGAAACAGGGACACAGGGAAAGCACAGAACCCCAAGGGATGCTCACTGAGTGAGGAGCTCAGGGTGTGCCAGGAGGGGAATCAGGGAAAGCACAGAACCCCAAAGGGATGCTCTCTGAGATGGCTCAGGGTGTGCCAGGAGGGGAATCAGGGACACAGGGAAAGCACAGAACCCAGAAGGGATAATCACTGAGTGAGGAGCTCAGGGTGTGCCAGGAGAGGCTCAGAGGAATCAGGGAAAGCACAGAACCCCCAAGGGATGCTCACTGAGAGAGGAGCTCAGGGTGTGCCAGGAGAGGCTCAGAGGACACAGGGAAAGCACAGAACCCCAAAAGGATGCTCACTGAGATGGCTCAGGGTGTGCCAGGAGGGGAATCAGGGAAAGCACAGAACCCCAAAGGGATGCTCACTGAGAGAAGAGCTCAGGATGTGCCAGGAGAGGCTCAGAGGACACAGGGAAAGCACAGAACCCCAAGGGATGCTCACTGAGAGAGGAGCTCAGAGTGTGCCAGGAGGGGAATCAGGGAAAGCACAGAACCCCAAAGGGATGCTCACTGAGAGAAGAGCTCAGGATGTGCCAGGAGAGGCTCAGAGGACACAGGGAAAGCACAGAACCCCCAAGGGATGCTCATTTAGATGGCTCAGAGTGTGCCAGGAGAGGAATCAGGGAAAGCACAGAACCCCAAAGGGATGCTCACTGAGTGAGGAGCTCAGGGTGTGCCAGGAGAGGCTCAGAGGAATCAGGGAAAGCACAGAACCCCCAAGGGATGCTCACTGAGGAGGCTGTGCCTGTCTCACACTCCCAGAACATTCCCCTCAGCAGGGATTGCAGCCTGGCAGCCAAACTGCAGCTGTGCACAAGCCATGGAAATTTAAACAAACACACTCTGTCATGCACTAAAGAATGACAACCAAAGCATTTCTAAATTCTCTGCGTCTCAGGGGCCTCAGAGATGGGTGTGCTGTACAAAGAGGCAGAGATCTAACACATATATATATATATTTAATAAAACTCAAGTTTACATTTCTTCTGGACTCTTTTAAGTGTAAACTGACTTCAGAATAAACTCAAACCCACACGATCAGCCTGTGCTAACACTTGAAATCAGCGCACCTGCAGTTCAAAAATCAGTGCTCTTCTGCAATAAACCCCTTGCTCTCCCTTGGAACATTTCTGTACTGAAGGTATTTAAAGGATCAGAAACTCATAACAGAAGATTTGTTTTATGATTTAATTCATTTGGTCCACGTTAACCAGTTCAGCAGGATCAAGGCTCTTTACACAGGATTTTGTGAACCATCAGTGACAGTGACTGCTTTGAAAACAAGAATATACATTGAATTACTTCAGCCTGCCAAGGGAAAGTTCTTTCTTTAATTCAGATCAGCTGAAAATTTGATTTCTTACCCTGATCACTTTATGAGTCTGAGATCTGTATTTCTGCATAACAGGATTATTACAGCTTGCATCATACCAGAAACTGCACCTTTTACATGAAGAAAGAATCAAGCAGGAATAAACCCCTGGGTAAAAAGCCCCAAGAATATTTTCACATACATTGCCCCTTTTCTGCAGTGTTTGCAGAAGGTAAGGAAGCAGCAGCATTCCTGTTTTGTTTGTTTTTATTTTGGTTTGGTTTGGTTGGTTTGGGGTTCGTTTTTGTTTTTTTGTTTGCCATTTTCCAATGCAATGTTTTGAAAGCTGATTCAGCCTCTTTATTTGCCTTCTGGCTGCAGTTTAACTTGCAAATTCTGCCAGGGCCCAAACAATGTCAGTGGCTGCAGCCAGCCCCTGCAGAAGGGCTCTTTGGAGTGCACTGGACCAGAAAAAAAGAGAGGAAAAGGGAACAAGCCACGTTTTCCACAAGAACTGATGCAATTATTGTCAACCTCAGGATTGTTTTCTTTCTGTGCACGGATTTTCCTTTTCCCTTCCTGCCAGTTCTTTAGGACAGAGGCAGCTGCTAAACCCTGGATTTTCAGAGCCAATCACCTGCTGCAGCCTTTGCACTGCTCTGCATGCTCAGGTCAGCCCTGGGGGCTGCTGAGGGTGCAGGAGGGGCAGGGAGGGGCAGGTGCCATCCTGGGGGCACACCTGGCACAGCTGGGCACACCTGGCACACCTGGCACAGCAGGGCTCACCTGGGCACACCTGGCACACCTGGCAGAGCTGTGTGTTACCTGGCTGTGCTGCACTCTCAGGGGCACACCTGGGCACACCTGGCACACCTGGCAGAGCTGTGTGTTACCTGGCTGTGCTGCACTCTCAGGGGCACACCTGGGCACACCTGGCACACCTGGCAGAGCTGTGTGTTACCTGGCTGTAGTGCAGTGCTTGGGGGCACACCTGGCACACCTGGCACACCTGGCAGAGCTGTGTGTTACCTGGCTGTGCTGCAGTTTGGGGGCACACCTGGCACACCTGGCACACCTGGCACACCTGGCACACCTGGCACACCTGGGCACACCTGGCAGAGCTGTGTGTTACCTGGCTGTGCTGCAGTGCTTGGGGGCACACCTAGCACACCTGGCACACCTGGCACACCTGGCAGAGCTGTGTGTTACCTGGCTGTGCTGCACTGCTCAGGGGCACACCTGGCACACCTGGGCACACCTGGGCACACCTGGCAGAGCTGTGTGTTACCTGGCTGTGCTGCACTGCTTGGGGGCACACCTGGCACACCTGGGCACACCTGGCAGAGCTGTGTTACCTGGCTGTGCTGCACTCTCAGGGGCACACCTGGGCACACCTGGCAGAGCTGTGTGTTACCTGGCTGTGCTGCAGTGCCCAGGGGCACACCTGGCACACCTGGCACACCTGGCAGAGCTGTGTGTTACCTGGCTGTGCTGCAGTGCCCAGGGGCACACCTGGCACACCTGGCACACCTGGCAGAGCTGTGTGTTACCTGGCTGTGCTGCAGTTTGGGGGCACACCTGGCACACCTGGCACACCTGGGCACACCTGGCACACCTGGCAGAGCTGTGTGTTACCTGGCTGTGCTGCACTGCTTAGGGGCACACCTGGCACACCTGGCAGAGCTGTGTGTTACCTGGCTGTGCTGCACTCTCAGGGGCACACCTGGCACACCTGGCACACCTGGCAGAGCTGTGTGTTACCTGGCTGTGCTGCACTGCTTGGGGGCACACGTTGGCATGCTGCAGGCTCAGGCAGCTCTCCTCCCGCCCAGCATCCTTCAGCTCCTGCTCCTGGAACAGAAACAAGCGTGTGTATAAGCCGGAAAAAGAGCAGTAAATAAACCCCAAATACAATAAAACCCAAATTTACAGCCACAGGTCAAACTGGCAGGGTGGAAATGCTTTATCAGGTCACCCCAACCAAAACCCAAATACAGTAAAACCCAAATACACAGCCACAGGTCAAACTAGCAGGGTGGAAATGCTTTATCAGGCCACCCAAACCAAAACAGATGGAGGTCAGGGAAAGCCAGCAGCATCCTCTGCCACCTCTGCCTGTTTTGTTCCTGCACAAGCTCCCAAAGGTGGAGCTGGAGGTTCTACCTTGAATTCAGTCCCTTGTGAGAGGGGCCAGGCACTTCTGAGGGCTGAAAGCAGAAATTCTCTGCGCTCCCGTTGGGCTCTCAAAGATGCAAATGAAAGCAGTGAATAATTTCCTGATAACAAGCAGTGTGGGAACTCAGGACATCCCCCCTGTGGGGGGCTCAGAGACCCCAGCACACAGCCCAGAGCACCAGGGGGTTCAGTTATGGACCATGGGGCAAACTGCCAGCTCTGCATGAAGATCTAAAGCCACAGCAGCTTAAATAGTGCAATAATAGATTTATCACAGGGTGTAAATGTAGGTTTGGGGATTTTTAGTATAAGGGTTATGGGGACAAGGTAGGGGGACTTGGGTGTGTCCAGCCTTTCTTCTTTTTCTCTACCTCCATCCTCAGTGGTGATGGTGGCACTTTCAGACTGGTTTAGAGTAGAAGCTCACTGTCTAACAGCTGATAGGTATTGGGAAATAATTGTGAACGTGTTACACGTCGTTTTTAGTATATAAAGATAACACCACCCAGCTTGCCTCATGTACAGGTTGTATCTTTGAAAGTGCAGAAATGTGTGCTCACAGCAGAGCAAAATTAAAAATCCTGACTCAAACTCTCGCAGCAGGAGGATGGCTGTGGAGGGTTGGATGCAGTCTGGCACTGCTGCCTGGGTGACAAGGTCCCAGTGCCTGGGTGACAAGGTCCCAGTGCCTGGGTGACAAGGTCCCAGTGCCTGGTGACAAGGTCCCAGTGCCTGGGTGACAAGGTCCCAGTGCCTGGTGACAAGGTCCCAGTGCCTGGGTGACAAGGTCCCACTGCCCGGGTGACAAGGTCCCAGTGCCTGCAGACAGGCACCTGCTGCCCTGCGTGCTGGCTGCTCACCCATCAGTTATTTTTGTTTAAAAAGGATCCTGTACCCGACTCATTTCAATCTTGTGCCCTATTCCTGTCCCTGCAGCCCTTTTCCTCTGGAATTGTTGCTGCCCTGAGCTCTGACCTGGTCCCTGAGGTGCTCTGGGTGAAAAATTCAGGAAATTCAGCCAGGAGCAGAGGGGAAACCTGCAGGGACCCAGAGAGAAAATGGAAACTCTGCCGATGCTCTCTGGTACTTTGGCCCGATAAATGACTCACTTCAAAGGGCAGGTTTACCCCCTCCAGCTCATTTTCTCTTTCTTCCAAGAGCTGGAATTGAAAGGCAGAGCTGACTCAGCCTCAGTGGTTCAGCTGCAGCCCCTGCCATGGCCCAGAGCTGGGCTGGGGCACAGCCTGCCCAGAAAATCTGCTTTAACCCCTGTGAGCCCAGCTGGGCAGGGGTGGACCCACAAAATAAAACTGATTTAACCCCTGTGAGCCCAGCTGGGCAGGGGTGGACCCACAAAATAAAACTGCTTTAACCCCTGAGAGCCCAGCTGGGCAGGGATGGACCCACAAAATAAAACTGCTTTTAAATTCCTGTGAGCCCAGCTGGGCAGGGATGGATCCACAAAATAAAACTGCTTTTACCCCTGAGAGCCCAGCTGGGCAGGGATGGATCCACAAAATAAAACTGCTTTAACCCCTGAGAGCCCAGCTGGGCAGGGATGGACCCACAAAATAAAACTGCTTTAACCCCTGAGAGCCCAGCTGAGCAGGGATGGATCCAGGCTGGGGCACAGCCTGCAGTAAATCCTGCACAGCTGTGCCCAGGGAGCAGGCAGGGAGGAAAGGCAGAAAAAGAGGAAAAAAGCAGAGAAAAAAAGGAAGAAAAGCAGAGAAAAAAAGGAGAAAAAGCAGAGAAAAAAAGGAGAAAAAGCAGAGCTGCTGCTGCCCAGGCTGTGCCACCCTCCTGTCTGTCCATCTGACCCTGCCCAGGCTGTGCCACCCTCCTGTCTGTCTGTCTGACCCTGCCCAGGCTGTGCCACCCTCCTGTCTGTCTGTCTGACCCTGCCCAGGCTGTGCCACCCTCCTGTCTGTCCATCTGACCCTGCCCAGGCTGTGCCACCCTCCTGTCTGTCTGTCTGACCCAGCCCAGGCTGTGCCACCCTCCTGTCTGTCTGTCTGTCTGACACCTGCCTGTCCCCAGGGCTGTGCAGCCCTGCCTGCCACAGCTCCACAGGCAGCAAGCTGCGCTGACAATAAATGACATTTCATGGGAAGCTATTGCACACAATGAGAAATAAACAAGATAATCTTACTTTTTTAAGGTGTTTTACTATTTCCATTTGATCCTTCCTCTCAACTGCCATGGTGAAGCACATGTTAGCAAGGAGCACAGGAAAGTAGCTGGACATTTTCTGAGGCTAGCACTTAAAAACGAATGAATTCCTGCAGAGAAACTGACAACAGGAGTGTTTTCCACCACCACTCCTAAGGCAAGGGAAGAGCTACTCAGAGACGTTTGCATTTGAAATAAAATCACTTCACAATTGGATTTGCTCCGTTTTAAAATAGGAACTTTTCCGTGCAAATGATACCGTTCTAACAAAGGCAAACAAATGCAGCTTTACCCCTCTAATCAGCAGGCTGAAATTAGCACAAGAAACACCACACAAAAATAGCACTTCTTAAAAGGCACTGCTAAAAAAGGGACAGAGGCACGGAGCAGATCCTTGGCCTGGGAAGCACCAAAGTCCTGCAGCTCCTGGGGAGCAGATCCTGGGCAGGAAACACAGCAATTCCTTCCTGCTACTGCTTTTTTATTCCACCAAAACCCTGCAGGGACCAGCCCTGCACAGCAGATGATTGCATTGCACTGCACAATTCCTCCCTGTGCTTTTTTATTCCACCAAAACCTGCAGTGACCAGCCTGGCACAGCAGCTCACTGACACTGCACAGCAATTCCTCCCTGTGCTTTTTTATTCCAACAAAACCCTGCAGTGACCAGCCCTGCACAGCAGCTCATTTTATTGCACTGACACTGCACAGCAATTCCTCCCTGTGCTCTTCCAGTCCCACCAAGCCCTGCAGGGACCAGCCCTGCACAGCAGCTCAGTCATTGACAACAATTCCTCCCTGTGTTTTTTTAATTCCACCAAGCCCTGCAGTGACCAGCTGAGCACAGCAGCTCATTTTATTGCACTGACACTGCACAGCAATTCCTCCCTGCTGATTTTTCACTCCATCAAGCCCTGCAGTGGCCAGCCCTGCACAGCAGCTGTGTCACTGACCCTGCTCCTGTTCCTGCCCCTCTGAAGCTCTGCCCCCACCACAGGCCAGGTGAAGCCCCTGTCCAGGCTCACCTGAGCTCCTGGCAGCTTCCCCTCCTGCAGGCTCACAGGGAGCCACCTTTGATTTGCTGCTGCTCAGGCCACCCCAGAGGGGTCACCCTGTGCTCACTAACATAGACAGGGCATGGGTGAGCACAGGAGCTGGGGATGACTCCAGAGGGTTCACTTTGTGCTCCCTAACATAGGCAGGGGATGGATGAGCAGCCCTGGGAATGGGGATGTCCCCAAAGGTCACCTGCAGCTCCCTAGCACAGGCAGGGCATGGATGAGCAGCCCTGGGAATGGGGATGTCCCCAAAGGTCACCCTGTGCTCCCTAGCACAGGCAGTGGATGGATGAGCAGCCCCAGGAGCTGGGGATGTCCCCAGAGGGGTCACTCTGTGCTCCCTAACATAGACAGGGCATGGATGAGCACAGGAGCTGGGGATGTCCCCAAAGGTCACCCTGGGCTTCCTAGCACAGGCAGGGCATAGGTGAGCAGCCCTGGGAATGGGGATGTCCCCAAAGGTCACCCTGGGCTCCCTAGCACAGGTAGGGGGATGGATGAGCAGCCCCAGGAGCTGGGGATGACTCCAGAGGGGTCACTCTGTGCTCCCTAACAAAGGCAGGGCATGGATGAGCAGCCCTGGGAATGGGGATGTCCCCAAAGGTCACTTTGTGCTCCCTAACATAGACAGGGGGATGGATGAGCACAGGAGCTGTGGATGTCCCCAAAGGTCACTCTGTGCTCCCTAGCACAGACAGGGCAGGGATGAGCAGCCCCAGGAGCTGGGGATGTCCCCAGAGGGGTCACTCTGTGCTCCCTAGCACAGGCAGGGCATGGATGAGCAGCCCTGGGAGTGGGGATGTCCCCAAAGGTCACCTGCAGCTCCCTAGCACAGACAGGGCATGGATGAGCAGCCCCAGGAGTGGGGATGTCCCCAAAGGTCACCCTGTGCTCCCTAACATAGGCAGGGCATGGATGAGCAGCCCCAGGAGCTGGGGATGTCCCCAAAGGTCACCCTGGGCTCCCTAGCACAGGCAGGGGATGGATGAGCACAGGAGCTGTGGATGTCCCCAGAGGGGTCACTCTGTGCTCCCTAGCAGAGGCAGGACATGGATGAGCAGCCCCAGGAGTGGGGATGTCCCCAAGGTCACCCTGTGCTCCCTAACATAGGCAGGACATGGATGAGCAGCCCCAGGAGTGGGGATGTCCCCAAGGTCACCCTGTGCTCCCTAACATAGGCAGGGCATGGATGAGCAGCCCCAGGAGCTGGGGATGTCCCCAGAGGGGTCACTCTGTGCTCCCTAACATAGACAGGGGGATGGATGAGCAGCCCCAGGAGTGGGGATGTCCCCAAGGTCCCCCTGAGCCCGGGTCCCTCTCTGCTCCCCCAGCTCAGCCCAGCCTCTCCAGCTGCCATTCCTCTGTCCCCACGCTGGTGCTGCACCCCACTGCAGACATTTATTTATGTATTTATTTATTTATTCCCCTCTAGAAGCAGAGGGAGCCATTTCTGGGTCTGCTTTACTGCTCCTTGCAATGCAATTAGTCAGATTGGCTCTCACAATCGCTGCTCAAAAAGCTTTTCCTTCTTGTCGTGCACAAAGAGCAGGGAGCAGCAAACAAGATCAGCTGTTGTCATGGTAACATCATGCCCCAGCAGGTGAAAAATTCACTCTGGTGGCACTGGAAAAGGATGAAATGTACTGAACCTAAGCATAACATCAAGCACAGCTCAGAAAGCTTCGTGTTTTTCCCAAAGATTGGCAGATCTTTTAGTGAGAAATGCAGGGATGCAAATGTTAAACACCCTTGTGTGAACTCTGGTGGCATCAGTCATTCTTCAGCTGTCTCAGGGTAATTTCATTAGGCAGAAACTTATATCAATATACTGCATGACTTTGGAAATCTCTATGAAAAGTTAAGCCCAATTTTTAGAAGTTATAAGTGACTTGAAAACAGAAGATAATTTTTCATTTCAAGACAGACACGAGAAAAAGATGCTGAATGATTTTAAGGATTAGGTGCCAGAAGCATCATTGAAAACCAGCTCTTCATGCTCCAGAAATTCTGTTTTCAGAACAGATAATATTCCAGCCTTCAAGTCAGACTGCACAACCCATTTTTCATCCCCTGCTAAGCTAAGGGGGTACACAGAAACACTGAACAAATCCCTGAGAAAAGCAAAGTATTCTGGACCAGTGCTTCCCCTGCAAGTTCTCTTAAGGAAAGACAAACATTGGGCCTGATATTTACCCAAAGTTTTCTGTTTCAAACACAAACAACCCCAGAGCAGCTCCTGAGCCTCTGGGCAGTGACAATGAGCCCAGCAGGAGATGTCTGAGAGCCCTGGAGAGCATCATCCCTGACCCTGGGATGCAGCACTCCACAGAGCTCACTGCTGGACACTCCTCCTGCTGAATTAGGGCTACAGGAATTCATCCCAATGCTAATGACATTGAGCTTCAGGCCTCGTCATTTTAAATTTTTTCATTTCGTAAAAACCAGCTGTTGAGGCAGCTGTAAATGTAAAGTTTGGAAGTTCTCAGGAAAGGCAGAATTCTCAGGGAAGGGGAGAGACAAAAGAAAAAGAAAGGAATTTGAAAAACACCAAGCACAAGGAATCCCTTATATTCTCTATTCCACATTGCTGCTTACCAGGACTGAACTAAAAACATTGTGTTTGATTGAAATAAGCCTCAGGTGCCACCTTTGTACAGCAACCTCCTGAGCCACCCCAGACAACACCTGCACCACTTCTGGGCTCCCCAGCTCCTCAGGTAAACCCAGACCCACGGTGCAAAACCTGCTCATGGAGGAAGAATGGATCCCTCACGAGGTAATTGCAATTCTCTGTGCAAAACAAAACCTTGGAGAAGGTTTTTAAACGACACAAAAAATTTCCAGCACTTCAGACACTCGAGTCCAGATACTGTCAGCTGTATTTCTACTTAGGAATTTCATTAACATAGATTTTCCATTCCTATTGAACTAATTTGCCATTGTTTTCTCATTATATATTTATTTTTCCAAGGATTGCTGAGAGATCTTCGGTCCTCAAGAAAACTAATTAGTTTTAATAAAGCCATAAGAAATGACTTTGGGTTAAAAATTACCAGGTGACAAATTTAAGTGATGCTTCTGGTTCTCAGTGGGCTGAGAGAGAAGGTTCATCAAAGGGCAGTACCAGCTTATCTCCCATTATCAACAAAGATTTTACAATTAGGCAGCATTTCCAGGGCCATGAAGAATCCCTGAGTTGTGTGTTCACAGGAAAAATAACCTGACAATAGCTCTGTGTGCATCTGAAGGTCTGGGAGGGGAGGAGGGCAAAGAAATTATTCCAAACCCTTCTCCTCTGGAGAGGGAGATGAAATCTCCCCAGCCTGACACTGAAATGAAACTGAGCATCCCTGAACCTGCTGGATGCAGCTATCAGCAAAAGGAGGGATGGAAGTGGAAATTAAAGATGGCCCCAGATGGCTGCACATTTATGAAGTTTTCTAGAAGATAAATTTCACCTCTTTGATTGTTTTTTTCAGCCCTGAGCTGAAGAATGACCCCTGCCTGCAGAGGAGATTCCCAGCACACTGCTGGCAGGGATCAGACCCCTGTTCCAGTGACAAAGTGTCCATGAAATGGGCAAAGCAGCCCAGCAAGGGTGGGAATTGCTCCTGAACATCCCACACTCAGTGCCAGGAGTGCTGATCCAGCATTCCCACTGCTGCAGGGCAAACCCAGCCAGAGCTCCCAAACCCACCGGACAGGAGCTCCAGCTCCGAGAGCATCCCCCTGCCCTGCCTGGGCAAAACCTGCTGGGAACGGGCAAAAACCTGATGGGAACGGGCAAAACCTGCTGGAAACGGGCAAAACCTGCTGGAAATGGGCAAAACCTGATGGGAATGGGCAAAACCTGATGGGAATGGGCAAAACCTGATGGGAATGGGCAAAACCTGATGGGAATGGACAAAACCTGATGGAAACGGGCAAAACCTGCTGGGAAATGGGCAAAATCTGATGGAAACGTGCAAAACCTGCTGGAAATGGGCAAAACCTGCTGGAAATCTGCAAAACCTGATGGAAATGTTCCAGACCTGCTGGAAATCTGCAAAATCTGACGGAAATTTGCAAAACCTGATGGGAATGTGCAAAACCGGACGGAAATGTGCCAGACCTGCTGCGTGAGTGCCAGACCTGCTGCATGAGTGCCAGACCTGCTGCATGAGTGGCAGACCTGCTGGCCCTGCCCCTGGAGCCCCTGGCACAGCCAGCAGCCATCCTGCTGTGAAAGCCCTCCCAGCAGAGCCAAACCCCCTCTCTGCCCCCCGGGAGCTCCCAGAGCCAGCCCTGTGTTTCTCCCTGGGCACAGCAGCAGGCAGAGGGCTCTGGTTCCCTCCTGAACCTGTGCACCCCTCATTAGCCATCCTCTCCCTCCATCAGAGGCTCCTGGTGTTCTGTTTTCTGCTCCCAGCAAATTTACACAAATTGAATTCCACAGCAAAGTTGTTGCAGGCTCTCTCCCCCACGCCCGATTTAATCCCATTTTCTGTTCCCTCAATTTACGCTACATTTAATGGTGGAAATGATTTCTAAGATTGATTTCTGATTACAATACTTATCACAGTTCAGAGGATTATTCTTCCTGTCTATTTTTAGCCAATTCTCAAAGAAAAGATTTGATCTGGAACAACTTGTGAAGGCCAAAAGTGATAATTAAACAAAAGATAATTTCTTTTCCCTTCTGCCTCCCCTTTAGGACAGCACACCCAGCCTGTGGCAGGAGACACAAAGGCCTCACTTATTTCCTCTGGCACAAATAACGCCAACAAATGGGGGAGAACGGACAGAAGAATTAGAAACAATCAGTATTATTCATCTGAATTAGATGTATAATAAATTCTTTTCTTGATAGACAAACCTACAAGTAAAGACATTCTTCTACAGTTTTCAACTGCTCTGAAATTCTTTTAAGAAAATTATTATTTATTGGTGCTATGTCATGAATATAACCTTTAAAAAAAAAATGCTCTCCATATAAAATTTTTGCTATTTAAAGCCCTATGCTTCAAATTGTTTGAAGTCTGATGGGAGATTATCTGCTTAATCCATTTCTTTCACTTGGGCATTTCAGATTTCATGCAGCTGTGCAAAGTCAGCTCTGCTTAGCAGACCTGTGAGGCAGGAGGGAAAAAAATACCAAATATAGAGCCTGGGGGGGGGGGGGTTAGAAAGGGAAAGTGCAGAGAAATGGGGCTGCAGGGGAGGGATGCTGAGTTACTGCTTGCACTGCTGCTGCTGCTGCCACGCTGCAGGGTCCTGCTCCCCCCTCCTGCCACTCTGCTGGGGAGGCAGCAGGGGAGGGGGGCTTGGGAGCTGCATCTCCTGCAGGGGCTGCATTTCCTGCAGAGGGAACCCTGGGAGCTGCATGTCCTGCAGAGGGAACCCTGGGAGCTGCATCTGCTGCAGGAGCTGCATTTCCTGCAGAGGGAACCCTGGGAGCTGCATCTCCTGCAGGAGCTGCATTTCCTGCAGAGGGAACCCACTGAGTTGCATTTCCTGCACGGGGAAGCCTGTTCCCTGCATTTCCTGCACGGGGAAGCCTGTTCCCTGCATTTCCTGCACAGGGAAGCCTGTTCCCTGCATTTCCTGCACGGGGAAGCCTGTTCTCTGCATTTCCTGCATGGGGAAGCCTGCTCTCTGCATTTCCTGCACGGGGAAGCCTGCTCTCTGCATTTCCTGCACAGGGAAGCCTGCTCTCTGCATTTCCTGCATGGGGAAGCCTGTTCTCTGCATTTCCTGCAGAGGGAAGCCTGCTCTCTGCATTTCCTGCACAGGGAAGCCTGCTCTCTGCATTTCCTGCACAGGGAAGCCTGCTCTCTGCATTTCCTGCAGGGGGAAGCCTGTTCTCTGCATTTCCTGCACGGGGAAGTCTGTTCCCTGCATTTCCTGCACGGGGAAGTCTGTTCCCTGCATTTCCTGCACAGGGAAGCCTGTTCTCTGCATTTCCTGCAGAGGGAAGCCTGCTCTCTGCATTTCCTGCACGGGGAAGCCTGTTCCCTGCATTTCCTGCAGAGGGAAGCCTGCTCTCTGCATTTCCTGCAGGGGGAAGCCTGTTCTCTGCATTTCCTGCACGGGGAAGTCTGTTCCCTGCATTTCCTGCAGAGGGAAGCCTGTTCTCTGCATTTCCTGCAGAGGGAAGCCTGTTCTCTGCATTTCCTGCATGGGGAAGCCTGTTCCCTGCATTTCCTGCACGGGGAAGCCTGTTCTCTGCATTTCCTGCAGCTCAGGTCCTGTTCCATCCCTGTCCAGCGGGAGCTGCCCTGGCTGAGCAGCCCCAGGCCCTGCACCTCAGCCCCAGAGGATGCTGCACTGGCCAGAGCCATGAAACTGCTGCCAGCACCTTCTGGGCTTTGGCTGGCCCAGAGTTGAGAGCCTGAGTGCTCCTCCACTGCTTTCAGCCCAGCTCAGCATGGCTCAGGGCTGGCGCTGCCCCAAACGGGCTTTGAGCCCCCATTAACCAAACACACTCCCTCATTTCTCTGGGGGGCTGTGGCTCCTGTCCCCCGGCCCACGGGGCAGGGCAGAGCAGCTGCCCCAAACTGCCCCAGCCAGGGACCTGCAGGGCAGGGCAGGACCCCCAGCCTGCCCTGGAAATCCTGTCCTGCTCCCCAGCAGCCTGGAAGGAAACCCAGCTCCTGAACGTTTTCTCTCTGCCAGATTGTCAAACGGCATCGCTTCTTCTTATGTGCAAAATGTGTGCTGGGAGTTGCTCAAATGCCAAAACTTGTCTGATCCTGCTGCAGTGTAGTAGAGAATAATTTCTAAATTTAGGAAGTAATTGCTTTGCTGTCCAGTGAAACGTACACTAAAAAACTAATTTCCTCTAGGCAAGTCCTCATTTTAAACACCAACTCAGACTGCAGTGACACAAGCACTAAAGCTCTGGGAAAGGGAAGCTGTGCAATTCCATTGTTGCTGTTTTCTGTTCCCTGGCTGTTCCACAACACGATCCAAACAACAACAGCAGTGCTCAGATGTCACCCAACACACCCTTACAAAGTGCTTGGCAAATAAAACCACTCTGTTCTCCCGGGAAATATTTCTTTTTGCGGAGGACTCCGACTCCCCCGGCTGTGTTTCATTGGAATTCTGAACAAAAAGCCGACATTTCCAACCCCTTTGTGCACAGGCAAGGAGGGCACGGTGCAGGTTTCAGACACAGCCTGCCTGGCACTGCTGCCTGGAGCAGCTCCCTGCCAGCCTGCACCTTGGCAGCACCAGGGCTTTGACTCCAGGAATGCCAGAGCACTGAATTCCCAGCTCCTAAAGGCTGAAAGAGGCTGGAGAGGTCAGCCAAGCAAACAGCAGGACAGCAAAATGACCCCTGTGCAGCCCCACGAGGGGCTGTGAACCCCTGCACCCCCAGGCAGGACCTGGCACCAGCCCTGCCCTGCAGATTCCCCCTGAGCCCCTCACACGTCTGACACTGCAGGAATCACTGCTGGATTCAGCATCCAGGGCTAGACACATTTAATTTGGGATCTCACAGCTCTCCCAGTCCCCACAGGGGAGGGAAGGGCAAACCCACATCCCAGACTCACAGACATTTTTGATTTTTGATTTTTTTGATTTTTGATTTTGTCAGCACTCAGAGGGAGCCGAGGGGAGCCCAGGGTGAAGCTGCACAGAGCAGTCTGTGCTGGGACTCACAGACCAAGTGAAGGGAGAGCAGAGGAGAGCAGAGGCTGTCCCCAGGCCCAGGGAGCCTCACCAGCCCTGTCACTTCAGGTAAAATCTCTGATGGAGCACACCCAGCTGAGCCCACGGTGCTCAGCCGCCCCAGCGCGCTCTAACTCAGATTTCACCTCCCTGCCCATTCTCCCAGGTCACAGCCACGGTGTTCCCTTCCCCAAAGGCAGAGATTTCCCACTCACACTCCAGGGGCTGCCTTGGTTCTTGGTTAATTACATGGAAATGTGCTAAAAAGGCTGCTCCATGGGAGGAGGGCAGCACCTTCGCTTCACAGGTAAGGACCCAGTCCTGTTCCAGGGAAGTTATTTCCAGAATCTGAATAGCTGGGGTCTTGCACAGGGCATGGCCCAGCTCATCTGTCAATCCAAACTGGTTCATGTGACAAGAAAATGCTCTCACAGGGCTAGAACCCGAGAAACAGAACTGAAATTAAAATCCAAAAAGCCCCAAAACCTCCCAAACCCTCCTACTGATACAGCAGTCAGCCAGCCCATTAAAACTACATGGCTTTTAACACACTTTTTAATTGCTTTCAATTATTACCATTTACCTGCCCTCAAAATGACAAAGTGTCTCAGCTGGAGTCAGGGATAAATGTTTAATAAGGTTGGGAAGCAAAGCAACAAATCTCAGAGTGGACTTAAACCCAGCCAGATCACCTGTGAGTGTGCTCAGAGCCTGGGGGAGGAGGGTTGGGCTCCCTGAGGAAGGCTCAGAGCACTCTGCAGAGCTGGAAATGCCCCTGGAGGCACCAGGAGCTGTTCTGAGCACACAAACCATACAGAGATGCTTGCTGCTGCCTTTAATGGGAATTAGCAGCATTCAGCCTTAAAAAGGAGCCAGACTCACAACTGCCAGACACTCTGGTCTCCAGGGAAATGGAAAAAAGGGGGAAGGGAGATGGGAGGGCTGAATTTGGTTCAGAACTGTGGTTGGAGAATGAGCAAGGCAGGTTCTGATTTCCTTCTGACCCCTTGGAAGCAAAGCTGCCCCCAGCACCTCCTGCTCCAGCTCAAGCAGTGCCAGCCTGAGGTGACAGCAAATGCACAGGACAGGATCAGCCTGCAGCACCTCACTGCTGAGCGGCACTGTGGCTCACAAGGGGTTAATTACAGGAGTGAAAAATGCCCAGAATAAATACATCTTCTCATTATTGGTACTTCCCTTACATTTAGGGCTTTTAAAAATTTTTCTACATTGACTTCAGATCAAACTATTTCCAAATTTGCAAACTGCACAACTCCAACTTTGCAAACTGCACAACTCCAACTTTGCAAACTGCACAACTCCAACTTTGCAAACTGCACAACATTTTTATGGAGAAAACCAGCACCAGATTCTCTTATGAATACATGTTGGTCAGTCTTTATCTTTGACTTACTCCCAACTTCAGCACCTTGGTTTACATCTCAGAGTCTGACAGGAGCAGGGCTTATTCCAACTAAACCAAATTACAGGTATTAATTAATGGCTCGTGCTTGTTTGCCAGCTCCTGCAAGCAGAAGGGCGGATAGAAATGTATTTACAGCAGAATTTAATTACCCATTTTCAAGCCACTGGCCTCCTGGCAAAAGCCTCCCGATGTAGTGCAGAATAGGACTTGGATTAAAAATTAATTTACTGTCAGGAGTGATCTGCAATTTAACAGCTTAATCGAGTTTGTGTGAAATTGGTCAGGAGCTCTGGAGCCTGAGCTGGCCCAGAGCTGCTGCAGCCCAGCAGGGTCAGGATGGAGAGCTCAGCCAGGGAACTGAGCCTGGCTCAGGATGGAGAGCTAAACCAGGAACTGAGCCTGGCTCAGGATGCAGAGCTCAGCCAGGGAACTGAGCCTGGCTCAGGATGGAGAGCTAAACCAGGAACTGAGCCTGGCTCAGGATGGAGAGCTCAGCCAGGGAACTGAGCCTGGCTCAGGATGGAGAGCTAAACCAGGAACTGAGCCTGGCTCAGGATGCAGAGCTCAGCCAGGGAACAGAGCCTGGCTCAGGATCCAGAGCTCAGCCAGCAAACCTGAGCCTGGCTCAGGATGCAGAGCTAAACCAGCAAACCTGAGCCTGGCTCAGGATCCAGAGCTAAACCAGCAAACCTGAGCCTGGCTCAGGATCCAGAGCTAAACCAGCAAACCTGAGCCTGGCTCAGGATCCAGAGCTAAACCAGCAAACCTGAGCCCCTCTGTGCCAGGAGCTGCTCAGGAAAACTCTCTCAGTTGCTCCGTGCTGGGTTCCTGTCAGCATCAGGCAGTGCCAGGCTCAGTTCCTCGCTCTGGGCACCCAGAGCAGTTTCCCCTGTGCAATCTTCCTTCCATCCCCTGTGCAACCCTCCTCCCATCCCCTGTGCAATCCTCCTTCCATCCCCTGTGCAATCCTCCTTCCATCCCCTGTGCAACCCTCCTCCCATCCCCTGTGCAATCCTCCTTCCATCCCCTGTGCAATCCTCCTTCCACCCCCTGTGCAACCCTCCTTCCATCCCCTGTGCAGCCATCCTCCCATCCCCTGGGTTCCTGCCCAGGGTGAGCTGTGGGGAGCAGGCAGCAGCAGAGCCACCCCCAGCTCGAGTGGGAAGCCAGGCTGCAGCCCTGGAAATGCCAAGGCACAAAAAAAGCATGCCTGTCCCAATTTCTCCGTGTTATTTTGGTATACTTCAGGAAAAAGCCCAACACATAACTCATTAATTATAACCTTTCAAAAGTGTTTTCCTCCCCCCCCCCCCCCCAACTGCTAAAATTTAGCAGAGCTGCAGCCAAAGTTCTAATAGAACTATTTTTAGCTTTTGTCATGCACAGAACACCACGAAGTAGGTCTCATCCCCCTTTTAATGCAAATGCATTTAAGCAGTCAGGGCAGGGGACTCTCCTTGGTGCTGAGCCGTGTTCTGTGGGCCCGGGTGTGTGTGCAGGTGTGAGCACAGCAGGGACTGGCCAGGTGAGTGGAGAGCAGCCTGCAGTGCCAGCAGGTGAGCACAGCTCCCACAGGCAGGTTCCACCTTTGTGCATTTCACCCATTCCCACAGCCTGGTCACACCTGCTGGCCTCACTCACTCTCTGCTGCCTGAGCCGAACTGGCACGGGGCTTCAAAAATGGAAATGCTCTTGGTGGTCACAGGCACTGCCTTTCTTTGGGAAGTGGCTCAGTGCTGATGAGAGGGGGCAGATTGGAGCTCCCTGATAATCCACAGGAAAACCAGGCCCTGGCAGGGCAGGGGCTCAGCCAGCTCCCTCCAGGGTATCTCCACTAAAAAAACCCTGAGAGGAGAACCAGAACCAGAACCAGCAGCACCTCTCACATCTCTGAGCCACAGCCTGGCTCTGCCTGCTCACATCCTGGCACTGCTCTCATTGTCATGGGCTCAGCCAGCTCTTTCCAGTGCATCTCCACTAAAACCCTGAGAGGAGAACCAGAACCAGCAGCACCTCTCACACCCCTGAGCCACAGCCTGGCTCTCATTTCCATGGGCTCAGCCAGCTCCCTCCAGGGCAGCTCCACTGAAACCCTGAGAGAAGAACCAGAACCAGAACCAGCAGCACCTCTCACACCCCTGAGCCACAGCCTGGCTCTCTGCTCTCATTTCCATGGGCAGGGGCAGCAGCTCAATGCTCTGGTGGGGCTGGGCTGTGCCCAGGAGCTGCTCTGGGCAGCTCAGCCAGCAGCACAAACAGAAATATGGTTGGTGCTTTCCACTTCGATGTCAGCTTCATTTACCATGAGAATTAAAAACTCTGGGACAGGAGTTTGTAGCTGTGTAGTTAGTGCTGATCTAAACACCAGCATTCTGCATGAGTTACCTTGTCAGCTCTAAACTCCTCACAGGAGGGCTTTGTTCTTGTTTTTTTAGCCCAACATTTGTCAGTGAAGCACCTCCTGCATTTGGAATGTGTGCTGGGATCCCCAGCCAGAGATGCAAATATCAAACATGCATGAGTGCTAAGCAGGGGATGGGGCAGCAATCTGTGAACATGCACAGACTCCAGTGTTCCTGTTCACACTCTCAGATGTGCTGGTTCTGTCTGATGAGAAGGGACAGCTCACAGAGGCAGGTTTAAACATCTTCCTGACAGCCAATATGCTTTTCCCCAGCACACCTTTTATCCCTGATGGGCAGCACCGAGCCCTGGGCTCAGCACAGCCCCCAGCACCCACTGCAGAGAGGGATTTAAACAGGACTCAGGCTGTCCCTCAATGATTTGTGAGTTAAGTCTCCAGCCAAAACAGAAACCTGTCACAGGGCACACCTCTGAGCCTAGCAGCAGCAGCACCTGAAGGTTTCTGTGTGGTTTGAGTCACACTTCTCAGTATCACCTGAACACTGCCTCCAGCCACTGCACTGGACAGGAAGCCTTGCAAGATTCTGCAGCCTGACTCATTAGGACAAAAGTTAATTAAATCACATTCTCTCCTCAGACATACTATTTTACCTTAAAGATGATTAAACAAGAGACAAATGTAATTAGGGCAGGAAGAAGTACAAGCCAAACGTTCATCTCAGCGTGTGCTTTAGAAAGATGGAGCAATAAATCACCTTGCCTTTGGTTTGGCAGGAGCTGATAACACAGAGAGCCTCAGCCTGGCTGGCTGGGAGCAGCAGCACTGGTGGGGCAGTGTGCAGGGAGCTGGGCTGTGGAGGCAGGTATTGCAGTGAGAGAGGGACACCTGAGCCTGGCTGGTGCAGGTGGAGCATCCCAGAGCACCAGTGGCAGCAGATATTGCAGTGAGAGAGGGACACCTGAGCCTGGCTGGTGGAGATGGAGCCTCCCAGAGCATCAGTGGCAGCAGATACTGCAGTGAGAGAGGGACACCTGAGCCTGGCTGGGGGAAAAGGAGCATCCCAGAGAGAACCAGTGCCAGCAGGTATTGCAGTGAGAGAGGGACACCTGAGCCTGGCTGAGGGAAAAGGAGCATCCCAGAAAGAACCAGGGGCAGCAGGTATTGCACTGAGAGAGGGACACCTGAGCCTGGCTGGTGGAGATGGAGCCTCCCAGAGCACCAGTGACAGCAGATATTGCACTGAGAGAGGGAACACCTGAGCCTGGCTGGTGGAGAGGGAGTCTCCCAAGGAGGAATCAGTGCCAGCACATATTGCACTGAGAGAGGGAACACCTGAGCCTGGTTGATGCAGGTGGAGCCTCCCAGAGCATCAGTGCCAGCAGATATTCCAGTTAGAACAGAGAACACCTGAGCCTGGCTGGTGCAGGTGGAGCCCTCTGGGTGTGCAGGAAGGACCAGGGGATCCCAGTGACTCCAGGGGTGCCCCAGGACTGCCCAGGGGGTTTTTGTGGGTCTGGGTCTGCAGACAGCCCCTCCCTCCCTCCCTCCCCAAGGGCCTGGCCCTGCAGGAACTCTGACTCCCCTTTTCCAGCAGCCCTTAGCATTCAGCTCACAGCACTGCTGTGCAATTATTCTTTTCAGAAGCAGAGATGCAAAGCAGGCATTAACAGCCGTTCCAAATATCACATTTATGCACTTTTCCCTTGTCATATTAAATGTAATTACTTCTGATGCAATCAAACTCATACCCTTCACATGGATAAATCCAGCACCAAATTTAGAACCCCAAGCTTCAGACACCGGGCTCTCAAAGCAAAGCTTTAAGCCTTTACTTTCAGTTCAGCGAGGTACAAAGAATAGTGGGAACATAAGGTTTGAGATTGGTATTTTAAGATGAAATTTCTTTAAATTATTCTGTTAGTTACTGGTGGCAAGGGGCTTTGAAGATCAAAGGTGAAACGTGAACTACATCTGATAGCTCAGCAGCAGGAGATGGGAACCAGCTGACTGACCAAGCCTTCTAGAAGGTTCCTCTCTAAATTCAAAAAGTGCCTGAAAATCAGAGCACGTGCAAACACCCAGAAATGCTCTGCTGCTGTTTGGGTGCCCCAAACCACCCTGGGATGGGCTCAGAGCCACAGGCACTTGTCACTCCTGCAGCCAGAGCTCAGCCTGGAGTTACTGATGTCCCACTTTGGGCTTTGACACCCCCATTTCAGGCTGGGGCTCTGCACACACAGACAGAACCCAGAACCAGCCCAGAGCATCCCTGGAGCTGTGCACACACAAACCAACCCCAGAACCAGCGCAGAGCATCCCCTGAGCATCCCTGGAGCTGTGCACACACAAACCAAACCCTGGAGCTGTGCACACACAAACCAAACCCAAACCAACCCAGAGCATCCCCTGAGCATCCCTGGAGCTGAGCACACACAAACCAAACCCAAACCAGCCCAGAGCATCCCTGGAGCTGTGCACACACAGACAGAACCCAAAACCAGCCCAGAGCATCCCTGGAGCTGTGCACACACAGACAGAACCCAAACCAGCCCAGAGCATCCCCTGAGAATCCCTGGAGCTGTGCACACACAAACCAAACCCAGAACCAGCCCAGAGCATCCCTGGAGCTGAGCACACACAGACAGAACCCAAACCAGCCCAGAGCATCCCCTGAGCATCCCTGGAGCTGTGCACACACAAACCAAACCCTGGAGCTGTGCACACACAAACCCAACCCAAACCAGCCCAGAGCATCCCTGGAGCTGTGCACACACAGACAGAACCCAAACCAGCCCAGAGCATCCCCTGAGCATCCCTGGAGCTGTGCACACACAAACCAAACCCAAACCAGCCCAGAGCATCCCTGGAGCTGAGCACACACAAACCAACCCCAGAACCAGCCCAGAGCAGCACCTGGACTGCAAAACAAAACTCAGCAAGTGCAGCAGCTGCAGCAGGCTGTGAGACAGAGCCAGACTTACTGAGAGCTGCCAGGGGTGACAGTCTGGAGTCAAGGTGCTGACATGAGACTGGAGATCTGTGTCTCTCCTGTAAACCAGCTCTGATCAGATATTCCCTGGGAAGCTGCAGGCATGGTGGAGCATCTCCAGACTGTGCAGGATAAAAGGAAAGCCGTCAGTGTTTGTTAGAGCTTCTCCTCCCAGTACCCCGAGGGTTTCACTGCCTGTGCCCCAGAGCTGTGGCAAAGCGAGGGTTAATTACCGCTGCATACAATGAAAGCCAAGCTGAATTAATTAATTCAGCCTTGCTGAATAAACATTTTTGTCATGGCAGGCAACAAGGCTGAAGTCCAACAAAAGCTCCAAAATGAGCCTTAAATTTGTGCTCAAACCCAGAGTGCAACAGGGGAGGGGAGAGGAGGAGAGGCATGAATCAGTTCTTCCCAAGACTTTATTTTTTCCCCCAAAATGGAATTCTAAAAATACCTTTGGATGGTGTCCCTGCACAGCCAGCATGGCAGGCACAGGAATTGCATCCTGCCTGCGCCGTGAGCCGCACCAAGGCTGCAGACAGACACAGGAGCTGCAATCAGTCAGCTGCAACTGCACACTGCAGCTGGTGTTAAATCAAACACAGGGGCTGAAAATGCAACTTCACACTGCAGCTGGTGTTAAATCAAACACAGGGGCTGAAAATGCAACTCCACACTGCAGCTTGGGCTCAATCAAACACAGCAGCTGCAAATGCAACTCCACACTGCAGCTTGGGCTCAATCAACACAGGGGCTGAAAATGCAACTCCACACTGCAGCTGGTGTTACATCAAACACAGGAGCTGCAATCAATCAACTGCAACTTCACAGCTGCAGCCTGGGTTAAATCAAACACAGGAGCTGGAGTCAATTAAATGCAACTTCACAGCTGCAGCTTGAGTCCAAATCAAACACAGGAGCTGCAATCAATCAAATGCAAGCTCACAGCTGCAGTTTGCAGTCAAGCACAGGATCTGCAAATGCAAGCTCACAGCTGCAGCTGGTGTTCAAATCAGGCCCAGGATCTGCAGTCAAATGCAAGCTCACAGCTGCAGCCTGTGTTCCAGCCCAGGGTCTGCACTCAAAGTGCTGTTCTGCAGAGTTATAACCACTCCTGTGGAGTTCCAGCCTTGCCCTGGGGCTCTCTGGGTGTAAAAGAGAGAGTTCCCTGCAGTTCCACAGGTGACAACCCTGGCAGTGCCACAGCCCCAGGACTGTCACCCTGCAGGGCTCCCATGGGGCAGGTCTGGGTGACAGGGGCACGGGAGGAGCTGCCCTGCCCAGAGAGCAGCACACAGGAGAGCTGGAGAGGATTCCTAGGAAATGCTGCAGAGCCTGGCTCTGCTAGGCTGGGCTCAGCTCCGTGGGATGAGCTGCAGAGCCAGGCTGTGCTCAGCTTATTTATGTCCATACTGAATTATTACAATTTATTTCTGTCCTAGTAAGGGCAAGCAGGTAACAATGAGCTGAGCCCTGGATTAGGGGCACTGTTGATTTTTAGGTTGAAGATCCTCCAGACTCATCACCTCCCTGTGGCAGTGCAGGACAGTGGGGCAGGGACTCAGAAGAGGGAGGGGGCACCATGCAGACCCCAGAGCACACAGACCTGCAGCTCTCAGCCCTGCCCAGGCTGCCAGGGGGATCTGTGCCCACCTGGAGCTCCGTGGACAGGAAAAGCAGCTGCAGGAGCCTGTCCAGGATGTGCCCAGGCACTGAGGGGAAAGCCAGGTACCATCCCCAGCCCTGCACAGCTGAGAGCAGGGAAATACCTTGATGATATTTCTCTTCCAATTTGGGAGCTTCTTGGTGTGTGGAACAACCCCCAGTTTTGTCCCATTCCAGCACATTTCAAAGTCACAACCCAAATTAATTAGCGAGATGGTGGCACCTCGTCCTTAATCTCATTAGCAAAGACTAATGGCTACAGAATCAATTATTGCCTGCAGATTACTGCCTCAACACCACCAGCCTCTGCCTCACACAGACCCATTCTGAATCTTCAGTTCCACTGGTTTAATTACAACCCTTAATTAGGTCCCTTCTTTAATCAACTGTATAGCTCTGTCCATTCATGTATGGCTGCATATAAAATAACAAAGTGCAAATAACAAACCATGGGTCCCACACCAGAGCTGTGCCAGGACTGGGCTGGCCCCAGCCTCTGCTCCAGGAGCTGCAACCATTCCTTCCTTGGGAATACCCACAGTGAGCCCACAACAAACACAAACCCCCATTTTAGCCAAGGTTTGCAAAACCATGGCTCAGTTTCCATCTCGCAGCTCCTGAAAGAAAGTCCAGTGGATTTGTGATTACATTGACACACTTCATTGTTTACTCTTCGGTCAGCTCAGTTTCTGGGGGTCTGCAGGTGCTGGATTTTCCAGAATAGATCATTCCATTTCCAAAGCAATAATTGAGATTTTCCAGCTTCCCTGTCCACTGTTATCATAAACACTTTGCATTTCCTTCCAATGCAGTGTGGGAGTAACAAGTTTCTCCACTGGTCTAGACACGTTTCTACTTTTGCTTTTTTTGCTGATTTTTTTTTTCCCACGATGGTAAAAAAAATTTCTTATCATTTCCTGATAAAGAACTCAAGTGGTTTTTTCCTTCAGCTCTATCTTTCCCGTTCTCATGCATAACTGATAAAACTATCCAGTGACTTTTTTTTCTTTGAGACCTACTAGAACAAATGCACCAAAAGGAAATTAGCCACAAAAATGAGAAAAGCCAGCACCCTCTCTGTATGCAAATTTCTTCTCTTAAATACAAAAATTGAGACCATGGGAATCCTATTTCACTGAGCAAATTAACAAAAGGTCAGAAAGCTTGATCTTTGCCACTGGTGTACTCTGTCTGCAAGCTGAGCTGCCATTTAAATATTCATAAGGGAGAGCTGTAATTGCAGGCTGAGAGCTCTGTGTGCACAGGAGAGGAAACTGAAAATATTCATGACCTGGGAGATGTTCCACCAAAGGAAAACTGGGGTGAAGGGAAGGAGCCTGAACCTGGAATTTCAGTAATTAATGAATCCATGAGGAAGCGCCCTAAAGCCTTTCCCTTTTGGGGTCTCTTGTGGGACACAGACACAGGAGAGAAATTCAGCCTTCAGCAGCCCCTGGAAAGGGAGGGGAGAGGTTCCAAATGATGGCAGGAGCACAGGTAACTCCTGTTCCATTTCATGAACATTTTTCTGATGAAGCAAAGGAGGAGAAGCAGGTGCAGAGCCATCCAGGTGGAGAGGGCAGAGATGCTCAGCCCTGCTGCAGCTGTGACCTGGGCTGGCCACCAGCACCAGAGCCCCCTCCCAGCACACAGAGGGGTCTTGCCTCCCAATCTTCCTGCCTGGTTTTAGTGCCTTCAATCAAACTAAATTTACACTTCTCCCCGTGGTTTGATGCCCTGTTTATTGAAGTTCCTGTTCAAGTCATTCTGCTCAGAGATTTCCCAGCCAATTCTCCCTGCACAAAGCCCAGACAGTGCCAGAGGTCCATGAACACTCTGTGCCCTTCACCTGTGCTCCCCTCAGCCCCAAATGTGCTTTTCACACCCGGGAATTTCCCCTTGGGGCTGTAAGGAAATTCCCTCCAGGCACAGGAAGCCCCAGCCCAGAGCTGCTCAAAAGGAGCCCCCAAAGCACAGCAAATCTCCGGGGTGAGATCACATTCCGAGAGGAAAACGCTCCAAGAACTGCCTCACCACAGCCTGGGGGCTTGAGAGGGAAGTAATCACAGGATAAATAAAATCTGAACTCCATCAAAAATACACACAGCGAGCTCGATAGGAATTCTGAGCCATCAGAAGAGAAAGAGTATTTGGCTTTCCAGAAAGGATAACTACCTGCAGGTCCCCACCCAGCATCCTGAGGTTGTGAAAGCAAGCTGCCAGTGGAAAATGGCAAGTGGGCTCCAAAAGAGAGATTCACAGCTCCCTGTTAAATAATTTTTGGAAGCACATAACAAAAGATGCTCATTGGATAGACAAGGCAACATCCCAAAATACTCCACTGATGACACCTGGTGGAGTTGCACAGGGTTTTCTGTCAGCCCTGAACACATTTCAGACTGCAGGCACCAAACTGTGGCACAGTGGCTCACGGGAGTGGACTTCAATCACCTCTGAATTAATTTGATGTTTTTAAAATGGTGTTCTGTCGTGTTCCTCACATCCCAACACCCACCTCTGCCAGCTGTGAACCCAGGCTGCTCTGAACTCCCTTATCCATCACCCAGCAGTTCAGCTGGGGCTGTGGGGCAGGTGAAGATTGCCCTGGCAGGTTCCTGCTGGAGCATCCATGCAGAGCAGGGGCTCGCTGCAAAGAAAGAGCCTTCAGCTGCAGAGTGCATCCCAAAAACTGGGGCTCCAGGCTCACAGAGCTCGGGGGGGCTCCAGACTAACGGATTTTGGGGTTCCAGACTCACAGAACTCAGGGTCCCAGACTCACAGGTTCCAGAGTCACAAAACTCCACATTCCAGACTTACAGAACCCGGGGTTCCAGACTCACAGATTTTTTGGGAGTCCCAGACTCACAGAACTCCATGTTCCAGACTCACAGTTTTTGGAATCCCAGACTCACCAATTTTGGGGTCCCAGACTCACAGAACTCCATGTTCCAGACTCACAGATTTTTGGGGTCCCAGACTCAAAGAACTCCATGTTCCAGACTCACAGATTTTTGGGGTTCCAGACTCACAGAACTCCATGTTCCAGACTCAAAGATTTTTGGGGTCCCAGACTCAAAGAACTCCATGTTCCAGACTCACAGAACCCGGGGTTCCAGACTCACAGAGCTCCATGTTCCAGACTCACAGATTTTTGGGGTCCCAGACTTCACCAGCTCTGCCCTGCTAAGGGAGCCCTCAGGGCTCGTTGGGCAGAGGAATGAGAGGTGAGATCCAGGTGAGTGCTCTAGCTGAGGTGGACAGACAGACAGACAGACAGACAGAGTCTGTGCTCCCTGGGCCTCTGGGCTGGCAGAACCTGCCTCCCACAGCCCTCCCTGCTCTGTCCAAGGGGCCATTCCTGAATTTCATCTCAGTGCAGGTGGGCAGGACAGAGCTGAGTGACAGCTGGGGACAGACAGACAGACAGACAGACAGGGACCTGGACTTGCAGCAGCTGGCAGCTCCAAGGGGCAGATTTCAGCTGAAATAAAACCCCTTCCTCCTGCTGAGCCCAGCCCTGGGATGGACAGGGAGCTGTGCCCTGCAGTGTCACACTGACACGTTTCCTGGGACGCTGGGACCTCGCTGCCTGCAATAATCTCGTTTTCCCCACTAGCTGGGGCTGCCAGTGAAGCCACCCTGGTGGCTGTCAGCTCTGTCACAGGATCCAGAATAAAGGAGTGAGATGTGTTTGTCATCAGACAAAAACATCCTTGTGCCCCTGCTCCAACATCCTCCCAACATCAGCCAGGCTGAACAATGCCTATCGCCACAGCAAAGAGCAAACCCTGCTGGAAATGCAAAGTTTAGCTCGTGGCTAATTACACAGAGCCAGCTCTGGGTGAATGGTGGTCCTGACTGAGAATGGGAAGATTGTTGATTTGATTTTTTAATAAATAAATTCAAAAATTAGAGCTCGCTTGTCACTTGCAGCTCAAAGTAAGAAAGAACAATAGGCAGTACTGGAGGCTGTCCAGGCATGCAATCCCAGCCCTGGAACAGAAACATCCAGAGCCTGCACCACCAGAATGATAAAATGAATGCAGGCAGTTGATAAGAACACAACCCTGATAAGCAATGGAAAACTGCAGAAAAAGTAGGATTTACTTTGATTTGAGAAGTGAACTATGTGGCAAAGTGAACTGTTTCCTTCAAAAATCAGCTAAGGACTGGGCTTTTCTTTTTTTAGTTGGAACAATAAAATCTCCAGCAACTATATTAACTATTTATTAACTATATATTATTATACTATATATATATATAAAATAGAAATTGACTGTAAACGATTAACCCACTTTTCCACACCTTTTCCATTAAGGTCACCATGGCTCTGTGCTCCCTCTTTTTGAAGCAGACACTCTGGGAGCTCCTTGGCACACAAACCTTCCTCCATCTCTGGTGGGAGCTGCACTGCCCCAGCTCCTGCCTGCCAAAGCCTCTTCTCTCTGCTCCATCCTGCCCTGATTCCCCTCCTTGGGGCAGGCAGCATCACTCTGGGCTGCCCCTTCAGTTTAACATTCTCCACCACTCTGATTTTCACAGTGGCTCTGGCTGGAGCTGACACCAATTCTCCACAGCTCTGCAGTCTGGAGGGCTCCCACATTTTTAGCTACTGTGCCAAATTGCTCTGAATTGAATTAGTTAAACACCTATCTGCAGAAATCGATCCCAAATTCAAAGTGAGACCCTGCTGTCAAAGTTTTCATGATAAATTCAAAGCAACTTTGGTACTTCTGGGCAGGAAGCTCTGATGCAAATGACTCGTGTTGCTGTGTCAGTCTAAAACCAGCTCTAGCTGCGAGTCTCAGAAAGCAGAGTGTGCCAGAAGGTGCCAATAAATCCTGTGGCCAGAGCAAGAAATGGGATTCTTGGGAAAAACACAAATCTGGCTGTTACAGGGAATCATTGCTCTGTTTATTACTCTTTAACAGTGATATAAAACTTTCAAGGATAAGCTAAGATAAAGAGGCAAGAGACACATCCCTACTACTGAGTATTTCTTCCACAAAGTATCAAATATTTTACCAAATTTACAAATTAAAAAAAGGTTACTGAGCACAAGACTGGCTGACTTCTCCATTTTATTCATGCTGCAAATGTTGGCCCCCTCTGTGTCCTGGAAAAGGGGGGTAAGAGATCCCTGCTGTGCTCGAATTCTGCAGGGACTGAAGGGAGCTTTGCTCTGACTCTCAGCTCAAACCTGGATAAACCTCCTGGCTGGGCAAAGAAATCCTAATGAACACCAGATACCCATTAATGCTGAGTCTTCCAGAGCATTCTTCCTAATGGTAAAACTCCCAACATCTCCTGTATCACCCCAATTTCACCTTCAGGTTCCACAAAAGCACGCAGGATGTGACAGAGCTGCCCCATCTGCAAAGCTTTTGCACCTCAATTTTCAGCCACATGCATGAAAAGCCAGGTGTCACTCTGCAGGAGCTCCATGCAATGCATACAATAAACACATAAACACAATACCTGTGCTTTCCACGGGGCTGCTGATTTTTATGTAAATGAATTATGTATTGGCCAGACCAGTTTTTCTTTCATTTCACACATGTAACTCATATTTCTCACTGGAATTATCCCACAGGGATACTACCACAAGTCTAAGGAGAATCAGGCCTTTAAGCCCTAAGTATTATCAACATAAAATGTAAATCCTTTAAAAAGGATTTGAGGTGGCTTTTTATGAGAAAAATGACAGGAAAATGTCTGACTGCCTCTGACATAAACAACAGGGCGAGAGCTGAAGATTCATCTCTGTGAAGAAATCTGAAACCCAAATGAAGCCAGAACTCATCTGAGAGCAGCTGCTACCTCTCAATAGCCAAACCACACTGCCATCCTCCTTTTGGCAGAAAAAAGCATCATTTTGGCAAAAACAGAGCCTCCCCTGGCGAGGGGCTCCAGCAGCATCTTGAGCCTGTCTGGCAGAGCCCAGGGTCTGTCTGAGAGCAGCCCTGGGAACAGTTCTGGGCAAAAAGCAGCAATTCTGGGCAAAGAGCAGAGCTGCTCCTCTGCCTCCTCAGCAGCCACCACCAGGGCTCTAAATTCTGCCAGCCCCAGGTTGGAGGGATCTGCCAGGACAGAAATGGAAGGCAGGGAGGGTCTAAATTCTGCCAGCCCCAGGTTGGAGGGATCTGCCAGGATAGAAATGGAATACAGGGAGGGTCTAAATTCTGCCAGCCCCAGGTTGGAGGGATCTGCCAGGATAGAAATGGAAGGCAGGAGGGAGCCCTCTCCTTCCAGGGCTGTGCCAGGAGCCCGGCTGGCCCCGTGCCTGCCCAGCAGCACCTGAGCCCTGCAGGCTGCCCTGCCCTGTGCCAGGTGAGCAGTCTGGCAGCCTGGCAGGCACTAATGGCCCATCAGAGCTCGGCTCAGCCCGTGGAGAGCAGCCAGGCAGGGATGTGCCCACACTGAGCTCCACTCCAGCCACCCCTCGGTGCAGGACACAGCTTCCCCCAGGCACTGAGGACCTGGGACCATCTAGGTGGAAATTGTAAATGGTGCATCAGCACTTTACAGGCATCAAACATTTTTCAACCTGTCCCCCAGTTACTGGACTAAAGATGCTCATAATTAAAATGAATCCATTCATTATACGAAATCAACAATATCAATCTTCATGGGTTATTTTGTTCATGATTAGAGGTGTATCAACTCGAGCTGTCTGGGCCCTCTGACACTCAGTGAAGAAATGGGCACTGCAAGGTGTCATTCACGTCCCCTCTAAGCTTTCTCTCTCTCTCTGACTTTTGTGAGTTATTACTGCCTGAGCATTGGCCATGGCCCCTGTGGTGGTGCTAAAGCTGCTCCTTTCTGGCCAGCCCCACAGCAAACTCACCTTGGCTTCCCTCTGGCTTCTCTCATTCAAAGAAGAGTCATGCAAAGCTCACCTGGACCCACACACCTGTGCTCACACCTTCACTCCACGTGGGACTGTGCCTGGAACTGCTGCTGCCTCCTGCCCTGCTCCAGGGGAGCTCTTTGGATAAAGGCAGGTTAAATAACTCTATCAGCACAGCTCCAGAACCAAGCCCAGGAAGTGAGAATCAATTCACTCTGACTTTCCTATTAAGTTACATGAAGATTAGTTAAAGGATTTGCTCTGGCCTCCATCTGCATCCTGTGTCAGCAGGAGGGTGGAATTGCTGATGTGCAAGTCACATCCATCTCCCTCTTTGATCCACTCACTCTCAGTCAGATTCCTTGCCATTTCCTGCTTTCCACCTCTGAAGGAATCTGGTTGCTTTGAGGATCCCTTGAAGCTTGCAGCATTTTCCCTTACAACTGAATTCTGTTTCTCCTGGATATCTCCTTTATCACCGCCAGTGTAAGTTGTTAATGCACCTCTGTATACAAACACTGGAATTGTGTACAAATACTGGAATTCATCCTCCCAAGTGGAAATAAACCCCCAAACCCCAGGCCACCACACCTCCTGGAGGTCTGTGCCTTGCATGTTCTGCTGGCAGGCTCAGATAAGCCCTCGGAGGGAGCCAAGGGAGCTGCAGACAGGAAAGGTTAACGTTGCTGTGCTGTGGCTGGGTTTTGCACAGTGATTAGGCTCCCTGCCAGCCTGATTCCTTCCATGTTTTAACTATCTGCAGCTGAGTGATTACATTAATAAACTTCCAGAGCAGACAGCATGCTAAATTCCAGCCACTGTTCACGCAGGAAGAGAATGGATGTCTTTAAACACACTTTCTCTTCCAAACCCCAGGAAAGAAAAAGGCAAACCCTGGCCTGATTTTCCCCAAAAGAACCCTTCCTTAGAAACCTCCAGCAGCCTCCTGATTCTCAGCAGGGCTTTTAGGACCAGGAGAATTCCCCTCTCAGCTGAACAAAGGATTTTTTTCTTTATTTTAAGGCCAGAGAGGTGCCGTGGAGCAGCTGCAGCAAAGCTGAGCAGCCTTTGGCATCTCTGAGCACTTCCCTCATCTTGGCAACCTCTGGGTGCTTGAACCAGAGCACTCAGCACTAAGTCTGAGCCTGAGTCAGCATCAGGGATGGAATCAGACCTGCCCTGTCACTTTGTCACTGTCAGACAACAAAGAATAAGCTCTTTTATTGTTTCATAACGCGAGCTCCCCAAATTCTGCTTTATTCACGCAGCCCCTTCTTCTCCTTGCTCCAGCTCATCCTTCCTGAGCACAAATCCCACACTGACACAAAAAGCCAAAGATTCAAGGTGTGTTTTGAGAACTCCACACTCTTTGTAAATGGTTTTAATTACTGATGGTGGAGATGATGGGAGTTGTTTCTCACACCTCCCGGAGCGGGATGTTGTGGTATTTCCCCTGAAGTATTCACGTGCTGGTTTTATTATTTATGTAATAGTGGTCTAGTAGCAATCCAGCAGTGGTGGTGGTGACAGTGAACATTCCTGTGGGCCTTCACCCCCAAAGCAGGTCTGATGGAAGTGTAAAAATCCAAATGCATTTGCCCATGCACACTTGTACTGGGTTGCAGCAGTGGGGCTCGTGCACGTGGGGAGATTCACCTCAGACCTGAGTAAGAGACACTGCACCCACCCATCACGACAGAAACCCAATCCAGCCCTGGGGTTACCCCAATAAATTGGAGATTCTGATCACAGGAGTGCCATGGACCCTTAAAGCACTGCAGCTCACAGGCAGGGATTGCTCTGCCTGCTTAATGCCAGCAATTCTACTTTTAATGAATGTTGCAGGGAACAAAAACCGAATAGCGCTGCATGCCTCAAATCTGCACTTCCCTAACAGCCTTGACTGCTATGAAAATTCTGTTCTCTTGGTAATTGTTACCCAGCACAAACGAAACCTCATTTCCACCCTGAGGCAATGTGGAGCCAAGGACAGTCCCTTCCTGCTCACTTGTGAGCTCAGGTGGAAGGGGAGCAGCCACAAGCTTGTGAAAAGACAAACTGTGCTGGGTGGCTGAGGACAAAGGCAGTACCAAAGACAAGGAATTCATAAATTAGTGAAACTCCCCGGGGTTTAACAAAGAGCACTTCTGAACTCACATTTACCAAATGATTTTAAGGAGCAGGTCCAGACAGACGACAGTGGAATCCCTTTACACACGGAAAATAAACAGGTGCTACCTTTTCATTCTTTGTTTTGCACTCCACCTTCTCACTGGGTGCTTTTTAAACCTCTCCATCCCTTCCTCCCTCTCCCCATGGCCTGGGAGATGCTGCAGGACCTGATCTCATCCTAAGGAAGCACTCAGAGCAGAGGGGGCACACCAGGCTGGTGAAACCCCAAAGAGAACACCAGGGCAGGGGATACTGAGCCCAGGCACCTTTCCTGGTGCACAACACCTCCTTCCAAACTGTAATTTCCAATTCACTGCAGCCAGTTCCATCCTCAGGGCACAGTGCACAACCCAGCTGCACTGGGGGAAATTCCTGTTACCAAGTTACAGCAAATCAGAGTGAGAACTCGTCCTTCTCCACAGCAGCACGGGCCCTGGCGTGCTGGGAAATAGACTGATGTAAAAAACCAGCAGCACGCTCTGGCTGAACGTCCTGGCAGGTTTTTATGTGCCAGACTAATTCTGGTCACAGGAAGCACAAGGGGTGAGAGGGCTCAGGCCTGGGCAAGGAGGGAGAAGGATTTGTTCTGTTCTCCAAACCCTTCTGTCTCATTTCATACAAGGAAAAACTGTATTTACAACACTATGTTATAAAAACATCAGCAGCTTGAAGCTCCATACACTTCATTTCCTTGTAACAGAACTGCAGAAACCAGACAGACATTGCTCAAAAGGGAAGTGAGCTGCAAGCTGAGCACAGGGTTTGGGGCTTATGATCATTAATAATGACCAATATCCAAGGTGGCCAAGGTGGCCAGGCTCTCCCTTACCTGGAATAGAGCAGGGTTTGGGGTTTATAATAAATTATAATTAATAATGACCAATATCCAAGGTGGCCAAGGTGGCCAGGTTCTCCCTTGCCTGGAACAGAGCAGGGTTTGGGGTTTATAATAAATTATAATTAATAATGACCAATATCCCAGGTGGCCAGGCTCTCCCTTGCCTGGAACAGCACAGGGTTTGGGGTTTATAATAAATTATAATTAATAATGACCAATATCCAAGGTGGCCAAGCTCTCCCTTGCCTGGAGCAGAGCAGGGTTTAGGGTTTATGATAAATTATAATTAATAATGACCAATATCCAAGGTGGCCAGGCTCTCCCTTGCCTGGAGCAGAGCAGGGTTTGGGGTTTATGATAAATTATAATTCATAATGACCAATATCCAAGCTGGCCAAGCTCTCCCTTGCCTGGAACAGCTGGGATCAATATCAGAGCCCCTGAGCAGGGCTGCTCCACTGTGGCTGCCCCAGAAACGTCACCTGGGGAGCTCCCACCCCTGCAGGAGCTCACTGGGGCTCACTGGGGCCCCCAGAGCTGGGACTCTGCTGTGACACCAGCTGCCCTAAAGGCAGTTTCCTTTCCAGCACAGAAACACCAGCTGTGCCCACCTGCCCCGACAGAAACCCCACAAAACTGACCCCAGGTCACCCAGGAGCCACCAAGGATGGGGACACAGCAGCAGGAACTGTGCTCCATCTCCACATAAACCAGAGCTCCCAAACCCACAGGCAGGGTGTGGGAAATGCATTTGTACAGAAGATTTAAGGCTGTTGAACAGAGACCCTTCCAGAGACACATTTATAGCTGTGTACACCCAGCAGGTGAGCAGGCAGCCCTCAGAGTACACAAACTGGCTGTAGCCACCCTGATTGATGACAGTAGTAATTTTTTTAAAGATTAATAGATTTGCAGACTCATTGCTACGAGTAGCACATGGCCAGTTAATTTAAAATGAAACAACAAAAAAACAAAGTCTGGCATTAGAAGATCAATACTTCCCCCTCCTCCTTTCTTATACAACATTTAATTAAGAGAAGCAATACAATGGACAAATGTTGGACCAGTTCTGCAAACAATACCCATGGATTGACCCTGCTGAATGACCCTGGGCAAACAGACCTGAGGCACACTGAAAATTTCTCACCTGCAAACCAGGCAGAATGACAGCAAACCATCATTCCTAGGCACTCTGTGCAGAGTTTTCCTATGAAAAGTGCTCTTGCAGACCAAGGGCTCCTCCAGACAAAACACAGGTTCACACAATTAATTTCAATATGAGGTTATAAACTTGTGAGCCTGATATTCTTCAAATAAAAGCCCCAAGCCCCACGATTTCATCCAGCCCTTCCTCATTCCTAATCACAACTTCCACTCAAGAGCACAGCAGCTCACTGCCCCTGAGCCTTGCCAGTGGAGAAAGGGAGTGAGGCAGATCTCCTGGGGTTGTCAGGGAGCACAGACAGACAGATGGACAGACAGGACTCAGCCTGCAAGGCCATGCCCTGCCCAGGAAACCACAACGGGGCTGGATTCCTGCAGGGTCCCTGCACGGAGTGCTCAAACTGCACTGGGGAGGGGGTGAAGATGGAAAAGGATGGAGAAGGGTCTGCAAGGGTGGAGAGGGGGAAAAGGGTCCATAAGGGTGGGGAAGGGGGCATGAAGGGTGCAAAGGGTCCATAAGGGTGTATAAGGGTCTACAAGGGGGCATGAAGGGTGGAAAGGGTCCATAAGGGTGTGCAAGGGTGCACAAGGGGGCATGAAGAGTGTACAAGGGGTGTGCAAGGGGTGTATAAGGATGTATTAAGGGTGGACAAGGGTGTATAAAGATGTACAAGGGTGCACAAGGGGTGTATAAAGGGTGTAAAAAAGCTGTGTAAGGGTGTATTAAGGATGTATAAAGGTGCATTAAGGGTCTACAAGGGTGTATAAAGATGTACAAAGGTGTAGAAGGGTGTACAAAGGTGCATTAAGGGTGTACAAGAGTGTATAAAGATGTAGAAGGGTGTACAAGGGTGCATTAAGAGTGTACAAGGGTGTATAAAGATGTATAAAGATGTACAAGGGATGTATAAAGGGTGTATTAAGGATGTATAAAGGTGCATTAAGGGTCTACAAGGGTGTACAAAGATGTACAAGGGGGCACAAAGGGGGTATAAAGGGTGAATAAAGATGTACAAGGGTGTATAAGGATGTATAAAGGTGCATTAAGGGTCTACAAGGGTGTGTATAAAGATGTGCAAGGGTGTGTAAAGGGTGTACAAAGAGTGTACAAAGGTGCATTAAGGGTCTATAAGGGTGTGTAAGGGGGCACAAAGGGGGCACAAAGAGGGCACAAAGGGGGCACAAAGGGGGCACAAAGGGGGCTTTAGGCCCCAGGAGTGTGGAGCTGTGGTTGCAGCGTGCCCAGGAGGTGGCTCTGGCTGCAGGGAGGAGGAAGAGCTCTCCCTCCCTGCGTGGACACGTTGCTGCCATTTACAGAAGGCTCCCCTGGCAAAGCAGAGCCTAATGAATTAGCCAGCATTAAAAATTGATCGTCCCTGCACAGCACTTCTGGGGGCTGTATTGATTCATGTTTTCATTCTGCAGAAAGCACCAGGGCCCAGGTGGGATCTGTGGGAGGTGATGGGGTGGGGGGACACGCAGAGAGGGGTCCTGTGCTCGGGGCCCTTCAGAGCTGGGATGGGCAGAGCTCAGAGCAGAGCAGAGGAGCCCCTGGCACACTGCACTCAGCCTGGATCCCATCCTCACCTGGCAGGGCAGGGAGTTCAAACCAGCCCTGCCCTGCAGGGATCAGACAGAGCTGCCTGCACAGCATCCCTGCCAGGGAGCACAACTGACCTGACAGCCCAGGGCACGGATCTTGTGCCAGAACAAACCCTGCACAAGATTTCTGCAGTCATCCCACATAAAAAACCTGCTCAGGCTCCAGACAGAGCCTTATGTCAGGCCCAGTATGACACAAGCACATTTCCCCAACTACTTAAAGGTTATGTAATAGAGATCTGCAGAGCATTAGCAGTCACATGACAGCCCCACTAAGATTCCAAACTGCCACCTACAAAATTTAATTAGCAAGCAGTAAACAAGGGAGAAGGGAAGGAATACACTCCTGCAGCTGGCAGGGAATGTTCCTGAGGCTCTAAATGCAGGACTGGGGGCAGGCAGGTGGGGAGAGCAGCGAGTCAGACCTTGCCAGGAGGGGGAACTGGGAGTGCCACCGAGGGAAGTGCAGAGCACAGGGCCAGACAGGGGCCAGAGCCTGTAGGGCTGTTACAGGGGCAGCTGAGAGCCCCTTGCCCTGAATGCTGAGCACCAGCAGCCCCCTGACCCTGACCCTTACACAGACCCTAACCCAGATCCTAAACCTAACCCAGACCCTAACACAGACCCAGACCCTAAACCTAACCCTGACCCAGACCCTAACACAGACCCTGACCCTTACACAGACCCAGACCCTAACACAGACCCAGACCCTAACACAGACCCAGACCCTAAACCTAACACTGATCCAGACCCTAACCCTGACTCTAACACAGACCCAGACCCTAAACCTGACCCTGACCCACACCCTAACACAGACCCTAACCCAGATCCTAAACCTAACCCTGACCCTAACACAGACCCAGATCCTAACCCAGACCCTAACCCTAATCCTGACCCTAACCCAGACTCTAACTGCTAACCCTGACCCTAACACAGACCCTCACCCCTAACCCTGACCCAGACCCTAAACGTGACCCTAACCCTAATCCAGACCCAGACCCTAAACCTGACCCTGATCCAGACCCTAATCCTGACCCTAACCCTAACCCAACCCTGACCCCTACCCTAACCCAGACCCTAAGCCCTGACCCCTACCCTAACCCAGGCCCTAATCCTGACCCAGACCACAACCCTAACCCAGACCCTAAACCGGACCCTAACCCTAATCCAGACCCAGACCCTAAACCTGACCCTAACCCAGACCCTAACCCCTGACCCTGACCCCTACCCTAACCCAGACCCTAAACCTGACCCTAACCCTAATCCAGACCCAGACCCTAAACCTGACCCTAACCCAGACCCTAACCCCTGACCCCTACCCTAACCCAGACCCTAAACCTGACCCTAACCCTAATCCAGACCCTAAATATTCAGCAGGAGCTGGAAAGGTAAAGTCCCAGAATAAATTCCCTGTTCTGGAGGAATTTAGCCTTGATGTAGGACTTTTCTAAGCCAACCCTAAAGAAATTAACCTGCCTCAAGAAAGGCTTATTTTCCTTTCAAAGCTGGCAAGAGTTGGGGGTATAATTGTAATGTTTACCATCACACATCCAAAATCCATCACTCTGGATGAGGCTGTCTATAAAAACTATTTATGCTCCTCAGTGAAAGAAAATCAATCAGCCTGGTTCTAGGGGAGGGGGAGCATGGAAGGAAGGGGGTGCACTGATGGCTCACCTGCTCACACCAGAGCCTGAGGAGGAAGAGGGGCTGGTGCAGGGTGGTCTGCAAAGGAAAACTGGAGAAGGTTTCCAGTTGTCACGAGGTGAGAGCAGAGCCTGTGCCATGCTGTCATTGTCCCAGGGCCTTCCTGTGGCTCACAGGAACAGCCTGCAGTGCTGCTGGTCAGCCAGCCCTGGGCACAGCAGGGCTCCAGACACCAAGCCTGGGTGCAGCAGAAAACTTTATGACAATTCTATATTTTTAAAAGCAAAACCCGCCCTGTCAGCCTGGCTGGATCCCTCTTCTCCATCACTGAGCCCCCCTGTCCTGCCTGGAGCTCCTGCCTGGAGCCCTTTTCTCCATCACTGAGCCCCCCTGTCCTGCCTGGAGCCCTTCCCCACCCCTGAGCCCCCCTGCCCTGCCCAGAGCCCCTACCTGGAGCCCTTCCCCAGCCCTGAGCCCCCCTGGTCCGTGGCACCCTGCTTGGCGGCAGCTGCATTTCCCCAGCGCTGTGTACACTCCAGTTCTATTTTTGTTCACGATATTGGGATATATTTCTCAATCCCAGCAGCAAGTGCTGCTCTAACAGAGGAAATGCTGCTGTCAGCAGCGCTCTGTGACAATCCTCACCTGTGCAGGACAGGCACCTTGCACAGAGCATCAACAGCCAGAGCAATCACCAGGTGCTGTCCAGAAAACCTAAACAAATTTCAGCTCCTTGGTCCTGTGCACAGAGACTCCCCAAGCACCAGAGAGGAGCTGCTATCCACACAGCCTGACATGCTGTCAGAATGGGATGTACAGCTGTGAAAGGGGGAAACAAAGGATTTGCACAAAATTCCAGTTTAGTCAGAACCTTTTGCTGAATAATAACCCAAAAATAAGTCCCAGGGAAAAGTCGTGACTAACAGGAATTTCAGCTGCTGTGACATATTTCCGAGCAGAGATGAGGGCCTGAAACAGTTTCAGTGAAATGACAAACAGCCCTGACTGTCAAACCCTGACTGCTGCACTCACTGTGAATATTGAAAGGACAGGACTCGCCCAGCCAGCTCCTCCTCACAGAGCACAGTCAGTGTGATTTGGGGTTCTGAATCCTGATTTGTGCTGGGGATGGAGCACAGAAAGGACCCCCCCACCCCCGAGGGTGTTAATTACCCACTGATCACAGGCTTCTCACCTCTCCCGTGCAGTTTGTTACAAGAGCTCTGCTGTGTATATTGATTTAAGGCTCAGGGCCACACAGGTGCCAAAGGGCAGTGCTCACACACACGGGGGTGTGCACACCCAGCACTCACCTGAGCCAGAGACACACCTGTGCAGTTGGGCAGACTCAGAAACACATCCACAGCTTGCACAGGTATGGACAGACAGGTATGGACAGGTGCAGAAATACCCTGAGCTTGTACAGGTATGGATGTGCAGAAATACATCCACAGCTTGCACAGGTATGGATGGACAGGCATGGATGGACAGGTGCAGAAGTACATCCACACCCTGTACAGGTATGGATGGGCAGGTGCAGAAGTACATCCACACCTTGTACAGGTACGGATGTGCAGATTTATTTATGCAGATGCAGAAGTACATTTACACCTTGTACAGGTATGGATGGACAGGTATGGATGCACAGGTGCAGAAGTACATCCACAGCTTGTACAGGTATGGATGGACAGGTATGGATGGGCAGGTGCAGAAGTACATCCACACCTTGTACAGGTATGGATGTGCAGATTTATTTATGCAGATGCAGAAGTACATCTATATCAGGTATGGATGTACAGCTATGGATGTACAGATTTATTTATGCAGATGCAGAAGTACATTTACACCTTGTACAGGTATGGATGGACAGGTATGGATGGACAGGTGCAGAAGTACATCCACACCTTGTACAGGTATGGATGGACAGGTATGGATGGACAGGTGCAGAAGTACATCCACACCTTGTACAGGTATGGGACTGGCCACATCTATGGAGAGATGCTTCAGGTTTCTGAGCCTGCAGCTGTCAGTTGACTAAAGCAGCATTTAGCAGCTATTCAGACCATTTTCATGCAGAAATCTGTGGCACAGCCCTGCCCCGTATTTTGTTCCATCTCACTTTTCCTACCCCTAAAACCCACGTGCTGCTTTAGAGCTGTAATTTGGTTTTAATTCTAGAAATTTCAACACGCTGCCTGTCTCAAAAAGGTGCTCCAGGTAGAGACAAATACGTCAAGTTGGATGTAACAGCAGAGCCCCTGTGTTCTCTGCCTCTAGCATGCAGTCATGCTGTATTTTAGCAGGCTGGAGCCCATTCAGGTGCCTGAGCAGGGAAAACCAGGGCTGCTCTCCAGCCTGCAGCCAGCAGGGCCTCTGCGCTGCTTTCACTGAGAGCCGGTCTTTCCCCTTTTAAAAGGAAATCAGTCTGCACAAAGCCACTGACCAGCACCATCGGATCAAAAGGGAACAACAAAGAGGCACCTAAGAAACCCCAACCCCCTTTCAGGGACTAGAAGTAGCACAAATGTGCTTCAAAGGCTGTCTAGGTGCTGAGTCCTGGCTGACATCTGTAACGTTTGATCTGAATTACCTTCTTCACTTGTCAGCCTCGAAAACCCTCCTCTTATAAAAATGTAACACCTCCCCATCAAAAATGCCAAAATACAAAGTGACTACAGCAACTTTCCTATCAGAGCCATATCCTGCTATTTTTTATCGTAATCCCTGCCTTTATGGGGATGCTGTATCTTCCCCTCTATTGGCCTGTGTTTCAGTATTTCTGAAATACAGTACTGGTCTGGTTTCAGTATTTCCTGCTGTTTTCTTTAGGCCTCTTCTATCTCGCCAAGCAATAGTCCTTATTTTTATTGGGATTATAACAATCATGGTATTCCTCCCCTGTCACAGAACACTCGGTGCAATTCCTAATGTTACAACCAGTGGCTTTGAATTTAGGCATTTCTTCCAAATGCTTACAACCCCCTGAGAAGCAGACTCTGTTTTTACCAGATGCAGTGCCAAGGCTCACTAACAAGTTATTCTGCCGAGTTATTTTGTACACAAACCCCGCATCACCACCTGCACCGGACAAAACAGCCCAGGCAGCGTTTTACTGCTAAAAAACCAGGCAGCAGTAGATTAAAAAAGAAAAAGCAAAGCTGTACTGCGCCCTGAGGTTCTCCCCAGCCACGACCGCACTAAGCCCGTGCACAGCTGTAATGTCGACCATCACATCACATCACATCGCGGTGGGAAAGGCACACCCCGTGCCCAGCGCCCCCAGCGAGAGGGGGAGAGGGTAACGAAACCCTGCAGAGCCCCTAACGCTGAGCACAGCACCCAGCCAATTCACCGCTGCTTGCGGGAACGTGCGGTGATAAATGTGATTATTCCGTTCTACGTGCTCGGCCGCAGAGCGGACATGCCCCGGTCCTGCTGTCCGTGGTGCCCACGGGTCTGTCCGTGTCTGTCCGCGGATCTCGCCGCTCGGTGGGAAAAGGATCAGCTATTTACTCGCGATTGGGCTGATTTAGCCTCAGATGCCAGACACACGGCACGTATTCGCTCGGGCCCTGGCTGTGCGGAGGAGCAGCCGCGATGACTTTGCCGTGACACGACAATGCACATTTGCAAAGCAAACACATTCCGAGGAGATGCGCCGTGCCCGGGGCTGGGGGCAGGGACCGCCACCAACTCTGCCCACAGACGCCAAGGGAGCAGAAACACGGCCATCAAACCTGCCAAAATGGCTTTTGTTTCATCGGAAACCCGAAAAGCGACTGGGAAATGACATCAGATTAAACATCAGTCGCAGGGAGGATGGAATAATCTAGCAAGAGTTTAATCCCTTTACCTAGTGCTCGTGCACGATGCACATTTTATTATTCAGACCAGCACCTAGGAGGGAGGATGCAGTGAAGGGCATCGCCAAAAATGCTGCAGAATAATAAAGTTTGCCTGCCTGCGATCCGAGTTACCGATGCCGGAAGGGGACTGTCCCCCCGCACACGCGTCCCCGTCCCCGTCCCCGTCGGCCCCGGCCGTTCCCGGAGTGATCCCCGCGTACCTGCGCTCAGGCCGTGCCGGGGGCGAGCGGGACCCCGCGGGAGCGGCAGCAGCTCCGGTGGCGGAGGGAGCGCAGCGGGGCCGGGCAGCAGCTCCGGGGTTCGCAGCAGCCGCAGCAGCTCCGGTGGCGGAGCAGAGCGGGGCCGGCAGCAGCAGATCCAGGTGGCGGAGCAGCTCCCGGTGGCGGAGGGAGCGGGGCCGGCAGCAGCCGTAGCCCCGGTGTCGGCAGCAGCAGCAGCAGCAGCAGCTCCGGTGGCGGAGGAGCTCCGGTGTCCGCGGCAGCAGCAGCAGCTCCGGTGGCGGAGCAGTCGGGGCCGGGCAGGAGCTCCGGTATCCGCAGCAGCAGCAGCGGCTCCGGTGTCGGAGGAGCTCCGGTATCCGCAGCAGCAGCTCCGGTGTCGGAGGAGCTCCGGTGTCCGCGGCAGCAGCGGCTCCGGTGTCGGAGCAGTCGGGGCCGGCAGCAGCCGCAGCTCCGGCCGCGCTCGGTGCCGGCGCTTCACGGGCGCCCCGCGGGCGGGCAGGCGGGGAGCCGAGCGAGCATCATCGCCGTGCACGGCCGCCCGGAGCCTATGAGGCTCTCGCAGCCGCCCAAGATGGCTCTGCCGGTGCCCGCGGCGCTCACATGGCCCGGGCCCCGCACGGCCGGGCCGGCGCGCCCGGGGAGCGGCTGCGGGCAGAGCCGCGGGGCTGCGCCAGCGCCGGAGCCGCCGCTGCCTCGGCCGTGGCCTGCTGGCACGAACCAATGAACTGTAAACGCGAGCCGCAGGGTTTTTTGCGCCGCCCGGCCTGCCCAATGAAGGCGCAGGAGCGCCGAGGCAGAAGGGAATTAAGGCGGATTACCTGGAGCATCCCGGGCGTTCCGCCGCTCCTCTTCCCGGGATAACGGGGAGCAGCGCATCCCCACGGAACTCCTGAGGTGCGACAGCACCTCCCCAGCGGGCACGGGGAGACGCTGTAAGGGGATACAGGGAAAGATTGCCAATAAATCACATTTTAGAAACCCGGCTTCAGCTGTTTTCTCAGTGTTTCCTGCTCCTAGTTCCTCCTGAGCACAGGTGATCCGAGTGACAGAAGCTGATCAGTTCGGGAGTGCATTCACCACAACATAACTGAATTCCCCGGGCTGGTGAAGGTTAAATCATCAAGAAAACATCTGAATTGTATTGAGTGGTATTTCTGTACTTCCCTTTTAGTATTTTACAGGGCAAGGAACTATTGCACTCTCAAGGCACTATTTTATTCAACTCTGCTAAAGTACCTAGAGAAATGCATCCCTCAGTTCAATGCTGCCTTTCCTACAGCTCCTTCTCAGATACCAGCCTTCCTCCCCCGGTTTTACCCACAGACATCATGGAGAAGAGCAGGAGAATTGTCGGAAATGTTTGGCATTAACAAAAGGCAGATTTCCCCTCAAGCCCAATGGTTCTCTCTGAAGTTGAAGCAGGGAGTACCCTGCTCTCCAGGAACTGCCCACCTGATGCTCCTCTGAAGGAATGAGGAGCCACGGAAGGGGGAACTCTCAGATGACCTCTCTCTCGAGTTCTGTCACCTGCATTTCCAGCTCAGTGTGAGCCCCGATGGTCCCTGAGCAGTGAGGGATCTCTCCCACCTGGCCTTGTCCGGGTTTCTGGGGCAGCAGCTCCCACCCGTCCTGGCTCAGCCCCAAAAGCTCCCAGAGCACCCCCCCAAGTGGCACGGAGCACGTTTCTCCTCAGAGGTTTGGGGCTGAATCGTGGCCACAGTGTGACCTGCAGAGCGAGGCTGCTGCTGGGGATCCTGTCCCTCACTGGGTGAAGAAACAGGCGGATCTGAGCTCTGAGATGTGAGATGTGAGCTCTGAGATGTGAGATGTGAGATCTGAGCTCTGAGATGTGAGATGTGAGATGTGAGCTCTGAGATCTGAGATCTGAGCTGGTGACGTGGCACTGCAGGAGGAACAGATGAGGAGAAGGCTCACAGACAATCTGTGCTTCCTTCCCTGCAGATCTGCACTGGCACCATCCAAAAGGACAAGAATCTTCTGAATGAGAGGTCCAAAACCTAAAAACAAGGTCCCCAAGACCCCTCTGTGGTGCAAATCCCAGCCCCAAATGACTTTCCCTGAGATCACTCACGACTGCAGCAGGAACAACAAAACTCTGGCATTTTCTGAGGGAAAAGCAGCTCCCAGCCAGGTTCCTGTGTTCATTCCCAGATTAGATTATGGCTCTGATTGTCAGGCAAGGCACTCTTACTTTTATAACCACTTTGTGCCATAAATGGCTTTTTTTTTTTTTTTTCAGTCTAATTTTGGCTAGTCAGATTTTCCCCTCAGCTGAGCTACATTTCAAACTGCAATGTTCCTTCTGACTGCACCAGCGCTGAGCACACTGAGCTCCAGCCCCAGCTCAGAGCTGCAGGCTGAGATGTCAGCTGCACCAGAATGTTCTGGCACGTTCTGGAGATCTGGCTTGCCCAGGCTGGAGGAACGTGGCTGTTCCTCTGTGTGCATTTGTAAAACAAAACAAAAATTTCCCAGGCCAACCTGATACCTGGAAGTCTGTCAAGCCACTGTAAAATGGAGTTATTGATGTGCTACACTGAGCCAGACCAGCTCTGCTCCTTCCTTGTCATGGTGGGTTCCAAACATGAATATCTGCACAGGGGGGTGTGGGTACAAACAGGGATAAAAGATGTAAATTATCATAAACTTTCTGAAAGCCATCTTCTACAAATATGCAAAATTATATGAGTAAATTTGATTAAGTCACTCTGAAAGTAAAATAGCAAATAGTTTTTTAAACTACCAGTACAGACTCACTGCTAGGATGGTTTTAAAACATATTCTTTACCTCAAGAACACGTTTAGCAATTTGAGTCATAAAAATTTGACATATGCAACTTGTTATGCCAGAGCAGATGAGAACTGACATTTCACTGGAACTGTAAGATGTTAGGATTTATTATCATAAATATTTTATTATTATTTTGATCGTTTGTGTGGATCTTTACCTACCCTTGGGCCTCCCAGCTGATTTTGGAGCTCTTCACACTCCCCTTGCAGCAGCTGGATCTCCAGATCTTTTATGCTTTTGGATTGTTTGTTGATATTTTGCAGCTGTTGAGACGTAGCCCTGACAAAGTGCATTTTCTGCTGTGGAGGCAGTGTTCTGGAGATTGTTTTTGTGATGACAGCAGTGTTATTGGATGACACTGTCAATGGAGATGAAGGGTTGACAGCCTGGTAAGGAGAAAATACATTTTTCATTTTTCATGTCATTCTTGCTAAAGCTTTGTCTGAGGGGAAGAATTTAATTCAAATTCTTTCAAAAATCATGGCGTAAGTGCTTTATTTGAAAGTTTTCTTCCTCAGACATTTCATTCAAGCTGTAAGTGAATAAGAGACAACCTTGCCCGATCAATCACGGGCACAGAGATGGGGCTGGCACACGGGAAGGAAAAGCAGGAAATTCATTTTTCCTTTCCTTTCCTTTCCCTTTCCCGCAGCCAGGCGCGCTCGGGGACTCCGGGGACGCCGAGGGATTTGCCGCTGGATGGCAACAGAGCGCTGCTGCCGCTGCTGCCGCCCGTCCGGCTCCCGTGCCGAGCCGAGCCGTGCCGAGCCGAGCCGAGCCGTGCCGGGCTCACAGCCCCTTCGGAGCCGAGCCGTGCCGAGCCGAGCCGAGCCGAGCCGAGCCGAGCCGAGCTCACAGCCCCTTCGGAGCCGAGCCGTGCCGAGCCGAGCCGTGCCGGGCTCACAGCCCCTTCGGAGCCGAGCCGTGCCGAGCTCACAGCCCGTTCCGAGCCGAGCCGAGCCGTGCCGAGCCGAGCCGGGCTCACAGCCCCTTCGGAGCCGAGCCGTGCCGAGTCGAGCCGTGCCAAGCTCACAGCCCGTTCGGGACCGATCCGTGCCGAGCTCACAGCCCGTTCCGAGCCGAGCCGTGCCGAGCCGAGCCGTGCCGGGCTCACAGCCCGTTCCGAGCCGAGCCGAGCCGTGCCGGGCTCACAGCCCGTTTGGGACCGAGCCGTGCCGAGCTCACAGCCCGTTCGGAGCCGATCCGTGCCGGGCCGATCCGTGCCGGGCTCACAGCCCGTTCGGAGCCGATCCGTGCCGGGCCGATCCGTGCCGAGCTCACAGCCCATTCGGAGCCGATCCGTGCCGGGCCGAGCCGTGCCTGCCCGCGGCTCCCCCGTGCCGCCCTCCCAGCGCTCCGGGCCACCCAGCCGTGCCCGGGCTGAGCCGGGCTGGGCAGCGGGCGGGCCCCGGCCGGGCTCACCCGGGACAATCCTGTCCGTGCTCCATCGCCCGGGGAATCCCGGCCAGCTCGGCTGGGGTGGGCACGGAGAAACTGGAAATCATGAAAGGAGCGCTTTCTCGCAGCCCTTTGCGGGCTGGACCTCGCTCCTTCCTTCCCTCCTTCCTTCCCTCCTTCCCTCCCTCCTTCCCCTCCGGGCTGGGCTGCCCGGGGCTCTCTGCTCCCCCCGTCCCCACCCCGGGATGCCAGGGCCATTTCTCCCCGTTCTCCCTCGCTCCGGGCAGGTTCTGCCCTTTCCCGGGCACCGAGGCTCGGCTGTGCCTGCCCCGGGATCAGCGGGACCTGTCCCGGCACCGGGCACTGCCTCCGTCCCGCTCCTGCCGTGGGCATCTTCCAGGGACACCGAGCCCGTCCGGGCTGTCTGTGCGGGATGTTCGGGGTGCTCCAGCCCGGCTCGGCTCGGCTCGGCTCAGCCCAGCTCAGCCCAGCCCGGCTCGGCTCAGCCCGGCTCAGCCCAGCCCAGCCCCTCCCTGGGCAGGGGTCCCTAACGTGACCAAGTTTCAGCCGTGCCCGCTGCCCTGTCACCTCACAGCGACTCTCCATCTTGAAAGCAATAAAATCCAAATTTCCAGTGACAGAAACTTCTGCCCCAAACGGGGATTTGGTCACAAACTGCCCCTGCCTCAGGCAGCTCCACCAGCACAGCTCTGTGCAGTGGAAAATCTGATTTTGTTGTGAATGAAGAGTCAGAAAAGCAGAACCAGCCTGAGGTGTGTTATAGCTGCTAACTCTGAAGATGAATATTTAACTGGTGCACTTTTCCATCAGGCATTAAACTGTTGAGTAAATGATCCAGTAAAATCCTGAGAGCTGCCAAACACTTAAGTGTTGACTTTTTTAAAGCATTTTTATCGTGTTTGTATCTGCTGAAGGGAGCAGCGCTGAAAGCCCTGGAGAGAGGATCCATTAGTGAGCAGAACAGATGAATCACAGCAAACATCAGGTACAGCTGCCTCTCACGGAGGCACCCCAAAGTCTCTGGAAAAGCAATTTCTCTGCAGGCAGATGGGGCTGTGCCTCCACCTCCAGGGCAGCCTGGGCTTGTCCTCACTGCTGCCTCCTTCCCTGCCAGCCTCAGGCTCCAGGGGCTTTGCAAAGAAGCTGATCCCCCCTCACACAAGCCACACATGCAGACAAATGTTCCAGAATCATCACAAAAGGCATTTAACATCAGCATCTTTTTTTTTTTTTGGGGGGGGGGGATCACTTGAAATTGGCCAACATTTTAAATTAGGTGTCTTACAACACAAGCAGTAGATAATAACTCCAATTAGAAGAGCAAAGAAGAAAAGTCATAATGGGACAGTATGGGACAGTCCTGTTACTGCTTAACATTCACAACACAACTCCTAAAACTGCAGAGTTACTTGTAATTTGTGCCTCTCTCCTGGGCTCAGGGACACCAAGCAGGGCTGGTGCCTCCCTCCTGGCCAGGGGGGCTGAGCAGGGCTGGTACCTCTCTTCTGGCCCCAATCCAGTGCCTCTCTCCTTGCCTAGGGATGCTGAGCCCCTCTCCTGGCCCAGGAGATACTCAGCAGGGCTGGTTCCCCTCTCCTGGCCCAGGAGATGCTCAGCAGGGCTGGTTCCTTCCTCCTGCCCAGATCTGGTACCCCTCTCTGGCCCAGGAGATGCTGAGCAGGGCTGGTTCCTCTCTCCTTGCCAGGAATGCTCAGCAGGGCTGGTTCCCCTCTCCTGGTCCAGATCTGGTTCCTCTCTGCTGACCCAGGGATGCTCAGCAGGGCTGGCTCCCCTCTCCTGCCCAGATCTGGTACCCCTCTCTGGCCCAGGAGATGCTGAGCTGGGCTGGTTCCCCTCTCCTGCCCAGATCTGTGCCCCTCTCCTGGCCCAGGGATGCTCAGCAGGACCTGTTCCCCTCTCCTGCCCAGATCTGTGCCCCTCTCCTGGCCCAGGGATGCTGAGCAGGGCTGGTTCCCCTCTCCTGCCCAGATCTGTGCCCCTCTCCTGCCCAGGGATGCTCAGCAGGGCTGGTTCCCCTCTCCTGGCCAGATCTGTGCCCTCTCTCCTGGCCCAGGGATGCTCAGCAGGGCTGGTTCCCCTCTCCTGCCCAGATCTGTGCCCCTCTCCTGGCCAGGGGGGCTGCTCCTCCCTGTGAGATGCCCCTGCCCCTCACTCCGTGCTGGCTGCAGGCCCCGCCAGAGCAGCTGCTCTCTCACTTTACATAACATTTAATCTTGTGTAACCAAGACTGCTCCCACAGGGTAAACAGAAGTGAGATCTCTTTTTTCCAGAGACACCACCCTTATTTTCAGCTTCTCCCTCTCTGTGAGTCAGGCTGGCTCTGCCTGGCCAGCAGGACGGGCTCAGTCTCACTGAGTGTGGGTCTCACAGAGAGGGAAGGTGAGCCTGGCAGCACCGAGCAGGAAGGTCTCTTTGGGAAGGAGTTTGGAGTTTGTTCTTTCCTCTGGGCAGATCTCAGAATTATCCAGTTACTGATCTCACAGCAATTCAGTTCAGCTTTCCTTTTTCTGCACTGTGCTGTGGCACTGCCAGGGTGTGAGGGCAGAACTTCAGATGTTGATGAAACAGCTCCACTTTAAGCACAGAAAAGATTTTTAATGCAATTAAAATAATGCCACGCTTACTTTTCTGGTATAAATGGTAGGGAAGTCATCAAGGGCACTTATTTATATCTGTGTAGGAAGAAAAGAATGCTCAATGGAAACCCAAGAAAAGCATCCTGGCCCACAGGGCTGAGTCACTCTGTCAGCACAGGCTTGCCTTAGCAATGAACCAGCTTTGAGGAGGCAAAACATAGAAAGCAGATATGGAACCTAAGCCCAGCTCTAGCGTGGATCTGTGAACCCAGATGGATTGCTGGGCAACTGAGATTTTGCCTTTATTTTCTTAAATCTCACCTGAAGTTTGCAGTAATTTCTGTTATTTTAGGGATTAAAAACATAAATGTATTAGCTGTGATTAAAAATACATGTCAACACTTGCTGCATTTTATTGTCCTGTGAGTTTATGTTTTGTTTCTGAGACTGGTTTGTTCCATGGTTTTATTTGCCTCATATTGGAAGGAAAACCATGCCCAAAAACCCATTAGGGGGAACTGCAGAAATGGGAACTCTGACAAAATCTCTCTATAAATAGCTCCAAAGTCAAGGGAGCACAAGTGTGCCCAGCTGTCAGCCTGGGCTGGCAGAGCTGTCCCCAGGCTGTAGGGCAGGATGGGAGCAGGGCAGGATCTCTGAGCCCCAGAACTGCCCCAAAGCCCAGCTCTGCATGGCACTCCTGCCCTCTGACCCCACTGGCAGACCTGCTGTGCCTCCTGCAGGGGCTCTGAACCTCATCTGAGGTGAACTTGGTTTAAATCCTGCCATCAGTGGCTGCTGAGGAGCAGCCTCACTCCCTGTGTGAGTGCGTGGTGAGAAACAGCTCTGCACTGTAGGGGCGTCTAAATGCACCTTCCACACGTGCCAGGGAACTGATTTCAAATCAGTGCAGCCCCTGGTGGGCAGCTCAGGAGGCAGGACTGGCTCGGAGTGTGGGGACATGAAAAGGAGCTGTAATTATTTAAACAATGCATGCTTAGGTTTGCACTGGGACAGCAACATCAGCTCCCCACAAACGGTGATGTCAGGTGTGGGGAATAATAATAAAATATATTGTTAATAAATATAATAATAGAATAAAGAATAAAACCAGACCAGGCAAGCCCCATGGGAAAGCCAGGAGAGAGACACAAACACTGAATTACTATTTGTTGTGGGGATAAACACCTTCCTGCTTCCCAAAAAACCTGCATCTGCAGCCCAGCCCCACCAGGACACCCAAAGTGACCTGACAGCCACAGTCCCTCAGCCCTGCAGCACCTTCTCTGAGAGAGGACGGGCACTGGGATTCCAGACACTGCCTGATCCTTTCCTTTCCCTTTCCCTTCCTATTTCCTTTCCTTTCCCCTAAGCTTTGGAGTGCTGGCTGGGATTTCTGAACCAAAGCAGCTCATTTGTACTGGTGCAGGTATTCCAGAATCTCACTTTATCCATAATTAATTGCATTAATGCGTTTCTGTCAGGTGTTTTTGCACAGCAGCCATGCTTACAAAGCCTTTTGAACTTTACCTTTTGTGACACTCAGAAGGGTGCTGGGTTACACATTTTCAATGCACTCCAGTAAAATCCAGATGTTCTCCTGCAGGAGCTGTTTGCTCAGAGGAGAGGGGTGGGGAGGAGCTCAGCCTGCCCTGCAGCATCTCCCGGGGGCAGTGGGGGATCCCTGCGGGGATTTTGACCCTAAACAAACAGCCAGCCTCCCGGGGCAGCCCTGCCTCGCTGGTTTCTGACCATCCTCACCTCCCTGCTGCAGGAAGGAGCTCACAGCCTGCACTCCTTGGGCACTGCCAACCTGGGCTTCAGGAGAATTGTTTATTTTAGCAGCCCGTTCACAGCTGCGGTGAAATGTTTATTAGCTACTGAAATGTTAATGATGCTCTGAATCTCCCCTGCACAAATGAGCTCTTTTTAAAAACCTCGCATTTGAAACATCCCCATCACGGCTCCCAAAATGAAAATAAACTGCAAGCCAGGCTTGAGCTCCAGCGAGAGAAATGCTGACAGGAACTTTAGAGGAGTGATGAACGCATGGAAATATCCCAGCGGTACCTCCAGAGGAGTGAAGCCAGAGCAGCCTCTGACAGGTGCAGCTGCATCTGCCCCTTCATCCCTTCTGAGCCCAAAAGGCCCTGGAGCAGCCCAGGGGAGCAGGGGATCTTCCTGTGACAAACAATGCCCAGAAGAGGGCCCAGATTTGTGCTTCACGCTCAGCACAAAAATGTGACATTTTCCTAAACAAAAAATGTGCAAAGTAAACAGAGAAAATTGTATGGCAACACCCTGAATTATTGAACGGCCAGCTACGCAGAACAAACATAATTAAAGGGTCTCATTATCTTCTAAATAATCATTGTAAATAATGCTTTAGATAATTACTTCATTAGTTCTCAAAACACTGGCTTTTATTCTCCTCTGAGATTCTACCCACTAACTCCACTCTGAATAAATTGCCAAAAGGGAAAATCAAAAGCAGAGCAAGCGTGTGAGCTGGAAACGCAATGTGCGCTGGTATGAACTGACTCCAACCCAGGGTGTTTTGAAATGGGTTTTTTGCAGCTTTTCAGAGGGTCAGAAGCAGTTTGCTGGGATTTTTTCAGGTGTTATTTCTTCCTTCAGCCTGCTCAGCCAGGCTCCCTTGCTTGCAGCTCTCAGCCGAAGCTGCAGAGGGGACTGGAGCTTAACTCCTCTCACTAAATACACTCCAGATCCCAGAGCTTCTCCCTGCTCAGGCCCAGACTGGGAGCTGAGCTTAACTCAGAAATCCCAGGGAAGGCCTGGAAGAACACAGTCAGCATTAATTGTGTTTTCTGAGAGCCCTCCCATCCCAGTGAAACCTGCAGCATGAAGTGCACACAGCTGAGAGGGAGCTCTGAGTGGAATGGCTTTGTCTGCCCCACTGCCAGCAGCCAGAGGCTTTGCTTTCCACTTTCTCAGTATAAAACCCCCAAAACCTCGCTGCTGTCAGATGTCAGACTGTCCCAGGAGCTGTCACAAATTATTTCTGGATGAAGAAAGCACTCCCTCATTGCAGCCCTGGGGTTTCTTACCTTGACATTTCTCTAAAACCTCCCCCATGGCACAGCTTAAATGAACATATCCCATTGTTCTCTCCGTCATTACCTCCACACCTTTCTTGGTAAGAAGTTGCAGGGAGGATGCCTCCTTACCCTGTGTTTGATGAAAGCCAGGGCAAAACCCATCAGCCTCATTCAAACCCTTCTGGAACGTTCCCAGGGCCCCAGGAGCAGCAGGGACACAAAGTAGACACAGCAGGCTCGCTGGATGAGTTTATTAGTGCATAGGTTAGAGATTTACTCCCCTCTGACCTCCAAACAAAGAGGTTCATGTGAAAAGGTCTGTTTTGCTTTAAAACAAACTCATTGAGGCAGCTGTTCAACAAGAAGTAAAAACTGTGGAGTAGCCTATTCAAATTTCTGGTCTTGATGGGCAGATTACTGCATTACAGAGAAAAAAATTCAACAGGACAGGACTCTGAGGGTCAGTTTACATAACCAGCTGGAAAACAGCAGGAGTGATTTTTCCCCCCATCTAATTCGCATATCTGTATAAATAATATTTACCGATAAAAATCTAGAAAACTACAGAATAAAATATATTTACCTAGATTGAGCATTAAGGCAACCAATCCTTCCTTACTTTGCATGTAAACTTCCTCACAAACATCAGTGAGCATTCTGGACTCAGAGGTAAAAGAAATTTGTTCATTGTTGAAGCCGAATTTTTCTAGCGACTTCTTTATGGCTGACTTGTAAAGAGACCAATAACAACAACAATAACAATATCTGTTTTCTTTTTTAAACGTGTTTGACATCTGAATAGCTCCAGCATATTCACAGTATACCTGGACAGCAAAGCAGGAATATTCATACATACAAGAGAAACTGTAAACTTTGCTGAATTTGATGAAGCCTGAATTCTCCCTTACTGAGTAACTTTGATCTCAGACACTTCCAACAAAACCGAAGTTTAAGGATTCTAAACTGGTAGGGCTGAGTTACTGCAGTCAACATGAGAGCTGAGTATCTGAACACATTGATGAGTACAGTTTTAGACTATGTTGGAAAAGGCACAAATTATCCTCTCCTCTACTTCTCTTAGAGTGTAAATATATCTACATATCTACATGGATATGCTTCGACAACGAGGAGTCACAAACCCAAGTTACAAATATTTTACAGACAAAAATACAAAAATAACCTGTAACATTAAATGCAGTTATTTGGGTACATGTGAATTCTTCAAAGCTTTCAAGTGGTGCAAGCTGGCATTACAAAGGCATGTGTACACCAAAACACTTCATCCATGTTATAGCCACGCAGATTTCATAACAAATCAGTGTCTTAGTTTGTATTTAGTTCCAGACTCTTCTGGGGGAGTTCATCCCCCTGTGCTATATTCATGCATCAACATTAGCAAACTCCAGAACAAGAAAACTTGATTTGGCTTTACAAAGTCATTTTTGTCATATTCATGTAAGCAGTGAGGCTAAACTGATCCATCAGTTTCCTTTGCACAAGAACTACCTGTAAAGTTACCTGCCCAAGTGCAAATTCAGCATTTCAGAGCTGTAGGCTTTTACCAGAAATGTTGCAACTAACTTTTTGTTAACCATGAAGGAAGCATTTAAAGCAGTTAACCTTGACAGAAAAAATAAAAAAACTGGCAAGTGTAAAAAAGCTTTTTTTCATTTTCCATCTCAAGTGCAATGCACTAGGCAGTTAAAGGAGTAGTCCTTTCAGGGTAAGACATTTTAGCACTTGTTGGAGAAAAAGCATAAGGTTTAAATAGGTTAAGGTGACTAAATATTTAATACACTTAAACACAAGGCTACATCTCATAAAAATATTCACAAGAGTGCTAACAAAGGCAGCACTGGCAAGGTACTTAAAGTCATGATTAGAGTTAGGTTAGCAATAGGAAAAAAAACCCAAACACTCAAAACTCAATAGTCTCTCAACTCCCTACTTCAACTGTAACACTGAGATGTGAAAAAACCCTAAGTTACTTTAGTTCAGAACCAAGTTTCAGTCCTACAAGTGTCTAGTTTATGCTGTAAAATCCATACACCCCCTGATACATTCTGATCTTCCTTTGTGAGTAAACATGAAGAGTGATTTCGCTTTCACTTTTAGCCATTAGTGACAGATCATCATGGTAAGGCATCGTCTGTGGAAAAGGTTTGGTTTGACTGAAGATGTTTTGGAGTTCCTGGAGGTTGGTAACTCTTGGAATGTGCTTGCTAGGACAGAGTTGTTGCTAGGATAATTCCAAGTATCAGAAGCAATACAGTTACACAGATTATTATGAACATCAGTTTCTGCAGGGAAAGAGAGAAAAGTTAAGACTGAAATACTTTGTCAGAGACAGAATTAAACACATTCAGAGCCACAGCAAGACTGACACCCAGGCTGAGTGCTGGGATTTTCTTTCTAAGGAGTAATCACTGCTATGATTTCCTGTTTCTAACACACACGTAACCAGGGTCACAGCACAGAGCATCTGTGCAACGTTTCCCTATTTTCCTTTACAGAATATTGGTTATTACTCATGCCCAACTTCTGTAAACATCACTACAAACAGATGTGGGTCAACTCTAAGTAGCTGCTCACCGCCACCCTCCTTGGATAAATATTTGCAGCCTGCCCAAGCCTTTACAGCTGCACCCTGAGCGGAATTCACCAGAAGGTCAGTGAAACCTCTGCAGGCACTAGCTCAGAGGAGCTGCAAGGGTTAACAAAGGAGAGCTGCTTCTGTGCAGATGCATCAGGGTGTGACTGGGGCAGGTACTCCTGACTGCAGGTAATGCCAGTGAGCTCTGCCCCCCCAAACCACAGCCCTGGATGTTAAAGGGTGTTAGTACAGAAACGTGAACCTCTGGGGAGCTGCCTGAGCCCCTGCTCCTGCTGCCCTGGGGGCAGCTCAGGGCCTGTGCATGCTGCAGGCTGCACTGCTGCTGCACCCACCCAAGCAGGGAGCTGCTCCTCCCTGCTGAGCCTGGCTGGGCACTGTCTGGGCAGGAAATGGGACTTTTCTGCAGAAAAAAACCATGAGCACTGAGAAATCCCATGTCCCAAACACACTGTGAGCTCCCACTGTGAGCTCCCACCGTTTCATTGAGGCTAGCATTAATAAACAGTTTCAAAGCAAGAAATTGAAGATACTCTCCAAGCCATAATAGCCAATTTCATGTCTGCAGACATCTCCTTTTTAAAAACTCTATTTAAAACCACAGAAACCCCCACTGGATAAAGTCCCAAGTGTACTTAGTATTCCAGACTGTTTGCTGATGTGGACTTCAGCACAAAACCAGTAACTGCAAGAGCTGGGAGCCAGCCCTGGCTGCTGGCTGCCACCTCCTGCCCTGGGCAGGTCCCAGCAGGGTCACTGCACAGCCACATCACACACAGGACCTGCCACAGGTCCTGCAGGACGGCAGAGCAGGGCCAGCAGGGCACTGGGCAGACAGGAAGGGTGAGCAGAACGAGACAGAGAAAACAAGAGCCAAATTAGTTGATTAGTTACTTACTGCCACAGTGGCAGGAAGCCATGCATGCTGAGGCTATCCAAGCATCACCGAATACCCACAGACAAACCAATTATTAGAGCTACTATGGCAATCAACACCACTGACACAATGATAATTATCACCATTTTCTGTCAAAAGAACAAGGCAGTGTAAATATTAGGCACATTAACACTTGCATTTATGTTCAGTTTTTCAAGCAGTTTTTAGATCCACGAGCACTTTTATTAAAGCCTCCCGTATTCTTAAACTGAGATAAATTTACCTGTATAATCTTGCAATGGAAGAATGAACGTTTCTAAACAGGTAAACTCCTGTGATTAATGCCTGTACAGTTATCAGAGATGACACAAGCCCCATTTACACACACATTAAGTGGGCTCTTTCAACACTTCTGAAAAGATCTTTTGTAAGGGACCAGGCGTGTTATCTCTGCTGGATCTCCATCTATAGAAAATGAATTATTCCCCCAAACCCAGCTCACCAGAACGAGCCTCACCCAACTGCACAGCACATCAAAAGGGGAAATTGGAATGCAAAAATAAACTACTTAGTAGTCTGATATCAGAATATATTATTTGGTGTCTGATGGGAAGAAAGATACTGAAACAAAGCAAGTGCCCTGGAAAGTGCCAGAACCTTCCTTTGAACTCAAGTCCTCCACAAATTCAGTGTCGTGGCACAATGCCACACCCCTTCCAGAGGGAAGATCTCCCTAATTTATCTGTAAAATTAAAAATCACAAGCAGAATTTTTAAAAAATACGCCTATTCAGCAAAATCACTTTTATTTTTTCTGCTAGCAAATGGATTTTATAGCTTTAGATTCAGGTAAGTTCACTTGTGATAAACAGTCAGAAACTTTTAAGATTACTTAGAATCTGAGTAACTGAAAGTATTGTGAAGGCTGATAAGAAAAAGATGGGAATTCATCCACTGGAATAATACATAAATTCTTCTTTTGGGGTTTTTACACTTTGCAATGGCAGCTCTGAGTGGAGAGCTGTGAGCACACCCTCAGCTGTGCATGAGCTGCCGATCTGCTCTCACAGCAGCAGTCCAAAAAGTCTCGATTGGTATTAGAAATCTTCAATATTAACTACAGCAATGTCATTCACACTGGAAACGTTGCTGTGCTAAATTAAAGCAGTGACAGCACAATGACAGAAAGACAACATACCCTGCGTGCTTTGCTCTGATATTTGACTGCCTTCTTTGTCTCCTCCTTTGCATGCTCCACATAATCTGTCGCGTTCATCACGTTCTTCTCTATGTTGTTGATCATTTCTCCCTTAAAATGGAATTTTGAAGGAAAGCCAGGTTATTGGAATGCACAGATCTTTGTTTGATCAATATAAAAGAAAGGCTCTAGAACATCAAGAACTACTTTCACAGTCAAGGATGCACACGCTGGGGATGACATTTGTTCTGCTTTGGCACGTGGAGGAAAAAGGGGATGAGAAGCAGGGGCTCCCAGTTCTGAGGAACCAGGAATGTTCATGAGCAGGGCAGGTGAGTTCCTCCCTGTGCAGGAACAAAAGTGAGCACCTGCAAACACCCCTGGGGTGGAGGGAGGGAGGGAGGGAGGGAGGGAGGGAGGGAGGGAGGGAGGGAGGGAGGGAGGGAGGGAGGGAGGGAGGGAGGGAGGGAGGGAGGGAGGGAGGGAGGTTTCAGCAGCCACAGCTGAGTGACACACTGGGATCAGAAAGCCCTGGAGGGGCACAGGACGCTCCCTGCCTCCACACAAGGTGCCACAGCTGTCTGGAGGACACACGTGAGCTCCTCAGAGCTCAGGGACCGGGGTGCCAGGGCATGACAAACTCAAATTAATTATGAGGAATGGCGTTTGGCAGTGAAATGGAGGACTGGTGAAAGATGACAGTCAGTCTGTTACCTGTGTCTCTGTCCAGCAGGAGAAATAACCAGCAGCAGTAAACAGCAAAGCATTACAGAATGATGCACCAGTAACTTCTGTTCACGTGTAATTCAAAAGAAACCTGCTACCCATTTCTCTTGGCTGAATATTTAATATCAAAGCAACAAAGGACTTCTAGAACAAAACCCAATTACCAAAAACGGGCAAGTCCCTCTAACTTTCAGGAAAGTTTCTCTTTAACACTATTCTTTTCACCTTCCTGCAGAAGTCAAACCATTTTAACATCAAGGTCAAGAATACTTTTGGTGGATAATTGGTATTTAAAGACTAAAAATAGAACAGATTTATGTACATGTCAAGACAAAGCCTATGAGTACAAGAGATGACTTGAAGGACTTGTCAAGCCCTTTACATTCATGTTGGTGAACACAGAACTGCACTTCTGCATGAAGTGCAAGGTGCACACAGCCTTGCTGACACACCTGTTATGCCACTGAGGCTGAGAACCCAAAATTCCCAAGGAATTAACTGTTCCACAGGATAGTTTTTCTTACTTAAACATGCCCAAAGATGTTCCACCATACTGCAATTAATCATACTGAAGAAAATATTAAATATACTGACTGCAAGGCAAGTCTGTGGTCAGTTATTGAAAGCATAAGGACATTGAGAGGGTCAAACAAGGAATCTCCAGTGATTAATTTCCACGTATTCTGAGCACAGTCCAGAGCCACCCCAAATCTGCACTATGTGAATGGAATCAGCTGCCCTGCCCATGGCAAGGGCAGAGGGGGACAGCCCAGCCCTGAGTGCCCGGCAGCACACACCTGTGTCTCCACGAACATGGCCATGTCCATGAAGAGCTCGTGCAGCTCGCGGATGCTGGACTCCAGCTTCATGATGTCCTTGTGCCGCGACTCGATCTCGTTCAGGGCCTGCCGCGTGATCTGCGAGTCTGAAATGATCTGGGGAGGGGACAGGGACAGGCCTGAGCGCCAGCAGCGCCAGGGAGCGGGGCAGGGGGCAGGGAGAGGGGGCTGAACAGAAACACCTACATCGGAGGTGAAAATGGAAGGATTACCGCTCTCTAACATCTCCTCCAGCTCCTCATCAGTGGTGGTCTTGCCAGCTAGGATAAAAACAACAATTAGCAGGAGAGGCTAATGACAAACTTGAAAAGCACACAAAAAGTAAGATTTTCTTGTAACTTGCCAGTTCCCCTGTTAGCATTCCCTGTTTCAGCAATGTATATATTCAATATGCTTTCTCTAGAGCATATTAAAAAAAAAGACTAATTTTAGGCACTTTTTAGACCCTTTCCAAGGTAGAGACACTTTCCAAGACACTTTCCACTGTGCTTCAAAGTAAAGTCATGAACCTTTCTAAATACTCCTAATAATGAATTGGAAGTAAGTCATATCTGAGTCAGTCAACAAATGATTAAAGCACATTTAACAGCAGCACTGATTTTATGCCAGATGAAGTGTCCTTGTAGACAAAAATGGAAACACATAAAAAGAGCTGTTATCCTGTTAGGCATGTTAATTTTGGAATGGCTTTTAATAACACTTGCTGTTTCAGAATGCAGCTTTTCTTGATGCTTCATTTAAAGTGGCAACATTGGAAGTAAATGAAGCAAAGGAAAAAGATTCTTTCTTTAATAATTTTCAATCTAAAGGAAATTATTTTTCTTGAAAATAGTTTTCTCTCTTTTCTTTATAGCTGTTCTAGAAAGAGTACTATCAAGGAGTTTGTGCCATGCAGCAAAACTGTTTCTTTTCTCTCACACCCTGTGAGATGCTGTCCAAGATCTCTGATGCTTTGTACACCAATGGATAAGGAGCAAGGGGGGCACTACCAACAAGTAACTGGTTGGTTTGGACAAGGGGGGCACTAACAACAAGTAACTGGTTGGTTTGGATAAGGGGGGCACTACCAATAAATAACTGGTTGGTTTGGACAAGGGGGGCACTAACAATAAATAACTGGTTGGTTTGGACAAGGGGGGCACTACCAATAAATAACTAGTTGGTTTTGGGGCACTGGGGTCACTCACTGATCTCCAGCTGCCTCTGGATGCGGCCCTTGCTGCGCTCCCGGAACAGCGTCTGCGTCTCGTTGTACTCGGTCATCACCTCCACAAACTTGTGTGCCAGCACCGAGTGCTGCAGGGACAGACAGGGGGACAGGCCATCAGGGAGGGACAGATACAGGGACAAGGGGCACCAGAGAGGGGGATCAGAAAGAGACAGAGAGGGGCAGACAGGGACAGGGAGGGGTGTCAGAAAGTGCCATTTCTGTCCCCCAGCACAGCTCTGCACAGCACCTCACAGCACTGTTGGGCACTCACAGCCCCACAAAGCAACACAGGAGCTCTGAAATGAGTTCAGAACACTTAAACTCATCCTCCACCAGAAGCCCCTGATTTTCTTTAAGCTGAAGGGAGCCTACCTGTGTTTTTCTGATCCTGAGGTCCACTGATGTCCGATTGGCATTGTCACCCTGATCAAAGCTCTGCTCAATAGCTGAGAACAAGACAGGAGTACAGAGTCAGGGTCAGTTATTTAACAGCTCAATTACTTTGTAAATATTATTATTACTCTTTAAAGGTACAGGTTTCCCAGAGACACGTGTAACATTTCAGGGGAGAGGGGTGGCATATATAACTAAAACTTTAAAATAATTTTGGTAATTGGTAGAGATCTTTAAACCCAGTAACTGCTTCAATCATACTCTTAACAGAGTCACACTACTGTCCATTACACTGGAAAAATTTTAAAAGGTGTCATTTTGCAGTTAAAGTTAATTTTCTTCCAAAATATCATCTCCCCAAAAAGCACTTCAGTTGCAGAAGACATTTCTATATGGAGGAATTTGCATTGTCATTTTCTAGGTAATTTCTGAAAGCAAGGAGTTTCACTTGTCCTCACAACTTACCCTTTAACCTGGCCCTGATTTTATTAGCAATCTTCTTGATTTCCTCATTTAGTTCTTCAAGTTCTTCCTTTGTTCCTTTAAAAAAATATTTTTTGAACCGTTAACGATTGATTATAGTAATTCAGCAAGTCTACAAATCGACCTTGTAGTCTCAGAATTTCACTCAGTACAACTATGCAGAGTTGAATTTTATTATTCTCCTGAGTACTTTAAATACCGTTCTTACAGCAGCAACCATCAGGTGCTGGCTTCTTATGACAGGCTTACACCTGGGCAATGTTCTCATTACCACACCTTCAACTAAACCAGGTGACAAACAGTTTTGTTAACAGTTTCAGGGTAATGTTAATTTGCTAGTTGAAAGTTAAATGCTCCTGCCTTAAAAGTGCAGGTGAAACCAGGGATTTCTCTGCCCTTTTCTGAGTGCTGGGTACCATGTGAGCACTGCTTTAACTCCCAGTGACACATCTGTGCCAGGCACCACCTGTGACATCCTGAGGGCTTCCACCAGAGAATTCACAGGGGGCTGTGCACATCCCCAGGAGCACACAGAGAGCTGTGCACATCCCCAGGAGGACACAGAGCTGTGCACATCCCCAGGAGGACACAGAGAGCTGTGCACATCCCCAGGAGGACACAGAGCTGTGCACATCCCCAGGAGGACACAGAGCTGTGCACATCCCCAGGAGGACACAGAGAGCTGTGCACATCCCCAGGAGGACACAGAGCTGTGCACATCCCCAGGAGGACACAGAGAGCTGTGCACATCCCCAGAACACACACAGAGCTGTGCACATCCCCAGGAGGACACAGAGAGCTGTGCACATCCCCAGGAGGACACAGAGAGCTGTGCACATCCCCAGAACACACACAGAGCTGTGCACATCCCCAGGAGGACACAGAGCTGTGCACATCCCCAGGAGGACACAGAGAGCTGTGCACATCCCCAGAACACACACAGAGCTGTGCACATCCCCAGGAGGACACAGAGAGCTGTGCACATCCCCAGAACACACACAGAGCTGAGCACATCCCCAGGAGCACACACAGAGAGCTGTGCACATCCCCAGGAGCACACACAGAGCTGTGCACATCCCCAGGAGCACACACAGAGCTGTGCACATCCCCAGGAGCACACACAGAGCTGTGCACATCCCCAGGAGCACACACAGAGCTGTGCACATCCCCAGGAGCACACACAGAGCTGTGCACATCCCCAGAACACACACAGAGCTGTGCACATCCCCAGGAGCACACACAGAGAGCTGTGCACATCCCCAGGAGCACACACAGAGCTGTGCACATCCCCAGAACACACACAGAGCTGTGCACATCCCCAGGAGCACACACAGAGCTGTGCACATCCCCAGGAGCACACACAGAGCTGTGCACATCCCCAGAACACACACAGAGCTGTGCACATCCCCAGGAGCACACACAGAGCTGTGCACATCCCCAGGAGCACACAGAGCTGTGCACATCCCCAGAACACACAGAGCTGTGCACATCCCCAGGAACACACAGAGCTGTGCACATCCCCAGGAGCACAGAGAGCTGTGCACATCCCCAGGAGCACACACAGAGCTGTGCACATCCCCAGGGAGCACACACAGAGCTGTGCACATCCCCAGGAGCACAGAGAGCTGTGCACATCCCCAGGAGCACACACAGAGCTGTGCACATCCCCAGGGAGCACACAGAGCTGTGCACATCCCCAGAACACACACTGCTCACTGGTGCTGCCATGGAACAGTCAGATGGGCCCTGGTTAAACCTGAGACCCTGAAAAAGCAGCTGCAAACTCAGCTGTGGGAATGCAAACACACACCAAGGAAAACAGGGGACAGGATAAAATAACTCCCCAAGTTCAGCTTCCACCACCGAGATGGAGTCACAAGATAAATGGCAAGGCAGCATTGCAACATTCACACACCACCACCTCAGCATCTTCTGTTCCCTTTTCTCTGAGCCCTGCCCAGGAGCACCGACCCTGGGGCCAGCGAGGGCTGGGCCAGGGACGGGGCCACGCTCTGGGCAGGGGCCCTGAACTTCCCAGTTCTGTGCTGGGAAAGCACAACTGCACTTCCAGCTTTGGGGTAAAGCCTCTAAAAACAGGGCTGCAGGTGGAACTGGCAGCACTGCAGCAGCAGCAGCTGGCTCTGGGGCCATGCAGCAATAAAGGTTTGACGGCACAAGCTGCAGCTGACAACTCCAACATTTCCACAGATGAGAAGAAACCTAAGTAACCTCAGCTTCTGAAGGAAAACACCCATATTAAACTGAGTTTTGGCCTGGGAAAGGTTCGGATGATGCAAGAAATATTCTGAACACACATTTTTTCAAATGAGACTTAAAAAAGGTCAAAATAAACAAATGAAAGTATTAATTCAGTATTAAAATGGAAATGTTTACTTAGTGGTACATTTTGCATTCTGAACACCTGAAGTTCTATTCCCATGGAAAGCTAAAATAAGCAAACATTTCAGAATATCTAGCCACACTTATGTGACATCTTAAAAATGATTACTCACTTCCTTCAGGATTTGGTGCTGACAGGATAATGCTGTGCTGCTTCTTCACTTCTTCTACATTTTGTGCTATTTTTGCTATGTTATTTCTAATTTCCTCAACCTAGAGGAAGAGAAATATGGCAAAGAAGACATTAGAATAATTTAGGGCCAATATTTAAAAAAAAAAACCCAAAAAAAAAACAACTGCTAATAAAACCCAAACTATTTCATCTGTAAGTAGCACAGAAAGAAATCCCAGCAGAAATGTCAACATTTAAGCAGTCTGTAATAATTTTTCTTAAACTAAAACCCAGTTTTGTAATAGCAAATATATTCCGAATGGCCAAAAACTTAACTGCTAATATTCCTAATAAACAACTATTTAAAAATTTCATTAGCAAATTTCTTGTTGACAGGGAATTAAAAACATTTCTCTGCAAAAAACACAGAAAATATCCTGAAATAAACTAACAAAGCATTACCAACATTTGCTTTGGCATACAATTACCAACCATAGTGGGGAGGATGTGTAGACGAGTTGTTAAACCTCATTACTGAAATTAAAAGGCACAGAGAGGGAACAGCCAGTCTTCAATCCATGTGAAAACTGTAACTTTACCTGTTGGAAGAAGTCATCCATAAAATGGTCTTTCTCGATGATAACTGTCTCCCCATCTTCATTTCCTTTATACTGTAAAAGACAACAAACACAAATCTGTGACACGACCCCAGGCCATGCTCTGAGGAAACCACAGCCCTGCCACTCTGCTGCAGCACACACATTTCCATCACCAGTGCACAAAGCCGGGGAAGGGCTGTAATCTAAAAGCAAACAAGCAGAGAGGCCCCGGAAAAGGGACTCCTAGAGAGCAGAGAGAGGAACCCCGAGTGCTGGGAGCCCCTGGGGTACCAAGGGCAGCACCCCAGGGCAGCCAGGACAGACCCTGTGCCCAGCTGCTGCCCCTGCCCAGCACTGCCACCCCGCACCAGGGCAGCCCCAGGCAGTCTGCACTGCACCAGAAATGCATCCCTGCATGGGTGAGGAACCCAGGCTCTGCCCATTCCCACCAGGGCAGCCCCAGGCAGTCTGCACTGCACCAGAAATGCATCCCTGCATGGGTGAGGAACCCAGGCTCTGCCCATTCCCACCAGGGCAGCCCCAGGCAGTCTGCACTGCACCAGAAATGCATCCTGACATGGGTGAGGAACCCAGGCTCTGCCCCATTCCCCAGCCCAATCCACAGATCTCAGCTTTTATCACGGGAAAAGACACAATTCACAGGCATCATAGAAGGGAAAGAGCTCAACCATCTCTCCTTTCATTCCCTCCGTGGAGCACAGACTGTCTGAAGTGCAGTGGGTCAAAATTAGAACAAAACATTACCCTTAATATACAGTCAACAGGTTATCTATTAGCAAAGAACAAACTACAAGATAATTGCCATTAAGGGACTTTCATTACAAGACACCTTTCTTTTCTTACAAGGCCATCTGATCTTCTAATGCCCACTTTCTGCTCCTCACCTCTGATCCTATTACCCAAGAAGTTTAGTTCTGGTTTCCTTAAATTACCTGAGATACGCATTGTTTGCATGACAATTCTGCAATTTAATCCCGTGTCAAACACTGCTATTATCTTATAAAGAAGTTACTGTCAATTAAGAAAAACTAGGAGTGGCCCAAAGCCTCAGGGAGAAGTTACAGACTTGGTGCCAGCTCCTCTCCTGCAAACTCAGGGAATGCATAAAGCCCTGGGGCAGAGCCCATCGGGGTTTGTGCAGGGGGAAACAAAGATGCCCCAGGAGAAACACAGGAGATGTCACTGCCCTCCTGGACCAAGCACTCAGGGCTGGCTGCCACCGAGCACTTGGTAACTTACTCATTTCGGGGAGACAACGCCAGAACTCAAATTATCTGTCCTTACAGATTGCCATCAATTAACAGCCTTGCTCAACACAAATAAGGGAGGAAGTCTGTGCCCCAAGGAAGTCAGCCACAACTTTACCATTCCCAAGACTGCACTGCTACTAAGCCACAAGTAAGCTCTAAGTTAATGTTTAAAAAGGAGCTACACTTTAAAGACATTTAATTTCATTATCTATGCAAAAGAACTATCTATGTTTATATCTACTGAGTAAAGGATAATTTTTCTGCTTGTTCATTCATAACTGCATCCTATATTTAGCTGTTTGAAATAAAAATAATGAAAATACCATCTACTAAGGGATTCAGAATGTCAGCTTTTAGTTTGATCAGATCTTAGTAAACCGTGTAACACCTGAGTGAATCCTAAATGAATGAAAGACAGCAATGTGACTCAGAAATCTGTCTGGAGATGCTCAGCTGGGAGGCAGCTGACCATGACTCCCAGCCCACAGCCTGTGCCATGTGTATTTCACTGTCCCACTTGGTTGCAGAGATACCACTGACAGATGAATTTGTTCAAGGATTTATGGACAGCCTGCCTCAGTAATCAGCACTTGAGACACCTGAGAAGTTTGTCAACCTCTGTTCTCTGTATTCTTAAATCATCTCTTAGCTGAAATACAGCTCATTTGCTAACCCCCTTCAACTGATGTGCTTTTGTGCCTCTTTTGACAAGCACACCAGTGACCAAGAACTCACTTTTATCAGAGTTTAGCAGAAACACACTGCTCTCCCTGGACTTCACCTCCCCAGTACAAGCAGTATCACAAGAAGCTGATAAAAAGTTTCACGTCAATGCCAACAGCAATCTAATAAACTCTGTTTGCAGCTCCTACCTTGACCTTGGGACTCAAAGTCTGGGATAAACAGCTCCATAAACACTCAGCGACTGTGTAATCCATCCAGCCCCACCAGGGGTTTGTGCTGCTGTGGCTGGGACAGGGTTAACTCTCCCCCAGCAGCTGGCACAGGCTGTGTTTGGGATTTGTGCCGGACCAGGGCTGATGACACAGGGACCTTTCAGTTATACACCGACAGAGCAGGGCCCTTCCTGCTCCCCTCCAGGGAGGCTGGGGGGCACAGATGGCAGCAGCTGAGCCCAGGTGACCCAAGGGACATTGCAGAGCACATGGCATTGTGCTCAGTGCATGAAGCTAAAGCAGGAAGGAAGGGGGGGCACCTTTAGTGTTCGGGCATTGTCCTCCCAAGCCACTTATGCGTGCCACACAGCGTTATGTCACTTTTATGTCTGCTTTTCTGCCCGTTAGAAGCAGGAAGGAATTCCTTTTGCTGCTTTGCTTGCGTGCAGCTTTTACTTTACCAATTAAACTGCCTTTATTCTCAATCCATGAGTTCTCTCACTTCTGGAATTCTGCCCCATCCCACTGGGGCGAGCGAGGGAGCAGCCATGTGCTGCTCTCGCTGCCAGCAGGGTTAAACTACAGAAATCCTCACCAATGTCATTTCTCAGCTCCAAGCAGAAGCTATCCTGCTGGTTTGTGAAGCTTCTGTCATTTCCACTACCTTACAGAATTGCAGAAATAACTCAGGCTGGAGATCTCTTTGTAATTGCTGACCTCCGGAACTGGAAACAGCTTTTGACTGAAAAACGTGACTCTTGTCCTTGAAGTTCTGTTCAAGGCTGGCAGTTTCTCAGAGCAGATCACGTGCAGATCCCTCCTGTGGCAGGCTGCTGACCACAGCTGACCATTCTCCCGGGGAGCCAGCCCCCAGGAGCACCTTACCCAGAGCTACAGCCTCCCCTCACAGCATCCGTGCGTCCAGAAACCCTCCTGCAGCCAGCAGCCAAGGAGGGCTGGGGCAGGTCAATCATTAACAGAACCATGAACCAGCCCCAATAAAGCACCTCACACTGCCACGGAGGGCACAGGGCTCATCCCCAGCAATCCTCAGGTCACAGCCTGACTCAGGCAGAAACAACAGCGTGTTCTCCTGCTGCAAGCCTCACTCTCTGCTTGCTTCTGTACCACCCAGTTCCAACAATCCTAACCTCCGTGACTGAGGCATTTCACCTGCTCCTGAACAGCTCTGGGCGCACTGAGAGACCAGCCAAGAAAGTGTTTAGGAAAAATCAATGCACTTCTGTTCCAGTTACAGGTCCTGCCTAAAAAAAGCTGCAGTCAAATATGAACTTGTAGAACTTGCTATGTACGACTCATTTTTCAAATATGAACTTGCTATGTACGACTCATGTAACAGATCTTTGTTAACACTCATGAGTAAAGAAATATAAAAATCAAGAATTTAAATGATTCACCTATCAAGCATGAAAAATGGATTCCAGCAGACAGCTCTGCATCCACTTCAGCATGTCACAAGGGGGAAATTTGGGAGCCATGTGGACAGTGCAGCCCAAAGCTGAGATCTAAACCAGCTTGTGCAGAGGTTTATGTCTAACCTTCTTCTGAAATGACAGAACAACAAGGAAGTATGAATAAGTTTTATTACCAGACTTTAAAAGGCAGTCAGTTTGTAATACCTGAAGTTAGCTAAATGTGCTCAGCTGAAGGTCTGAACATGGATTGGATTGTACAGATCTTTCAGAGCCCTTTCAGATGGACCTGTGTCTGTGAACAGCAAACCACTGAAGGCTGGGAGCACATCCTGCAATCACAGCTAAGCACTACTCATTTTCTTCTTCCCTAAACACCTACTATAAACCACTGCTGAAAGCAGTGTACTGGATCAGAGAGCCTTTTTATCTTATACTTATTGTGCTCAAAATCACTAAAACCAGTCTGGATTTGCTCAATTGTCCTACTAATTGTATTAAAAAACAATTCAAACAGTTTAAAGAAGTTCATTTGGGCCTGCTTAGAGTAATTTAGAAATGACATTAAAATAACCCTCTAAAGTTGAACAATTACAATTATGGTGGCTGTCTTCTCAAAAAGCACATAATTTACAAAACTTCTCTGAGCCAAGAAAACAAGAGGAAGCAGCATTATCTGAAAGCTATATAATCTACATGTCATCAACCACTTCTTTCTCCAGCAACTGTTTAACAGCCTAAACATAGTGCACTAACAAAAACATCTGGCAGTTATGTTAATGTTGTGTCAACGAACCACAAACACTGATAGGCAACATTTCTCCCCCTTCCTTATAATGATCTAGGAAAAACTAACAACAAAATGTTTTGCTGGCTGCCCAGTAAAACAAATGAGGAGATGGGAAATGAGCATTTCTGCTCATTTCTGCTCATTCTGAAGGCAATGGCGTGCTCAGTTAGAACAGGCCAGTGCAGGCTGGGATCTTTGGGACTCCTTGTGTACCACCGAGGTTCTGGGGGCTGGAGGGAGCTGACCCACCTCAGACAGTGAGGTGTGCCCAAAGGAGGGAGCTGACCCACCTCACACAGGTGAGGTGTGCCCAAAGGAGGGAGCTGACCCACCTCAGACAGTGAGGTGTGCCCAAAGGAGGGAGCTGACCCACCTCAGACAGTGAGGTGTGCCCAAAGGAGGGAGCTGACCCACCTCAGACAGTGAGGTGTGCCCAAAGGAGGGAGCTGACCCACCTCAGACAGTGAGGTGTGCCCAAAGGAGGGAGCTGACCCACCTCAGACAGTGAGGTGTGCCCAAAGGAGGGAGCTGACCCACCTCAGACAGGTGAGGTGTGCCCAAAGGGGGGAGCTGACCCACCTCAGTGAGGTGTGCCCAAAGGGGGGAGCTGACCCACCTCAGTGAGGTGTGCCCAAAGGAGGGAGCTGACCCACCTTACACAGGTGAGGTGTGCCCAAAGAAAACAATGAAACCCTCGTGTTAGGGAAAGAGGCAAGGCATAGCTATTCCTGAAGACTTTGCAGGCCTAGGCCTGTTTGAAACCACAATGCCTATGTTCCACTCTTAATGATTAGCCAAATGCAATACAATGAAACTACATTAATAAACCTAAACACTTGGGAAAACAGGCAAGCAAGAGTTAACATATTATTTCTTTGGATTTGCTACTCCTTTGCAGAGCATCTCATCCACTGTCAAGCATCTCTGTTCAAAGTGTTCATTCTATGAAAGGAAAAACCACTCCACAAAATCATTATATTTTTGGTATTTCAGATAAAGATGTAAGATGGAAGCTGCTACTTCAATGAGCTGCCTATGGAAATGGGAATATCCATCTCCTTGGATATGCAGCTTCACAAAACTTCAGGTCAACTACACACTTCTAATTGTGACGAAACATAGACTAGATCTTCAGTAACTTCTACCTTCATTTCATGTTTAAATATTTTCTTCATAAGAAGAAAATGTTTAAGTCTCTAAGCTCTTTATTAATTCTTTTTTACAGACAGTAAAAATGATATTGATGAACACACGAAGCACTTCAGCAATACTGGGCCATACATATTTAAAAAGCAGCCCACTGCAGTAATGTTTTCAGATGTCAAATACTAAAGCCGCCTCATAAATTCCTCTGTTCAGCTGCATTAAACACTTTTAACCCTGTCAATGGGGGGTGTGGCAGGGTGTGGAATTGGTTTCTTCCATTTACAGAAGCACAGAACAGGATTAAGTCTGCGGGTATAGAACTATAAATATAAAGCAAATTTGGATCACTACTGGTTGTTTCATCTATCTGGGAAACACACACCAGCACTGAAATCTGACACGCGTTCCCACAGCCTGGAAAGGGAATAACTACACCTGAAAGAAATGACACTGGTTTTTTGGCATGACTCCAAAACATCATTCCTGGTAGAGAAACTGTAATTTAATAATCCTAAAACTTTTCCAATGCCTATTCATCATTTCAGCGAGGAAGACAAAGAGACTGGTAATTCCATCACTAGAGATGGAGCTTCCAAAATGTATTTTATGATCCAGAAGATGAAAGAGCCCCAGACCCGAATGCGGCTCAACCCAGTCCAACTTCCACACATACGTGGAGTACTGGAACTATCACAGGAACTACTGTGCGTTCTGCATTTCCATTCCTTTTCAGGAAAAACACAAAACAAACCCAAAACAAAAAACCTCAAATATCCTTTTATTTTACCCAAGCCATATCCTGTTGCAGACGGACGGATGGTGCCCGTCCCCAGACTCTCCCTTCTTTTTTAGGATACTGTTTCCGAAGCACAAGTAAGGGAAAGGAAAAGAGCGTATAAACAGAGGCAGCTACCATTTTGTAAACACGGGGAAAATCAGGCTTGCAGAGCGCTTTCCTGCCGCATCACGGCCCGAGAGCTCCCGGGCGGGCCAACCCACCCGCCACAGCCCGGGCGGCTCCGGCGCGGAACCGCCGGGGAATTCAATGGAATTCAGCGGAACTCAGCGCCGCCCGAGGCGCTCCGCAGCGGCCAGCGAGCAGCGGAGCAGGGCGCGCTGCAGACACCGCGGAGGGCGGCCCCGCGCCCCGGGGATCGCGGCGGGAGCGGGGCCCTGCCGGCCCGCGGTGCCGCCATCCCGCCCGCCCGCTCCCCCAGCGCCCGCGCCCACCTCCGCCAGGTCGGCCAGCCGGTCCTTCATCCCCGCGGCGGCCCCGCGGCGCTGCCGCCCTCCGCGCTGCTTCCCTCCGCGGGGCCCGCCCGCCCGCCGACCGCGCACGCTCGGCCCGCCGCCCGACCCCGCCCGGCGCCGTGACGTGAGGGCAGGGCGGGCGGGCAGCGGGCACCGAGAGTCGGGAGCGGGCACGGGGAACGGGCACGGCGGGCGGGGAGCGGGCACCGAGAGCGGGCACGGCTGAATGGGCACGGCGGGCGGGGAGCGGGCACCGAGAGCGGGCACGGGGAGCGGGCACCAAGAGTCGGGAGCGGGCACGGGGAACGGGCATGGCTAAATGGGAGCGGGCACCGAGAGCGGGCACGGCGAGCGGGCGCCGACAGCGAGCACGGCGGAACGGACACGGGGAGCGGGCGCCGAGAGCGGGCACGGCGAGCCGGCAGCGGCGCGGCGGGCAGTCCGGCCCCTCGGCACGGGCAGAGCGGGCGGGCAGGGGCACGGCCGGTGTGGCACCGCTCCGGAACGGGCCGGGCACTGCAGAGCGCGGCTGCAGGCGGCCCCGTGCCCTCACCTGCGGCAGGTGCCCTGCCGTGGCCGGGCGGATGGGGCGGACGCTCTCTGCCCTCCGCGGGGTTCCGTACGAGCGGCACTCACGGAGAGAGAGGGGTGCGGGAGAGCTCCGGCGCGCACCAGGGAATTCCCATCCCACGAGGAATCGTACCTCGGCTGTGCGAGATTGTCATGAGGGAAGGAGTTGTAAAAAGGGTGGGCTGGTTATTTTTTAGTGGTACAGGCTTGTGAGGGTCTGTAGGGCAGAGCGGGCACGGGCTGTGTAAGGCAGCGCCCCTCCTCACATCTCCAAACGCTCTGTACCTGCTGCCTTTTGTGTGTGTACCTGTGCCACACTGGCTCAGCTTGCTCACAGCTGACCTGAGCTAAGATACAGGAAATGTAAAGGCCTTTTAAAAGTAATTATTCTGCTGATTACCTACAGATCTCACGGACTCCAATCTTTTAGGCAGTGATCTAACACCGCTGAAGTGTTTTGCTGCCTTTGCTGAATGGGGTTATCTGCAGAGGATGTTTTGTGCATCCTCTGAACTGAATGCTTAATTATACATGCTGATAAAACAGATGCTAAAAACTAGATTCCACATGGTAATTTATCTTTTTAACAATGAAATAAGTGTTTGCCAGGAAATCAAATGGTATGATAATGGAAATTTTAATTATTCCAAATTAAAGTGCTACATAGCTGGCAGGGGAAAAGTAGTTCACTAATAAATTTGTTACAATATTAAGAAATAACTAAAGCACAGTGAGTGTTAGATACACAGTTACAGATTGCTCCCCCCCCTCCCCGTGTTTAGATTCTTTAAAACTGTCAAACTCCACTAACGTGCCTTTATGGCCTCCTATATACAAACGCATTCCTGTTTGTTAAAAGGAGAGGTGGAATTGACAACGGTTTTACCAGGATAGCGTTGTGCTGAGGAAAATAAAAGATGAGTTGCATATTCCGAAAAAATAATCCTGACACCTAGAGGCGCTCAGCAAAAATGCTAAAAAACACACAAACCCAGCTCATCTCAAAAAGGGAAGGCAAATTCAACGTGCCAGGGATTTTTCCAAGCAAATCTCATGCAATATTTGGAATGGCATTACAGTATCAAATAAGCAAAAATTACAGCACACAAAAATTACACCAGCCTCTCTTGTAAAGCTTTGCGTATATTTTGTGTCTATGTCAGAGGAAATTACCAAGAAATAAACTACATTTGTATATATCAGCTCCCATGAAATACTTTCCTTGTCAATTCCATTCATTCAGATATATGTAAAAGCATATAATTTATTTATTCTAGATTATGGGGACAAGCAGCAAAGATAATAAAAGTAATTTAAGTATGCTGGATTAAAAAAAAAGTACCAGAGGCCTTAAAAATCAGAGTGAACACATAAGTTTGGTATTTATATACACATGCAAAACTCGTATGTTCTTTGAAAGTCAGTTTTCAAAGGAGTTTTTTTCACTGATGTTTGGATAGAGTTTTGAGATCTTGGAGAACTAGTCTAAATGCAAGGCTTACAGAACAACTTTTGCTTTCATTACTGCACTCTAGTGAATGCAGGTCAGTTTGGATGAAGAATGGAAAATCACGGTCATGAGGCACATTGAAGGAAAGCCCCTTGGACCACAGCCTGTCGTACCTGCGAGCTGCTCCGTTAAACCCTCCTGCTGCAAAAGCCTCTTTATGAACCCACACTGCAGGCAGTTCAACAGTTTATCTAAGTAACTACGTGCCTTTTTTTCACTTTGCGGAGACAGCATCACCAGCTGACAGCATCTCACAGGATTTTACCGATGCAGCCGGGTCCCTGAGCCAGGCACAGCGGCTGTGTCACCCACAGCAGGACAGCTCGGGAGTGACCACAGTGCCCAGGAGTGACCACAGTGCCCAGGAGCTGCTCCTGCCACCAGGGTTGGGCTGCCCAGTGACCACAGCTGCCACAGCGCCCAGGAGCTGCTCCTGCCACCAGGGCCAGCTGTAAACCGGGCAGTGGCTGCTGGCCAGCCAGGAGAGGAGCCCCGAGTGCTGTGGGCAGCACTGGCCCCTCGCCCTGCAGGGGCCCTGGGGTGCGGGATGTGCCCAGCTAAGGCCACCAAGGCCACCAGAGGTGTGAGGAGCGTCCGTGGAAGAGCCATGAGGGTGCTCAGGGGGCACCCCCTGCTCCCCTCAGCTGGCACTGGGGCACCATGAGCTGCAGCCAGTGCCTCCTGCCTGCAGCCAGGCCGCTGGAGGTGTGGAGAGCATCCTTGGAGGAGCCATGAGGGCACTCAGGGGACACCTCCTGCTCCCCTCAGCTGGCACTGGGGCACCGTGAGCTGCAGCCAGGCCACCGGAGGTGTGGAGAGCATCCTTGGAGGAGCCATGAGGGCACTCAGGGGACACCTCCTGCTCCCCTCAGCTGGCACTGGGGCACCATGAGCTGCAGCCAGTGCCTCCTGCCTGCAGCCAGGCCGCTGGAGGTGTGGAGAGCATCCTTGGAGGAGCCATGAGGGCACTCAGGGGACACCTCCTGCTCCCCTCAGCTGGCACCGGGGCACCATGAGCTGCAGCCAGTGCCTCCTGCCTGCAGCCAGGCCGCTGGAGGTGTGGAGATCATCCTTGGAGGAGCCATGAGGGCACTCAGGGGGCACCTCCTGCTCCCCTCAGCTGGCACTGGGGCACCGTGAGCTGCAGCCAGGCCACCAGAGGTGTGGAGAGCATCCTTGGAGGAGCCGTGAGGGCACTCAGGGGGCACCCCCTGCTCCCCTCAGCTGGCACCGAGGCACGGTGAGCTGCGGCCAGGCCACCGGTGGGAAGGGCCTCGAGGCCACAGGCACTTTGGATGTTTGGGAATGCTGTGGCGCTGTTTGGGTGCTCGGGCGTTGGCAGAGGATGCCCGGCGGGGCGATGGAGTCACCGTCCCTGAGGTGTCCCTGAGGTGCCGGCGAGCATGAGGCGCTGTTCGGGAAGCTGTGCTGGACGGACGTTCTGGCTGGCCGGCCTCACCGTGCCCTGCCCCGTGCCCACAAGGAATCGTACCTCGGCTGTGCGAGATTGTCAAGAGGGAAGGAGTTGTAAAAAGGGTGGGCTGGTTATTTTTTAGTGGTACAGGCTTGTGAGGGTCTGTAGGGCAGAGCGGGCACGGGCTGTGGAAGGCAGTGCCCCTCCTCACATCTCCAAACGCTCTGTACCTGCTGCCTTTTGTGTGTGTACCTGTGCCACACTGGCTCAGTTTGCTCACAGCTGACCTGAGCTAAGATACAGGAAATGTAAAGGCATTTAGAAAGTAATTACTCTGCTGATTATTTTACCCGGTGCTGTGCCCGGGACCCTGCTCAGTGCCCAGTGCCATGCCCGGCGCCCTGCGCCCGCCTCGCTACCTCATGGCCGCGGCCCGGCCCCGCCTCCCGCCGCCTCCCGCGCGCCGCGCACCACGTGACGCGTGGCCTCGCCCCCGCCCGCGGCCGCGCGGCGTCGCCGTCCGGGTATTTGAACGGCGCTTCCGCCATTTTCCCTGCGCCCGGCACGGAGCGAGGAGTGGGAGAGCCTCGGCAGAGGTACGGGCCCGCACCGGCCCGGGCTCGGCTCCCCGCGCCCCGCCGCCATCGGGGCACGCGTGGCCGCTCTGCAAAGCGCCACCGGCGGGGCCGGCGGTCGCCGTTAGCTCGTGGCCAGGATGGGCTGGGCTGGGTGGCGGGAGGCTGCGCCTGAGGGAGCGTTGCGGCTGCGGGAGCCGAGGCGCGTGGCGGCTTTTCGGCCCCGGGAGCGGGGCGCTGGAAGGGCCGGGGCCGCGCGCGGCTCGGTCCGCGATGGAAGGGCGGGCACGCTGTGCGGGGCGGCGAACGGGGCTCCCGCGGCCCGAGGCGGGGGGAGGCGGCGCTGCTCAGTCATGGTGGCTCATGGCGGGGAGCGCGCCCGGCCCGGTGCGCGGGGAGGCCCGGCCGGGTGGGCCGCGCTCGGCAGCTCCGCGGGACGGGCCGCGGCCTCTCCCGATGGGGCAGCAGCTGCAGCGAGCGGCGGGATGCCGGTTCTGGGCGGGCCGGGAGGACTCTCCGCGGATCCGGAGAGGAGCCGGGGCCGGCCGCGGCTCGGCCGCCCCGCGGAGGCCGCGGCCCGGCCTTGGCGCGGCGGGGCCCGGGGGGCCGGGGGGCGGGCGGAGGCGGCGCCGCCATTGCCGCGCGCGGTGCCGCCACACGCGGGCGGGAGGCGCCGCCCGCCCCGGCCGAGCCGGAGCGCGCCCGGAGCTGGAAACGGCCCCTTCCGGCGGGGCCGCTCCCCGCGCTCGGCGCGCTCGCTCACACGCTGCCATTTCCCCCGCAGAGCCAGCATGGCCGCCCAAGGAGAGCCCCAAGTGCAGTTTAAGGTAAGGCAATGGCTCGCAGCTTGGCTTCGGGTTTTTTTTTCTCCCTTCACTAGAAAAGTAGCACAGGGGATCCTCGAGTGTCGACGTGGATGGTTTGGTTTCGAAGTGCTGGCCTTTCCTTAATAGGGTGACTTACTGTAGTGTTGGATACAGCATATACAAAAAGAGTCTGTTAAGTGTGTCAATAGATTCTATTTGCAGCCTAGTCTAATACATTTTAATAATTCTTTGCCTACGAAATGACTTTTAAATTTAAGAATTCAAGTGCACTGTAAAAGGAGTGAATTAGAGCTGGATTTGCTCGGAATGAATTAGAATAGCCTGCTTTCTGTTATGTGCTCATTGTTCAAGTGTTTCAGAAGAGAATTTTCTGGTGTTTTGAGTGGCTGGTGGGTTGGTGGTGTTTTTTCTTATCTTAACAGCCAGAAGGCCTCAAGACTGCTTCTAGAAGGTTTTCACTTGTGTTTCCTGCCATTCTTGGCTAGTCTATTCCAGTCCCTTGTGCAAATGTTAGTGGGTTTTTGGTTTTTCGGTTTCTTTGATTGTAAGATAACAACGAATTTCTCCAGTGGATATTTGGGTAATTTCCTCTCCAAATCTGGTCACATTGAGGTTGAAAGCCCTAAACATTCCATTCAGTCTATTGCAGTAGTTCAGTAGAACCAGATTCACAGTGCAGTGCAGTTCTTACCTACAAGGACTGGATAAGACTGACCAGAGTTACAGCATGATGGATGGGCTTAGCAGACTGGTTCCCAGCACAGGGAGCCCCTTCATAGGGAGTTCTTTGTTTACAGCACCTTGTAGGAACTAAGCTCTTTGTAGCAATGAATAGTATCTCTGCTAGAATGACTGATAAATTTCTCTCAATGCATTGCTCTGACTCTTGTCCTTTATCTATCCACAGCTTGTTCTGGTTGGTGATGGTGGCACTGGTAAAACAACATTTGTAAAGCGTCACTTGACTGGTGAATTTGAAAAGAAGTATGTAGGTATGTCTGAAGAAACATTTCAGCTCCAGTACCTCACAAACAGAAGTTCAATCCATCACTTGCTAAATGCACTGCTTTTTGTTTTTCCCCTAGCAACGCTGGGTGTTGAAGTTCATCCTCTGGTGTTCCATACCAACAGAGGCCCTATTAAATTTAATGTATGGGACACAGCTGGCCAGGAGAAGTTTGGTGGCCTGCGTGATGGCTACTATATCCAAGGTAAGAGCTGTGGGGGACAGTTCTGCACCTTTTGGGGCTCAGTGCTTCCCTCTGCTCATGCTGGCCATGCTGGAAGCTGTCAGTGTGGCTGCAGTGATGAGCTGGTGTAGAACTCCTCAAACTCTTTGTAGAGAGGATAATGTCCGCTGCCAGACATCGTGTGCCAAGGTGGGAACACGGTGGGGTTGTGTTTCAGGGGTTACTGTGGGCTGTGGGATTGATGGAATGACCAGGTACCACTGGAGGCATTTGGTGGCTAAGGGGGAAACGTGTGCTCCACTGAGTGCAGGTTTCTGTCTCTATTGCTGTGCTCAGGCAAGGGCTTGGAACACAAACTTAAGGTTTTCAATACCCTGAGGAAGCTGGACACCTTCATGCCAGAGTCTGTTTGTCTTTCTGAAAAAGTGCAGGGTTCCTTACTTCTGCTTGGCAAAGATCGGTCCTGTGCTACTTTACTCACCTGCATATCTTTATTATATCTTATTTTTGTAAAGTATTCTTGAGTTCCTTGAGAAACTGCTCTGGACAAGGGCATCCTGAGATGTGGACCACTTGCTCTCAGCCTACCTTTGAGCCTTATTAGCATGTCTGAGATGAGTTAAATAGGTGTTAACTGATTCTGCGAGGTATTTGGGTGAATCCAAGTTGGCTTTAGTCTTGTATAGTCCCATATGGTGCAATGCCATGTTCCTCAGTGATACAGCTGAGCTACTAAAGGCAGCTGGTCTGATGTGGGGCAGCACAGCTGTGAGGTGACACAGCATGGGCCAGGTTCTGTGGGCTCCTGCACTGACCTGGTGAACTGAACAGGAGCTGTCTCAACTGTGATGCTGAGAGGGAAAAGTTACTGCAGATGCTTAACCCTAATGTGGGATGTCTCTGGGTTCCTCTTCTCCATCCTGTGTTGAAAGCAAGTGGTTGCACCAGATGTAACTTGACTTGGCTTCTCTTGCAGCTCAGTGTGCCATCATCATGTTTGATGTAACATCAAGAGTTACTTACAAGAATGTACCTAATTGGCATAGAGATCTGGTACGAGTATGTGAAAATATCCCTATAGTGTTGTGTGGCAACAAAGTGGATATTAAGGACAGAAAAGTCAAGGCAAAATCCATTGTGTTCCATAGGAAGAAGAATCTCCAGGTAAGTTGGGAGGAATCCGGTTGGTTTTGTCTTCTGAGTGCAGCTGGGCTGTGGATAGTGAATTGGGTGCTCTGCCTCTGTCATTATAGGCAGCCTCACATCTGCTGGCTCTTCAAACCAAAATTCAGGGCAGGGGGAGATGATGGTGTTCAGGATGATCATCACTGGCCTGGAGCAGAAGCTGTGCCAAGTTCTTAAAGAACTTGTGTGCATTTGGCTGTAGCTGCTCAGAATCTCATCCCATGGCAGGACTGGGACTACAGTAGATCACATCAGAGGAGAAAGATAGATAGATACATGCACTATTGCCTCCAAAACGTTGTGTCCTTGATGTGATTGGATAACCCTTCAGTTGATAGTTTCTGCCTAAAACTGCTTGTTTCTAGGCACTTAAATTATAACTGCTTATGGGTATGGAAACAAAAGCCATGCAGTCAGAAAAAAAAAAAAAGGGAAGGTAAAAGAGTTTATGTTAATCTTGATATGCTCTAAATATTAGAGGGTTTTAAAAATAATGTCTAATGTGTGCTTTTTTTCAGTATTATGACATTTCAGCTAAGAGTAACTACAACTTTGAGAAGCCTTTCCTGTGGCTTGCTAGGAAGCTAATTGGAGACCCCAACTTGGAGTTTGTTGCCATGCCTGCGCTTGCACCGCCTGAAGTTGTTATGGACCCAGCACTGGCAGCACAGTATGAGCAAGACTTACAGGTCAGTGGCAGGGGGCACAGGGGGGAGCAGCTGCCTGGGAGCTGCTGTCACACTCGGGGCACAGACAGCAGCAGAACAGCTCTGAAGTGTGCCTTCCTTTGTTGTAGATTGCTCAGACCACCGCACTGCCAGATGAAGATGATGACCTGTGAGGGATGAAGCTGGAGCCCAGCGTCAGAAGTCTAGTTTTATAGGCAACTGTCCTGTGATGTTGGTGATGCAGCGTGTTTGCCACTTTATTATCTAGCTGAACAGAACATGTGCTTAATCTTTGGGATGCTGAAAGAGATGAATGGGCTTCGGAGAGTGAATGTGGCAGTTTAAAAAAAACAAACAAAACAAAATGAAAAAAAAAAACCAAAACAAAAAACCTTCATATTTTGGACCTGCATATTTAGCTGTTTTTTGGACTGCAATTACTTCCCCTTTTGAGTTTCAAATACAAGACTGCTGCAGTCACATCAGAGTGTTAAGTGGAAAATCTTGTTTCTGTCATTCCCATTCTTTTGTTTAGGTAATAAAGTTGTATTTCAAGTATCTCCAAGCAAGTGAACTTTCATGCATTGTTAGGAAAACTGTTCAAAGTGTCTTCTGTTCTTCATTTGAGGGTAATACTTGATTGTCTACTACTGCATTTCTCATTCTGTTTTCCTTCCTGCTTCTCATATTAAGCTCCTCTTGCTAATTCAGAGCTAACAGTTACCCTGTCCTTTTTTGTTGGCTGCCAGAGCTGAGGCACGTGAGACAAGCTGAACTGCCAGGCAGAGCCCCAGCAGCGAGCGTGGCGTGCAGAGGGGAGTGTTGGTGCTGCAGGGGTGCAGAGCAGAGCCTGCAGTTCTGCTTGCACGTGCTGCAGGTGCATTCAGCCCCAGCTCCTCGCTGCTACCTGCAGCTCTGTGTTTTAGCAGCCAGAAGCAAATGGCATCCAGGCCTGTGACTGACTTGAGCTGTGTCTTTGCATGGAACAGCAGTAGAGCTATAGCTGGTTAAACCAATTCTAAGCATCTTCAAATTCACTAACCAGAGAACAACCGTGGTTTGAGCCAAGATGCTCTTGCCTACCCAGTGCTATATTAGCTGGAGCCACAGTGATTTAAACATTAGACTTTACTGTAACTGCACCAAGTTCTTAATTTGAAACTGGCTTATTACAGCACAAATGGTGGAAAATGTCAACTTTTAACACTACCTTGTAGAGATGAATCTTGGTCAATATTAGTACTGCTAGTAAGCAAAACTTAAGTTTAGGAATTTTTTTTTTCAGTAGTGTTTGAGTACATGAAGTCTTGAATTCTTCAGTTTTGTATTTTTGGTTTCTTAATAAAGTGGAGCATTTCATTTATTCCTTTTAACTTGCATGTTTGTGTACATTAATTACTTCAATATTCAGCTTTTTGCTGCCTGATAGCAAAAACTGGACTATGATTATTGTGCAATATTGCTCTAAAAGAGTAATTTTTAAAGTTAGTTCAGTTTGGGAATTCTTGGGGGGTTGGGGTTCTTGGTTTGTTTTTTTGGCTACTCAGAAGCGTTAAAGAAGCTCCTGGATAAAAATGAGGGATGTTGCACACTCGGTGTTTGTAAAGGGACAAACTCCCCCTTAAGGTCTCGTTGACTCTTCTTGCTGCATAACCCTGCTCTAACTTGTGCTGTGGGCTTTGCCTGTCGTGTTACTAATGCTGTGCAGGTCCTGGCTAACCCTGCTGCTGCCTTGGTGCTGCTCTGCTGGCTGCTGTGGTAGCTCTGTGCCCTGGGGCTCTCACTGCTGGAGAGAGCTGCTCAAGGCCAGCCTGGAGCGCTCCTGCACTGCTGGCACTTGGAGAAGAACAGCCACAGCAGCAGCCCTGCAGTTGGGCTGGTGTGGCTCACCTGCCCGACAGCTCCTGTCCTTGTCATGGCTCACCTGCCCGACAGCTCCTGTCCTTGTCACAGCTCACCTGCCTTGTCACGGCTCGCCTGCCCGACAGCTCCCGTCCCTGGTGTGGTTCCTGCAGGAAAGGCTGCTTGGAGACTGCCCTAACCTGGGAGCTTGGCTCTGATCCTCCGAGAGAGACAGGCACGCTCATCCTGCTGTACAGGACTCTCCCCTTTGCAGTGCTTGGGCAGTACAGCCCACTGGCAGCATTGGTTTAGTCCTCGTGAATACTTGATATTAAATAATGCAGGCACCCTCATATTAACATAACCAGAAGGTGTAGTGGATCAAACTTCTCTCTAAACTCATGGGTTTAATGTATTTCATACAAACATTCAAATGGAATGCTATTGATACAGTTCAGGTTTCTAGGAGGCAATTATGGGATGCTCACAGTTCCCTGTTTCTGTGTTGACACTTTATTAGCAAGGACTGAAAACCAACTGTAAAATAGTCATAAACGGGAAGCTCTTCAGGGTTGTGGTGATCTACGACATCAAAGAAGAAAACTTCACCCAGTGTCCCTCCTTCTGTGACTGCTGAAGTGACAGTCACTGATTTTACCTTTCCCAATGCAGCCTTGCAAGTCCCCGTACAAGGTGTTGAGCCAAAGACAGCAAATTAAGTCAACAATAAATGGATTTTGTGCTGAAAGTTTTTCAGTGGAGAGTCTGCTCCGGTCTGGTTTCCCAGCAGTGATAATGTTTCCTGTTGCTCCTGCTGTATGAACTTGCCACTGCACAAAACCAGAGGTAACTTGCTGATGGCTTTTTTCCATCTCTGTGCCTTTCAAAAATAGTACTGCAGGGGAGCACTGTGTGTTTTGCTTAGACTGAGAATACAAAGGTTAGTTTTCCTGTCAGACTTTTTCAGTGGATAACAACACATTAAAAAAAAAAAAAGGAAAAAAAAGAAATATTTCTGGGTCTAGGAGTGGGTTCTCTGGGCAGATTTTAGGGAAAGAGCCCAAGCCAGAGAGCTTTGTTGCATTTATAAATTAAAAGGTGGCTCATAATTAACAAGGAATCCGCAAATTTTGGCATTATTCATTATCTTTTGATTCCGGATCTGGCACTTTCATTTCCCACTTGCACCGGATGTTTTGTTTCCTTGGAAAACCTGAGCTGAGGTCTAGGTATAACACTTGTTTCGGACGGCAGCAGTGAGAATTCCGGCAGGTTTTGAGAGGCAGAGCTGTCCGGGGCCGGTCCCTGCAGCTCTGGCCGGGCTCAGAGCAGCCGGCAGCAGCTGCGATGGAGCCGGGCGGTCACGGCGGGACTAATTAATGAATTCATTAATTCATGCCCTTTTCCCGTGCAGCGCGGGGATCCTCTGAGCAGGCGGGGCCGTGCCGCGCCGGGTTTGGGGTGGTTCCGGGCCGATTTTGGGCTGGTTCCGGGCCATTCCGGGCCGGTTCCGGGCCGTTCCGGGCCATTCCGGGCCGTTCCGGTCCATTCCGGGCCGTTCCGGGCCGTTCCGGGTCGTTCCGGGCCATTCCTGGCCGTTCCGGCCCGTTCCGGGCCATTCCGGGCCATTCCGGGCCGTTCCGGGCCGTTCCGGGCCGTTCCGGGCCGTTCCGGGCCGTTCCGGGCCGTTCCGGGCCGCTGCCCCGGCACCCGCTGCAGTTCTTATTGCGGCCACGCGGTGGCGGCCGCCGCCCGCCCAGCGGTTCCCGGTCCCTTTGGAAATGGATTTTATCGTTCAGTTTTACATCTTTACATTGATTTTTACATTTCTACGGTGATTTTTACATTTTTACAGGTGAAATCCGCATCCAGACGGAGCGCTGCGGGTGGATTCCTTCATCCTAATGCTGTCATCACGGCACAGCGCGGGCACCCCCATCATCCTCCCCACAATTCACACATTTATGTGAAGAGCTGTTAAAATCAGAGCTTGTCACAGGAGGACAGCCAACACATTGATAACTGACACTGAAATAAAGTCTAGCTTCACCTGGGGAAAAAGTCATCCATGAAGTGCTGATCAGCTAACGTTACAAAAAACGTGTTGGGGAACTTGCAATAGCCAACCCAGCCCAGCTCTGTCGTGGCATTCACGGGATGATCCTGTAGTAAAGTTCTGCAGAATGAACAGAAAGCCTGCAGGGTCGGTGTCCTGAGCACGGTGAGGAGCTCTCCTCACAGAGCCCCAGCCCTGAAGCTGCAGGAGCTGCTCTGTGATGGTTTTCTCTGCTGTCCCCAAAACCAGCAGGGACCTTGAGTACCAGGTGAGGGACAAACAGGATTTAGGCACACAGGAAATTCTGTGTTGCAGTCTGAAAGGCTTTCAGCGTTTGCCTGTCCCAGGTTGGGGATTCCTTCAGCTGAGCTGAGTTTTGCCCTTTGAGCCCCTGAGCTGTGCTGGCCTGGCAGCTCCAGCAGAACGCAGCAGATATTCCTGATGAGAAAACAATGCTGTCTGCTTTAGTTCATCACGCTTTCCAGGCTTATTTATATTTTAATTGCCACCTGTGCAGTGGATGGGGGCTCCTAGTGCTTCACTCTAGCAGAGGATTAATGGTTTTACTCTCTCTGAGCAAAAATCCTGCTCCTGAACACATGGCAAATATCCCTGGCTGCTGCAAATCTGACATGCCGAGTTTGTAATGCCATTTCCACAGGTGCTGGCCTGGCCACAGAGCTGTTTCTCCCTGTTTAACTCTACAGATTGGTGTGCTGGGCATTGCTTGGTGTTTCCATCTCCTGCTCTCTGTCCCAGCTGACTCTGCACATGCTAAAAAAGCCTTAGAGCCCAGAAGGGAAACTTTATTCTCTTGAAAAATTAGAATTTCTAACTATTTAAAAGGGATATGAATCAGGTTGCAGCGATCCTCTCTAGCTGCAATGACATCTGAAAATGACATTTCTCTAAGGAGCCTCTGAAAATCGCTGGGAGATTGACAAATCCTCCAGAAAAAGAAAGGGGGATTTCTTTGATCTCCATATCATATCCATTTTCATAGCCCAAATCACATTTTGGATGGTTGATTTTATTCCAGTTCACTTTCCTGCAGTGCGCACGAAGAACAAATGGAATTTTCTTTTTCTTTTTCTTTTTCTTTTTCTTTTTCTTTTTCTTTTTCTTTTTCTTTTTCTTTTTCTTTTTCTTTTTCTTTTTCTTTTTCTTTTTCTTTTTCTTTTTCTTTTTCTTCTCCTTCTCCTCCTTCTTCTTGTATTGGGAAGTAATTGTAAACATGTTACACGTAGTTTTTAGTATATAAAGATAACACTGCCCCGTAGTTTTTAGTATATAAAGATAACACCGCCCCAGGGCAGGCAGAGTGCCTGGGACTGTCCTGCTGAGCGGACCTGGGCTGGACAGGAGAAAGAATTTTATAGATAAGGAACAATAAACAACCTTGAGACCCAGAAATGAAGAGCCCTGACTCCTCATTCAAGCACCAAGCTGGGAAAAGAGACTTTCCAACTTATCTTGGGGTCCCTCAGAGCAGCAGAGACCCCGGCAGTGCTGCTGCTGAGGAGCCACCCCAGAGGCTGCTCCTTCTCCTGGGGCTCTGCAGGCACTCCCAGCCCACAGAGAAGGGGCAAAGCTGTGAAACTGCAGGAGAAGAGCTGGCACAAATCCTACATTTATCGTGGTTTAGGGATTATTCATCATTATCATCTAATACTGTAAATATTATTTTAGTATCTGTGTAATTAAGAAGCTCTGACTACCTGAATGGTCCCAGAACACACCCAGTTACATACAGGGGCTCCTGGCAAAAAGGATTTGGCTTAATCACATAAAAAAGGGATTTGTGAAACATTGTATTTATACAATTATCCAATTTTACGTAAGCTTGACATTAAGACTCAGATAATCAAAGATTTGATTAAATTAAATCTTTCATATTGGCACAAAATCCTAAACTGCTCAGCAAAAATCTAGTGTTTCCTGCAGCCCATGGAGTCTGACACTCAAGGCACTATCAAGATGCAAAAAATGTCCAATGAACAAAAAAATAGACAATAAAAGGGCTGGGACCTCATTTAGGGAAACTTCAAATGTATAATTTATTCTAGGGCTTTATTTACCTGCTTAATTGGTCTTTGAATCATCAGTGTCTTAATGTTTTCATAAAGAATATCTATGCCTATACATATATATATATAAAATCAGTTTGACATTACATATGTTACACAACAAAAGCATTTTCATTTGATTAGGCCTAAATTGCATTGCCAGAACGCTGTATTTTTTTGTTTTCTGGCATCCACCGGCAACTTCTCATATTCTTAATTAGAAAAATATTTTTCCCTGCTGGCGTTGGCCTCGTTGAGCTCACTCAGGGTTTGTGTTTGTTTTCCTCTTCCCATCTGAGCTGCTCCTGCCCAGCTCTGTCAGCCCAGAGATCCCAGGGGATGCCCTGAGCTGCCTGGGGAACCCCCCAAAAAATCAGATTGTTAATCACAGCTTGACCAAAACATTGTTTATGGCTATTTGACCCAAACATTGTTAATTACTTCATCAGAACATCGTTAATGACTCCGTCTGTCCTGGAACCTGCAGTGGCCATCCTCTGTGAGGGGATTTTGGAGGGGGTTTAGGGTCTTTAGGAGGGAGGTTTGGGTGTTCAGAGGGAATTTAGGGTATTTTGGAGGGTGCTGTGGACATGCAGAGGGTGTTTAGGGTGTTCAGGAGGGTGTTTGGGGTATTCAGAGGGTGTTTAAGGTACTTTGCAGGGGGTTTAGGATATTCAGAGGGTGTTTAGGGTCTTTAGGAGGGAGGTTTGGATATTCAGAGGGAATTTAGGGTATTTTGGAGGGTGCTGTGGACATTCAGAGGGTGTTTAGGGTGTAGAAGGGTGGTTTGGGTATTCAGAGGGTGTTTAGGGTGTTCAGGAGGGTGTTTGGGGTATTCAGAGGGTGTTTAGGGTACTTTGCAGGGGGTTTAGGATATTCAGAGGGTGTTTAGGATATTTTGGAGGGTGTTTTGGATATTCAGAGGGTGTTTAGGATATCTTGGAGGGTGTTGTGGATATTCAGAAGGTGTTTAGGATATCTTGGAAGGTGCTGTGGATATTCAGGAACCCACAGGGACCTGCAAGGACCTGCAAGGGCTTCCAGGGACCCACAGGCACCTGCAAGGACCTGCAAGGGCTTCCAGGGACCTGCAAGGGCTTCCAGGGACCTGCAAGGACCTGAAAAGACCTCCAGGGACCTTCAAGGACCTCCACCCACCCCAGACTGTGAATGAGCTGGCTTTTCCAGTTGGTGTTTCAGAGCACCCCAGGAATAAATTCAGAATTTGTTTCTGCAGACAGTCTCCAGTGTCTGCCTGCAGTTTGCTGTTCCTGCAGAAATTTCTGGCAGGGAACTTGTTTGCTTGGATCCTCCCAGTTGTTTTGGTAAGCATTTTCTTTCCCTTGACAGGCCCCTCTTGGCAAATATTTCAAATTCCTGTCTTTCTCTTTTCGCATTTCAGTTTTTCCTCAGGATTTTTAGCTGCAGCTCTGTGTTATTTCTAAGGATGGCTCTACCTGTCACTGCATGGTTCACACAGAATTCCTCCTCTTCCTGCAGGAGATTGGGGCTCACAGCAATGAGGGAAATGAGGGAGGAAGCCTCACAAGAGCTGGAGGGAAATGGGCAAAAGCCAGCCTGGTTATCACTGATTTTTGTAGGAGCTGAAATTCAAAATCCAGAATTTTCAAAACTCTTCTTGTACGGGCCCTAAATCGGGATTGCAAACAAAACTCACATTTTATTTCAATAGTGAAATTTTTCAGCACTGAGCCTCGGGGCATCCATGCAGTGTGAGGGTCTGAGGGCTGTGGAATGTTCAGGAAGGGGAACAGAGAAGGTGTGGAGAGAGAATGGGTAGGGAACATCTCCAGGAAGGGGAACAGAAAAGGTACAGAGTGTCTCCAGAAAGGGGAATATAAAAGGCACAGAGAGTCTCCAGAATGGGGAATATAAAAGGCACAGAGAGTCTCCAGAATGGGGAATATAAAAGGTACAGAGAGTCTCCAGAAAGGGGAATATAAAAGGTACAGAGAGTCTCCAGAAAGGGGAATATAAAAGGTACAGAGTGTCTCCAGAATGGGGAATATAAAAGGCACAGAGTGTCTCCAGAATGGGGAATATAAAAGGCACAGAGAGTCTCCAGAATGGGGAATATAAAAGGTACAGAGAGTCTCCAGAAAGGGGAATATAAAAGGTACAGAGAGTCTCCAGAATGGGGAATATAAAAGGTACAGAGTGTCTCCAGAAAGGGGAATATAAAAGGTACAGAGAGTCTCCAGAAAGGGGAATATAAAAGGTACAGAGTGTCTCCAGAATGGGGAATATAAAAGGTACAGAGAGTCTCCAGAAAGGGGAATATAAAAGGTACAGAGTGTCTCCAGAATGGGGAATATAAAAGGTACAGAGAGTCTCCAGAAAGGGGAATAGAGCAGGCACAGGTACAGAGTGTCTCCATGCAGGGAAATAGCAGGGCAGGTGTGGATACAGAACAGGTGCAGGTACAGAACATCCCCATGCAGGAGAATAGAGCAGGCACAGGTGTGGATACAGAACAGGTACAGGTACAGAACAGGTACAGGTACACAGTGTCGACAGGAAAATGCAGGGAAGAAGTTAACAGGGATGGAAAGCTGAGCAAATTTTGTTTAAAGTATTGGTCTTTCAGTTTATTTGGCTGAAAATAACTCTGAGAGAACTGAAAGCAAGGCTCTATCAGAGAAGAGCAGATAAAATAAAGAAAACCAGCTGGTTCTAGCTGTTATTTTTCCTTTACATGTGAAATGCTGGTTAATATTTGTGACATGGAGCGTAATTGGGAGACTCTTATAAAATACTTGCATGTAATTATTTTTATTAAAATGAGAAGCCAAGCAGCAACTACAGAAGATTTTTCCTAGCTTTGTGCAGCTCTGAGGAAACCGGTGAGATGAGGAATGCCTCAGTTTCCCCTGCTTGGTAGAGATAAAGTAAAACCAATCCCTGGGAGCGCCATGTGATTTCAATCAGCGCTTCTAAAGCTTTCTCCGGATAGAAATACATCCTGAGCTTGTTGTTTTTTAATAAATAGGTGTCAGGTTTCGCAGGGTTTGGGCTGTGGGTGTTGGGCGTGGCCGTGATCGCTCCCAGGTGCGGATTTTGGGGAGCTCCCCCCGCGGCCGGGCTGGGGCTGCTCCGAGCGGCGGGACGGGGACGGGGACGGGGACGGGGACGGAGAGGAATGGGCAGAACTGGGCAGGAATGGAGAGGAATGGGCAGAAATGGGCAGGAATAGGAGGCAGCAGAGTGGGACGGAGCTGGAGGGCAGCGCTGACATCACCGCAGGGTGCGGGCTGGAGGAGCGGCGTGAGCGGGACGGGCGGGACTCCGCCGCTCCTTTCGGCCCCTGTCGCTCCATTTCAGCGCACTCCAGCCCGTTTGGGTCCATTTCAGCCCGTTTGGGCCCATTTCAGCCCGTCTGGGCCCACCTGGGAGCGGGCAGGGAGTTTCCCCCCGGGCTCGGCGCCTCTCCCGGGCAGCGCCTCCGGAGCGAGCGGAGCTGCGGGGAGCAGAGACCGCGCACAGAAAGTTTCAAACGAGACCTTCGCTGCCCGTTTCGGCTCCTTTGGGACCATTCCAGCCCGTTTCGGCTCCTTTCGGACCATTCCAGCCCGTTTCGGCCCGCCGGGGAGCGCACAGGGAGTTTTTCCCGGGGTCACAGAGGCAGCGCCGCCAGAGCGAGCGGAGCTGCGGGGAGCAGAGACCGCGGACAGAAAGTTTCAAACCGGATCTGTTCGGCCCATTTCGGCTCATTTCGGCCCATTTCGGCTCATTTCGGCCCATTTCGGCTCATTTCAGCCCGTTTCGGCTCATTTCAGCCCGTTTCGGCTCGTTTCAGCCCGCTCCAGCCCGTTTCGGCCCGCTGGGAGCGCACAGGGAGCTTTCCCGGGTCACGGCAGCGAGCGGAGCCGCGGGGCGCAGAGGCGCGGACAGAAAGCTGCAAACCAGACTTTTTCTTTTTGGCACACGCTGGAGTAGAAGCGTTGGGCTTCTTTCCGCGGCACAGCACAGCTCCGGGGCTCGGTGCGCGTTGCTGAGACTTTTCCTCCGGTCCCGGGCGTTAATTGGGAGGTAAATGAAGGTACCGAAGGGTGACGCAGGAAAACAACGCTCGGAGGGTCTGGAGGGATATTTTGCCAGCGCTGAAGGAATGGACCTTTCGAACCTGCGTGGAAAATGTCGTTTTTGATAGCAAAAGTCGCCAAGGAAAACTTATGATTGGAATCTTGCAGGAGTTTGAGTTCAGCTGTCCTTCTAAGCTCACCATGGAGAGTTTGTTCTCGCTGCTCTGCTGCCATTATTCTTTGCTGATTTTGTTTCAGCAGAAATATCAGGTAAGGTTCTGAATTCACTCAGCATTGGGGGTGCTTGGACTCCTCGTAGCAGGCTTTGTCTCACCGTGTGATGTTTTGTGTGCAGGTGTACGGGAACCATTCCCAGCTCCCCAAACACCCAGGTAAGGAATGCTCTGCTCCCAGCTTGTGCCAATGTGCTTCAGTATTTATTGGCTTTTTTTGCAGTTTGGGGGGTTTTTTTATTTCCTTAGTAGCCCCAAAGAAGCTGGGCCCATGGCTGGGTGCCAGCCTGGATTAAGGATGTGACAGCCCCAAGTGCCAGGCTGTCCCAGGCAGTGTGAACTCAGTACCCACCCACGGAATATTCTGGACACAAACACATGTGGAGCCTTGTGTTTGATAGGTGGGACAGTCCTGAGTGCACTGCTTATCCTCACTTTCCTTGAGAGAACCAAATCTCTCCGCAGCCTGTTCTCCTTTCCCTGCCATGTTCAGCATTTTTGGTTCAGCAGTGAGCACTTGGATGTGCCACTTCGTGCACTTTGCAGCTCTCTGGCCTGGCTTCCAGTCCTCTCCCCTCCTCCCAGCCTCACACTTGGGTTTAAATCAGTCACAGAGCAGATTAAGGATTTCTCATCTGTTTCCAATGTAAAAAAACTCAGAGCTCAGAAGGGTTTGTGTGTGCAACTGCAGAATTCTTCTGTTTATATAAATAGTTTAACCTCAAGCCTCATGGTGGTGTGCAAGTACAGTTTTACTGCTTTGCCAGCCCGAGGTTGCTTTTTGCAGCTTTAACCACATGTAATTATTCCCAAGTAGAAGGCAGAGTGATGGGGAGAGGCCACGTCTGTTGAAGGGGTAATTAATGGCTTCTGCCCCACCTTTGCTCAGAACCAAGTCCTGTTTCCTAAAAAAACCCTAAAAATGAGGGTCTGTGGCCTCTGGCTGGTGGAGCAAAAGGGGAAACCCTGCTGGCCTGAGTGGGGTGCAGGGTTTGGAGCAGCCCTGGGCTCCCTCCTGAGCGGGGTCACTGCCTGGGCAAGGATTTTGCATTCAGGGCAACAGATCCAGAGGTCTCAGCTGAGCTGGGGTTGCCTGGAAGTTTTGGATTTTGTTGTGTGTGCTTGCTGTGGGTGCCTGTGCTCTGAGGCTCAGTGCCCTCTGTGCCCTTCCCTGCCAGGCAGCCAAGGAGGTGGAGAGCCACAGAACCCCATTATTTCCATCCCATTTCCATCCCATGGGACACCCCCATCCTGTCTGTGCTCTGCTCCCTTCCCCAGGGAAGGCTTCTATGACAACAGCAAACACTGAGTGAGGTGGGCTAAGAATAGATCCTGAATTAATGAATTCAGTTATGAATCATTTGTTAGATATCTCTGGTGTGGTTGACTTTGGAAGCAAGGCTGAGTAGTTCTTGTACCCTCGCAAGATGCAGAACTTGGAGTTCTGTTTCCTCAGACCTGCAGGTGCTGCTTGTGAAGTTCAGCAATTTTATCAACTTTGCACTCAAAATAAAAGATTAAATCTGAGGATCCCACCTGTGTCACGCCTCAGAAGCTGCCCCATGAGGATGGAGCCATCCAAGTGCTCTCCAGGGTGCATTGGGCACTTTAATGAAGTTTCTGCACCTTCATATCCATGATCCAAAATGCTGGTGTATCCAGGGCAGGGAAAGGATGGAGCAGGCTCAGACAGGCAAAAGGGTTTGATCTGCAGGGTGGGGAGAGGTGTGGGATGGACCCCAGGGCCAAGGACACGGCTCCTGGTGGGTTAGTCTGCACACCAGGTGTGGGGAGGGTCTGACACCTGAAGTGGGGTTTGACAGACCTTCCTGCCAGCTTCAGCTCAGTCTCCTGAGAGATTGCTTGGGATGGAGAATGATTGCAGGGCAGAGAACAAGACATGTGGTGTGGCAGAAAGCCTGGCTCCCTTTGTCCCTGTTCCTTCTGTGCTGTCCCAGCAGCCCAGACTAGTGGGATGAAATGCCATGATGGTGCATCCATGGAAAAACTTCTTTCTCTCTCTATCACCTTCCCCGACCTTTCTTAGCTGTAGGACATGCTACATTGATTTCATCACATCTGATTCAATTAATTGTTTTGAAATTAAAGAGGTTCTTGCAGCAAGCAGGATAGTAAGAAATTACAAGTCATGTTTTTGTGCCCTGGTAATGCTCTACCCTTACAACATAATTGTTATCTGGACAGAAAATGGGGATGTTTAGGGCAGCCTGCTCTTGATTGAGTGAGCCCAGGTCCCAGACTTTGTTCAAGCTCTGGTCAGTCAGCCTGTACAGACAGAAGTGCCCATGGAAACCTGCAGCTGCTGCCTTTGCCAGCCTGTGCCCCTGCTGGAGAGGAGAATTGCAGGAAAACAAAAGGTTCCCATCAGCCCCAACGGGGGTGCTGGCTTTGGGGTGCTGGGGAAGGGCTGGGAGCTCTTTCTTCTGCTGCTCAGTGCTCTGGCTGCTCCTCTGGTGCCCCAGGAGCAGGAATGTGTGCTCTGGGGCTGAACCCCCCTGTGCCCCCCACCCCAGGGCTCTGGGGCTGAACCCCCCTGTGCATCCCCAGGGCTCTGAACCCCCCTGTGCCCCCCCAGGGCTCTGGGCTGTCCCCCCTGTGCCCCCCCAGGTCTGTCCCCCCTGCTCCAAAGCTCAGGAAAATCTGGGGTGACCCTGCAGTGACTCCTCAGCCTCAGGGGGTGCTGCCGCAGTCACCAGCAGGGGATTATTCAGATTGTGACACAGTTTGGGTGCAATTAGCAGGAGAATCAGCTGGGAATTGGAAGCAGGTTTTCTGCAGTGGTTAATCAGTGATAAGGCTTTAATCTACTCTGCTGCTTTGATTTATGGCCTCGCTTGTGTGCCACGCTTGATTTACATAAAATATTTTGGTTTACTTAACCTTTCGACCTCTTTTACGGTTATTTTCTTGTTACACACCTCGTTGCTCTTTTATTTAATAATCTCCTCACCTGTGTTTCTTGAAAGGGTTCAAAGTCCTGGCGTCAGCCTCCCACTACTGGCCCCTGGAAGTTGTGGATGGGATTCACGAGTTCCGGGACACCAACGGAGGTAGAGAACCTGCCCTGGTCCCCCAGGCTCAGCTCCGTGCCTGCCTGCAGGGCATGGCCAGGGATGATTTCTGCAGCTCGGAGCTTGGGGTTTTCCCCAGCCAGTGTTTGTGCAGGGCTCTGGTCCCCAAATGCCGTTGTATTTGTGATTCCTGATTTTTACGGGGCGCTCTCCGAGGTTTATGGGCTGGGTGTGCATTGCTGGGGTTGTGGAGAGGGGAGGTTTGGTGCAGGGAGCGTGGAAATCCCACTGTAATCAGCGGGTTTGGGGTGTGCACAGCGTGCCCAGCACACCTGGATCCCCCCTCAGGGGAGGGGGCTCTGCTGTGCTTTGGGAGGAGGGCAGTGCCCGGCTCCTCCGGCACTGCTGAGCCTCCCTGTGCTCCTGCAGAGGGAAGGAAGGTGTGGGCTCTCCTCTGCACACCTGTGGGCTCTCCTCTGCACCCTTCTGAAGGTGTGGGCTCTCCTCTGCACCCCTCTGAAGGTGTGGGCTCTCCTCTGCACCCCTCTGAAGGTGTGGGCTCTCCTCTGCACCCCTCTGAAGGTGTGGGGCTCTCCTCTGCACACCTCTGAAGGTGTGGGCTCTCCTCTGCACACCTGTGGGCTCTCCTCTGCACACCTGTGGGCTCTCCTCTGCACCCCTCTGAAGGTGTGGGGCTCTCCTCTGCACACCTCTGGGCTCTCCTCTGCACCCCTCTGAAGGTGTGGGCTCTCCTCTGCACACCTGTGGGCTCTCCTCTGCACACCTGTGGGCTCTCCTCTGCACACCTGTGGGCTCTCCTCTGCACCCCTCTGAAGGTGTGGGCTCTCCTCTGCACACCTCTCTCGTGTTCACCTGCCTTTGGGAGTCTCCTCAAGGGCAGCATTGCAGCGTGAGCTGACAGAGGTTAAATTCCTTTTCCAGCTGGGTGAACCAGGGGAGATTTGCTGAGGCAGAGCTGTCCCTGTGAGCCAGGGTGAGCTGTGGGGCCCAGAGGGAATGGCACTTTGCTCCCACTTTGCTCCTTCCCTCCCTCCCTCCCTGCCCAGGAGTGAGCTGAGCTCTGTCCCCCCAATTTCAGGGTCCCCAGGAATTCCCCAGGGCAGATTTTGCCCTGCTGACCCCTGGCCAGCTCCAGGCTGTGCCTTCCCAGGGCTCCCCAGCATCCCCCCAGAAATGGCAGCATCAGTCTCTGATCTGTGAATATCTCAATCCCTTTGTTGGAGAGGTGCTCAAGTGTTTTAAGCCTAAACTTTGACCTCTTTCCACAACATTTCTGAAAGGAATGGAATTGCCTGACCAGAAATAGATCTGGGCAATATTCTGCCTCCATGAGGAGCTGATGGCAGCATTCCTACTGACTGCAAGAGAATAATGATTTGGCTTACAGAAGTTGCCACATAGGTTCTCTGAAAGTGTGTTAAAGTAATTTTCTGACCCTGGACTCCACGTGGTTTCAAAAAGAGTGAAGTGCTCCATATCTAGCACTGTCTTGGCAGTCATGTTACAACCGAGCTGTTTTGGAGATAATATCTATAAAATACAGCTCTTGGAAAAGCACAATTGATGTTAGATAGCTTCTCAAATTTAGTTTAATTTTACTTCAGCAAAATTCAGAAATATTTCAGTGCCTTGGAAGAGAGAGAGCAGAGCAGAAGAAGTTCCTGGTGCTGCCAGCCTCCACTTGCAGAAAGGGACTGGCTCACAGGAGCAATCTCTTGATTCCTATTACAACGTGGTGATAAAGCAATTTATAAATGAGCCAGCTGCAGCACTTTGCTGAGGACTTTGGGTGGATTTCTCTCTCACATCAGCAGCCGGAGGTGTTGGTCCCTGCAGTGCTGAATTCTCTGCAGAGCTGCCCTGGAAGGCTCAGATTCCTCCCCCTTGTTTATATTGTGCTTTATCAGACACAGATATCACTTCAGCTGCCTCCAGCAGAGGTTTTAGCTCTCTGATATTCCCCTTTGATACACCAGAAAAGCGTTCTTTATTGTGGTAATCTACTCCAGGTGCCAATTTGCTGGGTTTGGGCTCCATTCTGATCACACAACTCTCCTGTTTATTGCAGAGCCTTCCTTGTTTTTCCACTCATCACATCATGCAGTTATTTTCATTCCATGTTTCTCCTCTCAAATCCGTGAAGCACCATGATCTGTCCGTCACGTTAATCCATTTTATTTGTTGAAGTCATTGTGTGTGAAGCCAGATTTATATCTCTCAAAGCGCTCCTGTGCTGAGAGTGTGGCAGCAAATTAATGTTTTGGACATCTCAGCACTGGCAGCAATTGAAAGGAGGCAATCAGCTCAAAATATAGCAAATAAAGGGAAAGTGGCCGTGCTCAGGTTTTTCACCTGACCCCTTGATTTCCATGCATTTTTATCTGGAGGTTTTTCTGTGTGTTTTTCTTTTCCTAAGAGCGTTTGTCTTTTTGTTCTACGAGCTCAGTTGGTCTAAATGCCAAATCAATGTCTCTCCATCTACTTTCATGGGCTTTTCATCAGGCTTTATTTGCCTGCCCAGGGTAAACAATTACAGTGTGCAAGACACTGTTAAATTTTCAAAATCAGAGAAAAAAAAACGGAGAATAAAACCTCATGGTCAGACATAAAAGGTGTTGTGATATTGGGCTGGAGTTTGTTGTGCTTTGATTTGTGCCCATTGCTCTGACCTGCTCTGTGGGCACAGAGCCTGGCCCCTCTCTCCACCTCCAGCTGGGATTTACAGATTTTCCTGCTCCTGAGGGAAGCCTTCCTTCAGTGGCTCTGCCTTTCCCTGAGCCTTGTCAGGGGTATTTCCCTTTCCCAGGGCAGATTTCCATCAGCAGAGCTGTGATTTGTGCTGTGTGAGAGATATGAACTGGCTGCTCATTACTGATGGTGTTGATTCATTGTTTTGCTCATTTGCTTGTTTTCTTTTGTTGTTCCACCCAGCTCTAAGAATCCACAACTTCACTGTGCTTCCTCCCCATAACTCTACCTTTGTAAATACCAATGACTCTGCCTACTCTAACTTCTCTGCAACTGTAGGTGAGGATTTTCTGGTTTTTTGTTCTGCATTTGTCAGGCGTGGATGGTTCTTGTAACCTGGGATTCAGAGTGAACTCTGGGTTTGGGTTCAAGTGCTCGTGTGGTAAAATTATTATTATTATTATTATTATTATTATTATTATTATTATTATTATTATTATTATTATTATTATTATTATTATTATGATGATGATGATTTATTATGATTTATTATTATTTATTATTATTTATTATTATTTATTATTATTATTTTCACTGTCACACATTGCTGGGATTCTGGGAGAGGCATCCCCACGTGAATCCCACAGAAGGATGGTCCCCAGGGAGCCTCCAAAGCCTAAAAAAATTCTGTTGTGCTTAAAAGAAACAGGTGACATTTCAGAGGAACACGTGAGAATAAGCAGGTTAATTTTTTTCCTTGTCTTTCAAGGCTGGAATGGAAAAGAAGCCTTCTGTTTTTCACTGGTTTATAATGGTTTTAGAGGACGTGTTAGGAAAGACAAATGCAAGCAGATTTGCAAAGCCTGGGAGTGAGGTGTTGTCAGTCATGACAACTTTGGTTAACAGGATGGTTTGTTTTGGTTTTTTGTTTGTTTGGTTTTTAATGAGAAGCAGATCTTTCTAGGTGTGTCCCTATATTAATTTTTTTAACATCCACTCGCTAGGAGATGAAAGGAAGAACAGGAACCTGGCAGACTGGAAAGCAGCTGCAGCAGCTAAAAGTCACTTGATTTCAGTAATTGCATTTGTGCTGTGTGGCTGGGAAATGCTTGATTCACCCCCCAGCACACACTCATGTTTTTTAAAGGAACTCAATGTCATCTGTCACTTAGAGGCAGGACTTGATGGTTTCTTCCTCAAAGGGAGGGGCAGATACCCGAAAACTAAAAAAAACTAAAAATATTTAAATGAGGATTTGGGGTGAGCTAAGAGAACACTGACACGTGCATTCACTGCTTCGTTCAGAAAAGGAAAATGTTTCTCGTGCTGGAGCTCCCTCCCAGCAGCTCTTCCCAGCGTTTTTCCCAAAGAAATTTTGAAGAAATTTCCCAAACTCAGGGCTCTGAATCCTCACAGCCTTGCAGGAATTGCCACCCCAAAAGTGGTGGGAACAGAGATCCCCCAGCAGCAGCTGACATTGCTGAGGACCAGCAATCCAGCATTCCCTGCTCTCTGAGTGCAGGATCCTAGTTTGGTTGGGATTTCTGTTGTGGATTCCCATTGTCTGCTCAGGAACAGCAATCCAGCATTCCCTGCTCTCTGAGTGCAGGATCCCAGTTTTGTTGGGATTTCTGTTGTGGATTCCCATTGCTCAGGAACAGCAATCCAGCATTCCCTGCCCTCTGAGTGCAGGATCCCAGTTTGGTTGGGATTTCTGGGTGTGGGTTCCCATTGCTCAGGACCAGCAATCCAGCATTCCCTGCTCTCTGAGTGCAGGATCCCAGTTTGGTTGGGATTTCTGTTGTGGATTCCCATTGCTCATGAACAGCAATCCAGCATTCCCTGCTCTCTGAGTGCAGGATCCCAGTTTGGTTGGGATTTCTGTTGTGGATTCCCATTGCTCAGGACCAGCAATCCAGCATTCCCTGCTCTCTGAGCGCAGGATCCCAACATCTGAGCTAAAGCAGGCTGTTAAAATCACATTTCCAGGAAGCTTTCCTCTGTGTGAGTGTTAAACTGGATTTTGCTTTTGCTCTAGATATTGTGGAAGGGATGGTGAACAAGGGGATTTACGTCACTGAAAAGAAAGGAGTCACCTTTCTCTTCTTTGGGAGCTACAGGAATTCCTGCATCAGTAATCCAGAGGCTTGTGGGCCTGAAGGTGAGAGACTCCTTCACTGTGATTGACTTTTGCTGCCAAATTATGTTATCCAGTTGTCATTGTTTCTTTCCTCCTTGGGATGAAATCTAAAAACGAGGCTTGACGCTTCATTGACTTCTAAGACAATTGAGCGTTGATTGCTGAAAATTTGGTTTTTTCTGACTGCAGGTTGAATTAGAGCTGATCACCAACTGCTCAGACTCAGTGTGGCCTCTCTGCAGGACTGGGCTTGGGCTTTTTACATTTATCTCTGGAGACAGGAGCATTTGTAGGTCTGTGCTGTTCTGGAATCCGTTTGTCCAGCTCACAGATGCTGAAATCCTTTCATTCTGTTTCATTTCTCGTGGGCTGGGCTCACAGAGGGAGAGGATGGCCAGGGGCTGGTGGCAGGGGTGATGGAAGTTGTGTGTGACAGTCCCAGCACACCCTGCCCTGCTCACTCACACGGGGCACGCAGAATTCCATGGAAATGGAAGTTCCACAGGAAGCTCTGCTTGCTCTCAGCTCCAGCAGCATTGCTAATATTGGATGTTCTGTCTTTCCTTGGCTTGGGCCATCCTCCAGGGGAGACTGGCTGGAAATGTGGAAGCAGGCTCACTTGAGCTGCTCTGAGCTCTGGAAGCCCCTGGAGCAGCTGGCTGGTACCTGAGCCTGTTTATCTGATTTCAGAGATGCTGTCCTGGCATTCCCACTGCCTGTGGGAACCACACACCCTGGAAATCTGCAGTTTTCACCCCGCTCTCCTCTGCCTTGCTCTCCTCAGGGGTGACATTTTCCTTCTTCTGGAAGACCCAGGACCAGCAGGCCAAGCTGCTCCCTGCCTCTGGTGGCCGAGTGATTTCCAGTGGCTTCAAGATCTGCTCCAACGAAGGTGAAGGCTCTGTGGAGTTCTATACCCGTGGGAATGCAATGATGAAGTGGAAAGCAAGCTTCAGTCCACCAGGTGACGTTTCTGTGTTTTAAAAAACACGATTCCTTTGTTGTATTCTGCTTTATTCCTGCAGACAGAGGTGGTGAGAAGAGCACAACTTCAGGGGTGTATAAAAATAGCTACAGACCTCTGTGCTGGAGAATTCTGCTGGTGTGGGGAGGGAGATGAAGTGCAGGAGGGGAGCAGTGATGTATAATGGAACACTAGCCATGGCCAGCAGCCTTGGGCACAGCTTGCAGGGCTGTCTGTGCCCACTGACTGCCCTGGGTCTGGGTGGGAGCATAGCAGGGAATGCAGATCCATCCCTGCAGCACCCCAGGGCCGCTCTCTGCCCAGTCCAGCCTTTATTTGGTCACCCTCTGACTGCTCTTTGGTGCCTTCGTGGTTGTGTTTGAGTGCCAGGGCTCCTGTGCCAAGCCATAGCATTAATAAACATTTTGGTACATGACATATCTCACTGCTTCTGTCTAAACTGTGCCTTGCTGGGGAGCACTAATATCTACTGACTGGAACAAATTCTGGTCTTCCAGGAATGCTAATGGCATTCAATAAATATTTTCTTGCCCTAATTTGACTGCCTGTGCATTGTTAAAATAGGACTCACGGTAGCAGTTTCATAAACCTTAATGAATCAGCCCAGAAATCTTATTTTAAGAGAAAAGCTGCAAATGGCAAGAATAATTCACACGTTTGTGGATTATCCCATCCAAGTGAAAATTAATCTTGTGTTTTCTGCCTCTCAGGCATAACAAGGGAGCGGTGAGAACTTTTGAGTGGTTTCTGTGTTTGTTCTCCAGCTCTTGCAGTCTTTGCTGCTCTCCTGGGCTGAGTTTGAGGCAGGAGTGGAGAGCCCTCAGATCCTGGCCAGCAGCACACAATTTATGGAGCTGCAGTGAGCCCAGGGTCAGACAAGGCTGAGGGCACCCTGCCAGGCACGGGCTTCCCCAGGGGCGTGAGGATTAATGGGCACAGCACCAGCATTCCACCATCCACCCTTGGCCCTCCCTGGCAGCTCCATGGCAGGGAGGGTCCAACAGGGACCTCGGGATGGAGCTGGCCCTGCCCTGGTGTGCCTCTGCTGCCTTGCAGGTCCCTGCTGGACCCAGCTCTGGCTGGTCTCTCTCTGGAGCTGTCCCCAGCCCCGTGCTCTGCTGCCTTGCAGGTCCCTACTGGACCCAATTCTGGGGGCTCTGACTGGAGCTGCCCCTGCCCTGTGTGCCTCTGCTGCCTTGCAGGTCCCTGATGGACCCAGCTCTGGCTGGAGCTGCTCTGGCTGGAGCTGCCCCCAGCCCTGTGTGCTCTGCTGCCTTGCAGGTCCCTGCTGGACCCAATTCTGGGGGCTCTGTCTGGAGCTGCCCCCAGCCCCGTGCTCTGCTGCCTTGCAGGTCCCTACTGGACCCAGTTCTGGGGGCTCTGTCTGGAGCTGCCCCCAGCCCCGTGCCTCTGCTGCCTTGCAGATCCCTACTGGACCCAGTTCTGGCTGGATCTCTGTCTGGAGCTGCCCCCTGCCCTGTGTGCTCTGCTGCCTTGCAGGTCCCTGCTGGACCCAATTCTGGGGGCTCTGCCTGGAGCTGTCCCCAGCCCTGCATGCCCTGCTGCCTTGCAGATCCCTGCTGGACCCAGCTCTGGCTGGATCTCTGTCTGGAGCTGCCCCCAGCCCCATGCTCTGCTGCCTTGCAGATCCCTGCTGGACCCAGCTCTGTCTGGAGCTGCCCCCAGCCCCGTGCTCTGCTGCCTTGCAGGTCCCTGCTGGACCCAGGTCTGGGTGTTCTGTCTGGAGCTGCCCCCAGCCCCGTGCTCTGCTGCCTTGCAGGTCCCTACTGGACGCACGTGCTGTTCACCTGGCGCTCGAGGGAAGGCCTGAAGGTGTATGTGAACGGCACGCTGAGCACCACGGACCCCGAGGGGAAGGTGTTCTACGACTATGGGGACGCCAGCCCCGACCTGCTGGGCACGGAGGGCGCGGCCCCGCGCTCCGTCAGCGGCGCCTTCGACGAGTTCGTCATCTGGGAGAGGGCGCTGAGCCCGCGCGAGGTGCGCCAGTACTTCACCGCCGCCGTGGGTGAGTGGGGCTGGGGAATAGCTGCTGTGAGGAATAGCTGCTCTCTTTTCATGGTTTGTGTTATAAATGAACCTATTACATAATTAAAGTATGATTGTAAAAGGGCCACAAGCAAAGGTCAGATCAGTGCTGAGCCCGCGCGAGGTGCGCCAGTACTTCACCGCCGCCGTGGGTGAGTGGGGCTGCTGTGAGGAATAGCTGCTCTCTTCTCATGGTTTGTGTTATAAATGAACCCATTCCATAATTAAAGTATGATTGTAAAAGGGCCACAAGCAAAGGTCAGATCGGCACTGAGCCCGCGCGAGGTGCGCCAGTACCGCCCTGCCGCTGTGGGTGAGTGGGGCTGGGGACTGCTGGGCAGGCACCTGTGAGGAATAGCTGCTGGCTTCTCATGGTTTGTGTTATAAATGAACTTATTCCATAATTAAAGTACAATTGTAAAAAGGCCACAAGCAAAGGTCAGATCAGTGCTGAGCCCGCGCGAGGTGCGCCAGTACTTCACCGCCGCCGTGGGTGAGTGGGGCTGGGGGCTGGCACCTGGAGAAATAGCTGCTCTCTTTTCATGGTTTGTGTTATAAATGAACCTATTACATAATTAAAGTATGATTGTAAAAGGGCCACAAGCAAAGGTCAGATCGGCACTGAGCCCGCGCGAGGTGCGCCAGTACTTCACCGCTGCCGTGGGTGAGTGGGGCTGCTGGGCTGGGCACCTGTGAGGAATAGCTGCTCGCTTTTCATGGTTTGTGTATTAAATGAACCTATTCCATAATTAAAGTATGATTGTAAAAGGGCCACAAGCAAAGGTGCTGAGCCCGCGTGAGGTGCGCCAGTACTTCACCGCTGCCGTGGGTGAGTGGGGCTGGGGGCTGCTGGGCTGGGCACCTGTGAGGAATAGCTGCTGGCTTCTCATGGTTTGTGTTACAAATGAATCCATTCCATAATTAAAGTATGATTGTTAAAGGGCCACAAGCAAAGGTCAGATCGGTGCTGAGCCCGCGCGAGGTGCGCCAGTACTTCACCGCTGCCGTGGGTGAGTGGGGCTGCTGTGAGGAATAGCTGCTGTGAGGAATAGCTGCTCTCTTTTCATGGTTTGTGTTATAAATGAACTTATTCCATAATTAAAGTACAATTGTAAAAAGGCCACAAGCAAAGGTCAGATCAGTGCTGAGCCCGCGCGAGGTGCGCCAGTACTTCACCGCTGCCGTGGGTGAGTGGGGCTGGGGGCTGCTGTGAGGAATAGCTGCTGGCTTCTCATGGTTTGTGTTATAAATTAATTAGCCAGAGTGACTGATAAGGATAATTTATTCCATAATTAAAGTACAATTGTAACAGGGCCACAAGCAAAGGTCAGATCGGCGCTGAGCCCGCGCGAGGTGCGGCAGTGCTGCCCCGCCGCCGTGGGTGAGTGGGGCCAGGCTGGCCCTGGGGGCTGCTGGGCAGGGCACCTGTGGGGAATAGGTGCTCAGTTTTCATGGTTTATGTTATAAATGAATTAGCCAGTTTGACTGACAAGGGGAATTTATTCCACATTAAAGTGCAGTTGTAAAAAGGCTGCGAGCAGCTCCATGCCCAGGTGTTTTCCTTGCCTGGACTGACAAAGGCATTCACTCACGTTTGCTTGAGAACCAAAAAAACAAAGAGATTGGCTGAAATGTAATACAAAATGCAAAGAATTGGGATCAGCAGCCAGGCAGTGAAGTTTCTTTTTTTTTTTTAATAATGTTTCCTATGAAAGTCATCAAAACTTCTGATCAGGAGAGTACTCATTTGGTAGTAATTTGATACAGGAAATAACTTTAAAATCTTTAAAAAGTTTATAATGCTCCGGTCGTGGTGGAAAAAATGCTTTTGCATTTGGCTGCTGTATCTTTGACAACAATGGAGGGTTACTATAACACTGCCCAGCTCCAGCTGCCATTAATCACCCTCTGTGATTAATGCAGCTCCACAAGAGTGTTCTGCTGCCAAACCCCAGAGCAGCAGATTTTCAAATTGCCCCAATTCATCAATATGTGTGCCCTGTCCCCCTGCCAGGAGGAATGGCTTGAACAAACACAGGGAGAGCTCCTTTTAACCCCTGTGCTCCCAGCACTGCCCTTCCAGGACCCAAACCCTCTGCAGCTCTGCTCCCCTCTGTGCTGGGCTGGGGGGCTCTGGCCCCAAATCTGATCTGCACATCAGTGCTGGGAGCTCCCTTCTGAAACCCTCCTGCCCCTCCAGTTCTGCCAAATCCAGAGCTGTGCAGAATTTTGCCTGCATCCCACCCTCAATCCCTGCTGATTGTGCAGAATTTTGCCTGCATCCCCCCCTCAATTCCTGCTGATTGTGCAGAATTTTGCCTGCATCCCACCCTCAATTCCTGCTGATTTTCAGGAGCTGCATCCCACCCTCAATCCCTGCTGATTTTCAGGAGCTGCATCCCACCCTCAATCCCTGCTGATTTTCAGGAGCTGCATCCCACCCTCAATCCCTGCTGATTTTCAGGAGCTGCATCCCACCCTCAATCCCTGCTGATTGTGCAGGATTTTGCCTGCATCCCACCCTCAATTCCTGCTGATTGTGCAGAATTTTGCCTGCATCCCACCCTCAATTCCTGCTGATTGTGCAGAATTTTGCCTGCATCCCACCCTCAATCCCTGCTGATTGTGCAGAATTTTGCCTGCATCCCACCCTCAATCCCTGCTGATTTTCAGGAGGCTGCATCCCCAACCCCTTGGTTTGTGCCTGGAGATGTTCTGCCGTGAGCACCTGTGACATTCCTGCATTTTCCACGGCATTAATTGCTCTGCTGATGGGTTTTTCTCCTCAGCTCCTAGTTCCACAGGTTTTTCAGTGTCAGGTGGAGCGACCAGAATGCTGTGAAAAATGAATGTATACCTCTTAATTGAAAGTGGAGCTGGATGTATGTTTTCCAGGGGCTTAGGAATTCAAATGTAAAGAAATGCCAGGTATATATATTTTTAATTAGACAGAAGAAGTCCAAGCCAACATTGTTTTAATGTGATCAGGTGTTTTGGAGTGCTTGGGAAATGTGGCAATTTAATTTTTGCCTTTTCTCTTTAAAGTAATAGACCAATTGGATTTTATAAAATTTCCCACTTGATCTATGACATTAGAATATTCTCAGAGGGAGCAATGGGTATTACAATAGTAATGAACAGAGGCAGGAAGGTTATGATATCTGTTTATTGATTTTGGGGGATTTCTGGCAGGGCTGAAGCAGGGTAATGTGCTCTGACATAAGGAAATAGGACAGCCTGGTTTTTAATTGAATGAATGTTCCTGTTCCTTTTGGACCTGAGAGAGAAATGTGTCCTGTGCATGCAGCTAACGTTGGATTGCACTGAAATTCCACACCCCTGGCAAATAATAACTCTTGGTCAGATGTAGATTAGGAGAAAATTAGATTTCTCTATCACAAATGAGTAATAAATCCCTTTTCACAGAAAGGAATCAATGTTTTTTAAGCAGAGCAACTGAAAGCCATCCAGAATCAAGTTTATTCTCTCTGTCTGAACAAATCATTTCTGCCATGCTCACATGGTCATTTTCAGTGCACCATTTCTACCCCTCTTCCATCTGAGGGCTCCTCAGTTCACTGCAAGCACTGGGAGTGTTTCCCCTGGCTTTGAATGAACAGATTTTCTGGTGGGGAAAAGCCTTTCTGAGCTTGCCCTTGCGGGTGTGGTTTTGTTTGGCCCTGGGACCATTCGAGATCTGGGTCAGCTCCAGCAGCTGGGGATGGGAGCTGGGACTGCACCCTGGTTTGTCCAGGGTCCCACCAGTCCCAGCCCAGTTTGTCCCATTTACAGAAATAAAGATCTTCCATGACATTGCCAGAGCTGCCCATAGATCATTATTTATTTCTGATAAGACAGAGCATTTAAAATAACCCCAAACCCTAAAGAATTTCTGTGAATGTTGGGGAAGGAGCTGGAGGAGAAAGATGGATCTCAGAGTTGTAACTGTACCTTTGACCTTTTAAATTGAGATATAACACTTGAAATTTCCTGTTTGCAAACCAAGATTTAAGTATGTAAGACCTAAAACACTGCAATGTAATAAGTAGATGGAATAAAACTGATGACAGAATCAGAAAATTATATTTTTTAAACAAGGCTGTGTGGCTGCAGTACTGGAAATAAATAAAATCCACAGAACAGCAAATCTGTTGCTTTCAGTGGGAACTGATCCAACCTGAGGTGGGAAAAAAAAAATATATATATATAAAATATATAAAAATATAAATAAAAATATATATAAAATATATATAAATATAAATATATATAAAATATATAAAAATATAAATAAAAATATATAAAATATATATAAATAAAAATATATATAAAATATATAAAAATATAAATATATATAAATATATAAAATATATATAAATATAAATATATAAATATATAAAATATATATAAATATAAATATATAAAAATATATATAAATATAAATATATAAAAATTATATAAAATATATATAAATATAAATATATATATAATTATGTGTCTGATATAAAATAACCCAGGTTTGTAACGGCCTCATTTGTGTTTGTGTTTCCCCAGGTGTGCAGGTTCTGCTCTCCTCCACGCTGCCCTGGTCTCTGGTGACCACCACGACTCACCCTGAGGTAGGACAGTGCCCTGGACCCTTTTCCATGGGGGCAGAACGTGCAGAAACCAGAGTTACAGACCCTGCTCCTGCCTGCTCCCTGTCCATGGCACTCATCCTCATACCCAGCCAGAAGTGCTTTTGGACATGCATGGGCAGAAGTTTCCCCCTTTTATTTCACAGGGAATTTCCTTTTGTTCCCACTGTGGGAAGGCGGGAACACAAAGGAAATTCCCTGTTAAATAAAATATTTACTACATTTAAAAAATGAAAAAGGTAGCAACTTCTGAAGTGTTGCTATTAACTTTGAAAATATTGGAGGTTAAAACCATTTTGATAATGTTCCTCTTCCTTTTCCTTCCCTCCTTGGGCCCATGCAGATAATCTGGGATATTCTGTGCTGAGCTGTGTCCCTGCTGGGGCCCATATGGATAATTTGGGATGTTCTGTGCTGGGCCCATATGGATAATTTGGGATATTCTGTGCTGGGCCCATACAGATAATCTGGGATATTCTGTGCTGAGCTGTGTCCCTGCTGGGGGCAGTATGGATAATTTGGGATATTCTGTGCTGGACCCATACAGATAATTTGGGATGTTCTGTGCTGTTTTCTCTCCCTGCTTGGGGCAGTGTGGATAATTTGGGACGTTCTGTGCTGTTTTCTGTCCCTGCTGGTGGCAGTGTGGATAACCTGGGCTGTCCTGTGCTGTTTTCTGTCCCTGTTTGGGGCAGTATGGATAACCTGGGCTGTCCTGTGCTGTCTCCTGTCCCTGCTGGTGGCAGTGTGGATAACCTGGGCTGTCCTGTGCTGTTTTCTCTCCCTGCTTGGGGCAGTGTGGATAACCTGGGCTGTCCTGTGCTGTCTCCTGTCCCTGCTGGTGGCAGTGTGGATAACCTGGGCTGTCCTGTGCTGTTTCCTCTCCCTTTTTGGGGCAGTGTGGATAACCTGGGCTGTCCTGTGCTGTTTTCTCTCCCTGCTTGGGGCAGTATGGATAATTTGGGCTGTCCTGTGCTGTCCCCTGTCCCTGCTGGTGGCAGTGTGGATAACCTGGGCTGTCCTGTGCTGTTTTCTCTCCCTGTTTGGGGCAGTGTGGATAACCTGGGCTGTCCTGTGCTGTCTCCTGTCCCTGCTGGTGGCAGTGTGGATAACCTGGGCTGTCCTGTGCTGTTTTCTGTCCCTCTGCAGCTCCCCACCGACGCCTACCAGCCCATCCTGGCGGCGCTGGGCCAGCCCAGGGGCAGCTCCCCCTCGGCCAGCTCCCTGCTGGGGCACCTGCAGAACGTGTCCTCCAGCCTGCCCAGCAAAGCCCTGTCTGAGCACACTGCCCTGAGCCTGGCCCAGGTGAGCGGGGTGGGCTCCTAGGTGGGTGGGGTGGGCTCCCAGGTGAGCTCCCAGGTGGGTGGGGTGGGCTCCCAGGTGAGCTCCCAGGTGGGCGGGGTGGGCTCCCAGGTGAGCTCCCAGGTGAGCGGGGTGAGCTCCCAGGTGAGCTCCCAGGTGAGCTCCCAGGTGAGCTCCGAGGTGGGTGGGGTGAGCTCCCAGGTGAGTGGGGCTCCCAGGTGAGCTCCGAGGTGGGTGGGGTGAGCTCCCAGGTGAGTGGGGCTCCCAGGTGAGTGGGGCTCCCAGGTGAGTGGGGCTCCCAGGTGAGCGGGGCTCCCAGGTGAGCTCCGAGGTGGGTGGGGTGAGCTCCCAGGTGAGCTCCGAGGTGGGTGGGGTGAGCTCCCAGGTGAGCTCCGAGGTGGGTGGGGTGAGCTCCCAGGTGAACTCCCAGGTGAGCGGGGTGGGCTCCCAGGTGAGCGGGGTGGGCTCCCAGGTGAGCGGGGTGGGCTCCCAGGTGAGTGGGGTGGGCTCCCAGGTGAGTGGGGTGAGCTCCCAGGTGAGCGGGGTGGGCTCCCAGGTGAGCTCCGAGGTGGGTGGGGTGAGCTCCCAGGTGAGTGGGGCTCCCAGGTGAGCTCCGAGGTGAGCTCCCAGGTGAGCGAGGTGAACTCCCAGGTGAGCGGGGCTTCCAGGTGAGCTCCCAGGTGGGTGGGGTGAGCTCCCAGGTGAGCTCCTAGGTGAGCGGGGCTCCCGGGTGAGCTGCCAGGTGAGCGGGATGAGCTGCCAGGTGAGCTGCCAGGTGAGCTCCCAGGTGAGCAGCCAGGTGCTCTTCAGAGCTGGGATGTGCAGTGCAGCTCGGGACGCCTCTGCTCGCTGCAGACAGCCCTGTGGGAAAGCAGCAGCTCTGCAGGGAGCAGCAGGGGTCGGGCAGAGCTGGAATGTCCCTCCGGTCCCCTGAGATGTCACCTTCTGCCCCTGCACCATCCCGAGCGAGGGAGGCACTGCGGGGCCGGGTCTGTTCTCCCAAACATCAGGACAAGAGGAAATGCCTCAAGTGGTGCCAGGGGAGATTTCAGCTGGATCTTAGGGAAAAATCCCTCCCTGAAGGGCTGTCAAGCGCTGGGACAGCCTGCCCAGGGGGATGGTGGGGTCACTGTCTCCTCTGAAAATCGAGGAATTTGTTTTATTGGAGCCCATCCGAGAGGGGGAAAAGCAGGCAGGTGTTTGTTCTCTGCAGTGCGAGCTGGGAACAGCGAACATAATAACAGAGTGCTGGAAAGTGACGGGCATCTAATTCCTGGTTTCAGCAGCTGCCAAGCCGTTATTGCAGGAATCAGCTCTGGCCTGGCTGCCGATTGTTCCCCTAAGCCTGAGGGTAATTCCAGAGTGACAAGGGCGCTCTGCTCAGACACAAAATACGAATAAACCTCCTGAAAACCACAGGGACAGCAACGGAGAGACTGCCTTAAAAGCTTAGCATTTGCCAACTCTAAAGCTTGGATTTCACGGATCACGGTTTAATGTGCAGCAAAAGCCCCTCTGAAAGGCTTTAATAGGTTGTTTCCTTGTTTTCCCGACGCGTTTCCGCGGCTGCAGAGGGAGCAGCATCCCGCCCTCCCCGCATCCCGCAGTCCCGGGCTGGCCGGGGCTGCTCCGTGTGCCCCGCAGCGATCCGTGGGACACGGTTCTCTTTAGCAGAGCTGTTTTGGGATGTAAATACGAGGGTCTGATGGTAGCCAGCACCCCTGCCTTTTCCCTGATTGATGGAGGCTCTGCCTCGCCTGCCTAATTCTGAGAGACAGGCACGGAGCCTGCCTGGGATGGTCTGAGCAGTTCTCTCTGCCTGGCCTGCACGGCTCACAGCGCCCGGAAATTTGATTTGAGCCATGTGCAATAAACCCCCTGATCGCTGACACACCTTGGAATGAGTCACTGCTGGCAGTCTGACTCGGGTTTGTTGGGTGGGGTCTTCCACATCTCACCGTGGAGCTTCCCTGTGGTCGTTCTCCAAGCGCTTTTCAGTGGATGAGTTTAAGCTGCAAACGAGGGTTTTCTCTTTCAATTTTCAGTGCCGTTTCCGTGCTCCCTTTGCCCCTCCCGTGCCAGCAGGAGTCCCCAGCCCTGGGCTGTGCTGGGACAGAGCCTGTCCCACCCTGCAGGGCCCCAGGCCAGGCTGGACAGAGCTGGAATGAGAGGATTCTTAAGGTCCCCTCCAAGCCTCTGTGATTCTACAGATGCCACATGAGTTTAGATAAAACAGGAGAATAAGTTCCTTCAGCTCAGCTGTGGCGGCTGCACCCGGGGAGTTCCACGGTGGTGGCACTGGCAATAACACAATTGTCACTCTGGGAGGTGACACTGGCCATGCTGGGGGTGCTGGCAGGCAGAGATGGGTGGTGGCACTGCCAATAACACAATTGTCACCCTGGGAAGGGACACTGACCATGCTGGCAGGCAGAGATGGGTGGTGGCACTGCCAATAACACAGTTGTCACTCTGGGAAGTGACACTGACCATGCTGGCAGGCAGAGATGGGTGGTGGCACTGCCAATAACACAATTGTCACCCTGGGAAGTGACACTGGCCATGCTGGGGGTGCTGGCAGGCAGAGATGGGTGGTGGCACTGCCAATAACACAGTTGTCACTCTGGGAAGTGACACTGGCCATGCTGGCAGGCAGAGATGGGTGGTGGCACTGCCAATAACACAATTGTCACCCTGGGAAGGGACACTGACCATGCTGGCAGGCAGAGAAGGGTGGTGGCACTGCCAATAACACAATTGTCACTCTGGGAAGTGACACTGGCCATGCTGGGGGTGCTGTGGCTGCCGTGGAAGTGGGCTGCTCATCCTAACATGAACCTGAAAAAATCCTGGCAGAGAGCTGGGTCCTTGCCAGGAGATGTAGCTGGTTAAAGGGTAATCGAGTTTTATTTGTCTTCCAGGCATTTTTAACAGCTATTGAAGACTTCCTGTTGCTGTCTGACTGGATTGATGGACCAGAGGTAGGAGAAGTGGGCTCAGGTTTGTGATTTCCCTCAGCTGCACAAATCCACCTGATGGTAACAGAAATGGGTGTCATTATTTCTTCACTTGCTGGGACTTGTTGGCACTGTGACTTATTTTATCATCTGTTGCTGATGAAATACCTGCAGGGTGAATCCAGAAATTTCCTGAGTTTTCTGCTTGAATTTTAAGAAAACACAGATTTCAGGAGAGAGAGCTTTTAAACTGAGAAGGAGAATCTAAAGCACAGGGAAGTCTCATTGAAGCCTAAAATGCTTTTGAGACAAAAGGATGTTTAATTGGTTTCAGTTCTTAGTGTCAGATCCCTGATCATCTCTGGTGTAAATGGATTTCAGATCAAACAGGTTTCCTTTTCACTGAGACATGTGCTAACTCTGAGATTTTCTAAATCAAGTTTCAGCCTGGAGGGTTAAAGTTGCTTTTCTACTGAGGGGCATTTGAATAAAGAAAGAAAGGCTGAGCTGCAGTGTGTCAGCTTGTGTCCCAAGAAAGACCTGGTACCAATCCTTAGACATTGTCAGAAACATTCTGCCCAGTTCCTGGCCTTGTTCTGTGGAGGCTGTGGGGCAGCTCAGAAACAGAATTTTGGGAATGACCCTCTATGCTGCTGAGAGCTGAGCAGAGCAGAGCTGGCTGTGGGGCTGCTCCATAAAGAGCATTTTGGGAATGACCCTGTGTGCTGCTGAGAGCTGGGCAGGGCTGGCTGTGGGGCTGTGGGGCAGCTCCCTTTGGCTGCTCTAAATCAGCATTTTGGGAATGGCACTCGGGGTGGCCTTGGGCTGGGCTGGGTGACACCTTCTCCAGGGAGGGCTCCTGGGCTCCTGCTCACCCTGTGTCTGTCTGTCTGTCTGTCTGTCTGTCTCTGGGCTGTGCTCAGCCCTGCTCACCTGTGTCTGTCTGTCTGTATGTCCCTGGGCTGTGCTCAGCCCCTGCTCACCTGTGTCCGTCTGTCCGTCCCTGGGCTGTGCTCAGCCCCTGCTCACCTGTGTCTGTCTGTCTGTCCCTGGGCTGTGCTCAGCCCCTGCTCACCCGTGTCTGTCTGTCTGTCTGTCTCTGGGCTGTGCTCAGCCCCTGCTCACCTGTGTCTGTCTGTCCCTGCTCACCTGTGTCTGTCTGTCTGTCTGTCCCTGGGCTGTGCTCAGCCCCTGCTCACCCGTGTCTGTCTGTCTGTCTGTCCCTGGGCTGTGCTCAGCCCCTGCTCACCCTGTGTCTGTCTGTCTGTCTGTCCCTCTGCAGAGCCCCGCCGTGCTCAGCAGCCTGATCCACACCATCGACACGGTGCTGGCTCACCTGTCCGTGCACCTGGAGGGCAGCTCGCTGCCCCTGACCCTCGAGGGCTCCTCGGCTGTGGCAGGTGGGGCTGCACAGCTGGCACAGCTGGCAGAGCTGGCAGAGCTGCTCCTGGTGGGGTTAGCACAGCTGGCACAGCTGGTGGGGCTAACACAGCTGGCAGAGCTGCTCCTGGCACAGCTGGTGGGGCTGGCACAGCTGGTGGGGCTGGCACAGCTGGTGGGGCTGGCACAGCTGGCACAGCTGGTGGGGCTGGCACAGCTGGTGGGGCTGGCACAGCTGGTGGGGCTGGCACAGCTGGCACAGCTGGTGGGGCTAGCACAGCTGGTGGGGCTAGCACAGCTGGCACAGCTGGTGGGGCTGGCACAGCTGGCAGAGCTGCTCCTGGTGGGGCTAGCACAGCTGGCACAGCTGTTGGACCATTTTGGAGCTGCAGCAGCTGCAGGGAAGGCTGGTTCAGGGGCTGCAGGGCTGTGGCTGTGCTGATGTCTGTGTCTGGTGTCACCCAGATTATGCTGTGGTCAAAATGCACCCCCAGAGCCTGAACGTGTCCCACTATCGGTTCCCATCCCGAGGGCAGAGCTACATCTCCATCCCCAGCGCAGCTTTCCTTGGAAAAGGTAAGGAAGGGGTTAAAGAGAGAGGTGCACCCGTGTGCACAGCCTGTCCAGAAATGAGTTTGCTGTAGGACAGCTTCTGGCTCACTTTACTTGCCCAGGTAACTGATTTAATCCCTGTGGATCACACTGAGTCTGAGGAGGCAGCATCAGTCCTGTCAGGCTAACGAGCAATTAACGTGGGGGAGTTTTCATACTAATTGGATTAATACTGAATAATGGAGCTGAGCAACAGAGACTGGAGCCATTTAACTCTGACACATTTTTACATCAGAGAAGCCATAATTCCACAATTATTCTTTTTAATTATCTGAACTGGTTATTTTTAACAAGTTCTAGGGTGTCAGGTCAGGTATTACCTATCCCTTCGTGCAAAATTGGTCCTTTGTCTAAAATTAAACTAGAAAATGAGAGGTTTAAGCAATAGCAGCTACAGGAACAGAATGAAGAGACAGAATGCACTCAAAGTGGCAAAAAGGCAGAACTCAGAAATCCATACCTATGCAAAAATTTAAAAAACCCCAAAAAGAAGCATGGCTAAAATCTGCACCTTTAGTCAAGATTCTGAAACAGCAATGATAAGTTAATTATCTGTGCTTTACTCAGAGGGTGAAGGAACCCATTTCCAAAAGCATCTACTTCCATTCTCAAACCTTTGAAAACGGGGCTTATGTGCCCTAAATCCCAACCCAGAGAATTCACTCCCCCAGAGGCCTTTCTGCAGTCACCTCTGGAGAGGGATGGTCATCCCTCCTTCATAAAGTGCAAAGTTAGCTGAAAACAACCTGCAGTGAGAAATTCCCTGCTAATTACTGAACTGTCTGCCTGACTGGTGGTGGCAGCTTTGTTTCTTTGCACTGGCAGGGGCTCTGGCTGGAGGCTGCAAGTGCTCCCAGGTTTGAATAACTATAATTGCAAACCGACTTGGAATGCCAAAAATAGCATGTGAGAGGAGTTTTTCCCTTTCCCACTTCCACAGTTCCTCACCATACAGATTTCCTTTGATTTTCCAGAGCACTGTCGTGCTTTGTATCCTGAAATGATCCAGGGCATTAAATGCTTCTCTCTTTTCCAGCTGAAGCCCCAGGGGCTGCCAGGAGGGCTCTGCTGTGTCCTGCCCCCCCTCCTGCTCCTGGGGGGGTTTAATTGACCATTGATGAATTAGCAGTGAATTTGGAGTGCAGCACAGGCAGCTCTGTGTTCCACCTGTGCTGGCTGTGCTGTGCACACACCTTTTCACTGGGCAGAGCAGCCAGAGCCCTGCCAAAGCCCAGGTGTGCAGGGCAGTGTGAGGCAGGGCTCTCAGTGAGCAAGGGCTGCAGCCCTGAGACAAAAGTTCTCTTCCTTGGCACTGCTGCACTGAGCAATAGCCCTGCTCCTTTTCCTGTTCTGGGGAATGACCCTGCTCCTTTTCCTGTTCTGGGGAATGACCCTGCTCCTTTCCCTGTTCTGGGGAATAACCCTGCTCCTCTCCCTGTTCTGGGAATAACCCTGCTCCTCTCCCTGTTCCTTTTCCCTGATCTGGGGAATGACCCTGCTCCTTTCCCTGTTCCCTTTCTCTGTTCTGGGGAATAACCCTGCTCCTTTCCCTGTTCTGGGGAATAACCCTGCTCCTCTCCCTGTTCTGGGAATAACCCTGCTCCCTCTCCTTGGTCTGGGGAATAACCCTGCTCCTCTCCCTGTTCCTTTTCCCTGATCTGGGGAATGACCCTGCTCCTCTCCCTGTTCTGGGGAATAACCCTGCTCCCTCTCCCTGTTCTGGGGAATAACCCTGCTCCCTCTCCCTGTTCTGGGGAATAACCCTGCTCCCTCTCCCTGTTCTGGGGAATAACCCTGCTCCCTCTCCCTGTTCTGGGGAATAACCCTGCTCCCTCTCCTTGGTCTGGGGAATAACCCTGCTCCTTTCCCTGTTCTGGGGAATAACCCTGCTCCTCTCCCTGTTCCTTTTCCCTGATCTGGGGAATAACCCTGCTCCTCTCCCTGCTCCTTTCCCTGTTCTGGGGAATAACCCTGCTCCCTCTCCCTGTTCCCTCTCCCTATTCTGGGGAATAACCCTGCTCCTCTCCCTGCTCCTTTCCCTGTTCTGGGGAATAACCCTGCTCCTTTCCCTGCTCCTTTTCCCTGTTCTGGGGAATAACCCTGCTCCTCTCCCTGTTCCCTCTCCACAGCCTGCATCACCATCGTGGGCCTGCTCTACCACAACATGCATCACTTCTTTACCAACATCAGCCCCGAGGACACCAGGTGAGTGCCTGAGCCCTGCAGCAGCAGGTACAGCCTGTTCATTGCTGGGGTGACACTGGGGACACCTGCAGCAGGTACAGCCTGTTCATTGCTGGGGTGACACTGGGGACACCTGCAGCAGGTACAGCCTGTTCATTGCTGGGGTGACACCTGCAGCAGGTACAGCCTGTTCATTGCTGGGGTGACACCTGGGGACACCTGCAGCAGGTACAGCCTGTTCATTGCCAGGGTGACACCTGGGGAAACACCTGCAGCAGGTACAGCCTGTTCATTGCTGGGGTGGCACCTGCAGCAGGTACAGCCTGTTCATTGCTGGGGTGACACCTGGGGAAACACCTGCAGCAGGTACAGCCTGTTCATTGCTGGGGTGACACCTGCAGCAGGTACAGCCTGTTCATTGCTGGGGTGACACCTGGGGACACCTGGAGCAGGTACAGCCTGTTCATTGCTGGGGTGACACCTGCAGCAGGTACAGCCTGTTCATTGCTGGGGTGTCACTGGGGACACCTGCAGCAGGTACAGCCTGTTCATTGCTGGGGTGACACCTGGGGACACCTGCAGCAGGTACAGCCTGTTCATTGCTGTGCTGACACCTGCAGCAGGTACAGCCTGTTCATTGCTGGGGTGACACCTGCAGCAGGTACAGCTGTTCATTGCTGGGGTGACACTGGGGACACCTGCAGCAGGTACAGCCTGTTCATTGCTGTGCTGACACCTGGGGACACCTGCAGCAGGTACAGCCTGTTCATTGCTGGGGTGACATTGGGGACACCTGCAGCAGGTACAGCCTGTTTATTGCTGTGCATACACCTGGGGACACCTGCAGCAGGTACAGCCTGTTCATTGCTGGGGTGACACCTGGGGACACCTGCAGCAGGTACAGCCTGTTCATTGCTGGGGTGACACCTGGGCACAGCCCTGTCCCTATCAGTGGGAACAGATGACAAGCCATAACCCAGCCTCTGCAGGGCTGAGGTGTGTGGTCATTAACCAGGGAGGAGTTAAATTTACACTGCATGGTTTATTTTAGGTGGCAATAAAATAGATCCCATAGCAACATGTTTGTCTTTCCTTGTCTTCTCCTTCCCCTTATCAGATCTGGTACTAGAATTGCATAATTTAATCTGTCTCCTAAAAGGAAATTGCATTTTTTGCTCCTAGCACATATGAAGATAAAGCCTGCACTTAAATGAAACAAGTAAGAAAACATAACATCCCTCTTTACACAAAATCGGAATCCTAATCCTAGAAACCCATAAGGTAATTTTATAACAGGAGACCAGGCAATTCTGCTTGATGTACTCCCCAGTGCAATCATTAGCACTGAGATAAAGTAAATGCAGGGCTGTGTAACCCTCTGCAGTGCAGCTCCCAGGGGGTTTGCACGGCCACTCCTGCAAACTGTTACCTGATCCTCCAAGCAGGTGCAGGGCTGTGTTTGCAGTTGGTTTGCTCTGGGCTGTGTGGATCCCTTCCCACTGTCAGCCTTTCCCACTGGCCTTGCTGCTGGGCTGTGGCTGCCAGCAGGAGAGGAGCAGCATCCCAGCCCCAGGGGCTGCCAGGAATTCCCAGGAATTCCCAGGGACTGCCAGGGAAAGGAGCAGCATCCCGGCCCCAGGGGCTGCCAGGAATTCCCAGGGATTGCCAGGAATTCCCAGGGACTGCCAGGGAGAGGAGCAACACCCCAGCCCCAGGGGCTGCCAGGAATTCCCAGGAATTGACAGGGGCTGCCAGGGATTCCCAGGGATTCCCAGGAATTCCCAGGGACTGCCAGGGATTCCCTGCCCTCCCTCCCCTGTGCCCCTCAGGGTGCAGAGCCCCTGCCCTGCCTGGCTGCCCCAGGTGAGACTCCAGGCTGTTCACACTCAGGTAACCCCACAGCCATTCCCAAAGGGCATTTCCCAGGCTGTGCTCCTGCCTGATCACACTCAGGTAATCCCAAAGGGCATTTCCCAGGCTGTGCTCCTGCCTGATCACACTCAGGTAATCCCAAAGGGCATTTCCCAGGCTGTGCTCCTGCCTGATCCCACTCAGGTAATCCCAAAGGGCATTTTCCAGGCTGTGCTCCTGCCTGCCCTCTCTCTCTGCAGGACACTCAGCTCACACAGGTGCCTCTAAGGCAGCTCTGTATTATTTTGTACTCACATGAGGAAATTGAGGTAATAATTTATGACAGCCTATGTTTTCCAAAGAGGAGGATCAATGCAATTTATTAAGGTAATAAGATGTAATCTCAACTTTTCAAAGGGAGAAAGAGAATTACAGTGATCCTGACTCAGGTCAGGGTTTATTGAAGATGCTGCATGTCAGAGCTCTGTATTTACAGCACTCTCAGATCCTGGGGCTCTGGTACAGCCAGTGGAACAGATCTGTAATCCTTGGAGTGCATTCCCTGAAATCTGTGGGGCAGCACAACCTGGACATCCACTCCTGTTCCCCTGAGCTGGGTTTGATTTCAGCACTCATTTTGAGAATGAAGGGTCTGCCCTGCCACAGTGTTAAAAAAACCACAAAATCACTGGAAAATAAATGTTTCCTAGATTTCTACAATTAACTCAAACTGTTTGAAATGTCTGCAGTAAGATCTTGTCCTTAAAACTGTGGATGCAGGTCTGCCCAAACCAGATCCCAAAAGGTAATAACTCAGGGAATGCTGTGTTAGCACTTCTTCCTCTGTGCAACCAAACCCCAGGTACTCAAAGATGTCTCAGAAATAAGTATGCACTTCTCTTCTGCTTGCTTTTCTTTTTTGTGCTCTACTGTTAGAACTTTTTTGCTTACTTTTCAGTTCAATATTTTTTTTTTTCTCAGAGTAGTTTGTTTTAGAGAATTTCTTTTGTGTTCCTTCTACCACTGGGCTACTTCAGCACCTGTAATTTGAAACCAAATCTTCTTTCTTTGTGGTGGAAATCCAAACCCAAAACCCTTGGAGCTTTTGTGCTGTACAGACACAGAACTATTTTCAGACTCCATAAATACCAGTTTCTAAGGGGAGCAGCTTTTGATTCTTTACCCAGAGAAGATGAAGCCCAGCAGTGCTCTGAGTTCTGAGCCCATCCTCTGCTGTTCAGGGCAGTTTGTGCAAGTGTGGGGCTGACACCAGGGCTTTGCAGAAACTCCACTCCCTGCTGCTGGGGGTTTGTCACACCCCAAAACTCACCAGGGTCTCTGGAGGGTGTGGGAAAAGCATCCACGCTCTCAGTCTGTGTAGGAGAAACCTCAGACTGTTGAATAGTGAGTTTAACTTCACAAGTCCTTATCCAAACTTCAGTTTGTCCTACCAGAATAGCAAATTCTGCCTGCAGATGAACAAGTCCCTTTCCCTGCTGGTTTCTGGGAGCAGAAGTAATCTGTGATGCTGATGGGTTTTTAAGGTCAGAGCCGAGGGGTTGTGCTAAATGAGTTCTGTTCTGTGGCCCTGCCAAGGAGCTGAGTGCAGTTATTTCAGCCTCTGACGGGAGGTTTTTGGGTTTTTCTGAAATAAAAATAAGAAACCACTGCAGACAGGTGGTGGGTGTAAACAAGGTGGTTTTTCATTTGTTTCAGAGTGGCCTTTTCCAGGTGGGCTGTGTTGGGAGCCCAGGCTGGTGGTTAATTCAGCCAGGTATTTCTCCTGGTAAAACCCATTCATCCCATCTCAAGGCACAGGTGACAGCAGTCATTTAATCCTGCAGTTTGTTACTGAGAGGGTAAAAATCCTACCCTGAGCCAAATGGATCTCAGTTCCTCCTGAGTGTCTGAAAATGCCAAACTCATAAGTTTTACCTTAAAATAAGGTTCTTATGTGCTGCAAAATGGCTTCCCACTAGAATAAATTCATTTCCAGGACTGATCAGCTATTTAGTTCAGCTGTGTGTATTGTGACCTGCCTTTCCCTCTAACAAATCTAACTGGACACCATCTATTTTTCAAGGCAAAGCTATAAATCAGCTGTAAATACATTCCTCTGTTTGTTTTGTGCATTTTGTCCGTGTGTCTCACACACTGATTTATCTGTTTGACCAGCCAGCCCCTGCAAGTTTCCTCCTCACTTTGCTCAGGGGATTGTTTGGATCCCTCCTTAGGATTCTCCCTAATGTTCCCATCCCTCACAGGTGGCTGTCAGTGCCCAGGTGTGCAGAGCTGTTCCCATCCCTTACAGGCTGTCAGTGCCCAGGTGTGCAGAGCTGTTCCCATCCCTTACAGGTGGCTGTCAGTGCCCAGGTGTGCAGAGCTGTTCCCATCCCTTACAGGCTGTCAGTGCCCAGGTGTGCAGAGCTGTTCCCATCCCTTTCAGGTGGCTGTCAGTGCCCAGGTGTGCAGAGCTGTTCCCATCCCTTACAGGCTGTCAGTGCCCAGGTGTGCAGAGCTGTTCCCATCCCTCACAGGTGGCTGTCAGTGCCCAGGTGTGCAGAGCTGTTCCCATCCCATCCCTCACAGGTGGCTGTCAGTGCCCAGGTGTGCAGAGCTGTTCCCATCCCTTACAGGTGGCTGTCAGTGCCCAGGTGTGCAGAGCTGTTCCCATCCCATCCCTCACAGGTGGCTGTCAGTGCCCAGGTGTGCAGAGCTGTTCCCATCCCTTACAGGTGGCTGTCAGTGCCCAGGTGTGCAGGGCTGTTCCCATCCCTTACAGGCTGTCAGTGCCCAGGTGTGCAGGGCTGTTCCCATCCCTCACAGGTGGCTGTCAGTGCCCAGGTGTGCAGAGCTGTTCCCATCCCTTACAGGTGGCTGTCAGTGCCCAGGTGTGCAGGGCTGTTCCCATCCCTTACAGGTGGCTGTCAGTGCCCAGGTGTGCAGAGCTGTTCCCATCCCTTACAGGCTGTCAGTGCCCAGGTGTGCAGGGCTGTTCCCATCCCATCCCTCACAGGTGGCTGTCAGTGCCCAGGTGTGCAGAGCTGTTCCCATCCCTCACAGGTGGCTGTCAGTGCCCAGGTGTGCAGAGCTGTTCCCATCCCATCCCTTACAGGCTGTCAGTGCCCAGGTGTGCAGGGCTGTTCCCTTACAGGTGTGTGGCCTCTGGTCCTGTGGGACCTTTGGGGCCACACCTGGCTGCCCTGGAGGGACAGGGAGGGTCTGTGCTCCTTTGCTGTGCTGTATGAACTAAAAACCCGTGGTTATTCTTCCTTTTCCCGTTTCCTTCTTTCCCAGGATTGCTGAAGCTGCTGCCCACAGGGGCTCCCTGATCTCAGCCAGCAGTTTTCTCATCTCCATCAAGGTGGAGCCTCTGCCCCAGCTCTCCTCCAACCTGTCGGGCTCTCCTCTCATCACCATCCAGCTCAGCCACACCCTGGTAGGTGAGATGGGAGCTGCTGAACTCCCTGGGCCCCTCTCTCTGTGCTCCCCCATGATTTTTGGGGGTGTTTTTGGCAGCAGTTCGGATGCCATTTGTGGCTGCAGGTTCTGTTTTCCCCAGCACTGTGGTTTCTGCTCCTCCCTGCAGCTGGGGCTGTGTGTGTGCCCTGTGTGTCTGCAGCACTCTGGGCTGCTCAATAACTGCAATTCCCCTGTGCCTTTTGCTGTTTGATCCTGCCCCACACTGAGCTAACTGAGGGGTTTGGTGCCTGTGGAATGGAGATCAGGCTCTGAGGGGAGGCAGTGCAGCATCTCTGACCCACTTACAGCCCTGGATGGGAATGGCAAGGAAAGATTTAAATTCTTAAACATTTCCTAGAATACATCTCTCAGATGTTCTCCTGAATATTTTATCATATTTTCCTTTTAAAGCTCTTTTCAAGCCAGTTTATCTTCTTTCTGTTGGGCTGTTGGTAAGGCTGGAGCAGAGGCAGGGAGGATCCCCAGGAGTGAGATGTGTTGTTTTGCTGACATCTTCCAAACTGAGAGCTCCCAAATGTCCCCAGAGGCCTCTCAGAGGTGGGCACGTGTGAGGAGTGAGTTTTGCATGGATCATTTAGAGGTGGGCACGTGTGAGGAGCGAGTTTTGCATGGATCATTTCCAAAATGCGCTTTGCTGTGTCTGCCCAGGTGCCCCCCGTGCTGCAGGGTGATGATTCACTGGCAGGTTCTTGGATAAACCTGTGGGTTTTCCCTTTCTGGGACACAGACAGGAATGCTGCATTTGTCAGGAATCTTTCTTTGCTCCAGGCAGCAGAACCCCTGAGGAGGGGAAATGATGAATGGTGTTAGGAAAATTAATGCACAAACAGCAGAGGTTTCTGTCCCAAAAGGAGACAGAGGAGCCCTTTCTGGCTTTATTCAAAAAAAGGCAGAGGCCATGGGGCATTCCCTGGGGTCTCTCCAGGTTTTGGAGGACTCAGCCTCCTTTTTATCCCAATTTCCAGCCACATTTCCCTTCTCTCCCCATTTCTGAGGTACCTGAGAGGTTCAGACTTCCCAGAACACCTGATCCCAGAGATTCCCCTCTAATGCACAACCCTCCCTTTTCATTTTTAATTCTTATGGAATTTAGGGGTTTTTCCTTCCCCATTGTTTCTTTCATCTCTCAAAGTCTAATTTCATTTATCAGCTAGCCAAAAGTTTATTTGTAAAAGCAAATCTCTTTTCCCTTCCTCAATCAGTGGAATCCTCCCCATTGTTACTTTTGTCTCCCAGAGCTGGTCTCACCTACCAGCTGGTTTGGAAGGACAAACCCACTGTTCCACTCGCTGGCCGTGGCTGGCTGTGCCCTCCATGGCTGAGGAGGGGGCTGGGGGTCCTGGGTGCCCCTGGAGCAGTCTGTGGGTGGGCTGTGTGTCAGGGCTGGGGGTCCTGGTCTGTTCCTGGAGCAGTCCCTGGGTGGGTGGGCTGTGTGTCAGAGCTGGGGGTCCTGGGCTGTTCCTGGAGCAGTCCCTGGGTGGGTGGGCTGTGTGTCAGAGCTGGGGGTCCCTGGCTGCCCCTGGCACAGTCCCTGGGTGGGTGGTCTGTGTGTCAGGGCTGGGGGTCCTGGGCTGCCCCCAGAGCAGTCAGAGGAGGCTGTGTCAGAGCTGGGGTCCCAGAGCAGTCCCTGGGTGGGTGGGCTGCGTGTCAGAGCTGGGGGTCCCAGAGCAGTCCCTGGGTGGGTGGGCTGTGTGTCAGAGCTGGGGGTCCCAGAGCAGTCCCTGGGTGGGTGGGCTGTGTGTCAGGGCTGTGTGTCAGTCCTGGCTGCCCCTGGCACAGTCCCTGGGTGGGTGGGCTGTGTCGCAGCCCCCTGACCCCGCTGCCTGCCCAGCCCTGCCGTCGGGGCTGGGTGCCCCTGGAGCAGTCTATGGGTGGGCTGTGTGTCAGAGCTGGGGGTCCTGGGTGTCCCAGAGCAGTCCCTGGGTGGGTGGGCTGCGTGTCAGAGCTGGGGGTCCCAGAGCAGTCCCTGGGTGGGTGGGCTGTGGCACAGCCCCCTGACCCCGCTGCCTGCCCAGCCCTGCCGTCGGGGCGCTGGGCTCTGCCCGGCGCTGCCTGCCAGGGTGGAATTGCTCATTTGGGTTTAATTGATGTCAGGTTGGCACGAGGGATGGCAAGGAGAGGATTGCAGCCTGCAGCCCTCCTGGGCACTGTGCACGGTGTAAACTGGGCTGTAAATTCACCCAGGAAATGACTCCAGCCAGGTCACAGGAGTAAATTCAGCAGTGAATTTGCCCCAGCGGGCTGGGAGGTGGCTCTGTGATCCTGGGAGCTTCCAGCACGGATCCCTCCTGGTGTCCCTTCACTCTGCAGCGTTTCCTTGGGCTGGGCAGGGCTCCTCAGGGAATTGGTAAAATTTAAAATGTCAAAGAAACTCTGGCTGCGGGATCACTGTGGTGAAGTAGCTGCTTTAAAGGGTGACAGTCACGTTATTTATCTGAGTTTGTGATTGAGTGATATGTTCAAACTGAGCGTAAAAACTGGCTCAGAAACCTGTTTAATCCATTAAAATACTGCAGTAATAGGAGAAACATTTGAAGTGGATACCATTGCCTTCCTATAGCTGTTTGTTTTTTCCACACGCTCCCAGTTTAGCAGAGGAAGGTGTAATAAGAAAAAGTAAAAAACACCAAGTCCAAACAAATGGTTTTTCTTTATTAAAGTTTGAATCTGACTTCTTCATTCCTCTTCTTCTAATGTGTGTAGGAAAAATGCCAGTCACTGAGCAACAGAAAACAAGAGGAAGTTGGAATAAAGCAAGTCTATTTTAGGAAATAGTTACAAAGAGAATGCCTGTGAACTGAATATCACCTCCTGAAACAAAACTTCACAGGGCATTTATCATCCCTCAGGGGGAGTTAAGTGCCCCCTCGGGCAGGGCTTTCTCTGACACCGTCTGCAGCTCTCACACAGCTCTGAGGAGCTGGCAAGGGGAGGAAATTTCCCTCTCGAGGTGTTCCAGACTGGGACTGATGTTTAATTAATGAGGGAAGGGCACAGGGAATATCTGTCAGGGATGTGTCAGTGCCTCCCTTGGCAGAGCTGGGCTGTGGGGCTGAGAAGCCACCTCAGAGCTAATAAAAACCTGTTAATTCAGGTTGATTCAGGTTAATTCATGGGCCAGGGGGAGCAGGCTGGGCTGTAATTGCAGCGCAGGCTCTGTGAACACTGAATATATTTCATTGCTCTTTTTCATCTGCAAAATTTTGCCTGCATTAAGTCCTCTAAGAGACAGTTTAATTTAATTTTAAAATACGCTAAGTTGCAATGGCCAGTTGTTATTCAGGAACGCTTCAGGGACAGACAGACCTTTTGTGACAGATGTAAAAAGTGGTGATGCTCTGCTCTTCACCAGCTCAGTGGATTACTGTGTCCAGGGCACAGAAATTCAGAGAAATCCCCCAAACCACCCCCAGGGCCTGGGGAGGATGTGGAGACTGGGGGAGGTTTGAGGCAGCTCAGTCTTGACCTGTCCAGATGTTTTGCAGTGAGGCAACAGCACATTCTGTAAAACCATTATCTGAAAAAAATTCTGTTTCCAGCAAGATGTTTGTCATAGCAGGAACAACTGGGGAAGAACTAACATTTCACTCCTGTGATCCAAGAAATTACAGCACGGGGTAGAAATTCAGAGGAGATGAATGTCAGGGCTGAAATGCAGCGCAGTGTGCTCTGGAAAAAGTCAGAGGAGGCAGCAGAGGAGGAAATGGTGTCAAGCAGCCCCAGTGTTGTGTAAAACCCACGTGGCTGCACAGCATCCATCAGCCTTGGCTTTTTCCTGTGCTGCAGCTCCAGCCTGACACAGCTGCAGCTGGTGGGACATACATTTTGTTAGGGAAATCAACCCACAAACACCAGAGGTGTGTGTCCCAAAAGGAGACAGGAGCCCTTTCTGGCTTTATTCAAATAAAGGGAGAGGCCATGGGGCATCCCCTGGGGTCTCTCCAGGTTTTGGAGGACTCAGGCTCCTTTTTATCCCAATTTTCCGCATATCCCGTCTCTCTTTCCCCATTTCTGAGGTACTTGAGAGGTTCAGACTCCCCAGAACACCTGATCCCAGAGATTCCCCTCTAATGTACAACCCTCCCTTTTCATTTTTAATTCTTATAGAATTTAGGGGTTTTTCCCCATTTCTGAGGTACCTGAGAGGTTCAGACTCCCCAGAACACCTGATACCAGAGATTCCCCTCTAATGTACAACCCTCCCTTTTCATTTTTAATTCTTTTGGAATTTAGGGGTTTTTTCTTCCCCATTGTTTCTTTCATCTCTCAATGTCTAATTTCATTTATCAGCAAACCTAAAGTTTATTTGTAAAAGCAAATATCTTTTTCCCTTCCTCAATCAGTGGAATCCTCCCCATTGTTTCTTTTGTCTCCCAGAGCTGGTTTTATCTACCAGCAGACCCACAGCTGGTTTGGAAGGACAAACCTGCTGTTCCTCTCATTTTGTAGCTGTAAATTCTTGTGTTTCAGGCACCTTCCAGCTGGTAGGAGCAGCAGCAGGGTGTAAATCCAGGCGTGTTTGGTGCAAGGAGGGCCCAGAACTGGCAGGGACAGGGAGGTGGTGGCACAGGAGGGCAGCAGGCACAGCCTGGCTGCTGCTCAGAGCTCTCTGATCCCTCACTCCTGACTGGCACTCCAGAGAAAACTGCCTCACATCTGGAGGAAAACTCCTTGTACACTAGTTTCAAGCACTTTGGGTTTTCTCCAGGGCTTTATTTTCTCGTTGCTCTTTGCAGAAGGGGAACATGTGCAGCTGCAGTGTGGAGAGTTCTGAGCTCCTGGCTGCTGCACCCTCGGTGAGAATCCTCTCATGAAGATTAGATGCAAATTGGGAATTCTTAATGCAGCTGCTTTTCCCTCAAACATAGTTTGGGGCAGTGCCACTTTAAAGAATTGTTGGTTCTGGGATAAAAAAGGCATGTTTTACTAAGATACTGCAAGTGAGGACTAATTTAGCATTGTTCCATCTCAGTCCTGGTGCATTTTAACAAACACAGTGCCTGGGGAACAGAGAGGTGCTCCTCTTTCCTGCCACGTTCTCCCACTGAATCCTGGAACAGCTGCTCCTCTCCTCCTTGTGAGCAGCTGCCTCTGCTCTCCCCCTTTGTGCAGTGAGTGCTTCCCTCCAGGACCCTGCTGGGAGCCTTCCCTTCACCAGGGAGGCTTCAGCAGCTTCTCTCCATCATCATCATCTCCTTCCTTCAGCAGCCTCTCCTCCCATTATCATCATCTCCTTCCTTCAGCAGCTTCTCCTCTGAATTACCAGCTCCTTCCTTCCTTCAGCAGCCTCTCCTCTCCATTATCAGCTCCTTCCTTCTTTAGCATCTTCTCCTCTCCATCATCATCATCTCCTTCCTTCAGCAGCCTCTCCTCTCCATCATCATCAGCTCCCCCTCTATCAGCCTCTCCTCTGAATTACCAGCTCCTTCCTTCCTTTAGCATCTTCTCCTCTCCATTATCATCATCTCCTTCCTTCAGCAGCCTCTCCTCTCCATCATCATCAGCTCTCCTCTATCAGCCTCTCCTCCCATTATCATCAGCTCCTTCCTTCAGCAGTTTCTCCTCTCCATCATCATCATCTCCTCCTCTATCAGCCTCTCCTCTCCATTATCATCAGCCCTTTCCTTCAGCAGCTTCTCTTCTGAATTACCAGCTCCTTCCTTCCTTCAGCAGCTTCTCCTCTCCATTATCATCATCTCCTTCCTTCAGCAGCCTCTCCTCTGAATTACCAGCTCCTTCCTTCCTTTAGCATCTTCTCCTCTCCATTATCATCATCTCCTTCCTTCAGCAGCCTCTCCTCTCCATCATCATCATCTCCCCCTCTATCAGCCTCTCCTCTCCATCATCATCATCTCCCCCTCTATCAGCCTCTCCTCTCCATCATCATCAGCTCCCCTCTATCAGCCTCTCCTCTCCATTTTCATCAGCCCTTTCCTTTAGCAGCTTCTCCTCTGAATTACCAGCTCCTTCCTCCTCTATCAGCCTCTCCTCTCCATCATCATCATCTCATTCCTTCAACAGCTTCTCCTCTCCATCATCATCATCTCCTTCCTTCAGCAGTGTCTCCTCCCCATCATCATCATCTCCTCCTCTATTAGCCTCTCCTCCCATTATCATCATCTCCATCATCATCAGCTCTCCTCTATCAGCCTCTCCTCCCATTATCAACATCTCCTTCCTTCAGCAGCTTCTCCTCTCCATTATCATCAGCCTTTTCCTTCAGCAGCTCCTCCTCTGAATTACCAGCTCCTTCCTTCAGCAGCCTCTCCTCTCCATCATCATCATCTCCTCCTCTATCAGCCTCTCCTCTCCATCATCATCATCTCCTCCTCTATCAGCCTCTCTTCTCCATTATCATCATCTCCTTCCTTCAGCAGCTTCTCCTCCATCATCATCAGCTCCCCCTCTATCAGCCTCTCCTCTCCATTATCCTCAGCCCTTTCCTTTAGCATCTTCTCCTCTGAATTACCAGCTCCTTCCTTCCTTCAGCATCTTTTCCTCTCCATTACCAGCTCCTTCCTTCCTTTAGCATCTTCTCCTCTCCATTACCAGCTCCTTCCTTCCTTTAGCATCTTCTCCTCTCCATTACCAGCTCCTTCCTTCCTTTAGCATCTTCTCCTCTCCATTACCAGCTCCTTCCTGCAGCAGCTGCTGCTGCTCCTGGTGCCCTTTCCTGCTCCCAGTCCCTCTCCTGCTCTGTTCCTGGCTCTCCCAGTCCCTCCCCAGCTCGGTTCCTGGCTCTCCCAGTCCCTCTCCTGCTCTGTTCCTGGCTCTCCCAGTCCCTCTCCTGCTCTGTTCCTGGCTCTCCCAGTCCCTCCCCAGCTCGGTTCCTGGCTCTCCCAGTCCCTCTCCTGTTCCTGGCTGCCCTGCAGGGACATCTCAGCATTTGGGGATGCTGCCCTGCAGGCTCCTCAGAGCTTCTCCTCAAACCCAGCCTCGTTCACAAACCATTCCCCACTTGTCCCTTCTCTCTGAGCTCTGAACGGGGCAGGGGGACTTCTGCCTCAAAACCCACCCCAACTCCTCCTTTCCTCTCTCTTGTTCCTGGCCAGGCCACACCCGAGGTTTGTTTAACATCGTTGCTGATAAGAAAATAAAATAAGGGAAGAAGCAATTCCCTTTTGTACACAAATATTGGTGCTACCCTGAGAGAGGCAAATCAATGTGGAGCCAATTAATTTTTATGGCAAGTTAAGTGTTGGCTAATTTATGTATTGATTGAGGAAAAACAATTAATCTCGCCCACATCTGCAGAACAAAGGTAGAATTTTTCAGTGGATGGACTTTGACAGAGAGAACTTGACTAAAATACAATGGAAACTGTGACTCTTGCAGAATGTACCACAATTAAGGAAAAAGAAAAAATAATTATCAAGCTCATGATTTTAAAATCAATGCAAAGTTTGGCACTGTGTTACACAAGGGAAATCCTTGCTATAAGGAATTCTCCATTGAGTCAGAAGGGCAGAGCGCTCACACTCAGAGAGGCACATCTGGGGTTTGTTCCCTCCCACATCTGGGGTTTGTTCCCTCCCCATTTGGGGTTTGTTCCCTCCCCATTTGGGGTTTGTTCCCTCCACATCTGGGGTTTGTTCCCTCCCCATCTGGGGTTTGTTCCCTCCCCATCTGGGGTTTGCTCCCTCCCCATCTGGGGTTTGTTCCCCCCACATCTGGGGTTTGTTTCCCCCACATCTGGGGTTTGTTTCCCCCACATCTGGGGTTTGTTCCCTCCCCATTTGGGGTTTGTTCCCTCCCCATTTGGGGTTTGTTCCCCTCCCCATTTGGGGTTTGTTCCCTCCACATCTGGGGTTTGTTCCCCCCACATCTGGGGTTTGTTCCCCCCACATCTGGGGTTTGTTTCCCCCACATCTGGGGTTTGCTCCCTCCCCATCTGGGGTTTGTTCCCTCCCCATCTGGGGTTTGTTCCCTCCACATCTGGGGTTTGTTCCCTCCCCATTTGGGGTTTGTTCCCTCCCCATTTGGGGTTTGTTCCCTCCCCATTTGGGGTTTGTTCCCCCCACATTTGGGGTTTGTTCCCTCCCCATTTGGGGTTTGTTCCCTCCCCATTTGGGGTTTGTTCCCTCCCCATTTGGGGTTTGTTCCCCCCACATCTGGGGTTTGTTCCCTCCCCATTTGGGGTTTGTTCCCTCCCCATTTGGGGTTTGTTCCCTCCCCATTTGGGGTTTGTTCCCTCCCCATTTGGGGTTTGTTCCCCCCACATCTGGGGTTTGTTCCCTCCCCATTTGGGGTTTGTTCCCTCCCCATTTGGGGTTTGTTCCCTCCCCATTTGGGGTTTGTTCCCCCCACATCTGGGGTTTGTTCCCCCCACATCTGGGGTTTGTTCCCTCCCCATCTGGGGTTTGTTCCCTCCCCATCTGGGGTTTGTTCCCTCCACTGCCCTCTCCCCCAGGCACCTGAGCTGCTCTCCTGGTGGATGGTGGCATTAACAGCCAGGAGGGGCTGGGTGGTTGTTGCAGCAGGAACTGTGCAGCTGCAGAGGAGGGATTCTCCCTTTTTGACAGAAAAAGAGGAGTGGAGTCCTTCTGCAGAGGCAGCACAGCTGGCTCAGAGCACATTGCTGGCAGGGCAGGGAGGAGCAGCCTTGGAGGAGCTGAGCCAGGGCTGCACTGCTGCCAGGGCTGCACTGCTGCCAGCTCTGCACTGCTGCCAGGGCTGCACTGCTGCCAGGGCTGCACTGCAACCAGGGCTGCTCTGCTGCCGGCTCTGCATTGCTGCCAGGGCTGCACTGCTGCCAGCCCTGCATTTCTGCCAGCTCAGCACTGCTGCCAGCCCTGCATTTCTGCCAGGGCTGCACTGCTGCCAGCTCTGCATTGCTGCCAGAGCTGCACTGCTGCCAGGGCTGCACTGCTGCCAGGGCTGCATTACTGCCACTGCTGCACTGCTGTCAGAGCTGCATTACTGCCTCTACTGCATTGCTGCCAGCTCTGCATTGCTGCCAGCGCTGCACTGCTGCCAGCTCTGCACTACTGCCACTGCTGCACTGCTGCCAGCCCTGCATTTCTGCCAGTGCTGCACTGCTGCCAGCCCTGCATTTCTGCCAGCTCTGCACTGCTGCCAGCTCTGTATTACTGCCAGAGCTGCACTGCTGTCAGTGCTGCACTGCTGCCCCTGCTGCACTGCTGCCTGCAGGGCTGGCACACAGCTCAGAGCCCTCCGTGCCCACGGGGCGCTGCAGCCGCTGCTCCCCTGCCCAGCGTGGCTCTCAGGCAGGCAGTGCACGGACTGATTGCCCAAGGAGATGGCTAATTAACAACCTGCAAGGAAAAAAATATCCTGTGGCACCTGGGATGGGTTCACAGCAAAGTGTGTGTGAGTTATGCTGCTCCTCGTCAGCATTTTCTACAGCAGGCTTCTGCTTTGCCTGAGGATGTTTCAAATGATTTCAATAGCAACAACTCCAGGAGCCAGAGCTGTCTGTATTCCTCATTTCTTGTTTCTGTCTGCTATGATAATTGACATCAAATGCAGCTTGAATAGCCAGCAAAAGAATCAGTTTGGAGAGAGCACCAGACACACCAGGGAATTTACTTTTCCTGAGTGATTTTGCAATTACTCAGCCCCACTGTGTCCTTAGGGATGCCAATTCTACTCTCAAAAAGATTTGGAATGTCAGATTTGGGAGAAAGCTTTTTTGTTTGTTTCTTTGTGGTTTTTTCCACCTTGACCTAAAAATAAGGTTTCTTGATTTTTGCATACGGGAGACACAGGGTAATTTTGTAGGATTATTACTTAAAGGCCCTCAGAAATGGATTGATTTTTCTTTATCAAGAAAGTCAGCTTTGCAATGTAATGCTATTCATTTGCACTCCAAGTAATTAAAAAGCTAGAACAGTATTGAATTTTTCTTCTAACCTCTGATTTCTCAGTTTCACCTTCCCCAGGCTCTGTGTGTGACAGGGACCAGGGACAGCCCTGTCCTTCCCCTGCTGGCATTCCCCCCAGGGCATCTCCTGCTCGGTTCCTTTTTTGTTCCTCTCCAGGGCTGAAGTGCCCAGGGGTGCAGAGGCAGCCTGGGAGAGGCCAGCTGGGGATGGAAGGGGAAATTGTGTGGAAATTGCTCAGGATCAAACCCACAAAATCCTCTGAGGGCAGCGGGGAGGGAACAAACTCTCCAAAATGTGTTATTAAAGCTGATCACTTGTTTTAAGGAGCAAGTGACCTTACACTTATCTAACCGTCTTGAAGTGCGTGGTGTCGCTTTAAATAATGTATTTCACACAAACATCAGACCCAAATATGTCCTGTGAACATAAAACCTGAGGAATGAGAGAAGAATTTCCCATAAAAAATTTATAAAGAATTTGCAGAGACTTAGTGCTTTATTGTGGTAAATTCTGTACCCAAGGGAACAAAGGCATAACTTCGGTATGTAGTATATTTCTATACTGTGTGTTTTGATTCTTCATAGTCTGCAGACTGTTGATTAGCTTCTTACTTCTCTCTATTTGCCTATTTTGTATGTCCCAGAAGTAGATTTACATATTTGAGCTCGTTCTCTGGCTTTCTCTTGAGGAAAGTTAGAACTCAGTATATATTGTCTAAAAAAAAACCCCACACATAAATATTCTTCCACTTCAGGAAAAAAAAAAAAATTTTTTTTGAGTTTTCTTCCTGCAACTATCAACTAGCCAGCAGAAAACAAATGTACTGGCAAGAATATTTAACAGAGCAGCAAATTTTAAGTGGTTACAGAAGACTGGAAGGGAGACTCCAAAAAGGAAGCTGTGACCTTTTTTCCTAGGTATCTACTATTTTTTGGGGATGTTTTATACATAATTGCCTGACTTTGCTTCACTACAGATATGTTGAAACACTTGGAGATTTGCTGGATTACATATAGTGATCAAATGTTTAAAGGCAGTTAATCAACAGAGGGGCTCTGTTCCAGTGCCTCTTCTCGGAGAGAAGCTTCTCCCTTTTCCCTTTTCCCTTGCCCTTCCTGCTCACACATTTCATCTGTTCCAGTGCCTCTTCTCAGAGAGAAGCTTTTCCCTTTTCCCTTTTCCCTTTTCCCTTTTCCCTTTTCCCTTTTCCCTTTTCCCTTTTCCCTTTTCCCTTTTCCCTTTTCCCTTTTCCCTTTTCCCTTTTCCCTTTTCCCTTTTCCCTTCCTGCTCACACCTTTCACCCTGATACCTGCTGCTGTGCCAGTCTTGGAGAACATAATCTCACTACCTGAGATCTAAGCTTCTGTGGCTTCCTCCTTTGTATTTTCTTCTGATTCAGTGAGGAATTTCAGGCTTGTTCCTCTAACTCTGCAGTGCATCAGGTAGCCAGTTACCAATTTGAATAGCCAGTTACCAATTTGAATAGCCAGTTGCCCCTCTGGATAGCCAGTTACCAATTTGAATAGCCAGTTACCAATTTGAATATCCAGTTACCAATTTGAATATCCAGTTGCCCCTCTGGGTAGCCAGTTACCAGTTTGGATATCCAGTTGCCCCTCTGGATAGCCAGTTACCAATTTGAATAGCCAGTTACCAATTTGAATATCCAGTTACCAATTTGAATATCCAGTTACCCCTCTGGGTAGCCAGTTACCAGTTTGGATATCCAGTTACCCCTCTGGATATCCAGTTACCCCTCTGGGTAGCCAGTTACCAATTTGAATAGCCAGTTACCCATTGGGGTAGCCAGTTACCAATTTGAATAGCCAGTTACCAATTTGAATAGCCAGTTACCCCTCTGGGTAGCCAGTTACCAATTTGAATATCCAGTTGCCCCTCTGGGTAGCAATTTGAATAGCCAGTTACCAGTTTGAATAGCCAGTTGCCCCTCTGGGTAGCCAGTTACCAATTTGAATAGCCAGTTACCAATTTGAATATCCAGTTGCCCCTCTGGATAGCCAGTTACCAATTTGAATATCCAGTTACCAGTTTGAATATCCAGTTGCCCCTCTGGATATCCATCTGGCTGTGTCTGAGTGAAGCTGCTCCCTGGGTGCCTGTGAGCCCTGGGTCAGGCTGTGCTGGGTGCAGTTTGCATTTCAGCTCCCCTGGCAGTGAGTTCTGCTTGCCCAGCAGCCCAGGGCTCAGCCACGGGGAGACCCAGCTCCTCCAGGAGACCTCTCACACCAGAGCCTTGTTAAAGGGTTTGGATTTTCCCTGTTTGTCTTGGCTGGTAAGGGCAGATGGAGCAGGAAAGGTCTCAGCTGAGAGTCCTGCATGTCCTGCCTGGCTGCAGGGCAGCCCTGCCAGGGGAGCTCCCTGCTGGAACATTCCTGGGGGAGCACTGGGGTGCAGGAAGGAACCAGAGGTGCTCTGGGTGCCTGGTGGAAAGACTGCACAGATGAGAGATGGGGATTGATATTTGCAATGACAGGAGTTTGGATTAGCTGCTGAGGAAAAGTTGCCCCATTTTGGATTTTCTGTAGCGTGCAGTTTTCTAAGCCTAAGGAATGCATTTAGAAAGATAGAGGAAAAGTTAAAAGGGAATGATACTATAAAAGTCCTTTATTTTCCCCATATTCCTTCTTGCATGACTGAACTGGGTTTTATATGTTTTGATGATACCACAAATGTGACATTTCAGCCCAGAGCTATAGAGCCCTGAAAATAAAAATGTGTCCTGGAAGCACAGATGGATCTCTGACAGGGCTGGAGCTTCAAACTGATGGGAAGGGATGACAAGCCCTGCACACAGAATGGATGGGCTCAGCCTGAGCTGCAGCCTCTCTCATCTGCCTGGCACTGCTCTGTGCAGGACACTGCCCCAGAGCCCTGGGATGGTTGTCTGTGCAGAAATTGTGTGTGCAGGAATTGTGTGTGCAGGAATTGTCTGTGCAGGAATTGTTTGTGTAGGAATTGTCTCAGAGCCCTGGGATGGTGATTTTCTGTGCAGGAATTTTCTGTGCAGGAATTGTGTGTGCAGTGATTGTCTGTGCAGGAATTGTCTCAGAGCCCTGAGATGATTTTCTGTGCAATGATTTTCTGTGCAATGATTGTCTGTGCAGGCATTGTCTGTGCAGGGCACTGTCCCAGAGCCCTGGGATGGTGATTGTGTGTGCAGAAATTGTCTGTGCAGGAATTTTCTGTGCAGGAATTTTCTGTGCAGGAATTGTGTGTGCAGTGATTGTCTGTGCAGGAATTTTCTTTGCAGGAATTGTCTGTGTAGGAATTGTGTGTGCAGTGCCACCTCTCTGTGCCAATGCCACCTCCCTGCACCCCCTCCCTGTCCCAGTGTCCCCTCTCTGTGCCTGTCCCACCTCTCTGTGTCAGTGTCCCCTCCCTGTGTCCCCTCCCTGTGCCAGTGCCACCTCCCTGTGCTGCTGAGCTGGCCTGGGAGGGGCTCAGCCACGTCCAGCTGAGGGCTCTGAAGGACACTACACAGAGCAATATTTAATATTTCACGTTTTGTACACGACATCTCCGCCACAGAACGTCTGCCAGCTCCAGGAAAACATAAGCTAAAAATAAGGGTAAATTTCAGAGCACTTGGGAAAAAAATGGTGCAGCTTAAACATATGGTCTGATGGGAGTGTAAGTGGCTTATATTTTGGGAACTAAATATAGGTAAGTGTATTCTAGTACACTCTGTTTAATTTGAGAGTGTGGCAGAAGTGCAGCTCTGTTCTCTGTTGATGAAAATTGGTGTCACACTGCAAATCCTATTGCAGAAGGACAGATGTGCCCCAAGCCCTGTGTGTGAGCAGGGTGTGGGGCTGCAGCCTGCTGCTCTGCCCTGTCTGCCTCGGGGCTGGGGCTGTCCCTGCTGGGAGGACCCCAGCCCCAGGGAGCCCTGCCCCAGCAGAGATGGCTCTGGCTGCTGTCCTGGCTGGCCCCTGGCTGACAGCACATCCCTAATTTTGACCACACTGATCACACGTTGTGGTGCCAGTAACTTTTTATAACCCTAGTAAATTCTGATTCCTGTGGGAAGCATTCCTGCAGTGCTGGCAGGCAGATGATCACTCTCAGATGTCAGACAGGGCTGGGAGGCTGCTCCTTGCCTGCTCTGTGTGGAGGGACCAGGTTTGCAGCCAGGGAGGGGCAGTTTGGAGAGCTGGGGGCAGGAGGAGTGCAGTGCCCACCTGGGGTATCCCCAGCAGCCTCCAGGCAAGGCAGGAGCCTCCTCCCCCTGTCCCACAGCCTCCTCCTGCTCCTCTGCCATGCCCTGGAGGTCAGCTCCTGGACAGCCCTGTCCAACAGCATCACAGCCTGCTGTGCTATTTCATTTAGGGTCACTCTGCTCTCTGTTCAGTCCTTGCCCTGTCCAACAGCATCCCAGCCTGCTGTGCTATTTCATTTAGGGTCCCTCTGCTCTCAGTTCAGTCCTTGCCCTGTCCAACAGCATCACAGCCTGCTGTGCTATTTCATTTAGGGTCCCTCTGCTCTCAGTCCAGTCCTTGCCCTGTCCAACAGCATCCCAGCCTGCTGTGCTATTTCATTTACAGCCCCTCTGCTCTCAGTTCAGTCCTTGCCCTGTCCAGCAGCCATCCCAGCCTGCTGTGCTATTTCATTTAGGGTCACTCTGCTCTCAGTCCAGTCCTTGCCCTACATTCCTTTGCCATAGCATGTCTGAGTATTTTCCAGGGTTCGTTCTGTCCTGCTCGTGCCAGCCACAAAAGCTGCAGACCTGGGGAAAATGTGAGCAGTGAGGCAGAGCCTGGGGCTGCCAGGCCAGGTGGGGAGCACCAGGAGGTGGTTTCTGTTGTCACTGGGAATGGGTGTTGAACAAACTAAACACAGCTCAGCTGTCCCTGAACCTGCTGAGCCCAGCTCTGGGTGGGCCAGGGAGTGAAAATCACCTCAGGAAAGCGCAGGGGCACAGCTGAGCTGTGGAACCTGCTCTGCTTTCTGCTGGCTTCAGGAACAGAGGGTGAAAGTTTTTCTGTCCCTGTTGGCATGAGCTTATATGGACTTCAGCAGTGCAGGGGTTGCATGAGAATTTGACATTTCCAACTTGTTCTGCAAAGAGATTGCTCGGGGTGAGCCTGTAAAAAAAAAAAGAACTTTTCATTGTGACACAATCCTGCCTTTTTTACAAGTTCCTCAGACCACCCGTGGTGGCCAGAGTCAGATTCTTCAATGGTGTGCAGGAAATGCAGCCAGCCTGGACTGAAACATCTGGGGAAAAAAGGCCCCTTGGTAATGAAGGAATTTTAAATAATTACCCACTCCATATTGTCCTTTGTTTTCCAATGGTTTGAATTGTAACGAGAGATCATCTCAAGGTACAGAGAATTTCAGATCTCCAGTTTGTTTCCAGGATGTTCAGTCCCCAGGGGCTCTTGGTTGAATGTGGAATGGCAACAAAATCTGTAAGGGTTTTTTATGGGTTTAAGAAGGACAGGGGAGGTGAGCACTTAAATACAAAGCTGGGAAATGAGATGGAGCCTGGGTTATGGTGTGCAGGATGAATCACAGTTCTGCAGCTCTTATTTAGTCTCTCAGGGTTTGTGAATGTCTTGACTTTCCAAGTGGGCACTGAAACATCTGTTGCTTCTTTGTTTGTCATCTTGTATTGTTCATCCTTCAGGCCAGAAAGAAAAACAATCAGGGCAACTCTTCTGGCCCCTTTTTGTCTTTTCCAGCCCTTGTAATGAGAGAGGACCCTTCACTTTCCACGAGAGGAAGTGCAGCTGGGATGTCACACAAAGGCAGCCCTGCACCTCCTCATCAACTTCTCCCTGGCCCTGCTCCCACCTCGTGTTTCATTGCTGGGGTTTCTCTAACCCAGCTGCCAAAGAAGTGGCAGTTTGTGTAATAAATACCCTGATATAAAATCCACACTGCTCTGTTCACCTGCAGACAGCAGGACATCCATCATCTCCCCTCATTTCAGGCCAAGCCCTGAAATTTAACAGCCTGTGGCACCCTCTGCAGACACCAGCCCTGCTTCCACGAGATCACAGGGCACTGTCTGCAGGGCTGAGCAGTGAGGAGATGGACTGGGTGCTGCCAGCCCTGCCAGGACACTGCCACCCTGCAGCCTGAGTTTGTCCTCTGAGTGCCAGCCCTGCCAGGACACTGCCACCCTGCAGCCTGAGTTTGTCCTCTGAGTGCCAGCTCTGCCAGGACACTGCCACCCTGCAGCCTGAGTTTGTCCTCTGAGTGCCAGCCCTGCCAGGACACTGCCACCCTGCAGCCTGAGTTTGTCCCTCTGAGTGCCAGCCCTGCCAGGACACTGCCACCCTGCAGCCTGAGTTTGTCCTCTGAGTGCCTGCCCAGGACACTGCCACCCTGCAGCCTGAGTTTGTCCCTCTGAGTGCCAGCTCTGCCAGGACACTGCCACCCTGCAGCCTGAGTTTATCCTCTGAGTGCCAGCCCTGCCAGGACACTGCCACCCTGCAGCCTGAGTTTGTCCCTCTGAGTGCCAGCCCTGCCAGGACACTGCCACCCTGCAGCCTGAGTTTGTCCCTCTGAGTGCCAGCTCTGCCAGGACACTGCCACCCTGCAGCCTGAGTTTGTCCCTCTGAGTGCCAGCCCTGCCCAGGACACTGCCACCCTGCAGCCTGAGTTTATCCCTCAGCACAGCACCCACAGCTTTTTGTTCTCTTTGGCACTGGCCAGGAGATTCCTTCCCCACTGCAAAGCAAGGCAAGGAGCTGAGATTTGTGTCTGTGGGGCTGGGCAGGCAGGTCTGGGGGACAGATCTGGGGCAATTCCTGGGTAAGCAGGCTCATTTAGGGGAAATGGGGTTTTGTCATCAATCCCTGCTGCTGGGTGAGCGCTGTGTTGATAAACTGCAGGATGAATCAGCCTGTTCAATGCCATCTGTATAAAATTATGGGACTGAAGGAATAATAGAATGCAAAATAAGACCCAGTAGGGTGCAGCAACTGTCCAAGGCCAAAACTCTGCGAAAAGCTGCATAATAAAGAGAAATCTATGCAGAGGCCAGGGCTGAATGCACTTGCACTGATCAGTGCCCATATTTCTGTCTGGAGTTTCAGGTGTCAGCAGCTCCCAATGTGCTCCCCTTTCTCAGCCTCCCCAGCAGGCTGAGTCCTGCTTGCTCTCCTCCCTTCAGAGGCAAACAGGGTATTTAATGTCCTCTCACAGCTGCCAAGCAGGTCTGAGGTGTTCCAAGGCACCTGTGTGGGAGTTCAAGGTTTGCTCTTTACCAAATGCATAAGGAAAAGGGTGAAGGTGAAGTGGTTATTTGAGGAGTGAAATAATGCAGGACTGGGTGGAAAGGGCTGGAAGGTGGGACAGACCAGGCAGAGGTGGGAATACATCAGTCACTGTCAGGCTGTTGTACAAGGTGACCCCCAGAGGAGGGGAAGGTGTGTGAGCCTCCCTTGGAAGGCTGTTCTAGAAATGAAGAGCTGGTAAGAAGCCTTGTTGGAAGTTACACTGGACCCGTTACTTCCTGGGGATAAATTCAGTTTCTTTTAAAGTGTTATCCTAAGGTTGGTTTTGTCTGATCCATATTGGAGATTGATTCATAAAGTGCTTTGAAAGATGATTTAAAAGAACAAAGTACAGCTGCTGAGAATGTGCTGGGCCCAACAGCCTTTCCTGTCTGCACCCTGGCCCTGAGGTGCCCTGCTGTTCCTCCAGCAGGATTGCTTTGGGTTTCCTCCACGAGAGCCTCAGTCAATAGCCAGCTCTGCTCCAGGGGCAGAGTGCTGTAAAACCCTCAATGAGCATCTCCTCGCTGCCACCAGCGTTTGCTGCATCCCAAACTGGTCCTGCCAGCCAGTGCTCTTCAGGGGTTTGTTCAGTATTTCCAGGGGTTTGTTTATTATTAACTGACCTGAAGTTAAAGCCTCATTCAGAGGTTCTAACTGCAGGTCAGTCACCTCTCTGAGGGGTTCATTCCAGCTTTATCCTTGTCCTGGAGCCAGAACAGCCCTGGAGCAGCTCCAGCACAGACACTGCCCCATCCCAGCAAGGTGGGACACAGGGCAAGGCAAGGTGGCACAGCTGAGCAGCAATAAATGTGAATTCACATTGCACAATAGCAGTAAATAAATAAATAAATAAATAAATAAATAAATAAATAAATAAATAAATAAATCAGCTTTATCCCTGTCCTGGAGCCAGAACAGCCCTGGAGCAGCTCCAGCACAGACACTGCCCCAGCCCAGCAAGGTGGGGACACAGGGCAAGGCAAAGTGGCACAGCTGAGCAGCAATAAATGGGAATTCACATTGCACAATAGCAGTAAATAAATAAATAAATAAATAAATAAATAAATAAATAAATAAATAAATAAATAAATAAATAAATCAGCTTTATCCCTGTCCTGGAGCAGCTCCAGCACAGACACTGCCCCAGCCCAGCAAGGTGGGACACTGGGCAAGGCAAGGTGGCACAATGGAGCAGCAGTAAATGTGAATTCACATTGCACAATAGCAGTAAATAAATAAATAAATAAATAAATAAATAAATAAATAAATAAATAAATACATAAATCAGCTTTATCCCTGTCCTGGAGCAGCTCCAGCACAGACACTGCCCCATCCCAGCCAGGTGGGACCCTGGGCAAGGCAAGGTGGCACAGCTGAGCAGCAATAAATGGGAATTCACATTGCACAATAACAATAAATAAGGACTGTGAGGGACAATAAATCCCCCCTGCCCTGGTCTTAATTTATTTTAATCAGCAAAACAAATGGAACCAAATTACACTCGTAAGTCATTGTGGGAGCAGCGTCCAAAAATTTGTCAGTTCCAATGAAATATGACAAATAAAAGTATTGGCACAAACTGCCAGGATTTATATCACTGGCACCACAATAAAGCCTTCTTTAGTTGATCTTGAGACATGACTCAAAATGTGAAGAATGAGAATGTAAATATAAATAAAGGGGTTTTTTCCTAAATGCTGAAAGGGTTATTTTTAACAGAGTAAACATCTTCTTTTTACATTAACACTAGTCAGTGTAATTGGAAGAATTTTTCAGTGGGTTTAGCACAGCCAGCTGAAGTATTGAAAATGATCTGTACAGAGCTGCCATGGAGCTGGATTAAATGGATTATTGTACTAATCTGATTATAATAACCCAGAGCATCAGTCACAGGCTCCATAATGAGCTCTTGCTAATGAGTTCTGTATTCCTTTTCCTTAGATGGAGCATTTCTGGGAGGAGAGAATTTATTTTTCAAAATATAAACTCTGCCCTTGTATTTTTTTATTCATGGCAGCGAGTTTTTGTTCTGAAGCACCCGAGATATTTTTCATGCTTTAATTAAATAACACCAGTGTTCAAATAACAGAGCCTGCCTGTCAAAGACTACAGTGCAGTCATTCAAGTGATCTCCACCAGAATAATTACCCTACAATCAAGCAGTAATTTGCCTTTTCAAGTAGACTGAATGATCCAGATTGATTGAAAAAAAGGAGCTGATTTTTTTTTTTTTAATAGGAAATTAGAGATGTTCATTTCACATTCTACATTTTTAAAAATCATTAATGGTGAGATGCCATGTGGCTGATCTGAAATGGCTTCAGACAAGCCCCAGGATGAGGCTGGCAGCTCTGGGCTGGCACTGGGGAGTCTGAGCAGGAATGTGTGAATTACTGACAGCACTGTGCCCTGTGCACAGTGAGATTTGTCTGTCCTCAGCCTGGGTGGAATTACTGACTGCAGGAACCTGGCCACCCTCACAGGGGCAGATCCCTTCTCCAGCCCCTGCCTGGCAGCCCTTGAGGCTGCCCTTGCACACCAGACAAGGGAATTTACCATAATTTGTTATTTTCAGTCCTGTAAATAGAATTATTTTTTTGTCTTTCCCTTTTTTTCATCTGGCCTTTTAATTTCTGGTTAATCCTGATTTTAATGAAACCTCAGTGCTGTACAGGACCTCTCTTCAACAGGTGCCAGTTTAAATCAAAGTATTTAATGTGAGAGGATCATGTTGTATGATCAGGGAGAACACTGAGAGCAGGAAAAGGCTGACAGACAAATGGCTGGGAGAGGGACAGAAAAATGTATGGAGAGAAAACTCTAAAGCAAACAAAAGATTTGGCCAGCAAGTTAAATTTAAAGGGTAAAGTTTAAAGCAATTTCTTCCAGAAACCCCTGAAGGTTTTGTGGAATAAGGCAATTTCTTCAGTCCTGACACTGCAAGAGCAGTGAAATTGGAATAAATTAATAAAAATGAAAACAGTGTAAACCTTTGCTCAAACTGAACCAGACAGTTGCTGTGTTTCTGTGAAATTCAGGGGACATTGTTAGCTGGCAGTGCAGTGTGAGAGCTGGCTTTGTGCTTGAGCTGCACTTGGGGCTGTGGAGAGAGGTTTTATATGGCATTTCTGGCTGGGGCTGGGCAGCCCTGGGGTGACTCTGTGCCCTCCTGGCATCCCTGTCACCCCTGGGCAGCTCTGGGGTGACTCTGTGCCCTCCTGGCATCCCTGTCACCCCTGGGCACCTTTGGGGTGACTCTGTGTCCAGCCTTGTCCCCCCTGGCCACCTTTGGGGTGACTCTGTGCCCTCCCTGTCCCCCCTGGGCAGCTTTGGGGTGACTCTGTGTCCAGCCTTGTCACCCCTGGGCAGCTCTGGGGTGACTCTGTGTCCTCCTGTCCCCCCTGGGCAGTTCTGGGGTGACTCTGTGCCCTGTCCCCCCTGGGCAGTTCTGGGGTGACTCTGTGCCCTCCCAGGGTCCCTGTCCCCCCTGAGCAGCTTTGGGGTGACTCTGTGCCCTCCTGTCCCCCCATGGCAGCTCTGGGGTGACTCTGTGCCCTCCTGTCCCCCCATGGCAGCTCTGGGGTGACTCTGTGCCCTCCTGGGGTCCCTGGGCAGCTTTGGGGTGACTCTGTGTCCAGCCTTGTCACCCCTGGGCAGCTCTGGGGCGACTCTATGCCCTCCTGTCACCCCATGGCAGCCCTGGGGTGTCCCTGTGCCCTCCTGTCCCCCCATGGCAGTTCTGGGGTGTCCCTGTGCCCTCCCTGTCCCCCCTGGGCAGTTCTGGGGTGTCCCTGTGTCCCCCCAGGGTCCCTGTCCCCCCATGGCAGCCCTGGGGTGTCCCTGTGCCCTCCTGTCCCCCCATGGCAGCCCTGGGGTGTCCCTGTGTCCCCCCAGGATCCCTGTCCCCCCATGGCAGCCCTGGGGTGTCCCTGTGTCCCCCCAGTGTCCCTGTCCCCCCATGGCAGCCCTGGGGTGTCCCTGTGTCCCCCAGGATCCCTGTCCCCCCATGGCAGTTCTGGGGTGTCCCTGTGCCCTCCTGTCCCCCCATGGCAGCCCTGGGGTGTCCCTGTGTCCCCCAGGGTCCCTGTCCCCCCATGGCAGCCCTGGGGTGTCCCTGTGTCCCCCAGGATCCCTGTCCCCCCATGGCAGCCCTGGGGTGTCCCTGTGTCCCCCAGGATCCCTGTCCCCCCATGGCAGCCCTGGGGTGTCCCTGTGCCCTCCTGTCCCCCCATGGCAGCCCTGGGGTGTCCCTGTGTCCCCCCAGGGTCCCTGTCCCCCCATGGCAGCCCTGGGGTGTCCCTGTGCCCTCCTGTCCCCCCCTGGGCAGTTCTGGGGTGTCCCTGTGTCCCCCCAGTGTCCCTGTCCCCCCATGGCAGTTCTGGGGTGTCCCTGTGTCCCCCCAGGGTCCCTGTCCCCCCTGGCAGTTCTGGGGTGTCCCTGTGTCCCCCAGCAGCTGCCCAGGGACAGGGTGCAGTGGCAGTGGCAGAGTGCTCTGAGCAAACCCTGCACTTTGGGAGCTGTGGCCCTGCAGTCTGAGCTGGGGCTGAAATAAGGAAAGATTGGGAATGATCTGGTTTTGGTGGGGTTCACCCCTCTGCCACTCTGCCTTTTTCCCTGTCCTGTGACATGCTGCTCCAGTTTCACACTGAGCCACCAGAGGCTCCTTGTCCCTCTCAGGGACACAAACCCTGGGGTTCAGCTGCCCTGGGGCTTCACCCCTTCCAGCTGGGCATGAGCTCCCCACAGGCTCTGCTCCTGCTCCAGCTCTGGAACCAAAGTGTGGCTGCTCCTCTCTCAGAATTCTCATTTTCATTCCTTTAACTGCAGCTTTGAGGGGTGTTGCTGAATTAAAGTATAATTTGCTTTTGTTCACAATAGCAGCCCTGCTTTCTGTGAGGGTGGCTATTAAGATGGATCTATTTGCATGTATTTTTTCTATTTTTTTTCTATTTTTTTTCTATTTTTTCTATTTTTTTTTCCTATTTTTTTCCTATTTTTTTTTCTATTTGCATCTATTTCATGTATTTACCCCATGCTTTTAGTGCCCTGTGGTCCCTCAGTGGGGGCCTTTGTGGTTCCCTTGATCACTGTGAGCTGTATAAAGTGAGTGCTTGTGACCACCAAGGCAAAGTGAAAAGATAATTTTACACTGACCAAGCCTTTGGTATCTAATCCCCATTTCTGGGCTGGCCTAATCCACTCCTGCAGCTTGGGGCAAGGTGTTTCAGGGCAGTTGGGCCACTTGGATCAGACAGAAAGCAGTGTGCTGAATTACCTCAAGGAGGGAAATGGTCAGGGATAATTCAGTTTGCCCATCTGTGTGATGGACACACTGACCTCTCAGCTTTTTTATTTTTGTTCTCAAGCCACTCTCTCAGCAGGAAGAGACAGAGACTGGAAAAGCCCCTGCATTCCAAGTTTCTTTGGAGAAATTGCTCCTCTTTTCTCCTTCCCTCCCTTATGAAGAGCCTGGCTGTTTCCAGAGCAGTGCCTGTTCCCCCAGCCCTGGGGAATCTCTGCCAGCCCTGCAGCCCTGGGATCCCCTCCCTTCCCCCTGACCCTCCTGGCAGCTCTCAGGAGAGGCTGCAGTGCCCAGGGGAGCAGCACAAAAATGCCCTTTTGGTTGAACTCAGCTTTCCTCAAAGTCCCCAGGAGCAGCTGGGCTGGGGTTGCAGTGCAAGTTATTTTAGTCCTTTTTACTGCCACGGATGAGATTGTTTGACTTACAGTTTAAGGCATGTTTGGGGAGAAAAATCACTGTGTATAAATGAAAGAAATTATTATTACTGTTATGGGGTTCTCCATAACTTTAGTAGTTTATAGGCTGTCAGCATTTCCTTTAGAGGCCCTGTATTTTAGGTGTCTCAGTTTGGCCTTGAAGTTGTTCTCAAAGTTAAAAGCTGAAACACTAAAAGCCATCTCAAAGCAAAGTTGTTTCCCTTCCCTCTCTTTTTCTCATAAAATGAAAACAAGATCTTTAGGAACCTTTACATCACTAGGACACAGATAAATAAATGTCATTGTTGGCTTCAGGCTCTGCCAGGTGCTAAAATGAAAAAACCAAACCCAGGGCCCCAAATACAAGAGACAACAAAGAAACCCCAGAGCAGTGTTTGTGTTTTATGTGATCTCTGGATTTGGTGCACCTGATCCTCTTGGAGCCAAAGCAGAGACCAAACCCCCTTCACTGGGGAGAGGAAAACCTGGGCAGAGCAGGAGAGGGGTGATTTATCTGGGTCAGGAAATGTGCAAAAGACAAATGCCAGGGGTGTCCTTGAGCTGTGGGTGACAAATCCCCTGCAGCATCACCTGTGCATCCCTGGAGCTGTGGGTGGGTGATAAATCCCCTGCAGCATCACCTGAGCATCCTTTAGCTGTGGGTGATAAACACCCTGCAGCATCACCTGAGCATCCCTGGAGCTGTGGGTGATGATAAATCCCCTGCAGCATCACCTGAGCATCCCTGGAGCTGTGGGTGATGATAAATCCCCTGCAGCATCACCTGAGCATCCCTGGAGCTGTGGGTGATTGATAAATGCCCTGCAGCATCACCTGAGCATCCTTTAGCTGTGGGTGATTGATAAATCCCCTGCAGCATCACCTGAGCATCCTTTAGCTGTGGGTGATAAACACCCTGCAGCATCACCTGAGCATCCCTGGAGCTGTGGGTGATTGATAAATCCCCTGCAGCATCACCTGTGCATCCCTGGAGCTGTGGGTGGGTGATAAATCCCCTGCAGCATCACCTGTGCATCCCTGGAGCTGTGGGTGGGTGATAAATCCCCTGCAGCATCACCTGAGCATCCCTGGAGCTGTGGGTGATTGATAAATCCCCTGCAGCATCACCTGAGCATCCTTTAGCTGTGGGTGATAAACACCCTGCAGCATCACCTGAGCATCCCTGGAGCTGTGGGTGGGTGATAAATCCCCTGCAGCATCACCTGAGCATCCCTGGAGCTGTGGGTGATTGATAAATCCCCTGCAGCATCACCTGTGCATCCTTTAGCTGTGGGTGATTGATAAATGCCCTGCAGCATCACCTGAGCATCCTTTAGCTGTGGGTGATTGATAAATCCCCTGCAGCATCACCTGAGCATCCCTGGAGCTGTGGGTGATTGATAAATCCCCTGCAGCATCACCTGTGCATCCTTTAGCTGTGGGTGATTGATAAATGCCCTGCAGCATCACCTGAGCATCCTTTAGCTGTGGGTGATTGATAAATCCCCTGCAGCATCACCTGAGCATCCTGGAGCTGTGGGTGGGGGATAAATCCCCTGCAGCATCACCTGAGCATCCCTGGAGCTGTGGGTGATTGATAAATGCCCTGCAGCATCACCTGAGCATCCTTTAGCTGTGGGTGATTGATAAATGCCCTGCAGCATCACCTGAGCATCCTTGAGCTGTGGGTGGGTGATAAATACCCTGCAGCATCACCTGAGCATCCCTGGAGCTGTGGGTGATTGATAAATCCCCTGCAGCATCACCTGAGCATCCCTGGAGCCACCTGAGCCACCTCCCTGCCCTCTGGCACAGACCAGGTAGGACTCAGTTCATCATTCTTCATTAAATTAGAGCCTGAAAACCCAGGGAATGTGACCCAGAGGGGGAACACCAAAGTGTTGTGAACATGTTGCAGCACTTTTGTTCAAAATTAGGGGACAGTTTTTTGATCACTCAGTGGTTTCTCCAGGGAAATACAGACAGACTGACAGAGGTTTGTGTCACAGCCCAGGCTCAGCCCTGCTGGACCCAGCCTGGAGCTGCTGGTGGCTCCAGGGGGACATCAGGATGTTAAGGACGATGACAGAGCCCTGCTGAGCTGCCCTGGTGAGCCAGCTGTCAATGGTGCTTTTCTAGCAGAGGCAGCAGAGGTGGGACATCCCCAGAGCAGCTGACTCACCTCATCAGGTGTGGCCTGTGGGGTTGTTCCTCCTGCTCTGCTGGGGTTGAGGGTGGGAAGAACCAGGGGATTTTGGCAAGGCAAACCATGGGAAGAGGAGTAGGAGCAAATCTCCAGAAAAAGCTGGGTTGGATCAATATTTTGCTGGTGGGAAATAAGCAAAAATGAAGCATTAGTGTGTAAAAAAGAAATGAGAGACCTGACTGTGCCTCTGAAGTGCTGGAGGATTCCCTGAGCTGCTGTTTGCCATCCCCTGGGTGCATCCTACTCAGAACAGACCCAGCATGTGCTGGCACCACCAGAGGGGAGGACAGCACGGTTTGAAGGGGATCAGGGGTAGTTCTGTTGGTAAACAACATTTCAGAGAGGATTTGGCTGCTTTTGGGAGTTCTGTTTTCTTTCCTTCCTTGCCATTCTCTCTGCAGGGCTCTGAGGCAGGAGGGTGAGTCCCTGAGCAAGGGAGGGCTGAGCTTCCCCTGTCTGTCCCTCCTCAGCTCTGCTGCTCTCTGAGTCCCTGACCATAATGAGGGGCTGGCCATAGGGCAGGAGATTGCCTTTAAATGCTGTTTCTTTCCTTTGTCTTGATGCCCAGAGCAGTTTCACTCCAGTGCTTTACAGGGGTGATTCATGCCTGGGCTGTCCCCCACAGGGGTGGGACCCCAGCAGGGAATTTGGGGGGCTGCCCGTGTGCTGTGACTGCAGCAGAGCCTTCTGTGTGCAGGAAAAGGAAAAAGGAAAAAGGAAAAAGGAAAAGGAAAAAACTCCCAGGGAGTGCCTCGCTGCCCCCGTGCTTGGCTGTGCCACACAGAATCCAAACTCTTCTCTGGGCAGGGCTGCTTTGCCCCGTGCTTCAGTTTAGAAATCCTTGAATTTAAATTATGTGTCATCTTCATTAAGTATCATCTCTAAATGAGTAGAGAAAATCTCCAACTCCACGCTTTAGGAAATACATTTTTTACAGAACTTCAAATAGTCAGGAATTTTGACCCTAAGCCCTGAAATAAGTTCCCACGTAGGCAGACACTCTCATTGTTGTCACTGAAGCATTCTGAGAGCGTTTTAGACCACATGATAACATGATATTTATTCAAAATTGACCACAGGAGTTAGTGCAAGAGCCTCTGGCCTAGGCAAGAAAGGACCTGGCATTTTTAGTGAAGCCCTTTTGTGTCACTCTGGGCGAGCAGGGGTGATGTCAGCACGGGGTAGGCATGCTCAGCCTGTGCCATTTTTGGTTAGGAGGGCACTAAAATGGTTCCTAAGTTGTAAGTCATGGCTGGAAGGGATCTCTTGACTTATTTGGATTTTGTATCACTCTGTGACAGGTTAGCCATCATCTCTTTATTAAAATAATGCATTGATTTTCTGGGCTGTCAGCCACTTATTATTTATAAAGAGGTCTTAATTGGAAGTGTTGTCCCATTGGAAATATTCCCATGAGCACTAGCAGGAATGCTTCCAAAAATAGCAAGTTTAGCAAAAGAAAGAAACCTGCAGCCTCTGTGGCATGAAGCACCCCGAGCTGTCCCCCAGATGTCCTGGGGAGCTCTGCCTTGCAGGGAGGCCCTGAGAATGGAGCACATTTCATGTTCCTGAGGCTGGGTGCCTTGCTGTGGCTGGCCCTGAGCACGGAGCCTCGTGCCCTCGGGGCCAGGGGAGCTCCCTGTGGGTCCAGGGCTCCTCTCAGCCCTGCACAGCCCCTGGCACAGCACTCTGTCTGCATTTCTGGTTTGTAACTGTCCTGGTGGCTGTAAAGTTCTCCCAGTCCGTTAAATTGTGCACTCAGCCATTTCTGTTCGTGTACAATTATGGTTCTGTTGGCTCTAAAAGCATTTCCACTCTTTGTGTGATACGTTTTTCTTCAAGGAGAAGCAAGACAGGGGAATCCATCGATGTTTTACGGGGTGGTGTGTCCAGGAGCTCACAGGGATGTCACACTCAGCTGTCACATCACCTCACTGCATCCTGAGCTTAAAACCAGGAGCTTAACACCCAGGTCACCAAGAGGAGACATTTCCTGAAGGGCAGGAAAGGAGAGGAGCCCAGCAGGGCTGCCCCTGCAGGGAGAAAACCATTTCTGTTCTCTGCCCCTCTGAAATTGTTGCACTCACTGACAGAGCAGCGAGTCTGGGGGCTTTGCAAAGCTCTGTGTGCACATTCCTCACACCATTAGGTCAGTTTGCAGAGGGACCCAGCTCCTTTCAGGAATCTTGGAGAATGTGCCCCAGCAGCAGGGCTGGGGGCTGAGATGGAGGAGCACTCACATTTCCTGGCAGGAGGGGCCCTGGTGGGGCACCTGAGACCTGCCTGAGCCACCCCACAGCAGCTCCTGGGGAGAGGTTGGGGCTTTGCCCATCCCTGACATCCCCATGGAGGGGTTTTGGGGTTTGCCCCATCCCTGCCATCCCCATGGAAGGGTTTTGGGGTTTGCCCATCCGTCCTGGAGGGGTTTTGGGGTTTGTCCATCCCTGCCATCCCTCCTGGAGGGGTTTTGGGGTTTGCCCATCCCTGCCATCCCCATGGAGGGCTTTTGGGGTTTGCCCATCCCTGCCATCCCTTTTGGAGGGGTTTTGGGGTTTGCCCCATCCCTGCCATCCCCATGGAGGGGTTTTGGGGTTTGCCCATCCCTGCCATCCCCATGGAGGGCTTTTGGGGTTTGCCCCATCCCTGCCATCCCTCCTGGAGGGGTTTTGGGGTTTGCCCATCCCTGCCATTCCTCCTAGAAGGGTTTTGGGGTTTGCCCATCCCTGCCATCCCCATGGAGGGGTTTTGGGGTTTTCCCCCTTTCCTGCACCCCCTGTGGCACGGTGGGGTTGCTGTGCCCCCTGCCCACTCCTCCTTCAGTGGGTGTTCATGCAAACCTTCAGCTGGGCACAGCCTGATGTTATTGCAAGCTGACAAAAGTCTGGGGGGTTGGATATGCTCCTCCTTTGAAACCCCCACCCTGGGTATCCCAGGAGGAGCCCAGTGCTGCCAGGGCAGTGCCAGCCTGGCAGAGCTCTCTGTGCTGGGCTGCTCCTGGCAGGGATGGGCAGGGGGCTGGGCAGGGGGCTGGGCACTGCAGGGGGAGCAGCCTGGCTGCTCTCCTGCCCCTGCTCCACCTGCACCCCCATCTCTGTCCCTGCCCTGCCTGGGATGTGCACACAGCTGCCCTGACTCCCCTCATCTGAAAAATCAACTCCATGGCTTAGTCTCGCATTGCTCAACTGCCTAGCTGGAGTTAATGCTCCAGGCCTAATTCCAGGCTGGTTCTCCATTTGTTGGATGTGGTTGATGCACACATCAAATAGTTCTGGCACCCTGATGCTTCCTGTGAATGAAAAATGACACCAAATAGTTGTCTGAATTTCATCCCCATTCATGCAGCAGGCTAAAAGACAACTCATGTTTGGCAAATGTGCAGGAGTGGGAGGAAAGATTCAAATCGGAGGAAAAAAAATGTAAATGTTCTCAAGAGAGGGTTCTTTCCCACAACGGAAAGAAAGCAATAATTTTTAAAAAAGCAGTAATGGAAACCATTGAAAGCTGTGGTCAGGAGAGTGTAATATGTAATGAGGTGCTAAGATCTAGGCAATAGTCTGGAGAGAGGGTGTGTTGGGTCTCCTCGCAGCCTCGGGGCATTGCAGAGCAGGTTTTATCTATCTCTGGATGAGGATGGGGTGCAGCCCCAGCTGGGCTGTGTGTGCAGGTCCAGAGCAGTTTTTATCTATCTCTGGATGGGGATGGGGGGCAGCCCCAGCTGGGCTGTGTCTGTGCAGGTCCAGAGGGGCATTACAGAACAGTTTTTATTTCTGGATGAGGATGGGGTGCAGCTCCAGCTGGGCTGTGTCTGTGCAGGTCCAGAGGAGTTTTTACCTCTGGATGAGGATGGAGTGCAGCTGCTGTGTCTGTGCAGGTCCAGAGCAGTTTTTATCTATCTCTGGATGAGGATGGAGTGCAGCCCCAGCTGGGCTGTGTCTGTGCAGGTCCAGAGGGGCATTACAGAGCAGTTTTTATCTCTGGATGAGGATGGGGTGCAGCTCAGGTGGGAGCTCTAGTGGAGGCTCAGGTGGGAGCTCAGGTGGGAGCTGGGGCTGGGCTCCCCTGTCCCAGCAGGGCACACAGTGGTTTTTGCCCATCACTTTGCTCCATGGATAATGATGGGAGGTGAGATGGAGAGATGGCACAGAACCTGTGGGAAGTCACACGGGAAAAGCGAATTGGGAAATAAAACCAAATGTCCTGATTTCAAGTGACTTTTTGGTTACACAGAATAAACATTCCCTTATCTCGCCTAGCGGGCCTGGGTATCTGGTCCTTAAGCAAACATGAGATTTTGCAATATTTTCCAGTCTGGTTGCAGCAGCCCTGTCGTGGAGGGGCCGGGGCCGGCTCTCTGCGAGCCTTTGTCCGGGCTGTGGCACCGCTCGGAATGTTTATTGTGCTCTGCCATTGTTCGTGCTCCAGCCTTCCCCTGAGCCCCGTCCCGGGGAGATTACGGGGCAGGGGAAGGATGAATGGGACCGGCAGCGGTCAGGGGATGGAAGGGCTGAAAGGGTCAGTGCGGAACAAAGGCGGCGCGCAGAATTCACAAAGAATGCGAGGCGCTGCTTTCACAGGCGGCATTCGCACGGCCGGGTTTAATGAGAATGGAAAATGCTAACATATAAATCCAGTCCTAAAAAAAATATATCCACAACAAACCTCTGAGTGGTAAATATTTTTGCCATTAAGCCTGGCACTCCGTTTCTGACGTGAGCTATTAAAACTCCTCCTAAAGCTTTCGTTAAATCATGTCCTCCAAACTCCTTTAAAACATGCTGCTCTGTGGGGAAGGGAATAGTCTGCAGATGGATGAGAACCACCCAGCTGAGTATCCCGCTAAACCTTGGGGTTTTCCAAGGAAATGCAGCACGGATCAGACTCTGACTGGAGTTGACCCAGGGGGTTCCTACAGCCAGAGGAGCTGTTTTCCTTCTCCTCCTCTTTGGCAGGACTTTCCTCCTGCCAGAAGGGGCTTTCCTTCAGGAGCACAGCCCGGTTCTGTCAGTGCATTGGTGTCACACACGTGGTCCCTTTCTGCTGCTTCCCCTACACACAGACCCCCCAAAGGACTGAGCATCCCCAGAGCATCCCCGTGTTAGGGAAATCAACCCACAAACACCAGAGGTGTGTGTCCCAAAAGGAGACAGGAGCCCTTTCTGGCTTCATTCCAATCAAGGGAGAGGCCATGGGGCATCCCCTGGGGTCTCTCCAGGTTTTGGAGGATGCAGCCTCCTTTTTATCCCAATTTCCCAGCCACATTTCCCTTCTCTCTTTCCCCATTTCTGAGGTACCTGAGAGGTTCTGACTTCCCAGAACACCTGATCCCAGAGATTCCCCTCTAATGTACAGCCCTCACTTTTCATTTTTAATTCTTATGGAATTTAGGGGTTTTTCTTCCCCATTGTTTCTTTCATCTTTCAATGTCTAATTTCATTTCTCAGCAAACATAAGGTTTATTTGTAAAAGCAAATATCTCTTTCCATTCATCAATCAGTGGAATCCTTCCCATTGTTTCTTTTATCTCCCAGTGCCGGTTTTATCTACCAGCAAACCCACAGCTGGTTTGGAAGGACAAATCTGCTGTTCCTCTCAATCAGAGTGGCCCCAGCCCCTCCAGCCCCGCTGCTCCGGGGATGCTCCGGGGATGCTCCGGGGATGCTCCTGGGATGCTCCGGGGATGCTCTCAGGATGCTCCAGGGATGCTCCTGGGATGCTCCGGGGATGCTCCTGGGATGCTCCGGGGATGCTCCTGGGATGCTCTCAGGACGCTCCGGGGATGCTCCGGGGATGCTCTCGGGACACTCCGGGGATGCTCCAGGGATGCTCTGAGGATGCTCCGGGGATGCTCCGGGGATGCTCCGGGGATGCTCCGGGGATGCTCCTGGGATGCTCTTGGGATGCTCCTGGGATGCTCCGGGGATGCTCCTGGGATGCTCCAGGGATGCTCCAGGGATGCTCCAGGGACACTCCAGGGATGCTCTGGGCATGCTCCTGGGATGCTCCGGGGATGCTCCTGGGATGCTCCGGGGATGCTCCAGGGACACTCCAGGGATGCTCTGGGCATGCTCCTGGGATGCTCCGGGGATGCTCCGGGGATGCTCCGGGGATGCTCCGGGGATGCTCCTGGGATGCTCCGGGGATACTCCGGGGATGCTCCAGGGATGCTCCGGGGATGCTCCGGGGATACTCCGGGGATGCTCTGGGGATGCTCTGGGGACACTCCTGGGATGCTCTGGGGATGCTCCGGGGATGCTCCGGGGATGCTCCGGGGATGCTCCTGGGATGCTCCGAGGATGCTCTGAGGATGCTCTGGGGATGCTCCTGGGATGCTCTGGGGATGCTCAGGGGATGCTCCTGGGATGCTCCGGGGATGCTCTGGGGATGCTCCGGGGATGCTCCGGGGATGCTCCGGGGATGCTCTGGGGATGCTCCGGGGATGCTCTGGGAATGCCCTGGGGATGCTCCGGGAGATGCTCTGGGGATGCTCCGGGGATGCTCCAGGGATGCTCCTGGGACGCTCTGTGGATGCTCTGGGGATGCTCCGGGGATGCTCCGGGGATGCTCTGGGGATGCTCCAGGGATGCTCCAGGGATGATCCTGGGACACTCCAGGGACACTCCAGGGATGTTCCAGGGACGCTCCAGGGATGCTCCAGGGATGCCCCCGTGCTGCCCCTGCTCCTGTCCCTGCTGCCTGTGGGGTTTGGCCACATCAGACCCCTCCTGCCCCAGGGTTACCTGTCCCCAGCAGGCAGCTCTGTCCCTGGAGGTGAAGGGCAGGGGGTTGCAGCCTCTATAAAGAAGATGAATGCACTGTTCCCAAATATCCCATAAACAGTTCATTATTCCTCTCATTATCGTGCAGAGTAAGTGAAATTTTAATGTTTCACCGCTCCAGGCTGTCAAAGTCCTTGTGCTCTTCAAAGAGAAGGGCTCAGATTCTGTTCAGTCTTTGTGGAGGAAAATTAGGGCATCTTTGTGCTTTTTAAAGATATGTTTAGAAAAGGTCATACGTACTGGTTCTTCGCTTTGAAGTGTGTCTGGGGATAACCACCGTGTGCCTGTTGTGTGAAAAATTGCCTAAAAGGTCTCTAAATTTGAGTGAAGAGAGACTCTAAAGGTCTCATACTAAATTTGAGTGAATATGGATTGATTCTTCTTAATTATTACTTCCACTCTTGCAGGAAACAGATGTTTGCTAACTGAAATTTCATTTCTGGCTCGGCAGAGAAGTGTATACAGCTGAAAGCAACGAGGGCTGCTGAGGCTCAGCCTGCTGCTGGCTGTGTGAGCTTCGTGCTGCTTCTGAATTCAGCACAACTTCTTGCTGTCAGTGGAGCTCACTATTAGCAGGCAGCAAACCTCTGTTCTGGGGGTTTCATTCCACCTGAGCTTGGTGAAATCACAAATCCAGGTGTGTGTGGGCTGAGATCCAGGTACCAGGGACAGGGAATCACAGCTGGAACGCTGACTGTCCTGCGTGGTTCCTGTCTGATGCAAATGTTCCTTTTCTTACAAAAATTGTAAAAAGCCATCAGGAAGAAAAGTCCAAGCACTGTTTTGGGAACTAAGAATTGTGGAAATACTGCCTAATAGGAAAAGTATTTTTAAAGCTGGCTCTCCTGTGTGCATCCCTCTAAGGGGTTCTGGTTCATGCCTCCTGGTCCCCATCACCTGGACAACGTTTCCTGGCCCAGGGCTCTCTGCTGGGCCTGCAGGGTTCTGTGGATCTGCCATTGAAAAAAAGAGATTTCCTTCTTTTATTTACTTGCCAGTCTGTAAAACTCTTTCTGAGCCCTGACAATCCCCCTGGGTTTCTTCTCCAGTGCAGTGAGCTGTTCTGGAGCTCTGAGCTGAGTGGACCCAGGCCAAAGCAGAAGAGCTGCTCTCAGAGCTGTGCATTACATTAAATCAGAATAAAGCCTCTGTGTCCCATGAGTAACTGCCTCAACACTGCACCTGGGCTGGAACAAGGTGTGTTTGTAATGACTGGATTAAATGAGATCCCCTTTGGAGCCAGACTGTTCTTTGGAGAGCCGTGTCTGGAGGTGTGTCCTGCCCAGCCGAGGCATGGGAGGGTCCCAGCTCTGATGGCTCTGCACAAACAATCCTGGTCACAACCCCCAGGGAGGGAACTGGGGCTCCCCTGCTCTCCCTCTGGACTGACCTGCTGAAATGCAGAGCCAGGGCTGCCTCAGTGTCACTGCTCAGCCCTGCCCTCCCTCCATCCCTCCACGCAGGCCCAGATGGCTCTGTACACACAATTTTTCTCTTACATATGGATATAACTGTTTAACTGTAAGGACATAGCGAAACTCTCCGAGTGCTTTATTGCTAATTATGTAAATGAGGCTACTTCTTGAGAGACAATACTAATATTTTCACCTCTTCATTCTTTGGAATAGAGCTGTGCTTTGAGGAACATGAAAAATGCTTTCACTTAGGCATTAAGGCAGCTTTTCACACAGATCATCAGTTCAGTTCTGTCTGTTGGTGCTTACACAAGGAAAGGCTGTCACGCTGAGCTCTGCCTCTCCCTGACTGGCATTTAAATTTTTTAAACATCAAATATTTACTGATGTAACCCAGTTGCTCACCAAATTGAATTTCAAAGGTCCTTATCCTGCAGTTTCTGTTTGTGCACATCTCCCATTCAAGGCAGCTCCATGCATCTCTAATGAAAATGAACCTGCTTCTTTCTGGAGCTATTTCTTAACCTTTCCGTGCTCTCCTTTATTACCACGATTTACAACAATATTGTCAGTGTTATTAATCCAGACTGCAGTCAGTGGGTGCTTGGCATGGTTTGCACTGCAGTGCTGCATCTCAAACAGGTCTGGCTCCCAAACTGGAGGGGCTTGGCTTGCAGCCCCTCACCATGCCCAGCACCCACAGCAGACACACAGGGCAGGAAAGGGGATGCACTCTCAGATGTCTGAGATCTCTGAGCAGGGTGTGGAGCCCAGCCCCAGAGGATGGGGTCAGTGGGGCTGAGCAGGGGGAGGCTCTGTGCCCAGGATGCTGGAGCTGCCCTCGGCTCTGCCCCCATGCTCAGTGAAACCCAGAGGATGGAATTTCTCTGCTAGGGTGGGAGTTCTGTGGCTGGAAAATCAAGGAAAAGCCACCTGGAGCTGTGCATGTGTGTTTGGGGGTTGATGGTTTAACTCAAGGGTGCAGACAGTTTCTGTTGCCAGAATTGCAGCTTTCCCTGAGCACTCTGGAAGGGACTGGCCTTGATGAGCACCCAAGCCCAGAGGGCAGAGCTGGTGCTCCTTGAGCTGCAGGCAGGGCCCCCGAAATGCACCCCAGGAACAGCTGGAGCACCAAGGGACAGGTCACAGGGGAGGCTGGGACAGGGGACAGGGCCTGGCAGCCCTCCCTGACACCTGCAGGTGCTCACATCTCGGCTTGGCAGCTGCTGCACGCAGCCCCTTGTGCACTGCTGTAAAAATATGGGATCCTCTCAAGAGAATGGCATTTTTATTCAAAGGGATGTGGACTTGGTAGCAGAAAAATAGCAAGATCCTCTGATGTTCTGCATAGTTGAAAGCAGCTTTTTTTTTTTTTTTCTTTTGCTGTGTGCAATAATTAAAAAAGAAAGCAGCAGGACAATTCCCTCGTCCCTTCCCTCCTCCTTTCTCCTCCCTCTTATAGAAATGGTATCTGGTAGAGCAGCCAAGTTATTTTTCAGTCTGGTGCTCATGGGTCTTTTCATGACTTTTCTGTTCTCACACTGCTTGCCCAGTGCAGCAGCTGTTAAATAGACAACTCTGAGAGCTGGGGAAGGATATTGGTGAAGTATCTGATTAACACTATTTTCGCAGGAAATTGATATGTCAACTATTTTTAGCCTCAGGCAAGGGAATAATCAAACCCAGTCCATGTGGCAACTTTCTCCAGTTTCAAATGACTTTATAACCTCTGATATTTCTCTCGTTTTTAATTTTATATTGCAGTCTGTCACAGCTTCCCACCCTGGGTGATTTCATGCAGTTTTTTTAACTGTATGACTGCCCCGTTAGGAAATACATCCAGCAAACTTTCCTGTTGGAAAGTGTTGTGCTCATTGCTTCAGAAAGTGTGTGCTGGCACAGCTCTGCTCACAACAATGAAACATCTGAAAGTCTGGCTTTCATCCATAACACACTCCAATTCCCTATTCATAGCCTAAATTCCTTTTTGTGCAATTTGCCATTTTTTTTTCATTACATATGCTAGTTACATCTTAGGGTGAATCAGTCAAATGGACTCTAAATTAAAATAGTTGGCTGGTCCGAGCCCCAAATCTGTTGCAATGCAGATTTCTCAGAGCTTGGAAGAAAACAGCCAGTACAGCCACCACAGACAGGGCTGATTATTCTTTCTGTCTGTCTTTTTCCAGGTAACTGAGCAGATGAATGTACCCTAAAGCTTTAATCTCCTAGGTAATTAGGAGAAGTAGATGGAAAGGAAAGTCAATAAACCGTGTGAACCTGAATAGGTCACGCTATAGGATGTCACTGTGAGGACAGGAAATCCTTAAATTAGACGCATCATTTTAGCCTCTAATTTAATCCACAAAATTTGTTTTGAACCATACACACCTAAGCGAGGAAACAGAGACAAGTGGGCTCCAAACTGAGCTTCGTGGGGTGAATTGTCACTTTGGATGAGGGGCAGCCCAACACCATGGGCTGGGAGCTGCTGCCTGCAGCCCTGCCCCAAAGGTTCCTCTTTTCCACCCTGGAGAAAGAGGGTGCCCACCCTCCCCTCCTGGGGGCACCTCTGTGTGCCCAAATATTTGCTTTGTAAATCCAGGGAGGAGAGGAGAGGCGAGCTAATCTCACAGAGGTTCACCCCACCCTCTGTCGGGCTCCTCTGCCTTGGCGAGCCTGCCCCAGCAGCTGGCCCCTGTTTTTCCTCTGCAGTCGTGTTCCTGACATCTCCTGCAGCAGGTTTTCCAGAAGGTTCCCAGCAGCCCTTCCAGCCCCCCTTGCTGGCCTCCTGTCCCCCCCAGCATGGCTTGTGCCTGGCTGCCAGGGGGGCTGGAGCCCCCAGACCGCCCTGCACGGACCCCGAGAGCCGCAGGTCCTGCGCTCTGCTGGGCTCACGGGGCAGGGCGAGCACAGACAGACTGACAGACTGACAGCACAGTTATTGGGGCTGGAAAAGGCCCTCAGGTGTGAGCAGAGACAGACAGACAGACTGACAGCACAGAGTTATTGGGGCTGGAAAAGGCCCTCAGGTGTGAGCACAGACAGACTGACAGCACAGAGTTATTGGGGCTGGAAAAGGCCCTCAGGTGCGAGCACAGACAGACAGACAGACTGACAGCACAGAGTTATTGGGGCTGGAAAAGGCCCTCAAGTGTGAGCACAGACAGACAGACTGACAGCATAGAGTTACTGGGGCTGGAAAGGGCCCTCAGCCTGAGTCCCCCCGCAGCAGACAGACAGACAGACTGCCAAGGCAGAGTTACTGGGGCTGGAAAGGGCCCTTAGACCCTAGGTGTGAGCACAGACAGACAGACAGACAGACTGCCAATGCAGAGTTACAGGGGCTGGAAAGGGCCCTCAGCCCGAGTCCCGCAGCAGACAGACAGACAGACACAGGCTCTGCCCTGCCCTGCCCTGCCCTGCCCTGCCCTGCCCTGCCCTGCCCTGCCCCTTCGCTGCCGTTTTCCCCTCTCGGTGCAGTTCCCTTTGGAAGCTGCCCGTGTCCCTGTGCAGGAGGGATGTGATTTGGAGTTCGGATTAGGGAGAGCACACACAGATCCCGGATTACTCGGCGTGCTGCTGCCTTCCTTCCCCTGGAAGCTTCACAAACTGTCCTTTCACAGGCTTTTATAAACACTCAAGTGACTTAATCCTTCAGTGTAAAGGCCTGCTGGTGTTTTAAGCTTTCTGCTATCAATGTCATTAAATCAATATCCTCGGTTCTACATCGCATATAAGCTGTCACACACAGTTTAACTTTAAAAGTGCAATATTGAGGTACAGTCAGTTCCTTTTTCATAGATTAGAGAGTACTTTGAAGAGGAGCTGTTGAAGATCAGAGGGAGTTTATTCCTCTGCAGCCAGTTCCTTACGTGTTGGGGGCTCTCTGTCCTAATGACAGCTCTGCTGCAGAGCTTCAGTGAAGTCTCAGAAGATGAGTATTTTATGCAGTTATCATAAATGGCACTGGAGAGCCTTGTGGAGATTATATAATGGGTGATAAAACATGGGACAGATTCTTTAAGAGAAATGAGAAGGCAAATTAGGATAGACCCTTCTTTGCCATTCTTCAATCTGTTTATCTATCTTTCATTATTTATTCTTTCCCCATCTGAGTGCATACACAGCTCTGGGCAGGTCAGAGCCTCACTTGGTGTGGTTCATTGTCTAATGAGTGACATCTGTGTTTAGAGTTACAGTGGAGAAAAACAGGGACTTGTTCCTTGCCAGAGAAATGTAATTGAGGGTAAAGCATACATTTGGGATTTATTTGTGTAAGAGATGCACGACTGCAGTGCCATGTCTTCCAACCTGACCCTGAGGTGCCCTTTCCATTTAGAGTATTAGAATCCAAATTTATCCAGAGAAATCCTACAAATCAGAAATGGCAGTTATTGTTCCATCTTTGCTGTTATCACAGCAGATCCTTCTCTCTCTCCCTTTCTGTGTTTTTTTAGCCACTGTCTGTCACAGAAGTGAAATAATTTGTAATACAAGGCAGCTGCAGATTCTCTCAGCTGCTCACCTCAGGAGAGCTGTGGAGGTGATGGATGTCACCTCCCTGAGCACAGCTGGCACAGCCTGGCACTGCCCTGCTGCTGGAGGGACAGCCTGAGCTGTGCCAGCCAAGGGGCAGGATGGGGCTGGGGGCTGCAGGATGGGGCTGGGGGCTGCAGGATGGATGGGGCTGGGGGCTGCAGGATGGGGCTGGGGGCTGCAGGATGGGGATGGGGCTGCAGGATGGGGCTGGGGGCTGCAGGATGGATGGGGCTGGGGGCTGGGGGCTGGGGCTGGGGGCTGCAGGATGGGGATGGGGCTGCAGGATGGGTCTGGGGGCTGCAGGATGGGGCTGGGGGCTGGGGCTGCACCAGTGAGGTGTCCCTGAGGTGAGGAAGGTGACTCTGCCCCATTCTCTCTTCCCTGGGAGTGCCAGGTGTCAGTGCTGGGGAAACAGGGCTCCAGGTGTCCCCAAGGCAGAGGGGAAGGGCAGGGACAGTGCTGGGGTGACAGTGACAGTCCTGGGGTGACAGTGCTGGGGTGACAGTGCTGGAGGGATAGTGGCAGTGTTGGGGTGGTAGTCCTGGGGTGACAGTGCTGGGGTGACAGTGCTGGAGAGACTGTGGCAGTCCTGGGGTGACAGTCCTGGGGGGACAGTGCTGGGGGGACAGTGCTGGGGGTGACAGTCCTGGAGGGACACCGATAGTGCTGGGGTGACAGTGCTGGACTGACAGTCTTGGGGGGACAATGCTGGGGGGACAGTGCTGGGGTGACAGGGACAGTCCTGGAGTGACAGTGCTGGGGTGACAGGGGCAGTGCTGGGGTGACAGTGCTGGGGGGACAGTGCTGGGGGGACAGTGCTGGGGTGACAGTGACAGTCCTGGGGTGACAGTGACAGTCCTGGGGTGACAGTGCTGGGGTGACAGTGACAGTCCTGGGGTGACAGTGCTGGGGTGACAGTGCTGGGGTGACAGTGCTGGAGGGACAGTGCTGGAGAGATAGTGACAGTGCTGGGGTGACAGTCCTGGGGTGACAGTGCTGGGGTGACAGTGACAGTCCTGGGGTGACAGTGCTGGGGTGACAGTGCTGGGGTGACAGTGACAGTCCTGGGGTGACAGTGCTGGGGTGACAGTGCTGGGGTGACAGTGACAGTCCTGGGGTGACAGTCCTGGGGTGACAGGGGCAGTCCTGGGGTGACAGTGCTGGGGTGGCAGGGACAGTCCTGGGGGGACAGGGGCAGTCCTGGGGTGACAGTGCTGGGGGGACAGTGCTGGGGTGACACTGACAGTCCTGGGGGGACAGTGGCTGTCCTGGGGTGACAGTGCTGGGGTGACAGGGACAGTCCTTGGTGACAGTGCTGGGGTGACAGTGCTGGGGTGACAGGGGCAGTCCTGGGGTGACAGTGCTGGGGTGGCAGGGACAGTCCTCTCTCCCAAAGCACCTGACCTGCAGCCCCGTCCTGGGACAGGGCTGGGGAGCAGGGCGAGGCCAGGAGCTGCAAACCTGGGCAGGCTGTGCTGAGGCAGACAGGAACATTCTGTTTGTGCTGAGCAGAGGGGTGGGCTGAGCAGGGAGCGTCCTTATCTGCAGCCCAGCACAGCCAGAGGTGCGAGGCAGCAGGAGGAGCCCGGGCTGGGCAGAACCCCTGGTTATCTGCAGCCAGGAGGGAGCTGTGCCACCCTGTGCCTGGCTGGGCTCGAGAGGGGAGCAGGAAAATTGCTTCAGGAACTTCTTGTACTTGGTTGAGTTTCAGCAGGATGAGGTGGTGGGGTTTTCCCTCATTCCCTGAAACAAGGGAAGCAGAACTTGATTATCTCTGGTGTGGACAGCAGAGCTGTGTTGCAATAATCCGAGAGCTGTTGATTCACCGGTGATTTTTTATGTTGGAGACTCTTGTAATTAAAACATTGCCATAAGGCAGGGCCCACATAATGTGGAGTTTAGGGATTTATGTATTAGAAAGGGTTGAACAAACGCTGGAAATCCTCTAGTTTGCATATTTTGTCTGTAACAAACCGTTACTTCACTCCAATATAATTTAAATAATTTTGTCATCAAGCGGAGAATGGGATCTCAAAGCTCCTGGAATACAGGAGATTGAGTTAGTTGCTAGACCTGTTTATGGAAGATAGAAATTATGTCATTATAATGCTGAGGTGTGCTAAAATAAAATCTTGAATTACAGCACGGCTCTTTCAGTTTGAATGTATGTTTTAAAATAATTGCTGTTGTGGAAAGAAAATGTCTGGGAGTTGGTCATTGTAATGCACATATTTCAGAGTTATTAATCGTAAAACGTGACATTTTTATTGCACAGTGAGAACAAACGATGAACAAAACCCAAAGAGGCCAAGTGTAGCTGAGGAATGATGTCCCAGTCCTGCAAAAATGAACACATGTATTTGTGCTTATGTACAGCAGTGATCCTGGTCTGTTATTTGCTTAAAGAGGCACAGATTCCTCACTCAGAGCAGTAAAAGTTTAATCCCAGAGTGTAAAATTAAGACTGAATACCATCTTTGCATGTTTGGAGCTCGTGTTGAAGATGCGAGGGCTGAACAATTTTGCTGCCAGTTCTGGTGTGTTAATCTCTAACCAGTCTCTTGGAACCACTGCAGCAATGAGAATGTGAAGTAGCTGAATAGTGAATTTAGCCCTTTCTAAATGTTCCTCAGGGTTTCTGTTTTTCTCTTGCAGACGCCCAGACAATACAGCCAAGCCCTAAATAAAAGCAACAGAGTTCATCTTTACTGTGCATTTCTGGACTATAGGTATGTTGCACAATTCAAATTCTTTAACTTGCTTCTATTAAATTACACTAAATATCACCTTGAATTTCACTCAGAAAATAACAGCTATGGAAAAGCAGTAGCTTTTTGTTGGTTTTTTTTTTTAGCACTGAATAAATTTAATTTTTTTTTCCCCTTTTGAAATATGCTGCTCTTAGTGAACTCATTGAGAAAGAATACAAATAACGAATTTTTAATTTCATGGAGATTAACAGGTTTTGAGCTGTAACAGTGCCAGCCTACTTGATGTAGGGTGTGGGATGCTGTGATCCCCCTGAGCACCATGCACTTGGGAAGGTCACAGTAATTGTTTTATTCAAGTTTTGTTCTGTTCACCTGTGTTGAGCTGCCCAGCTGTTGGCAGCTCCTCGTTGTTATGGTTACTCATAAATTGGGATAAATTAGAAGCAGGTTTTATGAATGTGGTTGGGGCTTTAGAAGGACACAAACCCAGATGTGAGATCTGTGTTTCCAGGTGAGCCCTGTGGTGCCAGGATGGGTTTATTCCCTGTGCCCTGCAGTCAGGCTGGGTTCTCACCCTCAGCAGAGTCTCCTGAGCACTGAAGGAGGTCCTGAAGGGCAGGAGCATGAGGGAATAGCTCTCTTTAAAACAAGCACTGAGAGGAGCACAGGTCACTCAGCCAGCCTGCAGGACTCGGAGAAATCCCAGAAGAGAGAGAGAAATAATTCCTGTCAGATGTGGGGGTCAGCTGGGGTGCCTGAGGCTGCTGGGACCCCACCCCAGCCAGGGCTGCAGAGCACAGGGAATTCCTGGCTGCCAGGAAAAGCCAGCTCATGAGGATCCCTGCTCAAACCCAAAAAGCAAAGTGCATGAGGATGCTGAGAGCAGAGAGCAGCTGCCCTTGGGTGGGGGGCAGCACGGACAGGGATGGCCCTGGGGCTGGGGCTGCCAGCCTGAACTGCTGGGACAGGATGGCTGTGGCACTGGGCAATGTGACAGGCAGCACACAGCACGCCCTGAGCTCTGGTTCTGGGGTTTTGCAAGGTGTGGTGCAGCACAGAACACGCTCTGAGCTCTGATTCTGGGGTTTTGCAAGACAGGGTGCAGCACAGAACACACTCTGAGCTCTGGTTCTGGGGTTTTGTAAGATACAGTGCAGCACAGAACACGCTCTGAGCTCTGGTTCTGGGGTTTTGCAAGGTAAGGTGCAGCACACAGCACGCCCTGAGCTCTGGTTCTGGGGTTTTGCAAGACAAGGTGCAGCACACAGCACGCCCTGAGCTCTGATTCTGGGGTTTTGCAAGACAAGGTGCAGCACAGAACACGCTCTGAGCTCTGATTGTGGGGTTTTGTAAGACAAGGTGCAGCACACAGCACGCCCTGAGCTCTGATTCTGGGGTTTTGTAAGACAAGGTGCAGCACAGAACACGCTCTGAGCTCTGGTTCTGGGGTTTTGCAAGGTATGGTGCAGCACAGAACACGCTCTGAGCTCTGGTTCTGGGGTTTTACAAGGTATGGTGCAGCACAGAACACGCTCTGAGCTCTGGTTCTGGGGTTTTGTAAGACAAGGTGCAGCACAGAACACGCTCTGAGCTCTGGTTCTGGGGTTTTGCAAGGTAAGGTGCAGCACAGAACACGCTCTGAGCTCTGGTTCTGGGGTTTTGCAAGACAAGGTGCAGCACTGAACACGCTCTGAGCTCTGGTTCTGGGGTTTTGCAAGACATGGTGCTCCAGTTCTCAGGACACAGAACTGGGGCTGGGTGAAATGCCATAAATGAGACCCCAAATGTAAGGTAAATGCAGTTATCATTCATTGATTATAGAACTCCAGAGATGTTCCTGGGGTCTGACCTGTGCCTCGTCCTGGTGAATATTTCCTTTGCTGTTTCCATGATGGGCTCAGAGGGCACTGGCAGCGTCTGGGGGTCTCCAGCCTGAGATGGCTTCCAGAACTTTCCATCCCCTGTGCAGCACAGAGCAGTGAAATGAAGCTCCAGCAGCTGCATTTTGGCAGGGATAACGTTTGTTTTTGTGCCTCCAGCAATGGAACTGGTGTCTGGTCCAACGAGGGCTGTGTGAGGCAGAGTGGGGACCTCAACTACTCCGTGTGCCTCTGCAACCACCTCACCAACTTCGCCATCCTGATGCAAGTGGTGCCCCTGAAGGTGAGCCTCAGCAGGGCGGGGAATCTGCTGGAAATGAGCCACAAATACATCATTTACATCCTCTCTTCAGTAAGGGACTGAAACTGGGCTCATCTGCACCCCGCCTGGATTATTTCTTGTTTCTGTTGTGTTATCCAGAGGGTTTAATTAATTATTGCCCCAGCCCTCTGTGTCAGCCTGATCATGGAAGGGGGGTTATCTCCCTCAGGTCATCCCGTTTTTATCTAGCCATTATTATCTTTATTACTTGTCAAGCACCTAATGGCCCCATCTGGTTTCCAAGTACAGTTTTTCTAGGAACTCTTCAGGCTGATAATAAAATGCAGCTTTGCCTCAAGACCTCCCATCTTGTAAGACAGAAGTATCCTGGGAGAAATGTGCTATTATTAACCCTGTTTGAAAGAGCAGCATTCAGGGAATTAGCCAGGATTAAACAGGACAGCCACCAATTAAATGTCACTGAAAGATTGGTTGGCTCTCCACTGGGGAATAGTTCTGAAAGGCCCAGCTTTCAACTGAACAGATTTAGGATTGTGATGATTAATGGGATGCTGCAATGAGTTTTAGTATTATGTGATATTAGTAATTAGCAATCGGAGATATTCATACAGAATTCTTTGGAATCAGGTTGTCCTTAAGAGGTCTGAAACAATAACTGGGAAAGGCTGGGTGTGAATGGACCTTCCAGTGCCTCACAGTCCTGTAATAGCTCCATTTTCAACTCCTCCTCTCTCCTTAAATTTTTGGTCTGATGCATTTCCATCCACCAGGCTTTGTTTTCCCCTTTATGTTAAAACCAAAATCTCATCCCAAACCTTTGTCCAAGACATTTCCTTTAAATGAACCATTTAGGACTTTCTTGTGGCACTGATTTTTTAACTAGTGAAAAGAATTGTTGCCCTCATTGTGTGATGAGAGTCAGGCAAGGAGTGAATTCCTGCCTTTTGAGCCGTGCCAGCAGCCCCAAATTCCCAAAGCACTTGCTGAGGAAAGCCTGCTGAACCAACCTGGCAACTGGAAACTTCTCCCAGGTGTCCTTGGAACCCTCTTCAGCAAATGTTAAAGTGCTGTGGGTTTTTAGCACATCCTTGTGTTTGTTCACCGTGTTCAGAAATTCACCAGCCAAGGTTCAGAGGGCCCATTTAAATCACCCCAGAACAAATGCTCCAAAACGTTCTTGCAGTGATGTTAAATCTGCTCTTGAACTTTTGTGTGTTTTAATCCTCTCCTCATAAGTGAAGTGCACAGATAACGTGAAGCAAGTAAAAGAGGGTGGGAGCATGCAATTGCCACATTTGAACAGTTCTGTTTACACAGCTAGAATACATCTGTGGCCAAACAAATTGAAATGGATCACGCTTTTTTTGTATGAACGCTGGTCTTGACAGAATGTTTATTTATCTCTAGATTCTGGAAAAAAATAGATCCTTACCCAGAAGGCTCTGCTTTTCACAGAAAATAGAAATAAGTTATTGGAAATGAACTGCCTGAAAACTGTAGATTTCTTCATCATTTTGGTACAAAAAAAAAAAATAATTTTTCTTGGGGATTCTCTGGGTGTTTAACACTCCCCTTCTCCCGTGGAAAGTGACATTCCCTTTCTCCCCAGGCAGATGAATGCAGCTCCCAGGGGAGCAGAGGCTCCTCCAGGGGCACCTTCAGAGCCTTTCCTGCAGCAAAACCAGGGGGGCACAGCAGAAAGGCTGGCAGGGGCACAGAAAACAACTAAAAGGTCTAAAAAGGGGGATGCTGGCAGTGATGGAGAGGTGCAGCACACACCAGTGCAGGTGCAGCAAGGTCAGAGCTGGGAGAGCATCCCCAGGGAGAGCCCTGGGGCAGCTCAGGGGGATCAGCTCCTCCTCACACTCATTTCCTGCTGCTCAAAACCAAAAAAAGGGCAGAAGGCATCCCATTAATGTGGCTTTGCAGTCCTTTGGGGTCTGCTGTCCCCAGCTGGATGCACAGGGGGTCCAGCCAAAGCCAAGGTGTCTCTGAGCCCCCAGCCCTGAATCAGAGACCCTCCTGTGCAGCCCCAGAGGGCTGAGCCTGGTGGAGCTTCACAGGGATGCTGGCTTTTCCTGAGTTGTGCTGAATTACAACAAGAATCTTCTGGCTTAAGTCCTTCTCTTTGTTCCTCCATTGCTTAAATGTGGCTTGTGGTTAAATTTGGTTAAATTTGCTCCTTCATTGGTTAAATGTGGCTTGTGGTTAAATTTGGTTAAATTTGTTCCTTCATTGGTTAAATTTGTTCCTTCACTGGTTAAATGTGGCTTGTGGTTAAATCTGGTTAGATTTCTTCCTTCATTGGTTAAATTTGTCCCTTCACTGGTTAAGTGTGGCTTTTGGTTAAATTTGCTCCTTCACTGGTTAAATTTGCTCCTTCATTGGTTAAATTTGTTCCTTCATTGGTTAAATGTGGCTTGTGGTTAAATTTGTTCCTTCATTGGTTAATTTTGTCCCTTCACTGGTTAAGTGTGGCTTTTGGTTAAGTTTGGTTAAATTTGTCCCTTCACTGGTTAAGTGTGGCTTTTGGTTAAATTTGGTTAAATTTGTCCCTTCACTGGTTAAGTGTGGCTTTTGGTTAAATTTGGTTAAATTTGTCCCTTCACTGGTTAAGTGTGGCTTTTGGTTAAATTTGGTTAAATTTGTTCCTTCATTGGTTAAATTTGTCCCTCCACTGGTTAAGTGTGGCTTGTGGTTAAATTTGGTTAGATTTGTTCCTTCATTGGTTAAATTTGTTCCTTCACTGGTTATATTTGTCCCTCCACTGTTTAAGTGTGGCATTTTCCAGCTGCAGAGTGCAGCAGGACCCAGTCCCTGGCAGCCCCCAGCCCTGCCCAGCCTCCCTCCCAGGCTACCAGGTGGGTGTGATTTCTAGGGAGCACAGAAATGCCAGGAAGTTCCTGGGAACAAGCTGTGAGTTCTCCATTTTTCCTCCTGATCTTTACTCAGAACAGGTTAGGTTAATTCAGTCAGTGCTCTGCTGTATGCCAGCTGGAGGTAATCTCCAAAGGCTGAAATCTGCTGAGATGAAAAATCAGTTTTATTCTAATATTCAGAGAAAGGAATTGAAAGAGACTAGTCACAGAGGAAAATGTGAAATTCTGGGGTATTAACTGAAACGTGACAAAATGAACCTTCACTCTAAAGTCTGTGGGCTCCACACCAGGATGGGGAGAACTTTGAATGCTGTGAATTGGTTAAAACTGAGCTCAGATTACAGATGTAGCTGCACAGCACTCCAGATTTTACACTGGTGTCAGCAGGAGCTTTGAGGCACTGGAGCCAAGGTGATTGTGAAAGAAGGACAGACACAATGCTGCTGATGTGCTCAGCTCAGAGGGGCAGGGGATCAGCAGGGGTAACCAGTTTGTTTCAGGACTGGAATTGCCATCCTGGAAGCCTGAGGGCCGTGTGGTGCTCAGATGTCAGCCTGGCACTGGCCTGGAGCCCAGGGCAGGCTGGAATGGTTTGTGTGTTATCACTCTGTGTCAGCCTGGCCCACATTCCTGCCTGCTGAGATCCCTTTATCTTGCTGAGAATGATAACATTTATTTTGAATTTTGGAGATTAGCGGTCATCAACTGGCTTAAACAAATAAATTAGCTGATTGAAGGTAAAGTGGGACTGCAGATGAGCAGAATGTTCCCGAAGGAACACGCTCAACCCTTGATTGCCTCGGAGAAGTGTCAGGGGTGTAATTAGGGTCAGCAGGCAATCAGAAGGGGGAGACTGCAGGGAGCTCTTGGACAGCTCTGACCAGGTCAGGGAGACTCAGGATTGCCCAGTCCTCAATCCAGCACACCCTGGTGTGGGACACTCACAGGAACTGGGGATTGCCCAGTCCTCAATCCAGCACACCCTGGTGTGGGACACTCACAGGAACTGGGGATTGCCCAGTCCTCAATCCAGCACACCCTGGTGTGGGACACTCACAGGAACTGGGATTGCCCAGTCCCTGCTTCCAGTACACCCTGGTGTGGGACACTCACAGGAACTGGGGATTGCCCAGTCATCCTTTCCAGCCCACCCTGGTGTGGGACACTCACAGGAGCTGGGACTCAGGATTGCCCAGTCCCCCCTCCCAGCACACCCTGGCTCAGTGGAACTGGGGATTGTCCAGTCCCAGGTTCCAGCACACCCTGGTGTGGGACACTCACAGGGAGCTGAGGATTTCTCAGTCCCAGGGTCCAGCAGACCCTGGCTCAGATGAACTGGGGATTGCCCAGTCCCCCCTCCCAGCCCACCCTGGCTCTCAGGAACTGGGGATTGCTCAGTCCCCCCTTCCCTTCTCAGGACCTGAGACTCAGGATTGCCCAGTCCTCCCTCCCAGCCCACCCTGATGTGGGACACTCTCAGGAGCTGGGGATTGCCCAGTCCCCCCTCCCAGCCCACCCTGGCTCTCAGACATGAAGGGGATGCTCTGACCCAGCTTTTCCTCTGATGGGGAACCCGAGCTGGGGGAAGAAGTCCCTGTAGCAAACAGATCATTGCTGCAGCTGCCCCCTGGGAGCTCCTGTCCTGCTCTGCTCCCTCCTTGGTGCACAGAGCAGAGCTCCAGCCTCTCCTCCAGCCAGCACTAACAGGTTTGGAGCAGCCCCAGTGTGGCTGTGGTGGGAGAGAGAGGGAACCCCTTTATTTCCATGAGTTTGTTCCCTCTGGAGAGGGGCCAGGAGCTGCCTGAGTGTCCTGGAATGGCAGCTGGGTGGGACATGGGGCATCCCCTCGGGGCTGGGGGCTCCTGCAGGAGGGACAGGGACAGGAGAGGCAGAGCAGCAGCCCCTGGCACACACACACAGACAGGAGTGCTCCTTCCCAGGCAGCAGGGACCCAGCCCAGAGCTGCAGCAAAAAGGGCTTCAAAGAAGGTTCAGATGCTGTCATTGCATTTTGGGCAGCTTCACCCCCCCTCAGCCAGTGGGGCCTCTGCTCCTGCCAAGGAACATGCCAGCCATCTGGCAGATTTGTTTTTGTAGTGGTCCAACAGCTCCAAAGCATGCCAGGCTGTTTGTACCATCTGCCACGAGATTGTCACTCCAGCTGAAGGATGGTGGGCACCTGGGCACCCAGGGTTCAAAAATCCTTTTAAAGAGGAATCATTTTCTCCCACAGAAAAATAGAGTTTGAAGCTCGGGTCCCCCAAAACACCAGTGCAGGACACAGCTGAAATATTTATGTCTCCTAAACCATTCTCTGAAATTGTTCTTTTTTCCTGTTTTTCCTCTTGCTGTTTTTCCCAACTGTGAGAATATAAAAATGGCTCCTATAAAGTTCAGATGTGGATGGACATTTCCAGCTAGGCAGTAGTGTTATACAGTCTGTGGTAGAAATTGTTTGGGGTTTTGAACACGTTTTCTGCATTTCTAAAGCTAGAAATGACTTTGTTTTTATGCCATTTGTAGCCTGCTCACAATTCAGAGGAGACCATCAATCAATACAGTTCAAGCAGCTCACCAATGGGCTTGTAAGCAGACAAGTGTTTATACAGGGAAAATACTTAAAACTGTCTGATCTTGGTGGTGGGACTGTAGAAACAACGCTTGGCATTTTTAGGGAGCCCAGGATTCTGAAAAGGTTTGGGTATTCATCTGTGAGCTTCTATTTACAAAAAGAAAATCATCCCAAATTTCTTTTCTTGTGGCAATATATGTGTTTTTATTTTAGCTTTCACTGTTATAGCTGAGTTTTGATAACGCATGGCTGACTGAGAAAAAGGTGCATCAATTTGTGTTCATAAAGGCTGTTTTGAAAAAGTCCTAGTATTGCAAAATGCTTTAAAAATATGGGGGATAGATGGGTAATTTATCAGTTTGCAGCATTGTTTCCTAAATCTAATATTGCAGTTATTAATCAAACACTGCACTTTGTGTGCAATAAAGCAGCAGTCTGAAATCATAAGCTTTTTTTCTTAAAATTTTCAGCCAGCTCCATACTCGAACAGGACAATGAAATGGAAATAATGTGGCACTCTCCAATTTCTGCTGTTTTGTAATTTTTATATAATTACTTTTCTCAGCATGCTTTTCATTGCTGGGAACATAAAAAGAATAATGCCCAAGTCCAGTAATTTCTCTTTGTGCTGCATATTTAAAAATTGGATAGGCACTGAGATTTTTTTGTTCCTTGTTTATTGCCACTGACAGTTTGTGTAACTGAAGAGATCTGCACACAGTTCAGACAGCCTCAACCTTCAGATGAACAAAGATAAATCAGCCTGGCTGTTTATTCCAGCACTGCTTTGTAACTTCCTTTGCTCCTCCTCACTCTCTCCACTTGCCCCTCCATTTCATGGCAGTGATTATTGTGTCCCTGTGGAGGAGCACATGTGATTATTGTCCCCATGGAGGAGCACATCTGATTATTGTCCCTATGGAGGAGCACATCTGATTATTGTCCCTGTGTTGGACTAACAGATTTTACAAGAACTTGGAGCTTTTCTGCTCCCCAAACTTTATTATAATCTGATACCACCTCGCAACTTGAGTCCTTCCTCCCTGCCATGCTTCCTTCAAGCTTCATTTGAACTAAGAACTTTGAGATTTGTAATGAGCAGAACCCCTGCTGTTTGATGACACAGTGCCCAGAACTACTTTGAAAGATGATGTGGGCATTTAAAAATACTAATTAATATCTTGGCACAGAGTTATTTGGAAAATTCTGTATTTTTTGTGTCACAGGGAAAAGTTTTAAATAAGCAGCACCAGGCTGGGCTGGCTGGAGGGAAATGTGCCTTTAATCCTGAAAAGCCCCTCTGCAGCACTTTGCTGGAGATTGCTGGGAACTGTAGAGTTAATAGAGAAGGGGAATTGAAAAACAATTCTGCTGGAAATGGCTGATGGAGATGATTGCACTGTGACTCTCAGAGGCCTTTTTTTCTTTACATTTGCAGTTTCTGATGCACTGTGGCTTGAGAAAAGAAGTTTGTGCACCAAATTGGGCTTTTCAGTGGGTGGTGATTGTACAGTGCCACCCAGCACGGCCCCACCAAAATCCATCCCGTGCTCCCAGGGAGCAGACTGAGCCTCCTCAACTCACCCCAGATGTTCATCTAAAAAAATGGAATGTACCTAACAAAGTGCTGGGCAAGCTGAAGGAAAACAGAGATTTGTATTGTTGTTATTATTATTTAACATATAAATCAAGGCCTCTCTGGACTGAAATTGAATTTTAGCAGCCTTTCTGGAGGCAATTAAAACCATTAGCTCCATCAGCCAAGGCCAGCATTTAATGTCTCTGAGACACTCAGGCTGCCAAAGTTAATTATTCATCCTTTTCTTAATTGGATTCAGATTACATTTTAAAGGTACAAGTTGAGTAGATTTGGCTGTAACTGTTCCCCCCTGCCCCAGGAAATGCTCGGGGAGGATGCTCAGGTTTGCAGAGGGTTTGGGGGGATTTCGGGGCTGGGCAGCCCCTGGCAGATCTGTCAGGAACAAACAGGAAAATCCACCTGGTGGGGGTTTTTCTTGCCTGTGAGTTTCCAAAATAGAAGCAGTGCATTCTCCTAGGAGGGAGAGCAGGGGCAGGCAGAGGGCTGTGCCACGGGAGGGTGGATCTGCCCCATCCCCTCTCTGGCCAGGCTCCCAGCAGCTCCCAAGGCAAGGGCTGGCACAGAGGGAGGAATTTCTGATTTTACCTTGTCAAAGCTGAAACCCAGCAACATCTGTCTGTCAGTGCTGGGGATTGCTGACACTCCTGAGCTCGTTTCCTGGCTTTTCAGAGTGAAAGAATGATCATATCAAGGCAAGGAAGCAAAACATTTTAGAAGGAAAGGGTAATTTCATGTGGATTGGGACAAGTGTGAGAATCAGGCTCATGGGATGACTTCACAGCTTGCTCAGTGTTTTATTTGGTACTTTTTAATGCTATTTTCTTTAATAATAGCATTGCAGCTTGATTAGCGTTTTTGTGCTGACTACAAATTACTGTTTTATATTCCACATCATGCAGGAAGTCTGTAAACTTTCAAAAAGACAAGCTGAGGTAAGGTGAAAACAGCCCTTATCAGAGCATTGGAATTAATTGAAATAATTTCTTAATGAATGAGGCCCAGTGCTTTGACAGCCCAGGGGCTTCTAACAAATTGCTGGCTCCAGCTGAGCCCAGCCCTGTCCATCCTAGCAGTTAGGACTGGCTCAGCTGAGCCCAGCCCTGTCCATCCTAGCAGTTAGGACTGGCTCAGCTGAGCCCAGCCCTGTCCATCCTGTCCTAGCAGTTAGGACTGGCTCAGCTGAGCCCAGCCCTGTCCATCCTAGCAGTTAGGACTGGCTCAGCTGAGCCCAGCCCTGTCTGTCCTAGCAGTTAGGACTGGCTCAGCTGAGCCCAGCCCTGTCCATCCTGTCCTAGCAGTTAGGACTGGCTCAGCTGAGCCCAGCCCTGTCCATCCTGGCAGTTAGGACTGGCTCAGCTGAGCCCAGCCCTGTCTGTCCTGTCCTAGCAGTTAGGACTGGCTCAGCTGAGCCCAGCCCTGTCCATCCTAGCAGTTAGGACTGGCTCAGCTGAGCCCAGCCCTGTCCATCCTGGCAGTTAGGACTGGCTCAGCTGAGCCCAGCCCTGTCCCTCACACGCTTTTCAAGCAGCTCTCACCAGTGATGTGAGTTTTGATTTAGGAGCAGCTCTCTCAGAGCCTCATCAGCTTTTGGCTCTGCTCACCAGAGCAAGAACAATTTCCAGCTCACAGAGTCAGGGACCTGTGCAGGCGATTTCAGGTTTCAGTGAATCTTCTCCCTTTTGTTGTAGAAGAAATCTTCTTTTTCCCCCTTTTTCATTTCTAAGTCATGGAGGATTCACATTTTGTCTTGCCCTGCAGGGGTTTCTGGAGAAAGACTGAACTAAAACCCAGGGACAGACTTTTTTAGAAACATGACATCAAAGAAATTGGAGAGAAAAAAATCTCTGTGCAATCTTCCTTTGGATTACTATGGGAAAAAACCAAACAGTTTGATTTGGGGAGGATGGAACATTGGGTTTGTTCAGCCTGGAGAGGAGAAGACTTCAGGCTGACCTAACTGTGGCCTTCCAGCACCTGAAGGTCCTGCAAGGTGCAGAGAAACTGTTTGCAGGAGCAGGCAGTGACAGGAAAAGGGGAATGGCTGCAGAGGGAAGGAGGGAGGGTTTAGAGCAGACATTTCCTCCCTGGCAGGGTGGGCAGCCCTGGCACAGGTGCCCAGAGCAGCTGTGGCTGCCCCTGGATCCCTGGCAGTGCCCAAGGCCAGGCTGGACACTGGGGCTGGAGCACCTGGGACAGTGGGAGGTGTCCCTGCCATGGCAGGGGTGGCACTGGGTGGGCTTTGAGGTCCCTTCCCACCCTGACCTTTCTGTGATTCTGTGATTTTTGCCCATTTCCCCTGGTTTGCTCCCTGGATCCTGTGTGTTTGTTGGGGACAGGAAGGGCACCACAGCCCTCTGAGGTCTGTACCAGTGCCAGCACCAGCACAGAGCACTGGGAATCTGAATTCTCCCCGAGCAGGGAAACTCTCCAGGGAACATTTTCTGGCCTAAGGACTGCTGAGAAATACTGATTTCAGATAGACTTTACATCTGAAAGCCTCCTCAGCTGCCCTCCTCCTTCTGTGAGCCACCTGCAGCCAGGGAAAAGGGTGGAGGCATCAGGGAACAAGGTCCATGCATTGTGGACATGAATGTACCTGATGAGGAAATCACTTCTGAACTGCTCCATTTCCCACACAGATTATTCCTGTTTCAGGAGTGTTCTGTGGAGAATGCCTGTGCCTGCCTTCTTTGGGGGATGAGGGATGACAGCATCTCTTTTGTAGGAATTATCTGGAGCTTTTAAGCTGTTCCAGTACACAGAACTCTTTTGTTTCTGTAATTGATGCTGTCCAGTCAGGGAAAAGAAATGTGTCTTTGGCTGAAAAAGAAAAAATGCTCAAGAGCTGCATCATATTTCCTAGGAACAGTAACACCATAGCAACAGTTGTCTTTCAGTGCATCCCTTCAAGGCTCAAGATTGCTGAGCTCTTCTGCTGGAAACTCAGCACACGTGGGCTGCTGCACTTGGCAGACAATCACACTGAAAACCTACATACACAACACAGCTTTGTGCCTGTATTTATGTTTTCCCATGACCACATGGCACGCTATTTCTCTCCTGTAAAGGGAATTTTAATGGGGAGTTTATTGGTAGAGCTGCTTCGGTTTGATAATCTCTAATGGAATACTTTGTTTGGGTGGGAAGTTTTATTGTGTGTGTGGAAAATAATAGAAAATCCCAAACATATGTGGAAGGACTAGTTTTTATTAGATAAATGTGCTGCAAAAAAGTTTTGGAAAGATATCGTTCCTTTTAGTATTTTTTAATAATCAATGAAATTTTTTCAGCTTGGGATTTAATCAATAGTAAATTGAGATTGAAGCAATAACACAGTATTTCAAGCGTCATAATTAAAAATTTTTGATTGAGTAATTTTTTTCCTTCAGTTTATGAAAATGTCAAGTCTATCCAAAATCAAGTCAGGAAAAATGTTTGAAAATTCTTCTAGGATGAGAAAGCTTTTCCCTGCCTAGCTCTGTTCTACTTACTGCATATTAATACTGCCTGGCTCCCTTTGCTGGGTGTGGCTCTTTTGTCATTCTTTTATGAGAACTTGCATGGAAAATTAAAACACATGCTGATTAATTTGAGTGGCCCAACCACCCTGTCCTTCTTGCACTGACTCTGTCCAGGTCTAACACAGATCCTGGTGGAGAGCACCGTGGAGTTACCGTTTAAATGTTCCCAAAAATTGCATTCCCTCCACAAGAGATGCCAGCAGGCAGAAGCAGAGCTGAGAGCAGAGGTTTGCCCTCCTGCTGCTCATGCTGGGTCCGTGCTGGGGTTTCCATGCTGGAGTGTCAGCCCAGCTCCTTCCACTGCACAGCACCAGCGATGGAGCTGTGATTTCAGAGCTGTGAACAGCTCTGGTGGGTGGGCTCTCTGGTTTGCTGGGTCTCCCTGCACGGTGGTGCTTGCACAGGGATGGGGATGACTGGGAGCATCCCTGGGAGCATCCGTCACTGCAGCATCCCTGGGAGCATCACTGCAGTATCACTGCCAACATCCCTGGGAGCATCCCTGGGAGCATCACTGCAGTATCACTGCCAACATCACTGCAGCATCCCTGGGAGCATCCCTGGGAGCATGACTGCAGTATCACTGCCAACATCCCTGGGAGCATGACTGCAGTATCACTGCCAACATCACTTCCAGCATCCCTGGGAGCATCCGTCACTGCAGCATCCCTGGGAGCATCCCTGGGAGCATCACTGCAGTATCACTTCCAGCATCCCTGGGAGCATCCCTGGGCCCTGTAAGCTCCTGAGCTGAGCTCCTAGGCTGAGCTGCCAAGGCTGCCTGAGCCCTGCAGCCACGGCAGGAGCCGCTGCTGCTGGGGACCCGGGCTGTGACACGGGACAGGGACCGAGTGCCACGGGCTGGGCTGAGTGTGACACCCCTCTCAGCCTGTTCTGTGCTCAGTGTGACACCCCTCATAGCCTGTTCTGGTCCCTGTGCTCAGTGTGACACCCCTCTCAGCCTGTTCTGGTCCCTGTGTGACACCCCTCTCAGCCTGTTCTGGTCCCTGTGCTCAGTGTGACACCCCTCTCAGCCCTGTTCTGGTCCCTGTGTGACACCCCTCTCAGCCTGTTCTGGTCCCTGTGCTCAGTGTGACACCCCTCTCAGCCTGTTCTGGTCCCTGTTCTGTGCTCAGTGTGACACCCCTCACAGCCTGTTCTGGTCCCTGTGCTCAGTGTGACACCCCTCTCAGCCTGTTCTGTGCTCAGTGTGACACCCCTCACAGCCTGTTCTGTGCTCAGTGTGACACCCCTCACAGCCTGTTCTGGTCCCTGTGCTCGGTGTGACACCCCTCTCAGCCTGTTCTGGTCCCTGTGCTCAGTGTGACACCCCTCTCAGCCTGTTCTGTGCTCAGTGTGACACCCCTCTCAGCCTGTTCTGGTCCCTGTGCTCGGTGTGACACCCCTCTCAGCCCTGTTCTGTGCTCAGTGTGACACCCCTCACAGCCCTGTCCTGTGCTCGGTGTGACATCCCTCTCAGCCTGTTCTGGTCCCTGTGTGACACCCCTCTCAGCCTGTTCTGGTCCCTGTGTGACACCCCTCTCAGCCTGTTCTGTGCTCAGTGTGACACCCCTCACAGCCTGTTCTGGTCCCTGTGTGACACCCCTCTCAGCCTGTCCTGTGCTCAGTGTGACACCCCTCTCAGCCTGTTCTGGTCCCTGTTCTGGTCCCTGTGTGACACCCCTCTCAGCCTGTTCTGGTCCCTGTGCTCAGTGTGACATCCCCTCTCAGCCTGTTCTGGTCCCTGTGTGACACCCCTCTCAGCCTGTTCTGGTCCCTGTTCTGGTCCCTGTGTGACACCCCTCACAGCCTGTTCTGGTCCCTGTTCTGGTCCCTGTGTGACACCCCTCACAGCCTGTTCTGGTCCCTGTGTGACACCCCTCTCAGTCCTGTTCTGGTCCCTGTTCTGGTCCCTGTGTGACACCCCTCTCAGCCTGTTCTGGTCCCTGTGTGACACCCCTCTCAGCCTGTTCTGGTCCCTGTGTGACACCCCTCTCAGCCTGTTCTGCTCTCTCCTTGCTGCAGCTGACCAGAGAACACCAGGTGGCCCTCTCCTCCATCACTTACATCGGCTGTGCTCTGTCCATCCTCTGCCTGACGATCACCCTGGTCACGTTCGCCGTGCTGTCGTGAGTAATTTTAGCTTCAGACCTGCTGAGCAGCAAGGCAAGCAGGATCCCTTCAGCTGCTCAGGATAAAACAAAGGCTATTAATTCTACAACCTTCCTTAATTAGATTCTGCACATGCATTTGTAACACTTGGTCGGTTATTTCTAAATTACCTTCATTTCCTGAAATGGGATGGTCTTTATATAGCCAGCTATTTCAATCTCCTGAGAGATTTTAATTTTTTTTTAACTGGACCTGCTTTGCTGTAGTTCAGGAATCTTGCAAAGAGCTGGAAGGAGGCCTTGGTCTGGACTCCAGCACAAGGTGAGCAGGGACTGCAGGGCCAGCCCCTCTGCCCCCACACCTTTGGGGTGCTTGGAGAGCACAGACAGCACTTTCTGCTTTCCAGTGTCCTGTCTGTGAGGGAGGGTGTTCAGAGAGGAATGCCCAGTAAGGGAGTCCCAGTCAGCACTGGCTGCCTGACTCCAGTTTCACACAGCTGGGACACAATCACACAGCCACATTCATGTTCAAGTGTCCCGCTGATCTCCACCAGGCTGCTTCTCTGTGGTGCTTTGGTGGGTGAAGGACCCTGTTAGCAGTGTGAAATTCACTCCATGGCTCCTGGTTGGAAACCTTTGCATCTCCTGCCCCGAGCAGGGCAGCCCTGGGAGGGCTCTCTGTGCTGGGGAGGGTTCTGCCCCAGGGCACTCAGGACCTTTATTCCTATTTATGTTCCCCTAGTGAGAAATGAGTTTGAGCTGGGCTTGATACAAACGTTTCTGGAAAAAAGCTTTCATAAAGGTTTGTGTCTAAATAAGAAACAGAAAACCTGACTAAGGGTGAAGTAACTTGTCCAAGGCTGTGCAGCACTTTGGGAGTACAGCAAGGAGTGGGATTCTTGTCTCCTTTCACACACTAAACCATATTGTTCCCACTTTAGAGTTTGAATCTTGTTTTCTGTGCCTAAGATGTGTTTTGGACATCCTGTTAAGAGGCCAGTTTCTAGGGAAAAGGACTAGCTGAATCTCAGTAAACTGATTGCAGTGCTTGTTTTTTTCCAGACCCCGTATTATTTCCAAGTTTTGGGATCTGTGTTGGTCATACTTGGATTAAGAGCATAACGTGTGGCAAAATCCACTCTCAATAATTCCAGCATCTGCCTATCTGACATCGTGCTGTTGGCATGTTTAGGCTGAGGGGAATGATCTGCTCCATCTTAGTCTGAGCTGAGGGCAAAATTGGATGTTAGAGTGTTTAGAAAGGTCAAAGGAGCAAAAGGAGGAGGTGTTGCTGCAGCAGGGCTGAGAACTCCTCGAGGAGCTGGAGGCAAACAAGACTTGGAAGAGAGCTTGGAGCCAGCTGACTGTCACAGGGTTAAGCACCCCACCTACATACAGCATCCTTCAAACTGCCAATTGAAAATAATTTGATTATCTTTTCACTGGAGAGCAGGGTCTCGTGAAGCAGCTGAAGTGGGATTTTGCAATGTGGTGTTAGATGACTGTGACCTAAGTGGAGAAGAATCTGGCAAGGTCCTTGCTGCTCCATGTCCTGGCAGGGGCAGTGAGCCCTGCTCCCCTCCTGGTGACACTGCCCAGCCTGTGGCACATGGAGCTGCCCAGCACAGAGCCACTGGCACAGGCAGAGCATCCTTTGAGTCACTTCTGGGATCTCAGTACTTCTTGTCCTCTCCCTCTTCATTCCCGTTCCATGGAGCAGTGCAGCAGGAGGGTGCCCTGGAATAGGAACCTGTTATCACAGGACTGTTTGTTTTTTAAAGAGAACAGAATTCAAGGCAAGCCCGAGATGTTCAGATCAATGTTTTTGTTTTCTGTTTCCTATTTTGGGATGGGAACAGAAACACGAGGTCAGCAGACTTCCAGGAAAGCCTGTTCTTGTCAGATTTCCAGCTGGTTTTGGAAAAGCCAAGGGAGATACGTTCAAATGATGTTGAAACCACAGTCAGGTCCCTGTCAGGACAGGCACTGCCCATCTGTGTATGGAGCTGTCGTTCCTGTGCTCAGAAGTTACATTTGTATAAATCAGAATGGGAACCAATGTCTTTTCCCGTTCCCTTATTTCCCAGAAAGGCCAATTCCAACAAAACAAACCCAGGAGCTCTGGCACAGGGTGGTGCTTTCTGTGAGGAGTGGGTGTGACCTCCCTGGCCCCCAGTCCCTGCAGGACCGAGCCCTGGCTGCTGTTCTGTCTCTGGCCGTGTGCTCAGGTCCAGGGGAGCAGGGGATGCTCAGGTGCTGCCCACGCTGCTGGCAGGCGAGCTCCAAAGGTCACCCAGCCCAACCAAGGGCCAGTGTAGAGCTTGCTGCTGGTGGGGAGGTGCCCTGGAGCCCTGGGGCCGCGCTGAGGTGTTTCTGTGCCCCGCAGGTCCGTCAGCACCATCCGCAACCAGCGCTACCACATCCACGCCAACCTGTCCAGCGCCGTGCTGCTGGCCCAGGCCCTGCTGCTGGCCAGCTTCCAGCTCAGCCCCGCAACCGTGAGTCTCTGGGGTCTCTGGGGTCTCTGGGGCAGCCAGGGCACTGCCAGGGAGGGCTCTGTGCCACAGGCACTGCCAGGGAGGGCTCTGCCGAGGGGAGCTGCCTTTGACGCGCCAAAACCCCAAAAACGCCGTCCTGCTGCAGGGGGCTCCTCAGGCAGGGTACCAGGAGGTCTAACCCATTAACTTGGCACCCAAACCAGCCTGGTTAGACCAAGGCAAACAGGCTGAGTTAACAGCATCACTTACCAGCACACCCAATTTCTTTCCATTAATTTTAAAAACGCAGTTTAGAGTAACGTAAGGTCTTTGATGGGAAGTTCCCCCTGAAGGGCAGAAACAAAACCTGACTTTACAATAAACTTCCAGGGTGCTCTGTGTTTGTGCTGGTAAAAAACGTGGCTACTTTTGTCACCAGCTGCTGCTCCACATTATTTTTCAGAAGCAGCCAGTGGTTTCTGTTATGGGGGCTGGGGGGTGCTGGGGGTATTTTTTCTCAGTAGAAGTAAATACCAGGTTTGCACATTGTTCATTTTGCCAATACAACAGCTACCTGGATTTATATTCAGCTCAGATGGGATCCCTTGGATGTCTGTTACGTTTATAAATAACTGTGATGCCTGGTTTGCACAGGCAGTCATTACCTGGGGACCTAAAAGCACTTTGGAAAACTCAGTTCATATTCTTTTGCTGTTTAACATTCGGGTGGGTCCTGAATGAGTCATGCAATGTGCAAGGGAGAAAATGAGAGGGGGTGGTTCAGAAGGAAAATGAAATGGAGACATTGGAGAGCAGCAAAAGGCGAAGCTGAAGACAGCAGAAACCAGGCATGAAAATAATCCTCTCTGAGTAGAGAGCTCAAACCCCGCTGAAAGGACGTGGGCTTGAGGGCGATGGGAGGCTCACCCAGCATGACAGGGCGAGGTGTTCTCACAGGCTTTTCTTTTTCATCCACCCCAAATTTTCAGGCAGCTCAGCTGAGTCACTTCAGTGGTGTGTGGAAGCCTCTTTGCAGGGCCAGCCTGGCCCCAGTCTGCCCCGTGGTGTGGGGCTCCAGCTGTGCGTGCTGCTGTGGGGTGGAGGAGGCAGAGCCCCTTCTCCAGGGACCAGCCCAGAGCCACCCACCTGCAGGACCTGCCTTGGCCACACCTGGCCCTGCTTGCTTAGTCCAGCCTGTGAAACTCCCACACACCTCAGGCTGCAGTTTAGTGGGTGCAGACTTCCCCTTGAACCTACCCCAGACCCACTTTGGTGAAATTGGGGCCCTAGCACAAGGAAGTGTTTACACTGTTTTACACCCCAGGCTTTGAGAAATGAAATGCTTCACAGAATCCGTGGGGTTTTTTAGCCCTGCCTCCTCTATAAGAGCTGTAATTGTTTGGGATAACTCTGTAAAGATCTGCAAGTTGACAGACGTCATGTAAATACTGTCTGCTGGGCTTTTATTTTTATGCTTTGTCCTCTTGGAATCCAGGGGGTTGTGATTCATCCTTTTATTGGTCTCCTGTCATTTCCCACTCCAGACTAGCTTTGACAACAGCCTAAATACCTTTAATTGCAGCTTTAATTGAGCTGCTGAGGGTGGTTTGCAGGGACAGGGAGGCAGTGTTTGCACTAGCTGGCATCGCCTCCCTGCCCTGAGCCTGCCCATCCTTCCCCTCCCTGGCTCTGGGGATATTGCAGCTCTGATTGCAGGTATGGCACACAGCATCCCCTGCTATTTTCAGATGCGTTGTTTAATGATTTACAATCCATTCTAAAGCAATTTTTCTTTTGGAGACTAACAGTGGATTTTTTTTTTCTTTTGTAGAATAATAGTGATTTTTAACCACAAAGCTCTATCTCCACAAACAGAACTTTAATCTTTCCAGTACAACTAATTTATTCATTTGTTTATAAAAAGCTGGTCATTGACACCTATCATCAATAGTTAACTGATCATGGCATATTCCAGGAAGGCAATTCTTCCCAAAGCCAGGATGTCTTTTTATGTCTTTATATTATTGAGACACAGGAAAATGAAAATTGAAGTATAAGGTGTTAGCCAGCCCTGGGTTTTTTCCAACACAACCAGGAAAATCTGATGTCTCTACTATCTGCAGTTCTGGATCAGGGTATTTATCTCTTTCTCACTCAATACTCCTGCCTGGAATTGCTGGAAACATCCAAAAGGAGAGGTGAAACAAGCTGCTTTTGTTGGTGATATAGCTGTAAAATTACCTATCTGTTTTAAGACTGCCCTCAGGAAAAAAAAATGACAAATATTTTCTGTCCTTTCTGAAAGCCTGCTTTACTTTCTCATCAGCAATAGCAGGGCAGACCTTGCTGCTGGCTGGGCTGCTTTTTCTATTTCCACAGACCCTCCAGCTGTCAGCCCTAAGAGTAGCAGGAACAAGATCTGCCTTTTTAAGGTATTCTGCTAAAAGTGGGTGTTTCACGAGAGAAGGTCGCTTGGGTTTGGTGTGTGAAGGCTCAGCTCCTCAGTGCTTCCACTGAAGGCAATTTTGCCATGTAAGAGTAAATGCTAAGCAATAATTAAGGGGAAAAAAAAAAACCCACCAGAATGAGCAGCAACTTTGCTATGGATTTTATGTACAAATCTGCAATTAGGCGTTATACAAAATTCTATACAGACCAGCCTCCTGCTACTTCACTGTGAGCCAGTTTTCTGCTGCTTTGTGATTGATATTGTTTGGCTACTCTGAAGTTGGAAAATATCCATTTGACACAACTAGTCTGTACGTCAGCTTTATGTTGCTTTTAGATTTTTGTGGACTAATCTTCTGGTAGAAATCAAAAGGCATTAAAGTGGATTTTATAGCCTTATGATAAAATTAACTGGAAAGGCTCTTACAGCTTTTGTCAATAAGCTAATCTAGTTTAATAATATGTCACTGAACTTTGTGAAACACTAAACCACATACAGACCTCGCTCACACAAATTAACCCCAAATTTATTGCTTTTGAACACAGGTAGTCCCACTGGATTTGCATTAGAATGTCCTTGCACCAGTCCAAGTGAGGCTGGGCAGGAAAGCCTCCCTTTTCATTGCACTCCCAAGTCCCAACATTTTAATTTTCACCGGAGTACAAAATCCCAAATCACCAGCATAGAGAATAAAATGCCAGCCCAGCCCAGCTTAGCTCACCCAGCAGAGAGAACCAACCACTAACACCTGAGGCAGCAAACTGGTTCCTACTGGGGGAACTCCCCAGCACAGCCTGGAGCCCTCCTGGGGCTGAGGGAGGCGAAAGCCACCCTGGGCTGGGGACAAACAGCCCTGGGGACTGAACAGGGGCCACAGAGGGGTGGCACAGAGGGATGGCACAGAGGGATGGCACAGAGGGATGGCACAGCTGCAGGGCACAGAGGGATGGCACAGAGGGGTGGCACAGAGGGAGGGCACAGAGGGAGGGCACAGAGGGAGGGCACAGAGGGATGGCACAGAGGGATGGCACAGCTGCAGGGCACAGAGGGAGGGCACAGAGGGGTGGCACAGAGGGATGGCACAGAGCAGGACACAGAGGGATGGCACAGCTGCAGGACACAGGGTCAATTCCAGCAGCCTGCCACACACAGGGCAGGGCTGAGCTGGGCTGAGCTGGGGCAGAGCAAACCAGGTCCTCTCGTGGGGCATCACCCTGGGGACATCACCCTGGGGACATCCCTGCAGTCACCTCTGCTCTGTCCCTGAGCAATGGGCACAGCCACTCTGCTGAGACCTCCTCGAGAGAGTGAGTGAGGAAAAGGAAAAGGAGTGAGGAAAGGGAAAAGCAGTGAGTGAGGAAGGGAAAAGCAGTGAGTGAGGAAAGGGAAAAGCAGTGAGTGAGGAAAGGGAAAAGGAGTGAGTGAGGAAAGGGAAAAGGAGTGAGTGAGGAAAGGGAAAAGCAGTGAGTGAGGAAAGGGAAAAGCAGTGAGTGAAGAAAGGGAAAAGGAGTGAGTGAGGAAAGGGAAAAGCAGTGAGTGAGGAAAGGGAAAAGGAGTGAGTGAAGAAAGGGAAAAGGAGTGAGTGAGGAAAGGGAAAAGCAGTGAGTGAGGAAAGGGAAAAGGAGTGAGTGAAGAAAGGGAAAAGCAGTGAGTGAGGAAAGGGAAAAGCAGTGAGTGAGGAAGGGAAAAGCAGAGAGTGAGGAAGGGAAAAGCAGAGAGTGAGGAAGGGAAAAGCAGAGAGTGAGGAAAGGGAAAAGCAGAGAGTGAGGAAAGGGAAAAGCAGAGAGTGAGGAAAGGGAAAAGCAGTGAGTGAAGAAAGGGAAAAGCAGTGAGTGAGGAAAGGGAAAAGCAGTGAGTGAGGAAGGGAAAAGCAGAGAGTGAGGAAGGGAAAAGCAGAGAGTGAGGAAGGGAAAAGCAGAGAGTGAGGAAGGGAAAAGCAGTGAGTGAGGAAAGGGAAAAGCAGAGAGTGAGGAAAGGGAAAAGCAGAGAGTGAGGAAAGGGAAAAGCAGTGAGTGAAGAAAGGGAAAAGCAGTGAGTGAAGAAAGGGAAAAGCAGTGAGTGAGGAAAGGGAAAAGCAGTGAGTGAAGAAAGGGAGAATCAGAGAGTGAGGAAAGGGAAAAGCAGAGAGTGAGGAAGGGAAAAGCAGAGAGTGAGGAAAGGGAAGGGAAAAGCAGAGAGTGGGTGAGCAAAGGCCAGTGAGGAGCCCCTGAGGCTGGGGAAGAAGAGAGGATTCCATTCTCCTGCTTTTAAGGCTGGTCAGACTTGGCTTGGAGGAAAGTTGAAGCTGGCTGAGAGGAGCACCTGAAGGAAAAGCAGGCAGCAGGGTACAGGACAGCACTTGTGCCCCACCTCTTTGACTCCTGTATTTATTACAGGCTCAGCAACCAGATGCAGACGCTCAGTTTTGAGTCCCTAAATATTTTGTAGACTTTAATGGGAGTATTGCTCCTGCTGTTATAAATAAATAGCACATTTGGATTTCCACACCACATTTGGCAATGTTGTTGGGGTTTTTTTAATTATTATTTTTTTAAAGGTAAGAGGATTTGTTACTCTGAAGCTATCTGAAAATGCAGTAGAAAAATGAAATTGTCTATTTCTTTCTAAGACAGTTTTACTCCAGTGATTTAGCATTTAGCCTGTAAATGTCTATAGAAGTTAAAAAAAAAGAGAACTGATGTGACTGTATCACAAAGAACTAATGTATTCATTTTTACTCCTAATTTAGCTGCCTTGCAAGATCTTGGCCATTCTCCTTCATTTTTTCTTCCTGAGCGCGTTTGCGTGGATGCTGGTGGAAGGATTTCATCTTTACAGCATGGTGATCAAAGTATTTGGGTCAGAAGAAAGCAAGCACTTATATTATTATGGAATTGGATGGGGTAAGCATTTAGTAGCTGCTTACTTTAAGTCTCCTCACTCTGGGACAAGATTATACTCAGAAGCATATTTGAAATTGTCATCTTATGATCACAGTAGGTCTGTGGGATGAGAAAATGCACAATTGTTCTGGCTGCAGTCAGACTTCAGAAAGTGCAGTCCTTGAGGCAGCTCCAGAGCAGGGAATGTGACCCTTGGTGACCAGAGCAGGGGCAGCACTGAGGGAGGGCAGGGTCACCCACTGCTGTGCTCTTCTTTTGGTTCTGACTCACACCAGTGGCTCATTCCACCTGCATCCTGCAAAGTCATGCAGGAAAAAGGGGCACAGAAGGGTCAGGAGCCTTCATGGGTTGGTGCCTGGCTGTAGGAAAGGTTTTTGTCCCACCGTTTGCAGGATGCTGGTGACAGAGTTTGTGGTGCTGGATGCTTTCCCACTTCAGCCAGTTCCCTTTCCTGCAGAACCTGCCCAGAGTGAAGAGTTTGTTCTGAGCTGTCAAATGACACGCATTCCATAATTTCCTGTGATTTGTTGCCCAGATCTGATGTAACACAGCAGAAGAAAATCATAGAAAATGAACTTCCCAGTATAAATTGGGAGAATATACTCATCCCCGTGAAGCAAAGTAGATCTTTTCATTATTGGAGGGAAATACATTTTCTTTTGTGTCTAATGCTTCATCTTTCTCAATAGATGACATCCTTAGCCTTTTAGAATTGATGTCCTAAAATTGTTTTGAATTATCTCCCACAGAGTTTCCACAGCCTGTTTTTTTTTTTTTATTCCTTGGGGTTTCTCCTTTTATAGAAGTCACAGAAGCTTTCAAAATACAATGCTTCTTAACTACTGAGGATACCCCTTATTTATAAATATATATCTTCATATAAATATTTATAAATGTGCTTCTAGCTGCAGTTATTAAAGAATGAAAATGCCTCTTCCAAAAATGATACTTCTGGAAAACTTTATACAATTTGTGAGGATGATAGTGGTAAAATTAATCAGAAAGTGCCTGTCAGAGAATTTGGTAAAACCCTCATGCAGAAAACCTAAAGAATTAAAAAGAAAATCGATACTTTAAGCTGTCATGTCTAATACTCTGTCTGGGACCTGTTTATTAAATTCTGTAAGATGATCAAAGCTCAAACCTTCACATTTTATTAAATCACGCAGGAATTAGCAGGCAATCATTTAATATTTGAAGGGATGGGGTTCACTGCATTCAGAACTGCTGGCAATGAATCCCTGGCCTCCTCTCCAGCTCCTGGCCTGGAATGAAGTGGCACAACAGGACCTGGCAGTGCTGGGGCCAGAGCAGCTCTGACACCAGGAGCAGATCTGCTCCTGATTTGTGTGATTAATCCCTGTGGATCAGGAGATCTGCCCTGTGTGATTTGTGTGATTAATTCCTGTGGATCAGGAGCAGATCTGCCCTGTGTGATCTGTGTGATTTAATTCCTGTGGATCAGGAGATCTGCCCCTGTGTGATCTGTGTGATTAATTCCTGTGGATCAGCAGATCTGCCCCGTGTGATTTGTGTGATTCAATTCCTGTGGATCAGCAGATCTGCCCCGTGTGATTTGTGTGATTGAATTCCTGTGGGTCAGGAGATCTGCCTTGTGTGATTTGTGTGATTAATTCCTGTGGATCAGGAGCAGATCTGCCTTGTGTGATTTGTGTGATTAATTCCTGTGGATCAGGAGATCTGCCCTGTGTGATCTGTGTGATTCCTGTGGATCAGGAGATCTGCCACATGTGATTTGTGTGATTAATTCCTGTAGATCAGGAGATCTGCCCTGTGTGATCTGTGTGATTAATTCCTGTGGATCAGGAGCAGAGCTGCCCCTGTGTGATTTGTTTGATTCCTGTGTCACCAGGAGCAGAGCTGTCCCTGTGTGATTTGTTTGATTCCTGTGTCACCAGGAGCAGAGCTGCCCCTGTGTAATTCCTGTGGATCAGGAGCAGAGCTGCCCCTGTGTAATTAATTCCTGTGTTATCCCATGTTATTCATGTTATTCCTCCACCTCCTAGGGCACAGCCCACTGCACCAGTCAAAACCATCTGGAAACAGAGTTTCCTCTAAACACAGAAACCCTGCAGAACTATGGAATATTTTTGTTAAAGTCAGCCTTGCTGGGCACCTGGGGCAGCCTGAGTTTTCTGGGTGTGATGCTCTGGACACCCAGATGTCACCACTCTTGTCCTCTCAGCTGCTCTTCATGCACCCCTGTGAGAAACTCTGCTCTCCTGCCCAAGTCATTCTGAATTCTCGAGCAAAAAGGCACTCACCTGGGGGAAAGTGGTTAAAATAAGGCTGACACTGCTTCACGTGTGACACTGTTTGGATAGCAGAGGCAGAAAGTCCATAAACCAAAGCCAGGCTTAAACAGGACTGTGATTCCCAGGGAAATTAGCACTGATCCAGTTTAACAGTTAAACTAGTACTGTATTAAAAAGTCATTTTGTCTGACATCAGTTAATTAATGTTGGATTAAACAGCTGCAGGAGGATGTCAAGTTAGACTTAATTTGAAAATGGCTCTGAGCAGTTCTGTTCATACAAAATTTAGCAGGACTTGCAGGGCTCACTGGAAGATGTACTTTTATTCCTGCTAATGCCTCTGGATCTTTCTCTGCCCTGCTGCAGGCTGCCCACTGGTGATCTGTGTCATCTCTGCCACCTCATCCCTGGACAGCTATGGAGAAAGTGGCAAGTGAGTACAAACCCCTCCCTGCAGTGCTGTGGGGATGCAGATCTGGAGGGAGGAGATGTGCAGATGTGTTAACTGGGCTGTGGTGCTGCAGGATCCTCCTGAGGAGCAGGGCAGAGGGGCTGCAGAAGGAGGACTGGTGTAGGGACCTTGTCAAACACAGAAGCCTCCAGTCTGGATTTCACAGAGATGATGCACAAAAAGCTCCTGAGACCTTTGCCTGCTTTTCACTGAAGAGCTCCTCAGTGAGCTCCCTGCCCAGGGGGAAACGCTTGCACCAGGATGAGAGCAATCATTGATTAAAGATATTCAATCTTCCAAAGAAAACTGCAGTTACACACCTGAAACCTGGAATGGATAATGTCCAGAACTTTGAAAATCGATTTCCTGTCTAATGTAGGAAAAGGAGCAAAATTATCTGAAAGAACACCATAGGATTTAACCCTAAAATAATTTTAGAGGTGGTAAACTGGTCCATCTCTTCAGGGCTGTAAGAAGGACCTGATTGTGTTTGCCAGCCCCTTCCCCACCACCAGCCAGGGAGGGCTGCAAATTGTCTGAGACCAATTCACTGCAGTGAGACATTTCAGAGTGCTCCAGCACTGAAAGAGCCCGTGGCCAAGGGCACCAGGGCAGCAAACTGCAGATAAAACATTTCCTCTCTTCCATCTCTGCACCCCTGTGAGGGTGGGCTGGGGCAGAGGGGTGTCACTGGCAGTGTGACAAACCCAGGTGAGGTCCCACCTTGGGTCCCCAGAGTCAGGGGAGAAGGAGCCTTGTCCTGATGTGCTGTCATTCTCTTCCTTTCAAAATTCATCCTCTTCTTGCACTCTCTCCTGGTTGTTTTATAAGTTGGGGTTTTTTTAATTAATAACATTACTGATTAAATGACTGTGTGTTTCCTCTGGAACAACTCTGACCTCCCTCAGCTGCTGGCTCTCCCTGGAGGACGGAGCAATCTGGGCTTTTGTGGCACCTGCCATCTTTGTCATTCTGGTAGGTACAAGCACAGCTGGCAGGGCTCAGGCAGGGCAGGTGGGCTGGGCAGGGCTCTCAGGTGAGTTTGTAGGGCTCAGGCAGGGCTGTCCAGGTGAGTGTGCAGGGCTCAGGCAGGGCAGGTGGGCTGGGCAGGGCTCTCAGGTGAGCTTGGGCTGAGGCAGGGCAGGGCTGTCCAGGTGAGTTTGGGCTCAGGCAGGGCAGGGCTGTCAGGTGAGTTTGCAGGGCTCAGGCAGGGCTCAGACTGGGCAGGGCTGTCCAGGTGAGTTTGCAGGGCTCAGGTAAGCCTGTCAGGTGAGTTTGCAGGGCTCAGGCAGGGCTGTCCAGGTGAGTTTGTGTGCTCAGGTAAGGCTGTCAGGTGAGTTTGCAGGGCTCAGGCAAGGCTGTCAGGTGAGTTTGCAGGGCTCAGGTAAGGCTGTCAGGTGAGTTTGCAGGGCTCAGGCAGGGCTCAGGCTGGGCAGGGCTGTCCAGGTGAGTTGGTGTGCTCAGGTAAGGCTGTCAGGTGAGTTTGCAGGGCTCAGGCAGGGCTGTCAGGTGAGTTTTCAGGGTTCAGGTAAGGCTGTCAGGTGAGTTTGCTGGGTCCAGCCCTGATGAGCTGCCCCTTTCCTGGTGCAGGGTCAGGGCTGCAGTGCTGGCACACAAACCCTCCCCAGCAGGTGGTGGAGGATGCTCACACACTGAATTGCAGGAGCTGGAGCTGTGCTGGCTGCAGGGGTCAGGATGTGTGCAGAGACCTGTGCCAGCTCAGGTGCCAGGGCAGCACCTCTCCTGCTCTGTTTCTTATGCCTCCACTGACCAGGTCACCTGCAATCTGTCAGTGATGCCCGACTGAGAGCCTGAGGATGCAGTGGGCTCACTGAGCAGGGAAACCAGGTTACCTTTAAAGCTCTATGCAGACTTTTAGAGGCATTTACATTTAAAAAAAAAAGCACACAGAGACTTGCCCAGATTTCATCACACAGAAAACCCCCCCAGATCCTGCTCAGCAGCCAAAGGAAGGAATATATCCATATATGCATAACCAGTGTTTGCCATTGCACACCTCTGTACCTGTTTGGCAAACAGAAGGTACACCCTGAACTTCTGCATTCAGAGGTGGGCAGATACAGATGATTGGAGAGCAATTACAATAATCTAATATTCAAATGCCCCCTGCTCACATTAGCACTGGCTTTCTGGCCATGGTTCAGCACCAAAGGAGGAAGTGAGATGCAGCCAGTGGCACCAAACCTTCCCAGGCTGCTGCCCGAGGATGCTGGTCACCAAAACACACAGGTAGGGAAGTGCTCATCACCTGAGCCAGCACAGCCCCCACAGTCTGCATGCACAGCTGCCTGGCAGAGAATGTGAGAGTTTAACTGGCTGGCTCTGAGTTATGATACATAACATTTGTGCAGCTCAAACGATGTCTTGTAGGGATGCAAACACTTTCAGAAAGAGAAAGAGTGAGCTCACAAGGTTGATCCACATAGAGCAATTTGTTAAATAGTCTAAACCCAGCTCTGCCCAAAATAGCAGCAAGAGAGCTGACAAATTACCTCTCTGGGCATTGGAAATTCCAGCTGAAAAATGTGTTAGTGCCTATAGGGAAATAACAGGGCTGAGCACTATCTGGTGTGCGTGCATGTGTGCCTGTGTTCTTTAAATGACAAATTAGCCACCAGCTGCATAAACTAGCATTCAAGTCTGAAAATACTCCTCAAAAAGCAGTGTTTGACTAGTTCAATCCACAGTGTCTCTGCCAAGAAAGAGGATTATGCTGTGAGGAAAGAGGGGGGTTGCTCCTTTCGACTCCCACTCCCCAGAGCCCAGTCTGTGTTATCCTGCCCAGCCCAGACACCTCGGAGCTGAGGCTGAGCCTTGTGCAGGGACTGTGACTGGGGAGGGACCCACACACACTCTGCTGGGCAGTAATTCACACAACCAACCTCCCAGCCCTGCACTGACTCCCTGCATACCAAATACGCTCATTTCTGGGGTTTGAGTCAAGGGATATGATGGAGGGAATAGTTCCCTCTATTTGTAGGTCTTTTGGCTTCTACCTACACCTCAGGGTTTTGAGATCACTGTCCCCCACGCCCCAAACCACAGCACACAAGCCTCTCCATCATCCTCTAGAGCAGCTTCCAAAAAGCCCTTGCAAGTGATTTGCAAACCAAGCTGAGCTCAGCCCAAGGGGCCCTGGGATGTGTCTTCAGTCGAGGGGGAAAAGCCCAGCTTGACAAAGCACCTGAATTTTTGACAGGAGACATTAAAACTTCTGGCAGAAGGTGTGTTTGTTCCCAGCCATCTGCTGCCTTGGTGTGTTTCCATGGATGGGGCAGAATTAGGGAATTCTGTGAGCCTGGAGCAGAGGCAGGGCTGCAGTGCCAGGGCCTCTCTGCTGTTCTCCTGGAAATTGTATTTTTTCCTGCTGCTGCAGTTCAGGTGAGAGTTTGCCAGGCTCTGAGTGCAGCACAGAAATGGCTCTCTCAAATGTGCTCATTACTACCTCAAAGGATTGACAGGAGTTATTTACAAAATATGAATTGGTAGCAATAGGGAAAATGCTCCCAAGACCATTGAATTTCTCCCTTTTTCTCTTCAAGCTGATTGAGCAACAGGCACACTTGAGGAGCTGGCAGTTCCACAGGATGGCCTTTGGATAAACTGGAGAGCCATGGCAGAAATGAACTTTTACAGATATTACAGATTCTACAGCAGTGAGGATCTGCCCTTAGAAACCTAAAACTAAAAAAGTGGTCAGAAGATTTGGAAAAAACCCAAGGAAATAATTATAATCAAATTTAAACATCTTTAATTCACCCTCTCATCCTCAGAGTTAGAATATTTATGTCAAAGTAGAGGATGATTATTGAGTTTTAACTGAGGAACAGCTTGTTTTTTTTGAAGTCTTCTCTTTCTTTTTGTTCTGTAGTTCAGGATAGTTTTGTTCTACCCTTGTTCTTGATGCTTTGTAGCTGATATGCAGCGTTGGACAGGAAGGGGGAAATATGTCTTTCACCTTCACATTGTCTACCTTTTTATTTTCCTTTAAACCCAAGGTCTTTGCACAGCAAGACAATCTTTGCCACATTTCCTTTAAGAGATAAAGATTTCCTTCTTCCTTCACCTGTGGCTCCAGCACAAACTTTCCTTTGTTGGGCATTTTCAGTGTTAGCCTTTTCAAGATTTCCTGCTTTTCTGTCAGGAATTCTTTTCGTTTTATTGATCTTTTCTGCTGGACCTGACATCAAAGAGAGTGGAGCCTTTGAAGAGCAGAGTTCAGATTTACCATATTTTTCACATTGCTCCTTTAAAATGGTCTTGTACCCCAGATTGACTGAGTTACAGTCAGGGTATTGATCTACAGTCAGGGTATTGATCTACAGTCAGGGTATTGATCTACAGGCAGGGTATTGATCTACAATCAGGGTATTGATTTACAGTCAGAGTATTGATCTACAGCCAGGGTATTGATCTACAGCCAGGGTATTGATCTACAGCCAGGGTATTGATTTACAGTCAGGGTACTGATTTACAGTCAGGGTATTGATTTACAGTCAGGGTATTGATCAACAGCCAGGGTATTGATCTACAGGCAGGGTATTGATCTACAGGCAGGGTATTGATTTACAGTCAGAGTATTGATTTACAGGCAGGGTATTGATTTACAATCAGGGTATTTATTGATTTACAGTCAGGGTATTGATCTACAGTCAGGGTACTGATTTACAATCAGGGTATTGATTTACAATCAGGATATTGATTTACAATTAGGGTATTGATATACAGTCAGGGTATTGATTTACAATCAAAGTATTGATTTACAATCAGGGTATTGATTTACAATCAGAGTATTGATCTACAGTCAGGGTATTAATTTACAGTCAGGGTATTGATTTACAATCAAGGTATTGATTTACAGTCAGGGTATTGATTTACAATCAGGGTATTTATTGATTTATAGTCAGGGTATTGATTTACAGTCAGGGTATTGATTTACAGGCGAGGTATTGGTTTGTTTATTGATTCTACAATCAGGGTATTGATTTACAGTCAGGGTATTGATTTACAGGCGAGGTATTGGTTTGTTTATTGATTCTACACTCAGGGTATTGATTTACAGTCAGGGTATTGATTTGTTTATTGATTCTACAATCAGGGTAGTGATTTACAGGCAGGGTATTGATTTGCAATCAGGGTATTTATTGATTTACAGGCAGGGTATTGATTTACAGGCAGGGTATTGATTTGTTTATTGATTCTACAGTCAGGGTACTGATCTACAGTCAGGGTATTGATTTACAGGCAGGGTATTGATTTACAGGCAGGGTATTGATTTGCAATCAGGGTATTGATTTGCAGTCAGGGTATTGGTTTGTGTGGGGGGATGCTGGCACCTTGGCTGGGGGCAGTGCACCCATCCAGGTTTTCCTGAGCAGGCAGAAGAGCTGTGGGGTGGGAATCACTGGCACAGGAGGTTTCTGTTTGTGCTGAGCCTGTGCCACCCCTCCAGGGCAGCCTGCCCCTCCTGACCAAGGCTTGTTCCTCCTCCTCCTCCAGGTCAACATTGGCATCCTCATTGCTGTCACCAGAGTCATCTCCAGGATCAGTGCAGACAACTACAAGGTCCATGGAGATGCCAATGCCTTCAAGTAAGTGTTTCCCACTGAAATGACAACCACAGGAGCAGTGTTCCACCAGGGACTGCTCCCAGAGCACTGCCCCATCCCTCTTCAGTAAAAGCAAGCCCTGTTAGGGTGTCCCCACCTGAATGCAGCCAGTTAAATTTTATTAAAGCTGTGTGCTGCACGGGGTGGCACCTGTGCCTCAGCAGGAGCTGAAGTGTTTCCCTGCCTGTTGCAGTCTCCTGCATCTGCTGATTCATTATTTTCCCTTTTGCTGATGGAGACTTTGCTCCTCCTGCTGCAGTCAAATCCTGAATTTCACAGAGCATCATTAATCTGTCCTGGGTTATTGCAACTCTTCTGCTCCTTCTGAGGACAGACCTTGTTTCTAGCCCCAGTTCAGGGTAAGATTTAGGCATATGCTTATCTTTAAGACTCTCTTGACATTACAAAGCACACAGACTTACACTGGATTTAAATGTGTGCCTAAATTCAAGCAGATCTTTGTGCCTGGAGCCTCCTGGGGTGGTGGCCTCTGGGAGTGAGTCATCTCTGAAATAGCCCTAGCAAGTCTGCAGGGGAAATGCAAGGCACACACAGAGCTACCTCTGAATGTACAAGGACAAATTCTGATCTCTGAAATATATATAGAGATTGCATGTCTGTAGCTAAGAAGATAATTTAATATATCAGGGCTAAATTAAGGTGCTGAATATTCCATTTTGTATCTCCTAAATAAATTTTAGTCCAAATAGAGAAATGACACTGTATATAAACAAAAGAACATGGAACATAGATAGAAGAAAAATGGGATGATGGTTTGTGTTAATGTTTCTGAGGCACAGGTTACTGTATGATAAAGATTTGGTGCCACTGTTCTGAAATGGTAGCATAAAAAATAATTTTTATGCTTGGATTACTTAAGTAATTTTGAAATTGTCATTAAGTTTTAAATATTGATGACAGCTACCTAATTGAAGTTAGTTTACTTATTGCACACTTATCCAACAGGGAAAGAAAAACAGTAAATAAGTCTACACAAAAATCAATAAGATAATTACACTGTAGTGAAATGAGAAGCCTGGGAATTAAAATGACTGTTTCAGGTTTGGCTCAGCTCCTGTGACCTTCAGAAATACAAAGGAAATATAGAAACTTAGGAAGCAAATAGCTGTATATTGCCAGTGCCCATTTTTATGCACTGTTAGAAATATGAAGACAAAGACACATCTCTGTAAGTACAGAGGAGCTACAGAGATTGCTCCCTGTACTTGGATATTTCACTGTCTTGCAAGGAGTGCATTCAATACACACTGTACCCTGCACAATAACACACATTTATTTTTTAAACTGTGTGTGTGCACATAAGTAAATTGATTTAGGAATGGCTGGTTGAGGAACAAGATTTAATGCCTTTAATGAGGAGCATATGTTCTTAGCCCAAATATTTTTAGCTGTGGCTTTGGAATGGGGTAACTGTACTGAAAATGAGACTTCTCCAGGTACCCTGGCTGAGAGATGCTCTTTGTGCCAAGTCATTTTCACATTCCATTTTCAGGATTTGACCTAACAAAAGTTACAGGGAGAAAAAAATATTATCAGAGGGCTGATACATCTGAAAACTCGAACCATTAAGTTATTAAGTGGCAATATGCTCTTGCAGAACAGCTTTCCTCCCAGAAATAAATTAAGTCAGCAAAATACAATAGAAGGTAAATAGAACTTAGAGAATAGTTCTTCTGTACATATCATTAATGAAGTGGGTCCTCAAAGGAAGTTTGAAATGCAAAGTGCATAAATACATGTTACATGTTCAAATCAGATCTTGGGAAGTGTTTATACCCTGATTTAACATAGCAGTGAGGCATGATGAATTGGAGTTTTATGTGCAGAGGATGTCATGGGCAAAGTAACAGGTCTGTTGGAAAAAAAGGTGATTATAAAGCCTTTATAGCCCAGAGTTGATGTGCTAGGATGAAATGTATTTTCCAAGAGATGGGAGAACAAAGCAGAGCAGGGCTGTGATCCGGCAGGTGCAGGGGGAGGGTTCCTCAGGCTGTGAAATCCTGTGGCCCCGAGCAGTGCAGCTCCTGGGAGCTGATTACAGGCTGTGAGCCCAGGAGGGGGGACAAACAAAGCAGTGACAAGAAAGGCAGAAGGGGTTATTGCAGCTCCTGGGAGGGAGGGCTGCAGGGTGGATTTGGGATCAACACCTGGAGCTGGCTGAGGGAGGAGTGCCCCGAGAATGCAGAATGCTTGGTGTGCCCTGCTCCCCAAAAAGGGGCTGCCAGGCATCCCTGGGGCTGCACCCACCCATGGGGCTGGGGCAGAGCTGGGCTGGGGCAGGAGCAGCTCATCCACCCCTCTGACAAGGGCAGGGCTGGGTTTGGGGAGGCAGGAGAGCCTGGGGGACGTGAGGAGGGGGCTCCTGCAGAGCTGGGCTTTGCCCCCAGACAGCCAGAGGGGGAAAATGGGAGTGCAGGGCAAGGAGCCAGGAGGGCAACCTGCCCAGCCCAGCACACCTGGGGCAGGAAAGAACAGGGACTTCAGGGCTGTCCTTCCAGCTGGAGTGGGACCAGCGTGGGGAGTGAGCTGCTGGGACAGCAGGGGGGACAGCAGGGGGGACAGAAAGGACAGCAGGAGGGACAGGAGGGACAGCAGGAGGGACAGCAGGAGGGACAGAAAGGACAGCAGAAGGGACAGAAAGGACAGCAGAAGGGGCAGCAGGAGGGACAGAAAGGACAGCAGGGGGGACAGCAGGTGGGACAGCAGGAGGGACAGAAAGGACAGCAGGTGGGACAGCAGGGGGGACAGCAGGTCAGACAGCAGGTCAGACAGGAGGGACAGCAGGTGGGGCAGCAGGTGGGGCAGCAGGGCCAGCAGGTCAGACAGCAGGTGGGACAGCAGGTGGGACACCTTCCCAGCAGGGCCAGCAGGTGGGACAGCAGGTGAGACAACAGGTGGGCCAGCAGGTGGGACACCTTCCCAGCAGGTGGGACAGCAGGTGGGACACATTCCCAGCAGGGCCAGCCCTGCAGTGCCCATGAGCTGAAGGGCTGGCAGCACTGACCCAGGGGCAGGAGCACCAGGAGGTGCCAGTGCCACCTCTGTCCCCTCTGGCTCAGGCCAGCACCCTCTCTGGCTGTCTCCTCACACCTGTGGGTGTTCCAGGTCCAACCCAGCCCCAGCAGCTGCTGCAGCCCAGCAATGCCAGCCTGCAGGTGGCACAGAACAGGCTCTGCTGCCAAAGGAAAGCTTTAATCACACTGACAAGGACCCAACTGCAGTGCTGCTGGCAGAGGAGCCGCCCTGGCTCTGTGTCCCTCACTCCTGCTCAGCCAGGCTGACCCCACAGCCCCTGGGCTCCTGCCCTTGCTGCCTGGCTCCTGCTGGTGTCCTCTGTTGTTCCTCTCGCTGTCCCCAAAAGCTCTGGTCCCTCCCTGGGGCAGAGGGAAGCCCAGGCTGGGCTCAGACTCCATCTCTGCACGTCTCCAGCCAGGTGTGGTGGCTCAGCACACACCTGAGCAGAGAGCAGCCCAGGAAACCCTGACAGCACAGACACCTTTTCAGTCGTGATGGCATCAGTTAGAAAGGGTGTTTATTGCTGGAGAAGGGCTGCTGCTGGAGCATGTTTACTTTCTGAAAAATTAAGTTACTTGGCAATGCGAGTGGATATTACCAACAAGGCTTGTTTCTCTTGGCAACAAGCAGCAATAAAGTGATGTAATTATTTAGAGTAATTGTTCCTGGTTTTCCATGTGGCAGCAGGTCCTCCCAAATGCTGACTCAAACGTGACTGCAGAGTGTGCACCAGGGTGAGCCAGTGCTCTGCTGGGAAGGCAGCAGCTGGCAAACCTCAGGTTTAAAAGCCAAAACAGAAAAGAAAGTTGTGAACAAAAATTCCTTTTATTGTCCTAAAGTGAATTGATTATTCATCTTCCCCATTCCCCCCAGAACAAAGTGCAGCTCCTGGCTTGTAGATCTCTTCAGGTTCAGATGCTGCCTGTCACAGAGGAGACACCAGAGACCCTCCTGCTGAGCACCCTGTCCTGCTCTCACTGCCACTGCTGGGCTCCTTTGTTTGTGTAAAGTAAATAAAAATACTGCCCCTAAAAGGAATTTAACGTGCAGCATAAAAGACTCTGCTTTAATGATACATAAACTGCAAAATACCCAGTAATTTAAGGCGAAATGAATGCAATTAAACAGTTTATGATCAGAGACACTAATTAAAGCATGGGAGGCTCCTGTGACAGTCTGAATAGTAAGTATTTGGTCACTGTAGTAATTTTCCTATGTGTCTGAAAATAGCCACTTTTTTAGTGTCTGAAACTTTAATTCTGCAAGACCAGTTTACTGGAAAGAGCTGAGCAAAGAATTATTATAATCTCCTTTTATTACTTGAATTTACTTAAGATCATGGTTCTGTGTTGTTTTTGAAGCATATTGAACACATATAGAATATGAACTTTTCCTTTAGTTGTCAGTGATTATTCTTGAACCTTTTATCAGAGGATTAGCTATTGATTCTCAGCAAAATAATTTTGAGCAATAATTCAGTTGTGGCTTAATGAGAATGTTTTGCATCCAGGGAACAGATTTTCTGCCAAAAAGCTAATTTGTTTTAGTTTATAGAATGCTGAATCTAATACATTGAAATATTCGAATGCATACGTACAGCATTTGTTTGAATTATCCATTCTTTTTTAGGGACATAACTAATCATATGTTTGAGTTTAAGCACACGAGTAGCCTCTCTAAGCTTAATGCAATTAAAGCAGATTAGTTTAATGGAATTGCTCATGTGCTTGAAAAGGCACATGATTACATTTCTGAGTTATGAACCACTGGAACTCTTTTTGTGCTGCATCTCAAGGCTTTACTCAGCTCATTCATTGACGTATAGGGGCTTAAATAAGTTTTTTTTTTTTGCTTACTGCCCCACCCTTTCAAAGTCTCATTGCTTTTTGCATGGCAAGTGATTTCTCGGTTACAGTGAGAGGGGTCCCCAGTGTGGCAGTGTTGGAAAAGTTCATTTCCTTCCCCATGGGGCAGCTCTTGCCTGATTACATGTAGCACAGGCAATGATTTGACTGCCTGAGTTCCCTGGCCTGCAAGGTTAAAGTATAACACAGAGAATTGCCAGGGATCCGTTTGGCTCTGGCAGATGCTGCCCGCAGCAGAGGAAGGGATGCCCGGGGTGTCTCTGTTGCAGGAGTGGTTTTGGTTTAGAACACACAGAGCACATTTACCAACCCCCTGTGCTTTCCCAGGCAGCCCACTTCTGCATCCTGCTCTCCAGAAGAGACAGTTTCATTAACTTCTCTTGAATAAACTGCCAAGTCCAACTCTTATTAAATACATTCTCGCTGCTTGCTCTGAAATGGTCCAATGAGTTGGAAAAATCTCTGTCTTTTTTATAAACTGCACGCTTTACTCAGTGAACCAAAAGTGATAGCTATCGTAATCATCCATGGAGAAAGCAATTACAGCAAAATCAGAAATATTTCTTAGCTTTTTACCCTATTCTTTCTCTCCATTTATTATTTTCTTCATCCCTCAGACTCAGTGAAATAGTAAAACAGTTCTCCATCGGAAAAATATCTTTTCTGTTTAGTTAAATTAACGGTTGAAAATTGGAAAAAATGGCAGCAGCTGTAGTGAATGGGAGCAAAGCAGGGCTGCAGGAAACCCTCAGCACAGGGAGTCAGTCATGTCAGTGCTGTGCTCGTTCCATCTGCATTTCTAATAGATCACAGGAACCTGAAACAGAGCCGCAGCTTGGATGCAGGTCGGGTCCTTCCTCTGTTGTTCGGGAACCGCACGGAAAGCGATTCCCGGCGGGTGCGGGTGTGGAGGGCTGTCCTGGGCAGCTCAGGTGAGCGCACACCTGGGCCCGCACAGCCCTCGGCATTCCGCAGCAGTTTGTGATAGCAAAGCCGGGTATTGCATCCCTGCAGCGGGGCTGCTGTGCAGAGTGCTCATTTGGGCATTTCATCACTGATCCGTTCCTGCCACGGCTCTGCCCCGGGGTTTTCCCTTGTTTATAAACCCACCTCGGTGTTTTCCCTTGTTTGTAAACCCATCTCGGTGTTTCCCTTGTTTGTAAACCAAACCCATCTCGGTGTTTCCCTTGTTTGTAAACCCACCTCGGTGTTTCCCTTGTTTGTAAACCAAACCCACCTCGGTGTTTTTCCTTGTTTGCAAACCAAACCCACCTTGATGTTTTCCCATGTTTATAAACCCACCTCAATGTTTTCCTTTGTTTATGAACCCACCTCGGTGTTTCCCTTTGTTTATAAACCCACCTTGGTGTTTTCCCTTGTTTATAACCCCACCTTGGTGTTTTCCCTTGTTTATAAACCCACCTTGGTGTTTTCCCTTGTTTATAAACCCACCTTGGTGTTTTCCCTTGTTTATAAACCCATCTCGGTGTTTCCCTTTGTTTATAAGCCCACCTTGGTGTTTTCCTTTGTTTATAAACCCACCTTGGTGTTTCCCTTGTTTATAAACCCACCTCGGTGTTTCCCTTGTTTATAAACCCACCTTGGTGTTTTCCCTTGTTTGTAAACCAAACCCACCTCAGTGTTTTCCCTTGTTTATAAACCCACTTTGGTGTTTTCCCTTGTTTATGAACCCACCTCGGTGTTTTCCCTTGTTTATAAACCCATCTCGGTGTTTCCCTTGTTTATAAACCAAACCCACCTCGGTGCTCCTTTTGTTTATAAACCCACCTCGGTGTTTCCCTTGTTTATAAACCCACCTCGGTGTTTTCCGTGTTTATAAACCCACCTCGGTGTTTCCCTTGTTTATAAACCAAACCCACCTTGGTGTTTCCCTTGTTTATGAACCCACCTCGGTGTTTTCCCTTGTTTATGAACCCACCTCGGTGTTTCCCTTGTTTATAAACCCACCTCGGTGTTTCCCTTGTTTATAAACCCACCTCGGTGTTTCCCTTGTTTATAAACCCACCTCGGTGTTTTCCCTTGTTTATGAACCCACCTCGGTGTTTCCCTTTGTTTATAAACCCACCTCGGTGTTTCCCTTGTTTATAAACCCACCTCGGTGTTTCCTTTTGTTTATAAACCCACCTCAGTGTTTTCCCTTGTTTATAAACCAAACCCACCTTGGTGTTTTCTGTTTTTTATGAACCCACCTCGGTGTTTCCCTTGTTTGCAAACACTCCCCAGCCCAGCCGCCTCCCGCCTGGGATACAAATCTGGGAGTCAGTGCTGATAACTCTGCTGCTTTATCATCAGCTTTATTCTGCGAGCTCCTGTGTGTTTGCTGCCCTGGTTCTTGTGAGTCCATCCCTGTTTGGTGTCACTTGGTGTCCAAAGACTCCTCCTTGTAAGGGTCATTCCCAGCTGTTCCTTCCCACAGAATGTTCTGGTCCATCACGGCGTTGCTTGGAGCGCTCGCCAGAACTCTCCTGCCACAGCCATCCCAAAATCTCCTCCATAACTAAATTCCACCTCTTTGGGATGCCATTAGAGAATTTTTCTGCTTTTTTATTTTTCATCTCCTTCCACCAGGGAGGTGAGGAGCAAGTTGCAATCTGTAAACTCTTCTGAAAGTCTACGGGGGTTCAAAATCCGCAGCACTCGGAAATCCTTTCTGTGCCTCTCTGGGTGTCTGCAGATGTTTGCAGGCAGCCCTCAGAGACAGGGAGCACCTGCTTTTGTGTGCTCTAATGAAAAAGAAAAGAGCTTTTTCCGAGGGCTGAAGGAGAGCCATCCATTAGACAGAGCAGTGTGACAGGCCAAATCTGCTTCCAGCAACTCTTTTTCTTCCCAATTTCTCACTGTGTGTAAGGAATCGTGCTCATTGAACATGGCTTCAAACAGCATCAGCACCTCCTAGACACTGTTGGAAGGAGGAGAGTTGACTGGCAACAAAGGAAATGATTAAAATGAAAGTATTAAGCAGTAACAACTAGTGAGCTGAAGTGCTGCTGCCAATGATAATGTCTTCAACCTAATTAAATGTTTGGCTCATTGAATATGACAAATACAAATGCAGTTTGGGTGTCTCCTTATTGGACTCGGGGTTTTAGACTAAAAATAAACATGGGTTTGAACGTTGCCAGTGAGGGTATTAATGAGGAAGTGCTAATCTTTCAGAGCCCACAATGACAGTAGTGGCAGTGCTTTCTTCAGCGCAGATGCTGGCAGTCACAGGCTGCAGGAAGGCTCCAGGCCACTCTGTGACTGCTCAGGAGCATCTCAGGCACATTTTGGGAGGAGTATTAAAGATTAAAAGGATGTAGAGCATAGCTGCAGAGGGGAGGCTACCCTGCAAAAAGGAGACAAACAGGGACAAATAGAACCAGGCTTAAACTGATGAGAAAAATCAAATATCTTTACATTCCTGCAGTGGGAGGGGAGTTGCAAAGCAGTGGGTCTGGTTTCTGGGAGCTGCTGCCTTTGAGCAGGCTGGCACCCTGCCTGCCAGGGCTAACTCTGCTGCCAGGAGCAGCCACCAGCCCTGTCTGAGCCAGGACACTGGGAGCCCTTCCACAGCTTGATTTTTCCTTGGTTGTGTCTGCCAGAGCCAGCACTGTCCTTTGTGGGAGGTGTCCTGCCTGTCACTGCTCCTTAGGCAGGATTTGCTGCTCTGTTGATGCTGGCTCCAAAGGAACAACAGCTCTGGGGCTTGTGCCTGTTTCTCTCTGTTGGGAGGGGCAGCAAGACAAAACAGATGGGTACAAAATGCAGGGAAAACGTCATTATTAAGAGGTGCTGGTTTTTCTGAGGGTAAAAATAATCCAGTTTTTATTAGAGGTGCTTAGTCATGTTTACTTTCACAGGTGAATGTCAGGGTAGAATGAGGTTTATTAAAACCTGTTTATTAAATCCCTGTGATGAACCCTTGCTGTGAACAGAACAGAATCAGTGCTGGAGGTGAAGGGGCCCTGCCAAGCCCCCCTCCAGCTGTTTATCATCTTGTCTAGAAGCTTCTGCTCTGCTTGCTGACCCATGGCTGGGTCAATTCCTCCAGTCCCTGCACTCCAAGGGCAGTGGCTGCAGGTGTGACCTGCCTTTGCAGAGCCTGAGGGATCCCATCTCCTCTCCTTGAGGCAAACCAGGGTTTACACAGCATTTAATGAGAGCAGAACTCTCTGCTGGCCCCGTGCCTGGGGTTGGATCACGCCAGGTGTGATCCTGTACCTACACCAGGTGCCAGGTACAGAGGGGTCAGGGCAAGGGTGCTGTTGACAGGATGGAACTGGGACACCTGAGAGCAGCACCTGGTGCTGTCACTCCCCTGTCCCCTCCTGCTGCCACAGTTCTCTGAAGGAGAACTGCAGTTCTGTAATTCTAGAGGTGAAGGAGACAAGCAAAGTTCTCCTTCACCTCTAGAATTACAGCCACAGAAACTTTCAGGTTTTAAAAATCTATAGCTTTGAAGTTCACATTAATTTGTTTTTAAAATATCCTGGCTGGATTTAGTTTTCCACGTTTTAATATCAGATTTGAAGCCATGAAAGTGCTGGTGGGAGGACGGGGCTGTGAGTCACAGCTTGGTGTGTGGCTCCAGAGCAACAATTAAATGCTGCTCGTTCATCACCAATGGGACAATTCCCTGTGAACAGCAATAACCTCAGGAGTTTGCTTGAGCTGCTTCATTTACACCCTGGGCTCCAATTTATAATCCTGGATCTCTGTGTCAGCTCTATGCAGAATAATAAGAGCAAATATTATAGTTGTGGCATGGCAGAATACAAATGTTATTTGAGCATGTGCCTGGTGCAGAGCTCTGGGCAGCCTGTAAATCACTGCCCAGCCTGACACAGCTCCTGGCTAAGCCTGGCTCATGCATTTTCCCAGTAAAGCAATCTGAAAATACAACAAAATAAATGGAGACTGCAGGTAATTACAATACAGAAAAGATGCTCTCTTGGCATTAAAAACAGTTTTAAACCCTGAGGGACACAGTGAGAGGCACGGGGCTGCACTGGGCTCCAGCAGCCCTTGCAGCCCTGCTTCTCTTCTCTCTTCTCTTCTCTTCTCTTCTCTTCTCTTCTCTTCTCTTCTCTTCTCTTCTCTTCTCTTCTCTTCTCTTCTCTTCTCTTCTCTTCTCTTCTCTTCTCTTCTCTTCTCTTCTCTTCTCTTCGGGCTTGCATTCGAGACAGGGGAGCAGGCAGGGTGCAGGATTTATCTGCCACTGCTGCAGTTGAAGCTCACATGAAGCACAGAAAATGACTTCTCAGTTTGTGTGCCTGACCTTGATCCTTTGCTGGTGGCTGCTGCTGTTGCCATGGAAACGGGAGAAGATGGTTCTGTTGATGTGGTTGCATAATTAAGGGTCACTGGGACTGCTGGGGTCAAGAGATCATTTTCAGAACTCAGCTCCTCAGGGGGTGAATGCTATTCCACACAAATTTTCCTCCTGATTTGACATGATTGTTACTTTGTCATCCTCAATTAAAATACGGGTCCCCCTGACTCTGAGTTAAAAGGCAGCGATATTTGGCAAACTGCAGATTCCTAGAGAAGGCTGCTTTTCCTGGCTGCTCTGGGGTACAGAACTTCCCAGCTGTGCAGTTTGTTGCCACTTGTCAGCTGAGGAGTGGTAAATGGCTGTGTAATTGTCTCTGACAGTTTTGAAATGTGTGTAGAACACAATCACATTTACTGGCAAAAGCCTCTGGTGATGGAGTTTGAGTCTCTTCAGGGAGTAACTAGTTCAGAAGCTTTTTTTCCTCTTAAAAAGTTGGTGTTTCTTCAAGGGCAGTTTGAGAAAGAAGGAATGGGAGCCTGGGCCATTTTAGGCCATGTTTTCTAGATTACCAATAATTTTTGATGCTTGCCTCCAGTCTTTCCAAAGAACCACACTTCTCCTGGAAGCTCAAACCCCAACACGATACAGGGAGCACAGGGATGGGGCTGCTTCTTATTTTTAGCATATGGTGTGCCTGGTTTGACATCCCAGAGCAGGGAAAACAAAATTAATCATGGTGGGTTTTCACCACTGGCTGCAGCTTTACGAGTCTTAAAAACAGGTCTGTAAACTGTGTTTCATTATAGTTATAATTAATTAATTAAATGAAGCTAGCTCCTCATCCTCACCCATTTATGAGCACCCCTGACTGCCTGTGGAGTCGGGGGTGTTCAAAAATGTTCATCCATAAATGTTCTCTTCTGCTGTGAGAATAACTCTCATTTTCTTTGATGACTTAATGGCAAAGTTCAGTGGGAAATCAGCTCTTGCCTTGGCCTTGGGGATTGAGGAGCAGGGAGTGCTGCCCCAACAGCAGTGCAATGAGATAATTAGTACCACAAATGCTGGAGAAAGGAACTGTAGGAAAAGAAAGGTAAAATCCCCCTGCAAGTTCTGTTTCCCTGGGGAAATCACAAACTCCTGAAATTCAGCTTGCAGTGACTTTATGGTTTAATTCTTCCTATTTGCTTTTAATAACTTGCACTAAAGACAAGGAGAAGGACATGTTTTGCTTCAGTACTTAATTTTTGGGAAGTATTTTTTTTTCTTTTGCAGTTTTAGAATCTGGAATCAATGGAGGTGACAAGGGACTTGATCTGTGGAAAGCCTTAGCAAGGCAGGGATCCCTAAACCCCTGGCTAGGAGCTAAGTCAGTGCTGCAGCCCCTGGAATTGCCTTCTCAGTATTAAAATTCCTAAGGTAGCTCCATTTCTGGTCATGGCCTTAATTTTGTCTGGCTTGATGGGGATTTGAAGTGAGACTCGAGTTTCGGTCCCTGCTCTCCTGAATATTTAATATAAATTCAGCAATATTAATAAAGCAAGGATTAGGTAGGGCTCTCCTCTCTCAGGGGGTGCCCAATCTGTGGAGCTCACCTTCTCTCTCTGAGCCAGACAATATTTAATTATTCAATACATAATTGTGGGACGGGTTCAGCGGGCAGGAACGAGCATCAAGCAGGGAGTCAAAATGCTTTTCTGCAGAAATGGAAAGGGCAATCCCTGTGTCTTCCAGAGGCAGCCTGAGATTTTGGGGAAGCTGTGTGAGAGCTGAGGCTGCTGTGGCAGCACCTGTGAGGGTCTGTGGGGAGAGGGCAGGCTGTTAACACTGGAGAAGGAACAATTCCACCTCCCTTCCCACTCATGGGATAAAAATCAATCTGGATTTATTTGCTGTTGCAGCCTAGAATTTTTTTGTTTCTGTAGCTACAATGCTCTCATTTAACAGCCTCTTCCTGGGCCATGAATGACACCCACAAGAAAGCAATGATCTGAAGTGGCTGTAAATGGCTCTTAGTCAGATTCACACCATTATTTTGAAACTGCAAATAACATTTGGGAAATGGGAAATGGCCTCTGCAGTTATTAGTTTTGTCTTTTTTTCCCCTTTAATTTGCTATAGTTCTGCCTAGAAATCACCCAAGATTGGGTAAGCAGCTGTGTACGTGCTGATTAAAGTACATTCCTTGTGCCAGCAGCCAGGACAGGGAGGAAGAGGAGGAGGAGGAGGTGGTACACGTGTATTTGTGTTTTGGCAGGAATTCAGGAGCTGCTGTTTGGAGTCAGGAGCAGAGGTAAACTCCACCTGTGTCCTTTGTGATGCAAGTTCTGCCCCTTGGATCAGGAGTGAGCAGCTGGGGCTGTGCTCAGGGCTCAGCAGGGCCAGGCTGGCTGTGGAAATCACTCCATCCTCAGCCAGGATTGCTGCTCGTGCCTTCCCAGCACCTCTGCAGCTTCCAGCTGAGGAGTGAGTAAACATTACTTGTGACAAACAGGAAACTGCAATTAATTTTTTTTTTTTCAGTCAGGGGTCTGAGATGTTAGCCGCAGGTTTGGGGATTTATTTGTTTTTATATAAAACACAAAGGGTACTGCTGGAAGTGGCTAGAGAGGAGCTCAAGAAACAAGAGAGAAACTTTAGTTAAAAGACCTGTCTTGTTCTGTGAATTGTGGTGAAGGAATTTTGGTTTTTTTAAGACAGTATTTCCTCCAGTGATTATATAATCTTGGCTTATGAGTCTGAATTTAGTCCTTACTTCATAACAGAAAAGTGGGTGTCAGAGGTCTTAAAAGGATTAGTGCTCCATAGAGAACCAATAAAATTGATTTGTGAATTAGGGCCCCCTTCACAGAAGTAATAAAGTTTTCTTCCTGCAAGCTGAGAAATTTCTCTCTTGTAAGGTGTCAGTGTGGTCGTGGTGCCCTGAATGCTGACAGTGTGCTCAGGGAAGGGCAGGGATGAGCTGGGGACAGGGCAGGGATGAACTGGGGACAGGGACAGGGACAGGGACAGGAATGAGCTGGGGACAGGGACAGGGACAGGGATGAGCTGGGGACAGGGCAGGGATGAACTGGGGACAGGGACAGGGCAGGGATGAGCTGGGGACAGGGACAGGAGCAGGGCAGGGATGAGCTGGGGGACAGGGACAGGAATGAGCTGGGGACAGGGACAGGAGCAGGGATGAGCTGGGGGCAGGGACAGGAGCAGGGATGAGCTGGGGGCAGGGACAGGAGCAGGGATGAGCTGGGGGCAGGGACAGGAGCAGGGCAGGGATGAGCTGGGGACAGGGACAGGAGCAGGACAGGGATGAGCTGGGGACAGGGACAGGAATGAGCTGGGGACAGGGACAGGAGCAGGGATGAGCTGGGACAGGGACAGGAATGAGCTGGGGACAGGGACAGGAGCAGGGATGAGCTGGGACAGGGACAGGAATGAGCTGGGGACAGGGACAGGAGCAGGGCAGGGATGAGCTGGGGACAGGGACAGGAGCAGGGATGAGCTGGGACAGGGACAGGAGCAGGGCAGGGATGAGCTGGGGACAGGGACAGGAGCAGGGATGAGCTGGGACAGGGACAGGAGCACTCACAGCTGAGTGGGGCTGTCCCACACCAGCTGCAGACGCACACCCTGCAGCGCCCAGCTGTGCTCCTGCCCCTGATAACTGCAGTGAGTGCACTGATTTTGGATGCTGTTGGCAGTGAGGATCTGTCTCAGAGGGGCTGCAGCCTGCTCTCCCTGCACCCCGGGGCTGCAGTGCAGCTGAGGTAATTATCCAGCTCAGAAACCTCCCTCCCCTGGGGATTGATTTCAGCTGGGTTCAAATGCTGCCTGCCGGCCTGTCCCCCAGCCAGACACACAGCAGGCTTCAAAATCCTGTCCTGAGGTGAGTGCTGAAACCAGAGCAACTGGAAAAAGGCCAGTTGAGGAAATTTAGATGGGAAAAAAGCTCTTTCAAGAGGGTTTTACTTCTCAGGAAATAGAATTCAACCCTAAGAACAGGAAAAGGGAAGGAAACCATTTTTTTCAGCTGGAGATTGAAAGGGTGAGTGGATGTTAAATGGACAGCTGAGCAATTAATGAAGGGAGTAAATGCTGTTCCTGTGTCTGAAAAATTGATTGAGGCTCTTCAAAGGAACTGGACTCTGGCTCTCTGCCAGAGGGGCTCAGCCACGAGTGCTCAGTGAGTGGGACAGCCCCTGAGCTGCCAGGACCTGGCACGCCTGCAGGGCGTTACCTGAGCTGCCAGGACCTGGTACACCTGTAGGGCATGACCTGAGCTGCCAGGACCTGGCACGCCTGTAGGACGTTACCTGAGCTGCCAGGACCTGGCACGCCTGTAGGACGTTACCTGAGCTGCCAGGACCTGGCACGCCTGTAGGACGTTACCTGAGCTGCCAGGACCTGGCACGCCTGTAGGATGTGACCTGAGCTGCCAGGACCTGGCACGCCTGCAGGGCATGATCTGAGCTGCCAGGACCTGGCAGATCTGTAGGGCATGACCTTAGCTGCCAGGACCTGGCACGCTTGCAGGGCGATACCTGAGCTGCCAGGACAGGGCAGACCTGCAGGGCGTTACCTGAGCTGCCAGGACCTGGCACGCCTGCAGGGCGTGACCTGAGCTGCCAGGACCTGCAGGCTGAGCCGGGCTCTGGGCTCCCGGAGCTCCCCCAGCCCTGCCAGGACCTGTTTGGGCTCTGGAGCTCCAGCAGCCTCTGTGGGCCAGCCCGAGGGGTTTTGGGGTTTTGGTGCTGGGGCAGGGTGGGAGCGGCCCCAAAGCACAGCCTGAATCCACAGGTGGGCTCTGCACAGGTAATCACACCCCAAAGGCTTCTCCAGGTGCTCTAGATGTAAAAACTAAACCAGACTTTAAGCATTTCTGTGTTTTCCAGAAGTTGTCTAAGTAATGACAGGTATAGACCTACAAAAAACCCCAAAAACCAACTTGGCAAAAAGGAGTTTCTGTGCTGGATTTGCTGTGTTCCTGATGAATTAGTTCCAGGACCTAGAAAATCTCACCAAACCTGGTGCTGTTGGGCTGCAGAAAATGACAATATCTGAGCTTTGGAAGTGCATGTGAGAAGCTGTTAATTTGAGGCTGTTAATTTTGTGAGGCTGTTAATTGCCAGGGCATGAGAAGAGGCACTCAGGAGACATTTGGATGGCTGTTCTGTTTTCTGACACGTTTGGGCACAAGAAAAAAGCTCCTAGCAAGGTTTATGAAAGCCTGGTGGGCTGAGCCACAGTACCTGCCCCAAATTATTGCTTTATGTCACCAGTTTTATGGACAATATAAAGCCCCATTGATGCCAGTGATGATTTTTTTGGGGTTGCACAGCATAAGTCGTGCATGGAGAAGTATTCCTTCCCCAAAAACATCTATTTGACTGTGCTCTATATCTTAGTGTACTAGAACTAATCTACTAAAATATTCATGTAGCAAGAAAAACTGGAATAAAAAGAAAAGAGAAAGTATGTGCAGCGTGTCAGAATTAATGCACCTAGTGGAACATTAACTTTTGTATTTCTAGGATTTTTTCAACCTTGCTACTTTAATGGCATTCTGGAGCAGCATTTTACAGTTGGTGTTTTCTTTTTTAAAGTTGAAAGATTGGAGTGGAATAAGGGTAGGAAGGGGAGGGGTAAGTGGAAGAAGACAAAAGAGCTCCAGGAGCCACAGAGCCGGGTGCTTTGGTTGGTAGGTAAAGCTCATAAACACCTTGAATTAATAATTTCCTCCACAGGATGAAATTCCACACAGGTAAGCATAGATGGCTGTGCAATAACTAAGGGAAAATTTTAAAAAAAGTCTTACTGAGATTTAAGAGAATCATAGGCAGAGCTGACCCTCAGTCTGAAATGGATTTCACCTTCGCATGGCTGCTTTTCTAAATGAGTGTGCATGAAACATTAATACTTTAGCCTGGAAAATTCCACATCTGGATTGTATTTTCATTTTAGCTGTGGAATTCTGCTGCACATGTGCTGAACTTTGGGCTTAATAAAGAGCCATCTTTATTTAAACGTGATTTTTTAAAATTATATGAGTAATTTGCAATATTCAAGGCTTCTGGAAATCCAAACTGTAAGAATGGTTTTGAAAATATTGAAAATTGACTGCCTGACTATTGTACAAATCAGATGCAGCCCTTTATGCTCTGACTCAAAGGGAAACGATGATAACATTTTTGGCAACAAAATAGTGGGGGAAAATTATATTCCAAACTGAAAATTTTATGAAACTAGAGAGTGTGAGAACAAAAGAGAAAAAGAAAACAAGGTGGTTTGTGGTGAAGGCAGTTTGACAAGTGGAGCTGTGTGGGTGTACCAGGCCCTGCTGGTTTGGGCTGCAGAGGGTTAAACCCTGAACCCTCCTGGGGTCTGGTTGTCCCTGCTCTGTCCCCAGGTGTTGGGACACCTTAACCATCCCCAGGTGTTCAAACCTCCCAGGTGTCCCTGCTCCATCCCCAGGTGTTCGAACCCTGAGCCCTCCTGGGGTCTGGATGTACCTGGGTGTCCCTGCTCCATCCCCAGGTGTTTGAACACCTTAACCATCCCCAGGTGTTCAAACCCTGAACCCAGAGAAAAAAAAAACCCAGACTATCTTTGATTCACAAAAATAAACTCGCATAAGTTGTTTAAAAATTGCATCAATTAAAGTGCCTTTTAAAATTTAAATAGGACCTCAAGCTTTAAGACATTCCTTCGTTTTCTGACTGAAAAAATTCCTTGAAGAATTAGATTGAATTGTGCAGAAATATTTATGGCTGAGCATACAGAGATATGAATCAATACAGTAAAAAACCCAAACCAGAACAGAAAAAAATCTAGATGCTTCCCTGTCCCAGGTTTCCCTATAAACTTCACGGTACACTTTTAGTTGAGCATATAATGAAGTGTGTGCTCAGGTCGCTGAAATGAACAAGACATCTTGTCTCTAAGTTTAATTAAAAGATTTCTTCGTTGAATTGTGTTGTACAGAAATATAATTTGTTTTGAGTTTGCAGTAATTACAAGCAGTCTCCTGTCAGGCAGCTCTGTGCATTTCTCTCAACGTGTGCTTTAATCTGTACGAGGGGGCACAAGGCACAAATAGGACATTAATCTCCTTGAAACAGCTTTTTTCTTGCATAGGTTCCCATCTAAATAGAAATCTGACCATTTCTAAAAAACATGGCTTTAGCCATCAGGGACTGACTTTTGGTTTCTCACTGCCCCTGTTTCTTTTCTGCCCCATGGCTTCTCTATCTGTAACCGCACCATAAACTGAATTAACTGGTATTTTAAACACATGAATTTGATAAATCTGCATGAATCCCTTGGGCTACAACAGGACCTCACTGAGTGTTTGTAGTGCTGGAAGCTGGATTAGATCTTCCTCCTTGGCACGTCTTCCAAGTGGGGACTGGCCCCTTCTTTGTGCCTTTCCTGCCAAAATTGCTCTCAGCTGGGCAGGAGGAGCAGTCTGTCCCTTGGGAGCTGGCACTGAGAATGTGCCTGGTGAGCTCAGGTTCATCTGCAGGTGGGATTGCTGGTTTGTCTTGGCCTGAGGAGCTCCTGGGTGAGCTCAGGTTCATCTGCAGGTGAGATTGCTGAGGCTCTGTGGCTGTGCCCCCATGGCAGGGATGCTTTGTCATGGTCTGGTGAGTGTCCTGGGTGAGCTCAGGTTCATCTGCAGGTGCGATTGCTGAGGCTCCCCCCATGGCAGGGATGGTTTGCCATGGTCTGGTGCTCTCAGGTTCCCCTGCAGGTGGGATTGCTGAGGCTCTGTGGCTGTGCAGGGATGGCAGGGATGGTTTGTCATGGCCTGAGGAGCTCCTGGGTGAGCTCAGGTTCATCTGCAGGTGCGATTGCTGACCCTCTGTGGCTGTGCCCCCATGGCAGGGATGGTTTGTCATGGCCTGGTGAGCTCCTGGGTGCTCTCAGGTTCCCCTGCAGGTGGGATTGCTGAGGCTCTGTGACAGTGCAGGGATGGCAGGGATGGTTTGTCATGACCTGGTGAGTGTTCTGGATGAGCTCAGGTTCCCCTGCAGGTGCAATTGCTGAGTCTCTGTGGCAGTGCAGGGATGGTTTGTCATGGTCTGGTGAGCTCAGGTTCCCCTGCAGGTGCGATTGCTGAGGCTCTGTGGCAGTGCAGGGGTGCTTTGCCCTGGCTTGGTGAGTGTCCTGGGTGAGCTCAGGTTCCCCTGCTCTCCCTGAAGGTGGGATTGCTGAGGCTCTGTGGCTGTGCAGAGATGCTTTGCCCTGGCCTGAGGAGCTCCTGGGTGCTCCCAGGGTGGGCAGGTTGTGGATGTGTGTGGGCTGTGATGTGCAGAGCTCGCTGCTCTCTGGCTCCTGCATTTGGCTGCCCACTAACAAACCTCTGAGGGTGTGACTGCCCTCGTGGTTTTTGTCACCATCTCTCAGATCTCTTTCCCTGCTCCCTCGGTTCCTGACTCACCATCTCTATTTGTCCTGTGTGATACCAGCGTTCTGTTATCCCCATTTTCACAGATGAAAAAATAATTAAAATCTTTCCCATTAAAAGAATGTTATGATAAAGAAGAGCTCTGCCCGCTGCCTTGCTGCCAGAACAGAATGGATAAACTCCTTGGTGTGGAGGCTGGCATTTCTTTAATGGTCTCACCACAATTTCCTGTTCCCTTTTCTCCCACAGGCTCACAGCTAAGGCCGTGGCTGTTCTCTTACCAATCCTGGGGAGCTCGTGGATCTTTGGCATTTTGGCTGTCAATGCCCACGCTTTAGTATTTCAGTATATATTTGCTGTTTTTAATTCACTGCAGGTAAGTACCTGGTGGGGAAATCTATGGCTGCAGAAGTGCTTCTGAGAGCCAATTAAATGGCTCATTAGTAGTGTCGTCACATGTTTGTGTTTATTGCATTTTATCCTGTGTTCTTCCCTCTGTCTTTTAAGTCTGTGCTAAGCACAGGGTGCTGGTAATTGCTTGTCTTTGTTTGAACAGAACTTGTATCCCCCTCCTTAGAGTTTCCAGTAGCAATAATTAAATAAATGAGACAGCACTGAGCTTCAGAAATGAAATGAAAGTCATTCTTGCAGCACTGTGTACCATAGGCAGGATTCTTCTGTAGAGATACCAGGCCAATTTTTCAATGCCAATTTGAGGCTTCATTACTGAGACTAAATGAAAGCAAACAGAAGTTTATGGGAAAGATCAAAAGTGGAGCTGTTCCCTGTGCTGTGCAGAACTCCTGCATGCAGGAGACTCAGCCCTCCTCTCCCTGGCACAGCAATCCAGACAAGCAGCTCTGGCCAAGGAGGAATGTAAACATCTGCTCAGCTTTGAGCAGACATTTCAGTATAGGCACAGCCCTATAGGAGTGTTACAGCTCTTGCCCAAGCAGTGGTTACAGAGAGGAAGGAAAAACAATCTCCTGTAAATCCTTTTTTGTCTTGGAAACAAACAGCACTGTGGATACAAAAACAGTGACACAGGCTTCTTGGTGCTGAATACTACTGCCAGAAAAATAAAGTTATTTATTTTGTGAGGGAAAGGGATTTTCACTTTGCATTGGACTTTCCACTTAGCATTGGAATGAAAGCCCAAAGACAGAAAAATTCTGCCATGAAAATTCTCGTGGTGCTAATACCTTGATTTTCTAACCTGAAAAATCCTGGTCTGGTGTTTCCCTAAGAGCATTTCCCTCTCCTTGGTCTTTGCAACCACAAACAAAAAGCTCTATTGTCTTCATGGAACAAGATCTTCTGCACATTTTCAGCCAGATTTTTCCTTTAGTACAGCAAAGTTTAGGAGGGTTTTTTTGCAGGAATAGTTCCAGACAAGCCCCACAGTAACCTCATGCTGCAGGTTCCTCCAGTTTCACTTGGGACACTCTGGTTTGGGGCACTCAGATATTTACAGGGCTCCAGCTCCTGATGCCTGCTCTGTACTTACTGAGACAAACACAGCATGAAACAGTTGATTTTTCACAGCCAGACCTCACCCCTCTCCTTTTTTTCCTTTTTCAGGGATTTTTCATGTTCCTGTTTCACTGTCTTCTGAACTCAGAGGTATGTAACCAAATGGTGTTAATAAATCTGCTGTTACCAAATTCAAAGAACAGACTTTCTGCATTATCATTGCCTGCTATGTCACTGATTTCCTTTTCCTTTTAATTAATCCGTGACTCTTCTGGCTCTGTGACTTGCAGCATTTTTGCCCATGCTTGACGTTTGTTTTAATTAGCATTTAATTAGAGGCAGGTTTGAAAGACAGAGCCAAGATGAGAGGGGCAGTTGCAGAGTCAGGAGGAAGCTGTCCTGGAGGGGCTGAGCAGGCAGGACTGCCCTGGGAGGAGAGGATGCTTCAGAACTGGGAGCAGGACTCGCTCTGGCAGTGCCCACTGGGGGCTCTGGTACAGCTGCAGCCCCAGGGAGGAAAATAAATATTATTCTCAGCAAAACATACTCCAGGATGTTGCTCATGCCGTCCTTAATGGGAAGCCATACTGAGCAGAAGATATTCCAGGTATTTTTCTTGGCAGGAAGTTCAGGTGTTCGTAGGGGACTGAGGCATCTTTTTGGATTAGAGCAGCTGGGATAAAGCCAAGACAAGGCTGATGTAAATTTGGCTTGCAGCATCCTCTCCTCCCATGGCAGACAGCAGAGAATGCCCAGCAACAAGTAGTGCTGGAAGAAATGGTTTTTGTGAGAGCCATTTGCAGACCTGCCAGGGCAGTGCCCACTGGAGACCCTGGCAGCTTTGGCTCTGCTCAGATCTTCATCCTCAGTGCTCATCAGGAGCCCTGCCCCATGACTGCTGCTGCTTCCTCTGCAACAGCAGCACTCCAGCTCTTCTGGGGAGAAATTATTGTTTATTAATATTTGCCAACCCATTCACCGATGTGATCTCTGCCAAAATCAGTTTGGAGAGGCAGGTCTGACAGTAGAACTCTTGATCGTTGTTGAAATCAACTAAAATTAAACAGGCAGGTTAAAGGTAGGGAGGAAAATATTTCTTTATTCTATTCTCCCCCAGGCTTAGAAATCTTCAAGTTTCAAATGTTTTATAACAAATACAAATATTTGAATTGCTGTTATTTTTTCTGGAACCTCATGAGAAATTAAATTCAGAAACTTTTCAGAATTTTTATCCTCAAAATCCACACGGCTGATGTGAGCTGTCATTTTTGGAGAGCAGGTCCTACTGGCTCCTTCCCAGGCTGTGCATATCTAAAACACTCCTTTAGCTAAACAGCAGGAATCCTTTCAGAGGAGAATTTCTCTCTAAGTAAAACTCAGGCATTGTAAAGAAACATCCCTAGACTGGGTATAGAAGTGGCTGGGTGAGAAAGAGCTTTATTCCAGTGCCCCCAGACAGAATGCACTGGTGTTATAAAGAACCACAGGAGAAGGGGCCAAGATGTCCTTGATCTCCACAGCAGCCACTTCCAGGCTCAGTCCTTGAGCAGTCTCACCATCTGTCCTTTCTGCAGCTGGCTTTCCCGTGGTGGAGAACATTGCTCCCTCTCCAGGGATTTCCATCCAGCACCTTTTGGGGGCTCAGTTCTCAGCAGGCTGGCAGCTGGGTCTGCCCAGGGAGAGCCTGCCTGCCTGGGGCTCTGTGTTCAGCCAGAAAATGGGAAAGTGTCCCAGGGAAAAGTCCATGAAGACAAAGAAAAGTGTAGGGGTGGATTTGTTGTTTAATAGTGCAGTGACATTTGTGTGGAGGGAGGAAAGAGGGGAAATGATTGCAGGCTGCACCTGTGAAAATAAACACAGCTCTTTCAGCTGGTTTCACTGTTTTTGCCAAAGGTTAGAGCTGCCTTCAAGCACAAAACCAAGGTCTGGTCCCTCACCAGCAGTTCAACACGCAACATCAATGTGAAGCCCTTCAATTCAGACATTGTAAGTATTGCTCCTTTTTTTCCCCTACTGTGTTTCAGAGTGTTCCCCATTAAATTCTGTGGGAAAGAACAGAGCAGGCCCATGGGTATTTTTAGTACCAGCCTAATGCAAGGTGCAGACAGGTGGAACCAGCAAGCATGAAGTTGCAGCTTTAATATCTGTTTTGAAAGCAAAGGACAAAACTCTGCTTTCTGGGAAACCATCAAATAGAAGCAAACAGCTTTGTGAGCTCTGGATGTGCTTCAGTGGGGCTATTCCCACCAACTGCAATGGATTTCTGCATTCTGGCAGCATTTTGGCAATGTATTGCTCTGGTGATGGTGGCTCTCTGGTGGGGCTTTCTTTCTGCTAAGCCAACAGGTGAATATCCTTTTCCAGCTCTCCTTAGACTGTCTTGAGACAGAAGACATTTGTTTTAATAAAGAGCCAGCCATCTGAGGTGATAGGTGTCATTAAGTGATGGTTGCCAATCACCCCAGATCCTGGCAATAACTGTTTAAGAATCCTTATGGCACATGCTCTCAACGCCCTGTGACAACTCTGTAATGTAAATAGATGCTTTCAAGCTTTTATTTCATCCAGGCAAGAGTTGCTTGGCAAAATAAATAAATTGATTTTCTATACTATTTTATTTTCCAGATGACTGGGAACAGGCCAGGCACAGCCCCCACCAAGCTGCACACCTGGGATAAAAGCAGCAATTCAGCAAACCGCATTGATTTATCAGCAGTGTGACAGGAGCAGCAGCTCCTCAGAGAAAACCCAGCCACACATCCAGGACCTCCACCCCACGTCCACCAGCTGCTCCTCACTGCCAGCAACAGCAGAAAACTGGGGTTTAAATCACTGCCTAATGAATGGGGAATTGCCATGTTGTTTTGTTGAGTAAATAGCCCTGGCTGCTTGCCTTCCAAACTGTAACACAGTCTAGCACTATTAGCAATATCTGTAAAAATGGCCAGCACAAATATACACTGGATGGTTTTGCCAGCAATGATGAAAACAGTAGGTATGCAAGAAGGGCTTATTGCTCCCTGAATCATTCCAGCTCCCACAACTGAGGGAAAGCAACATACCTCTGAAAAGATGGGTTTTTATGCTCCAAAATGAAATGCTTCCCGTTGTGATGTTGTAATGAGACTATTCCAGACTCGCTGTGCTCTCTCTGTTTACATTTTTTTACCTTGCAGAATTATCAGAGTGAAGTTGATTCAAAATACATATTATGGTGTTTATCTAAATGCTACAAGGAGGCCAGCACTTGAGGGAGGAGCAGTTCCACTACCCACTCCCAAAGTGGATGTGGATGGGCAAGGCTGATGAACACAGGAGCAGCACCTGTGAGCTGTACCTCTCCTGCATGTGGCCTGTTAGCATTTATCTCCTCCTTTTGCCATGTTATCACAGAGGAAAAGCTGGCTGTGGGTGTCCTAGAGCAGCCCCAGCACCTCTGTTGCTGCTCTGTGTCTGCTGACACATTGCCCTACAAATAATTCAATTATTGCCCTGCTTTGAGTGCATTCTGCAACCTCCCTGTGGCTTCCAGCTGGCACTGTGACTGACCCTGCTCCTTCCACTGGTCACTTTGAGACACTGAACTCCTGCCCTGAGGATGTAACACACTGATGTACTGTGAAGACAGCCAGCCTGCAAATAACCCTGTGCCTTGTTTCCTGCAGCCTGCTCTCCTGCAAACAGGGCTCTGCAGTCTCTCCTGTGCTCTCAGCCTCTGCTCAGCATTGAGGAGCTTCTGCTTTAGTGCTGCTGTGAAGTGCCTTTAAGGAGGAAAGTTCTGTGAATGAACCAGACAGCATATGAAAGCTTTTCTCTTTTTTTTTTTTTTTTTTTTTTTAAATCTTTATTTTTAAGAGCATTCCCCTCTGCACAATTCTCATTACCTGCATGTCCTCCTGTGCTGTATTGGTCATTTTGTGACCTCCCTTTGGAAAAATCCCCAAACAGAGACACAGCAGTGACACTGCACAAAGGGCCACCTCAGCTTTTCCTGCAGGTGTGCTCTGGTTCTGAATTGCTCCCCAAAAAGGTGTTTGTTTTATCCTTTGGCCTGGGGCAGCAGGGTGGTCAGGGAGCACTGCCACCCCTGTGTCCCCATTCCCCTCTGGCTGGGGCAGTTCCAGCTGCTCTTGGCCCCTGGGGCTGGAGCACTGAGTTTGGGATGGGGCTGCTTCTGGTTTTGCCAAACTGGTGGAAATCCCCACCAGGTGCAAATGTGTTCCCTTGCCATCGAGTCCATTCTTTTTGCTTGATTCAAAGTGTTTTTCTTGGTACTGAGTGCAGCAAATGTCCTGATAAGAAATGCTCAGATGAATCTTTAAACAATCTCTTTCTGTCCTCAGTCTTTGAAGCTTGAAAATCTCACAGTTTATTTATGGGCTTGTATATAGCAGCTATTACAATATTTTTTTTTTGGACATCATCATTTTGTCAACAGTATGAAATCTTAATTGAATGAAATGTGAGTTTTAAAAATAGGTAATGTAGCAAGAACGACTTTGCCAGTAATTAGTAAAATAATTTCATTTTGTTGTTTTTTCCTCCCTCAAATAAATAAGAAATCTTAATTTCCTAAAAGGACTTTGTATTTGTTGGAATGATTCTTTTGACATGGGCTGTAAACAGCAGCCTGACAATGAAGGTTCCCTGTCAGTGCTGTTGTTGCAATTATCCATCAGAGCAATTACCCATCCTGTGAGACACCTGCTGATGTGCAGGCAATACTTCTGTCAAACTTTGTATTTTATATTTCTTTATGGAGGATGCCTGCACTGAACCTCCCCAGCAGAGAGAGAACCCCTGGCACTCCATGCAGAGCCAGGCCAGGTCTTGCCCCAGTGCAAGGTTCTGCCTCTGGACTGGTTTCAGTTCACAGCAGGTCAGAAGGAAGGGTTCTAAAATAATCTAAAATAATGCTCATTGTATGAAAGCTTTATTACTCTTACCTGAAAATGACAGTGCAAGTCCAGAAACGTCACATCTGCATCTCCTCAGCTCCCTCCCTGGGATGCAGCCCTGCAGCTCCTTCCCAAGGTCAGAGCTGGTTCTGTGCTGTGAACAGGCTGCCTCCTCTGTGCTGCATAGGTGTGCAGATGTGATGAGGTGTGCAGAAATAACTGGAGCAATTATATGCTGAAAAATTAAAGATTAGAATTTAGATGAGAAAGGTTTTTCATCCTCTTTCAATAAACCTTCTTCCCTTTGTCTCCTTTAAAGCCACGTAACAAGTCATACATAAAAGAAAGCTTTCTTGCTATTTTGTGAAACACAGAGGTTATTAACATTTATCATTCCTGACAGAATAATAAATTAGATCATTTTGGCACTGGCTTACATCATGTTTGCCTTTAAAAATATTTTCATTATATCTGTGTTATGCTTGGCTGGCTCCATGTAGTGTGTCATGGATAGTTATTGCTATAATTGCCCTTGTTCACACCATTTTCCTTCTCAATAATCCCATATGTTCTTGGAATGCAGAGGCCATATTTCATCTTGTCAAGGATGATTACAGCACTAACTGTGCCACTGACATCAGCATTCTGCCCAGGTGCTGACACAGGGCAGAGTCAGGGGGTCCCAGGGGGTGTCTGAGCCCTGCCCTGGCTCCGCACCCAGCCCCGCTCTGCTGGAAGCTCCCCAGAGCTGCTTTAGGCTGCTCAGTCACCTACTCCAGAGGCAAAACTGACATTTTCTCTCATCCCTGTTGTTTTCTGTTGTTACTGAATAAAATCAGGCTTGATTGGGCACTGAATGTGTCCTTTAAGCATCCTCCAAGCTAAGCTTTTGCTGATATCTACTCACAAACAGAGCCTAAAGCATAGAACAGTCCAAGACAGAAAAACCCAAACCAAACCACACCAAAACTGCAGCACAACTAGCAACTCTGCCATTGCAGAACCCTAGCTTTAGTTCATGCCCATAATGTTCTGGAGGAAAATGCAGAATAAAGCAAAAACCAGGGGAGCCACTTAGGAGCATTTCGGTGGACAGAAAGGATAACGGTTGTGCCATGACTTCAAAAAAGCCACTGCAACGAATAATTTCTCTTTGAATCCACAGCAGCCTGTGTCTGCAAGCTCCCTGGACACCTCCCTGCAGCCCCACGTTGTGCACAACTCGTAATGACCAACAACAAAACCCTGTGCACAGCAACTGCTAATAATGTCTTCTCATTAGGAAAATGTTTGGTCCTGCGAACATCTAACTGCAGGAAAAACACAGTCCCTTCTGGCTGTGCATCAGTGCAGTGATTTAACAAGGAAAGAGAGATAATCTGCTTCCTCCACATCAGAGCTTTCCATTTAATAGAGCTATTTTTTCAGATAACAGCCTCGGTAATGACACCACAAGAAATGCACACTGGGAAGCACAAAACAGCTCAGCTCTGCTTTCTTTCTGCGCGCTGTAATTTGTGAGACATTGCACCTTCCCAGCGAGAAGGGAAGAACTCAGAGCTGACCTTTCCTCACCTTTAAAAATAAGCACATTTCAAAGTCTCAAATTCCAGTTATCTACTTGGCAATTAACATTCTTTAAGTGCATCACCACCACTAGGTGCCTCCCACAATCCTCTCAGAACAATTTGCTTTTTCGTCACTTGCAGCCATTCCCCTAAGTTCTCTGTTTCACCTATCCTGCATTATCTATTCAGGTGAGACTAGAACAGATGTCACAAAATGCAGGCAATTGCCTCCTGCATGGTCTACAGGTTGCTGCTTTTGCAGGATTAATTTTTGGGGACTGGCATAGGGAAAAGGTTATGTTACCTCCACTTCGACCTTCTGCTTTCTCTCCCTACAGATGGTGGCTTTTAGAAAATGAAAGCAGTTGCAAGTCAAACTGTGTTTGTCTGGGATGTGACAGGCAGCTGGGCTCTGTTCCTGGAAATCAAATATGTTCACAGGTCTTGCTCCCCTCTTCGTTCTGTTAAGCTGATTACTTCCCTTCCCTTCCCATAAATACCTTTTCAGCTCATTTAACTCCTCAGGCCTTTCTTACCTGCTCTTGCCAGAACTTACCCCAGACACTGTAAATGTCCTTTTCTGCAATCTGCATTTTCCTTTTCTCCTGTAACACGGGTTCAGGGCACTGCTCTGCCTGGCTGGGGGACTGAGGTGCTGTGAAAAACAGAATTTGAGGCCATCTCTAAGGCACAGGGGGTAAGCAGCTCATTTGTAAACACTCACGTACAGAAATCCATCCTTGGCCAGGAGTTCTTCTCAAAACACCCTCTCCTGACACTGGGAAGCAGATCCTGAAGTGCTGTGAATTAGCACCAATTAAATTACAGGGCTGGGGCCACCTGAGGCTGTTCTGGCTGAATTCTGCAGCAGCCAGCGCTGACCCCAGCCCACCTGAGGCTGTTCTGGCTGAATTCTGCAGCAGCCAGAGCTGACCCCAGCCCACCTGAGGCTGTTCTGGCTGAATTCTGCAGCAGCCAGCGCTGACCCCAGCCCACCTGAGGCTGTTCTGGCTGAATTCTGCAGCAGCCAGAGCTGACCCCAGCCCACCTGAGGGCTCTGCTCCTGGCCCTTACCTGCCCTCCACTCTTTGGCTCATGTTCTTGCTTCCTCCTGGGCTGGCTGGGTGTCTGGAGGGCAGCTGCTGGCTGAACACCACCTCTGGCTGCCTTGTTTCCTTTCCTGCTCTGAACCTGGCATGGGAGGGATTTGGGGGCTCCTAGGTGCCAGTTCCTACAGCAGGTATTTATTTCCCTCACAGACAGAACAAGGGGATTTGGGGGTTCCTAGATGCCAGTTCCTACAGCAGGTATTTATTTCCCTCACAGACAGAACAAGGGGATTTGGGGGCTCCTAGATGCCAGTTCCTACAGCAGGTATTTATGTCTCTCACAGACAGAACAAGGGGATTTGGGGGTTCCTAGATGCCAGTTCCTACAGAGGGAATTTCCCCCCTGCACACAGAACAAGGGCACAAACGGAGAAGTAGCTCCTTTGAATTCCTAACAATAAGTAATAGTAATTATTATTTGCCTCTCAAGGGAGCCATTCTCTGCTCTCAGCTCCATGCAAAGGGCACAGGTGTTTCTACTCCCATAACTGAGGTTATTTCACCCTTTAGCTCTCCAGGCCAGCAGGGTTCTGTGGGAACTGGCCAGGCCCTGTTGTCCACCCTTGGCTCGAGGCAGGCTTTGCTGGAATGCCTCCTGCCACTGCTCCCCAGCTTATTTTCTCTGCTGTCTCACAACCTGCAGGGGTGCAGCCATGAAGGGTTTATCTGGAGAAGGAAACAATTGATCCCCAAACCCTTCCCACCTGGACAGAGCCTGCCCCAGCCAGGCACAGCTGGGATCTGCTGTGTTTCCATCCCAGCACAGCCATTCCCAGACAGGGGCTGCTTCCCCAGCCTGCCTTGTTCCTACAGGGTCAGCAGTCTCCATGGAAACCCCAACTGGAGGCAGCACTTAAAATGGATTTTCAGATGAATAATTCCATTGGCATTCTGGAGCAGTACAGAGCCCTTCCTGAGCAGCCAGGGCTCCTCTGACACAGCTCCAGAAGGGCAGCTGTTAATTGCCCCAGCCAGCTCCTCCTGCCCCAGCTGGGCTCAGCTGCCCCCAGATCCCCCAGATCCCCCTGTCCTGCTGTCCTGCTGTCCTGCTGTCCTCTTGCTCCCCAGCCAACCAGGAATTCAGGGCTCCAGGAGCCAAGCACCACAGCAGCAACAGGACAGGAGTGTCCTGATGGATCCACTGGATGGATCTTTAGCAATGGAAGACATCAGGAGATTCAAAGACAGAACAATAAACCCTGCCCTAATCTGTGAAAAGTATTCTCTTGAGCAGTTTTGTGTGCAGTGTTTACATGTTATTCATTATTATTATAAATACAAATAACACTCGATGACAGCAGAAGTTTTGGTAACACTAACAGCAGTAAACTTTGGATCAGACCTTGACCCACACCAGTATTACCAGAAAAAGCCAATTTTCAATGAGGAAGGGAAAGACAACACTTTAAACAAGTCAACATAGCAGCCAGAAATGACAAAGATAAGCAGCTTTTGTTTCTGACTTTTCTATAGGGTATGAATACTTACCAAATCTATTTTGAACCATCATAAAATTCAGAACAAAATAAAAATCCTCACAATTTACCAGACATTATATTACTTAGTGGTCCTGGAGAAAGACAGCCCTGGTTTATGCTCCAAATTCCAGATAAGAACTGGCAGCAAAGCAAATAGAATAAGAAAAGTTATTTTATATAAGGAAAGTGGCAGAAAGAGCATGTGTTTGTTATCTCGCCCAGAGCAGCCCAGTTCTCTGTCAGAAAAGACAACATTTACAATCAGCCTCATGAGAAAAAGTAGATAAAAGAGAAAAATAAGAAATGAAAAGTGGCTGGGGAGAAAGGAATAACTTTCCCTGCCTCCTACCTGGAAGGCCAAGTGAGGGAAGGGCAGCAGGTTCCAATTTCTGTGAGCACAGGTTTGCTCCAGGAGCTGCTCCCCTTTCCCCCTCCTTGCCTGGAGAAGGATGAATCCTTTGGGTCCTGGGATGGACAGACCCAAATCCACCTCCAGACTGGAGCAGGGGCACCTGAGCCTGCAGAGGTGGGCAAAGGGCAGGGTCAGGTACAGGCATGAGCACCATGCCAGGGCTGGGACACAACAGAATCCTCTGCATAGAATGAAAATGTGCTTATAACTTTGACTGGAAGTTGGATTGCATCATAAAGGTTTTATAACTATTGCTCCTACCAGGGTACTCTTCCTGTAGGTCACTCTACCCAGGCCAAAAGGTGCCCATCACTCATTTTCAGGTGAGACCAAGCTGTTCCTAAACTCCAGTTAGAGAAAAAACACCAAAGAGGCAAAAGGTGCATTTTGTTCTCCTCTAGATAAACAAATTCTGTGAGACAAATGGGCTGTGACAACTGAAATGTTTGGCATTATTACACTGGTTCCCTTCTTTCACTGTTATATGTATTCCTGACAAACTTCCAACAGTTTTTCCAGCCTTCTAATTACTGCCAGCTATAACATAGCAGAAGTTTCCCCCAGAATTTACACCCTTAGGATATCTGTTGCTGATGGAACCCTTTTCCTTACAGTTAGGAAGAATTAAAGAGATCCAGCTGAACAGAAATTAGTCGTGTACCCTGCTGTCAGAGCCTGTCTAGGGAGTGATTGGTGGCCACCATTCCTCTGCTTCTCATTCAGGCAGAAATCATTAGAAAAGATTTAATCAAGAGACAGTAATGAACTTGATAGAAGCTGGCCAGACAAATGAGAAAACCACTTGACTTCTGTTAAAAGATGCTGGATTTTTTGAGTTAGGCCCTACATTTTTTATTGAGTTAATGTAACCTCCGATGTCTGTTTCAGCTGAACTCCTGTTTCCCAGCTATAAGTCAAATTCTGGGTCAGAATCAAGCCTGCCACTCTTTAGAGATGTCTGTATGCACACAGGTGTATATCAGTATGTCTGTACACCTTTACATTTATGATCTGAAAATCTGAGCTCTTTTGGCTGCCTCACATCTTCATTACTTTTAATTTTCTTGTCTCACTTATCTTCCAGCTAAACAGAGTGAAGCAGAAAAACACAAGTTGCCATCAGGCTGTCACAATTTAGTACTAGCTGTTTACAGGACAGGAAGTTTCAGGATTGAAAGATTTCTCTCACAGGAAGGCTACAGACATTTTGGATAAATATGATCATTGATATCATTCAAAGATAAAAATATTGTAATTAACAGTATGCTACAAACAATATAAACAACTGAATACCGTCCCATTTTAGTAGATAAACCCTCCAATTTGCTGGAAGACATCCAATCATTTCAGTAGGGTTTATGTCAGGTCTTACTCTGGAACTGACTGAGGCACTGACATTCATTAACTCCTTCCCACTCAGGCTGTCTGCTGAAATCCTGTCACAAACCTTCACAGTTTGCCATTCTCATGTGATTTTTAGTGGCGTGAGTCAAATAACTGTAATTAACGGCAGGAATATTGCAGACTTACCAGAATGGAATACTGCAATAGGTTATACATGGTGCCAGCTAGAAAATACTCAGTCATTGTTGGGTCTGTTCCCTCACTTGGTAGAGCTCATGATGCACTGGAAATGTGCACATCAAACTTGGCTTCTGGCAAAAGAAATACTGGAATAAATCACCCCCCCACTTCCCTGCCTATTTCTGTGCTTAGGTCAAACTCTCCAATGTTCTCGGGGAGCAAACACAGACACAGACCCTCCTCAGCCAAAGTTTGCTGCTGAGTTCAAGGAAATGATGTGCTACTTTTTGTTCAAATTGTTCATCTTGGGATGTATTTGTGGTTCACTGGCTACCAGCAAGGAGTCCTGAGCGAGCCATTACTGTTTAAGACAGCAGTTTACTGTACGTGCCATTTCACTTCAAAAAAGAAAAAACACAAGGTTTTTTTACCAAAATGTAATTTCAGAATGGAAATGTAAGAGGAAGAAAACAATTTGTGGAAATCAAAAACAGATACTGTGTCTTCAGAGTATTTGTCTCCCCTATATGAAAAAAAATTCCATTCTCTGTCTCAATATTGTTTTTTCACATCTCCTGGTGTGAATCTTATTCCAAATCTGTGCCACACTGATCCCCCCTCTCTCTAATGAATACATAAGGGACATTTCCAGGAAAAATGGAAACAGGGAGGTGAAAAAACTAATGTTTTGTAACCAGGTATACGTCTCTGAAGTGCAACCCCTACCTCATACTGCATTCCACGATGAAGAAAATTACATCTCAGGGAAAATGCCCTAACTTGAAACAAAACAGCACAAGGTACACAGCAGTCCAGTGTCAGAGTAGCAGTGGAGATTTTTCAACCCATTAAACAAGTCACTGATTTTCATCTCTGTTTAAACTAAAGAAATGGGAAAAGAAGTAAATACTCTGTGTTACCCTGCAAACACAAGTGTACCGAGATGCAACCCAGGTTTGAAAAAGCTAAGGGAAGGTGCCCTGCCAATCCCACAGAACCCTTCAGAGGAACAGCAGAACTCTGCAAACATCCAAATGTTAAAAGAACAGTCTCAGATCTGTTTTGTTATGGAGGCAAAGAGCAAGCAGCTCGTTTGCTCAGTGCCATCTCCCAGCAGGCAGCAGAGCCAGGACCACCAGCACCCCTGGCTGTGCCTGGGCTGGTTTGGGTCTCCAGAGCCCCAAGGGGAGCCCAGCACAGCCTGGGCTGGTTTGGCTCTCCAGAGCTCCAAGGGGAACAGAGCCCAGCCTGGGCTGGTTTGGGTCTCCAGAGCTCCAAGGGGAGCCCAGCACAGCCTGGGCTGGTTTGGCTCTCCAGAGCTCCAAGGGGAGCCCAGCACAGCCTGGGCTGGTTTGGCTCTCCAGAGCCCCAAGGGGAGCCCAGCCTGGGCTGGTTTGGGTCTCCAGAGCTCCAAGGTGAGCCCAGCCTGGGCTGGTTTGGCTCTCCAGAGCCCCAAGGGGAGCCCAGCACAGCCTGGGCTGGTTTGGCTCTCCAGAGCTCCAAGGGGAACAGAGCCCAGCCTGGGCTGGTTTGGCTCTCCAGAGCTCCAAGGGGAGCCCAGCACAGCCTGGGCTGGTTTGGCTCTCCAGAGCTCCAAGGTGAGCCCAGCCTGGGCTGGTTTGGCTCTCCAGAGCTCCAAGGTGAGCCCAGCCCAGCCTGGGCTGGTTTGGCTCTCCAGAGCTCCAACAGGAGCCCAGCCTGGGCTGGTTTGGCTCTCCAGAGCTCCAAGGGGAACAGAGCCCAGCCTGGGCTGGTTTGGCTCTCCAGAGCTCCAAGGGGAGCCCAGCACAGCCTGGGCTGGTTTGGCTCTCCAGTGCTCCAAGGGCAGCCCAGCCTGGGCTGGTTTGGCTCTCCAGAGCTCCAACAGGAGCCCAGCCTGGGCTGGTTTGGCTCTCCAGAGCTCCAAGGGGAGCCCAGCACAGCCTGGGCTGGTTTGGCTCTCCAGAGCTCCAAGGGGAACAGAGCACAGCCTGGGCTGGTTTGGCTCTCCAGAGCTCCAAGGGGAGCCCAGCCTGGGCTGGTTTGGCTCTCCAGAGCTCCAAGGGGAACAGAGCCCAGCCTGGGATGGTTTGGCTCTGCAGAGCTCCAAGGGGAGCCCAGCACAGCCTGGGCTGGTTTGGCTCTCCAGAGCTCCAAGGGGAGCCCAGCCCAGCCTGGGCTGGTTTGGCTCTCCAGAGCTCCAACAGGAGCCCAGCCTGGGCTGGTTTGGCTCTCCAGAGCCCCAAGGGGAGCCCAGCCTGGGCTGGTTTGGCTCTCCAGAGCTCCAACAGGAGCCCAGCCTGGGCTGGTTTGGCTCTCCAGAGCTCCAAGGGGAGCCCAGCACAGCCTGGGCTGGTTTGGCTCTCCAGAGCTCCAACAGGAGCCCAGCCTGGGCTGGTTTGGCTCTCCAGAGCTCCAAGGGGAGCCCAGCACAGCCTGGGCTGGTTTGGCTCTCCAGAGCTCCAAGGGGAGCCCAGCACAGCCTGGGCTGGTTTGGCTCTCCAGAGCTCCAAGGGAGCCCAGCCTGGGCTGGTTTGGGTCTCCAGAGCTCCAAGGGAGCCCAGCCTGGGCTGGTTTGGGTCTCCAGAGCCCCAAGGGGAGCCCAGCACAGCCTGGGCTGGTTTGGCTCTCCAGAGCTCCAAGGGGAGCCCAGCACAGCCTGGGCTGCTCGGGAGCTCTGAGCCCTGCCAGGGCTGGGCACGAGGGGCTTGTGCCTCAAAACCACACACGGGGGGTGACAGGGGCAGCTGGGGCCACTGGGGCTGTCCCACACCACAGGCAGAGCTTTCCCTTCCTGGCCTGATCTTTTTCCTGCAGGTATTTCCCATTTCAGATCAATCTAACGGCAGAGAATCACTCTTCATGTGCACAGTCATCCTTCATTTGCACAGTGATAAAGGCATTTGGTGACTTCCTCTGCGCACCAACTGGACCCCATTCAACAACACCTTGAGCACTTTGTGGTTTTTGCTCACCCTGAATTCAAGCCCAGCCCATGGAGCATTTTGTAATAAGCTGCTGAGTGCTTAGCTCTCTGTTTAAGTAGCCAGCTCTAATTTTTCTCGTGCCGTTGCACTAATCACCACAAGCTCTAAAGGATTTGAACAGCTAAATCCTGCTCTCATAAGTGACTGGGCAGCTGGAAGGCCAAGCTGCAAAAGGCATTGAACAGGTCTTAAAGTCTAAATCATGGTGGCACAGACATTAAAACACCCTTAGCTCCTCAAATGCAAATGAGACCCAGAAAAATGTTCAAATAGCAGCTATGGTCCAATTATTTTCAACAAATGTTTTTGAAGGTACAACTATGTGTCTTCAGTCCCATGTCACCACTGATGTGACTTGGATTCCCAAATCAGCTAGAAACTTTCAAAAATGCTTCCATTTTTCTTTCTTTAAAACACAATTTATAATAATACTGGGGGGAAGGGGGAACTTCTAACAATTGTTACTTATTTAAACTTTTAATGCGTTCTGTCTTTACACAGTTGCAGACAGCTATTTCTTGACAGCAACAGACTTCCCTCTGCCAGAGGTTTCAGTGAAATATTTCTTTAGTATTTGAATTTTAGTCTCTGAAACAATAACGGCCTAAAATCTTTCAGTATTCTCTTTGCATCCCTGCAAAAGGAAAAGAAATCTCACTCAAGTCAAAATGTTTTTTATTGTCCATTGATCTATACGACCAAAACCTACAGCAACTAATTTCCCAGATTAAACTAATAAATTAAGATTGTCTCACTAGAAACCTGACTATGGCGAAAAAAAGGCAGTAAGGGAAAGAGATTTATTGAGATGAAAGAAATCTCCATTTTAGCTGCACTTTCTTAGCTCCTTTGGTCAGGATTAGGTGACAGTTATCAGAGTCCAAGATAAAGATATATAATGTTTAGAAATGGCACCTAAGCTATTATTCCAGAGAACAAGCAGAGTGTGTTATTAATCTTGGGTTCTTAGGCCAACTAAATTGCTGTCAGTAAATCAGTAATTATTTATGGAGCTTCTTTACAGTGACTAACTAAAGGATTGCAATTATTTATCACCCAGTTGCTCTGCAGAGTCAATTCAATCCTACCTTTTGCTGGCACACCCTGTATGGGGGTGCCCAGTGCTCTGCTGGTCTGTGCTGTTCCTGTGCCCAGCACAGGATCTGGGTGTCAGCCAGACCCTGGGAATGGGAATTCAGCTCCTCTGTGCAGGAGCTCAGCAGAACTGGCACACACAGAAACCTGGGGGCTGCACCAAGAGCAAACACAAAATCTGGTTTACAGCTCTCTCTGTAAAAGCCACCATCCCCTGCTCCTGGGGGTGGGGAGATGGGTGGGTTTTCCATCTTTATTTACTTATCCCTAGCAGCAGCCAGAACAAAACTGGAGAATCTGTTAATTTGACAAACTTGCCACGCACAGGATTAACTCCACAGCTCTTGAAGAGTGTGAAGAATGAATTGTCCATACTACTCACAGGTTCCCAGGCTACTGATCCCCTGCAACTCAGACAATTAAAAATAATGGGACTTTCAGCAGGGTTCACTATATCTATTTTTAATGTTATGGCATTAAAAGCAATTTCTACACTTATTACTTTGAGCAGGTATATGTAATAAGGAAAACTCCAGACTGGCAAAGCCTGAAGGTGATACAAAATGGAATTTTGGGGAGTAGATGAATTAAAAAGCCTGTAGTAAGATCCTGGAACTAGAACCTGCCTAGAACAATTCAGACAATTAAGAAGACCTTTTTTTGCAATACCAGCGTTGTTACTGTTTCACAGGAAATAAAATCATATCAGAGCTGTCCCTGCTGAAGGAGGCCCAAAGAGGTGTGCAGAGGTGTGCTGGTGCTGCTCACACACCTGGGTACCTCAGCCCCAGGGCAGGGAGCACTGCTGTACCACAGGTGTGTGCAACACAAGCACTGGCCTGATCCTGGTTTTGTGCCTTTGTGAGAAAAATAATGTTTTCTAATTACAGAAGAACAGTCTGGAGACCATACAGACCTGAAGCAGATCAAAATCCATAGTGAAACTAATGGAATGCCTGGAATAATACCTAAATTACCAGTAGGAAAGACTGTTCAAGTACAGTGAGCTCCTAAGGATTTCTCTGCAGAAAGCAGAGCGTCCTGAAGGCTTTGAAGATATGGACAAGGCTTCTTATTGTGGGCTCCCAACCTCAGAACAGTCTCCCTAAACCGCCTGCAAGCCCGGAGTTAGAGACTCCCTGTTGTCCTTCTTTTCAAAGCTGCAGTTTACTGCAGTTAAAAGAGGCAGGAACTCCCGAGGAGAGCTGCCAGGACCCAGAATTACTGCAGGAACTGATGCCTGCCATTTGCTGGGGGTTTGCAAAGAAGGTATCAGAAGGCATTAGTTCTGCTCTGCAATCATGAAAGGCACTTTGCAGCAGGATTTAGGAGAGCAGCAGCATCTGGCAGAAGCCAAGCTGGCATAGCTCTTGGGAAGTCTTCCTAAAGACCCTCTACAGGGATGGGGGAGGGAGGGGGAAAATCATCTGGAGCTGATTAAAGATTTTAGATGTGCCATAAGTGAATAATAACCACGACAGAATGCAGCACGTGAACAATTCTGCTCTGCGCAAAATCCTCCCGTGCCTGTTAAACATTTTAAACTATGTGCTTTTCATTTACATTTAAATTAAACTGGAGTCATCCCGTTGGAGGCAAACGCCCATGGAAGTTGTTGAAAGAGTTTGCAGCCCTTTCAAAGGCAGGGTAATCACAGCATCATCGTGCAGAAGTGCTGTTCCTGGAAACAGCCACGGCTGCAGATCCTTCAGAGCTCTAATTGCTCTGCCCTTGCCTCTGGTACTTCATTTTGCTCAGCATGAGCATAACCAGGTGCTGGGTTTCAGAACAGAAAAGAATGATGCTTTAGATGTGTGAAAGTGAAGGCTTGGGAACACGACAAAACCGATTCCCCCGGGAGCTGATGAGAGGCAGATGAGAGGCACGAAAGAAAGGCTAAACAGCACATGTAAAACTATTGTCATGAGGCAGTGTGCAAACCCCGGGAACTGGGGAACACCTCAGGCAGAACTGACTTGAATTCGCAATTCACTGCAAACTGACAACCCAAAAGGGGTCAAAAATGGGATCAAAAACATTTCAGTTGTGTTCAAGGCAGCAAGGTCCATTTCCACATAAAATGAAGCCTCCAAATGGCTCCACATTGAGAATAAAGTGAGGAACCAGTGTGGGGTCACACAGGAAGGTTTGAAAACGCCACCAAAGCTGAGGCTACACACAGAAATATGTTTGGGGCTAAAGGGAAGAGGAGCAGGAATTGAAGCCCTTGAACTGCTGCCCTATTGCCTGCACCCAGCTGTGGCTCCCAGGAGAGGCTCCCTCAGGTGCCCCAGGTGTGGTCCTGGCACTCTCAGGATGCCACCAGCCAGGCCCATGGACCTCTGGACATCTCCTACCTGACCTTTTACTGCCCTGCTGCCACTGCATTCCCTGCGTGGTTTTGTTTCTGCTGCCACTGCATTCCCTGCATGGTTTTGTTTCTGCTGCCACTGCATTCCCTGCATGGTTTTGTTTCTGCTGCCACTGCATTCCCTGCATGGTTTTGTTTCTGCTGCCACGTGCATTCCCTGCATGGTTTTGTTTTGTTTCTGCTGCCATGTGCATTCCCTGCATGGCTTTGTTTCTGCTGCCATGTGCATTCCCTGCATGTTCCAGGAGCTCGAGGAAACAAGGAATATCCCAGAGCAGGGGCCAGACTTCCCTGTCTGCCTGGGATCCAGAGCAGGAGCTGCAGCCCCAGGGCTGCTGGCCTCGGGGACACTGAACAAATCTCTTGTCTTTCAGCTCCAGGCAGCAGGAGACACCTGTGGACACCTTAGATGCCATTTCTGCATCTATTCACCTTCAGGACTGCAGCTAAGTCCAGGGTCACAGCTAAATTCAGATAGCAGAGCAAGAGGAAAAGAAGAAAATATGTATAATTACCTGCTATTTTAATGAGCATTTCTGGCTGTAAATCTAATCAAAAGAATTATAAATACTGAGGAATGCTCATGGCAGCAAGCAGACTGATTAGATGTAGATGGTGCCGTATCCTGCCTGCTGCTGAGAGCAGAGAGCTGCAGACAAACTGGCTGCTGTGATCCCTGAGCCTGCTTTCCCCTCAGAACTCAAGGTCTTGCATGCACTGAAGCATCTCACGTTGGCTCAGGCTCTGCAGTTAACTAATTTAACTGACATTCGATTTTCATTTCTTTGGTACAAGATCAGCCCCCTTTTTTCCTCTGCGCCATCTGCGAGTGCAAAACATTATCTTGTCTTAATTTAAATTATTATAACAAGCCCATTCAAGGTGTAAATTCTGGCAAGATTTCAGATCTCTGCAGAAGGCCAGTGCAGCACTTGCGGCCAAATCAATCCCCACTTAAACTCCATCAAGTTTTGGACTGGATTTTCTGAGGCACAGAATCTGCCACAGTTCAAAGCAGACTGCACGAGATTCTGTGCTGCTGCTGCTTCAGTGAACCCTCTCCTCCTGCCTGTGGCCTGCTGACAGATGAACATCCATTCTTGGACAGAAATCTAGGGGTTTCATGAAATTTCTTATTCGAGTCACATAAGGCAGAAAGATCCAAGCAAGAAATAAAGTCTGGTGGTGGATGAAGACTTGCAGTGTGCTTGATTAGATAAATTGCTTGAACTACTATGATTACCAAATAAATCCATGCCCAATTCCAAGTGTACTTTAGACAAATAGCCAAGGGCTAACTGTAATCAACATCCTTAGTTATTCAGTGAGTTCCATTCTGATCTGTTCAGAGCTTTCTACAAAGAACATTATCACACTATCTAAGCCATATTCTTTAGTTTTCAGTCCTAAAGCTATTTTTCTTCCAAATATATTTGTCTCTGTTATAAGGGTTCCCCTCTGTCTCTCCATCTGTAATTACAGTGCAATAAAATGTATTTATTTTATCAATATCAAGAAACACACTTTTCTATGTGCGTGCAAAAAGGGAAGGAATATTAATCCCAGCTGCATGACACCCAAATGCAAAGCATCAAACCATTCCAGTTTGTGTCTGCGTTGTCAAGAAGCTAAATCTCTGCATTTCTTAGCTTAAAACCAGAACTATTTACACACATAGGCAGCAATGCAACCAAATACACATTTTAACCTAAATAATCAGGAAGTGATCACAAAGAGTTTTTAATAGAGAAGGAAAGGACTTTGATGGAGGAGAAGCAAAGGATCTGGGGAAGTGCAGAGGATGGAGAAGATGCAGAGCTGGATGTGGATGAGGGAAGGAAGGGCCTTACCAGAATCTGGGATTTGGCAACAAACCCAGCACTCCACCAGCTAGTACAGTGAGGAAAAGCATGATACTAACCACTCAGCACAGCACTGTGGTTAAAGAAACAGAATTGTATTTCTACAAGCTGCTTGCCAAGGTAAAAAGCAGTTTGTTATCTCAAAAATATGAACTACCCCCAAGACAAATCAGCTGAGGAAAAGGAACAACAAAAATCGATTTTCTGATGGACACAAAGACAATGTGTTTATATTTCAGATCTAGCAATTTTGTTCTCCCTCCTTGAATTATCCACAAACCTCTCCCCCCCTTTTCAAGATTAACAGAAGCTTTTTATTTTACAGAGATTTGTTTTTACACTCAGTCCCCTGTCAAGAAAGGCACCTGTAGCTCTGACAAACATCTCCAGGCCTCACTAATCAGTGCTTTTGTTTTCTTTACAGCAAATTTAATACAAAGGTTGTAGGGAGAGTCACAGAGACGGATGACCCCCGTTTGATGACAAATAGGAACAACACTGGGATCCCAGCAGAGGCTGCTCCCTGCTGATTAAACAACTGCTCTGAGCCCAGCTGAGATGGCTCATTTGTAAGGGCGAGATGGCAATGCAGCTTCGAGTCCAGTCAGCCCTTGTGTCCCTGCCTGGCCTCAAAGCACAGGCTCCAGGAAGGGACATCCATCATCTGTCCCAGAACTATTATCTCACAATGACACCCTCATTCTTGATCAACCACAGAACAGACCTAGCTGGGAGCAAATAGATTGTTCTTTTCACATTTGGAGGATGACTTCAAATAATGTTTGTTGTAGGCAAGAAGTATTTTTGACAGATATATTTGATAAATGGTCTGAGGGGGAAAAAAGAGGTTGAAATGCTAAGAATAAAAGTGCTGGATCTATTCATTAAAATGGGCTTTGATTAATATAATCAGTATCTATGAAACAAAGGTGTATAATGAGGAAAGATAAAAATACGCTGAGCACTATATGATAAAGCTAAAAGACTGCTGGAATGATGGGCTAAAAAACCTATAGGCAGCTGAACCCAAAGAATTGCATGTCTTTTGTATATCAAGATGCTTTTGAACAATTAGAGAGAGAACAATACTGAAGATTAAACAAAAAAATCCTGCATATTCCTCAGATGTTTTTTAAAACCTCTCCTTCATCTTGGAACACAGGCATGAGTTTGTTACTGCAAATTCACGCCATCATTTCTTTGTAGGCCAGTCAGAAGAAACACTTCACACTATGGACTTGCCCTGGGTGTGTACTACCGAAAACCCAGACCCCTGCAGGTGCAGGTTATCTGAAGAAACAAGAACAGTGTGTTTCTGAAAACAATGGGGTGCATTCTCTCCTGATTTTCCAGCGTATTCCAAAATGTTCCTGAGAACTCTTTAATTCTGGGACACCCTGCCCCTCCCTGCCCCACTTCCACTCACTGCAGGGATGTGTCTGCCAGCACGTTCATCTCAGGGAGGGTTTTGAACCCTGATCCCTGCTGGACCAGACCAAAACCTTCAGTGCCTGAGATCACCTGGATAAAGGGGATGGAGAGGGAGGAGAGCAGGAACTGCCTCATGCTCTGTACTTCTTATCAACTCACTGGATTTTCCTTATGAACTTTCTACACAAAGTCTCACCTCCCTGAGCCCACTCCCTGCAGGGACCTGGCAGGATGAGCAATCCATGGCCCCAGAGGTGTCCGTGTCAAACAGTGCAGAAAGCTTCTAGACTCACAGTTCAGAGAACAAATAAACCACGTACCCAATACACACACGAGAGCTACACTAATGTGGAGACCAAAATGCAAAAACAATTATTTGCTATAAATATTTAATATCCTTAACGCTTCCAACACTTCCAACATGTCCAACATTTGCTTGCTCTTTTTTTTCCCTTCAACTCTTGGCTTCTGCAAATGCTAAAAACCAGCTGTGGCTCACGATTGCATCAAATTATTTTACTGAGTAAACACCAGGTCAATCCATTTTCCAAACATGCCAACAGAAAATTTTCACATTTCTTTTATAGAGTACAAGGCTGATTCCAAAGCAATTATAGCCATGACAATGATGGACCAAATGTATCTCATATTTTTCTTTACATTTTTAGCACTAGTTTGACTGAAAAATCCCCAAGGCAACTTCAAATACTCCTCTTCTGACCTTATTTTGCCAAACTTAATTAAAGCCAGGAAGCAAACTGTTATTTATTTCTGTACTGCTTTGTTCCTGTCATGTACTAACTGAAAGACAAAAGGAATTTGATTCTTTAGGTGCCATAAATCCCAACTCCCTTCATCAAGGGGTGCTTCAAAGTCTGGCAGCTGCTTTGAGAGCAGATTTAGAAGGAGCCATAAAGGTTTTGTGTCATTTGCGTTTCAACATCGGGTTTTTCTACTGTTTTTTAAGTTAAATTCTTAAATTGCACTGTCTCTGTAGCTGGCCTTTCCCCCAGTTGTTTCCATCCAAACGTTGCAGTTCTCCTGCCTTGACTCCCAGGGAAAGAAAGGTCAGGCTGGGAGGTTTGGAAGTCCCAGACTCTGAACACAGCAGGTGGTAAATAATTTCTGAGTTCCTTGGTCAGAAATGTGGCTCATGAAAACTGAGGTGGAAATCCTGAGGAAACCAGGAGATGTTTTGAACAGGAGATTTTTGCTGGTGGACATCTCCAGTACCAGCATCCAAACCTGGCACTCTGAGCCACGCAGATGGCAGAGCCTGCAGGTGCAAGGAATTCTTTCTTTGCTAATGCATGCCTGGCCATATAATTGTGCCTTTATCTGTAATCTAAGTAATGTCTTCTGAAAACAGGCTGGGGAAACCAGATCTACTTACTGTGGGAGTAATTGGCATGCATTATAAAGGAAAAAAACAAAACCCATTTCAAATATAATTTCAACTCCCCTCTAGCTCCGGCCTCAGGGAAAGAAAATTCTAAGACTTACTTGCAATCTTCCCTTATTTTGAACGTTTCATTTTGGTCTCAAGACTATTTGCAGCCCCCATTAATCTGGTGGGCTCCCAGGTGTATTCCTAAAGTGTAGTTCCATTAGAAGCAGCCAGGAAACTGCATTTTGTATCTTCCAGTAGAGAGAAATGGATGCAAAGTTTCCTCAGGCCTAATTTCTCATATTTGCTCATATATTTGATTCATGCTTTATAAGCATTTGATTTGGTTTTGATTGTTGTTTAATCAGTTTAATTACTATCTTCAATTATTTTCAGCTTCTTGGCCGTATCTTAAACTTCTGAAGTCCAGTTTAATCCATTAAAAGCCTGGCTACCTGGGCATTTTGAGCTGCATGGTTTGTATGACAAAAGCAGCAAAATGCCTGGGCTAAGGATCACCTTTCTGTGGTGGGTAGGAATTGGCCTCCCTACAATAATCCTGGGAGAACAGGACTCCAACAATTCCCTTCTAAATCTGGTCTTCTGGCAGACAAAACTTTATTTACCAATATACAGCCAAATTTCTCACCTTTATCCACTGGGGACTGAACTCTCTATTGCTTCTGTAGAGACCTTTGGAATAAAGCTGTCTTTCATACAAAATCCCTTTCTCACTATGTTGGCAGTTTAAGAGGATCAGGAAAAAGCAACAAATAATTTACTTCCACTTTAATGCTCCTTTAAATGGTCAGAAAAGAGTTTCTGTGCCAACTACAGCCAGATCTATTGCTAGTACCCAGTAGCACATCATGAAAGGAGACACATCTAAGATTAAAAATAATAATCATAAAAATCATCCATGGAAAAGAATCCATCTAAAGTTGTTATTCAGTGGCTGGCACAGAAAATACATTCTCTACCTGAGACTAGTAATGAGTCATCCAAGCAACTTGAAATGGAAAGCATATCGAAAGGATATTAAAACTAAAAGAATTGAGAATCCAAAAATAAATAAATATGATCATTCCAGGCAGGTAAATACTTCAGGAGATTACTGAGAAAGATGGGATTAATATCAATCTTATCTCCAAAGCAGAGGACTTAAAAGTACATATGGCAATCTGCTGGTGCTATTGGTATAAAAATTCATGCTAGATGGCAGACAGAGAATTCAAAACAGACCTCTTTATTTTTTCCCCTCAGATAAAGAAGGTCTGAAAATAAACAAGAATAACTCAGTGTGTGAAAACATGGACTGGCAGAAAGGTAAAAAAACAAAACAGAATTCAAGTCTCCATGACAAATCTATCTACATGCAGGCTTCATTTCACACACATTCAGAAATTAAGATTAAGGCATGGGATGTAGGGTCACAGCACTCTGGGTGCTCTGAAGCAAGATATTGAATTACATTGTAGGTCAGATTCCTCCAGAGACAAGAGATAAAGTCATCTAAAAAACTAGAAAGGACGTATGAGAAATGCAGGCTGAAGAAACCATAAGTTACCTGGGGAAACAATGTAAAGGTAAGAAGAGGAGGCTGTCAGAGAATATAAATGTGTCCATTCTCCTGTGCCCAGGACAGTGCCAGGGCTGATTGCCAGCTGTGACCAAGGGCATGTCAGTCAGTCCCAGAAACAAACCCAGACCCCAGTGCTGCAGACTTGGACCCCTGGGCTCCAGGCCCAGGACAATTCTTACACTGGAGGAAGTTAGATACCCAATCACAGGAAAATTGATCGAGATAATGAGAAGGACTGGGAGAGCAGAGCTGCCTTCCTGAGACTGCAGAATGCACAGAGGATCCCCATGCAGTGAGATATGGAGGACAGTGCTCCTGTAGGAAAGCAGAGGATGGACAGGGTGTCAGACAATGGCTCTAATGGTACCTTTCAGCCCCAGTGCAGCTCAGTCAGATGAAGGGGAGCAGAGGATGGACAGGGTGTCAGACAGTGGCTCTCCTGGTGCCTCTCAGCCCCAGAGCAGCTCAGTCAGATGAAGGAGAGCAGAGGATGAACAAGGTGCCAGACAGTGCCTCTCCTGGTGCCTCTCAGCCCCAGAGCAGCTCAGTCAGATGAAGGAGAGCAGAGGATGAGCAGGGTGTCAGACAATGGCTCTCCTGCTCTCCTGATGCCTTTCAGCCCCAGTGCAGCTCAGTCAGATCAGAAAGCAGTGTGGAACATGAAGAGCAGAGGATGGACAGGGTGTCAGACAGTGCCTCTCCTGCTCTCCTGGAGCCTCTCAGCCCCAGAGCAGCTCAGTCAGATGAAGGGGAGCAGAGGATGGACAGGGTGTCAGACAGTGGCTCTCCTCTCTCCTGGTGCCTTTCAGCCCCAGAGCAGCTCAGTCAGATGAAGGAGAGCAGAGGATGGACAGGGTGTCAGACAGTGGCTCTCCTGCTCTCCTGGTGCCTTTCAGCCCCAGTGCAGCTCAGTCAGATCACAAAGCAGAGGATGGACAGGGTGTCAGACAATGACTCTCCTGGTGCCTTTCAGCCCCAGAGCAGCTCAGAAAGCAGTGTGGAACATGAAGAGCAGAGGATGGACAGGGTGTCAGACAGTGCCTCTCCTGCTCTCCTGGAGCCTCTCAGCCCCAGAGCAGCTCAGTCAGATGAAGGAGAGCAGAGGATGAACAGGGTGTCAGACAGTGGCTCTTCTGGAGCCTTTCAGCCCCAGAGCAGCTCAGTCAGATTGGAAAGCAGAGGATGAACAGGGTGTCGGACAATGGCTCTCTGCTCTCCTGGTGCCTTTCAGCCCCAGTGCAGCTCACAGAGCAGAGTGGAACAGGACACGAGGGATTTGCCAACTCCTCTCCCAGAGCCCCATGGAGCTGCCCTGGGGCTGAAGGCAAACCCAGGATCTCCTGCAGCCTGGCCCTGGGTGATTCCAGCCCAGAGCTGGGGCTTGGTGTCATTTTGATCCCTGCCAGAGCTGCAGCTGCTCTGTGTCACCCTGCAGTGCAGCTCGGTCTGCCTCGCTTCACCCAACCTGCAGCAGCAAACCAGGAGCATGAGGGCCCTGCAGGGTTCAGTAACACAGACCAGATCATCTAGAACAGCACACAAGCTTTTACAACAAACAGGGGAATCTCAGTGGAAGAGCAGGTAACAGTGGCAGTGCAACAACAACAAAAAATCACCTGTCCGTTTGTCCATACATCGGTACTCTTCCACATAAATCTGTTTACACACAGGTATGTTCTGCCATTTTCCCCAGACCTCCAGCCAAAGTCATCAAAATCTGTGATTATTTGTATTTTAACTAATTAGCTATACCCTCTGAGATGTTCTTACATGCATTAAGATCCTATCTGTACACGACATATACATCAAGCTGTGACAGAGAGTGGTAATTTATTGGGAAAAAAGGGTTGCTGATATTCTAAAATAACAATTTCTGCAGAAGGGCTTCTAATCAACATCAAAATCCATGCACTTGAGGTATCCTTGAAAAATTTAATGTGTTTCTTGTACTAATGATATATTTTTTCTGTGAAGTTAAAGTAATAATTTTCACATCATTTTAATGTGTTGGTACTGTTCATTAAAGCAACGATTAGGTTGCCAGATGATAGCATGCTATTAGGTCTAAAAAAAAAAAAGAAAAGAAAAGACATTAACTATTTGGACACTAACAAGGCATAATTAATGGCTATCTGAAGTGGATTTCCAAGTAATAGTACACAGCTTGTTGACAGCAGGGTAAGAAATTCCATAATTCCATGAGGGCAAATGTGCCAAATTGCATTTGAAGCTCTGTGGAGGTTTGTATGAAGTACAAGTAAAAATCATGTGATGGAAATCTGAACTTCCCCCTCCTGTGGCTGCACCACGATCTGTCTGTACATATCAAATGGCACACCAACAACTCCTAAAGGCTGCTAAGGAACAGGGAGAAGAAAAAAATTATAGACAACTCACACTTTCTGACAAAAGAACAGGGCAAAACTTTTCTTCAAAGACTTTGTGATGTACTTTTCAAAAACCAATGACACCTGCAGCAATGCCCACCAGGTGCATTTCTCAGCTCTGTATTTGGAGAGGAAAACTGATTTGATTGTTCTGCAGCCCGAAGTGAACGCCAAGAGCCCTCACTGGGCGTGGCTGGGTGGGGCAGTGCCAGATCTGGAGAGGGGAAAGAAATGGGGTGTGGGGGTACCTGAGCCCCAGGGCAGCTCACAGGTGACCCAGGGCAGGTCCCAGGTGGGGACAGGGGCCAGTGCAGGTCCCAGGTGGGGACAGGGGCCAGTGCAGGTCACAGGTGGGGACAGAGACCAGGGCAGGTCACAGGTGACCCAGTGCAGCTCACAGGTGGGGACAGAGGCCAGTGCAGGTCCCAGGTGGGGACAGACACCAGTGCAGGTCACAGGTGACCCAGTGCAGGTCCCAGGTGAGGACAGAGACCAGGGCAGGTCCCAGGTGGGCACAGACACCAGTGCAGGTCACAGGTGGGGACAGACACCAGTGCAGGTCACAGGTGACCCAGGGCAGGTCCCAGGTGGGGACAGACACCAGTGCAGGTCCCAGGTGACCCAGTGCAGGTCCCAGGTGGGGACAGACACCAGTGCAGGTCCCAGGTGACCCAGTGCAGCTCACAGGTGACCCAGTGCAGCTCACAGGTGAGGACAGAGGCTAGATCAGGTCCCAGGTGAGGACAGACACCAGTGCAGGTCACAGGTGACCCAGTGCAGGTCCCAGGTGAGGACAGAGACCAGGGCAGGTCCCAGGTGGGCACAGACACCAGTGCAGGTCACAGGTGGGGACAGACACTAGTGCAGCTCACAGGTGACCCAGGGCAGGTCCCAGGTGGGGACAGACACCAGTGCAGGTCCCAGGTGACCCAGTGCAGGTCCCAGGTGACCCAGTGCAGGTCCCAGGTGACCCAGTGGAGGTCACAGGTGACCCAGTGCAGGTCACAGGTGACCCAGTGCAGGTCCCAGGTGGGCACAGACAGCAGTCAGGGCTGCCCTGCAGAGCAGCCAGGTGCCAACCCACCTTTAGTGCCCACACAAATCGTGCACATTCCAGCAATCTCACAGCCCTGTTTGGCTGCTTTGATCACCTAACTCAGGTACAAAGGACCCAGTGGAGGTGTCTGGGCCCAGGTGGCTGCCAGCAGCTAACGAGGAGAAGCCAGGATTCTGGCCCTGGCTGTCAAAGGTGCCAACAGGGAATTGTTGTACCTGCCAGGGTGACAGACAATAGAGATGCTGGTTTGCACAGGGATGGTTTTCTTAGAGGAATTCACTTGAGCAGAGCAGGTCTTTGTTTGGGGCTTTGGTGTGCACAAGGACACAGAGCAGTGACAGGACACAGATAATGAGCCTGGATCTCCCAGCAGGGCACATTTCAGAGGGAATTGTGCCTTGTGCACCTGCTGGGAGTGATGTGTGGGCCCTGGGTCTGCTCCAGCAAAATCTCCTGCTCCTCAGCTGTGTGTGAGCTCCAATGCTGGAGCAAGGAGCAGCACAGAAATCGTTACTGGCTCCAGGCTTTCCAGCTCCACTCCCATGGCATAGGATTTTAATATTTCTTTCTAAATTCCTCTTATACCTTTTTTTTTCCTTTATACCAGCACAATAATCCGTCTCATACCTATTCATCCTTCTGATTATTCTCCTTGTCAGCTATTTGTACATTTTTACCCTTTGTAGGAATGCCACATGAAAGAATAAACTTAAAAATAGAACATTAATAAACACCCTTGTTTTTCTGGCTCCTTCAGCTTCTCTAATCCACACTTTGTTCCCTCTTTTAAGTAAGGTCCCACACAAAACTCACTCAGCTAATCAGAGGATAAACTTAAAAGGAAGAGATGAATAAATCACATTAAAGTAGCCAAGATATTTTCAAAAAACCGAAGGTGAAATCTCAGCCCTGGCTGAGGCTCCTAGCAAAACTCTCCTTGATTTCAGGAGGATTAAACTCATCATGGATGGAAGACCTTTGTGGGCCATCACTTTTTGCCATTTGGAATGAGACCTGGAGCTGTATGAGAAGAGGAAGCTCCCCCACACCCTCAGACTCCTGTTTTCCCAGCAAATGCAGCTTTGGGGCTGTTTCTCTAAGGATCCTTGGCCTCACTGGGGATTACTTTAAAATGTGCCCACAGAGTTTGAAAATAAGAGGTCCTGATCTCCACTTCTCATTGCACTTAATTTCTCTACAAGGTATTTTTAACTGTTTGCAAAAATGTTCCTTCCTAAAATGGGAGGAAATAAAGGGATAGCAAGGGATCTGGTGGGCAGGGAGGAAAAAACAGCCCAAGGAAAAACCAGCTGCCCCAAAAGTTTAAAAAAAGGAATCACTGGATGTTTTCATGCCTTCCAGTTATAAACTTGATTCAATGGGTCACTAAATTAAATCAACTTTCTGTGCAAAGAGAGGAGGACAGAAAGGAGAGAGCTCTCTGAGACATGGGGTGTGTTGATCACCTGAGCAAAGGGATGTCCAAAGTGCCTCCTGCACCTTCTGTGAGCCCAGCTCCTTCCTTGGGGGCCACTGAGGCACAAAGAGCATCCCTGCCCACCAGAGGGACCAGGCTAATTATGATTATTAATTAAGTACTCCAGCCAGTGACACCAATCAACCAGAGCTGCCTGGCACCTCCATGGCCCCGGGCCAGTTCCCAGCTTGGTGCAGATGTTTGTGGATTTCTGGAAGAATCCTTTTCTTCTCACTGTAAGGGAAGGGATGGGGCTTTTCTAACCCACCTTTGAAAAATGAATTTTTAATGAAAACAAAACACTTTCTCTATCCTTTTACAGCCCAAAGATCCTTGCCTCTCAAGGAGAAAGAAAGTGCTGAACTGATTCAGAAAGGGAGACATTTTTATAGAGAAAGAGAGACTTTAACCTATCCTTTAGCACCAATTATTCCTTTATTCCTACCCAGCTGATTGTTGTAGCTTTGGCTCCAAGAGGATGGATTATTACTAAAAGATTTATACTGAAGCACAGTTAGAAATGAATACTTATCATCAATTAAGTTGAGCAAGAAGGGTGGGCCTGTATCTTAGCCCCACAGGGGGTCTGAGATCACTCCCCACTCTCCCAGGTATTTATCAGTGCCAAGAGTTAAACCCTGCTCCAGACCAGTTCAATTTGGCACAGCCAGGTATCAAACCTCTCCTTTTTCCCCTCTCCTTTTTTGTTTTTCACTGTAAGTGCCTCGGGGTGCTGACAGGCAGACAGCTCCTAGCAGAGTTGCCTTTGGACAAACCTTTGCCATCCCAACCCAGTAATGAATAAGGTTGTACAGAAAACCTGCCCTCACTTGGAGAGACCAAGAGAAATAAGTTTTGGTACAATGGAAACAGATTTAGCAGATCGTATAGAGGTCTCAAAATACGGCAAATTTAGGGGGAAAAAATTTACTTTATAGCTGTAACACATTAGATATTGAAATTTGTATCTTTTCTCTTTAACTCGTGCTGATTACCGTTAATTACTTTTCTTTACAACGAAAAACAGAAGTTCTAATCAATCCAAACTTTCACTATCTGAAAGATCCTATCAGCTGATGTGGCAGTGATCTCTGGCCCTTCAGAGAAAGAGGCTCTCAGCAGGATCTCAAGACATCCTGTTACAGCTCGGGGTAATTAATGTTTTCCTGTTACTGCTGCACTGTGGACCAGAACAGGCTCCATTAAAACCTTCTGCTATGGACTGCAGAGCTGGATTTTTATATAAGCATGTGGATGAACCACAAGTATTTTTTTCATGTCAGTTTTCATTGCTAATTTCTGGCATGGAAATTGGATAAAAGTCTATCTTCCTTTCAAGTATAGTTCGAGATCTGTGTTTAAAATACCATTATGAGGAAAATGCAAAAATAGCCAGATTTACAAGCAGACCTTGAACCAGAGCTGACAAGAACTATATGACTTGGTACCCACCCCTGTAAAACAAATACAAAAAATGTTAAAAATACAGTAGTTCAGGGAGCGACATCTCAGGTAAACCACTAAAATCTTTAATCTCTTCATCTTCCCAAAAATCACCTCCTCAACTCCTGAATTCCCTCAGCGACTTCCTTAAAAACTTGATTATTCAACCAGCTTCTGGTCTTTGAGAGTGCAAAATCTGAACTTGCTTTGATTTGAGGTTCAGTCCTTCCTGGAGTGAAACAAAAAGGCAGGCTATACAGAAATGCCATGATAATGTATAATACAAAAATGGAAAAGAGCCAAATCTGCCTTAGCACTTCTTTTTCTGCAGCTTTAGCAGTTAATTGCACCTACAGTGGCTCTCTTTCATTCACAAACACCCAGCTCACACAAATCTGTGGGTAAATTGCAAGAGCTTCCTACCCCTAAACCCCACTGCTGTACGCAGTGTAAACTCCAAGCAAGCAATGTTTGCTGATTTTGAGGGAGCTGTGCCAGGAGAGGAGACCAGACCCTCCTGGGGATCAGCCTGGCAGGGGAGTGATGCTGAGAGAAAAAACACTGAGTGAGCCTCGGGGGAGAGCAGCAGGAGAGAGCCCAGAGCCCCCAGAGTGGCAGGAGACAATTACAGACCCTGCACAGCTGCCAGTCCCACACAAGCTGGAACTTGCCACTGAACAAGTGGGAATAGGAAAACTGGTATTTTTCAGATGAACGAGACAAGATTAATGTTTATCTGAAAATTGAGAAGAAGATGGCATTGTTTGTTTTATAGATTAGCCCTTTCTATTATAGTATTTCCATTTTCTCATGTTTTGATGCTCATGAATTTCTCCAAGAACATAAAAGTCTGATGCAGAAACTGGGGCAAGAGGCTGAGAAAAGATAGTATTGGAAAGAAGAGCATCTCACCATCTGTCCACTGTGGGGTTTTTCCCTACACATCATGCAGAAGCAGAGGCCAGATTTGGATACTTTGATCCTGAAAGGTTCAGAGTTCTAATTCAAAGTTATCTTTGTCTATGGAAAAAATAGCAGATGCTGTGCTAAGTGATGGCAGGATCCCAGAGATCATATTCAGAGCAGGAGCCACAAAGATGATTTACCCAGGATGTCACTCCTGTTGTGCAGAGGGGGAGCCAAACCAAGATCACAAATTAAACTGAGAGAAACAGCCAGAACAGGTCCTGCTATCCTTTTCCCCCTCATGCAGCACATGCACCATTTTTATTTCTTTTGCACAAATGGCACCCCCAGGTTCTTATGCTGCTGCATGGCACTGCCAGGGAGGAACCCACTCCAAGTGGGATTAGTCTGGATAATCAGACACATTTTTGTAATAGAACTCCTCCACCTTAAAAATTTGCACTACATTATCCTTTTTCCCCACAAGTCCAAAGTTCATTTTTCTGAAGGAGGACAGTGGGGTGTCCATCCTGCTGGAGCAGTGTCAGTGCTGTACTGGGTGATGCTCTGTCACTGCTGCAGGTGTGTGCCCCTGTCAGGGCTCTCCTCTGCAGCCTTGCACACTGAGAAATTCCTGTGTCCCAGACACACACTGCCCCTCCAGCCCTTCCTCCTTCAGCCAGGTCCCAAATGTGACACCACACAGCACGAGGGAAGCTCATAGCTGCTGAAATAGCCTGGGCTGAGTTTCAGTCCTCCCCATGCCAATTTGCTGAAGCAGCTCAAGAGACAATGTTTGCATCAACTTAAGAGGCCCTTGAAATACTCTGGAGAGTAAGAGAGAGCTCCCATCACTTCTGATCCTGTGAGAAATACAGCCCTGGTACCAGCCCAGCAAAGCCTTTAAGCATATATCTATTTTTAAGTTCTGTGCAGGCCTAAAATAAGTTTATTATATGAGGCTGTAAAGCGAGATGAAAAAAAAGGTGATGTAGATGGGCAATTCATCTGTTGAGTAGAAGTGAGCACATGTAAGTGGATGTAAATGACAGAAGAGAGGACAATATAGAGGCAGAGAATTTCTGTCATTACCATAGCAACAGCAGCACAGCAATTATGTGAAACACCACAGACAGGAAAAAAAAATTCTTATTTTCACCTGGAATTTCATGTCTTATGGCATATTTGTTTTAACTCTAGATATTACACACAATGTGTGACTCTTTCCCTTTCCCATACCAGTTCAAGCAGAGGAAATTTTGGGTTGGAAGGGCCCCAGAGATCATCTACCTCCAGCCCCCTGCTCTCCCACCCGCCCACGAGCAGCCCTTGAGGAAAAAAATGGGAGGCCTAAATATTATCTTTCTGGACTGACATTAGGGGCAAGTTATGGCCACATAAGCCATCAATGACTTAAAATCATTGAGGAACACAATTTTCTTTAGAAAAGCCAAGTGGGTTTATGCTGGAATGGAATAGCTATGGAACAGTTTGATAAAACAATTTTTGCAAACGCCTCAGCTTATCTTCAAAACTGATTTAACTGGAAAGAGCCTTTTATAGCCACATAGATTCCAACACATCACCAAAACTGCTGATAACTGCTGGCTTGAGCATGAAAAATGATCCTGTTAATATGCCATAAATCAGGATATCTTCTTGAGCTAGAACAGAGTGCAGTGGAGAAGTGGTGCTCCCTGGGTGGAACTGAAGTGGGGAGGGGAAATGTTACCTGCTGACATCAAACAGCACCTGCACAGCACTGCAGAGAGAGAAAGAGGAAAAAACAATACATCTTCCTGCTCCTCTGTATTCATTTTTCTCATTCAACCAACTCTCCTGCATGTTGACCTACATCCATTACTGCCTCTCCTGGTTAAGGAAAAAAGACTTCCAAGCCTTTGAATAACAACACATGAGGTCTGCAGTCACTTTCAGTGGAAAATATTACAAACTCTAACCTGTTTAAAACATTCAAACCATTATTATCCACTTTCATCACTCTTTCCATATTTTGTCCTATATTTCCTGCCAAAACAGAACCTCTTATATAAGTTTTTATGCCTCATTTGCATGTTCCTTCAAATACATTTCTATTAATTGATTTTTCGCTGTCTCCCAAATTTAGCTCCTGCCATTTTTTTTCCTTCTTTTTTTTTTTTTCCCTGCCCAAAACTTTTTGCAGTCTGCTGGTTTTGAATTAGCTCTTCTTTAACATTTCCAGGTCAGCTGTTTGGCTGGCAATAACATGCATTTTTGAACAACAGCAGGGCAAGCAGGCTGTCCCCTGGGAGGGCGAGGGGCAGAGCAGGAAATGCTGCAGCGTTTGCAATGCCAGGGCAGCAGGTCCTGCTCAGCTCACTCAGGCTCAGCCTTGCCAGGCAGTGCTATCCCACAGGATTACCAGCACTCTGTGCTGTTTTCAGCCCTTTGGCACAAACACCAAGTGCTCTGAGGAAAAAGGACATTAATGAGCAATAAGCCTGGGTGGACACAGCTGAGAGAAGGGAAAGCATCACCAGTAGGGAAGTGTTTGGAGTTCAGGTTATGGAGTTACAATGTGGAATGATTCATTGTGAAATCACATAAGCTGATATATTGTAAGTTTATGAAACAGGGAGAGCATGTGGTTCAAGGTCAGACTGCTTCTGGCAGAGCTCTGGGTCCAGAGAAATATCTGAGAGAATTTGCCTTGGGCTGACACTGTCAGCACATCCTTTCTCAAAGACTCACCTCACTTTTGCAAGGCAGGACATCAGGTAGATAATGTCAAAGAAAATAAAATATTTTGTGTCTACCTGTTTGCACAGGAGTCTGGACTGTGCAGTGAGCGGATAAATGACCTTATGACAAATCCTTCAGCTTTGTGAGTGTCCTGAGCAACTTCTGCCCTTATCACAGCTGCAATGGGAGGAAAAGACACCTTGTAATCTACTGAGCTGGAGGGGCAGAGGGGTCCATCACTGATATTTCTGCATCATTTGGGCTAGGACTGTGGAGATCATCCCACAGGAGCCAGGTTCCCTCTCTGCTCTCATTCCTTCCTGTGCACCCAGCGTGCCTCAGGCAAGGTTTGTCTGCCAGCCTCTGGCAGGAAAAGCATTTTCTTTTCACAAGGGGGAAGTCTGGACCTTAGTGATTAATTCTACCTCCTCCTGAGAGGCTGGACAGGCTGCTGTGGAATTCAGACCATGGCAGCCTCTGTGCCCATTGGTCCAGGTTTAAAGTACCATTCCAGACAGAGGTGAGATTTTGTTTAAAAATGGAAAAGGTTCAGGCATTAAGATTTGAACACAAACCTACGGTAACACCACAGTTAAGTTACTCTGAAATTGTTTTGTTGAACTAAGGCATCAACAAAATTTATTTTTCCTTCGCTAATCGTACTTAGACCTTCTCAAAATGATTTTTGATCATTCCCATAACATCATCAAAACATACTGCCTTTCCTTACAAATAAGTAGATGTTTCTACTGGGTTGCACCATTCATTGTTATCATTTTCTTGGACACCTGACATTACCAGAAAAATATCCCAACCCAAATGATAGGATCTGGTTTTTAGCAGACCCATACTCACAATATTTGCTTGTGTCCAGATGCAGAAGAAATATTTTGTACTCGAGCTGCCTACCAGCCCAGGATCTGCAGCACTCCTGGAGCCAAGCAGTGAAATCTCCCTGGAGCTGTGGCACAAATGCCAAGCACAGCAGAGATTTAAGGACAGAAATTCCACTGAAGAGCCAGCAGACACCTCACGGCCACAAGAAAAGACAGAGCATTGCCTACAGCACCAAAGCAACCTTGAACAGAGCCATAAACCAGCAGGGAGAGGACAAGAGTCAAGAAGGAAAAAAATCCTCAAAATTATAATAGAAATCCATTTTAGTGTAATTCAGAACTATAATGAGATTGCAAATTAAGATCTGCATAAACATATGGACATTTTCCCAGAGTAAAGAATAATCTTTCCATTTCATTCACAGAATGGAATATATATTTGGGCAGGAAATCATTAGGAATAATTAATTTGTATGAACATACATTGTAATTTTTCTAATTTGGCTTTATAGCATTATCCACTGCAAAATAGCACTCCAAACAAATTAAAATGTTCTATTGCAGCTGCAAAAATAATTTTTGGAAAGTACAACATTAAAGTACTCATAAGGTCAAGGGATTCAGAAACACCTGAATGAGGCAGTGAAGATTTAAAGGACTCATGAAGCTGAGAAATTGCACACACAGACACATCTCCCACCTCTGCATGCTCAGGGACTGTTTTTCTAAGCAGCTGCTTGAGCTGCCATTACAAGCACTGCTAAAGTCACAGCAAATTCAAAAGCAATTTTGATTTTCTTCTCTCAAGTGACACCATGTAGCTCTGGGTTAAATTACTTTCAGATGCTTTAAATGCAACTTAAAACATACCACTTACAATCAGGAAAACGTTATTGTTTATGAATGTTTTATAATGATACTATGGAAAAATCCATCTTTGCTCAGATGATGGCCAAAAAAAGAAAGATAGAAAAAAAGCCTTGGAATGCTACCACCGCCAGGTTACCCCCATTAAGTCAGGGGACTGCAATCAGCATTTTTATCTGTACCCAGCAGTACAGATAGGAAAATAACACTAACTTAAAATAGCTAACAGCTCCAAAAATTATTCTTATTGGTTTTTTAAAAATATTAATAATTAAAACTTACTCCCAAAAATGGATCACACATAATTTGCATGTCTACAATGCCTCGCAGGAGCTGCGAGTTCAGAAAGAATCAACATGCAGAGAAATTAGACTTAAAAATTTTGTAGCATTTTATTCACCTCAGTGGAGATACCAATAGCAGGATTAGTAACTGATGATGATTTAAACTTATTTCCAGACTCTGCTGAAGTGATAGAGGAGGGCAGCCCCCACGCAAAGAAAGGAACACACTTGAAGGGATGATGTGATCCAGCAGTGAGAGGGAGCAGAGATAAAGCTTCAGCAGCTGCTGGCACAGGCAGGTGACACCTGAGGACAATGCCAACCTGACTGGAAGCAGCTTGGTGGCAATGGACAGGCAGTTGGCTACGTGGATGAGAAATCACTTACTATTTTAAAAATGGTGACAGTCATATACACTTTATGGTTCTTGCCGAGGTTTTCTCTTAATTAATGGTTTTTTTACAGAATCCATTAATTAAGATAATTATAATATATATAATTATATATATTATAATTATATCTATATTATTAATTATAATATAGATATAAATAAGATAATAATCCAGAATTTGGGGTAACTACTTCATGGCAAAGTATCAAAAAATAAAACTAATACACAGAACTGGTCAGCAGATGTCACTGTCTTGTCATTGCAACATGGCCAAAAGGACCCAAATCAGCAGCAGAAAAGAAAATCTTAGGTAAGAGGAAGTCTGGACCATGAAGGAATAGTCTCCTTGTTAGTCAGCAGAACTGGAAGAACCAGATGCCATCATTTGCTTTGTTTGTCCCCTCGGTGATAATCTCTGGTTTATCCCATTGGTTCCCTGAGGCTGTTCCCAGCACTATGTAAGGAACTCAGAGAGAGATAGATTGCCTGAGACATTCGGTATGAGCTGCCTTGGCCTTGCTGATTTTCCTTCCTCTCCATCTAGATGAATCTGTGCCTTCTCATTCCAAAGAAAAAATTGGTGCTGGATCAAAATAAATTTGATACTTTTTCCTCCAGTGCTGGTATTGCTTATACTGGTACTTATGTACTTATACTTGTATGATATCACCACTAAAAATTTCAGATTCAATCATAGAATACCAGGATAAAATGAAGAAAAATCCCTCTGCTTACCGTTTAAATAAATTCTGAGTAAGAATTACAGCATCAAGAATACTTTGCAGTTAGGTATTACAATTTAAAATAGCTAAGGGCTGTTAATACAGGTCCTGTAACTCTCCTGTTGATACCTGTGTGCAATGTTTATTGACATTAATAAACAGCTGCAAGCCAAGTCTCTTATGAGGACAGGCACCAGTCAGGTACTTTTGTAAAGGTACTGCTGATAATTACAATTCAGAGAAGCTGTGATTGACTCAGAGTAGAAGATTTTACAAAGACTAAAAAGTAGCTTTGACTATATTAATTTGAGTTCTTATTCTGGAACAAAGTATTCTGGCTTGTAACTCTTACAGAAACACATGCAATTATTGGGTTTTTTATCATGACAATTTTACTTCCATTAAAGCTCTGGAAAACCCATCAATATTTGTCAAATGGAAAAGGCTAAAATGATAGAGAAAAATGCATTGAGCAAGTGTATAAATTGAGGGAAGAAAATCTACCAAGCTTTCCTGATTACAATTTTACAGTCAGATCTCACTTTCAATCAAGGTTCAAGCCCAGCATTATAAGCATTGTTCAGTAACATAGCAAGTGACTGCTCCTGTCCCAAAGAGATCAGCTTATTAATATAATTTGATTTATAAGATGCAGTATACTATGCATGAAACTTGCCCCAATGATGCCAAGAGCTGTACACTGATCTCTAAAATGGAATTCTGTGCCAGTATTTGGTTACACATTCTCTGATGAGTGCATTTGCAATCTAAGGATGTTCACAGTGTAGGACCAAAAGGAATTTCAGATAACCTAACTTGTTTAAAAAAAAAAACCAAAAAAGCAGATGGATTTGTCTATTTATTTGTTTGTTCATTTAAACAAATTTATCAGGTGTGAAAACCTTATTTCCTGTAGGACCAGGACCAGAAACAGCCAGTATCTGTGGGGTCCTTACAGGGGTTTTGCACAGTCTGAAATGATGAAATCCAATTGAAAACAACTGGACTGAATTAGATGAACCAGGATCTGAAGGAAAGGATTCAAAGGGCTGGAGAAGGGAGTAACTGTGTGATGACAGAAATGCCACCTTGCTCTGCCACTTGGGGTCATGAGGAGAACTGCACCATGTTTGCCTTCAAAAAAACTCCCACTTTACTGAAAAATAAAACATACAAGAGAGGGTAGGGGGAGCATGTGAATTCTGGCGTCATTTAGAAGTACTTCTGAAGAACATGGGCTCAAATGTCATAATATTATCTTTAACACCATTAAACATTCTAAGAATTCAATCAACATACTCCTTGCAATTACATAATTAAAACTCAGAATAAAGGAGTATTGCTGTTTTATGACCATCATTACATAATGAGTGGTTTTATGGCAATCTCAGCTAATTCTGGATTTGGGTAATTTTAAAAAGCTGATTTCACAGAATCACTCATGATTTTGATTCAGAATTCTTCAAAATAAAGAAGAATTCTGTCAAAGATGTTGTTTGTGGTTTCCTCTTTTAAAAAGATTTGAGAGGGATTTTCCTTTTGAAAGCATTCAAAAAAAGCTTAAAAACTCAGAAACTGTAGAGTGAAAATTTTTTTAGAGGCATAAACAGGCAGCTTCAAGCTGACTAATAGAAATGCTCAGCACAAAGTGATTCTTAATGAAGATGATAAGCCCCAGAAAATAACCATTTACGGGCAATATATAACTTAACTTAAAACGGCAGCTCATTCACGGAGCTGCCTCCCACACGCCACAGTCCGTGCTGTGCATCTCAACATCTGGAGCATGAAAGACACAGCCTGGGGAAGAGAAAGGAGGAAAACTGGAAAGAAGTGAATCTGTGTGTGCGTCTCTATCGTGCCTCTCCAACCCTGGCTCCTTTTGAGCAGCTCTGTGCCCCGGGGATGCTCTGCAGCCTCTGCTCCCCCATCCCTGCGCCCACCCAGCCTGCCTGCTGCTGCCCTGCCCGGCAGGACCCTCACCCTGCTGCTGCCAGTGCTGCAGGTCCAGCTCTGTTGGGTTTAAAACAACATCCTGAGATGAACAGCAGCAATCAGCCATCCCAGATCCTGCCCAGAGCACCCCAGGAACCCCCAGGAACCCCCCAGGCACCTGGCTGCGCTCGCTGTGACACCTGTCAGGACAATCAACCCACAAACACCAGAGGTTTGTATCCCAAAATGAGTCAAAGGAGCCCTTTCTGGCTTTATTCAAATAAAGGGAGAGGCCATGGGGCATTCCCTGGGGTCTCTCCAATTTTTGAGGACGCAGCCTCCCTTTTTATCCCAATTTCCCAGCCACATTTCCCTTCTCTCTTTCCCTATTTCGGAGGTACTTGAGAGGTACAGACTCTCTGATATGCCTGATACTAAATTCTCTTCTAATGTATAACCCTCTCTTTTAATTTTTAATTTTTATGGAATTTAGGGGTTTTTCTTCCCCATTGTTTCTTTCATCTCTCAATGTCTAATTTAGTTTATCAGCAAACCTAAAGTTTGTCTGTAAAGTAAATATCTTTTTCCGTTCATCAATCAGTGAAATCTTTCTTATTTTTTCTTTTATCTTCCAGAGCTGGTTTCATCTACCAACAGACCCACAGCTGGTTTGGAAAGACAAACCCACTATTCCTCTCACACCTGCACAGAAACACCCACACCAGTCACAACCACAGAAATACCCACACCTCACCCAGCAAGGGATCTGCTTCCGTAGATGGACAACAGCTAAGGAAACAGATTACTGGAAAGCCCCCAGACTATTTGGTTTTCTGATTGATTACATGTTAATTGATTGATTAACCTGCCAGGCTGAGTTCAGCAGCAGAAAACAGCACAGGGATAAGGCAAAATGGAAATATCATATTTCACATCTGAAGCCCTGACCAAGTTGAGAGGCTCCTCTCAATTCTGGGAGTCGTGAAAAGAGATTTAAAATAAAACCCCCTCACATACTGCCCTTTAATCCAAAGAGGTTGGAGTTCAAGCTGAGTCCTCCATACCCTGGGAGCAGCTGTGTATGGATCTGTGAATATAAGGTTCTCATTATATTTTCATGTTCCTTTTCTGGACTCTGAACACTGTCTTAATTTATGCTAAAACAATCTTCTGGAACCATTCATTCATCTCGCTTTTCAGGTTCATAAACATTTGCTCCTCCTCTGGATTAGATATTCTGGTTTTTGTTCTCTTTCCTCCCTGCACATGAGGTAAAAACAAAGACTTTTGCATAGTAAGCAGCAAGAGATTCCTTCAGGAAAGTTCTCATCATTCAGTGTCTTTGTGTGGTTCTCTTCAAATGTGAACACATTGGTGGGTGTTTCCACAAATCTTCCTACCTTTTCTAGCATTTAATAGCTTACTTTTAAAGCAGAGGCACTCTACATAGTGGGAGCCAAAAAGTACATTAGTGAATTCATCTAAGAGAAGTGCGCTGTTAAATAACATGCAGACTAATTAATGTGAACGCCATGGTGAGAACATGCTGACATTGTTGAAGTTAATGACCCAGCTGCATTATTATTTCCAACACTGCAGTGTTGAGAAACCCAAGCTTGGTTTTCTGCATTCTGGCACAGCATTTTCAGTGGGCATCTTTCAGAGACAGCTGAAGAGCCTTTCTACACGCCACTGTGTGAATTTATCACGGAATTTGGGACAACAGATTAACTTTACCTGCAGCCTTGAGCAGATTTTAGCATTGTGTTTGATAGGTCAGAGGTCTCACCCACCTCAATGAGGTGGGGAGGCCTGACCTATCTCCATGGTCCATCCTCTCACATCCATAATATATTATGATATTTGTGCATATAAACAATATTTAACGCACAACATTATGAGGAAAGAGAGCCCTTTTGCCAGACTGACCTGGGCCATGCAAAAACCAGCTCTCTTCTCACCCATGGACATTCTGTGGCTGGAACAGCACTGGTGAAGATGAGCAGGAGGAGGGGAAGGCACATGCACTGTCCTGGCCCTTCTCAATAACAGCAGAGGCAACAAAGCACCCATCCTGCCTGCTGGGCACAAGAAGGAGGTGCTCCTCAAAGTTTACCAGGGGGCTGTTGTGTTGAATAATTGCTTGTCATTTCTGTATCATTACGTTTTTAGTGAAACTGCTCTTCAGGCAAGGGGTGAGATCTGGAGCATGGGCACTTCTCACCCTCTTGTAGGCACACATGGCAATGAAGGAGGCTTTTGAAAAGTCAGAAATGCACATCAGCAACACACAACGCTCTCAGAGAAAATGAATAAAAGAACATGGTGCTCTAAATGGCCAAAGAACAGGACAGCTGCGATGGGGCTTGGTTCATTTCATCAGCAGTGGTTTTGCTGCTAATTTTCATGGTCCAGAATGAAGGGCAGTGCTTTAAAGGGAGCAGAAAATCACAGTGAAAACAATGCAACATCACGGCCTCAGTTCATACTGCACAAGGCAGGAATCACTGCCCCCTGATTTCAGCAGGGCTGAACAACCCTGCCTCACAAATGCACTCAGCCACCAAAGGACTTTCTTCACTGGGAAAATGAAGCTCATACCTTCCAGCCCCTGTCTCCAGCAGTGCTGCCATACATTCCTTTGCCACCTAAGTGTGATTCATTTCACCGTTTTAGAATTTCCTTTCAGCTACAAGTCCTGCACGGGGACTGCTACTTAGGAAGGATAAAAATGGCAAGCACAGTTGGCCACCTTGCCTAGAGCCACTCAGAGCCAGCCCTTCTCTGAAATCACAGCCACACAGATTACACAGGCCAGGGGACAGATCTGATAAGGCCCCAGGCAGACACAGACAGACAGACCTTTTCCTCTCATGGCTTTTTCTATGACCAGACAATTACTTTTAAGATTATACTCTGGGGTGAGATTTTCTAGGGATCTCAGATATGCTCTAAATTCTGAAACAAAGGTACAGATTCCAAAAAAGTGCTTAGCATTGGAAAAATACCAAATACGAGAAAAGACACTGCAATAAAAATCACATTTTGTGAGAAAATGGAATTGTTAAACTGTTTTTTTTCCTTTCCTGTAATTTGTGTTTTCACTGACAGTGTGTGTCTGTCAAACAGAAACAGATTTATTTGTGAGTGACCTCCTTGGACAGCCTTTCTTTGTTGTTGAAAAACACAGTCAGAAATGGGGGCATCAAGAGTATGCCTTATGCCATCCAATCCAGCCTTTCAAGAGAGTCGTTGGTTTCAGAAAGATAGCAGCTTCAAAGAAATATGTTGGCCTAAATTTCAATTATTCTGCTATGAAGGAATGAAATTACTTGCCCAAAGGAGTTTTAAGCTGCTCCAAGCCAAAGTCTATGTAATTTCAACTTTGTAGGTTTCATGTGAGATATCTGAGTCATGTCCAAACTCAGTTCAGAGCTGCCTACAGAAACCCAAACAATTGTGAGTCTTACTGAGATGACACCCCAACTGTTAGCTGCCAAAACATCCCCCTTGTCTGAAGGTCACTGAAAATTCTTTCCAGTGAAAGGAACAGAGGATTCGGAAGAGCAGGAAGTTTTTACATCAATTTGAAGTCTGCAATGAAAGTTACAAAATGATAGGTCTATTTTAAAGCTAATCACAGCTTTGATGCTCCTCATTGAGGGCATGCACAAAGAACCTTTGGTTGACCACGCAGCAGCTAATTTGAGGACACCAATAGATCATCCTACTTCTCCAAGGATTTTTGAAACTGACCCTTTATTGCCTCTTGTTATCTCTTAAAAGCTCATGTCACTACAGCCCTGGCAGAGTGTCACTGGGTAAAGCTCCCAGCACTCAGTAGCCTTTGGAAGAGCATTCCCATGGTAACACTTCAGATCCTGATGGCTACATCCTTTCAGCACAATAAGCTTAATATCAGATGCTTGAGCCATCTGTCCAGCTCCTCAATTAACATAGTTAGCTGCTAAAACTTCAGCAATTACTGAAATCACACCGCAATCAAGGAACAAATCCACAACACAAAAGCAGGACAAAGGAAACCTTAAAGCCACATTCCAGCAGAGCTGGTGTGAGTGAAAAGAGAAGGAGAACTACTTCATCCAGAATTAAATGCAATTAGAACTTAATCTGGCCCATCATATCGGCCTCAAGTCCTCATTTGGACTGTGAAGCAGCTGGAATCCTGTTCTCATTACTGTAAATGACTGTGCGGTGCAAGGAAACAGAAAACCAAGCTCAGCACTTGTGTCCTCTATAAATAAACTTGAGAAACACCTTGGGACTGAGATGAAAGCAGAGCAGCCTAAGGCTGGGCCATGAGAAGCAAGATGCCCTTTTCTGCTAGCTTTGGACTTGAGGTAAACACCGCGCAGACATCTGGATATGTGAAAAACCTGGCGGATAAAGGCACACTGAGCACCATCTGTGGATCTGGAGCGCAAATCCCGGGGTTAGAGCAGGCAGACGGGGCTGGGAGACAGCACAGGGTGTCTGAGAGAGCCCAGCAGACAGCACAGGGTGTCTGAGAGAGCCCAGCAGACAGCACAGGCTGTCTGAGAGAGCCCAGCAGACAGCACAGGCTGTCTGAGAGAGCCCAGCAGACAGCACAGGGTGTCTGAGAGAGCCCAGCAGACAGCACAGGGCTGTGGGCACAGCCCTGCAGGGAGCTGGGGCTCAGGAGGTGGCAGAGGAGCCCCTGGGGCGGGGCAGGGCGGGGCAGGGCGTGGCAGGACACACCTGGCTGCAGTGCCAGCCCTCTGCAGGTCTGGGCTGCTCTCCTGCAGGGCCCCCCTCACCTGCCTGTAAATTCAGAGGTCTTCAACCAGTTACCTGCAGCACCCCAGGAGTCCTCAGAGAGACACAGGCGTTTCTAAAGCATGACTTATATGGCACTTTAGGCATTTACTGTAGAATAAGACAAATCATTCCCTATTTCTCTCCATGGGCTATAAAAGCACTCTGAACGCTCAGCTCAGGATGTCTGTACAGTGGATATCTAAATTAAGGCAGCAGAGCCCTACCTTGGAGTGCTCTGGTGACTGTGTGAACTGTTTTCTTGCTTTACAAGGACCACAGATGTCATGGAACTAATGATGATTTGAACTACAGCTGCAAGATCTGCACTGCTAAGCCCGTGCTAAAGCATTACAAAAAAATGCTCAAGATCTTGCCCAGCCTGTTACCACTCCTGAGCTCTGCACAGCCTTCTGCTTTCAGCAAGAAAAATTCTGCTCCAAGCTGTAAGAAAACTGTATGAAACTGTATGAAAACTGTATCAAACAATAAGTTTATGTCAAAAGACATTATGGTGACACATGTCAGCAAAAGAAAGGCCAGGTACAAATGAATGCACTGGTAGCAGTTTGTCCCCTCGCAGCGAGCACTGCTGCGTGGCATTTCATCTTTCAGCTCATGCTGGGTTTGATATTTAAGTGTCTCTGTCAGCCCTGAGTATTTCAGGGAGTGCTTCTCTTTCTGGGATTTCATCCATTAAGGGAAGCAGTAAAGCCCAGGTGTCTTCCCATTCAGCTGTTTGTTTTGCAGTCCCACATCCCCAGAGCCTCCACCTGCAAGTGAGGAAAAGTTCACTTTGCAGAGACCTGAGGCTCTTCCCTCAGTCAGCCCGGGCTTTTCCCTCAGGTCACCCTGCACAAATTCCGTCTGTCTGTCCTGTAGCTTGCCACCCTGCCTCCACCAGCAATCACAAACCCATTAATCTCAAACCCACTGTGCTTAAGGCAGCGCCCAGGAGCTGTCCTTGGTACAGAAACTCAGAGCTGTGCCAGCCTTCAGCAGCTCCCCAGTGCCAGGGGCCAGATCCCCCCCAGACCCCGGGGTCAGCTCCCCCCCAGACCCCGGGGTCAGCTCCCCCCCACACCCAAGGGGTCAGCTCCCCCCCAGACCCCAAGGGTCAGCTCCCCCCCAGACCCCAAGGGTCAGCTCCCCCCCAGACCCCAAGGGTCAGCTCCCCCCCAGACCCCAAGGGTCAGCTCCCCCCCAGACCCCGGGCTCAGCTCCCCCCCACACCCAGGGCTCAGCTCCCCTCCACACCCAGGGCTCAGCTCCCCCCCAGACCCCTGGGCTCAGCACCCCCCCAGACCCCTGGGCTCAGCACCCCCCCAGACCCCAGGGCTCAGCTGCCCCTGTCCCCCCTTGCTGTCCCCAGCAGGCTCCACTCCCACCCCCAGGCAGAGATGGTGACAAAGGCAGACTCCAACCCAGATTCTCTGGCTGTCACCTAGATATTTGTCTGTTTACAGCTGTTACTCTATTACCTTAAGGAGAGCATATAAATCCTGTTTCTCCTTAGAGGGATACAGGGGATTTTGATAGCACAAAGCTCCCCTGTGTTCCTTGAAGGGCCATGTTGCTCTCTACTTCTGTGTTTGTGCTAGAAACTATTAAGTCTGCTCATTATCACAAAAGACATTTTTTAGCTAGAGCCATTCACAGCCCAACATTAATTTTCTCCTCATTTTGTATGAATGTATTGGTTCGACCACAGCTACAATCCATGATGTGTTTTGCTGCTATTACTTTCAAGTACTTGAAATAATATTGCCATGTAAAACAGAGCTATTAACTGCAGCCTAATATCTACCAGCCAGTGGTGTGTGGTAGAAAAGCAGGGAACTATCCCAAAGGGAAACTCAAAACATGTAAATATAGTTTAGTCATTCAAGTAATTATAATTGTTTTCAATAACATTCAAATGCAACATTCAGATTATGAAGTTAATTCACTGTACCCACTCGTCCATGGGGTCTTTTGTTATTATAAACCCCAGCTATTACAAGGTTCTTTGTACAGCTGAACAGTAAATGAGCCATATGTGCCAGACTGACCTTTTGTCACATTCTATTTATGAACTCAAGCCTTAAAACACTTATATCTAAAATCTGTTCAATGTTGATATAACACTGTCTAGCTTATTGCATCAGGGAGATATCCCATCTTTTACTCCTGTGTATCATCAATACTGGGACTCTGCTATTAAAAAATAAAACTGTTTACCAGCTACTGCAGATCTTGGAGAAGTAACTTGGCTGGAGCCACTCTTCATTTTTGTTGTCTGAAATTGCAATATTGTATGCCTTTAACTCCTGCCAGCAATGCCAGCCACAGTTTCTGGCTGAGAGAACCCATTTGTAATGAAAACCTGAACGTGGTTTGGGTCCACCCTGCTGCCCACAGGATCAGCTTTGCCTCTGAGTGCTTTCTGTGACTGCATCTTCCCAGGCAGAAATCTGTGCTGCTCCCCAGGGAGCCACGAGGCCTCACTGGCTCCATCCTGCAAATCAGTTCTGATTCTCCTGGGTCTGGTGGGGCATAGATGGATGAATAATTAATGCCCTCTCTTCATATCCAATTATATTTACCAGAGAGTGGTTTTTGCAGCTGGCATAGTGCTGGTGTTTGTTTGGAGTTTTTTTGAATAACCAATACCTGATTTAAATTTTATTTTCCCTTGCATTTTCACTGAAGCAATCACACCACCTGCAACTGCAACTAAACTGAGAACAACCAGCTGTTAATCCTGTGAAGGTCCATAACAATTCAGGTCCTCAATTTTGAATTTATTTATCAGCAGATTGTTATTAAATCAGACAAACATATGTACACATTACACACTTCAGTGACCCAGCATAGCCCTAGGAAATAAACCATAAACCAGTGCACGCACAAGCTTTATAACTCATTACCAAATTGTCCACAGGATACCAGAGGGCAGAGATCTGTTTGAATCTTCAGCAATTTTGCATTTCAAACTAGCTTGTTTGGAATCATTAAATTGTAGAAATCCTTATTTTGGTTGGTTTTACTTCATAGTATAAATTCTACTGTTAAAACACTTTAAGACTGTTTTTAATACTTCAGTATTTTTGCACAGTTTTTTGAATTAAGATGAAGCCTATTGTTATTCATTAAGTTTCCAGAACATTTTGTGAAAATATTATCTTTAATTTTTAAAGCAGTAAAAGGAAAGGTAAAAATTTCCACGATCTTTAAAATTATTAATTTTCAATTTTTCTGATATTAATCCAGTGTTATGACTTGCAAACCATAATAATAAACTTAGAACTCTTGGGGTTGCCATTTCTACCCCGATATCTAACTTTTATGGAAACTGGAGAGGCACAGAGACTCCATCAGTACCAAGCCATGACCTAAAAAATCATTTTATGCTATCAACAGATACCACAGGGTGCAGCAAAAATGTTAATTCGCATGGTCCTGGCAGGCAAACATGAAAGGAATTTCCCAACCTATTCCCCCTTCATGCAGCTCCTTTCAGGGGTGCATTTCTGCCTTGCACTCTCATCTCTTACCTACCCCTCTGATCCTCATTCTCTCTTTCCAAGCCTCCATATTTGAGCCAAAAGAGGTGGGGAAAAGACTGGAGGAGCCAAAGCCATTCTGGCACTGCTCCCACCACTGCCCTGCCTCGGTGGAATTTCTGCTGGGGCCCATCCCAAATCCTGCTGCAGCAGAGGGGGCTGGCAGCCCCTGTTTGCTGCAGGGACACTGGGGCTGTAACCACGAGAGAAATTAGACCATTCCAGGAGTAATGCTGATGGTACTGCACCAAACTTGCCAATGGAACCCCCAGGCCTGAGAGCTGAGGAGATGTGCTGCAGGAGCTGCTGCAGTGTGAGTCACAGCGAGCCTGCAGCCACCAGGTGAGCGGGGCCAGAGCACACACCAGGGCAAGCTGCCGGAGCACACCGAGCTCTCTGCAAAATGACACAATCAGGGTGCCCAAATTGCACTGCACATCTGATGGACTGCATGCTGGAAGCAAAGAAATCAGATGAGCGAGGGCTCATCTATGTTGGGATGTTTTACTGCCTTAATTAATCCAAAAACATAATTAAAGCTGTGAAATCTTCCTAGTGTGAATGCAATTTCACCGGTTAAATGAGCAAGCACTTGGAGCTCACTATGGTTCAGATATATCATTTACCCATCTGACTGTACCCTACTCTGGCATACTTTAATATACCCAGTTTTCTTCTACAGATGATCCTGGCTCCCAGTGTAAATTTCACAGAGAAGTTTCATACCGCAGAGTAGTGCTGAAATCACACAAGTCGTTTAGATCATCAAAGACAAACTAATTCACGTTATTATTTATAATCTTTGTAGTTGTGTTGAAGTTATGTCACTTATAAGGGTCATTTCCTCTCACTCAATATATAAATATTCAGATTTTTTTTCCTGCTGAGCACTGAGGTAGTAAACAAAGCCGTGAAAGTAATTTTGAGACTAAAAAGACAACTGGCCGTGAAAGTAATTTCGAGACTAAAAAGACAACGGGCATTCACACAAAAGTCACAGAGCATTTTATGTTGCTGGCAAATTTAGCAGAGAATCTTTCTGTTGCTTTGCATTCACTTTCCAACTGATCTATATCAAATCTCCATCCACAACAGATTTGCAATTAGCCCTACCTTTTCTCTCCTTGTGCTCATCCATTTATGTGTTAGCTGGGATCACCATGACAACATCTGCAGGACCTGAATGACCTCAGAATATGGACAGCCCAATTCCCAAAAGGACTCTTGGGCCTTCAGCTGGCTGTGGCTGCTCTTACTGGATGCTTCAGCAGCTTCCTGAGCAAAAACACTCCAAGGAGCCTCGGTGGAGCAGCCCCAGGCAGGAGTCCCAGCTGACCCCAGGAAAGGGGATGGCAAAGGGGATGGCAAAGGGGATGGCAAAGGGGATGGCAAAGGGGATGGCAAAGGGGATGGCAAAGGGGATGGCAAAGGGGATGGCAAAGGGGATGGCAAGTCCCTCCTGTGTGGGCTCAGGGTGGCCAGTGGCAGGGTGTCACTCAGCCCCAGCTGACCCCAGGAAATAAGGGAATGGCAAAGGGAATGGCAAAGGGAATGGCAAAGGGAATGGCAAAGGGAATGGCAAAGGGAATGGCAAAGGGAATGGCAAAGGGAATGGCAAAGGGATGTCCCTCCTGTGTGGGCTCAGGGTGGCCAGTGGCAGGGTGTCACTCAGACTTGGCTCAGTGCTGCTTCTCCTCACTGGGCTGCACTCTGACCACTGCGATCCTGCAGGCTCGTGCTTAATGGGAAGGAACTGTCAAATAGCAGGCAAAGAGAGTTTTCCATCTCTGATCAGGCCTGGGTGACCTTCTCCTTGCAGAGCTGAATTCCTAATCAGCAGAGCTTTGGTGTCTCTTCCCTCCTGAGCCCACTGGCACATGGGGCTCGATCAGATAAGAGCGCTCAGCTGTCACGTTCTGCTGGAAAAAAGCAGCCAAAAAAGCAGCCTCCTGCTATGCAGGTGCTGAGCAATATTGATGGGTGTCAATCAGTGTCAGACTGCAGCATGGCCAAGGGAGATTGTGCTTTTGCACTCCTGCTCACGTGGGGAGATGAAAGCTGCCATTACTCTGGGAAAATTCACCTGCCCTTTCACACAATCTGGGTTTCATACACTGTGTTTAGTATCACGTCAAAATTCCATTCTGATTTGCTTTTTACTGGTGTCATATTAAGTAGCTTTTTAAAAGTTGTCTCTCTAAATATATCAACATATAGACAAACAGATGAACAGACACAGGAGTGTGGATGTGCTCTTGAAAATGGAAGGACAAAGCAATTCCTCTGTGAAGTGCCAGCCACAATTTGTAATCAATGACACAGTGTGTCACATTAACTGCTTCATTCCAAGTATTCCTAAGGAAATATAAAGATTTTTCATCTAAAAATACTTTATCACGGCAGAGGACATTCAGCAGTCTAAGTAAACAAATTTAAGCAATGAAGGACAAATAATTCCTCACTTCCAATACAATTTTGAAGATTGTTTATGCTGACAATATATACTGAGCTATGATGAGAAGCTTAGAGCTTTTTGCTACAGCATGGTATATTCAGAAATTGAAATTGATAAACTGAGTATGTTAGGAATCACTGCATTCATGGTCATCACCTGTCATGTAGAGACAGCAAAACACTACAGATTTAAGTAACACCTTGACCAGAAACTGCCCTACCCTCAGAAAAATAAATGGGGAGAGGTATGATACAGTTCTGTTTGTGGAGAACATGGAAATTACAGAAATGTTTAACTCAAACCTACTTTAATTCCTCTCAATGCTTATCATTGAGTTACTACAGGTATTCTTTAAAAATTGAAATGTATTAAATTTGAAATACAGTTTATTTTGCAGCAATCTAAATGTTTCATTCTACACTAAGAAAACCAGATATGGCTGAAACTTGTTTTTGAAAAAATTATGTCTCTGCTATTTGCTTATTCCAACTTGATAGAGAAGTTTTCCCATAGAGGAGTCAAACCCCAGCTCTATCTGGGTCCTCTTTAGCCTAGCTTTAATAAACCCTCCTGGAATAGTGACAGAAATGAAATGTAAATTTTGGGACAGTTGTAACTCACACAGAACTATTTGAGAGTGTGAATAGATGCTTTTTGTGGTTACAGGCAGATAAGTCAAAATAGACAAAAAACTCTCTCAAAATTCAGTCCCTCCACTGTATTTTTCAACTTTTCCAAAACCTTGTGCCAAGGTTGGAACAGGTCAGAACTGTTGTCCTCAATTATTGATGTGCCTAAACTTGTGCAGTAGCAAAGCAATTAGGTGTGAGTGGAGAGAGAGTGCTGCTGGTGCCACGGCAGTGGGGCTGTGCTCCAGCCCAATTAGGGTCTGCTGGCCCTGGGGGCTCTGCCCAGCCTCGCTGACAGCCTCATTACTGCCCTCAGCAAATTAATTGGCACGGCTCACTTGCACCAAATGGAGGGCTTGAAAAGTTCTGTTCTGCACATTACAGCACAGTCAAGGTCTTTCAAAGGTTTTTGTGACTGTGTAGATGAAAGGACAGGCAGAAGGAAAATCCAGCCTGAGAAATGAGTGCTCAGGGTTTGAGGTTAGGCTGTCTGTGACTCAAACTGCTTTCCTCAAACAGAGGCTTTCTGCATCATCATCATCCTCCAGTTTCTATCCATTTGACACAGATCTCTCTGGCTTTCACCAGAAATCCCATCCTTAAACAGAGAGGCCTCCTTGAATTTTCAGAACATATCTATGTTCCCACTAGAAACTCAAAACTTCCCAATCAAGCTTTTGAAGTGAGGAAGGATGCAAGAAACGCTGCAGAAGTGGACAGCCAAGCAGTAAATTAAATTAACACGGGATGGTATGGACTCGCTCAAGTGCTATGTGGCACTGCCATAAATCAGCACTAGCTGATTTAAGGAACATAATAATCAGGATGAATCCTGGGCTGAGTGTGGCATCTCTGTTTTACACACAGCTGGTGCCTCAAACGACAGAAAACCAAACAATAACATCACTATCTTCTGTGGGGAATAAACAACAAAATAACACAAGTTTCAAAAACTCAGAAACTGTCCAAGACCATTGAGAGCGTTTAACTAAATATGGCCATGAAAGGGCACTTGCTGGTGTTAAAAAACAAAAAAAATATTGCAGTATTAGTACACTAACATTGTCAAGCTCAGGGAAAAAAAACGTGAAGAAAAGTGTTAGTTTTCCAAAATTTCCCCTTAATTTCCCTGTAAATTGTTATTTTAAAAGCCCTACTACTCTTTATTCTTCAGTTTCTCTGTGGCTGTTAAGACAAGTTATAACTCCCTCTTTAAAAACTTCAATAAATAATTGAATCAGATACCAACATTTCTTCCATAAGCCCCAAAATTGGGTCCATTTCCATCCTAAGCATTACTGCCAAAACTGAGAAAGGTTTTTGGTGTACTTGAAGGATGCAGGGCCATCGCAAGATTATTTTTTAAATTTAACTAATCTTCCTTTGTAGTCAAAAAACAGAGATAGAGACTGCCATCCCACATTTTCATCTATTCTCAGAAATCAGTTCACTCTGGTGTCAGCTTTTCCCTGGATTCTGACTGCAAAAGTGAATGCATTTCCATCAATGTATGAGATTCTGAAACTGAAATATTATAAAATATATTAATAAAACATGGTAGAAAATAAGTCTGGAAATGCCATCAAGTCGCACAACCTATCCTTTTTCCAAGTCTGAACCCTGTATTTCTTGACAGAAGCTTTCCAAACAATTAGCTAGAAAATTCTGTGATTGAAATTCTACTTTTTTCCTAAACCATGCGGTCTCATAGTTCTCTTTAACTGACAACTGAGACAGCTAAAGCAGCTAATACAATTTAATTGACTTAGGGTTGGCAATTCTCCAAAATAATGAAGAAAAGCTAGGAAAAAACCACTCTTCCCTCTTCCTTTAATACAAATCCAAGACCAAATTCAATGAGGATTTATTATATGTACACAAGGAAGTTGGGTGTCCCATTATCTTAAAAGCACTGGTGAAATTGAATATGTTAACTCCTCAAAACAGCTTTGAAAATCCCAATCCAAAAGAATGAGAGTTGCCTGTTGATTAAAGGAACCATTCATTTTAACAATATGGATTGTGCATTACCTTAATCCACACACTTCCCTTCAGCTGGAAGGTGTGCCAGGTGTGGAGGACAAACATCAATGAGCTTTTCAAGCAGTGTCACAGGCAAAGCTCTACATCACATTAACAAGGGAGCTTCAGAAGCTGCTCAAGGAGAGTTTTAACAGGAAAGCAAGGTGGAAATGCACAGTGGAGGATTAATCACTTACACAAAGTATTACAGAAATTGCTATTGAATATTAAGCTGGCCCCAGCCTTTGAACATTCCATCTACAACATTTCCTACAGAAAGGTGAGTTTCAGCTCCTGATCCTTCATGGGTTGTTTCCAGCTAATCTTACATGGTGGCTTACAGAGATTGAGGCATTTTATTTTTCAAACCTTTTTTTGTTGGTTTTTTTTTTTTTTAGCACATATGGCCCTCTCTGTAATGTCATGAAATCGTGCGTTGCATTGCTTTTAGGAGTAATATGCATCAAGCATAAAGTAACTGGAATGTCAATCATTATTTAGCTGCTTTTCCCCTCTGCCCAAGTCTTAAACCCAATGCACAAATTTGCATTGGTAATGCAATAGCAAAAAAAGTGAAATAGTTTTAATAAATTATTCTGAAAGATATTAGATAGAGGTCAATTCCCAATTCTTTTGAACTCCATCACAGAACTCTCATTTAATTTTCTGGGAATAGAATTTGGCCCCAGTCGCTTATAAAATGGGATTAAACTTCTGGCTCTCTTCCCAGAACCTGAAATGAAAGTACACCAATGGAAATCTGCAGAATCATAAAACAGAGCTTCCTAGAGAAAGGAAAGCCTTATATGCAGCTTTATGAAACAGATTTTTTAGTTCCTTAGATTGCCACCTTCAACATGAGCCAGCTTATGCTGTTATTCATAAATTGATTACAATGCCTGAAGTCAGAAGCAATTTCTTGAACTTGCCTTGAATCAGTGGGCTTTCCAAATTTAAACGTTTTTCAGCATGCATTTAAAATTGAGGAGTATGAGCAGCTATCATTTCTGTAAGACCATAATAAAGGTCAAACATTTATTAGACTGAAAGTGACATTAATACCTCCTGAATTCCTATTAGAGGAGGTCCATCATGGTACCATTTTCTTGGAGAGTAATAGGTCAGCTGTCAAATCTATCACCATGTCTGTGTCTGTTTTCCTACTCTCAGGCCAAAGAGAACAGAAGGAATTCAAGGAAATACCCTTCTCAAAAGCACCAATCTGACAGTTTTCATTAAAGACACAAATTCAAGCATATGGAAATCCATTACCTGGAAAGCCTAGAGCTGATTCTTCATTTTACAACGACTCAAAGAAATTGAACCTCAGTGTAGGACTGCACAAGCCATTTGCCTTGTTACATAACCACCAACTCGAGAAATTGTTAACCCAAAGCACAAGGAAGCTGGATTTCAGCTGGGGCTGGCTTCCTACCCAGGAGAATTAAAGGATCCCCCCGTGGTGGGACATCCTGGCCTTACCTGAACAGGTTCCTGAGAGGAGTTGGGTTTCCACTGCAGGGCTGGGACAGGCAGACCCTGCTCCCCTTCCACTCCCACTCCCAAAGAGCTGAGTGGGAGCCCAGGTACCTCCCCCAGCCAGGACCTCTGGCATTTCTGGGAGAAATTGCCAGAAAATGCTGAAAGAAGGATCAGGTGTGTGACTCCTTCCAGGAGACGTGGCTGCACTAATCCTCCTCTGACAGCTGGGCACCTCAGTGCATCATCTTTGGTTAATAGATTACCATATACTCTTAAAAACATATTTACAATGTGAGAAATGCAATAAAATGAAAAATGTAGCGGAAAGAAAGACATATTTTATCTAATGTAGTCACGCTTCTGGTTTTAAATGTCAGCGAGAGCTACCCAAGTTACTTGTGTTTTATGTATTTGTGCATGTTGGTTTAAGAAGATCATAAAATTGCACAAGTGGAAAATATATCATTTTAACTGCAGAGGGCAAGTCAAGCAAGGGAAGAAAAAGAATATGGAGGAAGCTACTCCTGTGTTACTTGTCATTAGGAAGTAACTGAATATTTCTTTTAAACCAGGCTAAGAGGCAGAAAAGCTTACAAGATAACAGTCCATTATTAAAAGGAAAAGGATGAGGGAGGGAGGGAGAAAGGAAAAGAGAGAGAAGAGAAAGGAGGCATCAAAATCTCTAAGTACCAACAGAGAACAAAAATACAGGGTAGCCAGGGAAAATCAGGAATAATTTCCATAAAGCTATCCAATTTTACACCCAGGATAATTTGGTGATAGTCTGTGCCACAGGCAGGATAGTTCAAAATATGAAAGCAGTGAGAACAGTCAACATTCCCAGGAAAACAAGCTCAGGTTGTTTGAACAGGCCTGTCTCTTCCATTTACTGTTTGATAAACAGGCATTTCTGGTAAGCACTGCCCAAACTGAGCTGTGTTCCAAGGTCTGCAGGGGAACAACACTGATTTTTACCAAGGGGGCAGAGGGAGCCTTCCTGTCCCCAACAGAACTGAACTGAGCTCCTTCCTCCAAATTCGCACATCCAACCCCAAATTTTGCAGCTCAGATTCCACCATGAATGCACACATTTTTAGTATCAAGCATTCCAAATTTCTTGATATGTTTTCGCAAATTATGCAATGATGATTCACTGGGAATATACGATGTATCACATCGCTTTGCAGCACCCAAAGTGTTGATAGTGATCAATCTTACTAAGAACTTCCAAAAGTTGTGCTAAAATGAGAGATTGAGTGAATTTTGGATGAGAAGGGAGGAGGAGATATAATTTTGCCACGTGATAGAAACAGTCTCCCCAAAATAGGCTAATGAACTGAGATTAGATAAACCATTTTGAGTGGTCATAGCCACGATTCACAGAACACAAGCTGAACACATGATGATTTAAATTGTAGGAATGAAGAGAAGTTTTAATGAGATTAATGAAAGTCCTGAAGATTAAGATATATTTATTTTCCGTATTTTTTTGAAGTATGAGCATGTAGGAAAGTTTTAGACCCAAATAATTTCTCTTACCGGTGTAAAATACGTTTGTCAGGCATTTGGCTTCCACAGGTAGAGTGAAACTGGTAGAAGACTAATAATCTGACACAATTAAAGAGGGAGAACAGACAATCCCAGCAGTATACATGTAATTGCAGCAGCACCTTCTTCCCTGAAGCACTCTGCTGGTACCCACACATAAGCTGGGAATACAAATAATTCTTTTTTTAGCTGCTAGATGTAGCATGTTTGGGATCCTCCAGGCTTTTTCCAGTCCTGTAAGGCCACTAAACCCTTCTGCATGTAGTGCATATTGATATTATGTATTTAGGAACAGCATTTTCTGGTTTTAGCTGCTTCCTAAAAGATCAGAGGAGACTGTGTCATGTATTCAAAATTCCATTATTAACTTCATATTAGCATTTTGATTTTCTAAGGAAGTAGAAGTTGTTGCAGGTTTCCCACAAAGAATCTTCTTTCAGTAATGAGGAGTGGAACTCTGACATCTGTCAACTGAGTAAATTCCACTGTTTTGTAAATATTGATCAAACAATCATGGCTAATGATACAACTCTAAGTGAATTAGACAAATGTTCCCACATGGCCATCAATTTAATTCCCAGACTAAATTAGCTTCTTTTGTAAAGCAAAACCCTTTTAAGGAAGATAAATTGTTCAGTGACATCAACGTCCATTTCAATTATGGCTTTATTCTGGTGGAGGCTTTTCTGCATAATACACCTGCTGTTCACCTGGTTGTGCTGTAAGAAAATACAGGGGGAACCACATGACACTAACCTTGAACATTGATTTCCCACTTCTCTAAAATATGGGAGAGCTGCTGTAAATGATACTCAGAAGTTATTACTTTTCTCTGTGCCAGCCCACACAGTCAGCTGAGCTGAAACCACCATTATTAGAAAATACACAGATTTAATTCACCTCAGCACAACTGCGTGTCAGAACCGCACTGGAGATAAGACCTGCCACCTGAACACGAGCTAGGTGAAGATGGGAGCCAGAATGCACCAAAAGGATACTTGCAAATGGGCAGAAAACACCTCTTAAAGCTAATTATCTCTTAGAAGTAATTAATGCATCACTCTCCAGCCTGCATCAGTGCAGAAAAAGCTGCCCGAGGTTCAGCTCTGCTGGCCCCAGTGAGGCAGGAGGGAGGGGAGGGGGTTAAATTGGTCCCACTCAGGGAAAAAGCAGGGACCCCTTCTCAAACCTGCTGCCTCCTCAGGTGTGAAATACTGCCCAGTGAAGGAGGGGAGCAGCTCCCCACTGGGCTCTGCGGACTTTGGAAAGCATGTGGAATGTGTAATGCCTTTTATTGCTGTATTTAGTCTTCACTGGCAGCAGTTCATTAGTTTTGAGAGACTAGAAAGGCTCCTTAAAATGAATCTCAACCAAAGTGTCCTTTATTTGCAAGTAGTTTATTTCAAAATGTTTCCATTAAAATAACCTGGCTTTTTTTTTTGTAAACGTCATTACATTTCAAACTCAATTTTGGGACAAAATGACTATTAGCTTTCTCTCCCTAGTCTCTTTGCCTTGATGCATTCTAGTAGCTTTCAGTGGATGGAAAGAAAGACCTGAGTAGGTAGTTATTCAAAATTATAAGTATTTTTCCCTCCACAAGGAAGACAGCTGCTGTTTAAATGATCTTGTCTCACACGGGGAAAGAAAAAGCTTTACCAGAGCTCTGTACAAATATGGGCTGCCCACAGGGCAGAAGCAGAGCACAGCATGAGCCTCAAAGCCCTGCTGTTACATTATGCAAAAGCAAACAGTAAAAGAAGAAGAGGTTATAGAGGCAATTTGGTGTTGCATTTAGAGGTTAATAAAGATCTTTTTTGAAGAGGGGGTCAGCTTTTCAGGATATTCAGGTGGCTAACTCGATAGAGTGCCTAAATGCCTTTAAATCTCCCACATGGTGCTCATTCTGACAATTCAGCTTCAAGAACCATGATGCTATCAGAGCAATGAAACAAGTCATGTTTAGTCCTGCTCCAGGGCTGCTCCCTCCCGTTCCTGCAGACTCCTGAACCAGCCCGCAGGGCCGGGGTGAGGAGAATGCACCAGGAGTCCCAAAGCATGGTTGGGAATTATTGATGGCCACCCCAGGGCTGGCCAGAAAATGGAACACCTCCTCCGTGACTCATCCCAAAATTTATTTCCACTCTGAGTTCAAATGAAAATCAATGAATCAAAATGAATTGTACAAATTCACGCAAGCATCTCCTTATAATAAACACGTTCCTATGAATCATTTAAATGAAAGTTTTTCCGGGAAGAGATGGATCATTTTGTAAACAGCTGTTCTCTGGGAAACAGGTGCTGATGTATGATCACACACATTCAGATCATGGACAACAGGATAAAACTGTTGCTTCTCCAGAGTGCCAATCCCAGGAGCAATTATTCAAATGAAATTGTGCCCTATGTGACTTTTAAAAGGTTTACTTTTCATTTCTCCCAGGCATCAGTGCAGAAACTCTTCTCCCTCACTGTCTGCCCATACACATCACCCCAAACACAAACCCCCAGTTAATCAATATTGTTTCCTGACCAACAGGAGATTTAAGACATCACTGATGGGGTTGTTCTTTAATATCATGTAGGAATTAATTTTTAGGCAATAATTTGTTTTCCTTTTAATTTTTCATACCTCCAATGTTCTAAAGCACTTTGGATGTATGGATTTCTTTATATCTCTTAAATTGAGCTGACAGTGCTAATCACCAATTCAATATTCAATCTGAATGAAGGACTGTGTAATAGTTGGTGTAAGGAGTGGTGTACAGGCAAACATTCTCTTTTGGATGGCTTCTTTGGGCTCATTACTGTTTGTCTTTTCCCTGAACTGGGTCACTCTCTGACTCATTAATTGTCTTCTGAGATTTGACCCATTTTTCTGAGTAGTCCTCTAAGACCTCTCAAAAAAGGGATGAAAGCAGTCCAGAGTGCTGGCATGGGCTTTTTGGGGCTGCCTGAATAATCTGAACAGTTATCTGAATAATCAGGGAGAACTGCATCAAGCCTGACAGGAGGAGAGCCCACATGGGGAGGCAGAGCTCAGCTTTTGGGGGAAGCTCCAGGGACCCTGCAGTGGGATGGGGGAGGTCAGGAGCTGCAGCTCTGCCCCAGCCCTGCCTGGAAAGGGGCACAAGCCCCACATTAATGCATTTTACCACGTGCAGAAGGAGGAAAAGACTCCAAAGTCTTTTCTGATGAAAAGTTGCCGTGACACTTTCCTTCCTCAGAGTGCAAAGAATCCAGGAGAAATGGCAGCCTGGCCCAGCTTTGAGCAAAAACAAACACACTAATACTCTTAATTCTGAAAATTGACTGCTGCAGCTAATACACTTAGTTTCTGTTTAATCTCATCAGTGAATAGCACGCTAAAAAGAAAATTTAAAGGGGGCAATTTTCCTTGATTAAGTGAATTGTCAAAAGTAAATCAGAATAATTGAAGAAATTGAAAAGGCAAAATAACATTGCTGGTTTGTTAGCATGGGAAATACTTTACAGTGTCCTCTCCTGGGGCCTGTTGCACTTACTATGGATTAGCTGCTTATTGCATAAATTATATGTCTGAGTTTATCCAAATTTTCTCTCATCCATAAATTCATCCTTAAAGCAAATTATGTATCTTACAGGAAGTATTTTGTGGGATTTTTTTGCCACTAACTTCATTGAACAGCAAGACAGGTATTTCTGATTGCTTTTACCTAGCTGACATGGGCAAACATCACTTTTTAAATTCCACTGTGATATTTGCAAGAAAACATATCTGCTCTTTCAGAAATGAAACCTCATGTCCTAAGACAGCTAGATAGATATAGATGTAAACAAGGAATCTGAGTCACTGAGAAATAGAAAAAACCCAATTCGATACCAGGAAAAGGTCTCTATTTGTGGGAAAAGGCAATGCTGGTTTGAGGTATGCAAAATGATACAGCCATAAATTCTCAGGGCTTTATACTTCAAATATTGAGTCTAGAAGATTCAAGATCCAATTCAGTGTCTCTATTTTTTTTTTTCTTTTCTAAGAAAGCTACATTTCCTGCCACAATTTCAGATTACTGGTAATTGTCTCACTGTCATAAAACAAAAGTTTCCACATCCTCATTCTCCTTCTTTATGAGAAAACATTTCATTGTTTCAGTACCGGGTTCAAGTCTAGTGGAAATTCAAATAACATCATCTGGATGACTCAACAGCAGCCAGATGCAGCAAGAATCTCTACCAGACACTCCTTTCCCTAGAGACATTGTAATAAGCAATGGCCTTTTCTGACTGCAGACGTTTTAGTGTCTGATTAAATCTGGAAAAATATGGATGGTTGTACACATTAAATGCCTCACAAATATGTAAGCTACAGCAAAACTGGAATCCTTGCTCATTGTAATTACCTCTTCCCACATAAATCAGTTCTTGTCTCTCAGTCTTTAAAGGCCCCTTCTAGAAATTGGAACAATTTTAGTTGCGACTTTTTTTTCCCTACTGCTAAGGTGGCTGGAATCAAGAGTTTAAACTGCACAACTGCTAGGAGCTGGCTTAGCATCAGACATAATTCCAGCAGTGCTTTTGTGTTTACAATTAAACACATGGCTACTGAACACCACACTGTCCCGTGACTGAAGCTTACGGCCACATTTCTTTTATAACAGGAAAGCATCAATGCTTTGTAGGACTGGCAGTGGAGAAAACAGCAATCCCAAATACACAGAACTTTAATTCCTTTTAGTAACTGCAGCTCTGATGGAAATGCAACCTTTTCTGAATTTAGCTACGGATCCAGGTCACAGTTTCATAGCTGGCCTAAATTGCTACAATGGGTCCAATTAAAACTCCGTGTCCAAACATCTGCTCCTCCAAACATGACCTCATGACCACAGAGCAGCAGGTCATGGCAGAATCAGAAGGGCTGAATACCTATGAGTGCTCTGCAGGGAGAGTTGTTATTTTGATCTTTAAAACAGATGACTAAAAATATGTTCAGAACCAATTGTATAAAAGCACGGAGTGATTGATACGAACAATGTAAATTTTTCAAAAGCGTAAGGAAAATCACTGGAAAGCTATGCTGTGATGGCAAAAATAAACTCCATCAACTGGTGTTTTGAATAATGAAAGAAATTCAGTTTTGGCTTGGAATTCAGCATTTAAATAAATGTCAAGGGAAAAGAAAGGGTGGGACCAGTCAAAGAAAGTCTGGACTGTGTTACATCTTACTTGATCTTTGTCTATAGGAGAAAGGATGTGCAAGACACTTCAATGTCTTTTCACTTCTTCAGTAGAAAACCAAGGAAAATAAAGCCCAAATACAATACAAAGAAACCAGGAAATTTATCTGAATCCTTTTCCTATGAGTCTGTTAAAAAAGGAAAAGAAAAATCCTCATGGGATAAAGCAGAATGGCAGATCTCACCTTCAGTGAGCTAGACCAGAAAGAAAGCCCAAATATGCCTCATACAAAATGCATCTGGGTTAAGCATCAGGGGTCTGCACAAGGGCCAGTCAAGGAGGAGAATTTAAAACAGGACAAAAAAATAAAGCAAAAATGTCTCCTGACAAGTTAGCGTAGCAGAGTTGTCCAGATTTGTGAGACATTTGTTCAACATGAATAACAAAAAGTACATAGCAACAGCTTTTGTAGGACCCTGGGATTGGGGAATTGCCAGAGATATTCCAGAACTGTGTTTGTGTCTAGAACTGACTAGAACATCTCTTCAGCTCTGCAGTGGAACAAGGGGAGCAGCAATCATGAAATCACAGCTGTACTGTTTTTGTGCTGAAATGTATTTCATTGTCTTAGTGAAACAATTACATTTGGCAGCTGCTGCACTTGCCTCTAAGAAATATTAGAAATGCCACCACAATCATCATTAAGGAAAGTTCAGGATCAAGTGACATATCAGTTTATGGCAACATCTGTGTTGGGAGGAGGTGGGGGAGTGATGGAAGGGGGAAATAAGAGAGCTGCACCACAGATACACAATAAATTTCTGCTGGCAGAAGCAATTTGTGGAGTCCCTGGGAAAGCTGGAGCTGCCATGAGTGTCACTGCAGGAAGCATCACTGCAGGGTGACCCTGCATGGCCCCCAGGATGCCCTTGCCACATCCCACCAGGTGGCACCTGCAGTGCTCAGCCTCAGAGCCACCTGGCCACCTGTGCAGAACCTTCTGGGGCTGAGGTGGCTGCACGGGGTCTGGAGCAGGGGCTGTGGGTCTGGGCAGCTCTGGCTGTGGCTGCACATCCCTTCCCATCTCACTGGGAGGAGAAGGCTTTGCCAGCTCCCCTTTCTGGGAGAAGCCCCCAGGAGCAGCCTGGGCGGGCACGTCCCTGCCAGGGATGCACCTTGTGTCATGGTGAAAAAAATCAATGCTAATTGCATATGTTTTCAAAAATACTCTGAATGACTCTATTAAAATAAAGATATGCCTCAAGACATAGGTCCTTTCGTGCATATTAATAGAGTAAGAGAACTTCTTTGAGTTTACTGCTTCCTAATTTTGTGTGTTTCCTAGTGAAATCTCTGGAATGGCTCTTTGTAGAAGCTGATCCTGGGCACTTGTCCTGCCAGACTACCAAAAGATACAAAGATAAGGAAGAGGACAAAACCACACATTAAGATTACCCACTAATGAAAATCAGACCTGTGGCACCAACCCTTGCCAGCACTCCTGAAAGCAAAAGGAATGAGGCAGCTTCTAATGCATGACTTGGTGACAGAATAAAGAAAACCCAGATGAGGAGAGGTTCCAGCCAAGAGCTCCATTCCAAGGTTTTACAAGAGAGGATGTTAGAGAGCAGCATCCAGGAAAGCAGCACCAGCACTGCAGAGCAGCTGCTCTGAGGAAGACAAAACCAGCAGAATTAATGACAATTGCAGATTCTGTACTTTAGGAAACAGTTCTTCAGTGTCATCTGGGATTTGAGTTAGAAGCTCCAATTCAGAAGGCAGAGACCTCAGAAATGAAACAAACCTAAACTTTAGAATACCTGAGCATCCTGGACAGTTACTGCCATAAGTGAGATATATTAAATGTTATGTTATGTTATGTTATGTTATGTTATGTTATGTTATGTTATGTTATGTTATGTTATGCTATGCTATGCTATGCTATGCTATGCTATGCTATGCTATGCTATGCTATGTTATGTTATGTTATGTTATGCTATGCTATGCTATGCTATGCTATGCTATGCTATGCTATGCTATGCTATGCTATGTTATGTTATGTTATGTTATGTTATGTTATGTTATGTTATGTTATGTTATGTTATGTTATGTTAGCTGTATTAGGTACTTGATGCTCCTGAGAAGCAGGAAACGTTCTCACTTTCTCTGAAATGAATCAAAATGAATGATTCTTTCTCCCTTGGCTGTGACCAGCGATCACAGACATGACGCAGGTGTGGAAAATCAGCAGGAACTGTTAATCAAACTCTTGCAATGTCTCTTGAAGCACTGTCCAGTTGCCCCTTGTGTTCACAACCAGTACCCTGAACCTCATCTGCCTTCAGTGAGAGCTCACAGCTCTCCACTTCCTCATCCACACAACCGAAATGAATTCCTTCTGACCCCAGCAGCCAGCCACTGAAACTCTCTCTCCCACTGAGCACTGCCTTATCGAGAAGACAGGAGGAAAATCAACAGTCATGTTGATAAGAGTTAAAATCTAGATTTTAGATATAAATCTAAATTCTTTACCTATCTTTACAGCTCTAGGACTCACTTAAAATGAAATTTAGAACACAAGAACCCTTATCTAAGCCTCTCCTCCCTCTCATTTGTAATGGAAGCAGGTATTCAATTGTGTGAGCATGTCAGCAAAAATTATGCAACTGTAAACTGCTAGGAATAATAAAAGTCATTCTTACAAACTGATTTTTGCTGACATGCAGCAAAGAAATAACAAATATATATGAGAGATGTTTCAGCCACAAATGCAAGTTTGTGCATAGAATGGGCTGTGTTCACAGCTATAAAATTGTGCTCTTTTAGCCATACTGAGGAGATTAATTCCATTCAGTAGAAGAGAAAAAGTCAGTGTAAAAGCTATGTTCATAATGGATAAATCTGAATCTTTCAGGACAAAGACTTGACATGTCTTTGTCTTCCTTGCCTCTCTTCCTCCAACACAAAGAAAATTTTCTTCTGTAAATTTCTGTAATCCACCGAGAGTGAAAATTAACATCTCCAGACCATCACTAACAGAAGCATTTTGGAACAGTAAAGAAATTCCATTTGTTTCAGTCTTTGCTTTAAAGTCCCCCAAAGCAGGAATTGTGCTCAAAGGTGCAATCACAAGTATTTCACCAGAACAAAGCTGGCAGTCACAAAGACTCGCAGCTCACAGAGGAGCTGCCAGCCTCAGGAATGGCCACACCACTGACCCTGCATTAGTGCTTACGTGGGTAAAGGGAAAAAGCACTCCAATTCCTCCAAGAACACTGCCAAAAAATTCTGTGTTGTGTTTCAAGTAAATGTAATTCCAAACAAGCAAACGATGGCAAGAAGGCACTCCTGACTGGGTAGGCGGCCGCAAGGCAAGAGTGTCTGACACGAGCTCTGCTTTCTGAGCCTTGTCTGGAATAAATTGTGCAAGAGACTTGCTCGGTTTTGGAAAAGCTGCTCAGTGTCCCTGAGAGGCAGGGGCAGGGCTGGGATGGTGTTCTGTGCTTTGCTTTTCCCAGCAGGTCCTGCCAGGACCCGGCTGCCCCAGGATGAACTCATCCAGAAATTGGAATGAGAGGAGGAGAAGGGATGGAGGAGCTGGGCTGGGGGCTCCTGCAGGAGGCCAGGCTGCTGCAGCCCCCAGCTGGGACACCATCCCCTCCAGCTCACCTTGGAGCAGAGCAAGAGCTGGAAAGCAATCATCTGTCCTTCACTGAAGAGCCGTGTCAATTAAAATAAACTTCATATCGAGAGAAACGCAGATAAAATGTGTCATCCCATTTCCCTTGAAATATAAAGATTAAAAAGGAGAAATAATGAGACAAATTATAAAAATAAGCTAGTCTGCCAGTGAAGGGAACAAATGGAAATTAAATATCTGCCTATAAAAAGGCATACTAAAGCATACTGGAAAGTAAATAGATGCTTGGGGAATATGAAAGCTGTGTGGTTAGAAAGGAGAAAAGTGCTTTAACTTGTATCAAAAAAATGCTAATAATCAAAATGACATTGAGAAATTAGAGCAGTGGAAAGAGAGCACATCATAGGCAATTTTAAATGTAAATTCCCTGCAAATGCAAGAAAACCCTGCAGATATTCCAAAGGCAATCAGAGAGCAAAATCTAAATTACAAAAGCTGTAGATGAGAACCTCAGATGTTCAGCACACATATATAAATCCTCATATGTAAAAACACTGCTGCATGCAGTTCTGATATTTCTTAATTCCTCAACTGGAAGCAGAGATGCAGTGTGTGGCAGGATGGGTGAAGTTTGATGTCCTGCAGCCAAAAGGTCTGGGGTGCAGCTGTGCAGAGCTGATCCCAGTTGGATTGAACTGGGAGAGGCAGAGACCTGGGAGCATTTCTCTCCCTCCATCCTTCCTGCAGGGAGCAAACCCTGACCCTGGGAGCTGTGGCCCTGCAGCCTGCCCTGTTCTCTCTTTTCCACTTGGTGACTGTGAGAAGCGTGGCTTTGAATGCATTATTCATGTCTAAGACTACACAGGAACTGCATAAATGGCATTTATCACTATTATCTAAACTGGCTAGGAAACCAAGAGTTATGTATGTAAAACTGAACACATCCATTCACACACACATACACACATGCACATATATGTGTCTATAACATGTCTGTGCACAGGTAAATTTGCTAAATAAACATTTGAAGTAAAAATAGCATTTCTGATTCCCTTAAATCTCATCCCCACTTTTTTACCTTTCTATCCATATTCCATCTTTCAGAAGAAACCCTTAAATAAGGCAATTTATTCTTCAATAAGGTTTAAAAACCACTGAATGTGAGGCAATTAACAATATTTATCAAAAGTGGGTGACAAAGAACTTGACTAACTGTTAAACAGTGAACTAGAACTAGGTTAGTACAAGAAGAAATACTCATCCCCTTAGATACAGGACTAGAATGAAGAAGATTTAATGCAGTTCTCAAGTGCCCCACAGATATAAAGAACGACCTTCAGACAATCACTGTGTTTGAAGCCCCCTTTATGAAATAGGGATGGCAATAATTCTGACTTTTTTACTCTGAGGCTGTCTTGTCTGCTTAATTGTAAGAGCACTGAGTGAAAGGTGACTTGTCCTTTGTAAATTGAGCCTCAAGCATTTCCTCTTTCTCCAAAAAGTTAAAGGATATCATTGAAAAGGCCTTGTATACTGCAAGTTACCAGCACATAAAGAGCAAAATCATGTCAAATTATAGTTAACAAATAAATCTAAAGGACAACATTGTAAAGACAGATTTTATTCCCAAACCACGTCTTGAAAAATGTTTGGAAAATGCAGGCTTCCCAGAAGGCATTTGCTGTATTTCAGGGATAGTCACTTGTCCAGATGGCAGAGGAAGTTACTGGGGGCATGGATTGGATTCTAACTCATGAGGAGAAGCTGAGTAACAATTTCAAAGTGGAAAGAAATTTGGGAGGGGAATCAAGAAATGTCAAAGTTCTCTATTGCATGAGAACAGTGAAATGCAGCAGATTCACAGAGACAGTAGGTTGGATCTTTTGGGAAGACATTCTAAGGGAAAAAGAAATGCAGAAGAACTGGCAGATAGTAAAAGAGACTCCATTAAAAACACAAAGGCAGAGGAGTGCACCACAGAGGGAAAACACTTGGCATGACTCTTTAAAGAACTTACACATTTAAAAAGAACGCAGCATAAAGGAAAAATGGAAAGGTATTATAGAACTAGACAGGTATGGAAAGGTATTATAGAACGAGAAAAATAAAGGTTAAAGGGGAGTTATTGCTGGCAAGAAATATCAGAGATAACAGGGAAAAAGTTCTTTCAGTTCCATGGGATAGAAAAGGTAGAGATTATCTAAAGGAACTGTGAGCAAATGTGAGACAACAGAGACTGAAGGATTCAGGTTATTTACTACCCCAGCTTCCCACAAAGACCCAGGTGTTTTTTGTGTTCATTTCAACAGAAAAACAGCCTGAAGACCAGGACCAGGAACAGCTCACAGGTTTAGATACAAGGACAACCTGAAGGAATCCATCCCAGCACTGTTAGGAAACTGGCCACAGCAATATTAGGGCCAGCAATTATTATGTGTGAAGACTCCGTGCCTTAAGACAGCAGAAAAAAATGCTTAAAGTGCTAAGTGCTCACTATATTAAACTGCTATTTCATATTTATAACAATCAGATTCTTGTTCTCTTCTTGGTTTATCCTCTGTAATACTCAGGAGAGTGCTTGGCAATAGCCATTGTTCAGTCTCAATGTGCTGAAAATTCAGTAATTCTGTGGTGTATTGGTTCCTTCAAAATATTGTCCAAGGGAATAATTCCTGCTACAAGCAGCAAAGTTTGTCTTTGTCAGCTGTACAGCCATGTGGGGAAAGCAGCAGCACCAGGAAATTGTGCAATTACATGAAGTGATATCAACAGAGCCATTTCTCTCTTCCATTATCCATATTCTAATAATTGGACAGTTATCAGCTAATAAATTCTAACTGCAGCTCGAGTCTGGCATTTTATAAACAGCTGCAGAAACCTGTCAGTACAGCAAGGTGATCACACCCTGCACTTTAAATCATCCCCAGGACACATCCTGTGTCCTGGAGAGGATGGCCCCTCAGATTTCCCACCCCAGCAGCGCGGGCAGGGTCTGTGCCAGCTCTCAGCCGTGACACAACAGCTCCCCTCACCTCTGCTGCAGCAGCACAGGGGGCCCTGAACACCACCCCAGAGCTCAAAACTGCAGGAAAGCAAATTTCACCAAGAATGTCTTATTCTTTTCTTTCCCATGCTTGTCTGTTGTATTTTTACTTCTGTCTGTAAACCTTCAGGCACAGCACCTTGGTAGAGTTTCTAAATATCAGTGCAATATAATGTGTACTTGGTCTTTATTACTGTAAATGTAACATCAATTAGGTGCAGCACAAGGGAGGATAATTACCTAGATTTTCTGGAAAAAATCTGCTCTGTATGAATATCTGAACATATTAATGTCTCCATGGCTTCCCACTTTGTGGATAGAGATGAGGGGTTGCCCTCAGGTTTTTTTAAAGACCCTTAGTATTTTATTCCAACTCAGCACTCTTCCTCTGGAATAAAAATGGAAAAAATGGTTTAACAACACAGTTCCCTTTGCAAGCTGACATCAAGATATTCTTGATAAAGGCAATAGTTTATTCTCTTAACTTCTGCCTGTGGCATTTGCTCGATAAAACACTACATAATGAAGTCCAAAAATCAATATGTGACCCCATGAATTTACAGCCACTGAGACATCCCCAATATTCACATATATGTCCCTAGACGTAATTTAATCTACGCACTTACACTGCAACTTGGAAGAGAATGTATAAATAATTTAGAATTCTATGCAAATATCCCTTTGCAGAGATACACCAGGCAGCCATTGCTGGGCACCCATCCTGTCCAAGGGCTCTGGGCCACGTGGGAGCCTGGGGAGGGGGTGAGCCCAGGTTTGGGGGTGCATGATGTGCCCTGTGTCACCCTAACAGCACCTGGAGCCACATCTGGGCTACATCAGAAACTATGTCCCTGCATGATCCCACACCTGCAAATGAATTTTAGACAACTACAACTTTCATTTTCAATGCATCTCTAAGCATTGAAAATCAGTTTTGGATATACCTTAAGCACTCAGAAACTAAACAGCCGCTGGAATGAGCTCCAAATTTATTTGCAAAATTCCTTGTGACTTTTAAGTATATCACATGCTGGTTTGGCTCTTGAGGCCAATGCTGCCTAAACCAGTAACTTTCTGCTCATCTTCTGTATTTGCACCTTGGAGCTAGGGAAAATACAGAGGAAATTGCACCCCGAAGTGTAGATGATTTATAGAGCCTTGGGCCAAGAGATACAATTTATGCACTATGTCCTACATAGCCCAGCCCAGAGGCTCTGCATAACACTTTGATGAGGATTTAATTTACTTCCTGTAGTGATAGTACAGTCTGTCATATCAGAATTTAAGTACATTAAACAGCAACACCATAAAACTTCTCATTTTCATTCATAAGTCAGAAGTAATTCCAGCAGGAAAAAAAAAAAAAGGATGTTTCACATCACAAACAGATTCTCATCTTCTAAGACAATTTTTTTTCTGTTGAAAGTCTTAAGAGTGACATCCCATACACCCCAGTGATCCTTTAGCTGGAGACACCGAGAGGTGGCCAGGAAGCAATGTATGGCAATGTGTGTGTGTCCTGTCCTGACCCTGGGGAACACAATAAATTAACCTGTGGGCAATGATGCCACCACACCTGCAACGATCAGTAAACACCTTTTCTAAGGTGATTGACAGTCTGGGCACTCCTGGTCCCTGTTAGCTCTCAGCCCTACAGATTAATCTGAATTGTCAGCAAGCAGCCCATACCCCTTGGGAATTCAAACACGGATTAATCCCAGGATCCCTGGGACCCCAGGCGCTGCAGGCTGGGCTGGGAGGGGGACAGGGGGCTCTGAGCAGCCTGGGCTGGAGCCTTGTTCTGCCACCTCCCCACCCCGAGGGCAGCTGAGACTCAGACTCCCAGGACTTTGTCCCGGTGTTTTCCAGCGCACCAGGATTTTATTTGCAGTGAGATTCTGTTAGGAAGGAGACTGCCAGGTGTGAAGTCCTAACCGTGTGCCCCACTGCTGTCACTTGGTGGATTTAATCAAACACCAGATTGTGACTTCCAGCCCTGCACAAGACACTCTTGGAAATCCAGTCATCATTTCCCTGCGTTGAAATGATAATGGGTTCTTGTTTTCTCCAGACACTTTGAGAGGAATATGCAAAGAATCTTAGATAAGAGATGAACGTGACACAGGTAAAGGGGAATTGTTCCATGGGGAATGACTCCCCTCTGCCCACAGCCACTGACACTAATACTGATATTTCAGACACACAGGCTCATGCCATAGAGACAGACTTCCCAAAAGATGAATTTTTGCTCACTTGCATGCGTAGATTCAGTTCACTTAAAATTAAATTTGCATATATGCTCTTTTTCTTATTAATGACAAAGAGGAAATACTTGGCTAGACCTGGCCTGCAGACTGAGTAGATCGCTTTTAATCTCATTTTTCTGAGAAGAATCTAGCTTTTTAAACAGGAGTTAAGTATTCCTGATACCTGTGCTCATAGGGGCTGAAAAATCTCACAGCTCAAGAGCTTCCCAAAGTAGCTAAAGCACCACCTGAAGTAAGAATGAATAGAATAGTGTCTGACTCCTATTTCTCTTAAGCTTTTTTGTACACATTTGTCTTTTCCTTATTCTTAGATAACAACCAACTGAAAGAATTTATGTTTGTCAAACATTTTCTTCTCCAGTTTCTACAAATGTAGGAATCCTCTGTGAAGTTCAAACACTAATTAATAAATTCAGCAGAGGATGAAAGTCCTGTTATCACATTCCATTAATACAAGTTTTTGAATGCAGCTGCTAATCAAATACCAGCAAATGTGTTGTAAAATTACTTGCAGGTCATTTGATTCTGTAACTGAGGCAATTTAAATAACACTCAAAAATTTCTTGTTGCTCTAGAAAAGTATCTTTGCCATTGATTTTTTTTTTTTTTTTTTTTTTTTGAATGAGAAAAACAAAGAATACAACTCTCTTAGAGGGAAGAGCTAAAAAGGTGATTTTGGGCATTAGCCCCATGTAGTTGGCTTTCTAAGTAAATGATGGGTCAATGAACCCTTGAGAATTTCTTTAACTCAGAACAACATTTACAGTGACCTCAGAACCTTCTAATTCCACTGAACTGTCCTTCAATTAATATTAATAATAACCAGGAGGGAAATCCTATTCTTATTAGTCCCAAAAGCGATTCAATATCAGAGCAGTAGAGCACTTTCTGGACTTGGGCAGGAGAAACAGCTGAGGGGATGGAAATTCTACAGGTATTTTATATTTTTCCTGGAGTTCCAGTTACATTAATTTTACCATTTTGTAATTTATGTTTCTATTCTTATGTAAGTGATTGGTGTCTCCTTTCCTGAATGAAGCATTTCTCTCTAATCATAATGCAGTTCCTAAAACCCATTAAAATCAGAGACACAGTGTTAAAATGTCAAGTGTATAATTGATGTGTGAAATAAATGGACTCTCAGGGCTATGTAAAGGGTGAGCAGGCACTCTGAAGGATCCTTCCAAACGAAGGCAGCACTACAGTCTGTTCAAATACTACAGACAGGAGCATTTTAAGGCAGCTTTTATCACTGCCCTTCTTTCTCTTTTCTGACAACGGCCGTAAAACACAAACAAGAATTCAACAAATAAAGTATTTCATTTGGGAAAAAATTCCACTGCAAATCTGCCATTTCTCCGAACTGAAGTGAGCAGGACTCAGAAGCAGAGCAAACAGCCTGAGGTTTTTCCATGGCAGCAGCAGACTGCCCTGGAACTGGGGCTGGATTCCCATCACTTTTTGTAAAAGCCCAAACAGCCAGCACTCACTGAGGCCCTGAGCAAAGGAGGGAAAGGAGGAGCCCCAGTGACCTAGGAGGGGCTCCAGAGGAGCCCAGCTTCTGGCACTTTCTGAAACTGGCTAATAATTATGGATCTTATTCGAATGAAACTTCTACCCACAAAACAAGCATAGGCCTAATCTCTCCTTGCTCTTTTTAGTTTGTTCAAATGGGATGCTTTTCTTCACACTGAAAAACTGTTAGATCTTGTCACTGCACAAAAAAGTGACATTTCTACATTTGAGAGATTATTACATCTATTTGGATATTTATGTAAATAAGATTTATTAACACATAGTCATTTTTAAAGATATGCCATTTTGCTCTATGATAAAATATTTTAAATTAGTCTGTAATTCAAGGGCACATATAAACACCTTAGAAACACCTAAAGTGTACAGAGAGCTACAGGGATGGATGTATAGAGGGTGAAAATTAATAGAGCCTAACCTTCTAATCAGTCTGAAGATTTTAATTTCCACTACTACCAGCAGAATTTAATTGTCTATTTAATTGCATAAATGTTGCCAAGTATCATATTTTATATTTCTACAGTCATTATGAATATTCATCTAAAAATGATGATTGCAAATAGGTTGTCAATAGAGCAGATAGACAGTCTGAAATGCTTAATAACCAGCACGATGATAATTATCGACCCTTGTATAGTATTTCCCATCCAAGGTATATAATGGCCTCTTCTCTTCAAATTAACAAAACTTAATTAGGATACATTCCAATTACCTTGGGAGACTGCAGCCTGAGAGAGCAAAATGAAAGATTGGTCTACAAGAAAGAAGCCTGGCCTTGCAGGCGAGCATTGAAGTACAACAGAGGGAGCCTGGAACAAAAAGAGAAAACTGGCACAGGTGCCAAGCACAGAGCCCTGGCCAGGCTGAGTGCTTTGGAAAATACTGAGGAATCTGGCTGCTTTCCCCCTTCATTAAAGTCTTCAAGGAGATTGGAATCAAAATTAATTCAGTATTTTGGCCATTTAATATGGGAGAAATTGTCATCTCTCAGAATAGCATTCAGGATTCCCTGTTGTTTCATTATGAAAAGGCCACAGCGATATTTAATTCCTGATAATAATTCATGAGAAAAAACAATTTCTCCATTCCTTCTCCTGCATTTTTTGCTCAGTGATGACAATAAATGAGAAATCAAGGCCTGATGAAAGTCTGGCATCTGCTGAGGATGTTTGAGGACCAGGTATCACACATGCAAAACTACACTGAGAGCACAGCAGGCTTGCCTGTCCATCTCTCAAAACTTATAGCCACATCCTTGGTTTAAGAATTATTTTTTTCTGATAATAATTTACGCTAAAAATCATGCTAAATGTGCTAGTCCTGGAGGGTCAAATGTCAGACCACAGGCCACTGAAGTTACCGTTCCTGAAATGAAGTAAGGAGATCCTCCTGCCAACCCTGGCGCCCAAAGGCAGAGCAGAACAAAATGCTGTTTTAGGAGAGCTGCAATGGCGTGGCCATCCCCTCTGTCCTGCTGAGACAATCTGCCACCCTGCCCCAAACCTGACCCCAGCCTGAGTTACTGGGGAGCTGAGTTCCCTACTGGGAGCGCCTGGAGGCTCACACATCCCCTGAGCCCTGCAGGGAGCCCAGACCAGGCAGCACCCCAGCACAGGACTGCTCTAACCCATCACCTTCCTCCACAGGTAATCCCATGGAGAGCAATTCCGAGCCGTGGGATTCACCCCCTCCCTCCACAGCGTCCTCAGGCTCTGACAGAGCTCTGTTAGAAAGGGAACCTCTCACTGATCCCAGCCAGACATCGATTTTTGTCATCCCGTTATCATGAAACTGGAAATTAACATGTTTTTTCTTTCACAGAGGGAAGAAGTTTTTTAATTAACCTGGGCTCCCTGTGCAGCTCCTGAATGGAAAGCACTGCAGGTGCACCTGGCCAGCAGAGCCTCTGTGCACAGAATCATCTTTCCCCCAGCGCATACGCACGTATATTTGCATTTTCATATTTCTTTAATTTATGATTCTGTTTCACGTTTGGTCAAAAGTGGCTCTACTTTTTTAGCAATTAAACCCTTCCATGTAATGCTTTCCTTGCATGGGCAAACTGCAGTTCAAGGTAAATCTCCTGTCTGGTATAAATCACCAGAAGTCTGCTGACTTGAATGGGGCAGAGTTGATTTACACCTGCTCAGGACCTGCCAGCAAACCTCTGAAACACAAAATATGTACTTCTTCTTCTCCTCTTTTCCTTAAGCCATTCCATTTTTATTACCCTCTGAAAGGAACTCTGAAGTGTTTACTTGTCAGGAGGATAAAATATTTGCTGTTGAAGCTCATTCCCTTAAGTTTACAGCGAATGGCAGCGTTGCAGGGTCATTCCTTGCCCACTGCAAGCCCCAGTCCTGGACAGAGACACCAGCCAATGTTCAGAGGAGCAGTGAGTTCCAAGCACAGGGACAGAGCCAGCACAGGAGCTGCTGGGATGTTCTCAAGAACATTTTTGTAGAGATCTGCCAGTAATTGAAGAGTTTGTGGCTATATTAAGAAATTAGGGAGTGAATGGAACTTTTGAAATTCTGGTTTCCTTGTGAAACAGAAAAGTGGAAATAATTTAAAATAGTTCTATTCAGAGTCAAACTACTCTGGCAGTTTTCTTCAAAAACAGGTTCTCCACATGTGTGATGAGCTAAAAGTGTTCTGGATGTGTTGGGATGATTGGAGCCTCCTGCAGTGTGGGTGCTCACAACCCAGTGCTCAATCAGCCTACAGAACTCCAGAAACCCCTGACAAACTCTTCTGCTCTTTATACAGAGAAAAAGGTCTGAACAGAAGCACACACCCTGTTAGCATTTATTCTACTTCCCCAGAGAGACAGTTTCATTTATCATTAACTCCCTGGCTGCTGAGCTGACTTGTCTGACAGCCTGAAAAGGAAAGGTTGAGTGTCTGCAAAGCTGCACTCTTAACACGCTGCTTATTTGATATTTTTAGAGATCCTCTCAACACTTCACAGTTGCCAAGCTTCTTGATCTTTTTATAGTTTGATTTACATAAATGTGTTTCTTTCCTCTAAATAAACATCCATGCAATTCAAGGCTTAGTTTATTTCCAGCCTGTTGCAAGCACAGCAAGAAAAGGCTAAAAAGATCAGAAATTATAGGGATTAATATATTTCATTGACAGAAACAAAGACTGTGTTTATCTGAGAAAATATTTTTTGGCAATTTCTCAGTACCGTCTCAGTCAGGAAACAGTCTATAATCATTATTGTTCAGAGTCTACCAAACAAGTTTAAAGTGCAAATATTCCAAATATTGCATTACTTCTAAAAACACAAAAGAGAATAAATATCCCAGAGCTGATAATTTAGAGCAGGCTGCTAATAGTTTAAATCACCTCAGAACCCACCACTTTCTGTATAACTCCACGCTGTGGTCTCTGTTTTCCATTGTAATCTGTAAGGTTTCCAATGCTAGATACAGATCACCATGGAGCTTTAGAAATGAAAGAGAAACTGCAGTCAGTAACTCCTGTCTCAGGCCCTGGGAACAGAATATCTGCCAGACTGGGTCACTCAGGCTGCACTCCTGTCACAGGCTGGGTCGTGGTCTGGGCTGGGCTGGTCCCGTGCACAGCTCTGATTTTGGGATGCCAATTCCCACATTAGCCAAGACCTCAGTGCCCCTTGCCCCCTTGGAATTCTCTGCAACCCAAGCTCAAGCTGCAGCTCCAGAGCTTGCCTGCTGACTCCTCTGCTCTGTCGAAATTCACAGCAGTTTTGTGGAAGGACAGACACAGACCAAGATTTCCACCCTGCAGAAATCCCTCGTTTTCAAAACTGCAGCGAGGAGGGGGAAGGGGTGAAATTGCTTTTTGCTCCGTATCAGAACAAAATTTCAGCAGTAAGAAGTCTTCCAAAGATGGGAATTAAAAGAAAAACAATTAGAAGAATGGAAACAGAGTTCTTAATATTTCTGGCATGGCAAGCAGAGTCAGCCTGAGGAGGCTGGAGGTGAAGCCTCTCCAGCCAAACAGTCCAGAACAACCAGTGCACGTGGGGTCCAAGGGAAAGAATGGCCCAGAAATGGGCAGCAGGAAGGATTCCTTCCAGCAGACTTGACCTGTCAGAGCTGAAAGAACGCCTCAATCCCACTGAATAAGCATTTTCCAGGGGAAAGCTGGGCTCTTTAACGAGCACTGAACACTTCAGCATCGCACATCTCCTCTGCTGCTTGGGCTTTCACCCAACAACATTTGCAGCATGTCCTATTCTGTTTATGCTGTATATTCCACTGTCTGAAACTGTACTTCAGCCTGATTTTCTTCTCCCCTAGGCTGGTAAGAATTGCAGAATTGCTCCCTAGAAGCCAGTGAATATAAGGTGGGTGTGAAGGCAGCCGAAGCTGAGCCTGCAGTCTGGCTGCACGTGTGACGAGCTCACCCTCAGCGTGCTCTGGCTCTGTGCTCTCAGCTGCCCTGTGAAGACAGCTCAAAGTGGCCCATTGTGAGTGAAAAAATACTTCATGATGGATTGAATTTATTTTGGGTGCACACTCAGAGCTCAGTGGTGTAACAGGGCTATCTTAGATGAATCTTAATGCAGTGAAGGCAGGTTGCTTAGACTGTGTTTGAATTTCACAATCAATTGTTTTTTGGCTTTGTGAAGAAGCATTCAGAAGATTGAATAGTGGAATATCACTTCTGAGCAGAAGACAAAAACAGATTTAATACAAGCATTCCAAAGAACAAAGGCCACATACATAAAAAAAGGTACAGCTATATTATTTTAAATGTAGGGAGAGGGGAACTCCACAGAAAATAATTTGTGACTAAGCCTTTTGAGCTGAAGAAATTTTAGAGCTTTATGTGCAGAAAATGAAGCAGCACGTGTCACACATACGCAGAGGTTTTTGCCATGGTTACAGTGATCTCTGTGTTTATTGTCAGGTAGAGCTCTGTGGAGTGGTTTTTGTCTCAAATATTCTATGAGTATGAAGAAATGCTCTACCAAAGTGTGCTCCTCTGAATGTGCAGGTGAAGTGTGAGCACAATGGCTTTTCCCACTGATTACCTAAGAAGTGTTCCTGCATTTTTCTGCTGATTGGTCCTTGTTCAAGGCTAGTGACAGCCAGGAGCTCCAAACCAGGTATTCCACTGAGATATCCTGCAGCACAACAGCAGTGTGCCCTCCAAAACTGACTATTTTTAAACTTCCTCCAGCACTGGAGATCTAATTGTTGCTGAGGCTATTGATTATTCTTGCTGTTACCAATTGCTTGAGAGTTGAGTATTTTAAGTGTATTTTAAAGTCAACATTGCTTGCAAAGAGAGAGGGTAGAAAATGATCAAAGTACGAAGAGGCAGCAGTACCAGACAAACCTATTGTCTAGCAGCACAGTCCAATCAATGCAATTACTTAAACTGATGCACTAAGTGCATTTGTCTTGAGCCATGTAATTTTAATGTTAAATTCAACAAGAAAGAAAATATATTCTTTTTAAGGACGCTGAATTGTCTTTGTCACAGCAAATAAATAAGGTCACAAACACATTTTTTTACCTCGGGTTCTTTCTTCTGTAGTAAGATCAGACATTTCTATTAAAGAATGGCTCTTTTTCTCAACAGTAGCAATCAATCAGTTTCTGTTATACTTGGACAATTAATTTGTCTTTTTCTGGAAAAATAATCCCAATTCTATTGATTTTTACATCTTGAAAATTCAGAGTTGATTGTGCAAATTGCTTATTTATATATATTAGATTTCTCTATTTGGAGGTACATATTTCCTTCTGTATTTTTATATATATTAAATGTAATGCATTCAGGGACTGAAGAAGTAATTGCTTCCTGGTGAAGAAAAAAAAAAAACCTCCAAGAAAGGAAAGACACATCTGCATTGGAAGGAAAATATATAGATTGCAAAATAGGCCTCTTCCAGCAAAAGCAGAAAGAACAAGAATGTATAAGTTGTGTTCAATTAGAAAAATCAGGATTTTCAGGGTACAGTGTCACTGAAATATGAGCTGAAAGGGGGTTCAAAAATATCATGCAATCTATCTGTTTTCCTCCTAACCAGGAGGATGCCAGGTCTGACCAGGCATCACCTTCCAACAAGTCTTATATTTTGCAAGGCTTTTCCAAATTACACCTCTCCCAGTGTGAATGTGACCAATTTCATCCTCTTCTATGCTTAGGAAATGTGGAGATGGAAAACTTGCCCTTCCTTTTCCCGGCATTTTACTCTGCAGAGGCACCTCACATGCCATTAAATGCTCCAAGTTTAGTCCCTGTCACAGCACTAATGCTACACAGGCTCCTGTACCATCCTTCTGTACTGGTTCTGTTCTGACCAACCTCCTTGTGTTGTGCAGAAAGGACCTTAGCAGGCTGCTGACAGATCAATTTAAATTTCTTTTTGGTCTGACAATTCATTTATACAGGCTTGTTGAGATGCCTGACCGTGTCCCAGGAACTGCTCTTGGCATTTAAATGAGATTTAAGTTCTCTTTCAGGTATTTGCATCCTAATCAGTAAGTCTTTACTTCCCCTGGGAATTCATTGCCATCCTTTATCCCTACTGAGGCTTATCACTTTCCATATATCAGGAATGTCCTTTCTCCTTCAGGTTCCCTATTTACCTAACTTGCTTGTGCTAATTTCCCCACAAATCATCACAGCTCCCTGGGAGGGAGATGCTGTAATGACTCTCCTGCATTTAACTTCGGACAAAGCCACTGAAGGGAAAAGGACGCGGCTTTAAAAGCTTTGAACCACCTGAACGGCCTGATTTCCAGACAGCTCCTGGCAATTACTCTCTCTCAACTCACTCTGATTAGGTGTTGATTGTCTGGAATGCGATTTGCTCAAAAGCAAAAAAAGAATTAAATTTATAATTATTTGTGACACCGATAAATCCTTCTAAAATAACTCCGTGATGGGCAGTGAGCCTTTGTGTGGATTCTCAAGTCTATATTCAAATAAATAGCTGCATAAATAACCAGAGGCAAATAAATCATCTCAGCAATAAATAAATTCTCTTTCATCCAACATGAAAAGCATATTTGTTCTGAAAATGAAGTGAAGGAATTGTTGTTATAGAAGCTTCCTTTTCAGGTGATGTGTACCTCTCCTGTCAAATGCTTGTGAAGGACAAATTACTTATTATTATGTATGATGTTTAATTTCCCAGTGACAAATTGCACGTGATATCTCATTTCCTAAATGTACAGGTGAGAATGAGTTAATTAATGCTGAGCAGTCTGGAAATGTTTTTTTCCTTGTCTTTCTGAACATACTCTAATCAGTGCTAGCTGTAAACATACCCATAATTCATGTTAGGAAACAATTCCTGCAAGTTTAGACCAAGTTCCTGGTGAAGATAGATAGAATGTCATTAGCCAAAAATTTCAGTCATTTTTTCTGAACTTTTGACACATCCAAATGGAATTTTGAATATTAATTTTAGACTAGCTTGTCATAGGACTTTTTTAACTTCCTAAGTATTGACACTAAGCTAAATAAAATACAATATGCAACATCTTGTCTATGGAACCCTATGCTCAATGCCTCTCTTAGACTGACCATGACTTGTAAATCAGAATTTATTGGGAAGGAAAATTATTCCAATGCAACGCAGCAAGTTATTTCCCACGGGTAAACAAAAGAATTTAAAATATTTCTAAAATTTAAGGAAAATGAGACAAGTTTTTACAGTCATATAGGAAAAATATTCACTCTGGCAGCAATGATGGACACAGAACAACCTCCTGTGGGGTTACCTGAGGTTCCCATGCCACGTTCTAGCACATACTAATTAGCAATTAATCACTTGGATGGTGCAAGAGCAATTTGCAGACAGTCAGCAGTATTGATTCTTATCCATTGCTTTTAAAAATGGCTTCTGTGCTCTGATGTTTTATCAGTCAAAGCTTTGCAGCCATGAAAATTTGTCATTCCACCGCCCCTCTCCACACACTCATCACACTAATTACCAAAAGAGTAATCAATCTGAACGGCAAAACAACCTCTTCCATTTCTGTTGGAAAACCCATCCCATGAACTGAAGTTTCAGAAATGACCACTTATCTTATTCTACACCGAGTTCTGACTGATGTTGATATGGAAAACGGCAGTGAGTCATAATGATGAAAACTCAGTGAAAGTTTATGCAGGCAATTTCTGCCTTATCCAACTCAAAAATCAGAAAATTGCTGTAGAGACTGAGAGAAATTAAATTCAAAATTGGGTTTTGGGTAACAATGGTATAGAGCAGGAAAGCATCCTCTCAGGACAGAGGAACACTTTCAAACCTTTCAAAGCCTTTCCCATCCAGCTCTGGGAATTAACCCCTGCAGGGATTCCCAAACCTTTTCCTGGGAATCCTGGCTCTGCCTGGAGGAGGAGAAGGGGCTGGCAGGCTGCACCTGCTGCACCTCCACACAAATGTCACATTTTCACTCCCTTCCCCGAGGAGCAGTTTAGGTCAGGGAGTGCCAGGTGCCCAATTCCAGGGCCCTGCTGAGCACCAGGAATGTCCCACCCCAAACACCTTTCAGAATTTCTTTGAAGGTGCTAGGAAGCATTCAAAAAAAAACTTGTGCCTGAGTTCTCCACACATTGTTAGAAATAACTGAGGTTTCTTTGACAGCATGAGAGTGGTATTTCACTCAAGATCTCCAGAAAAATAGCCATCAGCAGAAACTGCAGTCACAAGGTCACAACAATTTAGAAATAATTTCAATTAGATTTCCTAAGGCTATAGGGTTTCTTTTGTGATGTTATCCTAATAACCTTTAAAGAAATGACACATTGGAAAAAAAAAAAAAAAAAGAAATGGCTTGAGGAGAGGAACAGTGGCCACAGATTTATGTAATATTTATGGATCTAGTTCTCAAAATAGAGGAACTGGAAAAATTCATCCACCCTCTGCCTGAGGTTTTTCATCAGCAATGATACATCAGGTTCAATAATACTAGCCCAACACTACAATAAAATTCAATTCCTGTTTGCAACAGATTTTTTTGCAGCTTTGGATGAATACCTCCTTTTATAGGCAAAAGTATTCTACAGGACTTAAACTGCTGGCAAAGCTTGGCAGGGACAGGAGCAGCACCTTTGGGGACATTTCCTGCGCCCCTCAGTTTAAGCAGAGGAAGGTCTGAATACCAGCTCTCTGTTCCACACACAGACACAAAAAGAGGAGGTAAAGCCATGCTCCACAATTCCATTTTGGCCTCAAATTCCCCTTGAACCACTGACTGCAATCCATCAGCTGGGCACATTTGTGGTCCAGCTCTAAGTGCTCACATTGCCACCAGCAGGATGCCCAGACCCATCATTCAAAACAGCAGAGCACTGTCTGCAAATGGGAGCTGAGGGTGCTGCAATCACATTCACCTCAAAGGGGCTGAGGAAGGAAAATCACTGACCAAGGACAGACCTCAGCAATGAGGAATGCTGACAAGATTGACAATATGGCTCTGGGCAGCAAAAAGAGGTTCATCATCTTTCAGTGTGCCTGAGGCTTCCAGCGTGAAGCACAGGAGAGAAAGGCAGAAATATTTCATTGCTGTTTTACACATGCATTTCCTTTCAGCTGGAAATGGTGAGAGGAACTGAAACAGCCACCCCTTCCAGTAATGGATGTTTCTGCTATCTAATATACATCAGTGTAAATGATAGCTATAGTCAAATAAACTGCTGAAGCATAAAAGAATTTGGGCATGGAAATGGAAATTTTGCCTCTGTCAAAGACATCAGGGAGTCTCACCTGAAAAAAATTGTGTATCTACATAGAGAGGAATGCCATGCCAAAATATGGCTTATATTTCTTGAGCACCCTTTCCAGTCTAACATTAAACAATAACAGAAACTCAAAAGCTTTCAGTTCCAGGGTCTTCTCATTTCCTTAATACTTTACTTAATACTGTGACTATCAGACCATACTCTTATATTCATTTGTTTAAAGAAAAATGCATCATTTGTTTCAATATTGTCAGCATGGTACTATAACAGGTATCTTATAATGCATTCTGTGATTTTTTAGAAAAGTTGGATTATTTCACCGTTCTTAATGATCCTCTAAAGGAGTTAAAGTGCAGTATTATTATTGTCCCTGTATCCCTTAAAACCACAAATCTGTAGCATTGGGGTTTTTTGAATTGTTTTTACTACCCAATAGCAAAAAGAAGTTTTGATCTTTCTTGTGGAGGGAGAAGAGCCATGTTACTTTTGTAATTAAGTGAATTCTTCCTTCTTCATCATTTGCAGAGGCTACAGAAGTGTCAAAAATGAGCTTCAAGGTCACACCTGCAGCGACACTGTTAGCTCACTGACATCAGGAGATGTTCCCATTCAGAGGAACAGCAATTTCACCTCTGGATTATCTCTCTCACATCAGCATCAGATGTCTTAACCTCTCTGTGCCTCAATTTTCTCACCTACAAAACTGTGGCAAATGACACTGATGGCTGCCAATTCTTAACTGTTCAGAACACCTTGTCAATTGTGCAGAGCAAAAGTGTATTTTTAGATCACAGAAGTCCCAGCACATCCAAAGGCACCAGGGACAAAATCCTTTTGATTTCAATGGGAATTGTTCATGCTTGATGAAATAAGGGTGATGCACAAAAGCCTCTTGTCTGTTAGAACTGACAGTGACTCTGCATCTGTTCAAATTTCACCTAGAGATTAAATAACTTCTATTTTGGGGAAGTATTTTAACCTTGAGAAGAATGTGCTGGGTCTAGTATTAAGTGGAAACCGTTTCACAACTAGAACTATTAACAGAGTTCACGCTTAAAAATATTCTGCAATGTTGAAAGTCACTTCAACTGCAGTAGGAAAAACCCAAACACTTTGGGTTAACATAAAGTTAATTTAGTGTTGACTGATACATGAAAACTATTCCACAAGCTTGATTTTCATTTACTCTTCCCTAAACATCTGCTGCTGTGCTCAGCTGTGAGGTCCACCTTTGGCTGGACCCCTGTGTGTGTGCAAGTCACCTGGCATAAATAAAGAGCTCACCACTTGGACCCTCCAGGTGTGTTTGATTTTAAATTTCTTCTGCTGAACTCTCATGATTATAGTGGCTGTCACAGTAATTCTGTGAGAGAACAGAAACATAGAATGGTTTGTGTGGGAAGGGACCTCAAAGCCCATCTCATTCCAACCCCCCTGCCATGGGCACACCTTCCACTAGACCAGATTGCTCAAAGCCTGAAAATTTATTAAGTCTGGTTTTTCTGACTTTAAACAGCTCAATTCCAAGGCCTTGTGTGGCTACTGTTAATTTTACATGTAATTTACTGCAATGTGTATTTAGATTTCAGCATATAAAGTAGATTTCTGAATGCAAATGTTCCAACCTCAAGGTTTTGTAGGTAAAATCCAAGAAAATATGACCTTTAAGACAAACAAAAAAAACCAAGTTTCTCAACAGCTGTACCAAACTCTTAAACAGAAAGCTTCATGGAGGCTGAAAGTGAATATAAAGCTTCTTTTAAATTAAAGGTCAACATCAAGAACTCGCTCAGAAGTAAAATTAAAATTCAGCAAGTGCAACAATTTTCTATAGGTTCCTAACTTGGCAAGCAGTTTCACGTTAGTAAGGAAAAAGAATGAAGGGAACATATCTTTGTGCCTGAATTTCCACTAAGTAAATAAGCAAATGATTTATTGAGCTCTGCCTTCTTCTTAGATCCTGGAATATCTATGAGCAATGTTTGATCTCTGTGAAGAAACCCACTTGAAATAGCCAAAAATATTCTTTCTGTGCAGATTGATTACCAAGAGGTGCCAGTGAGCTCTGCCTCCTCTGTGCCCCCCCAGCCATCACTCAAGTGCTTCATGAGCAATCACAGAATTATTCCAGTGAGCTCTGGGCAGTCAAGATCAAGTCCACTCAGCAAACAGACTTTTCTGGTGTAAAAGCAGTATTTAAAACACCTAAACATGCATCCTGGGTCACGTTCTAAATAGGCCATTTTGTTTGGTAAGTGGGCTCACGTGAATAAATGTCAACAGGTAAATTCTTTGTGGAAACTGAGGCACAGAATTCTTTCATTGTTTTTCCTTGCTTGCCTGGAAACACAACCTAAACACCACAATAATGTGTGAAAAGTGCAGAAAAAGCATGAACCAAAAGGATATCAAACAAAGGATTCACTCAGATATGAGAATCAATATGCAAAATGTGTATATACAGTAATATACTCTGGACACTTGATGAAAAATTCATCAATTTTTCATGTTGCTGTGCATCATTTCAGAACAGAAAAGGTATTTAGAGCCACCTTCTACAGGAGATTGTCTCTGAGACTGCAGAATCAAAAATGGAAGAACAAGATAGGGAAAAATCAAGAAGAAATAAAATATTGAAAATTTGTACCTATTTCTCTATGTTATTTTATGTATATATTTCACAAAGAGAGTGCTAATCAAAGAAGTGCTTATTTGTAAAGCATATTTTACCCTCAGGTTTTCAGACCTACAAACCACATTCTGTATCCAACAACTACATTACTGTGTGAAGAGATCTGGATGGCTGAGCAGCAATTTTCAGCTGCAGATCTGCTCCAGCAAGGCACCTGGATCTCACCTGTACCTGTATGGGGGCACGTGGCATCTGCACCACTCGCCCACCTGCAGCAGGGCACAGAAAGGAGCAGCCCTTCATGGGAGAAGGGAGCTCTGCCCCTCTGCCATCCTGGGAGCAGCTCTGGGGCAGGGATGGCAGTGACCCACGTGTGTCACTGCTGCCTAGCCAATAAAACAGGAGACAAACCTGGGTAAGATCCATCTCAATTTTGGTGCTGAGCGATTTTACAAAACACCTCTCACAGCTGTATTGCTCCCTTCATTCTGAATCTGCCTGGGAAAGAGAGGGGGAAAAAACCCAGGCTATTCCATTATATATATATATATATATATATACACATATACACACACACCTATTCTCTCTCAGTCAGAATCCTGCCAGGACAGCCTGTGGGACTGCTGTGTGCCAGAAGTCCTGGATCACAGTGGGCAGGGTGTGAGGCCAGAGGTTCAGCCAGACACTGCTTGGCCCCACGTCCCTACCCTGCAATTCCCAGCCATTTCTCTCCAGCTGCCACCTCTAATCTTTTTGAATTGATGCTCAAACAAACACCAGAGTACTTGAATTTCATCTCCGGGAAGGAATGCAAATATTTGCAAGCCAAAAGGGAGAAATGATGATTGTAGGAGAGCCAGAATGCTGGAAGAAATATGGTCATAATGTCAGCATTGCAGGTGTCCTTTATGTGACAAGTATGAGTAACTGGGAAAGAGATTTTGGAATTAAGAGTTAGGTAAGCTCCAAGGAACAAGGCTTGATACCCAGTCCTTTCCAACTCTTCAGCTTCTCTTTTGCCAAAAGTTGCCATCATGTTTTTCTAAGCCTTTCACAAAATGCATTAATACAACCTTGTGAAATAAAGTTATGGTTTGTGACGTAGAAGTGCAGCACTACAGGCCAGTAAAGAATGACAACGTGATTTATAGCAGCTAACTTCAGAAATATTGTTTTTTAATATTGGGGAATACACATCAAATCTCTGTGCAGCACTGCAGACTTTTACAGAAGTTGATTTAGACACCACCAAAGCTGTGCTGCATCTCTGGCTGAATCAGGAGATCAGGAAAACACTAATACTCTACTAAACTGCCTTCCAGTCCTTAAAAGGTTGAGGTTAATAGTGCTTCCCACAGCTGGTTGTGCAGTGCTACCACTGACTTCAGCTCCTCTGCAAGACAGGGATCACTCAGTCTGTCAGCAGTTTGTGCAAAATTGAAATGCCTCATCTTCCTGATACCTCAATTTGCACATTCAGCTGAGCAACAAATTGTGCTGTACTGAAAACACATTTTATACACAGCTTTAATTTCAAAAGATGCTCTGGAGATAATGCTGACAGCAATGTCCTGTTGTTACTTTATTAAGCAAAACAGGAGATGGAAACATGGTTCCTTTTGGCGTGGTCAGCGTTTGGGTAATTCTATAATTATCCCAAGACTCGTTTTATTCCTTTCCCCTGCAAAGAGAAAACATGCAGCTCCCACACAGGGAAGATGAAGCAGAGCTTTGTTTGCAAATTGCAGGGCACAGTTCTGGAAGCACACGGCTTACTGTCCTTACGTGGCTTTTACAGAAAATAAAAGAATCAAAAAGTAAAAGCATGAGTGGCAAGAATGAGGAAAGGTTGTCAGTACTGCCCAAAGTACTTCAGTCACACAGAAAATTTGTCTGGTCTTATAGCCACATTTCCTCAGATGTGCTGTGCTAGGAAAGTGGATAGTTCCCTCCTAAGGAAACAATTATCTTCTAACATACTTAAATAAAGTTGGCTTTCTAAAGTTATTCTCTGAAATAGCTGATATTAACCTGTCAGCATCAAGATAAATGGGTCTAATCTTCTCCAATACACTGATTCTTTTGTTCCTATTAATTTCCATCTAGCCAAGCTACAAAGTTACAGAAAATCTATTTTTGGATACTTTTCAGTATTGATTAGGAATTATTCTGAAATGTACAACAGAATGGGAAATCAGTAGCCAAATCTTAAGCTTATCTTTATCTTGGGACATCAGTGTTAAGGTAGGTGATTTTCAAGATCTTGTCTGCAGTATTTTCCAAGAGCTGGTGCATGTGGAAATTGAATTAATTATTCTGGATTCCTGGCGGTACCAGCAGGTACATGGTAATACCTGCTCAGCCAGTGATCAGATTATAAACCCAGAACTGTTGTTACATTTAGACAAGAAACATCCAACTTTTTCTGACTTTATCAGATCAGCCTCTATTATCAGAAATAGAGGAATAACTTGGCTCAGAGAGAGAACAGCATGGAGCAGTGACAGGGGAGGTTTGGGCTGGATATTGGAAAGAGGTTCTTTCCCCAGAGGGGGATTACCTGCTCACTCGTCTGGCCAATTACCTCTGGACACTCCCTAATATCTTAACTCCTCTTTTTTTCAGTGAGATACCCCAAGCTGCACACAGGACTTGAAGTGAGGCTGTGTGTCCTGGAATACACCTCAGATTTTTGATGACTGTCCTCTGGTCAGCCATGGCACCTCTAGAAGAGACATCATTAACATGCAGAACTTTCTAAGGAAGAGAGGAAACATCTGACCTTGATTTAGCTGCTACAAAGGCAACATTCCATATGAAAAGTACAATCAAGCTGCTTTATTTCTTTCAGATTACAAAGAGAAACAATTTAATAATGCAGCAATCCAGGGGAGGCAAAGCCATCCCACTGCTGCGGGGACAAACACGCCTCTGCCTGGGCTCGGCGGAGCAGAGCCACCTGGGCTGGCTGTGGCAAGTTATCTCCAGGGCCAGGAGCACCTCAGCGTGCTGCTTTGAATAATTACCTTGCCAGGGAAGCAGCACTAATTGCTTTGGCCCGAGCCCAGGTGGATTTTTGTTCCAGGGCTCGGGGTACCAGCTCCTCGTGGCACTGCAGGGTGCTGGGCAGGCTTTGTACTTGCTTGATTATCTCTACCATGGCATTGCTAGATAAGCACATCCCACCTGAGAACTGCTGGAAACCAGAGCTAAGGGTGCTGAGAATAGCTGTGTATTATTTGTGGAGCAGGAAAATGTGTATTTACTATTGGTGTAGGTTTAAGTCTTTCAACAGGTGTAGTCAGCAGTACATCTTCTCTATCACTGATTATAATTCATATGAAATATAAACTATAACTTTCATTATAGAACTTATCAAAACTAAAATAAATCACTTCAGAACATTTTTGCCTTCCAGCATGGTTTTGATGAACATACTTTCTCCTGGAAGGCAAATAAAATGACATAAAAATCTATACACCAGAGAATTTCTGTATAAGTTTAATTTTTTTTTCACACTGAGACATTAAGTCTGGGTTTTCAATTGATTTCATCTTGTTATTGAACACAAAAGCATTTCAGCTTTGGGGACTAATCTAAAAATGATAAGTATTTAGAGCCAGGATTTACATCTTGATTGGCAGAACGCCCTACATTCAGCAAATACTGACCAGCAGCACTTTGGTTCAGGAAGTCAAACAGAAACTGAGCATCAGTTTTAAAGAGCATCCTCTCACACACCTTTATCCCAGCTTTGTAACATGACTGGAATGATCTCTGAAATTTCAGTGTTGTCAAGAAATCTGCATTACAACTAGAGAAATGGGAGGGCTGCATTCCCTGACCCTTGTGCTGATCTTTGCTTGGAAAATGCAGCCACTGACCTGAGGAGTGAAGCAGATCTTTTGAATTTTGTTAGAGGTTAAAGCCATTCAACAAGTCCCCTGATGGTTTTGCTTTGGGAGGGATCAGATTGAGAATGCAATAACACAAAGTCAACAATGGCAAAGCCATCCATAACAGAGAAAAAATAAACTTCTCATGGGAAAGCAGGTGACCCTTTTGTTTTAGACTTCCAGAGTTTTAGACTTCCAGAGAATGAACACTAATCAATCTGATTTAAGAAGAAAAACTTTTTAAATGGGAAGAGAGAACTCCATTTGTTTCCCTGCCTCTTTTTTTACACCTCTCGTACTTCTCTGCTCTCCTCTCTCCACTTTTTGTAGACTTAATTTTTGCTCAGCAGTCACATCAACACAGCGTTATTATAAAATACTTAAAACCATCATAGTTTCTGTCTCCCACAGTAAATTGTTCCTGACACTATTTAATGAAGGATTACAGTAAGGAACAAGGATCTTAAATATTAAGCATTTACTTTAAACATTAAACAATCGAGTTCTCTGAATTCTTAACACTTATACCAACTTTATAAAAACTGAAAATGAACAAGGAAAATCTTCTAGTATAAAAAATATACATCCCTTAAGCAGGAGAAAGAAACTGGGAGCAGGACATTAGGGACACCCCACTTTACAAACATTTCAGATCACATCTACAGAAGGAAAAAACCACCATGTGATTTTTCCTGTCATCAGGTAAACATGGTCTCTTGGTAAAGAATTAGAAGTTTCAGCTAGTTATCCAAAAATGCCTCAGTGGCACTGAGGCATTGCAGCCCTGAGTGTTTCTGTCCACGCTGTGACCCATCTCTGGTTCCACAGGAGGGTGAGCCAGCCCTGGCCCTGCAGAAATGTGACAGTCACCATGATTTGCAGCCACATGGGACTAGGAGACTTCCTCACTGCTAGTTTCACTTTAAGGAGCACAAAAAGCTCATTATCCTGAAAGCTGCACTTTTGTGTTATCCTGTGGGCAAAGTCAATACCAGGAGAACTCTCACACACTGTACTGATTAATCTATCACTGTAATCAGCAAAAATTCTTTTCTTCTGTGAAACGTGGACCCTTATTTACATTGCTTTTCACCAGCTTCTCAGTAAGAGAGAAATGACATTTTAATAGAATTTTGTACTCACCAAATTAAAATGTGGAAGTAATATTTAATGAGGCATAATCCTGCTACTCACACTGCCTTGATCTTAGTTATAATCTCAGATTTTTTTAAATGACTATCACTTTTTTAGAAACTTTTCTGAAGGCTGGGGTTTACCAGGACCAGGAGGTAAAGAAACAAGCAAAGAAACCCATCCATGTCCTGCTCCTGGGCTTGGGGACTGCAAGTCTAAAGATGAATAAAAAGCTTCCACCAGTTCTAATGCACTGGGAGAAGAACTACTGTCATTCTATTTGTGAATAAATCAGAAAGTTTTGACACCAGCAGTCATGTCACCAAACCTCCCTTCTTTCTTAATGTTTATTACCTTTTTGGGCTACTGGGATAGTCTTCAGAGATGGATGCCTCATTTTTATGAGGGTAGCTCTACATGCAACTGGAAGATGAACCCTGGGATCTACTTTGCAGTTCACTTCACCCCAGCTGCTGAATTTTTCATTTTAAGCAGTTAAGAAAAAAGATTATAACTGGAATGTTGTTTAAGATTTTAAAAACCAGACAACTCACAAATTGCTTTACACATGTAACACGAGTCTTGGAATTAGTAGTGAAGTATAATGTTCAAATAAATTTCTCAAACATTTGGAATTTATTTCAGCTCAGACATCATGCCACATTATCTAGGAGCATTCAAGGCAGTCAGAAGGAAATGTGTAGTTCTAACAAATTGTAGGAATTTTTTTTTAATTAAATATCCTGTTCTTCTACTATATAGACACACTCCAAGAGTCTTTCAAAGCAATATATGCAATACTGAAATGGTTTTACACTGCATGTCACTTCAGCTTAAAAGGATAAAAATTTATTTCCTTAATCTCTTAATGCAGGTTTGTGTATTTCTTTTTTTTAACCTAAATTAATTTCAGCAAATTATGTGATTATAGCTATTTCCAAATCCTTTTCTGAACCAACAGATGTTCTTAAAACACAGAAAGCAGCAAGAGACAGCAGGTGAAAGAAAAAGAATGTTCCTCTGAAGACGGTAGGGATTCTGAAAAAACCATTTTTAGAAGGCCAAGCCTGCAGACCAGACAACACAAGAGGTAATTCAGAGTATCTGTGAAATTACAAAGAGAAATGAGATAGTTGACAGTGAAAGAAAAAGAAAAAAAAAAAAAGACAGACATAAACCAAAAATCACCGGTGTTTTAAATTTAAGAATAGCTGAGGAAGACTGTTCAAAAATGCCCAAAATCTTATTTGCAATATAATTTTGAGAAGACAATGGCTCTGTCAAGGAACAATAGATCAGTTTCCTCTTTCTTTGCCTCAGAAAAAGTAAGGAAATGATGGAAGTTGATATGCAATAATCATTTTTCTATTGAACCCATGCTTTTCCACTTTGAGAATGAGAACTGTATTATGTTTAAATCAGTACACTGAGATTACTGTGAGATATATGTGCATGATTCATAAACCATTGAAAAATACTAATCTGCCCTGGTTATTATGAAAATACTCTATAATTATGCACACATTTAGTTACATTGGTTCAGATGGAGAACTGAAACTTGCTCTAACTCAGATCTCTCTGAAGTTCATTTTCTGCAGCTTGTACATGATGAACATTTATCCATTTTCAACCAACCATCAACTAGTGCAATTATTTTTGCATGCTTATTAATCATATAGCATAATGAAATAAATTATTCCTAAGCAGATCATGAAAAATGAGGCGTTTATATTGATATTCTCTGTTAAAGAGCAGCAGCTGTCACAGTATTTGAAGTTGTTATTAGTGCTGACCCCTATGCAATATATACATATTGCCTGTCACAGGCTCAATTATGGTGCTTGGGGGATGTATCTGTTCAGGATAGATGGGACAGTAAATAACATTTTTTTTTCCCCAGGTCTATATATTTAACAGCCAGAGCACCAGTGATTGCTACCTCAGGACTATGCACTATGGAATATCAAGATTTTCACCTATTTAAAAAGAGGAGGAAGCATTAAATATGTAATGGGCACTCAATTGAGGTAGTTAAGAACAAAAGGTGACTTCTAAACAGTAGCTCTGTCTATTATCTGCACTGGATTAGTGTCACTGCCTTTGCTTTTCAGTGCTCTTGTCATCCAGAATAAATGGAGATTGATGACAACTATTAGTCTATTTGTTCACACTTTCTGTGGTTTGGTACCTTTCTGCTGGAAAACCTTGCTGTGTAAAAAGGTGACATTCATCAGCTACACTGTTAAATTGGTTCAAATCATATGTTGATGAAAGCATCAGTGTCGTGCTACTGACTTAAAGCATGGCAGCCTAAGAGATGTCTGGGTCACGGTGCCCAACCTCTGCAATCACAGCCCTTGATGTAAATGACATTGCATCCAGGCACTGCCTGACCATACATCACATACAAAACACCAAAACCCCCAAAATGTGTCATGTTCTTCAGAAATGGGGAAAGGAAGAGATATTGCCAGTGTCCTGCATTTCTTAGAGCTGAGTACAAACTCCTTCAAAAGGAGTTTGTACTTTCACATTGTAATCCTCTATCCACTGTCTCTAACCAGAAAGCAAAATTTGTACCAAATTATGAACTACCTACGTAGAAAAGACAATTATTAGGTGAAATATTTGGCCTCTCCAAAGATTTACAAACATTACAGAGTTTCCATCCCATGTAGCGATCCAATGGATGCCCAAATTCTGAGAAGTCAATGATATAACTTAGAATATGTAAAATTTGAGTCTTTAAGAGCCACAGGGATGAGTAGGACTCAGGGAAGTTTTACATTAAATGAGTGTAAACAGATCACTATAAATAGCCAGATTCCTGTGGAGCCAGGAACAAGGTGGCAGCAATCACAGGAAAATTGGCAAAAGCCTTTCTGTCAGCAGATAGGCAGCGTTACCCCTGTGCTCTGTTTTTAATTAGTTAAAAATACTTACAGCCTGGTTTACATGCACATAAGGATTTAAAATACTGTTAGCAGGGGTTTCCTACTGTCTTTGGTATGTTCCCATATAATTCAATCTATTTCATAAGGTGAATTTTTTAAGCTCTGCTTACTGAGTTATAAATTGATCGTGGCATTTCACATGTTTGTGATGAGTTTGAGACATTGTTCTTCTCTTCCCACACAGCTTTTTAATAAAATGCTGCCAGTTTGATGACCTTCCCCTCTTCAAGGTTAATGGTTTGCTACCTACAAATTACTTTTCATGACACAACTTGGGTTATGAACTCCAAAATAGTGTTCTGTCGGCGCTCCCTTCAATTTGTTTTAGGCTCAGAGAAAAGCAGACTTCACAATAGCAAAAAGGGCCACAGAAATGAAAAGAGATAATGTTGGCTTTAGAAACTTGCCTTTTTGTTCAATAAGAAGACACAAAATTACTGCAGCAGGGTGATACTGGGGAACAAGTGCTGTTGTGCTACGTAGAAAAGCTAAAGGCCTCTGAGATTGCCATTTACCACTGCCCTGACTCCTTTTTCTTGCATACAGAGCCTCTTGGCTAAAGATATTTCAGAGACAATAATTAGTGACATTGCATAATTGTAAAGGTTTATAAAGATGTTAATAGTCAGACAATTTATAATATGCAGGCTTTGTTATCTTTATGGAACATCTGTTATTTAAGACCCAACTGCGTAATAAACCATGTCCTCGCATTTCTTAATCCCGTCACAGTTTAAGAAGTTAAAAAGAGATTAAATTAAATTTGATCTTGGGAGGTAGCAGAAATCTTTGCATCCCATGGAGGGCAGTAAAGCAGAAGCTGTTCGGTACCACCTGGCAATTTTAAGATCCTTCACTAATATATCACATAATCCTTTACCAGCTGGCCCTTCCCACCCTTTAAACTTTGAGAGAGGATTCTCTAAGACACCAATGACAAGATTCCAGCAGCACATTATAACTTAATATCCAGGAAATGCACACTGGCTTTCAAGGTCTGGAAACCATTTGAGTATCTGCACTGTTGAAAAATATAACTCTGCCATTTCAACTGCAGTTTCAGTCATTAAAAAAGGTGTAAGAGTCTTTCCTTCTGACAGACTGTTGTTTTCTAGAGATCATTTACTTTATATGAAGCCATTTTTAAAGGAATGGAAAATCATGCAGTAATGAAGCAGAGCTTTCTTGCTGTATTTGTGGTACCCTTGCACACAGAGTCTTGCAAACTGCTTAATTTCTTTAATTTTGAATAAAGCGTCTATTCCACTTTTATTTTGAAGGCTCTTTGAATCAAAACAGGCAGCATTCTGCAGAATTACACCCTAAAATGACTCTTACCACTTTATAAACAAAATAACAGAGGCCAGACTTCTGCTTAAAGTAATAGCTGTTCTATAATTGCCATTCAGAAGCTGCTGAAGTTATGTCAACTTAGATTCTAAGAGGCAGTAAGCCCAACCTTTTTTTGTCTTGTTGTTGGAAAAGGGTTGAAATTTTTTTATCTCTTTCACAAATGCACTCTCCGCACATCTCTCGCACATTTAATTACTTCAGCAGTTCATTAGACTGTGCATCAGAGCAGTATGTTAAATTTACTTTCAGTTTCATTCTAAAAACAGAGTTAGTCAATAGCTATGACGTACTGCTTCTTTGTCTGCAGAGACCATTATTAAAATCTTTACTTACAGCCACTTGTAAAATGCCTTCAAGCTATTTCAGTCCAATTTTACTCAACACTAAGAAATATTTTTTAAATTTATACCCTTTTAAAGGAAGAAAACTCATATTTTATGAGTTTCCAGGGCATTGCTATTCCTCTCTCATAACATTCTTTTTCTTATTTACATTTAATTTCCTTTTTTTACTAGTGCACTGTGACTGTACATTTAAAACAACAAAATCACACCCCACCCCCATATGTTATTTGGAAGAAACTGCTAACTGCAGCATCCTAACCATCAAACTATCAACTTAACCATCAACTATCAAATATAAACTCAGCTCCTGTAATGTTTTGCTGAAGAATTGGATTACTTTGTGTAAGTTTTGTTTTCACAATTACTTAAGCTACTTACAGCAACAAAATCCAGGGTTCCTCTAGCACTGGCCTGCGATATTGGTCTGGTTTTCAGCTTGGAAAAGTCCAAGACCACTGGGAGCACATCAAGCTTAGAGCAAAACATTGACAAAATCAGCAAAGATTTGACTAACAGTGCCAAAGCAAAGAAACTTCCCCAAAGTTTGTCTGGGGGCACTTGGCTTCCCTTTGTGTCCAGTGAAAAGATTGCAGAGAAGCAAAGTTAGAGGCACCTTTAAGTGACTCTACATCTTGAAAAACTGCCCTTGCTGAGAGGTCTCAGGCTGGGGGCTCAGTCCCTAAAGCAAAACTCCAAAGCATTCAGGTTTTCTGACATGCGTTAGGAAGTGACAGTTTCAAGCTGTCCTCCTTAAGTAAAACGTGCACTGAATTAAGCAAAACTTCCAGAAGTGATTAATCTGATAGTGGTGCCCTAAAATATCAGCTTAGAAGCATCAGTGACCTATTATGAAATAGATGGTGTTAAAAGATTCAAGGCTTTTAAAACTGGGCGCTGCAGCACTGCCATCAGAGGAAATCAGTCAAACTATCAATCCTTTTACAACTTTGCAAAACTTATTTTAGTTAAAACCTTAAGCCTTTCATTATCTAAATTAGAAGTATACTGTGTTTGTTGAATTTGGAGATTAGCTTGCTGTTACACACTGTAGTCTTACTTTGATGTCTCAGGATTAATATTCATGAGGTTTCAGACTATTAACTACACATGTAAAACATCTAACAAGAAATGTATCTCACAGAGTTCAATTATTGTACAATGCTGTTAGTTCTGATTTTATCTTTCATTTTTCTGTGGATTCCCATGGAGTTTTCATAAAACCCATGTTTTAAGGTTGGTTGTGGCAGGTTTTTTGTATGGATGGATCTGGCTAAAACTTGGAGTTTCAAAACCAAAGGATATCTTCCAATTTCTTTCTCATTTTTACTAGTTTTATATGAGTGAAAACTTTCAACTTCAGTTGCCTGAAACATCTGAACTTTAGCAGAATTGGAAATCAGCAGAAACTGTTCACTCCTCAGTCAGTTCAGCTGAGAGTGCCATGGCACTTGGCACACCTTTGGTCAGCACTGACTCTTGTCCCTTTCCAGAGTCTCACAGACACCAAACCTTTGTAAGCTCTGGGCCCCACAGGCAGTCAGAAACACAAAAAACCCAGAAAGGCACCACTCCTGCAGAGGGAATAATCACAGAAGCATCCCCACCTCTGGAGCCCTCCAGCCCAGGCTCCCACTGGCCTTTCTCCAGCAGACACGGGAGCCTGGCCCAGTTTTCCTATTCTGCCTCATTGGCAGTGTTCTCTTGCATTAACAAGCAACCAGACTAAAATGCAGATACACTTGTTATGGCCCAGAGATATTTAACATTCAGATTAATTTGAGATCTGTAAGGTGCAGCTAAGATCACCTTCTAGTCATTTTCCTTATTAATACATGAAGATATATCAAAATACAGAACTGCCTTAAACCAATCATCCTCCTGCACAAATGCAGAGGCTCAGCAGGGAACCAAATTGCTTTCATTCAACATTATGGGCATAAAGCAAGTTGCTCTGTGGTCAACCTGACATTTAAATAAAGCAATTCAGAATGATTTCATTTTCTGGTTTATAGAAATAGTAATAAAATCTGTATTGGTCACAGTCATCATCTGCATTAAAAAGCATTCTACAATTGACTCTGGATTGCAGGACCATGTTGTAATTAATGGCTTCCTGCTGGCTGCATTTTTAGTCACTGTGATTTGCATGGAGCTGGAGCTCTTTGCAGATGTTGGTAAATTTTCCCCCAGTTTTCTCATAGCATTACTATTTCTACATTACTTTGCTGAGCATCTTAGGCACAATTACATATTTCTTTCATGTGTACGACAAATAAGCATAATGAAATTGGGTTTAAGCAGGCCCAGAGGATTACAGAAAAGGCCTCTAATTGGTAGTGTTAAACTTCAAGTGAAGGTGGAACTGAAGTCAGGCTGGGTTAGATTTCCCAGCCTGGGTCGCCCATGGTACGGCTCCACTGGCAGCAGTAGAACTGCATTGCTGTAACACAGGCTGGAAAATTTCTGGGCCAGTCTTTGGTAGCCCAAACAACAGTTATTCAGGACTCCAAGCAATTCAGCAAGTGCTACAATAATTTATTATCAGAATTCCAAAGGCTCTTTGCTTTTCCATCATAATCAGTGGGAAAACTCAGGAAACACTAGATAGACACACACACAAGGAAGAAAAAAAGAAAACAGAAATTAGAAATCACCTTAGGGTCCTTCCGACTAAAGAAAAGTGTGTTTTAACAGGCATGATTTAAAATCATTCTCTGTCTTCTACCATGATCTCCAATGTAGAATTCAAGCTGCTGAGTTTCATTGAGTACAATGATAAATATAAGAGGGCATTCACCGTGCTTTATCTGACTGGAGAACTCAATGAATGGAATTGAAAAAAATCTACTTTAAGTTCAGTTTTATGTTTTGTTGGGAACACTTGCTGTTACTAATATTCATGATTATTCTGACAGCAAGGATCCAAAGATTGAGAGATGCTGATACAATAGCTGCAGTAGAAGATGTTACAAAGGGAAAAAAAAAACCAAAATAAACCACAGGCCAAAGACTGAGAAAAACAGGCATTTATTTCTTACCAGCTTTTATACCTGATATGTGTCACTGTTTTAAAAATGGCTATTTGTATTAGACAGGAGTACAAAAGCCATTTTAAAAGGAAGCCCACAAGATAATAACTGTGGAACTGACCTGAGCTGCATTTATGAAATGTCAGCAATGGAAGATTAACTGCTGATATGGGACAAATCTACTGCCTGAGACAAAACTTACAGAAGGAAAAACTTCTTGGCTGAGAAAAAAGGCTTCATATCTACTGTGGATGTCCCAGAGCAGGCTAATGCTACCTTCTGACCAGCTCAAATTAGTTTGTGTGCATAATGCACAGAGCCCCATTTCCTGCAGAGCTGGAGAGATGATTTATTTCACACTGGAGTCTGAAGGGTACAGCACGTGCAGAAAGGATCCCCGTCCTGCCTGCTCTGAGTCAAGGGCTGGGTATTTGCAGTACTTTGTTCTTGCTGGCACTTCACCTTGCATGTCTCTCAGACATTTTAAATGTACTCACAACTGATACCATGCAGTAAAACAGAAGAAGCACCACTCAAATGGAGACATTTGTATGAAAATTAATAAATTCTTTGGATAAAAATATGCAGCCACAGAAAAGAACTTTGCTACACCCACCAGTAACTATCAGACAGTGGACACAGGGAAACAAAAAATCTTATTTTCATTTTGTTGCCTTGTACCTATGTTCTGTTGTTGTTTATCTGGATAATTTAAGTACCAAAAGATTAGGCCATTATTGAGCTGCTCTTCCTAAGGAAATGAGACTTACATTACAGTGTTCCCTCTGTTACTCATTAACAACACTTTCATTAATTCTTGGTTGGGTTCAATCGAATCTGACAGAGAAGCAGACATCTCAACCAGAGGATGCTTCCTAGATGAGATAAACAAGGCTGGCTAGAGAAATGTGACTCAGATTAGTGGTTCTAGCCCCTGGAAAACAGGGCCTTCAAGGATGGAAATTCTCCATAGATTCTGTACAAATTTTGTAATAGGAAAGCATGCAGTACATGTTTAACATGCCAGTCAATTTCCTGTCTCTGGGAAGGGTTCACTGCACTCATCCCTGTTCTCTTTAGTAATTCAGTAATCTTGACAAATTCTCATCCTGCAGAAATCTTCTACTTCACAAAGTTACCACAGTTCTTTGGCTGTGCACCATAAGGAAATCTGTGCACAGTCACTGGGCAGCAGTGACACCCCCTTGGATAAACAGCACCTCAATTACACCAGCAAACATCTCCACTGAGAAAAAGATTTCATAGAAAAGAATATGTGTATTACTTTTTATCTGTTAGAAAACAAAGGAAGAAAAATGCATCTAATTGGCAGAATGCGCAGCAGGAGGTGGCTCTCACCCTTGGCTATCTGTGAAGAGCAGAAGTTGCCTGTGAAGTTAAATACCCAGTTAAATACCCTCTTCTGTTCAAGGAGCAGCCCCTTGCAATTAAATACCCAGTTAAATACCCTCTTCTGTTCAACGAGCAGCCCCTTGCAACATCTCAGCAGCCTTAAAACAAACTCAAGCCTGTAATGCCTGGTGCACCTTCAGGAAAAAGGAAATCACAATGAATTGTGGTGGTGGCTGCTATGGTGAAGGGGAGGAACTGGAAGTTGTTAATTCCAAATCATCATTCAGACACCCTGAGTTGTAGACAAACAGAAGGAGATAATTTTGCTCCTTCAGGGAAGCAGTAAAACCTTGGTGAGTGTGAGGTCTGCACACAGTCATTTGCAAGGAGGAGCAGAGCTCTGCTCCACTCGAGGGTGTGTAATGGGACAAGGCACAACGAGACACCCACACACAAACCGGGGCTCAGGGGGCAGGGATCATGCACAGCTGTAAAACTGAACCTTGAGGCAGCTGAATTCCTAAAAGCATTCACACTGGACTCTGGAGACGTGGAAACCCTGCAGAAATAGCCCATGCCTGAAGAATTCAGAGTTCATGGCTAAAACAGCAAAATGTTCCAGGTCAGAGCACAGCTGACCTTCTGATCAAGGCATTTGACAGCTCCTGATCCAGAACCAGAGGTACTGACTTTCTGCACCAGCACAAGCAATGCAGAGTCGACCCAGAGATATTCCTCCATGTATTATTAACGTTTGACAGCAAATTACAGGCTTCATTTGGTTTCTTATGGACCTGAATGCTCCTCAGTCTTCACCCTCATCTGACCTCTCCTAAATTCACTTTTTCAATCTGAATTTGAAATGACAGTCCCTATCTGAGTGTTCAAGCAAACAAAAAAGTTACTTTCTAACTTTAGTAGAAGAAGGAAGTAGTTTGCTCATTTCAGTAGTAAAACCAAACAAACTTGTCTCCAGCAGGTTTCCTATGAGCAATTAATTATATTCCATACGTTTGTAATTTTTCCAGGTCTCTGGTAACCTCACAGTCACTACACCAATTTATAGGCATATTTAGGCTAAATCTTCTCAAAAGTTTATGATTTCTTACATATAATTTAGAGCATATGACATGATCTGGGTATTTAATTTATGCCTCTCCGTCGCTGAGCCATCTTTCTACTTCAGCTCAGGCTTTTACTTTTAGCCAATAAATCTGGCTAGATTCAGCTGAAATGTGGGAAGCCAAGCCACGTTACCCTCAGGGACAACACAGGCCTTTCTGCCTAGGTTTCCTTGATGCATTAAAAACACAAAGCTGTGGTTTTGAAGTGCATAGGAACCGCAGAAGCTCAGCGAATAAACAATAATTTGTTGTTGCTGTTGTTCACTTTCAAAAGAATATAAAATACTGTTCTTTTATGCCCACTTCTAACATAATTTTTAATGACACCAGATACTAAAATATTTCAAAGGATGTTCGCTGCTGCAGATACTCCTGTTGCCCACATCACTATATAATTTCGCAGTAATTTCCTACAGAAATCTCCCTTTGTTCAGGCAGTGAGCTATTGCTGAAACACCAAAAGAAACAAACAGAAAATAATGTGCATTCCATTGAAGGCATAAGTAAGAAGTTTCCCTCACTTCCAGACTCAGAACTGGCAGTAAGAAGCACAAAGGTAAAAGGGACATAAAGACAGACCGTGTTTTTACAAAGCAACTCTTTTACAGGTGCTGACAGTTTTGGTGTTTCTCCCAAGCACTAACGTTCTGTATTTACTGTTGCATTTCTTTTTATGGATTTTCCCCCACATTGAGTTGAAACAGAATAAACAGAAGTTTGAGTTATAGCATGTAACATGGTCAGAAAGGGACTTTATAGAATTAGATCAATTCTTGTTTCTTATCCACCTGGATTCATAAAACACTCATATTGACTCTGCCGCTGTAATCTTTGTGTTTGGTTGCTCAGGCTTCACAATCCATTAGAAGCTAAAAAAAGAGCTTTTTGTGAGAAAAATAGAAGTCACAGGACTTTAACAGTGCTTTTCTCTCTTCTTCATGGTTTTTCTCTAAAGAATTTTTAGCAAGTTTTCAATCTCCTATTTTCCCTAGATACACATATTAAATAAAACCCTTCACTCTAATTTAAACAGCCTGTGCTCATCCCCTTAACAACCTACTGGGCATTCCAGGTTGACTGTGGCAGCACCTCCCAAAGTTCACAGGATTCCTGTGAAATATTTATTATCATATAAGGAAAAAAGGTTCAGAAACGCACCACTCCTACAGAGGGAATAAGCATGTGTTACCTGAATACAGCGTCAGTGATGCAAATTTCTGCTTAATAATGCTACTAATGATTTAATCACTAACCTCTGCCTTCATTGGCAGCCTGGGAATTGTATTGCCTTTGAATTTCCTGCTGTACCTTAATTTCTTGTCTCCTAAAATAGCAGGATTTTATATGGCAAAGAATATGTGAATCTGTGCCCCTCCCTGCTCCAGCTGCTGGCATTTCATGGAAAGGCTCCACTGTGAATTGTGGCCCTGGACCGTGTTTAAAACATGCAAACAACCTTGGCTGAGTTATAGGCTAACAAACCCATTTTCTCCAAGCAAATGACTCCTCTTTCATTCTCATGTTGTGTTGATGTTGACTCAGAATGATTTTTCAAAAGATATCCAGGTCAACGCAATGTGACTTTTCATCATCATTTTAAAATTAGCACCTTCATGTAAAAGTACTGAAAACCTGACTAGCAAACAGCACAGTTTTACTTCACTTTAAACCCCTCTATTGAAAATATTGGTAAATTTCATCCCCAGAATACTGAATGCAATAAAAAGTATAAACATGGTATTTTAAGTAGATCTCATTAACTGCTAGTGAGGAAGTGTCCCTTCTATCTTGTTTCATCACCTCCTGAGGTATTTCTAGACAAGCAGAATCCCACAATTTTCTAACCTATTTAAGAACCTTCTTATTCCTTTATCATCATTTGTGCTTTGCTCAATGTCTCACTAGAGCAGTATAAGTATTAAATATTACATTTTCTGTTCAGACCAATATTAAGATTCATAGCTTTTTTACTCTAATACTGATTACCTTCACCTCCAACAAATTAGTAACTTAATATTAAACTCACACAACCATAGCAATGAAAATTAAAGGGAACACTGTATTATTCTGTGTCCTGGCACAGTTACTTAGGCTGTCTCTACATTAAATGAAGGGAAATTTCATCAATTGGCTCAAGAAATGTGTCAATATTTAAATTGAAAAGAACACAAAATATCAAAAGAAGGGTTATGAGTTCTTGCTGAACACAGGATCCAGCATATTTTGATTTACAACCCATTTCATTTGGTAAACATTAGATACTTGTGAGCTTGAGGAGAGGCAGATATCTGAACCCAAATGGAAATAAGCTGCATGCACACTCAAGCCCGGAGCTGTATCTATTATTTTCACAGCTAGTTCCAATAAATGGCAACGTGCTCCTCACACATGACAACAGCCAGCGCCAGGCTACTGCCCCTGAAACTGGGGCTCCTTGCCAGGAACCAGAACACTCGCGGGTGACAGAAACGCTTTTAATAAAACAGTGCCCGCCAGCAAAATTAACTTCCTCACTATTTGTGTGTCTGTGAACCTACCCAGACTGAAAAGAAAATCTTTCTTGCCATGATTCCAGACGCCAGCTCAGCCCAGGAGCTGAGGCGGAGGAGAGGCCAAAGGTGAGCAGGTGAGCTCCCGTGTCCCTGCTGGCAGAGGGCACGTCCTGCCCAAGGGGGGCCAGCCCTTCGGGGGAAGGGGCTGCTCTGCCGGGCAGGTGAGGTGTTCCTTTGCCCAGGTGAGGGTGTTTGCCCACCCAGGTGAGGGTGTTCCTTTGCCAGGTGAGGGTGTTTACCCACCCAGTTTGCCCACCCAGGTGAGGGGGTTAATTTGCCCAGGTGAGGGTGTTCCTTTGCCAGGTGAGAGTGTTTACCTGCCCAGGTGAGAGTGTTTACCCACCCAGGTGAGGGGGTTAATTTGCCCAGGTGAGGGTGGGTGTTTGCCCACCCAGGTGGGGGTGTTCCTTTGCCCAGGTGAGGGGGTTTGCCCGCCCAGGTGAGGGTGTTTGCCCACCCAGGTGAGGGTGGGTGTTTGCCTGCCCAGGTGAGGGTGTTTGCCCACCCAGGTGGGGTGTTCCTTTGCCCAGGTGAAGGTGTTTGCCTGCCCAGGTGAGGGGGTTCCTTTGCCCAGGTGAGGGTGTTCCTTTGCCCAGGTGAGGGTGTTCCTTTGCCCAGGTGAGGGTGTTTGCCCACCCAGGTGAGGGTGTTTGCCCACCCAGGTGAGGGTGTTTGCCTGCCCAGGTGAGGGGGTTCCTTTGCCCAGGTGAGGGTGTTCCTTTGCCCAGGTGAGGGTGTTCCTTTGCCCAGGTGAGGGTGTTCCTTTGCCCAGGTGAGGGTGTTTGCCCTCCCAGGTGAGGGTGTTCCTTTGCCCAGGTGAAGGTGTTTGCCCTCCCAGGTGAGGGGGTTCTCTGCTGCTGCTGGGTGTCTTTGAGAAAGGTGGGCAGAGAAGGAAGCCACGCCTTCCCCAGGGCATCCGGAGGGAACCAGGGCTGCACCTCTGCCCTGCCAGCCCTTCTGCCACCCTGCTCACCTGACAGCACACCTGTGCCAGAGAGCCCCGAACTGCAGCAGCACAGACTGCAAACCTGAGCAGGTTTTCCCCACAAAAGCTCCGTGGTTGTTTGCGAGAACTGTGGGATATTGTGGATCACAGAAGTGGCAAGAGTGATTTGTTCAGGGAAAGGCTGAGGTGATGCATTCCAAAATCAATGTAGTTTGAAGCACCAGGAAGACATAATATGCTGTAATATGTGCAGTCCACACACCACTGCACTTGATTAAAAGTGTGACTCCTTTTCTGGGAAGCCTTCTTGTTTACATCATTTGTATTATCACACCACACATTCAGACACTTCTGATGCTTTGGCTTTTGTTGAGAATTTAAAAAAAAAATGTTTTGGGGTTGTTCTTTTTCAGACAGGCTTTTCCCCCAAATAGAAATCCTGGAAAAAGTATCAAGCACAAAATTCAGCTTAATCTGCCGAGTCAGGACAAAGCAAATTTACTAAATAGATAAAAGCACCCTTCACACAGTAATATACTGATGAAGGTGGTAAATAAATAGGCAGTGCAATTTGCTGGTTTCCTCTGTGTGCAATATATGAGGCCATAACTGCTTTGCTAAACTAACTGTGTCCTCCTAGAAAGATTTCCAATATCAATTACAGCACTGACTGCATTGCTACTAAATGGAGTTCCCTGTTGTGTTTCCTTGATTATATGTAAATATTTCCTAAATTAGACATGTTTCAAGCTCCATTTAAAATTTAGTACAACAGGATATTGTCTCAAAATCGTGCAAGGTAGAACATGACTGCAAGGACCAACAGTCTAGGATTTATACCTTCCAGTTTGAAATTAAGGGAAAATAATTTATTCTAGATAATATAATTTGCCAAAAACTAATAAGATAATTTGGGCTTATGCTATAGAAATAATGCCAGTTTTCTAAACTATTAAAAAAAAATCTGAAGTTTAGCTCCTGTAAGTCCCTAAAGCTTCAGAAATTATTCCAACAATAAATTAAGAACTTTAAAGTGTGATGTATAACAAGATGTTTTCCCATTACTCAATAAATTAAGCTGTTCAGTTGACAGGAATTTCATATGTAAAATAATGATACATGGAGGAATATATTAATAATACCCTGAAGTTATAAACTGCTCCCCTCAAAATTTCTGGATTATTTTAAGGACACAAAACTCTCATCTTGATATATTTTATTATGATAGAATTCTGTCATAATCATCTTTTCTGAGTGCTGAGAGTCTCCAGAGAAATGCTAGGACAGTACTAGAGAATACTGGAACAATGGTTACCAGCTCACAACTGAGATGGTTCTGCTTTACACACTTAGAAAGGAATAGGAAGCTTCAATTCATGCAAGATTTCTTTTTTTTCTATGAAAATATGCTTTTAATCTATCTATCTATCTATCTATCTATCTATCTATCTATCTATCTACCTACCTACCTACCTACCTACCTATCTACCTACCTACCTACCTACCTATCTACCTACCTACCTATTTCCTCTGAACTTCATGATAAATTGCATGGTATTTTATTTTCTGTTAACTTTATTCAGATTTCTCTGCTAATATGAAAACATCTCACAATCTTATTACTTCCTCAAAATAAGAAAGCTGGAGGGAAAGAAAAAACTTTAGTTTTCCCCACACCCTCAAGGGTTTGGAAGATAAGGATGCACTAAGAAGTTTACTTAAACTTTAATACCTCCTTTAAAATTTTGCACCTTATGCCACAGGAAATATAAATCAGAGTTTTAATACAACACAATGTCCTCGTCAGCCATATAAAGATGCTAAGTAAGCAGAAAACATCTCAGGCTTTGGGGAAATTCTTGATGTTAATATGAGAAAATCCAGAATGAAATTCACCTTACATTGAGGTGAATACCACAAAAATACTAAATATTTTGTGGACACCGATGGTCTTCTCAATGAACACTGACATTTTCATAAGTCCTTTCAGATATGTAAAGGCCATACTTAAACAAAGGAAATAAAATTGTAACCACTGAAACTTCATTTCTGGAAGTGCAGTGTGACGCACCAAGGGTACACTTAAAAAATCTCATCTCATCAGACTCGGTGAATTAGCATTTCTGGGGATAAAATGCCTTTTATTGGAGTGCCACTGAAGACTAGAGAGCTTTTTATACAAACATTTTTGTAATAAAAACCGGTGCAACCTACCTGAGGGTGCCAGGTGCACTGAAAGATGCTCACCATTTGGGCATAATTAAGCCCCCTGTTGCTCCCCTCCTGCTCCTTGCCATCACAGCTGCTTGTTTTCTCTCTGGAATAGAACCACACATGCTGATGGCTCCAGAAGCAGAGAGCTCTTTGACAGCACGACTGCAGATCTCATCACTGGCTTTCCATCTGAAAAATGTGAAAATGCCAAATCCCACTTCAGAGAAAACTGAAGCAGAACAGCACTTCATGAAAACGATGATCAGAAAGCACTGGCACCAACAATCCAAGGCATCAATACACATTCAGCAAATGATATTATTGGAAATTTTCAGTTCTGCAAAAAAGCAAAGAAAATAACAAAAATTGTCAGATCCAGACTGTGAATTTGCAAGTATTTTTATTCCTCTTGTAAAAACCCATCTTTTTTCTGTTGAAAGATTAATACAAAAGCCTTATAGAATGTCAGGATACTACAAAGCTGTACAAAAATCTCTTTCACACTGCTCATTTGATGTTTCTGATTTACCACTCTGCTTATCCATAAGAGTTCACATTTTTAGAGATTTCACATCCCCAATTTTTAAAATTAGTCTTCTCCTTACAAGGGAGTTTTTGACCACAATGAGATCTCCTGTCTTCTCTTCCTCACACTGAACAGACCAAGTGAGCTCAGCTATTCCTCACATGAATTTGCCTCCAGACCCTTCACCATTCCTGTGGCACTGTGGAAACCTACTAGACAGGGAAATGAGTCTTGCCACGCTCAGTTTGGGAAAATTGCAGTCTCTTTTGGGTAGGAGAAGAGCAGTAGGGAAGGGGCACAAAATATTCTTTCTACTTTAACTATCTGTCAGTTTCATTCAGCATTTTCATGAGTTAATTCTTGTCAGACAGAGAAAAAGTTTATGCTAACAATCGATGGCAGAAAATGCAGTTTTCTCAAACTCTCCTGTATTAAAAAAAAATCAGCCCTGACAGGCCAGCAGTGAGTCAGAGCTAAGTTAAACCCCAGGAACACAAAGTCTCATTACCAGTCTGAGAAGTCCTTTTACATTCTACACTCATGCTCCTGAATGGATCCTTTGCTCATCAAGCAAGCAGTGGCACAGAGGCAGAGGAACTCCAGTATCAGGGCATGTAAATTCCCTGGCCATGGGGTGTGATAAAGTTACCACTCTTGTTTACTAAGATGATAAGGAGGGAGTTAAGGAAATTTGAGAAATAATTTCACCTCAGAATTCTGGTAATATTAATGACCCAAAAGCAATGCAGTCAGGAAACAGGGCCATTTAGATAATAATGGTAATGGCACAACAGCAGATTAAACACTCTGGGAGCCAGCCAAACCACTAAGAAATAGGATAATAAATATATTCACATCCCAAGCACCAAACACTACCTTTCTCAAACCCATGCATACAAGATCCAGCAATGCCCATCCAAAACTTGATCACTAGCCACAGCTAGAGCCTTATTACAGAGAGGATTCATTCTCAAAAAACCCCCCAAACAACCCAAAGCCCCAAAAACCCACAACCAGATCCAAGCTGGCAATAAAACCAACAAAAACTGACCTGACAAAAGCTCACCAAAACAAACAAAACCAAACCCAAACAAAAACCCACAAAACAAAACAAACAAACCCAAACAAAACCCTAACAAAAACAAACAAACCCAAACAAAACCCTAACAAAAACAAACAAACCCAAACAAAACAAAAAGCCAAACAAAACAAACAAAAACCCCACTTGAGATCAACCCTTTTTAATACCAAGACCTCTTGGACATGCAAGGATCACTAAGATGAAGCTGAGGATTAGACCACAGCTTTGTTTTACTTGACCCTTTGCCCTCTGAGATTTCTCTTTCTCGCTCTTTTACTCATCTGTACCCTGTAAATTAATTCAATGTTCTGACTGAATTTTCATTAGCCTTGACAAGAATATTCCTTATTGTTGGCATTTGAGTCAGGCAGTGTTTATGTCCTACTGGAATTATTTATTTCTTTGGACATTTAAAATACATGGTGCCTCCTGTCTGGCGCACTTAAAGGCTGAAAATCTTCCTTTAGTATTAATCTTGGGTCAGCAAGAAATGAAGGAAATTGCATGTTTAAAGTGATCTGTGTCCCACTGCTATAAATAGAAGAAACTGAAATAGCAAATAAAGCTAACAAGAAGTGACAGTGGAGGATATTACTGTGTCTAAACAACCAGATGGCTTCTGTACAGGAGTATATATTGATGCTCCTCAAACAGATATGGGAATTTATTAGCCAAAGGAGTCAGGGAGATTTCAAAACCAGCAGAAAATGGCGTGTCATTGTTCAGAAAAGAAGAGTTTTCTTGAGTGAAAAGAAGCAGCTATTTTTTTAATGCATGGAGGGGATGTTTTGCAGTAGGATTTCCTTATGCACTGAATATTGTAGCTGTCTTATCTGGCTTTATGTAGCTTGTACATCTGTTTCCTGGTAGACATCTGGATTGCATCTTGCAGCAGACAGCTAACTGACAGTAGAGATGTGCTGTTCCCTGATTGCAGATATTCTCACAAAAATGACACTGAGATGGGAGAAGTACATGTTTTTACATACTAAAATTGTTACCTTGACCACTTTCTTCCACAATTTTAATGTATCATTGCTTTCTCACAGCACTCGGGTAAAAAGGATGAGAACAAATGGAAGAAAAGGAGAAGTCTAACCAACCAACAAAAGTTTCCTTGGTTGTCCCCTACATCTAGCAGTTCCTCTCTGTCTCCTGACATGTACAGTAGAGAAAAAACCCAAAGAAATGAACTCATCAGAAACAGCATCACACACCTGAAGCCTCAAAGGAAGCCCCTGTATGTTCCAATCCTGCAAGTACCAATCTTTAACACATGGCTTACCCTCCAGCTGCTGCCCAAACGTTGCAGCTCTGCCCTCCCTGGTGCAGGGTGTGCAGATGGAGCCCCACAAGCACCACGAGGGTGTCACTGAGGTGGAAGAGGATGCTCTTCTCAGCCAGGCAGCTGCTGCTCCCAGCACTGCAGATGCTGACAGGTTTGGACAGGAGGGACAAGCAGGAGGCACAGCCAGGTCAGGGCAGGGAGTCCAGCATAGGAGAGATATCTCCAAAGCAGTCTTTCCAGCACCCTGTCAGACAACAATTAGTAATATAGAATAGAGAACTCAAAATCCAGATATGGCTGATAAATTATTCCAAATCTGGATTAAACCCCCTCACATATACATAAACACACAAAACTGGGATTTCCAAGTTTTGTTTTAGTTAGCTGTACAGAAATGGTTAGATTTTCAAGACAAGCTAAATGCCTTTATGACAAAACAAAGGCACTGAACAGTCTATCTGGCCTATCACAATCCTAGATATACCATCTGCTGGAAAATTAAAAAAATCTAGAGCCAAATACTTGGCTGTTAAGGAAACCAGCATTGCATAATAGATGTCGCTGGCAAACATTATTTCTGAGAATTAGGTCTCTAATTTTATTATTTCCATCACCTTTATGCTTTCAATCCTCTACAAATTTTAATTAATTTGTGTCCTCTAGGCTCACTGGCTCAAAGTTCTTTGAATAAAGAATTGGAATAGGAACATGAAGAGGAAGCAGATTTTTTTTTCTCCAAGCTCAGCCGGCTTTAACAATTTTAGCTAAAGGAGTCTTTCAGGGTTCTGAGTATTCTCAATATAGTTATGTGTTTGGGTTTATTATCTGGATTCTGTAGTGCATTATGTTTCATATGGGTGTCCTGATCCCTAACCTCACACCTTGAATTAACCAAATTCTGTTTTCTCTCAGCAAACAGAGTAGGGGGGGAAAAGCCCTCTAAGTGCCAATCTGACAGAAACTGTGCAGAAATCTGTCTGAAATGCCATAAAAAAGAAAGGGCTGTACAGCTGTCCTCTGCAGACCAGAGTGCTCACCCTTCATGGCACCTCACCGATCCACAGTGCCTCAACAGTCTTCACTTCAGCCCTGACCCAGGCTCTCACTCAGGTAACCTCTGACTCCTCTGCCCCTCAGGCACAAAAACCTCTTAACTGAACACAGAGTGCATAATCTGAGTGCTCTGGGATGGAAATGAAAACCTGAGTGCTGCTTTCATCCCAGGGCATAGTTTAGAGAGGTTTTTTCAGTGCAAGTCCTTATCATGTGCCTTCCCTATAATTCATCACATGTTCAGAGCCAAACAAATTATCCTGTAATCCAGTGGGAAAGGATCAAAGCTGGTTCTTTCTGCCTTACTGCATTTGCTTCCAGAAGTCAGGGAGGATATATCTCAGATAAGAGTACAGAGAAATGATCACGCAATAACTCCATGCAGCTTTGAAGCGGGGATAATCACAGCAGAGCTCAGTTAACCTGGATGCTGATTTCTTTTCCAAGGAAGATTTTTTGAACAGTGAGTAGTAAGAAGCTCTGCTTCCCACATGGACCATCTAAGCAGCAGGACAATGCTCTGGGGCAGTGCTGAAAACTCTTTTCTATATTCGTAGTTCTGCTGGTCAAGTTTTAAACTGTGCAGGCTGCATAAGAAAAGCTCCCCAATTCACCTTTGTGTGGTGAAAATCTGGGAGATTTTGATAAAATTAAATTTTGAGCTATTGTTAATCAGTGGAGCAAAACTTGTGCAAGGTCTGCCAATATACATTTTTGCTACCAAGGTGGTGGCAGAACAGTTGCTGACACTCAGATTCCCTGGTGTAGTTCAATTGAATTGTTAAAATACAGACATAGCAAATGATATTTTATACATTTTAGAATATCACTTGCATATTGTACCATGTCATAGGCAGAAAGTAGAGCCACGTTTCCAAATTCATGTTATTTTCTAGCTCCCTTGTTACCTGTGTAGGGGTTTATTCAGAGAAGCAGAAAAGAAGAAGAATAGTGGAAGTGCTGTAATGGTCCTGCCTTACAGCTGGGATGCCATTATGATAAATCCTAAACAAACAAGATGAAATTACTGTCAGCAGCTCCAATCTCTAGCTGTTAAATTTCTCTCTCTTCGTAGATCAGAACTTGGGAAAATTCTGGACTGTGAAAGATTTAACAATCAAGGCAGGAGGATCAAGGTAATTCTACAGCCATTTTTATATTCTTCACTCAGGATAAAATCAGTTTTCTCTATGTTTCTTTCTAGTTCTATAATATGCATTTTCTTTTCGATCCTTTCAGGCTTCAGCTGTGGTGGAAAACAAGAAAACAAGCCCCAGGACATTACAAGGACACGCTACACCACTGTAATGGTGTGCTACAATTTTAATTGCAGACTGTTCTTATTTGGAACATTTTCTCCCATTTGGAAAAAGTTCTGCAGTAAGGAGCAGGCCTGTGGATCTCATCAATTATAGAGAATTCTTATTCCCAGGTAGCACTGATTGCACAGTCAGGCTTTGCTCCAGGTAGTAGGGCAAAGTGGAAATGTAATGTTTTTACACTGGGGATGTGTATCAATGTAAACAAAGGCACAGTATAAGCATGCACTACTGAAAGTCATAGATGTAAGCATTCAGCCCTCTCACCTTTTAATTTGTTAAAAAGGTAATTAGCAAAGACAATTATGAGATAAAGGCAATTTATTTTATGGATAATTGCATGCATTTCCAGTATGAGTAGATTTAGAATGGTTCACAAAAGTATTAAAGCCGTTCATCTCATTAGCTTGCTTCCTGACTATTCAAGGTTTCTCTTCCCACTCAGTAGTCTCAGCTTTGCCAAATGATGTCCAATGGAAATTTGTACCCGTACTTTGGGCACCATGGCACAGCAGTTACAAAAGGCTGATGTAAATTCTCTAAAAGCACATATCACATTATCTTGCATGAGGTGTTTTTGTGAAGCAGTAACACAGTGCATTAACTCAGCCATGCGTTGCAAAGGCAACGTCCTTTATCACTTAACAGGAAAACATGACATAAAACAAGATGCCTCCTTTAAAGTTTGTGCCATTTTGAAAAGTCTGAACTCATTGCAGTACCAAACAGTGCTGGTAACACCCAAATGTTCAGCTTTTGCTGAGCAGTGCTCGCTCAGCAAGGGGGGCTCCTCTGCTTCTCACTCTGCCCCCACCAAACAGGTGAGAGGCAGAATAAACTGGGAGGGACACAACCAGGCAGACAACCCAAAGTAGCTAAAGAAATATTCCAAAACCTGGAACATCCATGGTGCTCAGCAGCAGAATGGAAAGCAGGGAATTTCAGAGGGCTTGGCCTCTCTTTTCCTTGGGAACTGGCTGGGCACTGTTCCCCCCATGGGACGGGGGGAATGATTGCCTTTTCATCATTTATTTTAATGCCTTCTTACCTCTTTTCCACTTATCCTTCACTTTTTAAAGAGTTTTTGGTGGTTTTTTCACCCCCAACATTCCTTACTTCTGCTTTTCCTTTCCTCTTCTCCTGGACCACAGGCAGGGTAGGGAATAAGTGAGGGAGCAGCTCTGTGGTGCTTGAGTGCCCCTAGTAGTGGTTAACCTCTACACTAAGCACTGAAAATAAATCATTAATAGATGACTGATGCAAAGGGCTGAAACAGGTAAATTTGGTATAAACTCCATGTGTCTAATCACAGAAACAGACCACAGAAATGTTCCAGGAAGCCATAAGTGAAGAAAATACATAGCAAGAGTACAATGAAAATTGAAATGACAAATGTGCTCTCTGATGTATTTGGGAGTCAGCTTGTCAGCTATGATAATAAATAAATAATAGTACATTACATTTCTGCAGTGCCCTTCAGTGACACAGACCAAGGTGCTTTGTCAGGTGAAACACAGCAGAAGCAAAACACTGCTGGTACATCAATGATTTTCCAATGCAGATGCAAAAATGCCCCAGTAGAACTGACCTAAGTAAAAACTATTTGAAATAAAGGCAAGTTATTATCGTGGGAAATAAACAGAATCTGCTCTTCACAACTTCAAGTTAGAATTAAAAAACAGTCCAAGGGAAAAAAGGCTTGTGGAAGTCAGTAGCATTAACAGCCAGGATCAGGGGTGATCAAAGCAGGAAGCAAATGAATGTTTATGCAGTTATGCATGTAAAGCTGTAATGAGCTAATTTAAAACAGCAGCTTTCATGCTCCAAGTATTTCCTAAGGAACAGATTTAATCCATATTAAATAAAAACACAAGGCCTCAGAGTCAGGCACTAGTGTAGCAGAGAGTAAAAAAGAGGTTGGAACCATAAAATACAACGTGTCCACTCTCATTAGCATTTAACTGTTACAGAATGTGCCCTAGAGTTGGTGTTTAGAGTCCAAGATCAGCTCAAGGGGTTTACAGATGCTGCCCGTGGTTTTAGACTCTGGAATTATTGATTCCACTTGAAAAAAAAAAGTATTATTTTTATTTATATTATATTATATTATATTATATTATATTATATTATATTATATTATATTATATTATATTATATTATATTATATTATATTATATTATATTTCACTTAAGGCCTGTACTTGTAACTATCTGTCAACAAAGGCTGAAGGCACAAATGGTATAAACAAAGCCCTGAATTACCAAACTACCTCGAATGACACCCATTACACTTGTTCAGCTTTCAGACACATAAGATGATTTCATCAATACAGCCCACCTGTTAATGCAGCTATTCCGGTAGAATTTTGTAATATAAGGTAGATACAACTCTACAGATAATTTCAAAATCCTCAGAAATATAAACCAACTGCAAGATGAAAAGAAGTGGAGTGCATTTTTAGAGGGGAAACAGTCTGTAACTGGTCATTTTTCTTGAAGACCTGGAGCTGTGAGCACATCTGGACTGGCTGCAGAGGGAAGGGAGAAGACTCAGAGGGTGCCAGGCTCTGGCACTCAAGGCAGGATGGACAATCCATTCAGTCTATTTACTCATCTCATCCTCATCCATTTTATCTGATCACTTTTGATCAGTGCTGCAGTTTCCACTTTGTACTTTGACTAGAGAACTCTGATGGATGCAAATGGGGTGAAAAAGTGAATTATAAAGGTCACAAGAACAAAAAATGAATTTCAATAAATCAAGCCATTTGAGAAGTCATAGCAGTCCAGTAACGTTCCCACTAATTGGAGAAGGGGAAATGTGAAACAGGAAAAGAAGAACACCCAGAGAATTACAGCTGCACTGCTGGAGAGCTGGCACCTGTTATATGAGAGGGGGAGCTGCTAATCCTTAACCACTGCTGAGATGACAGAGACACTCCTCTGTTGCTGGTGAAACAAACACATTGACAGTCGTTTATCAGCACTTCAAGTCTGTCTCGTTTCCTTGGGATTTGAAAAGAGTAGAGTTTGTCATTCTGCCAGTCCTATTACATTATCACATGAATGTTATCACCCAACAATTACACACAGGGCTGAGCAACTTTGTTTCCTTGGTATTTGATATACGAGGCACTTCTTCCACTGTTTGACATGTAAAGTTTGAAAATCAAAGCAGCCTAATGTATTAGTAGCATAGGTACACAAATTCGAATATCCCACACTCTGCTTGGATTCATTCCACCCATCTGAGATATTAAAGCAGCCACTTCCATCTTCCTCCAAAGCCAAAGTCCAGAGGGCAACTCCGTGCATCAAAGAGAAGGTTTGATCTGTGTTTCCAAGTGCAAATGCCACACAACAAACAATACTACAATGTAATTTTACATCACAATTATGCTCCCTTCAGATCAAATATTCGTTGGAAAAAAAATCCTAAAAAACATATGCTCCATCAAGTTCATGAAAGAAGTCTGATAAAACATTGATAAAATATCAAGATTGCAATTTGAATTTCAGGAACATTTCAGACCTGAGCTTTCAGCTCTTGCTCAAAATGGAACAGGTCTGAAAGTGGTGTGGCACATCCATCAGAGTGCAGGAGTGCAAAGCAAAGGGTCCAAATGCTGCACCCACCTGAGTTGTCAAGCTGCTGGTCGACCTTAGGAAAGCCATTACTCCTTTCTCTCTCTCCCAGCTATCCAAATTTCAGCTGGAATTATATTTCCTGAAGTGTACCTACAGGGTGTAATGTAAAAAACATTGTAATAACAGTAAAGACTCCTTAGGTACTCTCCTAACTATGTTAATGTGCCTAAATCAACTTTGCATACTGATTACCATTCTAGAAAACATCTGCTGCCTCCACTGACTCCTAACTTTCCTCTTTCAGCATTTCCTGCAGGTTTATGGCTTATCTTTTATGCATATTGATCATGGTTTCAGCAGTTTCAAGTTAGTTATTTCTGACATCAACAAGGTTCTGAAATCAATACACACTGAAATCTGAGCGTGAAAGCCAAAGGAAATTAAACCTATGAAGCATAGGACAAAATGATATCGTTTACTCAAGTTAGTCATGAATGTCCATTACAGGTGTAAAATATCAGAAAAGTTTCAGAACCAGAATTGCTTCCTTAGAGCAAGAGGCTTACTGCTTCCATTGTCCTGAGTGATGAAAAAAGCCAGCCTAACATGGTGTAATGGCAAAAAGCATCTTCATTCTACAGAAGTGGAGACCATGACCAGATAGAAAATCAGTTCTTCTTCTGAACTGCAACTTTTGAAATTTAATTTTTGAAGGAGCTGGAGAAGAGCCACACTTTTCAATTGAAAGAAAAAAATTGCGTTCATTTTTTTTTTCTTTTAAATTAAGGGAAAATTTAAAAATCTATTATTACTAAAGAAATCCTTAGAATTTTGTAATACCCAACCTATACGTTGGCACAGATTTTTTTGTCTTTAAACGAGTATTTCTTGTGTGTGCCAAAGGCACATACAGTGGCGCTGGAGTGGGAAGGCCAAGGGTGCTGAGGTCTGGAAAATACCCACACAGCAACTTCACAGACACGAATCAGAACTGTAGGAAATTTTTTACAATTTTCAGTCATGACACTCTGCATCTCTCATTAACAGATTTACCAATTTTCCACTCCTCGATAGGAATATTTTTTGTCAGTTCTCTCTCTTGTATAAATTATTGCTAATAATTAAAATGAAATTCATAAGATGTGTGAGTTCATTAACTCCGTTAATGAGAAAGAACATTTTGGACCTTATTATTAGACTGTCATCAGTATCTGTTCGACAGCTAAATTAATAAAGTGATTATATTCAAATAACTCAGGCATTTGCATTTTATTTTTAACATTACATGTCTATCTAGCTTGCTCTGAGACTGGGGAAATTTGCTGGCCATGCAGGAGTAGAGTCTGGGTGGATTTCAGTACCCTGGATGCCTGGACCTCAGTACTCAGGGCTGAAATAGCTGCAGGCTGGGTAAGGGCTACTGGAGCCCTAGGAATGATTCAAGCAGGATGTGCAGTAGAGACATCCCTTGAAAATAAAGATATTGTGGTCCCTTTACTGCTAGAAAGCAAAAAGCCTGAAAGAAAACTGTAGAGAAGAGACATTTTTTATCCTTGAAAGCATCAAGATAAAGCAAGACACAGCAATAATTCTCTCCGGCACTGCACTCTTGGAATACCATCAACATTCTGTGAAGAATATCCACTGGCTAAAAGCAATAGAGAGAGCAGAACCAGAGCTCCAGATGTCCCCAATTCTTGTGAAAAGCCATGGGTATTCTGTAATGAGCTCATCGTCCATCCTTCTCAGAAAGACCCTCCAGCCATGCAGGAGCCCTTCAGTGCTTTTCTGGGACATTGATGCAGTCAAGGCACACAGAAGACTCAGCCTCAGCTCAGAGAAATGCTGCTATTCTGACAATCATATGTCAGATGGGGGGGAAATGGTACCAGGTAAAACATAAATGCATAGATCATATTAACTCATAAAATCTACATCTGATTTTTAGGAACATGTGTCTGCTTTATACGTATCCTTCAAGCCGGAATTTCAGAACTGAATTTTTTGCTCCCAAATGTTATTCAAGACAATACAAGCAGCTTTTTTACCTCCACCTCTTCAGCACTAAAGAAAAAAGTAATGACTTTTCTTCCCTTCCTCATGTTTCACAAGTCACAAGCATCACAACAGCAAATAGTAATGGAAAATAAAACAGACATATCCAGTGTGTCTCCTGCATGAACCAAAATGGATTTTAAATTTCATGATCTTTAAAGCCAAACAAGGTAAACTGCTGCTTTTTAGGAGGCTGTTAGACTTACCAGAGCCATGTGGAAAGAAACTACTTGAGTGAGAGCAGATGCTCAACAGAGAGGTAGAGAGGAGGAAAGTGGAGGATTTTTTCAATTCAATTGAGACATGGTTCTCTCTCAGAACTCTGTCTCCATGGTGCCTTCCAGAAAAGAGCAACTGATGAGGAATTTAAAGCACTGCTGCTACTGAGCCTGCTCAAGTTACAGAACTCCGATACTTACAAAGGGAAATTTAGCTGAAAAAGATAACACAGCACCTGTACAACTGCTTCAATATTTATGCCACAGCTTATTTCTTTCCTCGGGCTGCACAGCTGAGCAGTGCAGCAGTTACATTCAGATTCATCCCAGAGATAATGAGTGAGCTAAGTGGTGTATTCAGAGCTGTCACTCAGAGTGGTGCTGGATCTTTGGCTTGAGCCAAGGCTGTGCAGAGGCAGAGGCTCCACAGGAGCTCTCTGTGGCTGGAGCAGTGGAGGAACTCCCACTGAGCACCCCAAGGGTTCCCCTGCCAAGGTCTCTCATGGGGATATCCATCCTGCCCTGTGCCTATCCATCCCGCTTCCTATCCCACTGTCCATTTAACCACAGTAACAAAACTACAGCACGTGGCAAGCTCAGAGCCCAGGAAACATTTACTGGTGGAGCTGAGAGAGGAGGGACGGTGCAAGCAGTGTTATAAATCCAAAAAATCCAATGGGCATCCCTGCAGCAAACACTCCTCAAAACAACTTTGAATCCAGCTTGGTGGCAGCTAAACAAAGTCCAAACCAAAGAGCAGCTCCTTGGGGATTCCAAATGTGGTACCAGTGCAGAGCTGGGGATCAAACACCACAGGCAGGCAAGGAAGTGCTTGAGCAAAACATTGCAGTTTGCCATTCTGGAATACTCTAACATAACTTTAGCCACAAGACAAGTGCACTTTAAACATTATCTGGCTCCTCACAGAACAGTCGCACAGCTAACCAATAATTCAATTCAAATGTCTGCTAGTGATCCATGCAATCACTATCCTAAAATACAGCACATTCTTCTCTATTCACTGAAGCAAATCTCATCAATGACTGACCCACTTACACACAGTAAAAAAGCAAAGGAATGTGTGTGTTGCTCTATTTATTTTTCCTCTCACCAGGAGATGCTATTTAAATCATTCATCTAGTTACACGTGGTAATCAGAACGAACACAAAATTTTATGTACACCATTACATCTTTGGTTTTCTGTGGGAAGAGCACCAATAGTACACAGACTCAAACTTCCAAACACAAATGTAGTACTGTAACTGATATAACTAAGTGGAACAGTTCTTTTTCCCATAGAAGTGTAGCAGACATTTCTGGACAGAGAGGTGGTATCTTCCATAACAGCTTTTTTGAAGTAGGGACTGTATTTGCATTTAATATCAAAGCAGGGTTTTATCAATGACTGTAATTCAAAGTGAAAAGTCATTCAGATTCTGTACATACTATTAACTATCTTTCATTGAAAAGCTGTTAACTCTAATGATATATCTATCCTTAATAGCTCAATGAGGAATATTAAGGATAGGCTGAGATCCTCCAACCTAACTGAAATTATGGCATAAGAAACCCGTTCTGATTTAAAGTAACATTATATTTCACAAGGCTTTTAATGGGAATGTTTAATTTATAGCTTAAAATAACTACAGTTCTTCAATTTAAAATGCTATTTTTTATTATACCTGTGATATACTACATGTTCATATCTTCCCCTGCACATCAGCTGATGTTTCTTTTTAGAGTTCTAACAGGCCTTACACAGGGCTGGTTACTGAGTTACGTGCCTGCCTCCCAACTTGATGCTGTCATTCCTCCTCAGCAGGTGAGAATGATCTAAATTTCTACCAGAGCTTTTAAAGCACCAGAGAGAGTTACTTCAATCCCCTGCCCTCCAAAAGCAACCAAACCTCCACCCCCCCAAAAAAACCAAACCAAACCAAAAAAAACCAAAACCAACCAGCAACAACAACAAAAAACCCACCTGTACAGAAAAACAGAAATACTTCAACATTTACCAGTATTTTTTGTTCTGTAGATGCTCAAATCAGAGAAATAGTAGCATTATCAAGCCCTTTTGGCCAGGATATTTTATGAACACATAAGTGAGGTGCTACTGGTTCAAGTCCAACTATGAAAATAGTTAATGTGGCTCCCTTTGAAAAGACAAGGTATCTCCAGAAATTTTATTTCTAAAAGGTAGCTTTTCATACTAGAAATAGTCAATACAATAAAGAGAACATGACAAACTAAAAATTAGCAGAAAATTTGGGCTTCTATACATTGTGCTAGAAAAAAAGGGGGTGGGTAATATGAAAATGTGAAAACACTTTATTTTGAGGTTTTTGGTTTTTTTGATATTTCACTTCAAATCCACCAAAAACTCCACAGAGAATATGAGAAGGGAATATCCAGGCATGCACCTCCCCTGCAGGTTCTGCAGGATAGCACACTTCCAATTATGTCCAAGTGCAAGACACAAAGGGAAAAGCTCTCAGTGAGGGAAAGTGGGGCAGCTATTGGATCTTTTACCTTCAAACCCCACACTTCCACTCATTAGTGACTAAATTCCAGTTTATATAAACAGCAAATTACCAAGACCACCAGGGGTCTTCTCTTTTTCCACTCCTGATGTTCTGTATGAGCAAATCCAGGGGCTATACTGCCTCGTGTGGAGTTATCTCTGCAGGGATGTGATTTTAATTTCTGAAGTTCTCCCCTGACAGAGGGAAGTTCAAGGGACAGAGTTGCAGCTTGCAGAGAGGAGCAGAGTCAGGCAGGAGTGAACTGAACTGTGTCTGCACTGGACTCCAGCTTATTTGAGGACTGCCCTATTTCCTCTTCCAAAGTGACTGAGATGATTCAGTTTCTAAAGAATTGCTACAGTGTTTTTCAAACACAATTTTTCTAGGCAAAAGAATTATGTCTGTGGCCTACATTCTAACAGGAAATAACAGAGTAACTTGCATGGGAAATTTCACAGATAATGAAAATATCAGAGACAGTATGCTTTGTGTTTCTTTGTCATGTGAAACCATTTGACTTGAGAACTCTTGAGGATTTTGCTGTCTCTAGTGTTCTGACACTTCCCTTCAATATCAGTAATCAATATAGGGAAAAAAGAATAGATCCCAATTTTTTCACTGATTTAAAATAGAAGGAAATTTTGACCAACTGAACATCAGCAGAAAGTAAGATACAGTAAAAAGCAACCATAATATTTCAGACACATCAAAAACAATTATCCCTAAAACAGCTTAGAGGGATTATAAATACCCATTTCTGATTTAACCCTGAAAAAAGGGAAAATGCTGAACTCTCCTTTTTGGGCTCTGAACAGAAGTGAAAAAAAAAAGAGTTAAATAACATTTTAACAAAGCATAGGGATTCTTTGCTTTGCAGGAAATAGTCAACAATTATCTATTTGCACTATGAGCCATTAACTGGGGAGCAGCCTTGTAGGTTCAGAAATGCGTTAATGGAACAGCTGTCAGATAAAAGGGTGGCTGCAGAAATATGTATTCTGCCATTTGTAACACTGATGTCTCTGTGAGCATCTGTCTGCAGATCAGTCTGATCCAAAGGCCACCAAAGAGCACAGTAATCTTCCCAGTGACTTATGTGGTACTGCCACAGGCTTGAGAGAAATTTAAATCAAGACTGGGAACCTCTAGATAGATGCTGCTAAATCCTGTTAAAATAGATTTAATTAGGCTTAATAACCTGAATTTGTCCTTAATTTGCTAGATGAGTTGTGCTGCTCCAGAGACCACCATGGTGGGTTAATACTCTGGTCTTAAAGTGGCTTTCTCCTCTGCTTAATGCTGTGCCATAATCCTTCAGTAAGATCATTGCCATGGCTGTACATCAAAGACATAATGGTTACATATTATTAGACAAAGTCTTCTTTAATGTTAGATTTGGCAAAAGGGGTTTTAGTGCTTAAGTAAAGAGTTTCAGCCAAACACTCCATCAATGGATTCTTGACATCGAGCTTTGCATAAAACTGTTTGTCATTTGTCTGCAGTTTCTTTAAATTTCTTTGATTATTATGCAGTATGCAAAGGGCAATTTAAAAAGCATTTGAGGTGTATCATGGGCTGTTAAATATGAATAAACAATGCTTTAATGGTCACCATATTTGCACGATGCGTTAACCTAACAAATTCCCACCTCCAGTTTTAATATTTTACCTCCAAATTTTACCTTGTTGGCGTCTTTTCTCTGCCAGTGCTGCATCAGGGTTCAGTGCCACTGCGTGGTGAGACCCAGCTGGTCCAGCAATGCAGAAAATACTTGGGCCCCACTAGAGAAATTAGCAGCACTCTGCTCAGACACAGGCACAGCCCTATTCTACCATGCCTACCTGTTTTTACGATTTTGTAATTATTCCAGCAGCAGTAGCAATTATTATAATGATACATCATTCTTGTTACATACAGAGCCCAAAGAGAGATTGCGACTGAGAGAAAATAAACTCAACAGAAAGGATGTGAGAAAATGTTCACTGCAACAGTACAAATTTCTCTTCAAAGTCACTAAAAACTAATTTTAATCAAGCTGAAATTATATTGGTCGCAGCTCACACTGAAATTGATTTTTTTAAAATTTGGTCACCTTCCTTCCACTGATATTAAAAGAAATCCTTCCAACCAATACTTTTTACAGCTTCAGAAGAGGTGTCCACGCTAACATAAACCCTCTAGACTAAATATCTCAGCTGGTAAAACCTCTAGTCAGCTCCATACTTCCATATTTTACATACAGCAACAGCCTTATCTTCCAGCCTAAGAAGATTCGCTCTAATAAGCATGCCCTGATACAGTATATTGTAACAGATCCAAACACCAACAGGTCTAATGCAGACACCAAATGCAAATAAAGACTCCTGTGAAAGCCACAAAAAAAGCAAATGCTTTAAAAGTAGCTATCAGCGGTAGGAAATACTTAGATAATAAGGGAGCTAGATTAGGACTTTAAACATTCCAAAGAGATAATTTGCTTTCTATGTATTAAAATCCTATTACATAGGAAATTAACAGAAAAGTACTGAGAATTCTAAATCTCACAAACAAAGCACTGCAGAGCATACAAATTAACGCTAAATTAAGAGGAACTGCTGGGCAATGTGACAAAAGAATGTGGTGGAGTTTCTTGAGGCACAGTGTACTGAAACAATCAAGTGAAAGAGTGGCCCCAAGGACAGGCAAGGACAGAAGCTCTCTCCCTGGAGGAGAGAAAGGAAAGCAAGGTCCCAACACCACACAGCAGTGCTCACTCACTGGCTGGGCCAGACTGTCAGATTTATGGGGCTAGTCTTCCTTCCTGGAGTAAATTGTCATCTCACAACCACAGATAAGGCAACCCTTATTACCCCTTAATTTTCTCAGTGGCTCCCAGAGTAAGACCTCGGCAATACATCTATTCCCCTGAATTTAAAGATCCCAGAACAGCCTTAGGATCAGTCTGTCCCTGGGGGAATTAATGAGAAGTACATGGGGAACAGAATTTAATGACAGATGGCAGCATGAAACTGGGTGCTCCAAGTCCTTTTTTGATCTGATACAATGACTAAAGCAAGCAGGGTTGAACCAGAGAACAGAGAACTCAAACTGCAACCGGCAAGCCGTGGGAAAGAGAGGACTCAAACAGGGTGCACCAGTGTTTCCAGATTTTAAACAGCCCAAACCAAAAGGACCTGAATACCTGGCTCTTTAGAAGTCTAGGCAGAGAGTTGATTATCATATTTATAATAATACTGCCAAGAAACCACAACCTGTCTTGCACATGACAACTGAACTTGGAAAATACACGCCATAAAACCAAGGAAAGCATCATTATAAATGTACTAATCTCCCAATACAAGTTGAAGAAAAGAGGAAATAAGACATGGTGCTTCATTAAGAAACTTTTCTTTGACAGCTGTGCTTAAAAGACATGGGATACAAAGTAAAAAAAAAGAAAAACAGATAGTTTAACTAATATGTTTCAATTAGAGATATGGCTGTTCGAATGTATGTAGATCCAGCTTCAATTTCAGGAACAAATGTTATAGATAGATAGATAGATAGATAGATAGATAGATAGATAGATAGATAGATAGATAGATAGGGTATATCATTTGGTGAGGCCAGGGTTACCATGAGAGGAACAAAGAGGTAAGATTGGGCAATTTCTTTGGGGAGTTTTCCTTCTTAGGGTCTCAGGTATAACGGGAAGAAGAACTAGTTAAAAAAACCCCTGAAATTTCAGGATAACCAAAATAAAAATAAAAGCCTATAGTCTGACAAGTGTTCAGGGATGTTGTGACATCAGTAATGGCCCATGAGAGGAAGTGCAGGTTCCCTTTCCCTGTCATAGTGCTGGAGTATGGTTCTTCAGCCTCCCCTTACTCAGTAACAGGCTGCTGAAAACCCCAGTAGAGAGCAGTGTTCAGTTTCCTATAGAACACTATATTCTGCCTCCTGAAAGCCTCCATACTATTCCTCTGTCTTGGAAGACGTAAGGATTCTGGAAATCATCAGGCTAGAACTCATCTGACTTAGTCTCTTCTCAGGATCTGAGGCTCCCAGTTGCCTCTTCGAGACTTGTTCTTTCTTTAAAATCAAATGACAGGGAAAATCTGCCACATGAGATCTCTTCTGAGAAGTTTGATAACACAGGGAGGCTTGTTCTGTGCAGGGTCTCAGCATTCACCTGTTTCAGCTGTTCAGATCAATGTTTTCAGAGTTTTAACTTTAGAATCCAACACAATAGCTTTCCATCAATGTGTGGGGTACTTAACTTGGGTTATAGTGTGATTTTATGGTAGTTTGAACAGTTTAGAGCAATGCTTGGCAAAGGCACTAATTATAATTAGAGGGCTTTTTCAGGCAATCATTGCACATAACTGTGTGCACAGAATGCTCAGCCCAACAGAGTCCTCATTTCAGACAGGATGTCTCTGTAAGAGCCAGATCCACGTTTTCTGGCCTACAACTACAGCAAGACAGAGCAACCAATTACCTGGGCTGTGTACAGCAAAGAACCAACCAGCATAAATCATGGAAAGCCAAGCTGAGAAAATACAGATCCAAGTTTAGCAGGAGATGGAAGCCTTGTGTGGAGGTGTGGGTTTTTAAACAACCACTGATTAAGTTGAAATGTTTGTCCTACAGGGCTTAGAGAAAAAGGAAGAAGATAAAAATACAAAAGCACTGGGGCTTCAGTAGGTTCAAAGCTCTTAGATATTCCTTACATCAGACTTTTTGTATTAAACTATGAACACAGCATTTCTTGCTTTGATTGCCTTAAATATAATAAAAAGAATAATTGCCACTTGAAGATTTCCAGTAATTCTCATTCCAGTGTAATTAGATGTAATGATTAGAATCTCTTCTAATGTATTGCAGCTCTTCCTTAGCACCAAGGAACAGTGATACAAGTTATTTGCATAATTATCTCAGTTAAATGAGGAACACAATTTAACACAACAGTTGCCATTGCTTCCACCCGAGCTCCTCAAACCTCCTGCATAACACCCCAGTGTTGTGCAATGACTTTGTAAACTGTTTGTGTCTCTCCATGATCCATAGAATTTATTCTTTTCAACCAACTCATCCACAGGCCGGCTGCCCCCAGGTTTTTTGAGGGAAACCTCTGCTTTACACCCCAAAGACAAAGTAATGTCTCAGTATTAACTTGTAGGCTGCCTGATGTAAACCCATCAAGTTTCAAGCACCAGCAGAACAGATTCAGCTTCTGATCATTTCCGAATCAAGAGTGGATCTCTGCATTAAATGTATAATAAATATTTAATGTATGTTAGCATTTGGAGTTAATAAGAATACTCCTAGGAACCCCACTGAAAATTTTGTAATACAGTTCTCATTTATCAACATATACGAACATTTAAATTCCAATTTCTTGGACCATAGTCTGAAATAACAGCCATTGCCATATTGGTTTAGCCTTTACAAACTAAAGAAGTGGATGATTCTGTTAGCTTCTCCACCACCTCCTCCATTTTTTCCTACATTGTGTAAGAGCAGCTGATGGAAACCAGCAGGTTAGACAGCTAAAGAAATGTTCTATCTAGCAAAGCATCACAAGACATTTATGGTTCAGGAAGGTTGCAATGAATAACTCATATTACATCAGTTCTAAATAAACCTCTGCTGTCTTACATCACTCACTTAGCTTATTCATCATAATTTCTCACGATTTCAAGCTATTCCAGCTTGCTCTGCTTTTGAGAAAAGTTTCTTTGTAGCTTACCTTAGTCAGGAAATTTCATAAATCCTGGCTGACCTTGCTCTTTAGTCATTGTCTGCTCCTGTTCTAATTACAATAACTTGTTCACTGCATTTCTGTATATTTTACAGATCAGCTATCTATTTCCAATTTCTCAGATATAAGAAAGCATTCAGCAATTTTTGTGCAATGCACTTTTAACTGTATGTGCTCCTCCAAGCAGCTGGCTACTGATATTCACACCCTAAATCAAAAAGCAGATTTATTTTCAGAAAGACAACATAAATGAGCTAATCAGCATGACGCTAAGTTTTAATATAAAAGTTTTAAAGATTTAATAAATACTTAATTGGAATAATTGCTCAATCCCAAAGCTCTTTTGGCAAACGTGGACACCAGCCTGGAAAATCCAAGCCTCGTTCTTTATGTGGCTCCATCTGGGAGACAAGGAAGCGTTTGTGGATATACAAGCCCAAGACCCACGCATCCTAGTGCGAGCAGGGATGACATGCACATCCCATGGGGCCGGCTCCCAGCCTGGCAGCAGCTGCTCCTCTCCAGCTCTGGCCCGGCTCGGCTCGGCTCAGCCCCGCAGGGTTCAGGGAAGCCGGGGGCAGGGGGAGCTCCCTCCCGGCTGCAGGGGACATCACACACACCCAGCGTACAAAGGACAGGCATCAGCATGCAGCTCACGATTCCTCACAGCCTCCCACTCCCTCCTGACTGTACCCTGCAGATTGTAAGGGCTGAAAGTTCATGAAGGAATAGAAATGTTTAAGGCTGAGAGAAAGCCCAGGACAAGGATCCTGCCATCCCTTCCATGTTTACACCTGGTCGGCTCCGTTCAAACATGAGCTGTGGGACTCAACACGACTACTGTATGAAGTGCAGCAGGCTGAGCTCTCCAGATGAGACAAATGATGTAATTACTGCCAGGAGGAGGTGCAGCAGAACTGGCAGAGACTGTGACACAGCTTGTTTTGGAAGAACAGATTGGATTTTCTCACTAGGCTTACAAAGGGTCAGACTGTTTTCCGGGAACACGGCGTGCCAGCATTCCTAGGACAAATGCAAGAAGTGCCTGTGAGCGCTCCCAACAGCATCTGTAGAGCACCTTTTATGGACAGCAAAGCAAAACAAAACCCCACAGTGATCCGTGCTCCTAACACTGAGTTACTAATTTCAACAGGAGCAAAGACACCCATTCCAGTCAGAACGGGGAATTCTTGTCACATCAGAACTACGAATCTGTGAGACTGAACAAAACACTTCAGGAGAGTGACTTACATCAAGAAGTGGGTGCTTTGAACACTGAACTTCCAGGAAAAAAAAAGTGTGATTTGAGGCACCTTTTTCACAAACCTTTCAGCCCTTCCTCAGAACAACTTGCAACACTTGGAAAAAAGGGCATTTTTGCATGTCATCATGATTCTCACAATTTGAGCTGGGGAAAAGTGAAAGAAATATCACAGTGTCTCATTTGTCATAGAAAAAAAAAAAACCCACAACTTGACAGCCACAATATTTTGCCTCCCTTTCCAAAATGGACTAAAACTATTCTGTGATGAGTATCTTTATGAATTTCCTGTGCACTTGAAATTGTTTAAATTCTGACTGGCTGGCAGAGAGCGCTCACCCAAGCTAACATCAATGCATCCAGACTTTATTCCTATGCCTACTACAGGTTCACTGTCACAGGAAGGATTTTGGACCAGACAAACATTTAGATGACTTAGCATTCATAAAACCCAAACTAAAATAGAACTGGCACCTCCTTTTCTTCCTCCCCTTACAAAAAGCACTAAGGAAAGTGAAATCCTCCAGGTTTTGCTTATATTTATATATGCATAGTGAAAGAAATTTAATTATGTCAGCTGAAGTATAAAAAGCAAGGAAGTCTGTCGTCTTTCTTGCTACTGCAGCTTTTTTCAGCAAGAGGTCAAAATACCTCCTAACAAGAAAGCACTTCACATAAGTACTGTGTCTGGTTTATTGGCTGAACCAGGACTTCTTGTTGTGCATGTAAATTTACTGTATTTAAAAACATATTTTAATGTTCTGACTGGCGCTAGCACTGTTATGGAGGAAGTTCCTAACATAGCTATCACTTAAGATTTGCAACAAAATTACTATGACTAGGCCAAGCAACATTTCTTATTTTGTTTTCATTCCTATCATTAAATATGGTACTCCTTCACATTCTCCCAGAGAAGCTTTCCTAGAACTGCTTCAGAGGTGTTCCTCTATCAGCAGCTTCGTGTGTGATCAACCTTCGTGAAATAATCAACCTTTCTATGAGATTACTTTTATTTGCATTTTAGTGCACTCATCATCCTGATTAGGGAATAAGGATCCAAATTCTCTATAGGACACTACCCTCACTGAAAAACACTGTATTTGACTGCTGTAATCCAAGAAGATTTAAATACTGTATTCAGAATCAGTCAATGAGCAAATATTTTTTCCCCTCAGACTCCTTACATCCATGCTGCATGCAAAACAAGTATTTATATTCTTCAGACTTTGTCACTAAACCAGCCAACCTTGTATTTTAGAGCTCACACTTCATAGTTCACTATTAAGTTCACACTTAATAATTTAAACCTGTTACTTAAGAGAATGTTGTTGTTTCCAAAGACTGAGACTCTCAGGAAAATCAGGCAAAAATGCTACTCATATATTTATTGCTCTAAAGTCTGCTGCATTTAGTAAATCCACAGTAAGTAGAGCATGTAAGGGCTCCTTGCATGGTCATTTTCATTGCCAAACTAGTTCCACAAGCAGCTGTCCTTACACCTGCTGGCTTTAGGAGTTGATGTACAACATGACTCTAAAAACCACCTACTTGCAAAAAATTGATATAAAATCTTAGTTACAAATGCAAGAGTATTGTTTAACTATTTTGCTAAGTATATACTTAGAAGAAAGACAGGAATAAAAGTAGGGCACTGAGGTTATGATTTGCTGAAGTTGAAGGCAGAATGTCAGGGAGCAAGAGGTGTTTAGAATAAGGAAAGTTATCTAGGCCTTTGAATTCACACACTGATGTGTTCAGGATTCAGCATCAGATTTTATCTTAGCTTCAGAATTTCCAGAAAAATATTATACACATTATTATATTAAGCTAGAGGGATTGTACTACTGGACGTCCATTATCCTTTCTCTCAAAAGCTTTCTCATTATTTTTCTGGCATTTTTGGGGGGATATTTCTAAGAATTGCACTACCAGCTGCTGTTGCTTCAGGCTGCACAGAGGATTTGCACATACCCACAGCCAAGCAGCTGGGAAGCCACAGTAGGAATACTATTCTATCATGTATTTGTAGGCAAGCAATTCTTAGAAAAGATACCCTCAGTTATGACTCATTCCTTCCTTAATAGATACACCATTATTACAAATTACAGCTCTCACAATGTGTGAGACCCAGCTAGTGCACCATAATTACAAATGAAAGCTAATGATTCTTCTAATCTTTGGCTTTTTTGTACGGTATCATCCTATTTAAGATCATAAGAAAAGTAATAACATCATGAATAGGAGGCATGGCTACATCCATCATTTTAAGAGAGGCCTCTTTTCCTCTTCTGTCTTACTGAAGGCAAGAGATAGATAAAATGAAAGAAAATACCAAGTCTCATTTAATATCTTGAGATAGCCAAGAGTTGCCAAGCCTGTTCCTCTTGAGGAAGGGAGGAAACACTGTCACATAACGAGGCCCCAAGGCTCTGTCTGATATCCTCAGTGCCGGCAGCAGCAGAGCTGCAGAGCTCTGAATCACAGGGCCAAAGGCTGGAGTGCCCACTTTGGCACAGGTACAGCCCAAAAAACAGCCATTGCCCAGCCAAGGGGGACTCACCCTCAGCACCTGAATTTGGTCAGTGCTTATGATGTTTAAAACTTTTAATCCACTGACAAAGCCAGCCCAAAATTACAGTTTCAAAACCTAAAACCGAATAGCGACCCAAAAGAGAGATTCAAATCCAAGCCTACCTTATAGGGAAGGACCCTTTAAAATACCCCTTTCCTTCAACTCCTGCCCCATATTATCATCCCTTGTGTCTATCCCAGGATGAATCTCACATTCAGGTCCAGCGTTGACGCCCCAAGAGCACCAAGTGCTAGTGCCTGATGATTTCACTGTTCTTTAAATGCCTTTTGACACCACCCAGTACATTCTCCTCTGTAATTTTTCCAGGCGCTGAGGTTAGACTAAGAAGTCTTTGATTTCCTTTCCTCACACTCTTCTAAATTAGAATATCAGTGGCCACCTTCCGGCCAACAGGAACCTCCACAATCTCCCAAGGCCTTTGGCAGGTGGTGAAAAGGGGTCCTGCCATGACATCACTGGGTCCTGAAGTGCTCTGGACTGAGCCTCATCAGCCTCCATGGACTTGTGAATATTGAGCTGGTCCCTTACAGCTCCAATGTCCACCCACAGAAAACCTTGCACTCAGGATCCTCTGCCTCATGGGACCTGCCAGCCCAATCCTACCCACATCCCTAAAGACTGAGCCAAAACAAGAATTGAAAGCCTCCTCTTTTTCTTCATCCTTAGGTGTGTGTGGCTCTAGTGTGACAGATGCCAGGAGTGCAGACCTCCCAGCTGTACCAACTGCCCACTCCTCACACATCTTTTTATACACGTTGGAATTATTATGAAGTACAGCATTGTGAAAAGAAAATCTGACAGACATCACACCTTTACCCATGCCATAGTCATAGACCGTCACAATGCAGGAAATTACTCACAGCCATGTAAAAGAGCCCCATTAGGGATAACTGAAATGGTAATTTCATTTGATTAACTTATATGTCCTTTGTAAGAGTTACAATTTCAAGATCAATCAAGACTAGGTACATCCAGCAGGATATTTCAATGCATTTTTGATCATGCTTTTCAAGTTTCCTGTTACTTTCACATTCAAAAGGGACCACCACAGTTCTGCAGACAATGTGATATATCTTAAAAGACTTCAGCTTTGCTCCATGTACCTTTATGCTCACAAGCCGAAAGTCTACTAATTAAAAATTCTTTATTCAATCTGTGCAGCAAATGAGACACCCAAAAACTCTCAAGGCATAGCTGTAATGTAGAACTAGCAAACATTTGCCAGCACTGACTGCCTCCTAAAACCACAAGTCCTTCTCCCTTCTTCCCACTGCCCAGACACAGATTCATCCCCTCATTTCCACAGCAGAGAAATGTGGTGACAGAGACCAACACAAACTTGGGGTAGGCTCCACTAGACAGCTTCAATCTGAATGACAGCTGCACTGACTGAAAATACTCCTTAAAAAGCAAACATGAGCTCAGCATAAACATTAAAAAAAGTCAAAGTTGTATCACCTGATTTGCCAGTGACAATCCATTTTATTTATTGGAATGAACCTCTTCATGCACCAAAACTGAAATTTTCACATAGGAAATAACTTGAAAACATTATTTAAATTGTTTAAATAATGGCGATAGATAATGTGCTCTGGGGTTAATCCCTTCAACCATTTAAATACTCACTTGATTGAAGCTTTTGGGACCAAAGAATTTTAAAGGATATTTAAAAATTGGTAAGAGAAACCTTGACAAGGTTTTAGAAAATAAAATACCATAGTGAATAATGCATGGGAAGATTTGCTGCATTCTATGTTTATTTAGTATAATAGTACCTATGAATTCACAATCTCATTTCTCTGGCTGACTCAGCTTCTGAGATCTGACTAATCACCACTAAATCTCTTGGTACTGGTTAAGGAAATCTCTACTAAGTAGAACATTCGTTAACACTGTCCCCAGTAAGCTGCAGCCATTGCTGCTCACTCACATTAAGCTACAGCCATTCCCTGGCAGATGTCCTAGTAAAATAGCCATCCCAACTCATTACATTTCCCATTAAAGGAATAAATAATATATTCACTATTAAAAATTAGATCAAAATATTGAAGGATTCATAAAAATCCTCCCACCTCATTTGGGAAAGAGGAGATGGACATTATCATAAGCACTTTACTTACTGCAAGACTTTTGCTAGCAGCACATCAGCGTCGCAGCTGAATTATGACATTGCAGAAATGCCAGCCTTCATAACTACAAAAGTGACCACATTTTCAATAAACTGGAAGGACACATGAAGGGCTATTTAACACCAGGATGAAAGGAATATGTCATTGGCCTTCCATTTCTTCTCCCCTCCTTCTCTGCCAGTGGCTGCCAGTTTGCATTTCTAGATCAGTTAAAGTGAGGTTAGCAGCTTGTCTTTCACAGTATTTTAGTGGTCTTCAGCTCCATTTTACAGTCAGATCTCTAATACATAACATCTACCTAAATCAACTGTTTGGGTGGCAGTGGCCATGGTGGCTCAGGCAGCAGCCACACACAGTTTCTGATGCACGAGTGGGCACCTGGCACAGGTTCATCACACACAGCCCTGCAGCTGAACCTTCAGTGGTCTGCTCTGGCAGAGTGCAGTGCTCCCTGCTCCCTCAGCAGCAAACCCAAGGCCAGTAACCAGGAAGGCTGGAACACCTTGGCAGAGCATGCCCTGGTCAAAGCCACAGGAAAACAATGGCTTTGGACTCTGCTCCTCCAACATTCACAAAGTTTGTCTTCTGAAACAAGTGCCACTGCATTGGGCACTTGGAAGAAATAATCAGGTTATAAAAATTTACAAGTGACCATGAATTTTCAGTCTGATCTTTCCATTAGCATTAATTGTAAGCAGTGTAATAGTCATAAAGCAGCCCCAGAGAGCTGTAATTAGTTGTGCCATTTGACTAATAAAATAATGTATATTTCCATTAACAAAACTGAATGCAAACAGAATTGATTTTCAGCTTTGATGTAAACACAGCTTATTATCTTGATTAATCCTCTCCACGCTTTGTTTTCTGGAAGACCTTTTTCTCAAATAAAGCCACGCACAAACAGTAATTTTATCTTTATAGCCTCAGATATGATGCAGGATCCAAGGCACGATACAAGAACATATTCACGTTACTAATGCTGAAATCACCTTGGAAGTAGAGCCCTGTTGGCGAAGCGGCTGCATCAGCCCCAGCTCAGCACTGAGAACATCCTTTTGAGGCAAATGGCCTGGATGCTCTGGTCCCTGCCTGCCCTGGAGGGAAGCGCTCCCTGCCCCGGGGCAGCCCCGGGCGCTCCGGGATTCACCATCCCCTTCCCATCTCGAGAACACCATTTTCCTCACAGCCCTCTCAGAATTTCCCGGGCTACCTGCTAAAAAGCTTTCCGAAATGACCCTATTCTGAGATTCCAAGTACTCTGCGCTCTTCCTCCACCTCCGCCCGGGTGCCCGTGCCGGGCGCTGCCGGGGCGGCTCCGCCGGGCCGGGCGTTGCAGAACCGCGCACGGCTGGAGCCGAGCCCGCAGAACAGCTCGGTTATAGTTCAGCCCTGAACTATAACTGGGCTGAAATACTTCCCTCTGGCGGCAGAGTCTATTTCAGCCTATGGAAATAACGGCTTTTTCAAATTCTTCTAATTGCAAATCCAAAATAGATGTTTAATTGGCTGTGGAAACAGCCAGCGCTGTCCAAAATGAAGCCTGGTCATGGTCTCAGTCCCTTTGCCCTCAACATTGTAAAGTGTGCATGAACACAAAAATCTTAAAAGTACAGAAGATAGCATCCAAAATGGATTAGGACCGAAGCCTACACTGAAGTGCTTTCCTAAATCAAATTTTGAATCAAATAGCCCGCTGTTTAATTAAAGAACTTCATTTGCATTCCCACCTTTCACCGCATTTACAGAGCATTGCTTAATTATATTCTCTAATCATGACAAGAGATGTAAAATCTCACTCACTACTCCTGCTCCTTAATTTGCAAAAAAAAAACCCTTTACAGTTTGCATAAATATTCACTGAAAAATAACTGGAACACCGGAGATGCAAGAATATTCTTTGTGTATTTTCTGAACACACACTTTTCAAATTAGAATTTTTCTAAATTCCTTCCAGACTCCTTATGAAAACAGAGCACCATAGTGGGAAGTACAGTAGCACAGTTTGGATGAGGAACAGATAATCCATATTATAAAATGTAAACTTGGGATTACTGAAGTAAACTTCACAAGTCTGCAGTTGGAGTACCCCAGTGTCACAGTGGTGAACAGGGAGAATATATATTTACCTTAGACAGTATTTAAGGATATCGCAAACTACTTACTAATTTAAAACAAATTTTGTTTCCAGCAGCTTGCCTTAAAATCAGCCAATGCTTGTTCAGCAGTAATGATGTTCTCCTTTTAGAAACTGCACAGAGCAGCAATTCCATCATTAAACTGAATCATAAATGAATTACCTCCATTTTTTTTCCGCACAACTTTGCTTTGATTGTTATTATAAAGGTTCTATCATCATTTAAATATGCACTTTTAACAAATAAGTTTTCTTGAGTTCTGTTATCTCCTTGCCCTTTCAAGTTTTAAAGCCAGCCTGAAGAAGCCGCTGGCATTTGCTGAGCAGGTGAGAATCCCTCTGCAGGGAGGATCCATCAAGGATGAGAATCCCTTTGCAGGTAGTTCTCCCCACCAAGGATGACTTCATACTGCTCCAGGCCAGAATGCCCTTTACATTACTTACTTTTATTTTGTGTGTACTCCACCTCTTTATCCCTAGAGGTGACCCGAAGGACTTCACATCATTAAATGTATGGAAATCACGATCCATTTAATCCCTTCTTGAAATTTTTCCGACTGGCACAGAGGAAAACAAGGGCACAAGCACCCAAGGGTCTGCACTTGGAGTAAAAGCACTTCTAAAGGGCTGTCTGCTCTGCTCTGAGTGGCTGGCTGGTTTCTCACTCACTGCACTACAATGCAAATTTGTTTGAATACTTCTATTGTGGAGGCTGCCTGCTCTCCGCTGGGTTGTCTCTGGGGCACCACCTTTTATTCTCATTAGTGAAGAGATGCTACTGGGAATTATTTAATCTCAGACATTAGTCTTGAAAACTGTTTGTTTTGAGGGCATTTTGGTTTAATATACATAACAAAAGCAGTAGACTGTCTTGGAAGGAGAAACAATTCTCATGTAGTTTTATCAAACATGACACAAGCATCTCTGAATCCTTTACTTCATTGTAATTTCAGATGCAAATAAAGATAGAAATCTAAAATTTATACCACTTAGGCTTTTCTTCCATCTCATAACCAGGGGAGAGAATTAATTTAAGATCAATTAAGATTGTTGTCAGTAAGATTTAAACCAACAATGAATGTAAATGCATTGTGAAAGTGTTGAATGAGAGCATAATTTCCCAAACACTACTGGCAATCAGAATTTAAATATCCTTTCACCCACAGTCTTCAAAGCAGCTCACAAAGTATTATTTTGACCTTTGTGTTACAGATGAGGCAATTAAGGCGGAGAGTAAAAACCTCATAAGTTTCTTGAATGTTCTGCTTTGAAATTTTTATCAGGGAAAAAAATTGCATTTTTTCTGGTGAAAGGCTGAAATCAAAACCCTTTGCATTACAGAGGTGCAGACAAAATGGCCCAACACTAGAATGTAACAGAATGGAAATGGAAATTATAGATATCTTAAGACAAACTCCCCCTAGCTCACCCTCTGACTAGAAACCCTGGCAAATGCACGGACCTAAACTGACTCTCATTGCTTATATATGCATTTAGATTTCTGTGTACACAGCTTCCAGAGCATTCTGCAGATGACTGATAACAATTCTGAAGCTATTGTTTACAACCTTATTCAAATCTATAGGGTCACAGACATGCAGTGGTACAGTGCCTTTAACCCAACACTATTCATGCAGTAGAGTAGAGCCAGGGAACTCAGAGGTTTCCTTGCATTTAAGGAATTTTCTGGAATTTAGACTGTGATATTTTCAGGTTTTGCTTTCCTCAGTAGATTCCTTTGTAGAATTCTTAAGGCAAACTTACCTGAGCTCCCATAACCCTTCAGCTCTACAATACAGTGCTGTCAAGGAACATTGCTTTTCCTGACCAGCTTCACAGCCAGCAGTGACAGCAACGATGGCATGCGTGCTTTACATAACATAAAACAGCTTTTTTCCTCTTCATTTATGAATTTAGTACAGGTCCAGGACAGCAACTTTATTTCAATTCCCTTACTCTCTCAGACAGAATTGATAACACAGCTGGTTTTCCATGAGAAAAAACTAAGAACTTTATATTTCACCTTGACATTTTTCCATCTCTGGCAATATAAAATAAGGTTTTTTTGAGCCAGATATGAAAAGAATACTGAGCTTTGATTGAAGATTCCCATTCCCTACCTTGTTGCAATGTCCATCAAAAATGTCTACAAATACAAATCTTAAAAATACGGTATCTAGTAAATGAGTCATTAAAAAAAATCAATTATTCTAGAACATAACTAGAAAGTTGAAATGTAAACAATTCATTCAAAATGCCTTTAATTGCTTGAAAACATTTCATAAGAACATCTACTGATTTAAAACTTGATTCTAAGCAACTGCTTTCTGCCAAAATAAATGTCAAAGCTTCCACAAATTCGTTGAAAATGCAAAATTCAGAATTTTATCATCTGTGTCCTGATAGACACTTTATTCACAGAGAATAGGCATCACACACTGGCAATTCATAAGCAGGGAAGCCCTTATTAGTCCAGTTAGTTATGTCCTACATTCAGTACAAAATGCAGGTTTTTAAAAAAATTATAGTTAATTAATTAGCAGTCTCTTAAGTTCTGTGAGATTAACTATCTTTTTCCTTGTTCCTGCTAAAATGAACAGAAAGTTGGTGTGAGTAAGAAGAGAAGCAGCATTAAAGAAACATTGCATTGCTGGAAGAGAAACAAACAGAATAATGGACACAGGTTCCCTTATTAATAGATAACAGCACCAGACAGAAGAGGTGATAGAACTTAGAGCCAGAGACTGTAATTACAGAAATGCTGCTGGCACAATTAACCGTGGTAGCTGCCAGAGAGATTGCTTACCAAAGGTCCAAAATACAGAAGAAAATCCATTCCTGGATGCTTTCTCTCTCTCTCTTATCATATTACTGTATCTAATCTGGGATTCTTAGGAGATTAGAGTTTTCAGAGCTGTCTTCTGGGGTGGCTAAATGCAATAAATATCCTGCAGAGTACAACCTGGTATTTCTGTCACGGAATTTACTGCAGCTGGCTTTGCAGCCAAGGTATATTTTTCAGACATTTATTTGTTCTCTTCTCATCAGCATTAAAAGATTGAGAGTGGTTAAATAGAACAAAGGAAAATCAGCCAGAAAATGCATATGATTTAATTAAAGAAAGAAATCAAAGAGATGATAGCCAACAAAGGAAGCTTAAATGAAAATTTACTACCTCTGGAAGTAACTCCCTGTGGAAGGTAATAAAATACCTGGTACTTGGGTTCCTAGTGAAATGAATCATATCTTCACTACACAACTCTTCCACAGGCATCTGAATAAAATCACTTCTTCCAACAGCTGCAACTGGATCTTCTGTTAAGATGAATAATATTTCTCTAATATTTATCTCATCTTTCTACTGATACATGAGACCTGTCTAGACTCTGTCTGCCAAAATTCCGACTTCAATTTCCTCTTGATTTTCCAAGTCACTGATTACAGGAAAAAACTCTGGATTTTCATGCTCTCTGGGGTGAAAACAGCTTTTCTAATTATTATCTCCATGCAGGGGTATACACCGGACATATCAGGTCAGCTGTTGGCAGGCCAAGCTTTCAGTAAACAATAAATAACTATATGAACTCTATGCAGATGGGGAATGCAAAACCACCTGAAGCAGAAGTCTCTCTATTAATTAGAAGTTCATTAAAAAATGGGAAGGCGACCTATGTGGTACTGGTGCATTTTTTTTCCATGATACCATGCTTCTAAAACAAATTTATGTTTTAAAGAATTCAAGTCTTTGCATGAGCAGAATAGTTCACACTGCTTGCCTTGGACAAGTACATAACTAATTACAGTGAAAGTACAAAAGTTTTTTCAAAATTGTCTAATGCAAATAAAATAAAGGAAAAAGATCACATTTACCATAATGAAAACCAAGTTCCAACTGTAATAAAAATCATAATAGCTTCGATTCCACTCTGCACAAATTATCTTTCTTATCCTTCTCTATGCCTGTTAAGTTTTTTTAGGCTTTGGAGTTTTACTTTTCTTTCAAAAGCATACATCACTCTGGTTTCTGATCTCCTATTTTCTTTTTTTTTTGTGACTTCTGTTACTGAAAATCATGCAAATAACAAAGCAAAAGCATTCAGGACAAAGGGCTCCTGGAACCAGCCTTAGAGCCCACCTTTTTAAACCAGCACCATGTGGGTGCCAGACCACACCTGATGCTGTTGGGTCACCACAGTGCCTTCTGCTAGTGAAGGTGTTGTAATACATCAATTAAGTGAAAAGAAACAGAAAAGGAATCTAATTGGATCAGACAAGCCATATAGCATTGGTTACACACCCTTTATCAAAACATCTGAAAAAGTGTTGAGGCTACAAATACCAGCAGATCCACATAGATAATTTTATTCCTACTGACTGCTTTTTCTCTGCTTGTTAATGCAGAAACTAGTGGTTACCACTGGAGTTAACCTTTATTAGCTCTGGATTAAACTTAAGTTAAATCTCAAGATCAAATGGCTGTTGCAGGAAAACAACTTATTTCCTTCCATTCCTGTCTCAGGTCTTCAAAACTTGATGTAAAAAAAACCAAAACCCTGAACTTAAACACTGAAATTAACAGTGTTCCATTCAGAACAGTTGATCTCAAAACATCTTGGGCTACTTGATGCACACAAATGCTTTGGAATACTGACATTATAAATAAATACATGAAAGCTGCTTTGCTTCTTCTTCTTCAATGGCTTCAATGGCTTCTCTCTTCCCTTTGAAAATGTTAACCTTAATCTTCACAAACAAATCTGTCATTTCTAACCTCAGATGCACTGGAGGTCACCTTATGCTGAATTTGAGCAATGTCAGGTCAATTATTTTGTGGACATCCATGAATTAATGAGCTAAGAGTTTAAAAACTTGCAAGACATCACACTAGCTAGCTGCAAGTGTTCTTCCTGGTTTCTTACTCCATACCTGTAAGACATCACTTTCTGGGAAAAGAAAGCCCCAAATAAATAAAAATTGGAATATCAGGAATATTCAAATGGGTATCTGAAACAAGGCACCAATTCCTGAATGAAGATCTTTAAACCACAGCTGTGTCTTCTAAAGTGCAGCAAGAACTGACAGCTGCAAATAACCTGTTAAACCACTCCAATGTGCACTTCAGTGAAACACTGAGAAAGTGAATTCTGCAGCATCTTACTGAAGCCAAAAATGTGTTGTTTGGCTGATGAAGGCAGCTGTGCCATACAAACACCACGGCAGGAGCAGCCAGTGGACCTGCCTTACACAGCTCCCTTCATCTTCCTCTCCTGAAGCTGTGTCCCAGCCCGTGATGAGGGGGGTGTGAGCACCCAGTCTGTGACCAAAGTCATCCCAAGAAGAGTTTATTCCTCATTATTGCTTTTTGATGAACATAAAAATGTGGAAGGGGGGAAATTAGCTGCTTGACAATTTCTAATTTAAAATTAGACACCGCAAAAGGCTCTAAAAAGGTTTGGTTACAGCATTTGATTCATTGACAACGTGCTTCCAGACATTTTTATACATTTTATGGTTATTTTAGAATCCTGGTACTTTACAACTTTCTGCTACAAAAATTTCCCAATTAAAACAGAAAAAAATACTGTTCACTCACAATGTAACACTTTTTAAGTGAATGTACAATTTAAATGTTATTGTTTCTTCCAAAATGTGTCTCTCTGGACTATATAACAGTTGTAATTTTTCAGGGGAATAAGAAGAATATACATAACATGGTGTTCGTAGCTAACAAACGATAGGACTCTCTGTTTTACATACACAAACCAAGAAGGTTGCAGCAGAATTATGGGCAGTATTTTTAAAAGAATGTTCACAGTTAGAACCTTCCTTTGACATTAAATATTTCTCCTAGTAAAGAGCCGTGGCAACTATTTATCACAACCTGCATGGTTTGCATATTAATGCTGCAATCACCAGAAATGCAGGCTATGTCTCAGCAAGGAGGGAATTTGGGGCTCAGGCACAGAACTTTAATGTCAGAGAAAAAGGCTTTTTACGTGGGGAATTGTGCTGACCCCACCAAGAGCACCAAGGCAGCAGCTCCCATTTATTCTGCAAGGGAGAACAGCAGACACACGCCAGACCTCCAGAAGGAAGTGCTGCTCCTAGTGAGTTCCTGGGATTTTCCATGCAGCACCTGGTGGTTCAGAGGATTTTTCTGTACAGCAAGGGTCTCCACAGAGTGTGTGCAAATGTGAATGCCCATCCCCACAGGCATCCTGTGCAGGGAGGGCATCACAGAGCCCTCAGATCCACTCCTGGCTGCAATTAAATTGCTTAACTGCACCAGCCTCTGTGACAAACATCACTGGGGATTTGGCAAGTCAAGGCAGTAAGACACAGTTCCTACCCTACCCTTCATTTAAATTCCTTGCAAAGGCGCTTTCCCATGACACTATGCAGCAAATAGACCCATGATATTCATATTCCAGAGAATTATTTGCATGGATTTCTTGCTTTCTGTTTTTCTGCCCTTTCAAATATTATTTAGAAATTATAAGCACAGGCTGACTGTCTGAAACAGATGGCAAAAGCCAGAGATTTTCTATTCTCTCAGGAAGACACAGGTGTGGTAGCAAATGAAAAACTCCACCAAGAGATAATACTGTCACTAAAAGGATTCATAAATACGTTATTTAAAAGACCAAGATGTCATTGGCATAGCAATACCCCGGGTCACGTGCGGATCTTTTCTTAAAAAAAAAAAAAAATAGTGCACCCACGCTTAATTTCACATTGGTATCATAGAAAATGCCTGCTTTGTCTTTCTAGAGGAAATCAGACTTGCACTAAGCAGCCCTGCCTGTGCTCAAATACTCTGTGGCAATGCATTAAAATCCATTTAAATGAGAGTGGTACTTGATGTTTCAAATTTCTTGAAGGAACACTTGCTTCTTCAATTTTTCATTTCTTCTTCCCAGGCTTTCCCCCTGTGCAGAGCAGGGAGGTGAATAACCCTGCTCTGGGGTACCAGTGTATTACCACACTTTAGGGCAGGGATCAGAGCAGAGGGCACGTTGGAGTTGCGCTGGATTTTAGCCATTACAAGTCGTTTTTGTAGGGGATAGAATATAGGAACATATAGTGGAGAAAGTAATCTTACCCCTAAGCAGTTGCAGCTGGGGCAATTATCAAAGATTAGGAACAGGCCTGACTTTAACAGGCCACCAATAAGAAGAATGCTATAAAAGAGTGGGGTGGCTGGTGGAGAAGGAGTCAGTTGGTTCTTTGTGAGGAAGAGAGTCAGTGCTCTGAGGAACTGGCCTTGAGAAGCACCAAGAAGGTGTGGAACTTTTGTGATAAGGAGACAACAGTATGGAACCCCTGCAATAAGATGACAACAGTTTTCTCTCAGTTTAAGTGAGCAGATTCATGTCCTCGTGCCGTTATCCTGGTATAAAAGCCTGAATATAAGCAAACAAAAGATAAAGACACAAAGTGCAATCAAAACTCAGCAGTTTGAAGCAGCCAGTCTGCCTTATTTTCCATTGCAATTTATTTAATTGCCTTGTGTACTAACACTAAACCACAGCATCTTTCAGCTGAAAGGGTGAATCTGGGATCTGTTCTGCTCTCAATGTTGTCCCCAGTGCACTGCAATTACAGAAACACCTGGTTTGAGTAATTTCTCTACACTCTACTGTAAAAATTCAGTGCCCAACAGACTGAAATTCCACCTCAGTCTGCAATATAAATAATGTATGTATAAGGCACTCAGATTTGTACAGGGCTGTGGACTTCTCCCCTGTGTCCTCAGTTACCATATCCTTTGTGGAACAAATTAAAAGGGAAAATGAGATTTGCTAAACTTTTTTCTGACATTGCATGCAATAAGCATTCTTAAAAAGAGATAGATTTGGAGGCTGGCCAAACCTTATCTGTTCTGGAGATCAGCCTGGAATTGTCTTCTGGGAACATGATTGCTCTCATTCCTGACAGAAAGCATCTCAGTCTATCATCTACCATAACTTGATGGCACTAGCACCAGTTTTGCAAGTATTTCTGAAAAATAGAATGTGTTTGAATATTTCTTTACTACCTTCATATTTTTGTGGAGTGCATTTCTCCAAAAACATTTTAACCAATACTCAATTTGTGCCTCTCCTATGTGTGATTTTTATTTCCAGAATATTGTCGGCAAAATATATTTATATTAACATTGTAGCACTCACACAGAGTACAACAGAGATTTTTAAATGCACCAACAGCTAACCCAACACGAAGAGTTTGCCAAACGCTCCCAGATTGGCATTCAGAAAGTTCAGCCTGCACACTTACAAGTTTTGAAATCCTGAATGGTGCTGAGAGCAATTCAGATGAGCCTTGACAATGACCTGGGTACAGGGTTATTTCCTGCTGGTGCTGTCAGCATCTTCAAGAAATGTCCTGGTCTGCATATGCAGCTATTTCACCTGTAGCTTCTACCAGGCTGAGGTCTATAAACCTCAGGGTGCTCATCACTACAAAAAATTACTTTCCAGTCACCATGAAGTTCTTCAGCCCCTTCATAAGTATTTTCACACTTCTGAGGTGACAAAATTATACATCATACACACACCATAACCTAGAGATTGTATCACAGGGTACTGGACCAAGCCTAGAAGCTATTAACAGCAGCAATGGGAAAGTTTAGTCACGCTACTCCCCTCTCACCTTACCTGCAAGAATCTGTTCCATGGTCAGGAAAACTCCCTCTTAATTCTTGGCGTGTTCACAGAGAATATTAACAGAGAATATGTGAGGTAGTGCCCAGAAATGGCAGCCTTGCAAATCTTGCTTGGCTGAGCTCATGAATTTACCTCTTCAGAGCAGCCACTGATCTGTTAACACAAACTCTTGTATCCTCTTGAAGGAGAACACTGATAAACGGCAACAAATCCAACCTTCCATATTTGAGAGGAAGACCAACAATTCAATTTCAAAGACCAACAATTTCATAGACCAACAATTTCATAGAGTAAATCCCTGGTGATTTACATGGGATCAGAAATATATCCATGCAAAGTGATTGTGTCTTACTTACACAAATATTTTCCATTTTAGAAATTTTTAATAAAAGGAAAAATTACCACTTCCTGGTGCAGACTTTGCCTAAACAGTGCTCCTTGCTGCACTGTGTAAACTAAAAATCTCTTAGTATTTTTATAAATCATTTTCCAAGCCTTATTGGTTTGCTGCTGGAAGCAAAAGAATTGGTATATTTCTTGTTTCCCGCTCATATGAGTGCTAAATCTCCCCTGGTTCAGATGCTCTGCATACATATTATTCCTAATATTGGCAACATGTCGTTTTGACTTTTCCAAGAACCAGGACAATGCAGCAAAATTATTCTTTTCAAAAGGAACAGAAACCACAGACTTGAGAAAATTTATTTCCAAAGTGCACATAAAAGTAACAAACTCCTCCTAGAATAAAATCCCACCTTAAGAACAACCATCACAAGCATCACAAAGAAAGATGAAAGAACTACTAAAAAACAAAGTAATGGTAAATATTTTTAAAATCCTTTCTTATGTTCCCCTTTTGGTTTTTACTTAGCTCATTACATGAGTCTTTATAAAACCAAAAAATCTCTGCCCAAAGGAGTGGGACATGTAACATAATGTGAACCAACTTCTGTTAAATATGTCACTTGGGAGAAAGCTGAGTGTACTTATTATACAGATACAAAAAATTTCCAGTTTTTTGTCTTACAGATTTACCTCCTATGTGCATGCAAAAGAAGAAATATAGTTTCTTTATTTTTTTACTCTTATTCATTGCCTCCTTCACCATTGCTATTACTCTTCTCATTACCAAATAAATGAATTCGTTCTGATAATCTAAAGTTAAAAAAATTCAATGCTCTCCAGAATTTTCTCACATTTAATTATTTTTTACTACATTTAAATTTTTTACTTCTAGTATAATTCCTTAAGGAGCCTCTTTTCCCTCTAAGGTGGTGAGAGAACAAGCCCACAATTTGCAGTGCCTTATATAATAGCTCCTACTGGAGAAATACATCTGGGGCCGAACTCTTAGCTGTTGTGATTTTGTGGATTAAAAATTACTCTGAGCATTTGGTTTTCTAAAAGATGGGACTGGGCACAGAGAGGCAAAAGAAAACTGACATTAGTATGTAAGCTGACATTTAGCTTGGGTGGAAGTTAATGAGCTCCATCCTGTCAAAGCCTGAAATTGCCTGTGAGCTTTCCTAGAAGATGCTTCAACAAATGAATATGAATAATTTTGCAGAAAAAAAAATCTGATAGAAATTTACTCCAACTGCTTCTAAGATGGGAGGTAGGGAGGATACAAATACATCAGGCCTGGGGTATGTAAGCAAAGCAAGAAGTGTGGCTGCTCCAGATGCCACAGGAGCTGATGAGATGGAAGGCTGGCCCATCTCTTTGACACGTGTTCATTCAGGTAGTAACACATCTATTTCCAGTCTAGAGAACCAGCCACAGCATCGAGGCAAAAATGTCACAGCCCACAGCCTCTTTGAACACCTCCATGCAATTCAGAGACAGCTGTGTGCTGCATGTGAAGTACCAGGTTTTCTATTATATTTGATCTTGGGTGAAAAATGTACCTGTGTAAAAATGCTTTCTGACAAATGAATGGATAAGAGATACAATTTTTATAGCAACATCATTAAAGAGAATGCTTGCAGCCCAAGTCCTCTTCCATCTCTTTAGCAGCACTTTGAAAGAACTGTGCAATTCTGAGGGCCTCATTATTCAGAGCAGCAGTGTGGTCGAAAAGGTCTTTAAGGCCCTGGAGAGCTGAATGGCCTGGAATGCCCCAGTGGGAAGGCTGTTGATGCTTGAACTTTTGCACCCAAGCTTTTCCCACTCACTATTATTTGAACCCTTGCAAAAGGCTGCTCTCATAAATACTGGTTTCTGTGCAGGATCAATAAGAGATTCTGTGTTCTGACAGGACTGTCAGTATGGGATTGATAACTATGCCTTTGAAAGAGGTCCCCAGAAATCAAATTACAACTCTCAACAGTTTCATATATAAATTTAATGTGACATAAATTAAAATATAAATTTAGTAGTGACCTTGGCACGTCTACACAACGCATGTATTTTAACCCCATGGAAGAACCACCCAGAGCAGAGTGATACCTCACAGAGGATCTCCAGAGACCTTGGATCTACCTCAGGCTGCCACAGAGCTGCTGTTAACCCAACCATTAGCAAAGGGAAGTTTCCCAGATGCAGCATATAAATAGCTCCTGCTGGGCCATACAGTGCTGACACCTCTTTAGGTTTCTAAAGCCCAGCTTCTCACTCAACAGAAGCCTTCTGGTTGTAAAAGGATGGGAAGATGCTTTTAGGAGAGGAGCAACACTTTGTGACAACCTTCTCAGCCTCAAAAAGGCACATGCTGGAAACTGACAGGTCCCTTTCTTTTTCCTTGGATGGAGAAGACACTTGTCTCATTCTATTCCCTTTTCAGTATTGTTGCTTTTAAAGTGACAAATGAATAAATAAACAACATCTGGGTTGCAGAGCAGCCATCTGGGAAAATCTTGGGAGTGAAGTGTACAGGGGTCCCCAGGGAATGCTCAAGAGGCAGAGAATGGAAAATAACCTGCAGATGCACTCACCAGAGCCAGGGGCTCCAGCTCCCCTACCGTGGGCATGGCAAGGAGCCAGCCCCACCTGGGCAGACAGCCATCCTTCCCTGGTGCTGACGGAGAAACAGAGCACAGCACGGATGTGTCTCCAGGAGTCTGACTGCTAAAAACCACAACTAATGCAGGGACTCTGTCCCCCTGCCAGACATTCCCTGTCTCTTATTTGTGCATACACCTCTGCTTTGAACACACATGGAAGGTATTTATACCACAGCTTTGAATAGCAATGCATTATGTGGTTTATTAGACCTGAAGTACAGTTCCATGGTCAAATTGATTTAATGCCTATCTTCCTTTTCCTTCCCAACCTACAAGCTTGCATTCTCTCCCTCTTGTGCTGGCACCAGCTCGGCTTGCTGGGCTCTGCAGCCATCTTAATCAGGAAGCTGATTAAGCTGATTTTTAATAATTCTTTGCTTTGGGGCCAGAGCAGTTTCCTGAACTGGCTGATTACTTGGCTGCAGAAAAACTAGTCCAAGAAGAAGGGAGAGGACTAGATTGTGGTGCACACTCCTCAGCAGCACCGCAGACCTCGATTAGCCAGACTTCTTTGTAAAGCACATGCATAAGTGTGACGTTCATAACAAAAACCTTTTGAGCCTCCCTCCCTTTCTGACTCTTTGCTTAAGGCCTGGGTGAAGTGTTCGAACTGCAGCACATTTTTTTTGCTGCCTTTGCTTCCATCTTGATCACAACCAAATTAATTGTTAATTAAGTATGGAGAAGGAGAGAAGAGTGAACCTTAGCACACAAAAGATCAGAACAATTACTTAAATAAATTTCTTTTTCAATTATGGTCTATCTGGTTTTTTTATTAGATCATCAATTTGCAAAAATTTTTAACAAAAATGGAGGTGGATTGAACTTCACTTAAATTGTAAGCTCAGCTCCTGCTGTCCAAAAATCAGGTTACACTGTCACACACAGGCTGTACCACGCATCTAGACAAACCCACCCTGCTGGCCCTGGAGAGAAGCTCCTATTCTTGTGCCTCTTGCATCTTCTGGGTCAAAAGATGTTCTAATTACCTGAAAGATCAGTCAGCAAGTCATATCCAGTGAGAGCCTGTGCTCAGGAGCTGGTGCATCAGCTCAGTCATGGTCTTCTTTTGAATTTACATGCACAAATTTAAAAGCTGGGCCAGAATACAACCCCTTCCAAGTACATTTGCAGTTAGTTATAGTCTTCCTGCCTTGCTATCCATGCAGACCACAGCCTGAAATGCTCTCATTATAGTTTAATCTAAACCAATTGGGCTTATAATTTATTGTTATTTCTGGCTTGCAGAAAAATAACTCAAAGTGAAATGAAACCACTAACAAGCAAGTATCTCTTTCAACATCACTTCATGATTTCTTACACATTTCAACACTTCTAAATCAAGTTTCATATTTGGAGAATGCCTATTATTAAGTCTACCATCACCCATGAATTCATTTACATCAATCAGACTTTTTCTGATATGAAGACTGGCATTAAAAGATATCAAATACATTTTTTGTAATTTCAGTTACAGGTTGATAAGAATGGAGTCCCTGAAGAAAAACAAGATTTTTGGCATGCTATTTTTGCTGCTTCTGAGAATATAAAAGGTTTGTAATTTATTAGAAACTGAAAAGTTACTTTTGTTTAGTTTATCTGTGCCTCAGAGTCTCCTGATCACTGTCAACATGTGTTAAAAAGTTAAAAGGGAGGAAATATTATGAAATGCCACTAGAAGGTAGTGCAGTATAAGACTGAATACAAGTACTCTTAGGCTCAATTCCAACCTCTGGAAATATGCTGGGGAGGAAATTCATTTATGTACAGGCAGCAGTCCTGCAACGTACACACCTTGTATGTTCCCATATGAAGGGAAAAAAAAAGTTTAATGATGGATTGGCCAACTGCACTGGATATGGAGAGTAGAACTCTGCACATCCTCCTGGCCCCCTCCCCACCTACACCATCACACCAAGATAACCCAACACTTCTGTGAGCTCCATAATCACCTGGAGATCACTGAAGGGGATCGGTGACCGTGCAGCCAAGAGTAATGTAATGTAACGATGAAAATGATGAAAATCTTTAGGCAGAATTCCAGGAAAAATCGTCTAAGGTATGACTATGAAACAGACTCCAGGAGAAAACAGTGGGAAGTCTCCATCAACACTTAATTAACAGGAAAAAGCAACAGAAAAGAAAAGATGGCTAGGAATAACGTTTCATGAAGAACAGAATAAATAATTTAGTTCAGTTCCTTCTCCCATCTGTGCCCAGCTGGGCTGGTAGCCCTAGCTTTGAGGTATTTCTCACTATGCCTGGAAGAAGGGACATGTCTGGAATGCTCCTGCCAATTAACTGTAACTTTCCAGGAGCAGTCGAGGTAGTGGTGGTCAAAGTGCAGCCGCCTCTGCCAAAGCCTGAGGGGTGAAGCTGCTGAGGGCGCCGGGAATCCCTGCAGAGGCAGCAGCTGTGGGCAGCACAGCCCTGCCTGCAGCTCAGTCTGCTCCCCGGGCAGCAGCAGGGGAGCAGGCCCTGGGGAGAGCAGCTCTGCACATCCAGGGTGTCCATAGGAGCTCTTTAAACACAGCATGATAATGCAGGTTACAAATATGAGTAATCTGTGACGTTTGTGCACCTACGACACACATAACTAGACAGAGAAACCCAAAAATTCTCTTCCTCCCTAGCAGATGTCCTTGAAAATTCCTCAAATGCTTAAATACATTCTAGCAGTTTACCTTATCAACCTTGTCTCACAGAGCAGAAAAAGGCATTTTTCTAGGATTATTGATGTGCTGTAGAATACAAAATATAAACAGGATACTGTCAAATTCATATGGTTATAATGGTTATAAATAAATGGGGTAATCTTAATAGTCTTGAAGTCACTAAAACAGATATGATGCTTTTATCTATGGCCACATATATATACAGTTTATCAGTGCAATTACAGATATAGAAGATTATATTTATCTTTGCTTTCCTGTGAAATGGAAAAAGAGGAAATTATTTGTCTTCTAAAAGACTTGAATTGAGTGGAAATGGAAGATCTACCCATTGTGATAGATAAACTATTTTTTTTCCTAAACTCACTCAAGAGAGGAACAGTAAACAAACAGCTACAAATTAAATCATTAAACCATGCAAATCAAATGCATTTAATCCTATTTAGGTTTGGGGGCTTTTAATTCAGGTAATTAAAATGAGTGTTTTTCTAGTGCTTACTAAAGAGGACAGCTGTTGCTATCTCCAGTATTCTGCTAACACCAGCGGCTTACAGCTGTGTGCAAGAACAAAACTTCTCCCTGACCAGCCAGGCAGCAGCTGAAGCTGGACAGTACCAACTTTAATATTGCAAGCTCATCTTAAGCACCATTTTGAGAGCACTTCTCATTCCAGAAGTCTTCAGCCAATGTAAACTACCCTCCTCTACAGCCAAACAGGCTACATAATGTTCTCTTCTTGTAGAGGTCAGCATCAACCCTGCTGCTAGCTGTTAGGGAAAGTGTCCATTTCCCATCAAAATATTTGATGCCAAGGTAGTACACAGCTTCTCTGAGCACACAGAACCTCTTGAATGAGAAGAACCTGCAGATTTGTTCTTCTGTTTTTAAAGATTACGTTGTCTGCGTTTCTTCCTCTCATCCAAGTGGATATATGTGCAGAGAACTCACAGGGAGAAACTACACCAGCGAGGCACTGAGAGATTCATCTTTCTGATAATGATAAAAAAATCAAAGAGTAGAAAGCTCAGAGGGAGATGAAAGTGACAAATTATTCTCTGAGAATGATGGGTGGAATTGTAATCTTCCTGTACCTATACATAGTGGCATCATATAAGACTGTCATTTGTACCACCAAATAGGTTCAGGAGTATCTTTGGTTTATTCCATGAAGCGTTAATGGCAATTTTCAGATAAGGTTGCTCACCACCTCTTACAAATATGTATTTATCCATGCAACTTAATGACAAAACAAGTACAATTACTTTGTGCTGACACCCAGCAAAATCAACACTGAGTTTTTACAACTGACTTCAACAAATGACAAAGGCTCACAAACCTGTCAAGAAAAAAACCTGAATTAAAAATTCTCCCAAAGACTTCTGTGAAAAATAGTGACAAATAATAGATGTTTTCACTGGAAGTATTTTAGTGGAGATACTAATGTCAGAAATCCTGGTACATGTGGCGCACACGCCTTCCCACCACTCAAAGGTAATAGAGCAGGATGGATCAGTCAGTGGATCAGTCCCTTTCTCACACTTGCAGACATCTGCTCCTATTGATTACACAAGCACTGCATGTATGTTTTTAGATATTGTTTCATTTTCCTTTTGGTAATGGAAGTGACATTTTCAATTCATTGCATGATTTTACAGAACACATAGTTCAAAAATCTTATAGAAATGTTTTAAATAGCTTTATCAAAAAATTTCTTGCCTCATACAAAGACCTAAGATGCACAAGCACCTTGTTGTAAATACTTTTCACTTTCCCCAGCTTGCACAAGAAGAGTCATGGAGGCTTCTGTGGATTTTCTTCAGTGTGTAAAGCTGCAAAGCCTCAGCAAGCAAAAAATGCCCTTATTTACCATTGTTTCCTTCAAAGTCAGTCATTCCAATGGCTTCCCTGCTATTGTGCATATTCTAGTTTTTGTCCAAATGCATTTGGGAGTCAACTGGACAAGTGAAGATTTCTGCTGGGAACTTGCTGTATTGAGGAGATGTGAATTCCATTATAAGCTTTTCATTTAAGAAGTTCCTGAAGCTGGAATTCCCCAGGGATTCTGAACTCAGAGACTCCCTTCAAGATTTCCTGTCAATGGCCTCCTTCAGTACACCTGAAATTCATTACTGGGTACACAGGGTTTTGCGGGTCAGAGGTTCAGACCCTCAGAAGGGTGACTCCTCCTTTGATGCCTGAGGTTAAGCAGCTGGGGAAAAGCTAGAAAAGATCTCAAGGCATTCTGAGTTCCACTTGTTCATCACAATTAAGTGACCAGAATTTCAAGTTTACCAGGCAAATGGTGAAAGGGGGATAATGGAATTCGGATCAAAGCTTATGAGTTTAACCACGGAGTTTGAGGGCGGGGCTGTGCAGGGAGAGCAGTGTAAATACCACTGAGAATTTGTGAAATGGTACATTGGGCACTTCGTGAAAGGCACATGCTGGAAGAGATTTGGAGCTCCCTCATTATATATAGATTTGGTCATTATGAGATATTCTAGAGAGCTTTTTTACCTTGGCAATGTTAAACTTGCATAAAAACATATCAGGGACTGATCATCTAGGAAATTCCTGTGGCACACAGGTTTCCACTGTGTTCCAGATCAGTTCAACTCAGGATTGTTGCAAAACTTGAAATCTAGCTAATGGCAAACGATTTATGCAGAAAGAGATTGTTCCACTTCCCTGGAATGTTTTTTTGTGAGGGTGGCAGTGCAGAGGCATGTTCATGGCATCTAAGTGTCATGCAAGTGTCTAAAGTTGACACGACTGAGGAAGTTTGCTTCTACCCAAGTACATTAGTCATCTCCTGGATATTCAAGACTTGTTTGCCCCTTGAGCACACTTGAGGGAAATATGACTGATGGCAATAAAGCTACTGGCAGGAATGTGTTATTGCCAGCAGACAATAACAGAGTTACCTTTCTCCCCACAGGCATTTCCCATATATCTCAAGATGTTTGTTATGAGCAACTGATTTCTCTGGAGAAGCCTAAATTATTTCTGTGCTCCTGGCAGATGTTCTGCCATACCTAGAAAACTCATTTTGACTCACACATGGTAGACATAATTTTACAGTCACAGAATGGTGGTCAGAAGGGACTTCTGGAGATCTTCCCCTGCAAACCCACTGCTCAAAGCAGGGTTAAGCAAAGTGGGCTGCTCAGGCCATTGTCCAGCCTGTGGCAGGGGTCACTTGCTCTTTGATCTTAGCTTTTAGCTCATTGCTCTGCTTCTCCAGATACAAACTCTGTCTAGAAATCTTCATGGTGAGACAGCTTCACAATTTCCCATTGCTGGTCCAGCCTCAGGTTATGCATTTGCCCAATATAGAATAAGTGTGAAAAAAGCCCTGAATATGCACAGAGGTGGAGAATGTGAGAAAATATTAGAGCCTTAATAAGTGTGCCATTTTGGAGGCCTGTCCTGACAATATGCAGTAGAAGATGCCCAGTGGGATCACTATCAAAGAACTGATTTTAGTGATCATTGGAGGGCTAACCAGAGCTCCATAAAACCTTTTCCCCTTCTACAGGAATTATGTGCCGTTCAGGCAGGGTTGTCTGCACACCACTAATTTTACATTCCTCACTCAAGCTGATTGTGTCAGTTCCCACTGAACAAATTTCTGGCATGTCACTCACTCTCCCTCTGACCTGATACTTAGAGATTTCACCATTTCAATAGAGAAACTAATTTATGGAATTAAGATTGGAACAAGAGGCCACGCATTAGCCCACATCCAGCAGCAGAACTGACGTGCATTAATTACACTGTGATGCCTGGAACAGGTCAGATCAGAGGCCACCTTTTCAGATCAGAGCCTGGGATTTTGTCTCCAGCAGCAAATGCCTGAGGAATTCTACGAGAACAAGGCACATATCCTGTGATACAGCCCCCAGTGGTCTGCAGCTTGGGCAGTTTCCAGGCCAGAGGTGGTGTCTTCAGTTTGAGCAGCCTCAGATGAACTCTTCTTTTCACATATTTTTTCCTCATTCATTGATTACACTTCACAATTCCTATATAACTTCCAGACAGCTGTCAAAGGTACCCAGACTATTGCATGAACTACCTAAATATCCTCTGGGATGGGTACTCTGATTTAACAGGTTAGTAAATGAAGTACAACCAGGAAGAGAGCTTGAATATCAGAACTATAGTCAGCTAAAAATCCTATTGTTCACAAACCAAACAAAATAAAACTAGAGAAAAGCCCAAGCCACAACCCACACAGAGCTGGCAGAATTCAGGATCCAACTTCCTTCACACCACATGCTGAGGCTGACAGGGGGTTAGATGCTGCTCAGAGTTACCAGCTAATCACAACCAAGCCTGTTCATGAAAAACAAATCTATCTTTGAACTCACAGGTAAAATTTAAAACCAAGCACAACCCTTGCTAGTGGGGAGACTTTTGGATCCTTGGTGGAAGGTGCCCATATTTCTGTAGTTGAAGAATCATGCTCTTACAAAGAGGGAGTTCTGTACCTCTAGTCCTGTTGACTAGGTCTCACATTGCCATTTAATTGTATTTGAGCACTTGAAATTGAAATGCCCTATTTATGGTTAAAGTGCTGGCAGCCTTCATAAACAGTGTATTAACACTAATTTCTAAACTTACTTCTAGATTAGTTAAGCTGCATTGATGAGTTTGACACTAATGGTAGCAGATCTATGAAATACATGTGTTGAATATTTTATAATGTTGATATAATATCTGGAAATTAAAGAAAATTAATTTAACTGTGGCTGTGTACAGAAGTAGGCCATATCCTGTATATTTTTAACTCATTTTCCACTAATTAGAACAGAGGGCATGCTTAGTTAGGCTTATAATTAAGCAATAAAACCCTAGTGATTCAGTATGCACTACTGGTATTTTGCTAATTAACAACTCCATGAAATCTAATAGTAGCTCTCTTATCATTTGAATCAATGAAGTATTGATCTTACAACAATATGGACATATCTGAAAAAGTAACTGTCACCAACTGCATTCACATAACCTCATTTAAAATAGAATCTAATCATTGCAAGAGAATGTAAGAAATAACAAGCTGTTATGTATGGCATTTCAACTGTGTATAGCAGTGTATACTTCAGTCACATTACAGTTAAGTGACTCAAAAGTGGCATAAAAACAGACACCCTGCAAAAGCAAAAAGAAAGAATAATAAATTTCATTCTTGTTGGAATCCTTACTTTCAAAGGGTACACAGATTTAAAAGGCCTATCATATCAACCAGATTCTTACCTTATCATGAAAAATTATTACATAATATGCAGGATTAAGTTGAGTGAGTATGGATGCTTACTTTTCTTTATGGATCCAGACTATCTTTTACTACTATGCAGAACTGAGTTTCCTGTTGGCTGTATATTTATAAAACCTGTCCAGGAAAATGTCAATTTTTTTCAGGAGATCTCTCCCTCATTGCTAACACAGCTCCAAACCTCTCCTGTTGCTCAGGAAAACGGATGGTGAGCATGACAAGTTTTCCTGACAGCAAGACCAAAATTAACAATGACAGTACACTTTATAATTATTCCAGTAGCAGAAATAAATACAGGTCAGATGTCTCTCAGGATGAGGTTGATGCATTTACTTTGGAACAATAATTTTGTTTCAGTTGATGAAGCCAGTAATATTTAAATGATGCCTTCTTTGCTACATTAAGTGATGCAAAAGTCTAATGCATTATTTGTTTTTTAAAATTATAATAGTTCCAGAATTTTTCATTAGTGAGCGATTCACTGGACAACCCCAGATTTAAATATCTGGCAAAGATTTCTTCTTATAAAGAATTACACACTCCTAAGCCCTGAACAGAGTAGGCAAAAGTTGACCATTAATTTCTCACTTCAGTTTCAAAGTCATTGGTCATTAAATATTAAACTTCACCCCAGAGGAATCAGAGTGCATGGCCTTACGCATTGAAGGAGAAGAAGAGCTCCTTGGGATTTTTCCAAGGCCTGAGCAATCTCCAGGGGTTGGTAGGGGAGTAAAGCAAGCCTCTGTTGTCCCCTCCTGCCAGCCCGGCGCCGTGTCCAGCACAAACGTGCGGCTCTGCCGTCACTCGCGGCTGTGGAGTCTCCAGAGGAGTGATGCTGTGCAAGTGCAGCAAGCACCTCAATGTTGGGGTGCAAAACCTGCAAACCCAGAAGAAACCTGCTCCACAAAAATGCTTTGTTCCTTCCACACTTCCACAAGACCGGTTCCTTCCTCCTGCCTCAGTTTAATTTTAAATCTCTGCTTTTGCACTCTGCCTGGGCAATCCAGATCCAGCCTTCATCTTTCCATCCGTGCAGCTTCAATCCATCTCATACGCTTCTAGCTAGAGAACTTTGACTTATAAGTCTCTTCAACTAAAGGAATCCCTACAGATGCCAAATGGATTATTTGGACGCGCCATCTATCCTCCAAATCTAGCCAAATATTTTTTTATTATTATTTTATCCATTTTCTTTTTTTTTCCCAGGGCACAGGCTCTCGTTTCCTAGCAGGGCATTCCCACCATGCACTGCTCCATATTCTAACAAATTATCTCCATCCCATTCCGGGGCTGCACAACTTGCTTTTAACAATCACTGCAAGGAACTTGACCAGAAAAGAAACAGCAGGAAAAAAAAAAAATCCTCTTAAGGAAGGAAAAACCATGATTGTTTTCCAGAAGTGTTAAAAGAATTGTTCGCACACCTTTACGAAAAAGGCTAGTAGGCCTCATTTCCAATGGGATGTCTGTGTGTCTGACTGATCCTATTCCTTGAGACAAACCTCAGAAGATGAAAAATTAATGCCTGTGTCTGCAAGAGTCACAATCAGTGGTATAAAACCCAAATTACTCATTAGAGGAAAGGCAGAGGAGAACAAATGTCCTGTACTGGAGTACATTCTCTTTGTTCCTTCTTGAATACCTTAAGGTAAACAGAGACCAGAACCAGTTTTGGGGTTTGTGCTTGCAGTATAAAACAAATGCAACAGAACTGCTCCTGCTTTTTTAGGGGAAAGATCAACCACATGTACAAAGTGTCTGAAACTGCTGGAGTTGTAAGACTGGGACTGATGCCCAGTTCATAAAGCTCACAGATGGACTGGACCATTAATGACTGAAAAATCACCTTATGTCCAAAACAAAAGAGTAGTTTTCTCTTAGTATGCATAAGAGCATAAATTTCATACACCCAGAGAGAGATGTCATTCACACTGCCGTTTCATAACCATATCAAAGCCCACCAGAGCCAGCCACATGCATAGTGATGAAGAAAACAGCCCAGTAAAGGTGTTGAGCTGAATTACAAAGCACTGTATTCCTACACTGAATGGAAGCTGACATGCTAAAAACGAAAAGGGAATTCAGGTGCTATGGTCCATTTATTCCTCCACGCTTCTGAGACTGCAAACTAGCTGGCTGTGTGCAGCATCCACCCACTTAGTCATAGAACACAAACAAATAAGAGCCAGCACAGCCCTACCTGAGGAGCAGACCAGCAACTGGGAGATTAAATGCTCCACAGCTTGTTACTGACTGTGTAAATGACCCACTCCTCCAAATCATTGTTTAAGAGGCATTTGAAGGACCTTCAGGAAAATTACTATAGTTGGTTCCAGAATCAACACAGCCTGTTGCTAATGAAATATTTGTATTAGGAGTTAGATTCTGTATACTTCAGACTGCTGCAAAAGAAAATAAGTTTTAATGCACCTAAAGATTATGAGGAAAAACAGTTCAGTGGCCATATGTTGAGCTTCAGACCGTGAAAACCCCAGCAATGATGTTGCAAGTTTTACATCGGTTAAATTATACACAGAGAGGAGCATCATGAAGTTATGTTTTCTCTTTCTTCTCCCTAAATCCAAATGGAATCCTAAAAATAGCAAAAAATGTTTCAGGAATTTTTTTGAAGATGACAATTGCAGCCCTGTTAAAGGGAACATCTCACTCTGGCCAAGGACAGTTAATTCTAAGGCCACATCTGAAAATCAGGAAGAGCTGGAACAAAAGCAACCGTAATTATATCCAAAGTGCCTCATTAATGTAGTGTTAAGCATCAGAATATTGTAAGGAGGGGAGGGTGCAAGAATTAATAGTTTTATTGTAAAAATAAATTGCTCTGTTGTCCTTCTTTTTCTGTCTAAAGCTTCCACTCGTAATTGAGGCAGCTAAATGTAGCCTTTGTCAGATGAAAATGCGGCCAGGCTGTTAGCACTCTTTTATCTGATGGCTTAATGCAGTACAGCTTGCATTATAAAAATGAACACTGCAAAAGAATATTAAGTTGAAAGAATTTATGAGGATCATATTACTTTTTTAGGTAAGTACTTTTTAAAGGAGTTCAATCAGTGCTACTGTTTCTTTTAGTTTTGCTAGAATCCATCTATTTACATTTTACATGTAAAATCACAATAATGGGATTTTCATGTACAGAGTATTATTAAATTTATCACTGGTACACAATGAAATTGATCCCTTGTGCTGCAACATGTGACTGATTTTCTAATGACTAGCATAAGAGAAAAGTAAAAGGATAGCATATTCCTCCTCAACAACCGTTTTTATGTGTTGTAGACACATTTATGGTAAGTTACTGTAAAGGTGTTTACACCTTCCTAAAGGTGAAAAATATAAGTATTGTACTTGATAAAGGGTTAGTTATTTTTCTACCCTGATAGACATACAAGGGGGAAATATTTGAAGAATGGTTTGGAGGACTGGAGAAGGGATTGGTCCTTCCTGCAATACAAAATCTGTTTCTTCTCCCAGGCGGGGTCCAAGAAACATTTTTGGGTAACCCTCCATTTTTTTCTTGCTATGCCACAAGTTTTTCCTTGCTCTTCTAAACAGAGGAAATGAAACACAGCTCCTCTTTAAGACAACCCACCTAACAACTGGTGTGAGCTGTATCCTCCCATTCAGTGTTCTGCTACTTGTAAATTGTAAATCAAAAATTATCAATCACAGTCACCCACTACAGAATCTGAAAGACAAAGCTGTGATTTAGACACTGAACCTGACAAACTTCCAGAATGGTCAGACAGAACTACACCATGGAATGGGGACAACATAGTCTCTGCACATTTCATGACTGAATAAGTGTTTATCCCACCAGGAAAGAATGTCAAGTAAGGGGTTTCTCACATCAGTGTTAGAAACATGGAACAGATCCTCATGGACTCCAGTTTCCATTCCAAAGTTATAAGAGATCTGTTGGTGACTTGAGACTTTTTCTCCTGAGCTGTGCTCTGGTGCTCTAAGCTTTGAGCTGCTTTCTCTATGCCACTGTTTGCAGATAAATCCTTTCATCATCACAATGACCCCTTCACTTTCAATTTCCTACATACCTTTACACATTCCTAACTTTCTTGTTCAGCTCAGCTTGTTTCTGTTTCATCTTCACCACCAGAGAAAGCTGAAGATAGAAATCACAGAGAGGTGGAGGAACAGAAGCTGGGTGTCAGTTTTCAGGAGTTTAGTCCAGCCAGATACCAAACACTCAGGAGCTGCTCCATGTCTTGCAGGGACACAGCTTTGAGTCCTTCGTCTCTGCCCATGCATTGTGTTATTTTTGGACTTGTTCCTGCCTGGCTGCTGCAGTGTCATAACAATGCAGTCTCTAAAGGCTCTCTCTCTTCAATCACTGCCCTGACACACACAAGAAAAAAGCATTTGTAATCATCTTTTGATTCTGAGCTGTCTTTTTCATTGTTAATAATGTTGCCCATTTCTGTGTGACTAGGGGAAAAGAAAATTATATATATGCATATATACCTACAGTCATGTGGAAAACTGCCCATACAAGTCACATTTCTTATTTGTCACTGACAAGAATATTAACTGGCTAATTTTCAGCTGTATCAAAACTCTAAATTACAACTGCCATGACTTCATTGATTTTCAAGGCAATTTTTTTCCCCCCAGAGACTTGGTTTTCATTCAACAAACCATGAAGATTCATGTATTACACAAACAAATGTAATGATTGATATCTTCCTATTGCCACCTTGCAGTTGGAGGTCTGTAGTTTACTCCTTCATATTTAAATAATGATTAACATAATAATTAGATTTTTACATAAAGCCATGATCTTCCCAAAGGAACAGCAGATATTCTGTTGAATATAAGCTATTCAATTCTCCTTTAAACAAAGGGCAGAGTTTGCAGTTAGCTGGAATAGACCAGTTGATTTGTTGGACAATTTAGAAGAGCATCTAGTTATTCAAGTTCTTCTTAATATCCTTTCTCCAGACAAATTCTTGGGCACAAAAGGCTAATTTTTCCCACTTCATCGTCTGATCTATTTAAAGAATTTCTATCTGCATACAGCATTTTTTCTTCCTATATTCCTAAATAAACAAAATGTCTAGTGCCATCACTTAATAAAAGCATAACCTGAAAATCAGACTCTAGATTCTTCAAAGAAGATTTTCTACATATTTACTTCATGTGATTGTTCAGTCTTTAAAAGTACTTCTTAAAAATGCATGACGATGCAGGGAATTGCAGAGAAAGAATTAACAGCACCAAGCCAGATTGCAGCAGGGCAATGTGACTACCTCCCTGCACAGCTCTCAACAAAGAGAGGTTTTAGATAGGTCTGTGAAGTGTTCTGGAAATCCAGGATTTCAGAGAGATTATGAAAATCCTCCCAAGATAGATTTTAGGGGATAAGGGCAGACACCACCTCCTCAAAGTCTCATCATTTGCAGTGATGCAATCTTTATAGAGGATTTTGGAACTGTCTTGTTTGACATCATCTGTCTTGTTTGACAGACAGGGTGAATGTTGGACACCTAAGAAATAGAAACCAATACAACCTTAGTGGGAAAGTCTCAATTGTTGTCCTTTTCCAGCACAACACCAAAAACAGAGGAAAATGTCAGAACAAAATTTAGCAAAGCTACTAAGCTCGTCTGAATTTGTACTGCACTAATAACACTTTCCTAGCTTACTTTCAAGTTATAAGGAGTTACCTTGAACATTTGGTCAAATGAGTACTTTGGAGGACAACTTTGGTGGGAATTAATTAATCTGAGTCTTGCTCCTGGGTGGCTATTAATTACTTATGGTAATTAGAAAGGAAAGCTTGAATGGCTGCTGCAGTTGCCTTGTGATGGCTCAAAATATGTCTAACTACATCATACCAGTGTTAGTAATTGTAATCTCTCTTTACCAGCCTCATGGAATCACAGCAAAAGAAGCCAAAGCAGAAGGACAGGGTACCATAGGGGCAAGGAGACAAAAAAATTGTAAAGTCTGATCTTGAAGACACCTCCTTGCCTTTGGCGATTGATTTTAAATAGACTAACAATGTCCCTCTTTCTCATGCAGAAGTAATTAGCATTTGTTTTCATAATGGGGTTAGAGCAGCACAACATTCCTTCTGTCATTCCACTATTGAAAGATCAGAAGCAGCTGAATGCAGAAAAAGCCTCAAGAGAAGTGAAAGTGACTACACTGACTCATTCCAGGGTCCACAGGCAAAGCGAATCAAGTGTCTGAGATGTGCACAGTTCTCTGTGTCAGGCTGAGGATGAACATGGGAAATTCTCCTGCATATGCAGTTGTCCAAAATCTCCTTCTCTTGCCTTGGGGTGCTTTATATTGTTTTGACATAGCATCCACAGTAAAAACAAGAGCTGGTGATTCACACTGCAACATGAAAATAAACCTTCTGATAAAGTGACACTGCAGTGCAGTCCCCAGCTGGCTGCCTTCCCACTTGCACACCTTGGTGACATCCCCAAAGCTAGCCAGGAGGTCAGGGGAAGAGGGTCAAGTCACAATCCAGAATTCCTGATGTGCTCCATCTAGACCATGACAGTCTGATCTTTTATGCACGCTTGGTGCCCAAGGCAAAGGGTGGGCTTTGCCCTCCCCTTCAGTCTCCTGCTTTCTATCCATTGCTGTCGTCAGCAGAGATACCCCCTTACAGAGAAGGCACTAAAACAGAGAGACTTGCCAGTAAAATGGAGCATTTTTAGCTGAGAGCAAAACACAGAAGATCAGTAGACTGCTAACTCTGTGCATTAAAGAGAGACTTATAGATATATTTTAACATTATCCCTCTTACCTCCCCAAAATGGGAAATCCCATTAGCAGCATAATTAGCCCTCCTTTAAGTAGCTAATTACACCTAACTCAGCCATAATATCTAATTACTGGTTTATTCATTCTGAGTGGTTTATAACATGAGAAATTACTGAGTTGAAATTAGATCAAAGGGTAACATAAAAGTATTTGCCTTTCAAACTGCCTTTGAAGGCAGAGGTAGAGCTGGAAGGGGGCTGAGGTGGTGGAAGAGAAACTGCAGCTTGAAGGGAAAGCTACACTTCCATGGTGGTCAACATCTGTTCCCTTCAGAGCCTTTCTTCATCCGTGTCCATGTGGGGATGTGTGCTCTGCACCACAAAGAAACAGGCCAGACCAAAGCTGTGAGAGCATTTGTTACTTCCTCATGTGCCAAGAGATGGGTGTAATTACTCTCACTGCCTTTGGAAGATCATGGGAGGAAACCTGAAGCAAAAAGCTGCAGGAGAATCATAGGGAGCTACTCTAAGACAAACCTGCAAGTTCTAAGGGCCTCTGTGGTGTTACACAGAGTTATATAATAAAAATATATTATTTAAAATGTCTGTACAATGGGTGAGACACAAGATTTACCTCATTATCTCACAGCAAAATAATGTGGGGGTTTTTATTATTATTTAAAATTTTTCCCTATAAATTAAAAATGCAACTAACACTCCCAGTATGGGAACTGATGTTGAGATAAGGATGGAAATGCTGTTATGCCAAGAGATGAGTGGGGTAGAGGGGCTTTGCTGGATGCTAGTCCAAAAGTCTGAGGAGCACTGAAATGATAGGAGAAAAAAAGCATTCCTGAGAATGCTCTGCCTCCTTTCTCACATTCTTTTCATTTGCAGCCATAAACAGCAACAAGTTTTCCTTTTTACGCTTACCAAAGTTGCATAAAAGGCATGTCAGTAGCAAGGAAATATTTCAAACTGGGATGCAATACTCATTCATGTCACTAAATTCTATGAGAATTCTGTGGTCAAATCAAGACTGATAACATCATGAAGGCAATAGCTTCTGCAAGCAGTATCTCTTTTGCTCGTGATTTAAAACAGGGAGGCATTGCACAATAGTTTAAGAACATTTTGCCCCTCTCACTTCTGTCACAGCGTACAATAATCCTTACCCTTCATCCCTCTGTCCCTTCAGAGATGCATCAGTACAAGCATAGTTCCAATGACTGGCAGGCAACAGGCGAGTTGAACTTCATGCATGACAGAATCAAATTAGCAGAGACAAGTCATAAATTATGCAGATAGTTTGTCATCCATTTCCTATAGACTGTACAGCTAATTATGGATTCTGCAATTACTGTGGCAGATGCTAACCAAGCATCCCATCCCTCACTAGTTATGCTCCATTTCAGAAAGTTAAGAATGGTTTGTGGTTCTGAACCACATAAACTAATAGCTGAAAACTGGTGTGATTCAGGTCCCCTTCATCAGTCTCTTGCTTGCATTTGTTAAAAACAGACATCCTGCTTCCTGAGAAAGACTAAACTCATTTGAAAGTTATTAACATTACCAATATGATTCAAATACAGTGATTGAAGAAAATTGCTTCTCTTTTGTGTGTTCATGGTTTCTGGGAACTCTACACATTACTAGTACACAAACAATGAGAAAGTACAAAAACCCAGAAAGCTGATGGACAAGATGGACATTTTACTGGGAAGCTTCTGAACGCAGGACTGAAGGGGGCAAAGACAACATCAAAAACTGGAAATTTTTTTCTCAATTGCCTTCCATGATAAAACCATTGAACTGATCCAAGTCAATTATATCTCAGCCTCTGAGAGACGCTGAGGTGAGGAGATGGACATGTGTTTCTCATTTGACCTTCTCAACAAAGAAAAAGCTGAGTGTATTAAACACCCCTACAAAGCATCCCTTATTCCTTTTACAGTGCTTCCCATGTCTCTCATTTTTTCCGTGAAAGCAGATTAGCTGCTCTCTCACAAATCATTATCTCTCCTGTGCCCTGACCTATTCTTTGATGTGACTTGCAATAAACATCTCGTTATACTCGAGCGCAGACTTTTGCAGACAGGGAAAAGAAACCGCACACCATTACTGCCTAATGTCCAAAACAAGGTCAAAACATTCAATACTTTTAATATTTTCATGATTCTGTCATATTTTCTGGCTTTTCCTACATGTGACCACCAAATCCTCCTTGGAGCAATTATGACTATGACGTTAATTTCTTACACTTAGGCATAAAGCTAAACCCACAAATATTTTGCCAAGCAATGTACACACCACTGTATTAGAGACACTAACACTCCAGCACTCTCTTTCTATTAAGTTTTAACAGAAAGATCTCATTGCATAGGCAAACATCTTTTGTGTGTGTAAGAAAGGTGGGACAAGGGATAACAAAAGATATACATATTTTTGCCTAATTGTTGACTTTTCGTTCTGCCTGCCCAGTTTTCCCATAGCTGCATGGATAGATGCCATTTCCTTCATGTCACAGAACAAACAGGTTGGTTGCTGCCAAGCTTTATTTATTAGCTGAAACACAGATATTTGATAATTGTCACTAGAGAAAGAAAATGGGACTTCTTAAGAGGCATAAGGGAATTGATGTCCATCATCCAGTGAATTTCAAATGGAGTTGGGCTTCTAATCCTTTAGTACTTTAAGAAAAAAAGAAAAGCTAATGTGAACATTTCAATAACTGGATTAAGCACATAAAGAAAACTTGCCATCACTTGAATTTATGCAGTCAATGACTGGCACAGAGGGCTGCGGTTGAACAAATGAATGCAAACAAAAGAGGAACTAATTTAAACAGAGCAGTCACAAGATTCTGCATTGTTTAGGTTCTGCTCATTTTTATTATGGGAATTACTAAAATACAAAATAGTTTTCACCCTTTGGGAGTTCATGGGAGTGTTTTTCTACTTCACATTTCATGAAGGACACTAACAGTCTGTGCATAATTTATCTCAAACAGATGAGTCATTAGACAACATAGAAGCAGCAACAATTCTGAAACTAATGTCTCTGTCACCCCATGTGTTAGTTGGCACTCCTCTAGGTGCTGGTGTTCCTAGGAAAATGACAATGCAATGAGCTCCAGGCCCTTACAGCACACACAGACCTCTCTTCACTAGCTTCAAAGAGAGCTCTGTCTATAACAAACTGTCACAGTACTGATTGAAGAGGCAAATCCTCACTGCCCTATACTCAGTGAAAATCCACACCCAAGCAGAGATGCAGTTCTTGGTATTGCACAGTAAAGCCTCTTAGGAGGAGGAAGCCATTGCTTCTCTTTTTAGATCATATATATGAGACCTTCAGGACACAAAGGCACAGCCAACTTTTGCTGTGCTCCCACCAAATGTCCCACAATGTAACTTGAACTGATATTTAAACCCCTAATCTTGGTTATAATGCAAGCAGCAACCCATTACGATCACTCTCATTAAAAGAAACCTTCTTGGGTGTGATGCTGACAACCAGCTCTGCTTCCTGCAGTGCCAGAGGGTCAGAGCTTTCTCTCTCTTTTCTTGCAGAAATCACCACTAAAAAGTTATTTAGACGCTTTAGCTAAGGACCATGTCCAGGTTAGGGAGAGTTACATTCTGTGTGATCTTAAACAAATCACCTCATGCTCTCACACCTCTGTGCCTTAGTTTCCAAATAAATGTTGAGATAAAACCCATTCCAGCAAATAGGAACATGGTGCAAATTAACCGTTCCAAAATACAGCAAAAGCTTCTAATATACCATTGGTTTCTTTAGAAATACAACTTAATCAAAATCCTGGTCATGGGCACATCCCAGGATTCTGCAAGATAATTTAATTCCACAAAATATTTCTTCAGTGCATGTGAGAAAGAAGCAGAGCAGACATAAGGACAGAGAATCACCAGAGAGGAAAAAATTAGCTATTGCAACATACAGCCCCCTGTGAAGAGCAATCAGCAGTTTGGGGACCCTATTATGGTCTCCTCATTGACAGAAGAAGCTGCAAAATATTCCTGAAACTTGTGAGGCAGCAGCCTGTTCATGATTCATTTGGCTGGCATAAGATAAGCAAAGTGGCTGATGGCCTGACCTTTCTTCACAGAAGGCTGACAGCATTGCCTCTTCACTTGAAACAATTCTCTGGAAAGGCAGAAGTGAGGGTGCACCTTTAACTAGATACTGTTCTTATCAAGGAGCTGCACCTTTTACTCTAATAATGATTTCAAAAACAAAGGACACACCACTCTGGCACTGAGAACAGAGAGCTCTTAGGGTGTCTATGTTCCCTCTTTCCCCCATTAATAAAAGCTTTAGTTAGAAACTAAGCCTGTCTGTTGTTTCAAGGGCAAGGCAGCAGGCATACTTTCAGGTGTATAAACAGTGACAAATTTTGGGAAAGTTCCTCTGAATAAACATTTTCAGCCTTTTCCACATTTTCATTTTTAGATTTTCCTAGTATCCTTTCTGGCTTTCTTTTTGAGATGAAAGCCTTTACTAGAAAACAAGAGACCACAGTGACTTTCAACACCAGAACTGCCAACAAACCCAGAGTTTCCAAGACATCATAGAAGTCATTACTTTTTTTGTTTCCAGAAGGTATCAGCAATCCAATGTCAGATATTGAACCATAGTATGTAACATGAAGGTTGTAAACAAAGAACACTTCTACACTAGCAGTTAAAAGTGCAGAAACTCTGACTATTGAATCAGTAAGAAAGGTTTTAACTATCATGTTTTAGATAACATCGAGACAATTTTTTACATGTTTTCATAGACTTACAATGACCAGCATGTTCCCTTCTGCAATGCATCCAGGCCCCAGCCACAGGTGAGCGTGGAGTGCCCCTGCTCCTAAGAGGCAGGAATTTGATCTCACCCTTCTTGTGTTGCTAATAACTCCTCCCTAAACAAACCCTAAACTCCACCCCAGGATACCCTATAAAACCCCATGACTCTGACTTTGTCCTGTGTTTTGTCTCTGTCCTGCCTCTCCTCCCCAGGGGTAATAAATGGATTCTGGAACTTTCTGAAATGAGGACCCTTTTTGTTTTTTTTCCCCTGCCCGTCAGCTGCGCCCTCCCTGGACGCGATGAACCCAACTGCAACAAAGAATCCAACAATAACCCCACTGCAGCAAGAACTCCTGCATTCCCAAGGCATCCTCATCACATGTTGACAACCAAATGAGAACAGGAACACAAGAACTCCTTCCTGGGTCAGATCTTATTTATCCTGCCTCTCAAGTCAAACTGCCCTCCAAAAGTCAGGTTTAAAAGGTGATGGGGTTTTCTGGCCCCAGGCAGATCTAAGCTCTCATGGAAGAGCAGACACACTTGGTAGCCCTCTGGATGCACAGAGGACTTGTCAAGTATGTTTTCAGGGTGACACAGCATTTGTCAGTCAGTAAGAATGTTACCAAAGACTGATCTTTTCACTGCATTTTGGAATACTTGTCTTGGTATTTAAACAAACTGTTGACAAAAAAAAAAAAAAAAAAACCAAAAACAGGTGAGATACTGAGTTATTAATTCCTGAAATCTGCTGTGTATCTGTGACATGTGGTTCCTCAGATATTTTTATCCTACCAGTTCAGTGTCAAACCACTTCCAACCATCAAATGGAAAAGAGCTGCTCACTGCTTCTGCTTCTAGTGTGTTTGATATAAGAAAGCAGAAGACAGCGGGTGTTCCTGGTACTTTTGCAGAGATTTGTACATGGCTGTTGCAGTGAAATTTTGGATTTGGAACTGCTTTATGGTCAGGTAGGTATTTCACAAGTGGTTTAAAACCAGATAGTTTGTACTGACCTCCTTCATTACCAGAGCATGTCCTTGTATTTCCTGCAGAGGGGAACACTTCTGTGGGGAAGGAAGTCCACTGTTATACATCCATAGCTGCCACGGGGGGTGTTAAAGTACAAAAGCCAAGCATTGGGAAATGCCACAGACAATCCTATTTGTCCAGCCTTAGTTAAACCATCCTGTACAAATGCGTTATGGCAGTGCCATGAGGTGTGGGACTGCACACCAGTTATACCCAGGAGCCTCTTGGACTGGCAGCACAGACAGTTTTACTGACAGGGAATCTTAGTTTTATTGCTGAGAATGTGGTCCTTCCTCCTACATCATAGGTAAATTCTAGTTTGAAAACAAAATTCTCTTTCCTTGTCAGCTTTTCAGTAGCATTTCTTGCAGGATTTTCATGAGGTTCAATCTACAGTGCTGACAGGAGGTAAGAGGTAGTGATATTCCCATTTCACAAATAGGAAATGCCAGCACAGAGGAAATGATGAATAGAAGAAAATCACTTAAGATACAGGGGGGTTTCAATATGTGATTATTCACACCGGACTAAACCATACACAAAGGCTAGGACATCACATTTAAGTTCCTGCAATTTACAGAGGTGTGCTTCAAATGACTTCCCATTAAATGTTTCAAAACTGTAAGTTTCTGACAGAAAACTGTGTCTGGTTTTCCACAGGAAATGAAACATGTACAGTTGTGCCATCTGCCTATTCACCGGCTGTTAATATTCCTTCCACCTCAATTCTAAGCCTGTTGGCTGGTTTCAAACAAAACTGGTGAAGGAGAAGTCTTCTAAGTGAGTGCTTCTAGGTCTATCAAAACCTGGAAGCTAACAGAGAGTAAGACCCAAACAACAGCCTCCATTGAGGGAAAGGAAACCACACTTCTGCCCCATCCCTGTCCTGCCAGCCAGTGCCAGACCCCCTGCTCTGCACACACAAGTTTCATCTGGCTGCTTGCTCAGGGATGTAGGGCATAAATGTGTGGAGTTAATATCCGTGTTTCCACTTGAGAAGTTGTGTTCTCATCTGGTGACACAAAACAGAGAAGCAAAACAGTAAAATCATCTCCAAGATATGCAGTAATGAGCCCCTACCATGCAATGAAAGAGGTACCATTTTCATCAGCTTAGAGGCATTTATGGCATAATAAATGTACTTTTATAAAAAATATAACTGTAAGTAGGGAAAGAATTGGCTGCTTTTAGCATAAAGCATTCCTAGACAGGGTGATCCAAGTGTTTGTGGCACAGAACATTAAAGAAAGACATATCCAAAAAATAAATGCTAATGGTGTAGCAGTAAATTCACACTCTCTTACCTACAGACAGCTTCACAGCTCTCCAGCAACTGCACAAAAGTGGAGCATACAGAGGTGCCAAGAAGATGCCAGCCACAAAATCAGTCACTTGCTGATTACTGCTGCTAGAAACCTGCCCACACTGCAATCCATTTGGCATTCCCCTCCCTAGAGCTGCAAATTAAATGAGAAATCCCAGGCTGGTGTGTCTTACACCTCTGCCTCTTTCTTTCCCAGCACCATACACCTGGGACTAAGGGACTGAGCCCAGCGCTTGGTCCAGCACATGCCAAATTACTGTGTGAGAGTGCACTGCACCCCAGAGGGACAGGAGCTCCCTGGGCCTGACCTTCTCATTCGGTGAAGTTGATGAATGTTACGCTTTTGATTACGTTTGTGCAAAAGTGAGCACAGAGGAGGAAAATCTGGGCAAGTGAAGGCAAAGAAAGCAGTTGGAAAAATCTTGAATTGCAAAAAGCAAAGACACTTCAGAAGGATGGGTTTTGCTTTTCAACAGCTTCCTCAGGTGATGCCTGCTTTTGGCTGTGCAGCTCTGCAAAATGCTGCTATATCTGTGAATTCATTGGTGTGGCCTAAATAAAGAGAGCTGTCTTCAAGAGCTGCACACTTAACCCAGGGCTGTGAGAACAAATTACAGCACAGTATCAACCCAAATGCCCCATCACAACCCCCTGCTTATTTCCTGTACAACAACACCGAGTCCTCTGGGACAGAAACTTATCTGCAATTCCCTTAGTGACACAGATTTAATCTCAAGTGCAACGTATCTCAAGGACTAAATTTAGGATTAAATTTACAGTAATACATCTGTGACTTTTCTGTACTTTGTCCATGTTAATGTTAGGCTTAGCAAAATTATAAGAGATCAAGGAAAAAAAAAGAGAAAAGAGAAATAAAAGAAATTGAAGAAATTGTATAAGAAATTGTGGAGAGAATGAAAGCAGTTAATTACTGTATATGTACAGTATATAAGCAGCAGCAGCAGGTACTTCAAAATGAGCAGCACAGAGCTAAATTTTTAAGGAAAGAATGTTCCTTCTGTTTCATACGTCAAGGCTCTTTATTATGTCTCATGCATGACACAGTCTGATCTTCACCACTTTCCAGCTCTCTTCAGCAATCCTAAATGTGGATTTGGATAGCCTGCATAAGCCCTGGGAAAATCCAGTCCTAGGCCCTAAGGGAGCTGATCCCTTAGGCCTGCTCTCAGACCTTTTTTCAAGGACTTTTAAAAGTTTTCTGGAGTCTGAGGACAGACATGGTCTACACAGGCCAGACAGGCAAACTGCAGAGTTAATTTTATTGTCCTTTGCCCATGGGCTGATGAAACACACTAAAATTGGAAAATCTGTGTTCAAGTCAGTGGATCAACATTCAGAGAGCTGCCATCCAACTGCAATCCAATTTTTCATGCCTTCAGTAGTCAGCCAAATGGGCCTGGGAGGAGGATTTGACCCTTTCACTGCAGGAAGAATTTTATAATCACTTTGAAAGTAAAAAGAGCTTGTCCTTTAGGTTACATAACCCATGTTCCTGCTGTCTTACATAACTACAGGGTACTAAATAATACGTAATTGAATGAAAGCTGCAACACTGGGCTCAAGAATTTGCTGAAATAATTAATATCACCAGTCATTATATTGATTTATACAGTTGGTATTCCAGACAGAGCCAACCACTGTAGGTTATTATCCTTGGGAATCAATGTATTCAACTGCTGTGCACAAACAAAGGGAAAAGTCAAAGAATATAATTTGTAACATTTGCAGCTGAAAAAAAGGAGATGCTGAATGCATTGTGTGTACTGCACAAGGAAAAGTCATGCTGAAAAATGAATGGAGAAAGAAAGAGAAGCAGACAGGAAGGATTTCTTAGCACACAGCCCGAAGTATATAATGGGATACCGACAACTTGAATATATTGTTATTTGCACGCCCTTTTAGTTTGCCTCTCTGGTATTTTTCACAGTTCAAAGGTAGAGTTTCTGCTGTGTACGACTGTGTAAATACATATAAAAACACATACTTACACACATAGAATAACTTTACAAGAATGGATATTGGGTGTCAGAGTACTTCAAAGTAGGAAGGGATACAACTTCCATCTGTATGTAACTTTATTATGGTAACAATATTGCCAGCTAAGAATAAAGTAACTATTTGCATTATTATCCACTGTACTGGAAACTGTTATTTTTTACCTGCAAATACAGGGCCGGCTTTTGCTTAAGTGGCAGGATGAATGCTAAACCAGAGCTAATGAATAATTCATAAATGTTACATAACGCAGTGGCTCATTCCGGGATTCATGTTTGAAGAATGACTTCTGCTGGTTCGATGCTGTTTAGATTCTGGACTAGTGACACCTTGGCGTGACCTGCCTGCAATGAGATAATGATGAAAGGGTTGGTTTGCTGTCTGGGGTTTTTTTTCACCATTAAAATTTTATTGAGTTTTCATTACACAGAAGACTGAAAAAAGCATATATGCAAATTCAGCAAGCATGTTCCACTCCCTGAGTTGACTGCAGAGCCAACAACTGCCTGGAGTAAACCAGGGGCCTGTTCCCACCACGTCCTGTGAAAAATCACAGCACAGCAGGCAGAATACCACGCTTGGCATTAGGAAAACTGGGTCCATCCCAAACTCTGCCAGCTGCCTAGGACATGGCAGAAACAGGGATGTGATTTCCCTCCATGGCCTTGAGTGGGGAAGAGGAAAGGAAGGAAGACTTTAACACTCACAGGACAGGGACTGAGCGTTGGTGGTGTTACAGCTAGATCATAGACTTGTCTGATGTCCTCTCCAAGGCAGCTGAAGCAAAGATAGATACTTGGTGTTTACTAAGGGCTCTTCGGCTGCATAGTTCCAGCATTATGAGAGAGTTTTATTCACAAATACAAAAGGAGCAGGAATCAGAGGGCTTAGGGAAACTTAGTATAGTAGTTTTGGAGACAAAATAGTTTCTTATATCCCAGAGAAAGAAACCCAAAATCATAACTGATGTGGGCTGAAGGGCTGTACACTTCTTGATTCAAGTTAATCCATGCTGAGCTGCTGTACTCAGTTTTAGTGCCTCTCCTTCCATTTCATCTGCTATTGAACACAATATGAATCTAAAGGTCAAAACAATGAGACAGTTCTTTTTTTTTTTTTTTTTTTTTTTTTTTTTTTTTTTTTTTATGGACTGTATCTATCAATGGGATATAGCAAGAACACTACACAGAACTCTGCTTTCCATGCAGGTGAAGGTGCAGTTCAGCATCCTGGCTCTAATTCAATACGGGCTCATGAACTCTCACTTGCCTTTTCCCATGCCCACAAAACAGTATATTTCCTGTCTCTCTTCCATACCCACTATTTAAGGGGTCAGTGTTGAAGTGACTGATTTTCTCATTTGAAGCAATTACACGTAACAGGAGAAGTAATTTCTTTCTGACCTCCTTGATGACCATGAAAATGTATATAATTCTTAGAGCTCCTGCATTTCTCTGATTCAAAAGAATTAGAAAAGAGATACACACAGCACGAAAGTAGTTTACACATACCTCACACCTCTGGGAATGTATTTATAACCATTGCTGGCTTTAATAAATTCTGCCTCCTTGTAGTCCTTACTTTACAAAAGAACTTGATAAAAGCCAAAGTGTCAAAAGGAAGACTAACAACTCACTGCCTGTGTCACTCCAACGGCTCCTAAAAATGAGGATAGATGAGAATTATTAGATTAAATTTAAAATTTATTTGCTACCGTGTAAACACTGTGTCACCCATGTTGTGGTGTAAATCTGCATGTGTTTCCAGATTAATCCATCTTCTCTAATTAAAGTTGTTTAGTATGTAATCCACAGGCATAGAACAATACTTTGTTGCAGGGAAATATACTGCTATAATCAGCATATTTTTAGACAATTCATGCATAAGAAATGTCAGTGTTATATGAATGTATAATGTATACACAGAAAGAGATTATACCTATTGCAAAAACTTTTCTCTAAGATAGCATAAAATTCTGTACCTCAACTGATACTTCAAATAATGAAATATTTTCCTGATCCACTGCATAAAGCAATTATGCAAATTTCTGCTAGTCCTCTATTTCTATAATGCTTATGATTGAGACTTTGACATGATCATAATTCATCTGGGTGGAACATTGTACAAGAGGCACAAATGAAGCATCATTTCAAAGAAAAACCCATAGCTAGTAAGCAATTCTATGTCCAATAATAGCTTCTTCCTCTGAAAAGGTTCCACCAGCCAGCAAAGACTCTCAAGCTCCTGTTTCCAAGGAGTTGTATGTGGCTGATGGAGTCTCACGCTAATTTCCTCAGTAAATTCTGTTTCCCATAGCTCAAGGATTTCAGGCTCTGCTGAAACCCTGCGAAGCCAGAGGTTCTGCAAGCAAGCCTGTGAAGTCAGCCTCGTTCAGCCACAGATGCTTCCAGAAGCTGCTGCACTGATTGGCAGACAAGGCACAGTGACAACCAGCAGTGATGGCACAGCAGTGCAGCAAGGCACAGTGACAAACAGCAGTGCAGCAAGGCACAGTGACAACCAGCAGTGATGGCACAGCAGTGCAGCAAGGCACAGTGACAAACAGCAGTGCAGCAAGGCACAGTGACAACCAGCAGTGATGGCACAGCAGTGCAGCAAGGCACAGTGACAAACAGCAGTGCAGCAAGGCACAGTGACAAACAGCAGTGATGGCACAGCAGTGCAGCAAGGCACAGTGACAAACAGCAGTGATAGTACAGCAATGTACAGTGACAAACAGCAGTGATGGCACAAGTGGGTGACATCACCAGATTTTGTCCCCTGGTCCTGTGATTTGGTCACAGGTCAGGCTAATCTTTTATTGACCATTCAAACATCTATAGAGCTCCTCAGCAGTAGAGAATAACGGAAGTGGGTATCTGCGCTTGCATTTGTGGCTAAAGAGGTTGTTACTTTGTTCATCAAAGAGCTTTGTAAATGCAGTCCTACAAGTCACTGATGTGTGCTTCATTTTAAGTAAGCTCACAGTAATGTCACGTGTGTGTGGCAAGAATAAGGAGCCTAGAGTGAGTAGATTAGCTTTTAGATTTATTTGTTTTGTTATCCTAAAACTAGATAATTAAAAAAAGGAAATGAGCAGGTTCTCAATAGATTTGTATGGTTCACACCTGTTATTAGAAGCAGCATTACCTCAGTGGAGAACTCCCCTGCTCTTTGAAGTTCAAATGAAAAATCTCTCCCAAGCTCTGGTGTGTCTGCTCCTCTGCTGGTGCATTAGAAACAAAGCACCAAAATGAACTGACAGCTTTTCATTTCTTTCCCCAATTAACAATCACAGCAGCTGCTTGCTGGAAGAATAATAAGCTTCCTTCTTATTTTTTATCTCATTTAAGCAAAATGTTATTCTGGTTTGATGAAAAATTCTGTGTTTTTTTTTTTTTTTTCTTATGACACTGCACTTGCTGCAGTCAAGAGCTGGTTTTGTGTTCTTGTTTTAGCTGAGGCAGTACAGCAAATAGATAACTTGATACCTCAGGGCTGACACACAAATACTAGGTGTCAAGAAATCTCCCCTTTTCATGTCATATTAGCTTTTCACTGCAAAAAAAGGATCAAGACAAAATGATCACAAAATATTTTTTGTATTTTTGTATAATTTAACCTTGACCAGAAGCCAAGTTTTATCACTCAGCTTCAGCTCACAGTTACATTAATTATATTAATATCTGTGCTCTTTCTTCAGCAAATTCAGTGTTTGACATATTCTTATACTTAGTAGTAATCAATGTAGCTCAAACCCTTCCTAGGATAAAACCTTTATGCGGACTTCACAGAGGGACAGCTAGCTTTAAGTAGCTTAAAAATTTGTGCCTGGGCTCCAAAGACTAGATCAGGGCTTAAAATCTGTAGCTCCTCTCTGGTTTAACTACACACTTCATGCACTACTGAACATAATCGCCTCACCAAGGAAGACAACAAAACTCCCTCTTGTCTTTGTTACACCCTGTCCATTTTCTTCTTTTCCTACAAAGAAGGTAGCAGTTATCCAAAATAATACATTTGCCTTGTATTTTCATGGTGCAATCACGTTTCTCTGTAGAAGTCATCAGTACATTTTTACCAGGGCCTAATTTCCACAAGTTGTGCAGTACAAATGAAAGAAACCTTAAAAGAAATTATATGCTTCAACTGTTGGGAAATTTGGGGTTTGTAGATGGCTGCATGTTTTTAAGTGACTCAAATGATACATTATTCCTACATGAAGAACAAAACAGCACACAACCATAGATGCACGTGTCCATGCAGTAAGGTTGCTTCTATGTATCACTTAAATAGATGAGAAAAGTTGCCAGTAAGTGCGGCCAATTGTTCCTCTAATAAACAGTATTTCTCTCAACCGAAAGCCAGCACCACGTGCCAATTTACAGGAAATATGCCATTCTTTCCCTGTGCTACCACCACTGAAGACAATAAAGAGTAGCTCCAAGCAAAAAATACATTTTTATAAAAATGAAACCATTGGGGTTGGCACAGCACCTTATCTGTTCTGTGTGAGTATGGAAGCACTTGGATTGCCCCAGTGGACACCTTAAGATCCTTTATTATATTTATGCTGTTGGCTTCTTGAGTACAGCTTTGAGAATGCAGCCCAATAAATCATCAGTGAATGGTGTTCAGTGATATATTTAATGTGTTTGGACCCATGGACATGAAAGTCAAATCAAAGGTTCTGAGGAGGCAGCAGAGTTTATGCCCTATTTCAAAGGTGAGTCATCTACATACTCTGAGTCAGCCTGAATACAACACCAGCAGAAGTTAACAGTTGAACAAATGCCCTGGATTGCACATAAACCTGTAAAAATTCCTTCTGTGTCTTCTGAATGCCTGCCATTCAATTACTGCCAGTTGTAAAGGAAAAAGGAGTCTCTGGAACGGTACGATTCCTCTTCACCATTAATGGCTGATGGGGAAGCACCCTGTTTTGGAGATTGCATTAGTTTACACAAATGTGAAGCTGCAATGTTCCCATCATCTTCAAGATGTTTTCACAGCAGGTTATTAGCCTGGTAGCTGTGCTCACACTATTTCTGCATGGCGTGCAATATGTGCATTGCTCAGCCTCCCCAAAATGCTCATTGATTAGCTACTTAGTACTGTAGTACACAATAGCGTGTACTACATTGTGCCCCATACACACCATATTGTCTTGGGGCCCATCACAGCTTCCACTCACACTTTACTCAAATCTAATATGAAACATGCTTTCCCTTCAGAATCGTGCAGCTGCCTAACACCTCTCCAGCCCTCTTGGAGGCAGACACACTCCTTCTGGAGCCAGCTACACACAAGGTCTAATCAAATGGCTTAATTGGTAAGTATCACTCTCTGACTTAGTGCAATTCTTTATATTTGACTAAAGATTTACACATACTTTGCCAAAGTTAATCTCCCAAAAAGATACTTAAGCTTGGCTCAAAGGCATTTCAGGGCATAGAAATATAGATTTATTGCAGCAGTTGTTATGTATGTTCAATCTTTCTGAACTGGCATATGTCTTGCTTCAGTTTCTATCTGCTGATACTTACAAAAATACTGTTTAGGACACAACGCTTCTTTTTCCATGAAAACACTACTTCATTGCAATTGAAACCTCTTTCAATATTTTTAATAAGTACATACACTAAAAATCAAAAAGCTAAGCCCATTTCAAATTACACTTGCAATCCTGGCTGTTCACATTTCCAAACTATACTCCTGATCCAAATTGGGATAAGGCAAATATTGTTTTGCTTTAATTCCCTCAAACAACAAATTTCCAACTGATGCCTAGCAGCGTTCACAGCAACCCTGCAGCAGGTATTTTGTGATTGTAATCCCCTCTGGCAGACACTGCTGGACATTTCAGGAAAACCTTCAATTTTGTATGTTTAAAGCTATCCAGAGACAGAGTAGTTGCACAATAACTACTCATTATTTCACTCTTTTTAGTGACAAACACCCAGGGTGAGTAAGAGAATATTAAAAGTATTTTGAAGAGAGATATTTTGTCCTACAGATTCCCTTGGAGAGAAGGGGGTTGATTACTCTAGACCACTGGACAGACAGGGCCACTTTCAGCAACATGGCAAGCGCTGAACACCAGCATTTGTGTGAGGTCAGGTCCCAAGCTGTAAGCATCAGCTCCAGTGTGGAAGATGGGAACCCCCTGATCACAGAGCGGATCCCGTTGGAAGGGACCAGCACCCCCAAGTCCTACTCTGCAGAGCTGCTCTCCAGCAGGCCATCCCCAGCCTGTGCTGGTGCCTGGGGTTGTTCCTCCCCAGATGCAGGACCGTGCAGCTGCCTTTGTAGAATTCCAGACTCTTCCTCTCTGCCCATTACTCTGACCTGTTGAGATCCATCTGAAGGGCTGCCCAACACTCAGGGGCAGTGGCCGCTCCTCCCACTCCTGTCCAAAAGTTCTGTATTGTGGGTTTGTGCATAATGACCACCACTCCTATTGCCAGCTGACAGTAAAAAGGAGGGTTTCAGAGAGACAAGGAAGAATAATTTTCACATATTACTTTTAAAAGGAACTGCTTCTCAACAACAGAAGCTTTTTACATTACATTGTCAGGAGAGAGGTTCTGTCTTTTTAGCAAAGGCTTTTTTACTGCTCAAACATGAAGAAGCATTTCATTACAGGACATTACTAAAATAACATGTTAAGGATGAAATCCAGTTCTATTCATCCAAAATCAAAAGAGGCCATGTCAGGCTAATAAGCAACTTCTTCCTAGCTGGGAACTTTTATCTGGTGTTTTAAAGAATTTAAGCTGAAATTTGACTCTACAAATGTATACATTGAAGCATAATCATGAAAACATTCGCTATATAAATGTTAATTTGTTTGAAAACACAGTTGATTCTGTCCTTGAATTTACATTTAATGGGAAAAAAATCAAGGAATTAAGTAATTAATTATAGGGGGACATATTTATATGAGACCTACCCAAATAGCTAACAGAGCTCTGCAGAGACACAGGGTCCTTTAAGTGAACAATAAAATTATGCAAATTAAGTTAATTTCCTGGTATTTTCTGTGCATTTCTTGGGATGTTTTTTATTTGTTTGAGGGAAGGGTGTCATTTTGGGGAGATTTTGTTTGGTTGCTTGTTTTATTTAATTCTTGATGCAATCCCAAGAGCTGCATGCTCCAGGCAGGGTGATGTCAGGTCAAACCAATGCTTTTTTTGACCCCTTAAGCATCAATGATCAGCCAATTGTCAAGGCAAGCTAAATTAACCCTCTAAGTTAGCAGCTTTCTCCACCTCTGAAAAAGGTTTTGGACATTTCTAGGTGTCTAAGGTCTGGTGAAGAGGGCATAAAGAGCTACCTAGCCCAGAAATCAAACAGGCTTCTCAGAATTCCACCAAAGCAGAAAAACAATGGCAAGCTCTTAATACTTAACCTTGTGACACAGAAAAAGTGCTTCTTTAATGGCTTTCCTCCTCTTGGAGTAAAAGTTACCAACAAATTTTAGAAAGGCGAATGGCTTTTGCTTTAGACTTTTGTTTTTTTAACAGCTAAAAAGAAATCTAAGCAGTAACCTATTGTGTGGTTACAGAGAAACCTTTGCTAGAAGTAATTTCTTTATACTCAAAGCTATAATGTTACCCTTCATTGCGCAGAAACTGTGTCTGTTATTAAACCTGAAAAACTTTCTTGTAGGAAACAAAGAAAGGTTGGGGGAGGAACTCTAATGTTTAATTTTGGCTACGGCTTTTGCCTTTCTTCTGAGATGAAAACCAAAATGTATCTGGAGTCTTCTTGTTCAATTGAAGCTGACAAAACACTTTTCAGACCTTGGCTTTTGGCAAAGGAAGCTGAGGGGAACAATTTAGATGTAGTATGGAAAGTTATAAAAAAATGACAATAGGCTGAATAGTCTTAAATGGTGGAGTTTAGTAAACAATTTTAGCCTCTTTGACCAAGGCCAAAATGAAGAAATACTGACTTCTTCTGTAAACAGTCCTACATAAAGTAATGCTAAATTACAGCAATGTTTCTGTAACAAGATGGTTTAAGAGGGACAAAAATCTGTAAGGGTTGGCAGCTACTGTACATAGCTTCCAATTTTTCAGGAAAAACAGCCAAGTTTTCCTCCCAACAATGCAGGGGATTAAAGCGATCATGCTAGAATACAAATAGAAATAATCTTAGGATTTCTGTGCTAAGCGGAAGCAAAACTAAGTATTTGTTTCTGATGGGAAATATCAAATATGGAAATTTAAACTTTTTTTTTTCTAATTACTGAGCAGATTCACAGTGAATTTTAAAAAGGAGGTATTGCATTGTGCTAAATACAGGGAAATTTTGAGAGGCACTTTAGAGATTTGAGCTTGCAGATTAGTTTTCAAATTCCATATGCTTTTCCCTCTTCCAAATATCTGACTTCTGCCCTTCTTTACAATGATCAAGAGCGTTCCCATCCCTACACTTGGTATCCTCTGAGAAGTTCACATGGTAGGATGTATTTCTAAATGCGCATGCAAACTATCCACCTCTTTTCCAGCGCTCCTGCATTTCTTCCCTCGCTATTTTACATATTTTGACCCTTTCTGTGCAATGATGCCAAGAATTTTTCACACATTCCACCAACTCTGCCAGCATTTATGGGCACTCAGAAACTAAGGATATGGAATAATTCCCACTGTGAATCACAAAACATCACGTGCTTCCTTACAAAATTTTATTATAAAATATATACATATATATACAAAACAACGTGTTGCTTCATACTTCTCAAAAGAGCGATGAAAGTAATAACCACAAAGTACGCAACTCTGAAAACTTCAGCCCAGGTCACACAATTTTAGCAAAAAAATTCTTTACTTTATAAACTTTCTTAAAATATTTTTAGTCAGTGCCCCAAGTCCTCCCTTTCCCCTTTCAAAGAATGGACGTGGCACTCGGTGCCCTGGTCTGCTTGATAAGGTGGTGTTTGGTCATAGATTGGATTCGATGGTCTCAGAGCTCTTTTCCCAAGCGCATGGATTCTGTGATTCCCACCATGCCTCCCAGGCTCTGCCCCCGAGCTTCACGGGCGCAGCCCAAGGTTGATCCTCGCTTTGTGCCGCACTTCCTTGCACTGCCTTGAGGCCCTCAGCCTCCCCTGGGGCTCCAAAGCAGTGTGGCGGGCACCGGGACAGGCGGGCGGACGTTTCCGTTTTGTTTTCAAGCTCCTCGGGCCCGCTCCGTCCGAGCACGCCGCTCCCCGCCCGCCTCGGGCCCTCAGGGCGCCCGGAGGCACCTCCCCGCCCTCCACCGTGCTGCACTTTTGTCACGGCCGCGCCCATGGCTCCACCGCCCCGCCGGGCCTCGACCATTGTCACCGAACGCGTGGTGTCCTCGCCGGTAACGCGAAGTCGCGTTATCCTCGGATTTACCGTTCGGGCTGCCGGAACTTGACTCGAATCTGCGGTCGCCAAAAGCCAGCCCATCCCCGCTCCTGCGCCTCCAGCGGAACCGGAAGCCTCGCCATTTTGTTTCGGGTGATGGCGGCTATGGCGCTCTGCGGCCGGGGGCTTTAGCGCGGGCCTGGCCGTGCGGGGACTCGCTGCTTGGACAGTCGGTGCTCCTGCCAGCTGCCTCCACCTCGCTGTGCTCCCCGGTGATGTACGGAGGGCTTGGAGGGTCTCGACGAACTGCAGAAGAAGCAGGCCCGCCGCCCCTAATGTTGTTGTCAGGCGGGGGAACGGTGCCCGGCCCCCCCGGAGGAGGTGGAGGTGGAGGCGGGAGTAGCCGTGTGGAGCTGCTGGTGTTCGGCTATGCCTGCAAGCTGTTTCGGGATGATGAGAAGGCTCAGTACCAGGAGCAGGGGCGACACCTTATTCCTTGGATGGGAGACCCCAAGATCATGATCGATAGGTCGGTGTAACACAACCCCCAGACTGTGCTGCGAGATCTGCTGTGATAGCCTCTTTCTGTTCCCCCCCCCTTGTGCTGTGGGCAGTGAGGGCGGGGGTTGAGCAGACGGCTCGCTCTGGCAGGCGCGTCGGGATCTTCCGTGACGAGGCTGGAGGCAGCTCCTCCCGGCACAGCGCTCCGAGGGTGCTCGGCGCTCCCCCCGTCTGCGGGAACTTGGGGTTTCCCGCTCTGGTAGCGCTGGGAGGTCCCTCTCCTCCTGGCAGCCGGCGTGTGATGGGTCTTTCAGCTCCGCTTGTCAAGGCAGGGCCGGCAGGGTGGAGAGTGGGAATGATCTGTTCCTTTTCAGTGCAAACCACAAACATCCTCTTTTTTCACTTGGAATCCAAGGGATTGTCGGAGTATTTATTAGGCACATTGTATGTCCTGTAGGTGAGAATGGGGCAGTGTTGGGAGTGCAAAGGTGCTTATCCACCTTAAAGGAAATAGGGATTTCCTGTTTCTCCTACATAATCTGGCTGCAGGCTGTTGATGGGACACCCCAAAAGCAGTTCTTGGTCTCTTTACTTTTTATGGTGCCATGATTTACTGTATTAGACAGAATGGATTTGATTTTGGGTGCTAGCTCTTGAAATTTTATGTCAGGCCTGGCTTCTTTTGGTTGTTCTGCCGTAGGTCCAGGTTCCTGGCCACTGAGAGTAATAGAATCTGCTTTGATGTTCCTTCTGGTCTCTTGAGTTGTTTCAGCACTGCAGGGTGGGATTTGAAAATAAACTCATTCAGAAAGGGTTACCTGAATGTTTTGTTGGACAAAGTGAAGATGAGAGATGAGGTTGGTTTTGTTTGAGTGGAGCACTAAAAGAATAATTACGAGTTGTGGCTGACCCTGAAAACCTCAGTGGGAAAGATGGAAGGATTTTCGTTTGAAAAGGGTCACATAACATACTATAGATATTTGTTCCCTCAGTTTCATCACTGCTTTGGTGCTGGACAGGATTTTCTTATTTAAAAGCTGTATTTGTCTTGGAAAAATGTCAGTAGGGAAAGGTCTTTTGATTGCCTTCCATAGGACTGGAGGAAAAAACCAAAGGCCCTTGCACTGTTTTGGTGCTTACACCATTAATGATCATTATCATTGAAATAAATTTGTTAAATTGGAACAGACGCGAAGGCAGGACAAAACAGCCATAAATATTTGTTGTTATGTTTCATTTCTCACTTACACAACAATGGAAGTGTTGTGTTGCACACTTCTAAAAAATGAAAAATAATAATTAAAATAATTACTGTGATTGATCTCATTCATAGGTAGAGGCAAGTTTTGGGGTGCTCTGCAGCAGAGCCCTGTTACAGGTGTTACAGAAGTTGTAGGGAGCAAACACTAAGTATGTGCATGTCTGTGCACACATACTGAAATACCAAATAGTGTACATTTGTGAGTTAAGGCAGCTTGCAATTGCTAATCTTATAAACTCCTTTGGAAGCTTAGATTCCTTTTGTCTCCAGCAGCAGGAAGTCTTCATTTTCACCATTTTGAGAAAAGCACATTGCTATGAGAAGACTTGGGTTCAAGTTTGCCTGTGGACAGAGCTTGATTAACCAGACCTGTGTTTAATTTGCTTTTTGCTATAAGAATATTTACTTTCTTTGTTTTTGGTCTAGCAAGTTGGCACAAGTCAAGAGTTGTGTGTGGGAAGACACCTCAGCGGAGTCAAGCTTACTGTCACTTTACTTTCCAATCAGTTTCTCTTACTGATGCATAAACATTATCCCAATGCCGTGCTTTTCCTGCAAATAAAGTGATTTCTTAGTAGAAAGGAACTGTACATCTTTGATTTTTGCCGATTTTGCGGTGAACCTCCTTAAATTGCATGTTTATGTTACTGTTCCTATGTATGTGTGTCTCTCTATCACATAACCCAGAACTTATTTCCTCAGCCAAATGGCTAGGGGCCGAGCCTAGCCATGATTTTACCTCCAATGGACGCAAGTTTCTATGGTGAAGATTTCTCCTGAGAGTTCGGGACTAGCAGAAAGAAGCGAGGAAATTTCGACCGTTTGGTTCTTACGGATAGGTATTTATGTACTCGGGTTTGTGTGAATGTAAGCTATTTGACTTTCCAGAAAAACGTATTTTGCAAGTGGCATTGATTGGTTGGTTGAAGCACGTACGGTAAGAGCTGTTAAGGAAGTGGATCCCACTTAAACTATTAAAGGATACCTTTGCCTTTAATTGTAATAATTTATTAGTTTCTTTGAGAGGAATTTAGACTATTAAACAAATTTTCAATAGTTGGTGACAAACGATTAGCAAAATTAATTGTAACTTCTAAAAGGGAGTATGCATTAACATATAAGTTGTTTTTTTTTTCATTTTTATTGGGTAAGTATCTAAGTAGTCGCATAAACCCAAGCCCTAAGTTCTTTTCATTGATCAGCTGTTTCATCCTGCAGGTATGATGGGCGTGGTCACCTGCATGACCTTTCTGAATATGATGCTGAGTATTCCACCTGGAACAGAGATTATCAATTGTCCGAAGAGGAGGCTAGAATAGAAGCCCTCTGTGATGAAGAGAGGTATTTAGCCTTGCATACGGACTTGCTTGAGGAGGAGGCAAGGCAAGGTATTGCTCAAGGAATAACATGGTTACTTAAAAAAGCAGGTTTAAATAAATTATTATGAAACTAAATTTAGTCCTAATTTTATACTCTCTTTTTCTGATGTTATCTTGACAGTACCCAGTGGATTCGAAAAGCAGGAGTCTTTGTGTGAGAGGACCTCGGGATAGTTTAGCTGTAGATCCGCACAGAAATTGCCCAGATTCTGAAAGCAGACTGGGGTTTCAGACCCCCCCAAAATAAACACATTCTTCTTCATTTTTAGTGTTGTTTAAGGGAAATTCTGTGCTTTTATATGCATAATTGCACTGGAATGTCTTAATCCACGGCCTGTGTCTCTTTGAGAAGAAATAAATGGTCAGCATGGTGTACATGCGGTGTTTTTCTGTTCAGTTTTTAATGAAAGCTAAAATGATCAGGAGAGCTTCTTATTTAAAAACTAAAGTAAGAAGAAATATTACTTTTTAAAAATAAATTCGCTTCTGAACTTGTTCTAATGTTGGTAATTGCATTTTTGTTCAAGAGGAGGAATATAAAAGACTCAGTGAAGCTTTGGCAGAGGATGGTACCTATAATGCAGTAGGATTCCGTTATGGCAGTGATTATTATGACCCTTCAGAACCCACTGAAGAGGAGGAGCATCAGCCTGCAAGACAAAGAGGTAAGGGTTTAAAATAACAAGGGTTAATTGAGAGGGAGGACCTAGCACTTCTGTCTTGCAGTTGAGGGTTTAAAATACATGTGCTATTAAAAAGCTATTAAAAATTCTGAGAGCATTTTATCAAAGTCTTTATGGGACTGAGTGGTTTTTTTTATGTTACTGAGTTTTTGCAGACTTTGTTCTTGATGGGCCAAAAAATGTTTTTCTGCTATAGCACAGTCAATACTGAAGTAGCCAGGAAATTTAATTCTACTGTTGTGCAGATTCTTAATCAGAAAAAAATATTAATTCCTTACATTGGCTGTCTGCTAACACTCTGGTTGTCAGTCATGATGAAAAATATCATTGTAAGCATAAAATCGTAATTAATAAGAATGTGTATTTTTAAGTTCTGATTTTGTCATCTTATTTGCTACAAATGAGTCTGTCTTCAGCTTAGTGTGCCCTGCTCTGTGACCTCAAAAATACAGAATTCAGTTGTCATGTTGTCATCTATAATTCCAGTAGCTTCATATTTTTGTCATACATTCTTTAGGAAAGTTTCAAATGTTGTTAAATTGTGTCTTAGTAAAGTGAGGATTGTTTAATTAACAATTGGGTTGCCTAACTACATCTTGGTGGGTTACTGTGGTATGAAACGTGGGGTTTTTTCCCCCCAAGTTGCAGTGCAAGATCATTTTGGGTGCTAAAGTTTTAATGTTTTTTGCTGTGTCTGAGAGATTGTGTACTTTTGTACTAAAGCAGAATTGATTGTCTTTTCTGGGGTTTAATTAATACAGGGTGTTTGGTTAAGACCCTGTAACCTAACACTGTTAGCTGGAGCTGCTGCCAAAAGAAACAGTCTATTCTTGTCTGCTGCTCTTTCCTTCTTTCCTTGCTGCTAAAATTTCTCTGTACCTTTGTGGAGTTAAACTATTTGAGTTCATTTGAGTTACAAAACAAAAACAAACCCACCAGAAAGTAACCAAAGAAGTGAATTCCCTTTGTTGCACAGTTTGTCCTCAGTAATCACTGCGACATCTCATTCCTTACGAGGTTGTTCTGCTGTTTCCACAGCTCCCGTGGTCAGGTGTTCTTGCACTTGTTCTAATCTGTCAGGGGAAAAGGGGAATACAATTTCTCTTAAGGCTAGTGGAATGGATTATTAGTTACTTTAAAAAGTAAACTTTTTACTTCAATTGTTACAAAAATCTGTAATGCAAAGTGTTTTCAAAGGAGGATTTCTGCTATAGCAAATAATGGAATGTAATACATATTATTCTTTTTAACCATATTTAAATGCCTCAGTATAAATGCTGTTTATATATAGCTGTATTTGATTAATTCCTTGATTGTACACCATTTTAGAAATACTTTATTTCAATTTTTTTTTAAACATTTGTGTACTTTGGTTTTTTCCCTAAATACTTTGTTCTGGCATTTCTTGCAGAAACAGCTCAGACAGAAAATACAGAGGAAAATGAGGAACCTTTTGTTGCCCCTCCGGGACTGAATGTACCTTCTGATGTGGAACTGGTATGTGTAGATGAAATGCAGCCTACACTTCTGCCAGCTTTTAAACAGTTAATGGTGCTCTGTTTGGTGGTTGGGTTTGTTTTTTTTTTCAATTAACTTTTAGAGTGGTACATTTTAAATTATTCTAATATAGTAAGGTAATTTCAGATGTTCTGTCTTGAACTCTTGAGTTCCATGAACACCTTTGAATGTTCTTTTTCACACTGAAATGATTTCTGTGCTTATACTAAGTCCATTTGGTATCACTTGTGATATTGTTTTAGCTAATGCAGAGAAGAGGCAGTTGTTCTTGGAATGGTTACATGCTGAGATGTAAGGTTCAACATTTCGAATATAAAGGACCATTAAACTAAAAGTTTGCTTCTGTTCAAGAATTCTTTTCTAGAATCTTTTTAATTGGGTCCCAGTCTGAAGGGAATAGGAACTGATCAAGTGTTAATGCTGTATATAAAATTAGCATATTCAAGGAGAAGAACAATAATTTATTTCTAGCAAAGTCTGAAATACCTTGAAAGTGTTAGTACATGGAAGCTCCTTCCTTCATGTGATGTTGCTACAATTTGCTAAGTGTTCTGTAGACTTAATTGGACTTGTGTATTGTTCTTGAAGGGAGCTGAACAGACACCTGCTTGAGTACAGGTCTAACTATAAGGGTTTTCAATGTATTTCAAGTTTCATAAAAGATGCTGGAAGATCAAATCATATTCTTTCTTGTATAATTGTGGACATGAAAGTGTTAATTTAGTTGTGGGCTCAGCTTGGTATTCTCACCTTGATAACATTGGCCAGTGAAGATTCAGAACACTCCGTTAGAATATGTAATAGTGAGCACAGAGTATTTGTGCAACTATTCTTCATTTCTAGTTAGGGGACAATATTTGTGCATTCAGAAATAACAGAATTAAGGACAGCTTTTGGGAAGGAAACCATACATGTTGAGTCTTCAGAGCACCTTGGAGATATTGTAACACCAAGGTCATCCCTCTCAGTTGCCCTCTTCAGTTTGGTGTTAAATGCAGAAATAGCTGTGCTGGTAAAAGAAGAGGATCTTGCAAAAGGAGTGGAATGAGTAGCTGAGGAAGTTTGGGACTTATTTTTTTAGGGCTGATATACTTTCACTAGTTTTAAGTGATTATGAAACTTAAATTTCTGAAGAAAGCCAAGAAGGACAGGGAACTACTGTTCTTTCTGATTCCCTTTGGAGTTCTAACACACTGTACAAGTTGCTTATGAAAATACAAATATGTGTTATTTTACTCTCACAGCCACCAACGGCAAAAATGCATGCGATCATTGAGCGAACTGCAAACTTTGTGTGCAAGCAAGGAGCCCAGTTTGAGATCATGCTGAAAGCCAAGCAAGCGCGCAACTCCCAGTTTGACTTTCTGCGGTTTGATCACTACCTCAATCCCTACTATAAGTTCATTCAGAAGGCCATGAAAGAAGGACGCTATGCGGCTCCTTCGGAAAGTAAAGCTGACGAGAAAAAACGTGAGTTGTTCCTTGGCAAATGCTAGCTTCAGCATGGGAATCAGTGAAACAGATGCTGGTCATTTTGTTAAAATAGCCACATTTTTCTGGAATTCCACTGCAGCTGAGATTGATGTGATAATTCAAAATTTTGCTTAAATTGGAGATTTAAAAGTAAAAATATTGTTTGTGGAAACTTTCAGCTACAGGAGCTGCAATGATGTGGAAGTTTTAGAAACAGTCATATAGCTCAAGTCCAACAGAAGGTTAGTCTGTCCGTTTAGGGTTTAGTTTTATTGATGTTGTATCTAGTTTGATGATGCAGTATCTTGGATCTGTGCTTTTGTGACCAAGCTGATTTATATGAATGATGCTTTCCTAATACTTCATGCTTGTCCTGTATCATCATTCTCCCCCAAAGCAAGATCATAGCAAACCCAAATAAAATTTAGACATTGCTTTTATTTAGACTCGAGAGTCAAATCTGAGGAAGATGATGATGATGATGATGACGATGATGGAAATTATCTTCATCCAAGTCTTTTTGCATCTAAAAAATGCAGTAGGCTTGAAGAGCTCATGAAGGTACTTGAAATTATTAAAATTACCTTTTTATGTTGTAAAACACCTGATTCGTGGACACAAAAATTCTAATATGCACGTGCTCAGGTCTTTTATGGACAAAGGTCTAGACTTCTTTTCAGACTGTAATTTAAGTCTGTTTTGGTAAACTTTTGAGCTACCTTTTCTCTAGTATACAAATCGTTATTTTTACGTTTCCAAGGAATTATATTTCTGTTTCTGATGTCCTCTGGTACTGAGGGCACCACTCAAGGATTTATCCTACAGAACCTGTGTTGAAGCAAAGAGATTAATGTATTTAATGCCTTCTGTATATAAGCTGAGAGATATATCTTTTTCTTCTTAAATTTTAGTAGGGAAAATGTTGACATGAAATAACAGTTCCAGCAAATAATAGTTCACCAAAATTTACTACTCATTAAATGTAAATTTTGTCTAGATGTGTTAGTTTTTATTTTCTGAGACTGGGCAGTGATGGAATAATGAGAGTGACAGAGATTGTACATATTTGAGGCTTTCAGAGGAATGGCTGTGGTGCTGTCTGATATTTAGACAAGGCGGGTTTTGTGCCTTATCCCAGACATGGCAGTCATTGGCTAACGGTAATAACCACTTTTTTTTTTTCTGTCATTAATTTCTGTTCACATGAAAGTGGTTTTTGTCTTATTTTTCACTTATTTTCAAATATATTGATTCTGATGTGAGAGCTACAAAAACAGCAACTTCAGATTGATGTCTATTAAGATACATAAATGTGCTTTCCCAAATATGTTGATGTTACTGTTCTTAAAATATGTACTTCCAATTTTAATCTTTTTTCCTACTTCAAAACATTTTCAGCCTTTGAAGGTAGTAGACCCTGATCATCCCCTTGCAGCGCTGGTGCGCAAAGCACAATCAGATAATAATTCATCTACGCCACAGTCAACAGACGGGGCAGCTGTGGAGACGTCACAGGCAGAATATTCCTCTGATTGTAAGTGCTTTGTGAGGAGGCAGCTGGTGGTGTGTTTTGATGAATTGTGTGTGGATGCTGGTGGGAAGAGAAAATGTTGGCTTCATGCTTCATCCTGTGTATTTGTTCTTTTGCAATCTCCTGAATTTTTGAAGTTTTATTCTGAGTATCTGTTGAATTCCAGCTCAGGAAAACCAGGAGTGGTGTGGGGGGGGGGGGGGTGAGCAGGCAGGAGGCCAAGTCTCCAGTCTGTGAATGAGTTTAGCACAATACCCTTATTATTGTATTATTTTGCTCCTGCAGATTTTGTAAATTCTGATTCTTAAAAAGATGGTCAAGCTTAAATGAGTTTATGTGCCTCTTAATTCTTTTCAGCTTTCAGAATTCTGAAAGTCCTTGATTCCTTAAATATAGATATGCAACTTACCCTTTCATTTATGGGACTGACAATGTAACACTACTGAGATATGAGAAAATTTGTAGTGAAGCCTTCACTACAGTAGAGTTTCGTGTTATTATACATTTGTAAGTAATGAGTAGTGTGGTGCTGATTGAGTTCTTGGTTTTTCAGTAACGTTGCTGCAGATCAGTTATCACCATAATAATCTGAGTTGATTTTTATGCATTATAGATTTCAGAACCCCCAAAGGATTACAGGTGTTGTCAGTGTAATGTGTATATGCAAGGAAGTAATTTGTATTTAAAACTGTACTGTAAGGGAATCTTAAAATCGAAGTAAGATTTTTGTGAAGAAATTGAAAATCACTGGTTATTTCAAGAAAATCAGAAAAAGTATCTTAATAGAACAGAGCTAATCAGTTTTTTGATTACTTTCATGTCATGTTTGAACCTGAACGTATTTGATAGAAACTGGGAGATTATAATTTAGTACCAAAACAAGGTCAATTTGCAACTCCTCCCTGCTTTTAAAATTTACCAGAACTTTATTCTGTTCTCATTACAATTTATTCTTTGAAGAAAGTAAATACTGCCATGAGTATGTTTATGGAAAAAAAAAAAAAAAAGAAAATGCTTATGAAACTTTTAAGAGAATAATTCATTGAAATCTAATGCATTGGTTAAGCCTCGCTTCCAGAAATGCAAGCTCTTACTGGAATTAATTTGAAATGTCTTACATTAATATTTTCTTTTTGTACATAGCTCTTCTGCAGAAAACACGTTTATGTGGTGGATACTTCTTGTAAATCTATTAGGCTGATTAGAACATTATAAAATACTGGCCTTAAAGGAAGATGTAAAGACATAAGCCTTTGCACTCTCAAGAACTATTTAGAATCAGAGAAGCCTTTAGTGTGAAAAACTGTCTTCATATGTGTGTTCTATGGTTCATTATGTTGCTGTTGATTTGCAAGACCTTTTGATGTTTAAATAGGTGTGTCTCTATATATAGTAGTATAGGGGTTTAATGTGTATATAGGGATTCTAGTGGTTTAGATTGTTAATGCTAATTTTGAATATATGCACATTTCTTTCTTCATGAAAACATAGTTTTGACAGACTTGCTGGACATTAATTAGATTAGGAAGTGTGATTTCATACAAGCTCCTTTTTAAATATGCCTGCTCTAGTTCACTTCTGTATTCACATCTATGACCTTCAGTACATTTGCCTTCTGTCCCATAATCTACATATTTCTTACTCATCCTAAATTTGTTAATATGAGCCTTTCCCCTTTCCTTTTATGCTTTCGGTTAGGGTTTTTTTCTGTTTTTTTTTTTTTTTTTTTTTTTAACGCAAGAAATGAGATGCCATTTCACAGTGTGTTGTGTGACTCCGGATGCTCAATGCGTTTGTATTGATGTAATAATGCATTGAGTTGGGTGGTTGTCTTCTAATTAGAAGTTTGTTCTTAAATGTGTCTTCGTAGCAACTGTGGCAGCCATGTATTACAGCTATTACATGCTCCCTGATGGAACCTATTGCCTGGCGCCTCCACCGCCGGGAATTGATGTTGCCGCTTACTACAACGCCCTGCCCCCAGGGGTGACTGTGTCCAGCGCAACAGGGGTAGCGACGGTTCCTCCTCCTCCTGGTACCACACCCCCACCTCCCCCAGACCCAACTGACAGCACCAGTGGGTTGGCTTCCACCACAACATCTACAAGGTGCCTCAGACAGATTTGCTTGTTGATTGGGGGAGTCTTGTTCCTGCACTTCATACGGAGTGTTTAGTAAGGGTTCTGTTATTGAATCAAGCTATTTTAACTGCATGATGAACACAGAGAACAAACCTCTCTGTATTTTTGTTTGTTTGTTTGGAGGTTTTTGTTGTTTTCATTTTGATTTTTGTTTCTTTGGGGGTTTTCTTTGTGCTGTGCTTGTTTGTTTGTGTTTGTTTGTTTTGGGTTGGGTTTTTTTGGGTTTGTTTTTTTTTTGCTTTTGTATTTTTTTGTTGTTGTTGTTAAAGCAAGATTTTTATATTTTATTTTTAAAAAAAACATTTACTCTTGATGTTTGCAGCACAATCGCTCCAGTGGTTGCCATTATACCTCCACCTCCAGATATCCAACCTGTCATTGACAAGCTAGCTGAGTATGTTGCTAGGAATGGGGTAAAATTTGAAACTAGTGTTCGTGCCAAGAATGATCTCAGGTAAGAGAAAGTGTTATTTAAACTGCTATTTCAGAAGCTAATGTTTTAATTTTTTAAGATAATAAATTACAGGACATGCAGGTTTTGGGAAGAGAACTATTATCATTTGTTTGCTTGTTTGTTTAATTGAAATTTAGTGACCTACTTAATGGCCATGGGAAAGCATTATGGCTCAAATTATCAAAACAACCAAGCTGTCAAAAATGTCTCGAGTAAGCATGTTTTGAATTTGTATCCTCTGAAGTTAAGGCTTAAGTAAGAGTGCTACCAAACATCAAATAACATTCCATTTGCTAGAGAAGACTAGATGATAAGGGATTGTTAGTATTAGCTATGTTCATGTGCATCTTTACATGCTCAGTTTTCTTTCAACAGGTTTGAATTCCTGCAACCATGGCACCAGTATAATGCATATTATGAATTTAAAAAACAGTTCTTCCTTCAAAAAGAGAGCGGTGACAACTGCCAGGTACATGTATTTTTATATATACTTCTATTAAAAATGCAGTAAATGTGAGAAATGCAGTTGTCTTACCATGTGATATTTTAAAAGTGGAACGCTGAATTAGGAAGAAATTGATCAGCAAAGGATGTGAATGCTTTTTTTAGTTTTGTACAGCATTAAAGTAAGGATCTGTGATATGTAATTCTTGCTTTTTACTATATGCCACTCTACTGTGGCTGTAATATAAAATGACAACCTGAAAATCTTCTGGCTTTCTATATGAGGGAAAATATGCTTTGTGTAGGTTTAGAGCTTTGTACAATTGTGATTAGTGTTCTGCTGTCAGAAAGGGTAGCTGTGGCTTTTAACCCCCATATCTTACCATATGCCTCGTCCTTTTTTGTACAACAGTAGCACTGAGGCTGGAGGAGCTTTCTGACATGCCTTTTTCTGAGGGAGGTTTTGTTAGAGTCCAGTCATGACTGCAACAATACTGGAGCTTCAGAATCTCACAGCAGTTTCCTACTTGCTTTGCTTCTTCTAGTCCATGGTATTAGAAAGTGGTAGCCAGACTTGGCATCCATGTTTTTAACTATTCTTATGTTAGCTAATTAGATTGTTCTCTTACTGAAAAGAAAATTGCAAATAATATCAGAACTACATTATCTGATGTTAACTTTTCATGGGAAAGAGCTATTTTTTTTTTAGGCCCTATGTCATTTGTCATCTCAAGGCTTAGATTGGGGAGCCTTAAACTGAAGAAGGTAGGCCTGTGGGTAAACTCCTCGGAATTGCTTTGTGGAAAATGAAGAAATTCAATAATGGTTGCTGTGTGGAACACTTGTGTCTCATGTTTTGTTTTTAATAGTGAAAAAATGTTTTGGAAACACTATTTATAAAGATAAGCTGTGGTAAATATGATCTTATTCAGCTGATAAAATACAACCAAAATTGTCCTGTGCCACAATGCTGACTGTTGTTCTAGAAAAGAGTTATTTGCAAACCCGTGGGTTGATCTGATAATTAATAAGGACTTGTTAACATGTAGTTGGGGGGAATTTGTACACTAACCAAAGTGTAATGGTGAAGGATTAATTTTAAATCTTCAAATGAGTACAGCTAAAAAGGAACTGAAACTGGTTTAAGTCCCTTGAGGTCAAGCATAGCAATGCATATTTTTGTACTGCATGGCTTTGTAGATAATGCCATTCTCTTCAGTTTCTTAAAATAATGATTTTGATACTATCTTTATGCTCTAGTAATGTATCTATAGGCAACTAATGCAACTGATGCTTTTCCTTTTGGCCATTAAAATTAATAAGAAACCCTCTTACTGACTTCAGTAAATACAGGGTGAAGTGCTTGGTTTCATTGTGCTTTTCCACTTTGAGGACTTGCAGAAATCAATTGTGTTGGTCAGGGGATGGCTGCAGGGAAGATCTGATAAATGCCTCAATTTCAATGTCACGGATGCTTAACAGCCAGAGCAGCAAACTCTTGGTTGACTATGTTAACTTACTTAATGTTATCATACGACTCACGATGTAAATACTTGGAATGTTCTGTAATATCCTTCTTGAAATTTTTTTCCTCTGAGTTCAGAAATCATGCTGAATGATTCAGTCATGTAATGGTAGCAGCAATAATTCTTTACTTCCTTGAAAAATCTCAGCAAATCTGTTGCAACAAAAAACCTTGCTAGGTCCAGTGTTCTTCAGTGGAATGTTGGAACAAATCAAACATTATTCCTGTGAAATCTGATTTTTGTGAAAAATTTACATGCAGTTGTACATGAGGAAAAAGTGTCATAAGTTTTCACCCTCTCCCTTGGAGTTGGCATTATGGATTTGGTTTGGGACCCTGGAAATCAAGATCTAAATAAATATACAAACGAAGTACATGCTTTTAGGGTGTAATTTTAAAAATATCATTTTCAAGCAGTTTTTGTCAAAAGTGTGTCAGCTGAAGAACATTTTTTTTTGCTGTAAAATAATATGTTCTTACTGTAGGTGTGGAAGTTTTACAACCCTTGGGTTTATATGAGGTAGAACTATGGTGCTGAGTGATATAAAATCAGCTGTTGTGTGATTAGCTGATAATATGATTTTTCAAATGGCTGACAAAACTGCATCTCCACAGACATTGTATTAATGATTTCATAAGTATCCTGTTAGTAATTCTGCTAATTTCTTTTGAAAAGGGAGTATCTTCTTCTGAAGATGTTCCAGCAGACACTGCCAATGATACACCAAGTGAGACTCAATTTCCAGATGAGCATGCACCTGAAGATGCATTGGAGCCGAGTGCTAAGGGAGTTCCAGGAACTAAAAAGGATGTTCCTCCTAAATCTGCCAGTGATGGTAAACTGGTGAAAGGTATGGTAACATGATTTATTGGGCATAAAAATACTTGATAACATATGCATAAAGAAAGAAAAGAAGGCAGGGGAAGGTAGGGAAAAGAATTTCATCATGTGAGAAATACATTTTCACTGAAGGCATCAAAAAATGTCTGCAATAAGTAATGTGATTGCTTTCATATTTCTTTCTTATCAGACTATCAGGTATTTTAGGTCTGACACAATAAATTGTTTTACTTCAGTTTTGTTCAACATTGAAGGCTTTCATCAGTGATACCAGTAAATTCTTTTTTTTTTTGTAATTTTCAACTTGACAGTTACAAGTTTTGTGCAAGAGCGAAATCACTCATTCTGAAGAAAAGCAGTGGCCTTATTTGAAATGATACATGTGGAGGAAGTGCTCTGGGCTTGTTGCTCATTCTTCCCGTGTTGGACATTAGTTATGCTGGAAGAAAAGGCCCCTTTCATTTCTAAATGAAATGTTTTTAGTCTGCAGTCATGGCAGCAGCGGGACAGAATGCAAAGGTCTCTCTGGAAGCCATGCAACGCCAGCTAGCACACTATTATGGTGTCCTGAGTTGGAGAAATTACTGTTTATATCTGGGAGCAGATTTATTGTCCTGTCAGGAGAAGATATGTTGAAAATTCTTATTTTCTATAAAACCTAAAAATGTGCATCTTTTAACTAGAACTGAAAGCCAATAAAAAAGAAAAAGCCACTAAAACAGAAAAAGCACTCTTTAACTGGGCTTTCATGGATGGAAACTTCCTTCCTGCCACCTGAGTGTCTTACCTAATTACTGATAATTTTATCTACTCCCTGTGGTTCCTTGGAATTCTCTCTTCCCGCTTCTCACTGTGATCCCATTTCCTCCACAACCAGCAAACACTGGGGTCTTTGCTGTGGCTGTCTGACTGTCCAGACTCTGCAGTTTCTTCTCTGAGCAGCCTGAGTAGCTTCCCTGGGGAAGGAACAATCTTCCCTGTCTTCAAAGATGCCTTATTAAGAGCTGCAGTGTACATGAAGAAATATGTATTGTTTCTGTTGTCCTGCTATTAGTAAGTGGCAAACTGTTGCCTGTAGTTTAATAGTAGTGATCTGCTCAAATTTACCTAATGGAATATAACCAATGAGTCATTTCGTGACAATCTTAATAATATAAACTTGTTTTCATTTCCTTTAATATGGTACAAATCCCACTTTATTATAACCTAAATGCAGTACTTGCCTCCAAGACAGACATAACATCCATACCAGACTTTTCTTCTGCCTCTGAGGAAATAAAATCCCATTTTAGGATTTGTTCAATTCCATGAAAAAAATTGGAAATCACAGTTACCTCTTCTCTTGGAATTCTGGAGTTCTTTATTTCTGAGCATATTTCCTTACCCCAGGATTACCAGAATCAAAGCTTATCTTTTCTAAACTGTGGTATGTAATTTAATCACTGTATTTAAATTTCCCAAATGGCAATTTCATAGGGCATATATGCAAAAGGCATCTTGAGGAACATAAGTATTGCAGCAGACTGTATGGTACTAGGTACTGAGAAATTCTATTCTGCTATTCTTTTTCCTTAAAAGTGTTATTTTGGATAAATGGGTTAGAGACTAATGCCAGATTTTTGGGTTTTTGGGGTTTTTTGGGGGTTTTTTTGAGATCTTTACACAGCAAATGAAGTTTCCAATGTTTGTTTAAAAACACAAAAAGAGAAAAAAAGGATTATGTTGTCCTTTTCACCAAAATAATTAGCATTATAGGATGATGACTTTTTTTTGTGGTTTAGTCTGCAGGAGTAATGGGTAAAGTCAGGAAACTGAACCTGCCTTCTACTGTAGTCTAATGATGCATGAAATCTTACCCATTCATTCACAGCATCGTTTGCTCCAATAAGCTTTGCAATCAAGGCCAAAGAGAATGACCTTCTTCCTTTGGAGAAAAACCGTGTTAAATTAGATGATGACAGTGATGAGGAGGAAGAGGAGGGAAAGGAAGGCCAAGAGAGTGCTAACAGTGCATCAAACCATACTCCAGCAATTACCGCTCCTTGTACTGCTCCTGAAGAGAAAAAGCCTCAACTTACACAGGAGGAGTTGGAAGCTAAACAAGGTATTCCATGCAGCACTGAAAACGGAATGGATTGAGTCCTTCGCACAAACTGCAGAATTGCCACGTGTGATATTTTAGGTGTTTTGAATATTTTATGTGTCATGTTAATAAGAATCAGAATTTTGTTCCCACAATTTCCCCCTTATTTTTAACAGTGAAATCTTCATTGGTTGCTCAGACAAAATCAAACTTAGAGCACACAGGGGTGGCTGAATGCTTTGTCCTAATGCCTGATCTTTCTGAATTTTGTTTTGGTTTTTCATTACAACCTTCTAGTAAAGCACTGACTGTGTAGTTTCCAGATTGCATTAACAAAGCCCAGCAGAGACTTACCTAGCTTCAGCAGCAGTGAATTGCTACAAGCTATTTTTCATTTATATAGCACTCCTATATAGATTGATATCGCCTTCTTGGTGTTTTGTTGCTCTTATAATGCAATGCCATTAAGTCTTTGTATGGGTTTTTCCTGTTACTGTGTTAATGTGCATTAGGGCAGAAGGGCATGCTGTGTGAATTTGAATGAAAAGATGTTTTAAAAGAATCCAGTTTCACCCATTCCTCCCCAAGGCTGTTTCACAGCAGTGTGCTTATTAAAGTGGATGTTCTGTCAGTATTTACCCGCTTAAAAACTCAGTATTTCTCACAACTATGAGTATGCCACAGGTATTTAGTTTTTCATTTTCAAAATGGTGGTTTTTTGCTTCTAAGTAGCAGTTGCGTTGTAAACTGCAGTAGCACAAAGTATGCTGTGGCGTTACGTATCTAAAGCGAATATGAAGTATTTTGTATGATAATAAAAATGAAGTGTAAAACACACTTAGAAATCTGTGTGTTGAAAAACCTGTGAACAAAACAATCCTGTTGCTTTGTACATACACAAAGCACAAAATTGAAAATGTAAGATAAAAAACATCACACAAAGTAGCTGTTAGGTGCATAGTTAAATCAATTAGCTTGTTCTCTTCGTGTAATCACACACAACAAAATCTGCTGGTTGTAACAATGATGAAACAGTTTCTGAAAATTTCTGGAGCAGCTCTTTCTATAAACATACTAGCATATATTTAAATAGGGCTGGAAACTGTGAAGATCACATCAGTGGAAAGAGCAAACTGGAGACTTTGGACATCACTTTAAGACTTAAAAGAAAAAGCTTCTGAATTTACGGAGCTACTTCTTTTAGGTAGCTTTTATAAATAGAAAAGGACAAGTATCCTGAATAATCAGGATTGGATTTTCTTTTAATTTTAAGTTAGAAGTTTTTACTTCACCTGCACTGCTTTGCATCTGCTTTACATTAAGCAGATGATGTATCTATTAATTAAGATGCTTGAAGTTTCTTAATTTCAAGCTGATGTTCTTATCATGTCATGGAATGGCTATATTGGAAGGGCTTGAGAATGGCTGGAGGGGCTGTTTGTTCATTTGTGATGGGTATGGGTGTTTGTTTTAAGGAAGCTTGAGTTCCCCAAGCATGACTCACTAAACTTAATGCTTAATTGTCTTTCTTAGCAAAGCAGAAACTAGAGGATAGATTAGCAGCTGCAGCAAGGGAGAAGCTTGCACAGGCCTCCAAAGAATCAAAGGAGAAGCAGCTACAAGCAGAACGCAAAAGGAAAGCTGCCTTGTTCTTACAGACCCTGAAAAACCCTCTGGCAGAGGCAGAAACTGAGAAGATTGAGGAGAATTCCTTCAGTAGTGAGGTAAGCAAGAAATAAATTTCTCTTTTCCATAAAGCTGGTAGAAAACTTTACTGCTAGAATGTGACTCTGACAGTGTGTTATGAACTTGACTGATGAAATAGATGCTTTTCTAAATGGGGAGAAATTTGAATTTTAAACACTGTTAAGCTTTTTCCGTTATCTTACGGATGTCTCTCATCTGTCATTAAAGAACTGGTAGAGAAGTAGGCTGCGCAATTCCTAGGTCAGTTAGACAGGTAGAGAAAGTAAAAGGAGCTTCCATGTTTTAACTGTGTACTAGTGAGCCAAGTGTTGGAATGTGCACCTTGCAAGATTATTGGGATGGCTTACTTAAGCTATGAAACTTTCTTTTTTGATGTGTATACTGATGGTTTTGCTGTGCATTACAAGTACAAATATTGTTGAAGTAGAATCTCTGGTTCCTGGGTTTGGAATTACATTGCTTTCAGAAAAACCATTAATATTACTCTTGGTTGCACTAGTCAAGCAAAATGTAATCTCTGGATACCAATGGAAAATTTAAGATATTGATTGTGACAGACTGGCTACAAGAAAGAATGACATGGCTTTTCCATTTTTTCCTTTCCCCCAGAAAGAATTCCAGTACCTCGCAAGTAGTTCATTGCCCAGTTCCTGGGGTTTTTTTTTCCAAGTAAATCATGGATTACCCCTGAAAACACTTTCAAGAGAGCAGTTGAAGGAGACATACCTGCAGTTTAGGTGATCCATACCAGCAGAGTAGCAGATATGTGAATCAAGTGTGGTCACATCCCAAAAGAGATCCTGTTTGGGTTTTTCATTGCTACTGCTAACAAATTTCCCTTGACACAAGTGTTCGGTACTTTTCTTTTCATTTATATATTGAAGAGTGAATGCAAAGAGACAATGACAATGTAGAACTCCCCATATTTGCAGTACTGCTCTTTTTTCCAAGGGAATTTGTCAAGGACACAGACATTTCTAAGCTAAGGATCCTTTGATATTTTTCTTTAAGAGAATGCCTGAAATAACCAGTGACAGCTGACTCTTTTTCAGAAGAGCACATGAATGTTCTCCCTCACATCTGAACTTACTGAAGTTCTAAGCTGAACTTGCTAGTGAACTTCTCAACAAAAAACTACACCCTATCCCACTTCTCAGCAAACTGAATTTCTAGAAACTTCTTTTTCTTCTTCCACAGAAGTACCGTCTCAGAGAGGGCATCTATTTTTTTTTTACATAAATTTCAGTCTACTTGAGAATTTTGAAGTAACTAGTCTCACTGTTTCTTACCAGTACAAATGGTTTGGAGGTGCTTTCATTATTAAAGGGTTTATTTAGAATTTCAGATGTGTATTTAAATGCTTTCTGTTGTGACCTTGCTTTTTAAAAATAAAATTGGCTATTGTATTGGTAGTGCTTGTACTGTTTTAATGAACAGTCAAAAAGGCCATAATGTCTTTGGAAGTAATACTCCTGCTAAATGTGGTTTGCTTAGTGACACGCTTACATAGATACATGTATATAAACTTTTGCAGATAAAAGCTTATTTTGAAACAAATGTTTTTCAAGCTTTTCTTTTCATTTGCCATATTCAAAAAAGCATCCATTTCCATTCATTCCAAATAATCTGCCTTTTATTCTCCTTGCCTGTTTTGCCTATTTGTAACAGCCCATTTGAGTCAAGAAATTGTATTGAAGAAAGATGAGTGAATAATATGGCAGATTTGTTAACCTCTGTTCTGTTTACTCTGAGAACCCAGTATGCTGCATTATGATGTCTAAATCGGCTTGTAAATAAATATGTAGCACTGATTGGTTTTTAAGCTTTTTCAGTAGTGTTTCAGACTTTCAGCCATGTTTCAGACTTAAGATACATTTAAAGATACTGATTGCAAACGCAACAGGAGATAACTATAGTGGCTGTAATATAAAGAAAGTATGTTAAAAAGTTGAGCGAGAAAGAAATGTAAAATTTTGTAGTTTGGTCAATGGAACTAATTGGGGTATTGAAATCAGAAAACAAAGAAAAAAATTAAATATTTTTGTCCACCAAAAACATCACTAAATGTACTTCATTTCTTGTTTTGGGGGTAGGAACATCCAGTGAGGAGTCCAGGAAACAAAGACTGATATACACTGGTCAGAGTTAATTTAGTGACATGACTTTTGTAGCTTAACATTTGTCTCAAAAATGGAGTAATGACTGAGTTGTATACTAAAGCATGAAGAGAAATTGATAATATCTGTGGGAGATGCATAGTCTCCATTACATTGCCCCAGCCTAATAAGTGTATAAAAAAACCAATAATGCTATTTATGTGTACATACAGTGTACATTTGTGCTTTGAAAATCTGTTTATCACGATGTGCAGAAATACATTAAATGCACAAAGCTTTTGTGACCTCTGTCAGATTTTCCTGATACCTCGTATTTATTGAAAAGATCACTGGTACAGAGTGTACATTACATCTTTAAATGAAATCGATTCTGCTAACTGCAGGTAAAGGACAGTCAGTACCACAGAACAGAGCACTTCTAAGCTGTTTTGGCTTCAGCTGAACATTAAAAATAGTCTGTTCTGTGTTTTCCATAGCTGAATTATTTCTTTTATGTGGCTTCCTGTTTTTCTTTAAAGTGGAATCAAGCAAGAGAAACAAAAGGCTGAAAAATTTGAGCAGTCAAGCAGCACAGCTTTTCACAAATGGCTCCTTACTATCCTTGCATGCATTAGAACAATACAGTTATGCATAATATTTCCTCAAACCAGTACTTGGAAAGCATGGAGCTTATCTCAGTTTGCAAAACTGATGAACTTCCAGTGATGGCGTGGCCAGTGAAGTCTGTGCCCTTGTTCAGGACATGGACAAACAGTAACAGGATGATGTTTCCCTTCTTGTGCTTACATGTATAATTCATATAGACTCTTGGTCTTGGTACACATAGATTCTTTGGCACATCTGTCAGTGTCACTGAGACGTTGCCTTCATTCTGCAATGAATGTAGGTTCCTTGTCCTGGAACAGCAGACAACTGTGGTTCTTCCATGCTGAACTGAAATACACCACGTTATATGGAGTGCTTCACTGAACTGCCTTTTTTACTTTAGAACAAATAAAGTAACGTGTTTCATTATCTGAAATGCAGATCTCATTCCAAAATTATTCAACTTAATTCAAATTTTAAGAAATAAGATTATATATCCTTGGTAGTGGGACGTGGCATGTTTTATTCTGCATGTTCAAATGTCGTATTTTACTCATGTCAGAAATGTTTTAGTGGTGATAGTGCTTTGATAGCCATGCAAAAGCCAGTTGGTTATACCTGAACTGTTACCTGTATAAACCTTACTATCTGATTTAAACAGAAGAGAAATCCACACTCATTATGTTACAAAGTCAGACAAGTACATGATTTGAAAGTGATTCTTTTTTAATGGCTTGTCCCAAATGTCATCTGCTGTTACGCCTCTGAATATCTTGATTCTGTGGCACAAAGCAAAACTTTCCTTCTTTTGGCTCTTTCATCCTCCCAGGGTTTGAAGCCCTGTTTTATCATTTGTTTCTTTAGATGACTTGTCCTTACTTTTGTCCTGTATGTAACAATTATTTTTTTCTTGTGGAAAGTAGTCTTATTTACAAGTGAAATAGAAGTGCGCTGTGTTTTAAAAATGCGATGCTCTTCTAGTTCTGTCAAGCATAACAGGGTTATCAACAGCTGTAGATAGTGTGTCTTTCACGCTGCTGTAGTTTATCCTACTTTTTTAGCAATGGACTACAGATATTCCTGCATGCCTTTTTGGAATAATAATAATGTATATAATTTTATGTTTGTGTACTTTCTGTGTTAATTTTTGAGCAAAATCTGATTGACTAATAAAAACCATCCCGTAAGTATTTAAAGAAAAAAATTCTTTAGAATATTTTGGAGCCATTCACTTATTTCTTTACTTTTTTTGCAGAGTGTAGGTATCTACAACTTCTGATTAGCATGGGAGGGGGTGTTGGGTTTGCTTGTAAATTTATCTGTCCTTTTGAAAAGCAAGATTAAGGAAAAACATAGATGTCACATACTAATGTGGCATTTAGGGGGTAGATAACTTGCTAGCATTTGGAACTTTTTTTAATTGCAATAACCCTGCTATCAAAAACTACAAGAGGGTTGTAATTCCTTATAGCATAAATACTTCAGTCATTATTAAATGAGGGAGCTAAGGTAAATATCAGGAATTGCCATTTTAATTAAGATAAATGAGGAGGTAAGAATATTTGTGTTGATTTTTAGTTTTCAAAGTGCTCAAAATAAAAAGGTATATTGATCCACACAGCAAACAGATTCACAGCCACTAAATTCCTTGCAGTTGGCCCTGTCAAAATTTTCTCTGTTTTTGAAGACCCTGCCGTGGTCAGTGTACTGTTAATAGCTGGTTTTTAGTGCAGCAGAGTAACCCTGATAAAACTGTTGAGTCTTTGAGTTCCTATAGAACAAATTCTGTAGGAGTGTATTCTATAAGAAATACTTTTATCTCTTCAAATTAATATTTGGGCCAGTTTATGAATACTAGGACTGACAAACTTCTAAATAGAAGTAACAGCATGCTTTGTTCCACAAATCAATGAATACACAAATAATACACTTCCATTGCTGGTAGGCAACTGCTTTTTAATTCTTAGGGAATACTTCACTATAAGCTTTGAGGAACCTGGAGTAAAAAAGATAGTGGTAGAAAAGAATCTGGAGTACTTTTGGATTTTAGTGAACTGAAAGAATTGTTGACTACTCTTTACAGTTCTGACATTCTTCACTCTTTGCAGTTTTGATCTAACATAGGATTTCAGTTGCTGTAAAAGGCATATAAGCTGTTTGTAATATTATTGATAATGTCCTTTGCTAGTTGATTTTGTTGGAACCAGACACAGTGCTAGGGTTTTTTTCTGTTGCAATACGCTCATTCTTGTTAATTTCTAATTTTGACTTTATGTATTGATTAAGTAGTGTAACCCCAGAATAACTAATATGTGTTCTGGGCTTATGAATACTGCAAATATGCAAATGCACTGAAGTACTCATTTCTGTTCTCATATGGCTATAAATTCTCCCTATTTACAGAGCTCTTTCCTAATCCATTCCTGCTAAACAAGAGTTGTCAAATAATGTTTTGGCATTACTTTTGTCAGATTTGCTTCAGTCATGCAAATAAAATGCTGAAGAGCAACTCTGCCAGAGAATTTGTCTGACAGTGTAGCATTTAGTAAAGGCCAGAAAAAACCGTGATGTTTAGTAGGCCAAAAAACAGACAAAGAAGTGAGATTCAGTGAATGCTATCTGGATGTTTGCGGTTTAACTTCTTAGAAGAGCTCTCAGACAATGTAAATCTCTCATCCCTTGAGATGCATAATAAATTTCATCAGGTAACAGGTTTGTTTCCATGCTTTCTGAAACTGTTCTGCTGGCCTGCGTATTGGCAGAGCCTGATCAGTTAAAGCAGAATGCTTTGTAATCTCCCAGTTCTGTGCTGTGATTTTATTTTATTGTTTTTATTCTTTTCTGTCTTCATGCCTCCAATTTCAGTTCCCATTACCTTATTTTCCAAGACAGTTTATTTGTTTCCAAGTATTTATACACCTAGAAATTTTATTTGTGGCTTAGCAATTTGCTGACTGCTTTCACTGAACTCTGTATTCTGCTCTGGTGGTGCATCGAGTAATTTTGCTGGTGCTGTTTTTCTGCAAGGCAGCTGGAGTTGCCGCTGAGGGAAGTGGCCCATTTGTTTCAGGTGATTGTCATAGGGGTGTGACAATGACATGGTCTATCACCAGAGCATCTGGGCACAGTGGTGGATGGGTGAGTGACTTCTCCCTGTTACCTGTTGTATTTCACTGAAGAACCTTCATATTTCGTCTGGGGGTAGCTAAAGTTACTTCTGTGTGGCTCTCCAGATGTGATTCATCAGCAGCCTGAAGCAGTGGTGTTCCAATCCACCAGGCAGCCAGCCTTCATCTGTGCTTCCCAGAGAACTGGACAGTGCTGTCACTCCTTAGTGTCAGCTTCCTGAAAGTCAAGGGGAGCCCAGTGTCAGCAGTGGATGCTTTTAGTGGAAGCATAATTGGGCTTAGCATTGTGTGGTTCTTTGTTCAGGTGGCTGAGAAAATCTCTACATGTGAGCTAAAAGTAAATGTGTCATTCATTTATTAACTTCCTGGCAGTCATACGGGAGCTTGTATTTTATGTGGCCAAACAAACCTGAGCAGTGAAAGCCATTGGGTTTTTCTCCTCTCTCGTTTTCCTGTTACCGCTGCTTTGCCTACAGCTTTTTCATTTGAAGCTACTAGAGGTGTCTACTTCAAGGCAAACTGGGCTATTCCATATTCAGTAGTGTTCAAAGCAAAGGCTCAGGCATCATATCAAGAGGTGAATAATGTTGTCAGAGTAACAAAAGTCAACTCTGGTGGCCTCTTAGGGAAACTGGATATGAGGTGTCTGTGAGGTGTGTCCGCAGTTACACATGGAATTGATGAAATTTGAAATAGGCCTGTGGTAAACCACTCAAATGATCATGCTGTAAAATGTTTGTGATCTTTGAGGCAAGCTTCTTTAGTACTGCTTTGTTGGTGGTTTTGTAAATATTGTGATAATAGTTATCAGTTAAAGCATGAAAAAGTGTCGTGTCTCTTAACTTGAAGCAGAGCTGCCTTTTTTATTATTGAAATGTGATTGTTCAGTTACTGTCCTTATGTGTTCATGGTAGAAGAAAGGTAAAAAGAAGGAAAAAGATCACCTGTTTCTAATTTGGTAATTTCAGGTTTTAATGTATCACTTTTTATTCCAGTCATGGTAAGTATCCTTGTATCAAACAGTGAAACTCAGATAGGTTGATGAGGTGGAGCAGAAATTATGATAGGAAAACTGATTTCTCCAGTTGCCTTGAAATGGCAGCTGGGGGAATGACAGGCTTTGAAATGAGGAGCGTATCTATGGTGCCTGACTTGAATTGCTCTAAAGAAGGCATTGAGCCGAATTCTCTGGGGTTTCTGCTGATAATTTGAAAATGTTGTGGAATGATTTTGCTTAATCTCCTTCAGCTGGAATTGCTCACTGAACATTAACTGTGCATGGACCTGTTCTGTCTTTGAGATTAATAAATTTTGTGATCTTCCCAATCCTTTACATTTAGAACATTTATTTTGAAAAGTTCAGACATAATTTCTATCAGCACTGGTTCATTTTGCTTTTGAAATTGTCATCCAAACAGCACAGTTCACGGAGGAAAATGACACTAAAACTTAGCTTTGAATGTCAGTAGTTCCTGATTGTATTTCCAGGTTTATCCTGTTTTAAGTAAAGGATGTAAATAGACTAAAAGATACCTGATAGTACTCATTCTTTTAGAACACATTTCTTCTAAAAACTAAAGATGAAAACTTCAGAACTATGTCCTGGTTAAGCTGACAGTCTTAGTATGCATATAGCAACTTGCATATCTTTGGGGAACTGTAGAGGCCTCCATTAAATTTTTCTGGATGCGTGTGTTTGAGGATGTCAGCCTTACTTCTGCAGGCTTTACATAATCCATATGCAGCACTAGCTAACTTTGACTAACTTTGGAAACTGATCACTGTTCTTTGTTTATCTTTGATTTTAGAGCGTCAGTAGTATACCATGTCCTGTGACTGCAGTCAGAACTTTACCCACCTTAGAAGTTAAGCAAGCAGAAAGGCCTTCAAGCAGAAGCAGAGATCCTCCTCGGGATGAAGAAAAGGAAAAGAAAAGGAAAAAACACAAGAAAAGATCTCGGTCAAGATCTCGATCACCATTCAAGTATCATTCATCATCTAAGTCCAGGTCTAGATCACATTCAAAAGCAAAACACTCACTCCCCACTGCCTATAGGACTGTCAGGCATTCAAGGTGGGTTTGGAAACTAAACATATTCTTTAGCGTTCTCTGAGCTAACACGTAAAATATCTTTGCACTTCTTCCATTACATAGGTATTTTTATACCTATTGCAAAGGTCACAGTCACCTTGAAGGCAGTATGTGGCACATACAGATCAAATGTGGCAGGTCTTTTGATAATCCGTTTAGTGAAATAATGAGTCATTAATTTCTAATTACATAGTACCAAACTTTTACCAGTAAATGCTTTTTCCTGATCATCTTTGAAATGCCTGGTGATAATACATAGGAATGTGATGATAGCAGGAAGAGAGCTTGCTAATAAATCTGTGGCTGTTACTGGAGCGAAGTAACTTGGACAATATTCAGATAAGAAATAGAGGTAGAGCGCTAGGTGATTGAGCAGCAAAGCTCAGAAGAAGACAAAGGAGTTGAGTAACAAGTGAAAAAATATGATGGAGAGATATGGCAGGAATCCAAGAAGAGTGAAAACAGAGGTGAAAGAGAGATACTACAGAAGAATGTAACCCAGTGCTGTTAGCTCTGTACTTAATCATTAATGAGATTAAATACACTATGCTTATTATACATAGTGATGATGTAGCCATATAAGATGATGTATATTGTGTTTTACTGATACTGTTAATTCCGTCAAAGATATTGGGGTCTAGGCACCTTCAAAGTTTACTGTCTGTAAAATTTGCCATATCTGAATGCTCTACTACAGTAAGGTTACTGTGGTCAGTAGGAAGGGCTTGGAGGGTACATTCTGCGGATCAGTGCAAAGAACAGTGTAGCTACTTATGTAGCTTGTAGTTCAAGCAGATTGCATACAAATACTGCCATAGCTGCATAAGTATGTGATGCATGTGAAACCATACAGTAGTTACCTCTTTGTGTCTTTGTCTATGGCTCATGCCTGAAAAAAGCTGCTAGCTCCCTGATGACAGTGTGCCAAAATTTTTCATTTTCTTGTGCTTTTTTGTTTCATGAAGTGTCGTAACTACACTAGCAGGAGTATTAACATGTTACAACTTACTAGTTTATACTTGATTTTTGAGTTTAAGAACAATGCTTTGCTGCAGAAATCTGTTATTCAGAGATGCCAGGAATTAAATGAGCACAATTTGGATTGAAATGATCAGTCCGGCATGCTGCTTATTTGACGACCTTTGACAGTAAGTTGTCATGACGTGCTGTGTCTTTACCAAAAGTCATCAAGAATAGGTTATCTATAGGAGTTAATATGTGTTTGCTGTCTTGAGTTTGCCTTCTGGCACAAATCAAATGACAAGCATGCAACAGCATGAAAATGATGAATCACCACAACACCTGATTAAATCTGGTTAGATGTTTCCTTGACGAGCTGTTGAATTCTCAATTCTCAGAAGTCCAATCAGCTTGATGCTGGCTGGCTGAATTTTAAAATTATTTAGAAAAACAGCACCAGATTTTGCACTGAAAACATTTTGCATATTTTAACTTCATGAAAGTTAGAGCTGAACAGGAAAGGCCTTGTAGAAGAAATGGTGATGATCAAAGGTGTGCTTTATTGAAGGTGTTTGCTATGCCTTAACACACTGTATTTCCAAAGTTAGAGATCTTGCTCCTGAAACAGAAAAATTGTTCAATAATCATGAGCAAGAGGCTGATTCATAACCCTGTCAGATACTGATGTGATCTCAAATGTTTGGGCAAAAATAGTACTTTGTCTTGGTAATTGTCCAAAAAAAGGCAAGTGTTGTTGCCTAGACAGAAGATATTACTAGGTTTTGGGGTTTTTTTATTATTATTTGTTTTTATTTTACTGTTGTTTTAGATAAAATAATTTCAGTGCATTGTGTTGCTTCATTCAAAGCTTGGCATTTTTCACATATTTTTGCTCATCAGTTTTCCCTAGAACAGTATTCTTCAGCTTTACCTAGAAATTTTTTTTTTCCTAGCTTCCCAAAGCGCTGGATATTACAGCTTTCAGCTGAATGAACAGTTACGTAAAGAGCCATCCTCTCCTGGAATAAAGTGTAAACTGTTTCTGGATGTTAATGTGTGCATCTTGTATGAAGTGGAGGGCACTCAGATACAGTCATTACTGTGTGGACAGTGATGCTAAATTACTTTGAAACAGCCCTATTTTGAGTATCTCTGCAGTATTTGAATGCCCCAGTCTAATGATGTTGCCTTATTTTAATCTGTTCAAAATATAGATTAAAAATCACCTTTACCATATAACTTATTGTGACAAGTTAATGGGGAATAAAATGTGGGAAGTGTAGATAAACATCAAAATTTGCAATAACATTCTTTGCTCTTTATTCAAGGAATGTTCAGGATACTTTGCAAGCTATTCCTTTTTGGTTTATCATTTTATTCTTTTTTTCCAAAATGCATATTGGGCTTAGAAATCCCGCAAATGAACTTTGCAGTATACTTCTCTGTATGCCATTTTACATCACTTGCTTATCATTTATTTTTGCATAGTTAGTAGTTTAGAGGCTCTTCTGCATTTAAGAATAGTCTTTGGTGATAAGATACAATTTTGAAACTGTTGCTTTTTTTTTTATTTTCTTGTGCATCTTCAGGCGTAATAAAGTTGAAAAATTCTGTTCCAATAACATGAAGTTGATTCAGAGCATGTTTTGCATATTCATTTCTCTGGTTAACAGACAAACCTATTTTACAGAAACAAGTTTAAAAAATTATAGCTATATAGAGAACCCTGATAATACTGGCTTAATTGTGGTATGTAGTCTGCTAACAGCAATTCTCTGTAGAAATGCTTGTTATTTTCTGGAACAAAATTAGTCCTATAAAGCTTTAAATCTAGACCTACACGACAGATTAAACAAGCCATGTACATAGTAAATAGTGTCCCAGACTTCTGTAAGGTACTGCAGAACAGACCTGTCGTTCTCGGAGAGGTAATTAGTTATTACAAGCAAGTACTTGATATCAAGGATGGGACATATTTGTTAAAACTGTCTTGAAAAACAATGGTTTTGGTATCTTAGCATTAAGTATAGTAAATACTAAATCACTGTTTTTATTTCTCATGGCCTTCAAAGCACCATTAAAGAATTGGGTCTGAGCTGTTTCTGGTGGTGATGCTGGGTGTCAGAGCTGGGCTTGGCAGTGGGCTCTTCCAGCTCATGTGTGTAACTGTAAAGAACAGTGATGTTCACCTCAAGCTCTATTTCCTACCCATAGATAAATCTACTCGTTTGTGAGTGTGAGAGGAGAATGGAAGCAGAAGCACTTGTTATATACCAAATGATTTAGTGATTTGATTGGGTGAAATTTGGATGTTCATTTTGAACTAGAGATGGAAAGTCTAAGCTTCTTTTCAGTATTGCTGCTTTACTTTATACTGTTTAGTAATAGAGTAGTACTAAAGCACATAATATATCCAGTTAATGAATATTAGCAGTAATTAGTTGTATATTTTGTTAACAGGTTACTTTGCGGTAAGTTTGGATATGTGGGAGTTTGTGTGAGACTTTTTGCCTCAGTATTAAGAATTCAGTAGACTTGGAAGTAGCTGTTCTTTGTTAAAAAAGATTTTTTGGTGTTGGGGTTTTTCTCCTACAAAAGTGATTTTCTTATTGCTGAGGCAGTGTCTAGTCACATAATTTTAATTCCAGTTTTGTAATGAGACATGCCAAGCTTCATAACCCTTGGAACTTTTGGGACCCTTCTAAGCATAAGTCATAAAGGAATAAAGTGCCTTCTGGAATTACAGTCTAATGAAAGTTACAATTTACATATTGCAGTAAAACTGATTAGCAATCATCTAATTGTTTGGAGCAAATGGCCAAAGTTCTTAATATTTGGTGATTGGAAGAATGCTGTAGAACCACAAATGTCAGTTCATAAAAATAAAGCTAATGTCTTTTTCTTTCTGATTGTTTGGACTTTTTTTAGGCTGGTCCATACAGGCGTGTTTCACTAAAGTTCAGCTTTTGGTTAAGGGACTAAGCCTTTTCAGGATTCTAGTTAATACCAAAACTAGGACATTTTAGTCTGGATGTGAAGTGTGTGCCTCCATATCACAGACTCACAGCATCCACAGCGACACTGAGCATGGAGCGGAGTCTGAGCAGCTCATCAGTGGCAGCAGCAGCAGAGTGGAAAAATTATCAGGCAACTTGGGCAATGAAAAGATTTGACTGCTGGAGCTCTTTTGAGGGAAATCCTGGTAAAATGTCAAGGTGTCTGACTGAACCCAAGTTTTATAATCTGTTGGTTTTTTCCTTTTTTTTAATCCTTCTGAATAGCTTGGTAAAGATCAGATTTTATAAGTGTCAAAGCAGTTAATTTGCAACAGTTATCTGCCATTGAGATTATTTCTTTTCAGTTGGGCTTTTTTGTTGTAGGTGTAACAGAAATGGCTCAGGACTTTGTAGGTGTGTATATATTATCTATATTGTGTGAACCTGAAGCTCTCTGATTTTAACTGGGCATGCTTTCTATTTTCCCTTCTTGATCTCCTTACTTTTCTAGGAAAAATATTTCAAGTCAAAGTGCTAGTGCCATACAACATTGATAATGGGTTGTTGATCACTTGCACTGGTGAAAATATTGGCTGTGCTAGGATTGTTCGGCAGCATCCAGGACACTTCCTGGACTTGTCAGTGTTAGACAGCCACTGCATCAAGAATGTGCATTTATCCCTGTGAGACATCAGTTCTAGAAGCACACCACTAATTTGAGAAGACAAGGTCAGGCCTGCTAGTCCCAGGCTTCGTGCAAATTGAATTTCTGCATACCAATTTTAGCAAAATATGTTGCCACAAAAGGTGGCTAAAAGAAAATTTTTCCATCAAATAATACCGAAGTTGTCATAGCAGACAAGACCAAAAAATAATTCCTTTTTTTAGCCCCCTATTGGGAGTGAAAAGCAATGGATAACTTAATTTCAAATGTCTTGGATAGGCAAGAAATTTTTATGTAGCTGACAAGTCTTGGAGCCTAAATGCACCATGTTGGTGTAAAATACGTATTTGCATTTGGTGGTGAAACACAATTCCACTGAAGTAAAAGTTTTGAAATAAGTAACAAAAAGCAGACTTTTGAATGTTTTTTGTCTCCTCAGGTCACGATCAAGGTCACCCCGGAGAAGGGCTCACACACCAGAACGGCGGAGAGACGAGAGAAGCGTTCCCACAGCGTATCGCATCAGCAATAGTCCTGGGAACAGCAGGAAACGGCCCCGCTCCAAGTAAGGGCTCCTGGTCCTGGTCAGTGGGGTCTTGGCATCCTAACAGCCTGATGGCTTGTAGACTCCTTAGCTAGAACTTAACGTTTGTATGTTCTGGAGATTTATTTTGATAGAAAAATACTTTTTCGGGGAAAAAAAAGAAATGGACGTACTTGTTGTTCTTCCCTGTTCTTGTTTGAGCAGCAGCTGTACAATCAAATTGGTGCGAGTTAATACACTGCCGTTTGCTGGCCATGAGAGTTCAGATTTCACTGGGAGTTTCGTATTTCCCTCTTGTTGGGTCATTTTCTCATGCTATGATTGTGCAGTATGTATGACCTCTGTACCGGTCATAGCACAACTATGATGTCAGCTTTCTTGACGTCACATCATATCTGCATAAGGGCAATGCTGATTTAGCAAACAGTTATTTTACAGTTATTTTACTGGCAGACTGGAATATGAAATATGAATCATGGTGTCATTTTGAGAGCATCCTGACTATAGTCACTCTTAAACTATTATAATCAAAACGGCATTTAGTCTTCAACTTCTTTCTCCGTATGTCTTGTGGAATAAGTAAGAGATCGCTTTCAGCTTCATTTAAAAAATTTCATTGTTTCTTACGACAACATCTCTTGATAGCCTGTAATTAATTGGTGTGTGGTAGGTATAATTGAGAACTTCCTAAGTATACTTCAAATGATTTAGTTTTTAACATTCATCAAATGAAAATAATAGAGGCTCCTGTGGAATTAATGCAAATTTGGTTAAGCAGAAAACATGGAAGCTTAAAATACTTGTTTTCTATAAATGCACAAAAGACTTGTTTTTCACATCTCCATGCCATTCTTAATGCTGTGTTGGTGTGTCTTCTGCTTGACCATTCAACATTTAAAACGATAAATTTTAGAATTTTGCTATTCCAAGTTCTAAATTATAATGGTTATTGTGAAATAACCATTGTGAAATTAAATTCCTCTGTGAATACTATTGCTATATAGGTCAAAATTTTAAACTTCTGTTAGGCTTCAAACAAGAAACCAGAAAGCGGCACAATAAAATATGGCAGTAAGTACAGAAGATGTAGACTGAAGAAGGAGTATTGTAGGTAAACACAGATAAGGATATTTTGCAGCTCTTATTGCAGAAATTAAATCAGAAACTGTTTCAGCCTGACATGTTAAATTTTTAAGTAAAAATGTGATGGACCAGTTTCCATGGTCAATTATGGAACAGATTCTTCATCATTTAGCTGTTCTATCTGTTCATCATAATCTGAGATGAAAAACACTGAAAAAGCTTACAGTAAAATACTTTTCTTGCATGACAAATGTTTGCCAAGATTTTCAAGAGTCAAATATGAGATCTGTTCACAGCTTGGTTATGTGAGGATGTTTTAGGAAACAAAGTGATTGAAGTACATAACTAGTCAAGGAATAACTGACTTTGTAGTTGATGGTTTTGTGTAGTCATGAAAATGTTAGAGGCTGTGGGGTTTTTCATCTGCCACTTAATCATTTTTTATTCAAGAAAAGTGTAAGGAGGTTTTTGCAATTTTAAATCTTGATTGTTTTCTCTCTATAAAAATATATATATTATGTCTCTATATAAAATATAATATATATCTGTATAAAAAATTGTGGGGTAAATTATAAGCTTCAGAGTTGTACGCTGTTTATATGGATATTCAGTGTATTACAATATAGTACCTTTTAAAGTAGTAAATTCCCACGAAAATTCAAAGGAATTAATAATATGATATTTAAAAGGTGGCTAAAAGTTTTAGTGTTCTAAGATATTCTAGAAGCTTCAAGAACATTCCTCTGAATAGACTTCTAGGAGTGCATACTAGAGAGGGATGCTTACAGTAAGATATTGCCTACCTCTAATTAAGGTATCACTCTAGTTATTCTAGTTATAGTAATATCAATAGTAGTGTGTAAATCATACAGACATAAGTTCATAGCCAGGTAAAAAGATTAGATAGCTTCATCCTTTATGTATTACTAATTGAATTCTCTTTTAGCTTAATATTGCTTGTGAGGTGACTATCTCTGTGCCCTTCTGTCAGTAATGAACACATCGGGTACCCATAAGTCCTTTGTTTCAGCTTTCATACTGACAAACATTTGTGGATCTAATTTCCAGGTCTGAAACAGCTCTCACTTAGGCACACTATTAGGTCCTGATTAGTCTGAGTGCAATACACTATCTTATTTAAAATTTTGATCCTCTGGCTTGTTGCATTGCAGCTTGGATCACTAGGAGAGGGGATTTTTTGTTTGTTTGTTTTAAAAACCAAACAAACTGTGGATTTGCCTCGTAGCTATTTCACATAGCCATAATTCCATGTTTTGTTTATTTTATGAGCTAGGAAAATTGTAAGGGATATGAACTCTTACATTTCTTACTGCATCCTTAGTGTCTGGTCTTGTTTGGGAAGGAACTCCCTCCCTTCTAGCAAAATTATTCTGCAAATCGCCCATGAAAGGCTTTTTGTTGTTGTCCTATGTTCCAGGTGAGAACCTCAGGAAACAGTAGTTGCCTAATGTAATATATTAAAAAGAGCTTCAGAGAAAGTATTTTGTACTACCATAAACGTGTGGTATTGGGTAAGACTAATGCTTGCTGAGTGCCAGTGAAACAGAAGTGTGCAAAGTAACTTCAGCTTAGGTAGTGTAATATTGCTTTAAATATTCTTCAATAAAATATTTTCTTCTCACAGAAGTCCCCATGAAAAGAAGAAGAAAAGGCGGTCTAGATCACGTACTAAATCCAGAGCTAGGTCTCCCTCACCATCCATGTCACCAGGCAAACCATCCACACACAAAAATTCTGTACATTCAACTAGTGTCTCTCCTGTGGAGAGCAGGGAATCCAGCCAGGAACGCTCCAGGTACCATGCTTTGTTACTGTCTTACTGCAGTGCTGCTGCCTCTTGGCTGTCAGGGTGTCTGTGACCAGAGTCATGGAGGGGGGAGCTCTGTGTGTGTGCAATGTGTGCTTATCAAAAGTAAAAGTCGCTGGGAGCACAGCACTGTCTGCATCAGTCTGATAAGCATGTTGGATCTCTTGCTTTCTGGAGTAAATTCCTCAACCCTACAGGAAAACTGGTGCAGAAAATTCTGCCACCTATTTCTAAGTTGGAAATTGGAACCTTTCATGAAATGGGATAACTCTTTGAAGTAGAACTTTAATAGAGTGGTTTGAATTATAACCTGTCAAGATTTATGATTAAATTATTTCTAGAATAATTCTACAGAACAGCTCTGTTAAAAATTCTTTAGCTGATGTTCAGATTTGTCTGAGCAGTTGTACAAGTGATTTTTCTGACCCTGACTTAGATTCTTTGGTCGACTGAGAGAGCTGTTAACTAACGTAGGAGAAACAAATCAGGTGGTGGGTGAAATGCATTTTCAAAACTTTTACTATAAATTTCTAATTTTATTTTTTAGGGGAGTTTCTCAGGAAAAAGATGGCCAAATCTCTTCAGCAATTGTGTCGTCAGTGCAGAGTAAAATCACTCAGGTACAAATAGGCAAATTCAGAGTATATTGCCTAATTAAGTATGTCCAACATATTGTTTTCTTCTCTTACTACCTTGGGCAATTTGGAACTTCGCGTATGATGTAGAGACACGTTCACTGTCTTTCTTAATCTGTTTGCTTATGGGAGCAACAATTTTGTTGGTTCTCTATGTGCTTTCAATTTTAATCAAGCCTCTTAAGACCAAGCTAAATTCATTAGGCTTCAGTTGTATCTAAAGTCCACGTTGTGCTGCAGTACTCCCTTTATCAACCGCCCATCTTACTATGTAGAGCTCTTAACGAATTTAATGGAAGAAGGAAATATTTAACTTTTTTCAATTGGATAAGCCAACTTTAAAGAAAACATTGTCTTAATAATGCTTTGAAAATTTTACAGTAGAAAATCAGAGCTGCTTTTTATATTCTGATGTTTTTTCAGTGGATAAGTTATTTTTTCAAGAAATAAATATTGTTCAAAAATTTAGTTCTGCTATGGAAATAGTGGTAGTTGGAAATTGATGCTAGTGGTCTAGTATCTTACATGCAAAATTTGATCCATTTCTTATGACAAACCCTAAACGAGATTATTCAGGAAAAATAGCAAGTAAAGGCAGCATAGAAAGAAAAAGGAGTGTTAATATCACAGCATTTCTTACACTACCAGACAAATGCATGGGAATTCCTGGTATGAGAAATGAGATACAAACTACAGCATGGTCTTTAGAGGAGAGTAAACACCCCTACCTTTCAAACACATATACCTTTCAAAGGTCATTGGTTTATGCATTTTTGGGTTAAGTGTTGCTTATGGCATAGCATTTCGTAGTTTAATATTAGACTGCTTGCTTGAAGTACAGCTGTAAGAAAAGGAATGATTACTGAAGCAAAATACAGTTCTTGGTTGCTATTTGCAAAAAGTAAAAAAAGGAATGAAACTTAGATGAATTTGCAAGATATTTCCCAATACAGACGAGTTTAGCATCTCTTTATCATTAAGGGCTCCAAAAAATGGAATTTAACTAATTATTAAATTGTTGTGCTGCCATTGTCCTTCCTGACCCTAACCAAGTCAGTATATTTTCTCATTCAGATCCTTCGATCTGTAAAGCAGACGGAATAATGATGCTAAATTCCCCTCTGGTGTGTTTTGAGAACTTCAGAAAACATTCAGCAAAATGCTTTAAAAGCACTATGGAATTTATTTATGTTGTCTTTGTGAACAAATGTTTAAGTAACTCGGATTTGTAACTGACACACACTTTTTATTTTGTCATCATTTTTTGCAATCCAGTTATTCAATGCTGTTTACATGAAATTTCATTTCTTTTTGTAATGCTGTTCCAACTGGATGCTCATACAAGACTGAGAGTCTGTTTGGTTTCACAGTCGCTCTGTCATATGAGAAAATGCCTCTGCTCTGTAAATTTTTGGTTCAGATTTACAAAGCAAGGAACAAACCTCCAGTGGTTAGTAACTGTTTGTTCATTACAGGGTTTCTTTGAAGATATGATCATAGTTTTTCCCTTTCAATTGATGTGATTTCTGTGTTTTGTTGTATAGAAACTGCTTGACATATTTTATGCAGAGTACTTTGTTGCATTCTGGTAAAACCAGAATTCAGTTGCTGTCATAGGAACTTTGTCCAAATTATTTGACTCATTTAGCCTAGGAGCTAAACATTTAATAGTCATGACTTCGAGTATCCCTTGTGACTGGAATACACATTAACCCTTTCATGTGGAGTTTTGCAGTCATGTGTTCTAGCTCTGTTTAAAACTCAGACATGATTGATCATTTTCCTTTTATTTTCTACAGGATCTTATGGCCAAAGTGAGAGCAATGCTTGCAGCTTCCAAAAACATCCAAACCAGTGCCTCCTGAGACCTGTTGGAGCTGACCATGAAGAAATTGTGTGAAAAGAACAATTGGAAAAGAACTGCCTCATCTCAAATGTACAGCTGAGCTTGGCTCACTTGGTTCACGACTCGCCTAATTTACCAGAACTCAAGAAGCTAAAACCTATCTTTCTGTACAGAAGCATCTACTTGAAATTTCATTAAATTTTTTCAGCCAGAATATCTTTGAAAAGTTTTTGGGTTTTGTAAATTGATTTTTTTGACTAATTCTTCAATAACATTTTATGATCAGCAGTCTGTATGTGTATATTTGTAAATACCATGTTTCTGTGAAAAGTACTACACAATAATAAAGAAGGAAACATCTTTCATTAGCTGGGGTTTTTGTGGAGTCCTTAATTGTTTGCAGTCAATTTTGCTACAATTTTTTTTTTATTATTATTTTTTGCTTTTTAATTTGACAACTGTCCTGCCTGCTGACCACCTTAAGCTGAGAAATTCTGTTTTTTATCTTCCTTTATGCACAGAGCTCAGAAAAATGCTTGTATACTTGGATGTCAGTAGTAGACAGTTTTTGAACAAGGGATGTGATTTTCTGTCCATGAGTTAGAAAGATCTTGGAGCCTCCATGTGGGGGTTGGCCCTTTAAAGTCAATAACTAATGGTCAGTAGCCCCACTGTCTTAGTGTACCTTGTTCTCTTGTTAGGTTCAGAAAAGAGGATATTTTTGGACATTCATCAGGCATCCTGTATAGAAATCCAGCATTTTTCTGATTTCACATACTGTTGAAAGAGATATTTACTAACTTGTATTTTACTGACACAGACTTACTAACTTTTTTCAAAAAGTTTGTGTCCTCAGTAAAATTGCACATTTATTTATTATGCATTCTTTTTTCCACACTGAGGCTATTTTAATGTTTTAATTTAAATGCTCTTAAAATTAGTACCAAAAAATGGTTGGACTTTTACCAAAGCCTGCTTTGTAATGGTTGGTTATATTCAAAAGGTGCCGTTATTAGCAATTGTCTAAATCCATAAAGAATGGGATAGTGGCTTTTACTGATCCCTGAAAAAGTCTGTGATCTATAGTCAGAAAGAGTCTGAGTTTAGTGACTCACTGTCCTGATTTTCTCCGATGTTATGAAGAGTAGATGGAGGCTGGAAACGGATTATAGGAAATGGAAGTTCACACTTCCTCACAGACCAGCTGGTAAATGATTTCAATAGAATGACACAGATAACAACCCTAATGCAAAAATCTTCCTGTTCAAAGCAAGGGGAGGAGAAACAGTATTGATATAATTAAAATTTTCAGTAACATGATGGTCTAAATGGTCCCTGGCATGCCACTTGCTCCCTTGGAATGCAAGCACAATATTTAAGCCATTGGGAACGGTAATTGATCAGCTTTCTTTTCAATTTTTGGTTAATAATTAGCAGGATTGCCACTCATAGAAACAATATAAAATGCTGGTCTGATGCAAAGAAATATTGTGCACATAACCTGTGATGAAACAGAGCCATCTAAATGGTCATGTGGAATGATGTTATCCACCAGTTACCTAATTATTTCAAAATTATTTGCAGTGTTTTGACTAGGATGAAAATAACTTTCAACCTGTACCAGAGAAGCACCATTTCATCTGCACCAGTTGGTGAAACAGTACTAGTAGAGAGAGATAAAAAAGGACATAAAGTAGATTTCAAGACAGCTGTTGTAGATTGTTGTGCAGCATTGGAATTTACAGCAGCTATATTTTTCTCCCCTAAATGGAGTTAAAAGTCCCGCCATGGTTAAATAATTGGCAGTTTGGATGCAAGTTGTTTACCAAGTAATAGGAAAAAATTCCAGATCTTTGATAAAATAGACTGGGCAACTTGTTTGGCAGCTGCTTTGCAGATTCATTCTTTTTGGGAAGGTTGTTGCTTTTATGAGTTCTTAGAATATTTTCTCTTTCTATGAGCAAGCCTTCTAGTCTTCTCTTTTTTCTTTTTCTTAATCCCTTTTGTGATATGTCAGGAAATGGAGTGTTTAGCTCCAGAAAAATTTAGATTAAACTACATTTTTATACAGTCTTTTTTTTTTACTGAGGTTTGTTTGCATTTAGCAGTCTTATGAGGAGCTGTGTTCTTTAAAAAGAAGTTGTGTTTTCATTATGCTTTTTTTTTTCCTAAAAAAATAAAGGGGTTTTAAAAGAGCTTGAACTGCTTTACCAGAATAATTTCACATTTGGAAATCAATGCAGCTTTTTTGGGGCTCATCACAGGCACCAGCTGTATTGTAACTACTTGTAAATGCAGCACGGAGCTTGTGATACAGCGAGTGCAATTTCAGGTGTCTGGTATATCAGGAGAATGTGTGACCAGTATCAGGAAACTGTCTTAAAAACTTCAAATTGTGAAATTTTCAAATGTCTGTTTTCCAGGTATGAATTTGCAGCGCAATCCCTGAGCATCTGGGACCACGGGTCTGGTTCTGGATCAGATGGCACCTCACAGCCCACCTCCCATCCACAAAACTGTATGTACTCAATTCCTTGCCATGTTTCCACGTACCAACAGGCCTAAAAAGGCCCTGGATCACCTGGCTGTATTGCCAGAATCTTTTTTCTGGTGAGAAATACCCAAGATTGCTGCAACAGGGAGTTAAAAAATCAGGAGCACTTTGGTTGGAGGAAAGCAGGCTCTGAGTAGCCATGAGGAAAGCGCTGTGTCAGCTCTTGAGTAGTCAGTAAGTAGTTTTGGTTTTCCAAGTTCCTCAGTTGTGTGAAAGCTACATATTGTGAGATTGCTTTGCTTTCAATTCAGTGAAATACAGTAATTCAGGCAACTCTTGAGCTGTAGGTACTTATTTTCTCTGCATAAGTGTAACAGACTAGGACTTGGAATGTTAATACTGGATTTCCAAACAACTTTGGAAGGGCCTTTTTGTCTGTAATGTGATAGCTTATCTTTTCCCTTTCACTTAGAAGGAACATACATGTTCTCACTTGTGAGCTTCATGCATTAGAAACATCAAAATTATATTCATTTTTTAGTGGGGCAACAAATGATGACATTTAGAATAAACGTTTTCTTGGATTTAAGGCAATGACTATTTTGTGAAGGCATTTTATTAAGAAATCCTATTTAATTAAATTTCCACTTAATTAAATTTATTGCCTCCTCTTCTTCTTCCATCCCAAGCCAGCAACTAATTATATTAAGCAAAGAAATAAAAGTCTTGTAGATCGAGGTTAGTAAACTGCTAAGGCATCTTATTTGCTAGTTTTCCTTTTGCCATTATGATCTGAAAGCATAAAGTACAGCATTGCACTAATTTAACATTGTTAATTTACAAGATGAAAATAACTTGGCTATATCATGAAAATTTGTTTGAAATTCTATAAATGCAGATCTTAAAAGTTCAGTGTTTCTTTATTTTTCCATTTATGATTTAAATGCAAATATGGTCTGAATATCTTGTTTTGCTTTTAGACAGATCCCTTCAGCACAGAAGTATAGTTCAGTGAAATATTACATGTAAAAGGAAAGGCTTTATTGGAGCATTTGGTTGGAAATTAAAATCTGCCTGCATGCTGATGAGCTTTTGGTCTTTCTGGTAGCAGCTGCAGTGGTATTGCTGTTGTTACTCTGTTTGAACCATCGAAGGATTCCTGATAAATCTTGATGCAAAACATGTCTTTGCTTTTTGCCTTAATTTTCCCTGCTCTGGATTACAGAGGAGGTATATTCACCCTACTGCATTTTCTGTAATCTTAAAGCAAGTTGTAAGCCTTTATAACAAATCCATTTTTACCTTTCAGGGTACTTGAAACTTCCCTGGTATTAACTTAATATCTTTAATTTGGATGAAGATGATAATCTCGTGGCAACAGTTAATCCTGAACAGCATGACAAACATTATAAAAAGCTCTGCCAGACCATTTAGAAAGTGATGGTGATAATCTGCTGTCTCTGGCTTGCTGCCACGCTTTCCTCAGGAGACATGATAGGACTTTTCTCTGATAAGGACAAAATGGCTTCACATGCAATGGTTGCCTGCTGACAAACTCATTTTTCTCTTTACATTGAGTGTTGAAATGATCTCTGCATAGGAAGTAAGATGAGTTCTTGCTGATACTCGACAGTGTTACAGATACAGGTGCCTGCTTGGGCAAAAGCAGTCCCAGTATGCGAGGCTGGAGGAGGGCAGGTGCTGATCTCCCCAGACAGCACAGACTGGCAGCTATGATGCCTCACTGCAGGGAAGCTGGTGTTATCTGGGGATCTCAGATTTTTCTTTTCCTGTTTCCTGTAAAATCATCCTAAGGATGTCTTTTTCCAGAGAGAAGTTCCATATATGCTTATATTTCCTCTATTAAAATGTTAGGAGGATTTGGGGTTTCTCATTAAAATGCAATCCAAAGATGAGTATCTGCAACATTATTTATTAGAATATGGCACCTGGGGTGATTGTGGGCCCTTTCAGTTAAATTACTGCTCTGGCTTGTTATAAAAGCTTTACTCCTCCAAAAATGCTAAAGCTTGGAAAAAACCTACCCTCAATTGATCAAGAAATAGGTCAGAGGGTTTGCTATAACAAGAAAGGAAACAAAATCTGTAACCTTAGCTCCTCCTTTCTGAAATTCTAATTCATTTTCTAAGATAAAATGGAAAGGGAAAACTTATATTGTAAGGACTGATGAAAGCATGAGCATTTTTCCACCTTGGGTCAAGTAAGTGAGAGGTGAGCTGTGGAGGCAATCAAAAGTACACTGTCTGCAGGTCTTTGAGCTTTTTAGCTTATGCATGGTAAAGATTATAAATCACCAAGTGCAATGATTAAAAGATTTTTATCAAAATCATAAGGCTTTGCTTTAAGAAAATGGTGGGCTGGGTGAAGCCTGTGTTAGAATGGTATCATTGCAGTCCTTTTTTAGTAAGATGTCTGTGCTCCAAGAGAAATTAAAGAGCTTTGTCACCTTGACCTCACCTGGAAACCTCATAGAGCACACTCAACATGGAGTGAAAAGGCCTGCTAGGACTTTTCTCTGATCTACTCCAGAGATACAGTTGCAGCTGTAAACCTCTTATTCCCTTGGATTCTTATGGTAAGATGTGCAGGATCTAAATGTAATGGTGTAATAATGACAGAGGAATAAAAGTCCTTTAGATGCCTCAATGCATTGTTTTATATTCCCAGAACAAAATACTTAATGTAGTTGCATAATGAGAAGCCACCAGTTTACTCAGTGTAATCATAAGTTGTGAAAGCCTGTGAGTTAGTAAGTTAATAGTTTTCTTGGAATTGCCATTGCAAGCAATAGATGATCTTGTGTGGTTCCCTTCTCTGTTTGGATCACAGTCGCCCTGAGAGTTGTGCTGCTGTTTATCAGTGGGGAGATATTTCCAGCTCACCTGTGTTCTCACAGTCAGGGCCCTGGATGTGGCAGTAGACCTTAACAGTCTTGAGGAGACTGTGTGAGACCTTCACCCACTGATGCCAGGTGCTGTTCCCAGGCTCACAGGGCTGTGCTCAGGCTGGAGACATCCCTGTCCTGCCGCCTGTGTTGCTGTGTTGAGCTCCCAGCTTCCTTTTCCAGGGACCTCATGCTCCGTGACCTGAGTCTAATTCACCGGCTGCTGTCGCTGTCCACAGAGGGTCTGTTTGTCTCCACTTGCATATCCTCAGTGAAGCTGTCCCCATGTCTTTGGACTAGCTTTGCAGGGATATGTTAAGTCCCAAGCTGAATGCCCTGTGTGTTACCACAACAGGCAGTAGAAATTGTCTGGTCAAAGCCAGTAAACTTAAATAGCTTTTATTGAACTCATTCCCCTTTATAAAAGTTATATTTAAAAATAATATCCAGTGTAATCTGGGAATTCTCTTAGCTGAACACTGGCAGCTTCGTGATCCAATTAAAACACCCCCTGAATCCACACATCCCATTGCAAAAAAATTTCTTATGGTTTAAACCTTTGTACATCACGTAAAAATTTGTCTTCAGTTGCATCTTCTATTTGTACTTCTGAAATAGGTGTAAACTTGTGTGATGTTTTTAATCAGGCAATGGTGTAAATTGGCAGCCTTAAGCTGTTACTGCACACAGAAACACTGAGACATGTATCTATTAATTCTATAGAAGGAGCACGTTAAATTCCCACTGTTCATAATCTCCTGTTGGAACCAATATCAGCTAATGACTTTAATGGTATCACACTTGGCAGAAATTAAACTCATCTTTCATCCTTTCCTAAAGCTATTTCTGTTTTAAAGCATTGTAGGCAAGGAGACAAATTGGACAAAGAGTGATATTATGTGTTGAATTTAAGACAACACTGTAAAAATGAGTGAGCTATGCTGGCAAATCTGATGGAGGTCGTCCAGTGTTTCTTCACTGGCAAAAACTCGTTCACTTGAGTCTGACAGCCTAATGGTTTTGATGGTACCGTGATAGTTTTTTGAACTTGGGCACAATAATGGGCGCTGAAAAGCTGTTGTTCTCATACTGTGACAGTGAAAATTTGCTGGATTTTAAGGCCAGTGCAACTTTGCCAACAAATGAAGTCTTATCTCTTCAGAGGCAGAAGCAATTCTCTGTTTTCTTCCCAGAATAATGACTACTTTACGTGGAGCTGTGGATAACAGGCAGTATGCAATCAGACTTTCTTTATGGAAATGGTGGAACTACTGGCCTTCAGAGTCATTGCACTTGCTTCCTCTTTCTGACAGTCCTCCCAGCCTAAGGCAGAAGTTCTGATTTAGGAAAGCTAGGAATATGCTTTCTGTAACATCTGAGTTAGGTAGATCTTTTTTTGGCAAGGGCAAATCATTTGAATGCCATTTAGTAGGCAGGGGGTTGGTTTAATTGTCTGTGCCTCTATTTGAAGCAAGAAGCAGCTTAGCCTTGCTGCGGGGAAGTGGTGCCATCTCACAGAGAGACAGAAATAGAAACAGCTATTGAGGATGTGCATGGGTGAGACCTCTGCTCTCTGGACTGGCTGCTCACCAGTAAACAGGGCAATACTGAGATTCCCCAGGTGCACAGTTTCAACTTGCTCTTTTAACTGTGTCCAGTGTGCTGAAATGTCCCTGAAATTTAGGCTTTCTGTCTTGCTAACCTCAGTATTCCCTTGTGACAGTGCAGAAGAGCACTAATGTGGTGGTCTTATTCAAGCCACAAGCGAACACAAGATATGAACTATTTTATAAAGAAAGAATATTCTTTGCCTTTATGCTTAAAAATACGCATACAGTAAATATTACTATTTATCCATAAATAAGATTTACGTTGTGGAAAATTTCCTTCTGTAAGTGGCCAGCCTGCACCGGTCCTGTTTGCCAGTGTTCTGTAGCTGTGCCTCAAGGTGATGCACTTGGCCACTGTTTTTCGTGCTTTGAAGTTATCCCTTCCCATTTCACCTTGCTGAAGATTCTCAAAAACGTCTTGCCAAGTCTGGAAAAAGCAAAAAGTTTGGGCAGCCAGCAATTGATTTGATGCTCAGGAAAATACATTCTTGGTTCTTTAGCATGCTGATCTCCATACAGTCTCTGATCTGTTGTTCTGTTTGTGAGTGGAGCTCTGATGGATGAAAGCAGCAAGTCCCCAGAAGCCTCTAAGTACTTTTTCGCTTGTGGTATGTGCATTCTGCTTGGCTGCTGACTCACTTATGACTGGTCCAGCTTGTTCCATTTAAAGTACTACCCTAGCCTGGATTTCTGTGTTTCCAAATGAGTACCTCAAAGCTCAGTTCTAACTCTGAACCTGACAGCTCTTTCAAAATGCAGTTCTTCAAGGTCTTTAATCATCTGAACACTAGAGCTTTCAAGACCAAAGTTTTACAGCTTTTACCCCTTTGTTAGTAATGAGTTTTACACCTTAGCAAAGCAGGCTCTATCTACAGTTTCTGTAAAGTCACTGGAGTCTCTGATTTCATTCGGGCATTGCCAGCAGCCCAAAAGCATCTTCTCAACAGTCTTCTGTAAATGACCTTAAGAAACAGCTTCCCATTACTTATTCTTACGTAGTTACTGTTCTGTTCATATCACATAGTTTGAGTTCAGCCAAAATCTTGTTCAGTCTGTTGTAAAAATCTCTCCATACACTGTCTAGTCCCTCGGCAGAAGTTAATACTGGGGAAGTTGTGCAGAGCCTCCTTGAAAATGCCTGATCATTGCAGAAGGGGCTCTTTCAAAAAAGCCTTCCAAATCCTTCTGTCTATACCACAGTGCCCAGGACTGTGAATGCCAATAAATAATAATGACATGTGAATCACACTTCCTTTTCTCCACCTTCTTAGAGGGGTATTTCAGTGTTCAGCACGTAGCCCAACTCTCTGGAAAGCATTCCAGATGATCATTTGACTTATCAAATGATGTTGTGTAGAGGTGGCTGGTTGCTGGAAGGCAGCTGTAATTTGAGTTCCATATGTGGGTTTGTTAGGCACAGCTTCAGACAATGGCAGGAAAACAGGGAAGTGTTCCTTATTTACCAGTCAAAGCAGTATGAAAATAAAGGTTAAGTAGTGCCCGTTGAGGATGAGGTTATTCACTGCCTGCCCAGGGCTGGGGAGGAGAGGATGTGGTGCTGTCCCACTGTAAAGATAAATTGTACAAGATCTTGCCTCTGTTTGCTGCACTGCTCTGGCACATCTGCTCTTCGCACTGGCATTGAGCTCTTACTGACTTATGGGACAAATAACTTCAGGACTGCTTTCAGAAAGCAGTGCTAGCAACTGAAATATTCAGGAGACTTCAGTTCTTTTAAGAGAGGAGGGATAGCTGTGGGTTAAATCTTAAAGTGCGTAGGCCTGGTTCAAGTGTGACTGTAACCACAGCTACCTGGAACCCTGGTTTTATGAAGAAAATTAAACATATTGTGATACAGAAGTTTTTCTCTCAAAAAAAATCAGTAGTCTACATATGGAGAGAAAGTGAGATCCATGACCAGCAAATCAAATTGATTGGGTTTTATTTTGTCAACCACTGATGTCCTGAAATAACAAGGAAAAATGCTGTAAACAGTGCTGTATTGAACACTGATTCACTGAATCTTTCTTTTTAATTGGTCTGTCTGAAGGATGAGTCTCTGTGGTGTCTAGAAGTGCCCATGAAAACTCAAAAGGGAGAAAATGAATAAATTTAGCAGCTAATTTGTAGCATAGTGCCAGTCTGCCCTTTCAATTCTCCCTATCAACAGAAACCATAACAGGCTAATTCCTTGCTATGTTATTTTTTATTTTTACATGTGAAGTTCATGACATGCTGCATGGAGTGGGAAACAGGAAGAGGGGCTGGTGCTGTCAGTGAAAATAACCATCTCATTCCCTTGGAGTAGCACTGTAAGATGTTCTGCAGAAATGCTTACCCTCACCAAAGGGAAGGCAAAAGATTTCTGCTGCTGCAGAGAAAGTGGAGGGATTTGCCTTTTCCATGCAATATCTTAAATTATGTTGCTTGGAGTTTTTGTAACAAAGTTTGGTGAGAAAGAGGAGCTCCAAATTTCAGAATCTACCATTATCTTTACAGACCCATGTTTATAACAAAAGCTTGATTGGAGGGGGACACAGTTTCTTACTTGCAGGCTCAAGGGAGTTGCTGCTGTCGAGGACTGGAGAATCCTGTGAGTGTTTCCCTCCTCTTCCTGCAGGCTGTCACTGCTTTGTTGGCTTGCAGGGAGAGGAGTTCATCTGTCTGTGTCCTTCAGCTTACATCCTCTGTGGATGAAGGAGGACATTAAGTTAGTGCGTCCTTGTGGGCGTGCTGCTCCTGGCTGGAAGGATTCTTGTGAGGCCACAGGCAAAAACAGGAGTGCAGAAATTACAAGTAAAGGCATGAAGAAGGGTTCTTTATTGGTGTGCTGTTTCTACTGTGTTGGCCACCACAAAATTTAGAAGCATTTCAGCTTTTTGAGTTAAAGCAAAAAGAAAAATAACAAAGCAATCCTCCCACAACCAAAATGTAACCTGAACTCTGTCAGCCCACAGCTCTGCTGTTCTCAAATGCTGCTGGTCAGAGATATTTGCAAGGGCCTTTAGAAATCTGGGTTATGGCTTAAGTTTTAATTTATTACACTTTTTATCTGGGCACAGTTTAGCCTTGCATTGTAAATGTTATTAGCTGCTGGCTTTAATTGTCAGGATTTGTACAAAAATGTTGCTGTGTCACTAATTAAACTTTGTCCAAGTGCACAGCATCAAGCCTTGGGCACTTCTGCTAATTGCACTGAGCTTTCTACCTGTTAGTTTATTTGGATAAATATTATCAAATGCTTTGATAGTTAGCAACTGGTCACAAAATGTGCTTGTCATCTGGCACTATACTCTCAGACTGCATGTTTCCTGACCAGGAGGTTGAAGTGTAATTCCTTATAACAGCATATTAACATGACAAGCAGGGCAACTGAAAGAGGGAAAAACAAAGCTAAAGATTTTGGAACTCTAGAAGTAAAGCAGAACCATGGCGTAGCCAGAACACTGGGCTGGCTCTGGGTGGGAGCATGTACAGATCTCAGCTCTCCAGCTGTGTCCTTATGTGATGCATGGATCACTTTGGTTTTGTGTAAGAAAAATCAAGGTAGTTTCACTTCTTTGCTTTGTTCAGTGGTGCAGAACCAAGGGCTTAAGGGCAGTGTGTTTTTTCTGAAACCTTTCAGCATAGCTCAGAGGTGACAAGAAAGAAAAGCTTAAACTGAGGCCAAGAGAGATGGTAGTGTGATGCTGGGTTGTAATGTATGGTTGCAGATTGCTACTCTCTACTTCTGAGGTCATATATTTGTTTTACTGTGCAATGAGGTTAAAAACTGTAGACTGCACTGGACTGCAGGTACAATCCTACACTGAGGTGTCTGTATCCCTGTTGTGTGATCACAGCATTTGATAAGAAATGCACTTCCGGTAGTGCAGATGTGGACTGAAGTTTCCCAGTGCCAGAGATTCTGTATCAGACTTCTCTAACCTTTTCTAGAGCTTAGCTACCCAATTTTCAACTGTATCCTACCACTAAAATTGCCTTTGGACTTACTTTTAAATAGACTAAATGCTTGGCTTTTGAAATCTGAACAGTAAATGCACGTAATATGGCACAGCAGTTTTCTTTGGCTCTGCATCTTAAATATCTTCACATAGATAAGGAGATAAGTTTATATTTTGATTAACAAAACAAGCTCAGTGATGATGGATGAAGACACTTTTCCCGCCTGATTCCTTCTGATCCGTGTGTGCCTTTTCTTCTTCCCAACATCACGAGTGCTGAAGGCTTCCTTGACTGATGGGTTCATTCAGGACATCTTGGAGATAGGTAGGGAAGATAACTATTGGCTTAACAGATGATGGTGGTTGATGGGAACCAAAAAGATGAATGCATAGCTAAAAATGACAGATCTTGAAACATGGAGTTTTCAGGGCTGTAAACTGTGTCTATATAATAAAAAAAAAAGGAAAAAAAAAAGAAAAAAAAAAGTGAAAGCTGAGCCTTAGTAATCATTCTTTCTTCAGCATTTGGTCCATTCTGGGATGTTTTTATTATCCTACCTCTTGATCTTCTGAAGAGCTGTTGTGCTTGAAATAATTATTTCAAAGAAAGATGGAAGAAAAAGCAAGATCGTCTTTGCACAAGAGTTTTTTTCATGCCCTAAATATATTCATTGTAGAAACATCTCCTTCAAAAGAGGTAAAGATCATTCCCAGCATCCTGGGCTGCTACTTTTCTCCTCCATCTGCCAGAAGTTTTGCAGCTGGCACAACTCATTAATTCTGTTCAACTTGTGTTCTCTCAAACCAGCAATGAATTTGATAATCAGCAGGCTGGGCTTTAAACATATGCTTTTCTTTTTATTGTGAGCTACTCACTGAGGAACACAACAGCTTTTTCCAGGGAGACACATAGCTGCATATGGATGGTGTGATGGAATCTCCATCTTCTTGGTAGTAAACTGGTTAGTGCTTGGAGCTTGTTGGAATATGGCTTAGCATTTAGCCGTTATTATGAATATCAGAACAATATCTCTGCTTGTACCCCAAGCTGCAGGGCCACCAGGAAAGTCAGCATAAGCAACAGTGCTCTGTTTTTGCAGACTCTTGAGTCATAAGAAGCCTGTTAACTTCCAGAAAGCTGATACTGGGAGGTAGTGGCCCTAAGTGCTGGTAGGAGGAGGTGGTGCTGTGCTTGAGACACCTTTTGAGCAATGAATTTGAGTGTCCCAGCTCTGTTCTTGGCTACTCAGTTTGAGTTCTGTTGATCAAGTAGCATTAAGAATATATAACCTTCTTGAAGGGAAAACCCTACACTTGCCAAGATAGCCCAGACGGGGAAAGCAATCAAAAGGAGGGAAGAATTTGTAACAGGGAACACAGACAGGGGTGCAGTGGTGAGGAAAAGTTACAGGGACAGTGGGATCAGGAACAGGGAAACTTGATTAGTCCAAGGAGAAAAAAGCATTGCTAGGGAAAAGCCTGCATAAGTTTTCATGGATGCAAGAGTGGGTATGTATAAACAGGAAAATAAAGGCAGTCATGACTATCGCCATAGCACTTTATACCATTGCTACAACCTTCAAAAGCTTACTGCCTGCCTGTTCTTACTCTTATGAAAGTTAACTGTTTTCTCACAAAGCTCTTTATATACATAATTCATGCAAGTCCAGGAGTCTGTGCTTATTTTACTCTTGCAGATCTTACTGGAATGCTCCAGGGACATCCACTTTTCAGGTCCAAAGCAGAGCTTTGTTTTTCCCTTTCCTCCTTGATGAAAACCTGTCAGTAGGTGCCAGTGTTCAGAATGTGATGTTCTCAGGACCCCGTTGTTCTGTCTCATTCCTGACAGCTTTCAGTGAGTGGCAAATGGCTGCCACCTTCATCTCCACACATGTGTGATATTAACAGCAGATCTGGTGACCCTTGTATCTTCTTTCAATGTGTCTCTCTATAATTGAAGCAATGTATGCAATTTTTCCGGGAGAGATAACAGATGGGTTATTCAATGGAGAAATTCACCCACTCCTCTGTACAAATACTACTATATGTGCTGGTAAATTCATGTAGGCTGATGAACTGAGACCAGTGTGCCAGGACAGGAGCCTGATTCAGTGGTTTAAGCATTCTCCAAATGCTTCTATCTGAGCAAAGCCAAAGACAAAACCAGTGCCCCTCTTGGTGCTTGCTGTGACCTGGCACACCTGGCACATTCCTGGCTGCTGGAGGCCACCTGAGCAGTTCAAGTGCCTTTTAATGACATTTTCTTTTCTTGTGAAGGAGATGACATCTGACTTTTTCTCAGTAATAAAATCCCCTATAGAGCTCCAGGGATTCACTGAAGTTGCTGGAGGGTTTTCATGAGACTGAAATGTTTGGAGAGTGGTAGCTGGTGGTGGTGTGACTGCAGTCCCTGCTGGGCTACCCAGTAACATCCATCACAACATTTGTGTTAAGGCCCAGAGAAAGACACTGATGGAGGGCGATGAGGGAGGGAGCAAAGTTCCCAGCTCTTTTTCTGCAGGTATTTTGCAGCAGGAACGGTTTGGTTTCTTTCTGTATTGTGAGATTTTGGGTGTGTAGGAGAGAAATCAAGGGATGGTGATGCTCATAGGCAACTCTGCTGCTCGTGCCAGCAGTCAGAGCTGAGCTAAGGGACTTGGCGTGCCAAGGGGGCAAGGAGACTTGAGTGGATGTGCAGTCTAGCCCAGTGTGGGAAGGCAGGGAGGGGAACTGTGGTGGTGCTTAATGGATTGTCACAGAAACATAGCATTTACCTCTAGGAATGACGCTTGCACAGCTGAGCCAGGGCTGCTTGAAGTGAATTAGGCTGTATAATTTCAGGTTGCCTGTGAGTCAAAGAAAGTTTTTGGAAATTCATTCTTTATTGATGTGTTTTCTCTTGCTTCAGGGACAGAAAAGGAAATTTCCTGCAAGATGGAAAAAAAAAAAAACAACTGCTTTCCATCTTGCTTGTAAAAAGTGCCTCAAGATTTTTATGAATTCTTTGTTACAGATTGCCAACAAAGTTAATTGAAAGACTGGACAAAAACCCAGATTTTTTTTTTCTTTATCTGAATTCTTGCCTGTACTTTGCCTAAGAGCACTCAGTGCCTGTGCTATTGAATGTGTCCATGTGCAAAATGAAAATGGATTGCTGCTGGAAAGTTAAAGAAAAAAGCAACAAAAACTAACCTTGAATTGCTCAAAACAATTCTTGCATGATATCTTGTTGGCTTAAGGCTGACAGTACCTCAGATGTACAAAACCAACAATGCACCCCTTCTTTCTCTGATAAATTGGAGAAGTAAGTGAAGAGAAGCTTTTCTTGTGCCCTCAGCCCTGGCTGGGACTGAACATGCCCAATGTTCTGTGCTTTTTGTTGCTAATTGGGGTGGCCTCTTCCTGCTGGGGGTCTGTTCCGCACCAGCAACAGAAGCTGGTGAAGCCTTTGAGAGCCTCTGATGCCAGTTTATGCCTGCATCTCCTCACAGCAGAGTGGTAAATTTATGAAACACCTCTGCTGGGAAACCACTGGCTTTTCTTTTAGTCTGGCTTTCACAGTGCTGAAAGGAGCAATGATCCATGTTGAGAACAAACAGGAAGGAACAGCTTCCAACATGCTTTACTGCATGGGAATGACAATGGCACAGCAGCTATTATCATTCACTGAGGGCACAGAGGCTGGCTCTGTGGGGGGATACTGCTGAGGTGAAATCTGCTCCGCTATTTTCAGTGAGAGATGTGCAGAGGATAAACAGGTCAGTATCTTTGACATGAGCAGCAGAACAGCACTGGATTAACTCCTGTGTAATGCTCTGCTTTATTTACAGCAGCTCTGGATGTGTGCTCATGTAACATATGTCCCCACGTTTAACAGGTGTCCCCACCTGCAGCATGGCCAGTGGCCCTGACCTGCTCATCCTGCGGCAGGAGAATCACAGGTTCGGCAGGAAATCGGCATCATTCCTCAGGCTCCTCTCTTGGCTCAGCTCAAGGTTTGTGCAATTGATGTCATCCTTTGTCAAACAGCTTCCACACCAACAAACCAGAGCAAAATTAACTCCTGTCTCTTGCCTGCTACCTGATTAAGGTTTTTAAGGTCAGGATTCCTTCTTAGTAGCTGTCCTGTAATTGCTATGGTACAGTCTGGTCTCAGTCAAGCCCCCTCAGGGCTGTTTTTGTACCAGTGGGTACAGTCCAGGTTGCTTTTGGGCTGGATGTTACTATTACATCCTAGTCACACTCCTGAATGGCAGCCAAGGTTCCCTGCCTGGTAAAGAAAATATATAGCAGCAAGTTTTATGACTTACTGAGGCTACAGATAGAATGCAAGGTGGCATGTCTTTCTCAAGGCACATTCATTTTCATCGGAGTGAACTGCATTTTGAAGTAAAAATGTTGTCAATTTTCGTTATGTGCTGGAAAGCACAAAGAATCAAAGGATACTTGCTTTGGAAGGGACCCATCAGGATCATGGAGTCCTAGTCCTGGGCTTACACAGGATACCTCAAAAATCCCACCATGTGCCTGAGAGCATTGTCCAAATGCTTCTTGAACTCAGGCTTGGTGCTTTGACCACTTACCTGGGGACCCTGTTCCAGAGGCTTTACCTCCCAGAGAGGTAAAGCATTTTGTAGCATGAGGGGACTCTCATCTGCTGCTGTGTCACTGCTGGGCCTGACAGCTCACTGACTCAGACCTGAGTTCAGTTGCCTGACCTGTTAATGTGCCCAGCACACCCCAAGCTGTTCCTGCTCCTCCCAGGCAGCAATGCTGCTGGCAGGGCCTGGATGGGAGCCTGGGCCCCCCATGGGAAAACACATTTGGAGAGAGGGGCAGAAGAGGAGGACGCATGGAAGGTAGAGGGCTCAGTATCACAGTCCAGCAGCCACTGGATTAATGCTCAGCTGCTTTTTGCCATGCATGAAATAGCCAAGAGATGGGAGTTAAGGGAACTAAAGGGTGACTGTGAGTGAGTGGTACTGGCACAGTGAAATCAGTTGTGTCAGTGGTTTTTGGGCACAACTGGAGCCATCAGCTGGGTGCTGGGGAAAGGGAAGGGGAAGAAACAGGGGTCTGATCATGCCCTTGGGGACCTTGTCCTGAGCTCTGTGCTGATGTGCAGGGGACAGGAAGGCAGTGGGATGGGCACAGCCTGCCAGCACAGTGGCTTCAGAGCATAGGGACACCAGTGTGCAAGGGCTGAAACAAGAGCCAGTGTGGATCCTGCACAGTCTGGTGAGAGCAGATACCACTGCCTCTGTTATGGATCTACTCCTTTATCTCTGGGCTTATGGTTTTGAGACAGGTTGGCCTGGGCTGCACACACCACATAAGCTGAAGTGCCTTGTTTGATACAGTTGGGTCTTGGAATAACTTCTACCAGACATTTATCATCTGTGTGCTGATTGCTGATATTCACCTCCCTTAGACCCAAGAGAGGTGCAAGAAGCCTGTAATCCTTTTCTCTCAGCACATTAGTGTAAAGCCTCATGAATCTCTATTAAATTTGAGAGAGAACATGAAGCTAGGTTGCAGATGCCTTGTTGATTTTATATTTCCGCTCATTTCAGTGCCTTGCCATGGAGCTGAGAATTAAATGGCTAATAAGGCATCTGCTCCAAGCAGGAGTCTCAAGATTGTGACAAAAGGATCTTACATCAGGGTTTGGGTTATTGGTTTTTCTTGCCATCACATATCATGTTATTAAAATCACTAGGGATACCTGATCAGGGATAGTGACTGTCAAAGGCAGCTTAGTTGGCAGAGCAGGTAAGTAGGTGTCTCCTGGACTTAGCTGGGTGCTGGAGCTGCGTCTGGGAAGTGGCTGGAGCTGTGGGGCTGGGCAGCAGCCACAGGAAGAGGACTGTGGAAGCTGCTCTCTGCATAACCTGTGACAGATAAGCTCAAAATCCTTGAAGAAATAAATTCTGAAAGAAACACAAGTGTGCTCTGTTTTGGGGTGGCAGATGGAGAATGCACTAAAACATCTCCCAGTCTCCATCTGGCAGAGTGGTGCCCAAAGGGAAAGGAAACCTCTCTGGGAGCAGGAGGCAGGGTCAGGGTCAGACTTACTGTCAGGGAGTTGGCTGTGAGCCTGGGAAGTGGCAGCAGTCCTGTGGCATTCTGCACTCATCCCATAAGGACCCCTAAGCTCTGGGGCCTGAGCCTGTCTGCTCATGGGCAGGAGATAAGGCTGAGCCAGCTGAACTGGGGACAGAGAGACTTGTTGGCAAAACAAAGCTGATGGGGCAAGAATTACAAAGTCTCAGAGACTGCTCCAGTGATGGGCCTAAGAAAAATAAAACTTTTTTCTTACTAATAAAATACTGAATATTTTCATTAAAATATTAATTTTCTTTTTTTTTCTTTATGGAAATTTGTTGTAGGCCAATAACACACATTTTTAAAGACGAGGTGCAGGCACTGATGCACTCAACTGCCATTACAGGCCAAATGGACCTTGGCTCATGGCTGTCAGAAATGGGGATGCTTTGGCTCTCTGTGTTGAAAAACCCATTAGCAGCAGAGCAATGATCACCCCATATGTGAAACACAGCTGGTTCCATTCTGCATTGTGAGTGGTTTTGTACAAAGACCTGTCTGCCGGGGACTTCCAGACTTGGGTGTTCCTTGTAATGTTCAACTCTCTTCCCAGTTTCTCAGCTCTGGTACCCAGAGATGCAAAAATGTCACTGCTGCTGCAGAGGCCCTGCAGACAAAGAGCTTCACAGTCATTCTAGTGATTAAACCTTCATTAAAGTTCAGCTTTACCATCTTTAGCCCCTAAGTTTTTCAGTACTGTTATAATTAACTTTTAAATGAAGGCTTATCTCTAATATGCAACTGTGTTTGCTGGGTCTTTGGCTGAATTGGAATCAAATAGAAGCATATGAATATTTTTATTCTTTGCTTTCCCACCTCCTCAGGCTTAGCAGGCAGGCTCATTTCAAGTGTAATGTCACCAGTTTCAGGGATTAATTAGACTAATATTTTGTGGTATAGTTAAAATACTATTAAAAAAACAAAACAAAACAACCAAAACAAAAAAACTCTGCAAGAGATTTTCTGCTCTGCTCTAAACCTCTAGCACTGTGTGAATGAGAGACACACATTTGTACCAGCAAAGACAATTGAGACTGTGGATTGGTGTGATTTGGCACTTACTTGTTTTTTTTTTTTTTTTTTTTCCTCCCCTGTAGATGAAGTTCACTGTTAAAATTGGGATTTCCTGTGTTAGAAATCATTCCTAGGCACAACCTTAGCCTCTGCTTTTGAATTTTTCCACATAAACACCAATAGGAGGAGACTGGAGGTGACTGATTTTGGGGGAGGACTTGCCTGCCTTCTGGGTCCTGCAGAAGGGTTCAATTCTTTCTGCTCTGTAAGTTCCTACTCCTCCCTCCTAGCAGTTACCACAGGCTGATGTAAGTGCTGTCCAGCCTTGCGTGCATTATGCAGAGACATTTCACCCCTATAAAATGCTCAGGATGGAAAGAACAGTGTGCTTGTCCTCTCTCAGCTACTCAAACACTCCTGCCTCTGTTTGCTGAATGCTCCAACTCTTCCTCTGGGCTTTTCTTCCCCCTCCCCTTGGAAAGGGAGATCCTTGTTTACAGGATGTAGGACATTGTAGGATCATTTCCAGCACACTTCAGAGAAGAGGCTTCAGGTGAATTTGTTTGTTTCAAGAACTTTGGCATGAGCAGCAGGCTGAGAGCTTCTACATGCAGGGCTGGTCCACCCTTCATCCTCACTTGAGACAGTCCTGCCATAAACTGACCCTCAAATGCTGCTTATGCAAATCCTCCTTTGCATAGCTAATGGCTGTTTATTGACACTAACCTGGCCAAAATAAGTCACTGCTTATTAAAACTGCATTGCCTTCCCCTAGCCTTGAATTTATCCTTGAAGTCTAACTTAAAAAGATGCTAAGAGTCCCCGAGTGACTGTTACCTTGACTCAAAGTGGCTACAAAGAGTTTTCCCAGTGACCTGACAGTACTGTGCAAGCTGCTTTTGCTGGGTTTTTACTCTGAATCTCCCAGTTTTTACCCATGTGAACATGTTGCCGTGTTTCTCAGGCTGCTCTTAACTCCACCGCTGTCCATGTGTTCTCAGTCAAGAGTTTTTGTGCTGCAGTTGTGTTCTGGGATATGGAGGCAGGTACCACATGTCTCAGACAGGTACTCTCTTCACTTCCATTTGAAACATCTAATTCTACCTTCAGCAAGGTTGGTCTTCACCCCTTCCCCTTTGCTCCCATCAAGTTAGCGTTAAACACCTTCCACGTCTTGTCCCTTTTAGTTTTAACATGCTCAGATTAACAGTGACCATGTTCAGTGGGTAGGAAAGAATACATATATTCCACTTGACTTTGCTGGTGCTCTTCAGGTCAATAGGAAGAAATTTTTCTGGTGATAAAGGGAAAGGCCATTTAAAAATAAAGCTGTGACAGCCTGTGCTGCTAGCACATGAACTGAAAGGATGAGTTCATTTGGGGAATGTTACTTCCCCTCCTGAAATACTTCACTATATGTTTCTAATTACAGCAGGTACATTTGGCCCCAGCAAGCCTCAGAGAGCAAGGTGGTGTTGATGGCCAAGATGAAGAGCAATGAAGAGGCTCTAAAGATCAGGAGAACTGAGTTTCCAGCTCTGCCACACAACCCTGGGCTGATACCTCAGTCTGGAGAAGTCTTGTGTTCTGCAGGTAATGGCTTCAGGAAGGGAACATCTGGCTCAGAGGAACAGAGACTCCCAGAGCTGACCCTGCTGTGTGGGCAGCCAAGAGAAGTCTGGGGCTGCAAAGGCTACAGGACACCTGTGCTGGGGCAAAGAGCTGAGCTGTTTTACCCTGGTAAAGATACAGCTGCTGCTACTAAATCTGCCATATCTTCTTCTAAAACTGCCATAAAGACAGGTGGCAGATGATCGCCTCACAGAGTCTGGGATCCCTCCCTTGCTGCTCCTTGTAGACATTTTTCTTTCCTCTTCTCCTCCACACACTTATATTTTTGTGGGGTAGGATGCTAAATTAGGGATTAGAAAATCATGGTGTGGCTGGGGCAGCAACATCAGGACAAAGCTCCCACAAAGGGCTGAAACCAGTGCAATGCTGCCTGCTGGCCTTATGAGAACATCCTGACAGCATCAGGTGAAGGGAGAGAATGGAGTGGGATGTGAAATCCATGCCTGGCATGGCCAAGAGCCAGAGGTGGGGCTGACTTGAACTGGGACAAAATGCTCTGTGACTGTCTGGGGAGTGGTAAAATCTGGAGCCCTCTGCTCCACTGCATCCCTGTGATCTGCCCTCAGGTATGCTGGAGAAGACAGGAGAAAAGGCACAACTCAACCCAACTCCATATCACCAGAACAATGATAAAAGGCTTGTCAGGAACACTTCTCCCAGTGTCGGGCTCAGGAGAGCAGCTGGAGGCTGGGGTAGGGACCGATTCCACTCTGTGCTGCACTGCAGAGTTGTTTGCTCAGGCTCTGCAAGGTGGCAATTGCTGGAGCTCTGGGGTGTTGCAGCAGCTCGTAAAGGTCAAGACGAAATCTCTCAGCCCTGTGTTTGTTTGCTTGTTACTAGCTGGGCTGCCACGGCTGCCCTGCACGGGGCATGGGGGTCTCTGTGTAACTCCCAGGGTGATGTCCTGGCTGTGCGTGGGAGCTGCATTGCTGTTTGACAGGGCAGAGGCTGACACATTTTTTTCAGAGGTACAAAACGCAGCTCTTAAAAACCCACATGGTCACCCCAAATCCCTACTAAGCCCATAAAGCAAGATGAGAAGAACCCCCAACACAACTGACCTATACAGTTAAGCTCCACTTTTTCCTCACTGCCAGTACTCAAGTTTAGCACGGCAGTTTCCCACAGCTCCACTCCCGTTGCTCACATTGGCAGCAGAGATATTGCAGTAATGGAAGATGCTCAGGATAACTGAAAATAGAAGAAGGTGCTTCAGTATGAGGCCAGCTAAGAGTCCTGGAGTCATCACACAATTAAATGAGACTTGTACCTTAAGCACCTGAAAGTCTCATCAAACAGAACCTGCTCATGAAGGATCTGCAATTTATGTTGAAGTCTCTGAATGTAGCCCTTAAAGTTTTTGGGGATCAGCCTGATGTGCCCGCTCTAAGGATATCTAAACATGTCACATACCAGCTTTACTCACTGCATTACAATAACATTCAACAGGATTTAAATTAGCTTCAGCACTCTAATCGTGTTGCTACTCTAACAGCAACAAGATAACTCCCAGGCGTTGGTTATGTAGCCTCTGAGGGAAAGAGATTTCAGATGTGTTCAGCAGAAATGCACCGTGTGAGCCATGGTTATAATTTCATTAACAGGATGCTACTCGGCTCCTACTGGGAGTTGGAGGAGATTAGCATTATAATGGGGATCAGGCGCCTTTCCTTTCATTCACACAGGTCTCCAGCCTGCAGGAGAATGAGCTGTCAGAAGACGTGATCTTCAGACCTCTAGCCCAGTGTTTGACACAAACTTGAAGCTTCTTAGAACATGCTGAGCTCTGCACAGCCTCTCTCTCTAGAGGCAGTGCTGCTGGGGGTTGGGACATTTGCTCTGCGACCCTACAGGCTCTGACATCCCATGCTCCATGAAGGGTTGTTCCCATGCTCAGAAACTTCTGGCAGCGAGGCCAGACTTACAGTGATGGTCAGGGCAGCTGGGGACTGGTTTCAGTGGGATATAGCGGGATGCTGGGTGGGAGGTGAGGAGCCAAGTACCAGCGTGACGTGCTTGCCATCCCTCACTTCCCAGTGAGGGAACTGCCTGTCCCAAAGCAGGGGTATGCTTCTCAAAGCTCAGGGCACATCCCTTGCAGGACAAACCATGACTAAACACTCAGGTACATCCAGCTGGATTTGAGCTGTTTACAGAGCCAAGAAGCCTAGAGTGACTGCCCAGGTGCCTCCAGCATGCTGGAAGCCTTCAGGTCGCCTCCTCCTTCCTAAGCATGGGGACTGCAGTATCAGTTTGGGGAAGAACAGGTGGGTGCACTGAAAGGTCTGGATGCTTGCCAAGGAAGACTTACAAGTACTGACCTTTAACTCCCTACCTGCTCTGCAGACAGGAAAATGCAGCCCCAGCATGCCTGAGCTGTACAAGGCTGACATTTCCAAGAGCCCTGAACACCTCTTGCTCAGATTATTGTGCTATCTCTGGCTGTGAACATTGTGTCGAGCACTTGGTGTGCATCCTGTGGGAAACCCAAATAGCAGCTGGATGCATTGGCATCACTGACTGTGCACATGGGAAAGACATGCATAGCCCATGCTCAGTAGGCAGGAGAACTGGGGCAGCCCAGCCAGGGTGGCCCCTTCCCATAGCCACTGCACTGACAGCTTCCCACAGCTGAGGTCCCAGCCTTGCTGCCAGCCTGGGGATACTGCAGACGGAAGTGGGAAGAATAGGCCTAAATGTCTCCTCTAACAGAACTGCATGAAAACTCACCCAGCATGGGTTTCCACAGATGCATTTAACCTTTGTAACACAGCAGTGACAGGCGCCCACCAGACAACTCCCAGCAGAATGGAGGCAGGAGCTTTGCAGGGGCTTTCAAGCAGTTCCTGAGCATTTTTAGAGATCACAGCAGCCCAGTCCCAGCACAGGCCGTGCACATGTTTACACACACACAACCCCCATGGGAGCAGCAGGACCCCGGGAGGGGACAAGGACCTGTAAGAACAGCAGCAGGCCAAGGGCAAAAAGCTCTCTGTACTACTTTTCCTATTGCTTTTTTAAGTAGACCAAGTTTAAACAAGGTTTTTCTGGGTTTTCTCCTGGAGCTCCACTGTTTTTCCATCGCTATGGCACCATCTCAAGTCCTTTCATGTGAAGGAGACCCCCGAGGCAGTGGGTTTTGCTGAGCAGATTTCTCACCTTATCACTTACTCCCATGGTTCATTTTCCTCAGCTCCTTTTATACATTTCAGCTCAAAACACAAGATTTAATTCAACCTGTCAGTGTCAGGATCAGACCCAGCAGGTTCATCCCAGCTTGGGACTCTCACTGGGAGTCATTACCCCAGGAAAGATCTGCCACAGCCAACTGGAACACCAGGGCTGAGATATCCTTGGAGGCATTTCCTATCTTTCAGCAGTGCTGGACATGATGTAGTTCTTGAATTGGTTTGAGATATTCAACTTTTTTCCCAGCTGCCTCTGCCACTGGCTGCTCTGCATCTGATGGATGGGAACCCCTCACAGCTGATGCCCCAGGTGCTGACCTCGCCAGCCTTCCCCTGCTTGGGAAGTGCTTCTTTCCTCTCCCAAATGAAATAATTTAAAAATGCAAACTTTAAAAGGAAAGGGATAAAGCTCAATTCAACTCTCTTATTTATTTTGAAAAAATAAATAAATAAATAAATAAATAAATGTGCTCAGCATCTCAGAGTTTGTGTGCTCTTGTCCTACCCGTGCAACTAGGGCTGGAAGTTCAGGGATCATGATGGAGCTCAGCTGTTCTGGGGCAGAGGGAAAACACCCTGAGAATTCCCAGCAAACTGCTGAGAGCGCATTATGTGCCTAATGGCTCTCTCCCTTCTCTACCTTGACTGGTTGGACCCTGCACAACAGGAGAAGGGAGGCATGAAGCAGGTGTGGAAATGTTTCTCAGGGAAATGGTACAGGTAAAACTGAACATGTGTGCTGTGTAATTTCTACAGGTGTGTGAAGTCTGAGGAAAAGTGACATGGGAAGGGGGAAAAGTAATCTGGAAGAGCAGTTATTAAGGGACCAGAAAATGAAGTAGCTCTAAATAACTCTGCTTTTTCAGGTTGGATTTTTTTTTCTAGATGTATGGAGTTGTCATTTAGAGAAAACTTTTAAGAAAATTACTAAAGCTAAAGAAGCCTCTTTTTTTTTTTTTCCCAAATGAGGTTTTTCTCAAGCATCAAACACTCTCAAATAAAACAAAAACTTTAAACTAGGTTCTTAGCACGTCAGATACTTTTTTTCTGTAAACTCTGCACAGGGTTTCACAGTTGTGCTTCCTGTTGCTTTGTCACTTGGTCCTTTCTGGGGCTGGTCACTGGCTGCTACGGTGGTGACACACCTGTCAGCTCCTTCCCTGGAGCACTCCATAGCAGTGGAGCCTCTTCCCTCTGCTGGGGATTTGTGGTGCTTGAAGCGAAATTTATCTTGTTTGGGCAGAACTGTGCCTGGGCTGGAGTGATAGGGCTGCAGCTCTGCCCAAGCAAAGGGACACCTGGGTGCTAAGAAGTTGCAGAAACCTCATTATTTCACCACTGCCTCCTCATTCAGTTCTGGTAAACCAGAAAAATCCTATGAGGGCAGCTTTTCTTGTGCCATCGGTGCTGCAGGATGTTGCTAGGCGTGTGACACAGAGGTCCCCACATGTGTGATGCGCTGCCTCCCTGACACCAGTCTAGAGGAGCCAGTGCTGTGTCCCCTTACCAGTCTGGATAATTGCCATTTCTTTGGCTTCCTTAGGATGTCAAATCTCTTGCAGGCAGCTGGGAGGTGCTGAGAGGGAAAGCCTGGTGCTAGCTGCATGCTGAGGGTTCCAGGAGAGCCCAGCTGGGAGCTGTAGAACAGCAGGAAGGCTCTCCAGGCTATTCCCTGTGCAGAGCTGAACAAGGGCTGAGTGAGGCTTCTGCTGTGCTTCTGCACAATTTATGTACATAAATGTTCTATAAAGCAGTGGGACTGTTTCCCTCCTTTTGGTTAGTGGTGCCAATAAAAGGAGACCTCTCAGCTACCTTTGAGAGAAATCCCAGCTCTTATACAATAACAAAATTTTTCTGTTCCCTGGATTGTGGCTGTAAAGGTCTGTGAGGAAATGCAAAAATCTTATGGTGGGGTGGAGAGAAAAATGAAAAACATCCAACAAGTGAAACAGCACTGCAGTTACAGGTGCAGAGCAGGATCTTGGCAGGTCCAAGCTGCCCTAGGATGAAAGATGTTCCTGTGCCCCTGGCTGGGTGGCTCTGGCCATGGAGATGTGGAGGCTGGTGGGGTACAGTGTCCTGGCACAACCTAAAGTGGCTTTCTGGGTGAGTCATGGAAGCTGCTGTAAATCTGTGGTGGTGTTAATCTGCAAGCAAGGAGTTGCTATGTGGCTCCTGACCCTCATAAAGTGCACACAGCTGCCTTGGGGCCCCACTTGTGCAGTTTAATCACAGCTAGGCTCACAACAGGCAGCATGATGAGCTAGTTCAGAGAGTGCCTCCTCTTTATGGCTTCCACAAATGTTGGAGCTGCATTTCCCTCTCCATCTGGTCACTGCCTGGGGAAAGGCTCTGGTCTTCCTTTGGCTCCATCTCCCCACCAAGAACAGCCTTGGGCATGTCCACAGCCATGAGCCAAAGTCTTTGTGTGCTCAGCCTCCATGCTGCTCCTCCTGCTTCTCTGGCAGCATCTGGCCCTGCTGCTACTTGCACCTCTGGGACACTGGCACCTCCAAATCCCACCTCCATCCTTTCATCCCACCTGCATGGATTTCTTGGAGTTCAAGGATGGGAATAACCTGGATTTGAGAGAGTTCTGGGGGGCAGATTTGAACACCCAAAACAGACTGGCACAACCAAAATGTACTTTTCACCTGGGCTAAGCTGGGAGGATGGGTGTGTTAACCATGTCAAATGTGTGGTCACCTGCCTGAGTCCAAAATATTTTATTAATGCTGCAAATATGCTCGGCTTGTCTTCTTATCCAGATTTCCTCCTTGTGGCAGAAATGTGTTACCTGAAGCCCCAGAGCTGCTTTCACCACCTTGTGCTTGGGTCACCTAGTGCTGTCTTCCCACCTGGCACTGACTAGGAAGGGCAGCAGCCCCTTTCCAGCCAGGTGGGGGGCACTCATGGGGATGTGTTTTATGACTTGTGCTGCCCAAGGAGCTGTGTCTGTTGTGTGCACCTCTCTTCCCTTGGTGCAGTGTTTGAGAACAGAAAATTTCTTGTGCTCAGCGAGGGTTTGGTACCAAGTAACCACACTGCCCCTGAGTAGATAGGAAGTGGTCCTATCCCCAAGCCATAGGAGCTGTGGGGTGGTTTTGGGGGTATCACCTGATAAACACCAGCCCTTTGGCATTTGGGAAGGCACAAAATCTTTGCCCAAAGTACCTGGCTATAACCCAGCTGCACTCCCATTGCTGGGACAGGCTGTCCCTTCCCTTTCCTCCGTGACCCTGTTCATCCTGTCTTCTGGTCACATGCTGGCTAAAGGCACAATATTGATATTTTGTAATGCCTCTGCTACTAGTTAGCTGGTGTAAGTTTTTCCAAGTGTTTCACTTGCTGTTCAGCTGAAACAGGCTGATGAGACTCAGCCAAGTCCCTGGGAGCTCCTGGACTCAGGTGGGCAAAAAAACATACCCCTGCAAATCAGCTGCTCTGGCGTGTCCAGATACCACATGTTTGCCAGGGAGTGATTTAAGATGGAAAAGGGGAAAATTAGTGTGAAAGGCTAATATTTAGGCAAACTGTGTGGGTTTTGGTGCTGGAAATCTAAATTTACCCACCCAGCAATGCCTAAGGAGGCCAAAGTTTGTGCTGGTGTCAGCTTCCAGTATGGGGCTAATCAGTGTCACTGAGGTGTGCGGTAACTGTGCTGCTTCTCTATAAAACAGCACTTCAAGTTATCTGTTCCTCTAAAGTGTCTTTAGGGCTCCAGTGAACCTCCTGCTTCCTATTTTGCTACACAAGGGAAATATTCTTGCTTTTTAGTTGGCTGCAGTCAGTCACTTCAGTTTATGGCCCATTTGGGAAGGTGAATGTCTTCTTCTAGTTCTCCCCTTTAACCTCTCCTCAGTCTCTCAGGTGATGGCACATTCAGCAGCTCTTCCCACTGCCCACTGTCAATTACTGGTGAAATATAACAATATAGATTGTTACTACAACCTTTTGAAAGAAATGGGTCTATTGTAATTTTTAAATCTTCATGGCTATCCCTTCAGAATCAGAATGAAAGAAAAGTGTTTTGTTTTGGTAAGAGAATTTAAATGGAGGGGAAATGTAATTTATTATTTTAATTTCTCTAACTATTATGGATGGTGGGTTATTTGGAGTTATTTTTGCTAGTTTCTACAAATTAAACACTGTCTTATTCTCTGTAGATACTATGCCTTTCTCCCTTCAAGGGACCACTTGCATCTAGGCACCAAAAGGGTCTTTTTTACCTTTACAGTTTCTACAGATTCCCCTGTGATCCTTGGCTCTTGAAGCAAATAACAGAGTAAAAGAGGCAGGACATGACTAAGTTTAGGAATATTTTTATATGTTCTGAAGTATCTGTCTTTATGTGTGTCTCTGGATTAGGAGGTGTGATGGTGTATTGAATTTCAAATCAGCCCTCCACGTGCCTCCTGTTTTGAGAATAGTTTGGAGTGGGGTTTTTTGAAGCCTAAGGAAATACTGTAATTTTTTTCCATATGAAAAGCTTGTGAGAGGGATATAATATTATTGGTGTGCAGAGCAAAGGATCTGAAAGATGTCAGGTACCTAAGAAGTTCCTGATCCCACAAGACATATAAAGAGCCGCCCGAGTCGTGTAGGCCAGCAAACCTCCTGGGCAGGGACCCCTGGGCTGGTTGCCATGGTGTTGTCTGTGTCAGGCTTCTTTTGGCAGCTTTTACCGGTTTTTTATTATTCCTTTGACTTTTCTCCAGTCTCTCTTGCCACCCACCTCTAACTGGCCCTTGCCTCTGCCCTTGGAGCAAGAGCAACCAGAGGGCTCCTGGCTGTGACCTCAGATGCCATGCAGGGACATGGCAGAGCCAGCTTATCCCAAATGTCCTGCCTTGCCCCAATACCCTGAGCAGATTCCCCCAGGGCAGGGCTAGACATGTCCCAATTCCTGGTGCCCTTGGAGCAATGTTCCAGGAGGGACAAAACAGACCCTAGTCACTGCCATTGAGTGCTATTCATGGAAGGAGACACAAACGCAGGTGAATTCCTCTGCTGAGCCAGCATTCCCACATAAATTGCATTACAAGTAGGAGTAAGCCTAATTGTACTAGTATGTTTTACTGTCAGGATATAGTCCACTTGTCCTGGACAGGGAAAGTTGCCCCTCTCCCCTGGGTGAGGACTTGTGTTCACTGAGAGCTCCTGAGTGATGGCTCTGGCAGGGTGAGGGGTTGGTATTCAGTACAATGTGCATGCTGTAGGGCAGAAGGTGGGTGTTGAGGTGCTGGAAGCAGCACATCCCTCACTGAGCCCACCCACACCCCTGTCCATGCACACTCTGGCTGCTATCACACTCAGGCCAGCTGAACAGAGCACAATCATCCACTGGTGTGGTTAGTTCTAGGGTGTTTCCTGAAAGCCAGTGGATCTGGGACCCCAGACCTTTGCTGTAGCAGCCTCCTTCCTTCCTACAGACACAGGACCTTGTCAACCAAACATCTTGACCTCTGTCCTGTATCTTCCTCAGGGAGCCCCTTAGAGACATGATGCTGCTGTCAGACGGGTGACTGGGCACTGCTGGTTGTGCCCAATCTCCAGGCCAAAGTGCCTGGACACATGACATCTCCAGGTCCCCTGCTCATCCACCTTCTCCATCCTGCTCCTAAATCATGTAGCTGCCCTTTCCCAGGACAAAATAGGGCTAATAATGAGCAGAGCAGGGCTGTTTTCAGCCTTCTGCCCACTGGCAGCTCTTTTCTGGCTGTTCAGATGTGATGAGTTCAGGTCTGGATCACTCAGCACTGGGGCTTTAGAAACCCCAAATTCAATTGACTGAGGATTTGCAGGAGCTAGACCCTAGTCTCCCTGTTCAAGCTTTAATAACACAGGGAATTAGTGGGTAAAGGATTACTTAAAAATAATAAAACATTTCTCTAGTGAAGCTTTAATTTTGGTTGTGCTTTGATGAAGAGAGAGGCTGTATATAACCATCCCTTTGAATACCTCTTGTTCAAATAATAATAAAAGTTTGGTTTATGTAACAGCTTTTAATGTGTATGATGCACTTTAGTTTGTGGTGTAGACAGACTAAAGAGCTGAGCTGTGCTGTGAGTGACAGGAGCTGTGGTAATCTGTTTTTCTTAGGACACGGGGCAAATAAGAGCTTTTCTGTAAAACAGGAAAACTTTTCAGTAAGACCTTTAATAGAGCAGTGAGATTTTGTGCTGTATATAAGTAGCCATCATTGCAAACAGGGATATTTATTGGTAGCTTCAAGCCAGAAGGTTCATGAGCAATTTACTTCCAAAGCAAAACGCTGTGCTACTTACAGCATGTTTGTTCTTGGGAAAACCATTCAGAGGTTTATTTTTTTCTCTTGTCATGCTGCCATTCTGCCTGCTGCAACTTTGTCTTCTAATGCAACACGGCACCAGTAGCTGCTTAAGATCTATGGAGTAGAGAGGAGTCATTAAAATTATATCCTGAGAAATAATTAAATTCCCATGGTTGCTCCACAAATTATGTTGCTTATTTCACATGACTGTGACATACGGAAGCATAAGCCTTCCAGTCCAAATGGAGCTTTCGTTCCTCACATTCATTAGTCCAGGGGAGACAAAGTAAGAGAATGATGTTCCTCCTGGGACTTGGTCTCAAATTTCCAGTAGTGAATCCTTCCTCTTCCAGGAGAATCCACTGAACTTTCAAGCTTAGTGGAAACTGCCATGGGTGAGAATAGCTGCAAAGGCAAAATGAGTTTTTGAGAACAGTATTCATAGTAAGGATTTAACTAATGTTCCTCCTTCAGGCTTCAAGCAGGGAAGACTGATCAAGGGTGTGAAACTTTCCTTTGGTTGCAGCTTTGCTGAGAAGGCAGGTAATGATTTGTCTGGATTTGATGCATTGAAATATCTTTGAGAAATGCAGGGTTTTCCCATTAGGGCATTAACAGGGAAGCTGGGCAGCACTGGCAGCTGTCCTTAGGTTGTGCTTAGCTCTGCTAAGGGCCACATTAACTTCATGGACACTGTATTTCCAATACATTAATTGTTTATAGCGAGAAAAAGCCCTGAATTTGCAACAGTAGCTCCAAAATATCCCTGGGTTTTTGCTGATGTTTCAAACCCGGTTCCATGGTTGCCAACTGGGCTTTGTAAGCAAGTGGTCTGGGAAAAACACCTGGACATGTAATTTGGTAAGTGTCTAGCTCTGAATGCAGACCTGTGGCTCAAACACATCTTAAAGGTTGTTTGCTTACTGAGGAAAAAGTTGAATTTATAAACTCAGGCTCCAAAATCCCATTATATGGGGGAAGCAGCCGTATGAGTGCAGAATGGCTTTAGGCTAATGGCTGATTTTCCTCACCTTTTGAACTTCTTCATGAAAATCTTAAATGCAGGAAGATACAGGTCAGATGGGGAACAGAAAAAATTAAATCTAAAACGAGATTAGGAAGGCCATCAGGAGACTGTTCTCCATTCTCCTGCATCAGATTTCCCCGAGTTGGTCCTGAGAGCCTCTTGGTCTGCTGGTAGGGATTGCACAGCCCTTCTAGGCAATTCGCTTAAATACTTTACTATTTTTAGCTTTCTTAGCTTTCCACATGTTAGCTTTCCATAACATTTATTTCACATCTTCTGTTTAATCTCCTTTCTGCCTCCCATCTTCATGAATGAGTTCTGTCCCTTCTCTGGTAACGTTTTCTATAAGAATGCTGGGTATGGTCAGTCTGAAGTTCTTTCCTATAAAATGTCTGAATGCTTTATGTTGCTCACTGTTAACACCAAGTAACCCTTGCCTCAGAGAGATTCACAGAACTGGAAGGGGAAGGACACCAGAATTTATCCAGAGTTCAAACCCAGGGCTCTCAGCACACCAAAGTGTTGTTGCCCTCCAAAAAAAACTGAACTCAGTGGGGAGCAGAGTATGGTCAAAAACCATTTAAGAGGGACCTCACAGAACTGGCAATATATATATATGAGAAGGGCTGAGCAGAGGAAGATTTTGGAGGTAAAGCAGGAAGAGAAGAGCAAGAAGACAATGCCAGGGATGTGCTGTTTGCAGGGGGGTCCCACAGCACAGAGTGCAGGTGAGGTCTGCTAACATATCCTCCAGGGCTCCATGATGGAAATTGCATTGCAGAAGACGCCTTCCTGACCTTGCTGGCAAAATCCCCCAGTTGTCTGGGCCAGGCCTCCAGATAGGTTGTCAATCAACATGTCACAAGCCGAAAGAAGATATATGGCCAGATTTAACTGACAAGCTGTTCTGACATTGCTAAAGTAGGTATCTGCCTCTTTAGGGTACAGATTATGTGTGAATATAACATATTGCTGGCTTTTGATGTTAGTACATTTTCCACAGGAAAAGGCAATCTAATGATACCTTATAGCTTCTAAAAAAATTTTTTTTTTTTTCTTGGACTTTTTCCTCAATAAAGTGACTGTGTTCTACTTCTCATTAATTAACCTCTGAACTTCTCATCATTGCTTAAACAAGACATCAGCATCCTTTCATGGAGTGTTATTGAAAAGCAATGGGAATGAGGATAGGAATGCTGCTAGTGAAGAGAAAATGACACTTTGGTTTGCATTAACATGGCAGCTCTGACCCATCCTTCTGTCTGGCTCATTATTACAACACCTTGATGGAGGCTTTTCTGTACTGGGGACACTGATATTTCTTTGGGTCTTGATGGTCAGGCAGTGTTTTATTAGAGGAGGAAGACTCATGCAGAAAAAATTAAACTATTAAAGATTCTTTCCCAGCTCTTTGCACCTGGCATGGCTGTGGACACTTTTGGTCTTGTAATTTATGGCAGAAATCTGCCATCTTGTCTCTTGTAAGTGCTTGCTAAAATACATTGGGAATTACTTTCAACAAGGTATGGACAAAGCAACTACTCATCCACCCTAAGTAATCATTCACATTGCAGGTTCTTGTGATGCAAAACTGATTGACATGCTGACACAGCACAGGTACTAGTAAGTAATACCTGAGCAGACAGGGAAACAGGGCATTGAGATCTACGGAGGTCAGAGGTTGGGAAATTCATTAACATTTGGCCCCCTAAAAACTCTGAGGCTTTTGTGGGGCGAAACAAATGTGGAAATAATACTCTCTTGCAATATGCGAGTTCAGCACATTCTACATTTGTTGAAAATGGATATGGTCTTTGTTTTAGTATGGAGCAAAGCTCTCGAGATAACAGCTCTTGAGCTCAGGCAGCTGTTGGTGGGGCTCTGATCCCTGTAATTCAGGTGTTTCCCCTCTGATTTCTCTGGTGCTGGAGCAGTAACTTCAGTCCAGCTCACAGGGACGCAAGGTAATGCAAACTCACCCACAGGAAGTGAAGTTTCCCTGCCAAGTCTCTTTAACCAGTTTCTTTTGGACAAAGATTTCTTCTTCCCTTACCCACTGGTTTTCTCTAGTCCCGTCTGATATTAAATAATCTCCAGGAGCAGCACAGTTCATTGGTGGATTAATCAATTTGTGCAGAAGATGTCATATCAATGACCATTACAATTTTGCCTGAGCAGCACCTAGAAGCAATTTTTCATCTCTGTCCATTCTTCATTATCTCCACTTACTTATCTTAAACCAGAAACTCCAATTTTATTTTAAAGGCCCCCAAATTTAAAAATCATTTGCAAAGCTGTTGAATGTATTAACATGCCAGTAGCAACTGGGGAAGGCAGATGCTGAGTAGGAAGTACATGTTCATCCTGAACTAGCAGGAGCTGGAGCTGTCAGGGTGTCCCCTGCCATCTGGCCTGTCGGAGCATGTGGCAGATTCACAGCTCTCGAGGGAAGACACGCTGTAGAGGCCATAGGAGCCCATTATGCTGTTTATGAGGACAAGCCAGACATTTGTCTCGCTGAGACAGTATGTCAGTGGGTGATGCAACAACCACGCGGTCTTTGCCACAGCCGCTTAAAAACTCGGAGGTGAAGCTGGTGCTTACAGAAATGTTGATGTTTAGGAAAAAAACCCTGTCGGAATCCTGAGGGATTTCAGCCAGACACAGATACTAAAACGGGAGGGGACTGAGTCCGCTCGTGCCTGCGCGGCGCAGAGGGAGCGGGCAGGGATCGCTACGGGGCTCGGCGCTGCGCCGCGGCCCGACCGCGCTTGCGAACAGCCCCCAACACCGGCGGAGCCCTGACACCGCCTCCCTCATTAGCATCCCTTCCTCCTCCGCCTCCTCCGCCGGCCGGCCGCAGAGGGGTGCATGGCAGCGGCGCCGGAGCCGCGGCTAATCCCGGCAGCTGCAGCTACTGACCCGCGCTCTGCTCCGTGCCAGCGGCCGCAGCAACTTTGCCGCTCCGAAGAGTGCGGAAGCGGGGCGATGTAACGGCGCACCCGGCGGCGCGAAGCAGCGCGGAGCAGAGTGCCCCCAGCTTCTCTTCCCTGTGGGGCGGAGCGGAGCCCCCCCCTCCTCCATCCTCGGCGGAGCATCGCGGAACGGATTAGAGCTCCCCGCCTCTCTTCCTCCTTCCCTGCCTCCTTCCCTCCCCGGCGGCAGCCGCAGCCCGGGGCGGGAGCGCGGATGCGGCGCGGAGCCCGGCAGATTCCATCGCGGGGCCGGGGCCGGGCGCCGCGAAGAGCGGGGGGATGCTGAGCCCCGCCGCCCGGCACCGCGCCCGCCTCCGGGAGATGCTCCTCGTGCTCGCTCTGTTACTGGCGTGGCAAGAAGCGCCCGCGGCGCCGACCCCCGCGGCGGAGGACATCACCCGGGGAGTTGTGAGTTACCCGCGGCCCTCCGCTCCTCTCCGCTCCCCCCTCCCCCGCAACCCGACTCGCCGGGTACTCCCTTACCTTCGGGCATCGCGGGCCCACGCGGCGCTGGGCGAGCTTCGGCGGCTGAAAACGCTCCCTGGCGCGCCCCGCTGCCCAGTACTCCCTTTGCGCCAGTGCCCGCTGTCCTGCTCCCGCTGATCGGCCCCTTTTACACCCGGTGGGCCCTCCAGCATTATCTACGTGGTGCCACTCGTTGCAGCTGGTGCCCCCCGCGCAGACGGAAGGATCTGTTCCCCCCCCCCCCCCGCACCCAGTGCCCCCCATACCCTCTGCACCGAACCCTCTGGAAGCCAGAGTCCCTCTCCCTAGCACTGAGTGCATGGTGCCTCTCCTGCACCCCAGCCTGGTGACCCAACTTTACCCCAGCCGAGCATCGTGGGGCGATGGCCTCACCAGCTTTCACACATGGGTGGTGATTTCTCAGGGGCTGGGAAAGGGCTGGTCTGTCTCGAGGGCTCCCTGCTTGCCGTGGAGCCACACAAACTTCAGCAGCAAGCAGGGTAAAATGGCACGTTTTGAGTCAGTCCGATCCCCTAGGACTGAGACATGCCTCGGGGATGTGTTAAGAGCTGCTCTGTGCCGGCAGCAGGTGGAGCGTTGGCTTCATTGCGGGGGTCTGCACAGCGCGGGCATCCTTGTGGTTCTGCGTCTCCCCTCACAGGTGCCTGCTTAGTCTGCAGGGATATAACAGGTTTCAACAGGCATGGGGAGCTTAGGTCACGTCTCTGCCAGGTCACGGTGCCAGCAGGTCTATACAGCTTCACCCCTCTGAGAGCAAAGAAATTAAGGGTTTTCTCTCCTGAAGAAGGAGAAGTTTCTTGTAGCTTATACCAGTTGTAGCTCAGAGACGACCCGCGACTGTATCAAACCTGCGTGTCAGAAAGCCATCTGTGGCTGGGTGTGGGCGGGCAGTCCTGGGGCTGGACCCGCCAGTTTGGAGAAATTCCCTGAAATTTAGTGCATTTAGAAATGCTGCCAGTGCACTGCTGTGAAGGCGGGAGGGAGGAAGGATTTGCCGCGCGGTAGGGTTATCTAATGAGTAGGGCTCGCTTAGAGCGGTGCACCAGGACTCTGCCTCCGCCTCCCAGGCTCCAAGCGTGTGCTTCGGCTCACAGGCTACGGCTCAGACACCTGCCAGGGAAGACAAAGCCTATCGTTCCCCATCTGTTCCTAAGAGAATAGCGAATGTGGTGAATATAAACTATACCTGCATCATTATGGTGCATTCACTTTCCTCTGTAACCAGATGTTAAAGCTGGAATTAATATTTCATGCAAACAGCACACAGATTGATGTATTCTGTCCTAGTCAATTTAACTCAAACTTTGTCTTTGACCTGCTTTTAGCCTCGCTACCGAATAAGTTGCACTCAGCTTTTACAGGGTAAATGTTAATACTCGAGGGGCTTATTAGTTACTGATGACAACTTTCAGGCATAAATGTACTTTTTTTAGTCCTGGAGTAGATTTGAGCACTCTCTCCAAACCCTGCTGAAGAGCTGGGGCTGCCTGGCAAAGCAGAAGGTGGCGGGGATGGTGGTACTAGAGCAGAAGTGAACTACGGGAGAAGGGGGTTACATTAAACCAAGGCTTGTTTAGGCTGGGAATCCGACATTTAGGATGCATGGTTGATGTCAGGATGCTGTCTCCCTCCTGTTGATGTTCTTGCTGGGGCAAAGAATCTCTCCAGCTTGAGACAGCATTGGTGGGTTTCCAAAGGGGTTGAATGTAAATCAGGCTTAAGCTTATGCCCTCTACTGAGCAGCAGGGAGCACAGAAGCCAGATATTTTCAGAGGTTTTGTTAGAAAACTACCACTCTCAGGCAAGTGAGAGCCTCAACAATGATTTGACATCCACTTTACGAAGCAACTATGAAATTAAAGATCTGTGGGGCATTTCAATCAAATATTTGAAATCTAGAAACATGACACCATGCCAATAGAAAGCTCTGCTAACCTTGGAAAATTATATCCAGCAATTCTCTGCAGTGAACAGAGCACAAAATCTACAGAGCTTTTATATCCCAAATGCTCACCCCTTGTAACCTAGAGGTTTTCAGTGCTGAACTGGACTGTGCCACTGAGCTCGGTCTTCTGCTCCACTCCTGCTTGGAGTTTGTTTTAAATGAAACAATGTTGGTGGGCCAAATTTAAAGTTCGGCAAAATGACAGAGGGCTAAAATTCAAAGGCAGTTCTTGTCAGCATGCTGCCCAAAGCAATATAACATGGAATGATTCTCCAGATTTCATTACTAATGGAATATCCTGCCCAGTTTATAAATCTAACTTGATTATTAATGTTTTTATTTTTCTCCATTAGCTGCCCTGAAAAAGAGATCATAAAGTAGCTGGTGGAACAGAGCTTGACTTGAGTGATTCCATTGAATTTTAGTGCACTCCTTTTGAGATTTATGACTTTGCATTTTGCACTGCTGCCTTTACAGTGAACCCCCAACCTCTCCTCACCACAGCATTCACAAATTGTATCTTTTTAAGGCTGTTCAGCTCCCACGTCTCAGGGGTGCAGGAAGCAAAAACTTCCTATACACTAATAGTAACTTAGTAATGAGAGCTCTCATTTCACTGGGCTTTGTACCAGGTCTGGTGGGAGGTCTACCTTCAAGCTGCGCTTTTCAGAATAGCTGGCCTGTGTAGCCTGAACACTGAAGGTGCTGACGTGGAGATTGGCTGGTTTGTAAGGGAGCCCGCTATTCCTGCAGGCAGCTCCTGCCCACTGGGCTGCATTGCTGCTGTTGTGGGGACATGGCTGTGCAGGGCAAAACCTGTGGCTTGGCTAGCTTGGCCCCAAGGGAGATGTTTTGCGTTAGGGAGTTGCTTTGCCTGGCACAGAGGTTGCCAGAGAGGAGTTGACAGTAGGGTGGTGGTGGTGGCATCACTGAGATCATCCTGTGTGGACATGGGCTCTGGTATCAGTGGCTGAGGGATGCAGGAGTGCCAGGAAAGTTTTAGTTTGGTTACAAGAGCATGGGTGAAAAAAAGAAGACTGTGAGCGGCTTTTTCTTGGCTTTTTCTTGGCTTTGTAGCTAGGGGTGAGAGGGAAGGTCTATGCATGCCCCCAAGGCGTTTCTCCAGCTGGGGATTGCTGGACATTCCTGGGGGCTTTCGTATGCACAGCTTCCTGCTCACAAAGCCCTGTCTGTGTTGTTCCCAGAGAAGTTGCTTCCAGGGTTTGGAGGCATTTGCATTCATCGGTGGAGACCAGGACCGGCCGTTATCCCAAGTGGCTCTTTGTTTAGGGCAGGGCCCTCCCTTTGTGGCCGCTTCTCATTTGAATGACAAGGATGCATTTGTGGGTAGAGCATGGTGGCACAGAGCCCTTCGAGGCTGTGCCCCCGTCTCCCCCCCTCTTCCCGCTGGCTGTGGTGGGCCAGGGGAGAGACAGAGGTTCCTCTGTATCCCCATGTCAAGAGCAGCGAGACAGGAGGAACAGCAGTTTCCTATGAGTGTGTGCCCTGCATCTCCCAAGTGCCAAATTTCAGAGTAGAAGCCGGCCCAAGACTCCTCCTTGCTGTTTCTGGGGTGCTTTCCCAGCCTTTTTCTTTTCCCTGGGCATTCTGCTGCCCACATGCCACGTCCTGGTCGAGCTGCCCTCATGCTCCCATCTGCCCAGAGTTATCCAAGAACTCCCCTAAACTCCTGCGTTTAAGTGCGCGGTGGGGCATGTCCCTGAGACATGGCTTAGCTCCTGGTTCAAGGCTTGGGGTAATCAGCCTCTCAAAGTAAAATCCTTGTACAAATGTAGGCTGTTCCCTGTATCAGGAGAAAGTACTGTACTTCTTCTGTTTCTGCTAATGGGGAAATTAAAAATTAATAATTTCAGTTGGAGCCTCATTCAGCCTTCTAAAATGGCGAGTCTTTAAGGACAGAATACTTAATAGAGTCCCTAAACAGCCTTGGAGAGAGGAGCTTTGCTTGGCCCCTCTGCCATTAAAGCACTTCACACCTTCCCATATGGAGCAGTCCATCCCAAGTCCATGAATTCCCTTCAAGAAAGCTAAGCTACCATATTAAAAAAAAAAAAAAAAAAAAAAAGTTGGTTGCATTTTAAAGTACCTCTTGAAGCCAAAGTACAATGCAAACTAAATTGACAAAAGACTGTCTGGAAGCTTTCATACAGCCGGGCTGCTGTGAAAGCATTTAATCTGGTATTGGAGCCCTTGTTGGTGTGAGCTGCTCCTTCCCTTTCAGATTTGAGACCTCCATGTACAGTAATGCAATTTCCTCCTGGGCTTGGATGCTATTGTGGTCCCAGCCATGGGAACTAGCCAGGGTAGTCAGGCTAAATTACCCACTTTGATGAAATTCAGGTAGTGTTCAGAGCCAGTGGATGAAACCCTGCTGTCACCAGGGACTTCCCTACAGCTGGTGCTGGGGATGGAGCAGTGAGCTCTTGCACTGGCCTCACTCTTCATCCTTGTTGCTGTGCTGGGGGTAGAAGTTCCTGGCTAGCAGGCACCCCTTCCCCAGGGGAACCATGTAGTGTGGCTGTACATCCATCTTCTCCTTTTGCCTCTAAAATCTCCTGCAGCAAAGGGAGATCACTGCCTGTGTGACTCAGCCTGGATATTTAGTTATTCTTCCTCATTAAATTAAACATTCAAAGAGGCAACACCAAATGCAATGTGTTCCCGTCTCTGCCCAGCATTGGCCAGGGCTCTCCGGTTTTGGTGTTGGGTGTGACTCACCAGTGGGACCAGTGTGTGTTGTCTCTGTGGAGGACAAGGGGTGACACGGGTGATGTATCCATGAGACTGGAGGACAGGGCTGTCTGTGACACCCTGTTTGTCCTGGTAGGTTCATAACTGCCAGTGGCGGCTCACTGTGACTCATCATCAGGACCATGCACTAATTTCTCATTATTTACTCATTGTCAAAAGTGCTGCAGGAATGGGGCTCTGTGGCTCCGGGAAAGGTCATGCTGTGGTTGAGGGAACCTTTATTTCTGGAATTTCTGGACCCTGTGGGAACAGCTGTGTACCCTGTGTGGGTCTCGTGTCCTGGCTGGCCCTGTGGAGGTGGCAACTTGGAAGGGAGAAGCCGTCACATATTGGCTGATGATGAACACGGGCCACCACATTGTCACTTTTTAAAGGGTCTCGTTCAGACTAGAGCACCACTTGAAAGCTTAGGAATTGCTTTCAAAATAACCTGTGATCTGACAGCAACAGTTCTCAAAATTCTTTCTTTTATCAAAATCACTTTAAATGGGTAGATTTGGGAGTTTCGGAATCTCCTGCTGCTGCACACGTGCCAGCTGCATCTTCTTTGTCCCAGATTTTTAGGAGGATTGTCTCTGTTTTCTGGGTCAGAGAATTAAGAGATTTGATGTTATATTAAAAAAACCTGCACCCAACCACATATGGAAAGTTAAATCCAATGCAAAACAAAGCAGACAAAGGGGTGAAGGGAAGGAGCTGCTGGAGGACCAGAGAATTTTAGATCAGAATGAGAAACCGCATTTGACAACAGGTTTGTTCTGAGGGAAGACCTGACATGGATAATTGCTGACATTCACCGAGGACTTTGGTCTTCAGGCGGGATTCCGGCTTTTTAATTAGCCATGATAATTTAATAGAAAAGAACCCAATTAAATCTGAGGAACTTCCTGCATCAGAAGACACCATGTGCACAGAAAATTGTTCTTCCAAGAAATCTAGAGATGACCTCCAGCTCCTGGTAACAACAGTCCAAATACAGTAACTGGAAAGTAGTGGTATAATCAAGATTTTTTGTTTTCATATTGCTTTTACAAGAGGGAGTATCTGTCTGTTTCTGACAGTCAGTGGTCAGGCAGAGTTCTTCACACCGGCTCACATTCTATTTCATCTTGCCAATATTGATCTTTTGAGTGAACAAAACAATTTTACCTGTGTCACGGGGCCCTTGCTCCAAGGTGATGTAGATGTTTAGATTATATTGTCATATAACAAGCCCCAGCTGGCATCTCTGCGGTTCAGCTCCCAGCTGCTGAAGATCATCCCACAGTGCTGGTGCTGCTGTTACATGCTGGGTTTGCTCTGAAATCCAAGAGGGTTCTACACAGCCCGCTATACACATCCTTCTTTAAGAGTACAGGACAAAAGTCTTCCTCATCCAAAATATAAGTGGGAGATAAGTGGACTGCTTTACTCACAGGTTTGTCTTCGTTTGTAGAGGTTGCCTGTCATGCACCATGGTGGGGGCACTTAACCACCATGCAGCTTCCCCAGGGCTTGCATCCAAAATCACCTGGCTCTGGATTTTTTCACTTACCACCAAATGCCCCTGGCTGGAGATGGCAGACTATCAAGAGATCAAAAGGAAACTTCAGGGGCTGCTTGCAGACCTGGGGAGATTTCACTGTCCAAGGACTGAGGAAGCAGATCTGAAGATGGTGTTGGGACCAAGGGAGCAGCTGAACTCTGCAGGGGTCCCAAGTGGGATAAAAAGATGAAAAAGACCAGTGTGTGAGGAAAGGGTTCCCACAGGGTATCTTTTGAAAGAAAAATCTGGAAACACACTTCTGAGAAAGCATCCACTTGATTGGCAGCTATAGAGTTTCCAAAATACTGCAAGTTCTGGGTTATAGTGCTTGTTCTTGACTGTCTACATATCAGTTAACCCTTCATGAAGATTTGCTTTTCTCAGTGAGATGCTGCCATGCAGAAGTGCTACTGCTGATAGTGTGGTTGAAGTACTTCTCAGGAGACAGATTCTCCTGCTTTCCTCAAAATGGAAGCTGTGACTTCACTGAGCTGCTGGGCTCCTCCACAACTATAATTATCAAAAACCCTGATGACTGCTGGGATTAAAGGTGTAACACAAGAAAATGCTCCTTTAGTCTTTCTGTAGCTACTGGGAAGTTTAGTGATGGGACCCCAACAGAAGCACAAGGAGCAAAATGATACCATGACTGCTAGAGACAATCTCACCATGACTCCAGGCCTAATTACTTGCAGTGCTGGAGCTGATGTATTTGGTCTCTGGGAAAGGGTGTTAGGTCTCATTTATCACTGAGCAAGAAAAAGCCAGCAGTCTCATGTTTTTCCTGAGTCCACCACATGCTATTTCCTCTGGAGATAGCACATCCATTCCACATTAATTCTGTCCTGGCTGGTTCTTGGTCAAGGTTGTGCCTTTGACAAGGCTTGTGGTGGGGAGCATGGGAGCTCCCACTCACACTTAGGCTTGTTTCCACCTTGTTACTTGTGTTTACTTTGTCATTTCTGTTCTGCTGTCATGGTCACGGTGTCCCTCTGGTGCATCTGTCACAGCAGGATAATCAGTGATGATGCTCAAGAAGTATTTTTCTCCTTTGATAAACTCTCTGCATTAAGCTGGCTTTTATTTTTCTTGTTTGTTCTCCATTTGGATGCTGCTTGGCAAATTCTCCATTGCTCTGTACTGCGCCATGCTTTCTCTACCTTTGCATCTTTCACATCAGAGATGCATTTTTGTTCAAAAGTGAGAGGATATTGGATTCACAAATGGGAAATTCCTCACAGACACGCCTGTGAAATGGCAACATGTTTTATGTGAAGGCAGAACTAAGAGAGATAGGTAGTTTGGGACTCTTGCCACATTTATTTTATACTGCAGCAATGTATCCTCCAGGTCTGATCAATGACACTCCGAAATGAGGAATCTTGCCAGGCCCCAGGCGGATTTCAAGTGTACAGCAATCCAGTCCTTCCTCTCGGGCAGGATGCGTGTCACATTTCATGACACAATGATAAGCCTGTCAGACAATCTGTTGTTGTTTTGGCATTTCTGATACACCTTGTACTTTGGTACACACTCAGTGTCCAGAAAGATCAAGATAATCTAGAGGAAATCAACTGTCATGCTACAGAGTCCTGTATGGGCAGTGAAGAGGCCAACACTGGTTTGAGCAGTCTTCCATCTGCTCACCTGGGTTAAAAACTCACCCAAGAAGGTACTGAAATTTTCTTTCTCTGCCGAAAGTCCACAGCATCAAGTGCCTGATCTGCCAGGTTCTGTGGCATGAGGTATAGTTCCTGACCAAGTGGCTTCATCCCTCCCTGAAAGGTGACCTGAGCTCTGAGCTCCAGGTCTCCGAGGCAAAAGTTTCCTCTGTGAAGGGTATCCATTCCAGACTGGAGTTGGGTGGCTTTTATGTGTTTCTCATTCAGATTTTTATTACTGGGGGAGGGAACAGGGGTTACTTTCACTGGTTTATCTCTTGCCAGCAAAGTCTTTCCATGCATCCGGCTTTGCCAGGAGCCCAGCACACCCTTCAGACAAAGCTCTTTCCCCAGAGGAACGGCTCCCGAGGGTTCATGCTCCCTGCCTGGTCTGTGCACGGGGATGTGGAGGCTGGAGAAAACAGGTGGGAGCCCCTCCGCAACCCCCGAGGAACGCCTGTTCCCTTCCCTGCAGCCCCTTGGTATTGGCAGAGCTATTCAAGAAACACGTTTTTTTCAGCAAAAGGAGTTTATTTCTGCAATAGCAAACGTCGTGATGAGTTACGGCGCCAGAGTCGAGATCTCCTGGGAGATGTGTATCAGCCGCTTTCCTTCTGCAGACGAAAAACCTGGGCGAGACCCCGGCCCCGGCTCCCGCCGCCAAGGGGACCGGAGCGGTCAGCGCCGCTCGGGGTGGGGGGGGACGGGGAAACATAAGAGCGTCTCGTCGGTGTCGTGCCGATGCCCTCTTGTGGAAACTGGGAAAATAGCCGAGAAAATCTGCTGGCGCTGGGTTGGGAGCGGTGGTTAGAAACCCATCCGTGGGAGCAGGGAGAAGTGCTGGGTGGTAGGTCCCCCGGGGCTGCACCGTGCCCCCTTCAGCTGCAGCCCGAGAGCCTTTGTCGCTGCTGTCAATGGTATTGACACTGTGGGAGATGCCATTAACTGACCCTGGGGGTAGGGGCTCCCAGGTCTCTAATCCTGCATCTTGTGCACACCTTCGATGGATGAATCCCTGTATGGTGACAGCTGTCTGTGCTTTAAATGGGTGAAGTTCCCCAAGTGCCTCTGCGCCTCCTTGCTGTTGTTCTGCAGCAATTCCCATCTCCCTCATAGCAAATACCTCTATCAACAGCGGTACAAACTTTCTTCTTGAACAACCAGTGAGCCTGCCAACTGCAGCAGCTTTGCTGTTTTCTTGAAAAAACATCACACTGCTTTGGTCATCTTCCGAAAACATCAGTGGGTGAATGTGCCCAGGAGACCACAGGGCCGAGGTGCTGGCTCTTGCCTTCACAAACCCCAGCCCTGATTCATACACAGCAGCTCTGGCTGCAAAGGGTGGCGATGAGTAGTGGGTCTGGAGCAAACCTGCAGGTGCTTCTGACTCTGCCACCCACCTTGCTCCCAAGCCTCTTTGTAAGAGCTGGCAGAAATGGTGCTGTGCTGGGTAGAAAACGCTAGCCCAGTGCCATCAGTGTTTTCCATCCTCTTGTTCTGGTTTTCCAGCCCTGTGGGGCACTGGTGAGCCACATGCTGGTCTCCCATTGCTGCTACAGAACAGCTCTGGCAATTGATCTGGTTCTGCTGCCCAGAAGCCCCATTCCCCCAGCTCTCCTGAGTTCAAGTTCTCCTTACCTTCTCCATGTTTCTCTTCTATTTCATTTGTTAATATCCTTAAAAAGCTGCCTCTTTTAAATGTCTAAAGAATTTCAACTGCTAAAACTAACTTGTCTCTTGCATTTTCCAGACTCAGCAGCTCCTCTTCCTTCCATGTTTTCCTGGAAAGCAGAGTCTATAAAAGCCCGTCTGTGTTGGGTGGGTCACCAGTGTCAGCCCAGGAAGGGGCTATGCATCATCAGAGGTGAAAGGAAGCCAGAGTTCTGGGAACTTTGTGTGGAATTCACCCAGAGTCCTCGTGGAGACTTGCTGTCCCTCCTGCATTGTGCCTGTCTGTGTGATCACAGATACTCATTTTGCTTGTGTGTTTAGAGGAATCAGTTCTTTGGGCAAGGACATTGCTATTTTTTTGTAGCTCTGTGATCATCTCTCAGCCTGTAGGTTATCTAGACCAATACTGTGTCTGAAACCTCACAGTCCTGAATTCCTTTCCTTTTGTGGAGGAACAATAAAATATTTCTGATGTTGTGTTGAGGGAATTCAGTGTTGAGAGCCAGACTTGTTCAGAGCCAGGCTAGAACGGGGCCAAGGAGCTGAGCTCACCTTCTCAGAGAAGCTCTTACCTTATTCAGAGCCAAGAGATACAACTGCAAAAATTTAATTAACATTGCAAGCCCCTTCAAAACAGAGTTTCTGGCGAAATTGCCTGTTCTGCTCTGTAGCAGGTAGGATGCTTCAACAGCTTCCATAGGGATCTGTTACAGATACAATACAAATATTTCTTTACCTGGTTGGTTGCAAGAACAGCAACCAGAGAAAATCAATATGGCATACTCCCCTTCCCCAGGGTAGTCTTGAACCCTAAAGAGCAAACTAATTTGCAGCCAGGTCCCCCACACATCACTCTGGGATGTTCCAAAGAGCTGGAAGTTGCTGGATAGCAGCTGGGAGTGGGGTGACATGTTAGCTTGGACAACCTGGGGAAGGGTGCAGGGTCTCACTGCCATCTGTGAGTGATGAAGTTGGGCTGGTGGGGAGCCCCGAGTATGGACTGGTGCAGAGGAGGACATCACAGTTTGCAAATTGGCCATAGATTGTTCATAGCCAAAAAAAAAAAAAAAAAAAAAAAAAAAAAAAGTGGCTGCTGCAGCTATGACTGAGCCTTGAGAAATTGTAGTAATAAAGGCAGTGGCAGCTGGAGTAAAATATGACCCAGCTGGTTCCCCTATGAGGATGAGGGCAGGGGGAATTGCTCTGTTGAGAAAATCCCAATACCTGAATTTTTCAAGGGCTTCAGGTCTCCATCCACATTGTTCTGGAGAAGAAACTCATTCCTGGGGCACTCCATTGTGGGAGCAACAGCACTTTCTGCTGTCATTATATTATCACAGTTCAGTCAGTACATGCTCAAACCATCCTAAAAGGAGGTGACCAGAACTGACCCATCTTTGGTGACTGTGCAGAAACAGAGCTGCTGAGATGAGGAGGCACTGCTGGTTCTCAGCTTACCTTTTTTTCATGGGGCATAAGGCCCTATTGGCCAGTGAAAAGGTTGATTCTGCTCCTAATTAAGAAGCATAAGGGAAAGTTCCCATAACATCAGAACAGCAGAGGGAAGCTGGTGGACTCCAACCTCCCCAAGCCTGACTTGCTGGTAATGCAGCAGGACAGGCAGGAACCTCAGCACAAGAAGCAACTGGGGCAACAGCAAACAAATCCTTTAAGGACTCTCCTGACATAAATAAACATGGAAAATAAATTATGTCCCTGGCACTCTGCCCTTAACTGATGGGAAACAAGGTGCATTATCAAAGTAGTTCAATAACCTGGAAGAGGTTTAGGAGAAATGAGCTTGCCAACCCTAGGAGAAGGGGGAGTGCTGCCTGCAAGCGTGCAAAGGAGGTTAGGACATGTGGTAGAGCATGAGGCTGTACAGTGCAAAAGTACTTACAAATTGGATTATGAGTGATGATGGTTTTCCTGTGAGAAAGAGCAGGAAGGGGAGGTGGTGTCTGTTGCTGATGGTGGATGTGAAATGGTGAGGGCAAGGGTGCCAGGTTTGTATCCTGAACTTTGGAGCTGTGACCTGGGGAAGTCACCTGTGCTTTTACTTTGTCATATGAGCATCGATTGTTTTGTGTAGGGGAATATGCCATGAATTACAATATAAAGTCTCCTAGGAGAGTTGGTAATGTAAATGCCATCCCCATAGGTGCAGCAGTAAGTGCATGGGCAGAGGGGCTGCAGGGGGATGCTCCTGCCATTCATGGGCAGCTGTCCTGGCTCTTTGTGGCACAGATAACCTTGAACTTCAGCCCCAGCCCACCCTGCTCTTTCCTGCTTCCTACTACTCCAGCTGTCTCCTGCTTCATCTTTTAATTAGACAGGACTGGGCATCACCGAGTATCCAGAACTCCCTGAAAGCTTCTCTCTTATGGCAATCTCTGAATGCATCAGAGCAGTTAGTGTTTCTTTTATTCACTGGTGCATTTCTCCAGCTTCTGTAGAAAATTCCTTCTGGTCATTAAGTGACCTGGCTACCAGGGCCCAGGGGGCTGCTTTTCTGTCACCTTTGGAAATCGCCTGCTTAATTTCCCTGGTAGTATGCCAGCACTGCACTGGGGTGGGGGAAGGAGGGTGCCCAGCATGGCATGCACAGACATTCTGTGGCTGAGAGGCTCTCTCAGGGCTTCCTTGCCACTGTCCTCTTGTCTGCAGGGACAGTTCTGAGCAGAGGGGAGGACAAAAAACGGCTGCAGTTCGTGGAGTGAGGTCTGGAGGACACTTCACACTCATGCAGAGTCTCCTGGTGATCCCACTGAAGGAGGCGGTGCAGCAGTGGCCTGATGCTGCTGCACACCTCTAGTTCACCTCCACCATGGCTGCCCTTCCTGGGCATACCACTGGGAGTTACGTCAGGAGCCAGTTAGTTTTTTTCTGGCATGGCTCAATTTGCTGTCCATCAGCAAGGCCATGGCAGAGTCAGGGGTGCCTGGACCAGTGGCTAAGCCCGTGTCGGGAAAAGATGGCAGTTGCCACTCAGAGCAGGGAGCTAACCTCGACCCCAGTAGAAGCAGCCCTGTCAGGTCTGCATGAAGCAGCTGGTGACATTCCCAATAGGTGAGCAGAGAAACAGCTAATGACTTCTTCATTTCCTGACACTGCTGGGGAGGTCATCGTGCCTCCCCCAGAACCATTTGTCTTCTTATCCCAGCCCGTTTGCATTCCTGCCACAGCCAGCCTTCCCTGGATTTGCACAGCCACTGGCACCTGGCAGATGCTGCCTATCCGAGGAGCAAGAAAATGCTCAATCCAGCTCCGTCTGCGCTGCATTTGTCACTGTTGAAAATCATCTCTGAGTGCAGGGACCTGAGAGCAGGTGTCCGTAGGAGAGAGGTTATTGTCTGCACCCTCAAAAGCAATGCATCCAGATCCAGTGAGCAGCTCCCTCAGTAGCACCAGCACAACATGGCCTTGCTCTGCTAATATCCCTGATCCAACTCAGTGATCTACACCAGAAGGCGCATTCAGTGTGTGATGCCCTATCTTTAGCAAAAGATGGAAGCCACAGCTGGCTCCAGGCAGTTTTGCCTGGGAATGGATAATTTTTCCTTATTCTCTGTTATAACAGATTTCAACCATTAAAAAAAAAGGGGAAAATGAAGCAGTAAACAGTCTCCAAATGACTGACTACAAGACATTACAAACAAGATCAAGTAAGTCAGAGGAATCCGTAATTCTGATGTTGAAGGAAATGCCTTTTCCTGGGTTTATTTCTCTTGTAAACAGTGAAGTTGTTTCCAAACAGAACTGGGCCAGCTTTCCTAGAGAGGAGAACCTGTGGTGCCAGTACCTGTGCAGAAGGCAACAGGGAAAGGCAGAAGGTAGCCAAAGCATCTGGGTAGAAAGGGTTGGATCCAGCCCTACTGCAAAAGAGGCAGAAGTGAGTAGGTCCAGAGCCCAAAGACATCACTCCCAATTTCCTTGGGCTTCGTTACTGGAAGAGGAGAGCATGGCAATGACAGAAAGCCAAGTTGAAATAGAACTCATGAGACAGAGAAGCTCTGATAGGGAGAGCATCACTGCTTGAGAAACTATTGTGTATTGGAAACTGTTTGCTTTATTGCTATTATTATTGTTATTGTTATTATTATTTTCTCTCCTCACTATTCCTTGATATGGTTGGGCATTTTCCAAATCATTCCCATGTGGGTGGAGAGCTCAGGGGGCTGTATTTCATAATTCATATCATAATCTGTGTGACTTGATTAATTTGGCCGTATGTTCAAGCCTCATGAAATTGGCCGATTTTGCTGAGGTTTATAATAGATTATATCCATCTCCTACCATCAGTTGTGCAAATAACCACTTGTTGGTTTCTTAAAGTGTTACAGATAGAGAACAGGCTGTGCACTGCCTAGGAGAAATCGTATTTAAAAGAGACAATATGTCTTCTGTGTGAGCTCAAATGAGGAAATGGATGTTTGTGAAGCTCTTTAAAGCATGGTTTAAAGCATGGTCAAGGGCAGGAAGATCACTTTTGTTTTTCATTTGTATGCAAGGTGAAGAAAGGATGATACTTTTTTATTCTCCTCCTCTGAACTCTTACAATCTTCCACCATAGAAATTGGTGATAATTGCTGCAAAATGACCCAACTAGGTCAAGGTGTAATTTTGAATCTTGAGTATCTTTCACTCTGTGAGCAATTTGAATGATTTGACTTTAACACCTTGGCAACCCATCACTGGAACAAATAGAAATCTGGGGAGCAGATGCTAGTGAAGAGCAGCATTGATCCAGGCTGTGGAAAAGGCCAGCTGCTGCCTCCCCTCACACCCAAGGGCCTTTTCCATTGATTCACCTCTGTTTTGGGTAATTGGCTTTTGCACATCAGACTGAGAAGTGCTCTACAAGCTGCTCCTCTTCTTCCCCCACTTCTTCTTTCTGTGAGGTTTTCTTAGGTTTGAAGAAAGAAAGGGTGAGTTTTGTGTTGCAGGGTGAAGATGAACTTGGAACAGCAGGGTGAAGGTCCTCAGACTGCACTGGCACGTAGGAGCGGGACAGGCTCAGCAGCCTAGTGACCCTGCTTCTGGCACCAGCCACAGCCCTGGGGGTGAGATGGTGTGCTGTGCAGTGGGTTGAGATTTCCTGTTGTATGTATGCAGTCCCTAGAGTCCCTGCTCACAACTACTGCTCTGCCAACCACCTCCCCAGGACAGAAGAAATGCCTGTTTAATTACTGCAGCTTTGATTTTGACAGCACAGATTTCCCTTGCTGCCTTCCAACCTTCACGGTTTCCTGCCAGCAAAGATAAAGTCCCTTTGCAGAGGCTGTTTGTTCCTGTTTGCTCCCACACCAGATAAAAGCAGGGAGAGGAGCAGAGAGCAATGCCTGCTGCAGCCATGGGACCTTTTACCTGAAAGTCCTGAGGATTCCAAAACCAGGAATTAACCCTGCAGCAACACCTCCTAGTTGTGTATAAATGGGGCTGGAAAGATGGGGGGCTGTGATTTGGGATATCTTTGGCAAAACCAGCCAGCCATTTGTTTTTTGGGGCCAGGAAGTTTTCAGCAGGTAAGGGCAGAGCCTGCCCACAGTGCCTAGAGCAGGTTCCTGCCTGCAGGATGTAGAATTGGGTCATCATGGAGCAGGCTGTCACAGGCAGTGCCAGGGTGATCCAGAGCATACCCCCTTACTGACATTAGCAAATGCTCTGGGTTTGTCTGTGGGAGGGATTTGGAGGAAACTCATCATCCAGGTGGTCATTCAGATGAAGATTTGCCTGCAGCTCATTTGACACCAGTAGCAGTAAATGTTTTGTCATCATGTTGCAGTACCAGTTTAGACTGTTTTCTGCACTCTGTTTAATGCCAGCTGTGGTTTCATTAGCATTACTGGCAAAACCCAATGTCCTAATTTCCCATCTTACTTTAGAGCAGGCGGCTTGCCCATGCTCCTTGCACCACACACGGAAAAGCAGCAAATCCAGAGTGATCCCACAGCGGGTGGATGTACTTACATCCCATTTGCAGTGCTACAGAGCTGTCTCAGCAGCTCCTTTTACATCTGCCCCTTACCTGAGCCCAAGCTGAGCACTGGGGTCTAGGGGAAGGGTTGGTGGAAGCAGGGGCTCAGGGAAGCTCCCCGCATCTCTCTCCTTCCATGAGTAATGCAAAAATTATCAGTTTAAGGAGGTCTTGCCTTAGTGATGGAGAGGCAAAAAGGTTCTTTGTAATGGTAATTGGGCTGATCCAATTTGGTAGCTTGATTCAGCAATCAGTGAAATATGCACTCTCTTTGATAACAGCTAATTTAGTCACATGCATAAAACTTAAGCGCCTGCTTATACCCGTTGACCTCACTGGGCTTTAGACACAAATGCTCACTGTAGCAGGACCAAGAGAGAGGAAAAAAACCCAGGAAAACACAGCACAGACTTTTATTGCCAGGTGTGTGTTAACTGATACATTTTTAATACATCTTCACTGGGAGAAATAAATGCAATGAAAAAGTAAAATGTAGAAGGCCAGATGCGTGGATACCTGTGGTGAAGATCTGACTTCTACTGGGGTAGAGGCTGTATGGATGAATTTGTTTTTAATTTCATTCTATTGGAAGGAAAAACAAGGAGGCAGATACATGAAAAATTAAGGTGTTGTGCTTCATATCTTGTGTAATTAGCAAAGCTGACAAACATAATTAGAAAAATTTGTCTGTTAAGCAAACACTGATTGTGGGTGAGGATGACTAGCAGTGTTTCCTCCAAGAACAGCTGGAGGTGAGGGTCTTGCTTCAGCTCTCCTAGGTTTATTTTGCAGGGATGCTGGTACTAAGCAGCTGCTCTCAGTGCTCGAGAACTTCTTTTGTTGGTGTTGTTTGATGTGCTGTAACAATTGCTCCATCCTAAATATGGTGTTGTGGTGCCAGATGGCTTTGATAGGGGAATGTTCCTGCCCAGCCCAATCTTTGTAGCTGGTTATGGGTCTCTAGGGCAGAGAGGACTCTGCAGCTGGAGGTTTCTTTCCTTTCTCTCTGTGAAGCTCACAAGCTGGTGTTACAAACTCAGCGGCAGGCTCTCCTTGCCTTGGTGCATGCCAAAGACTTCTCTTTTATTTTGATGATCACCAAGAGATGTTTTTCTTGCACAAGCTCCTCAGCTGCAGCTTCTAAATGAGCCTGTATAACTTGGAGGACCTGTATATTGCTACCCTCTGGGTGCAATACCAGTGGTATGACATTTAAGTATCAGATGCTGAGAGTTTTCAGTGGCCTCATTCCAGGACAGCTGCTTTTAGAAGAATTGGTGCCTTGTTGTGCATTAAATTATTCATATTTTTTTTCTGTTGGTGACTGGTTTTGAGAATAAAAATGTATATGTGAGAAAAGGTTTTCAATAATGAAATAAGGTAACAAAAAGATAAAGCCATTATATGCATAATTAAAATTATACATAACCGTATCTTCTTTATGTAGTTGCTTCAGCAACTCAACTAACTTATTAGGTTGAGTAATCAGCCCCTGAATCTTCCCCCTGTCTACGTTTGACTCCTGCTGTTGCTAAGGATGCTGCAGAACTGCCCTGAGTAGGGCTCTGGCTGGTCCCTTGGGGACGGTGGTCCCATCCTGTCTTACCCCTTTTCCCCAGTTTCTGGGCTTGGAGAGTGGGACATCATATGGCAAGGCAGAAAGTCTTCAATTTCCTCAAGAAGCTGTTTTTGTCATAGTACTTTGCTAGAGTGTTCCCGTTTCAGGTGTCAAGATGCTCAGAGCCTTTTGAGGGTGCACTAAGCAGTTCAGACATCCCCTTATGAGAAGCAGTAAATATTTTCTCCTTGTCTATTTCTTGGCATGATGTAAAGCTCAGATACTGAACTGAAGGAGGCTGGACTGGGAGTAATTTTCTTAGGATATGGTGTTCTCCCTGCAGGCATGGGTAGTTGATGGGCACTGGCTGTTGGAAGACGCTGGACCAAAAACCTCCCTAAACACTACCCTGGAGCATCCTGTAATGGAAAATGCAATTTCCTGTTCCTGTGGGGTAGATTTTCTGTGAGTGGTGAGGGAGGGATCATGGCCCCACAGGTGCCTTCCTTGGGTAAAGAGCCCCGGGGAGCGTCTGGCCACACTGGACCTGCTCAGTCCCTCCTAACAAACCAATGGAACAGGGAAGGGCAGTGCCTGAGAATGCTGCTTTGATATGCCCTGGGGTGCCTCGGAGACTCATGGCCAGAAAAGCCACAAAATGAGCTTGAATAACAGCATAGACAGCCAGCTCTTTAATTAAAAAATGTGGTTTCACCACTTCTCTAGCTGGTCCCACCTGGAGCCAGCACTGTGGTAAGTGTGCAAATACAAAAAAATATGATTTCCTGGAAACTTCCTATTTTCCCTCGAAGCCCAAAATCCTGCCACTGCCAGACCCCATGCAGGGCTGCACGTCCGGCTTCCAGTGCTTCAAGATACATAAAAGACTTGTGAACCTTTGTGTTCACAGAGAATAATTTCAGCTTTAACCTTCCCTTACAAGATGTGTGTCTGAGGGAGCCTTGCTGTAAAGTTCACATTAAAATGCACTTACTCATTGGGGCTGACAGGAGGGCTCCTGTCCTGTCCCTGCATGCTCCTCGTTTATGCACTCCCTCATTCCCTGCAGCTTTACCTGCCCAAGTAGTGAGGAATTTTGGCTTTACCTCTGCTGTCCTCAGGTCCCTGGTGTTGTGATGGCTGATGTGCGCCCAGAGGAGGCTGCTCAGTCCTGTTTGCTGGGGCTGTGTGTGGGGATCCAGTGGAGGCTCCAGCAGCAAAAGAAAAATGGCCAAAGGCTTTTACCTAAGGAAATAAAGGAAAGAAAGGAAAAAGGCTCTTGCAAACCCCTCACACTTCTCACACAGCCAGCTGATATAACCTCATTAAATGCAGGCACTCGTCTGTATTCCTATTCACAGAAAGCTGATTTCTTGTGGAAAATTCACAGGACAGTCACGGACAAACACAGTGCTTTTCCCAAGTAGTACAAGCTCACCCTATAAATGGTGGCATTAAATACGGAAAAGGAAGCAAAAGGTGTTTGTTAGCCATTATAGTCTCATGAGTGGTGATGAGGAGCCAGCTGACAACATCACTGCTTTCCCACTTCCCCAGCAATGACCTGTCAGTTGCAAATGCTGTCCAAGTGATGAGAAATAATGCTAAAATTTTTTTTTAAGCCAGATTTTAAAAAAAAAAACCTTGAACGTTAGTTTTGGTTTAACTGGCAACTGTAACCAGGAAAAATAATGCATAACATGAAGTGCTGCTGTGAATGAGTGCTGAGAGGTGTTGAGGTTTGGTGGTCAGAACATCTGACCAGGAGGTAGGGGAAATAAGCTCCCCACACTGTGACTCCATATCCCTTCTCCTCCCTGTTTCCTTTTTGCCATTTCTGTTCCTGACATGGTGAGATCTTGCTGGAGGAAGGGCAGGATCTATGTACTCTGTGAGACAGCAGTCTCAGAGCCAGTGATACTATTGCTCATTGAAGCATATTATTTATCCTGTTGCTAGAAGAATGTGCATTTTTGTGCTGCTAGATTAGTAATTGTAAATATGTGATGGGCAATCAATGTGAAAGCCTAAACTTGCATTAATTTTGGGGGGTATGTTTTGATTTCATTGGTTGTTTGACCAAGAACAAGGTTAACTTGGTTTAATGGCTTGATCACTGAACTTGTCCTGATTAAACTTTCAAAGTTGCATCCTCCCTTTGAGGAAGGGATCGTGCCCTAGCTTGGTGGCTGCTGTTGTGGCCCTGCTTGGGGACAGCTGTCTGCCAAAGTGGGTTAATTGCACCACAGCATCAGGAGATCGGCTCTCACCAAGATGCCTGTGCCCTTGCTATGGAAGAAAATAAAGGATAAGGTCTACACCAGTGGCTGTAGGATGTAGTAAAAAAACCCCAAAATAACAAACACCGAACAAAACAAAGCTAATTGATTATCACAGCTAGACAGGTCTCATTATCTAACCTGCTTAATGCTGTTTGAAAGCTCTCTGTGGTATCCTTGCTGGATGTACCCCTGAAAGCCAGGGCTGGAGATGCCAGGTGGAAATACCATATCGTCTCATTCTTGTGGTACTGATGTTTTTGGCTCTCCTGTGCCAGTGGCCATTTGAGCACAGCAGCATCCTTCCTTTTGCAAGCAAAGCAGGAAGGACAGGATTCACCCTGCTTTTTAGGGGGAAGAAACTAATTACCTGCATTTCTGAACAAGGTCATTGGTGGTCAAGGCAAAACCCTATGCCATGCAGTCAGCAAAACCTGGTGCTTTGCCTTGGTGCCTCCAAGGACGTGCACATTCTGTTGTCCTCAACCATTCTGGCAGATTTTGCTGGTCTTTCTGTTGTAGTATCACCGTTCCAAGTCCTTGAGCCCCAGGGTGCAGCAGCCATGGCCACACATGGGTCCTCACTGCTGCATCTTTCCCAGCTTTTGGAATAGGTATGTCAACAAATTGTGGGCAGTTTGTGTAGTCCATCTGGAAGTTCCTATAGACTCTGCAGTGGCAGCGTGATGCTGATTGCATTTCTGAACAAGGTTTAGTAGGAGATGAGATTGTTTTTGTGGTATTCAGGAAAGGAGACAGCAGGTCTGGGCAGCTGGCTCCCATATAGTTAATAAATGGTACTTGATAGATATAGCCAAAGAGAGCAGTGGCCCACTCAACATGCCAGGGCATGTCCATGCTCCTGATGAAAAGCTGCCCTGGTATTGCAAGGAGAAGGAGTCTGCTTGTGATGTGATACAGATAGCCGCTTTGACATTTTCAATCAAATATGTTGACAGACCTTGTGCCATGAAGCTGTAAAAGTAAAAATATATGGTCCTTTAAAACAAGAAAAAAAGAAAAAGGGCAAAACAAACCTGACATGATTAAGCGTATCCTATTTACCAGATGGATTTTTGCTCTGCTGTGCAGGATACTCTCTTCCAGGAGTTTCTCTGCATTTCATATTCTGCTTATGTAGGAATGTGAGTTCTCTCCATTTAATGAGTTTGATTGGTATCAAAAGATAGTCTAGAATTGTTCTTGCTGGAATGGATCTTGGGAAGGGACCAGAAATTGAATTTTTGCACAAATCTTCCAAGTACAGAGTAGTGGCTGGCCCTAACTACAGCCATCTGCCTCATCCTGCCATCACCACCAATACATACAGCCCTTACAGAGGGGAAATGTACTTTTAGCAAGGATTGAGCAAGATAAAAACATTCATCTCCCTTTACTGTTTATGCTATGGGGGTTATGATGCAAAAGTCAAACCAAGCCAGGGAAAGGTCTGGGAGACCAGCAGTGCTGGGGCAGTCAGATGGGATCCTTTTACCTGGCTGCCAAAACAGGGACTTCCATGACTGGAGGGATTCCCAGGTCTTTGGCGAGGAGGGGGGCTGGGACCTGTGTTCTTGGCTCTAACTCTCTTGCGGGAGTGGCTGTTGCTGTTTGCCAAGCTATGGTGGTCCGGTACATATACGACTGGTGCTACGTAGTAATGACTTTTACTACCTAATGAAATAACACAGTTTTCAGATGGGCAGATTTATTATTCCTTAAATTAGCATTTGGGGTGAGGTAAGTGCCAGTAAAAGCAAGTTCTGTATTGAATGTTTCAGCTCATAATTTGAATCCTTCTGGGTAGAAGTGTAATGTTAGGATTTGTTTGGTCTCTGCTCTGTTCTGGTTGTTTTCCGCAAACAACCTGAGTTGTCCAGGGTTATGGATCAACACCAGTTCTCACTGAAAGCAGAATTATCTGGTAGCCAGATGCTAGGAAAATGCTCTGGACTGGTCATAATGGGTTAAATTATTAATTTCAGTTAGTTTGTTTTAATAATTAAAGATTCTTTTTTTTTCTTTTTGTCACATTTTGAAAATTGTCCAACACATTGTGGTGATGCAGGGCTCCTTTTTCTATCTGTGGGTAAGTTCTTCCAACTCATGCAGCCTGTGGGGTGCTCCTGAAGTACTTATGCAGAGTTCCTGGTACTTTCACCTGAGAATTTTGATATTATTGTTTCCTCTGGTTTAATAGCTTTGCTTGTGAAGCCAGAAGGATCCTTTTTGTTTTGTTCACTAGTTGCCCACAGCATCAATAATTGTTTGAGACACTTGTACAGCTCATAGAAAGAACGTTTCAACAATAAAAGCTCATTGTAATGCCACTGCTTTAAAGAGACTGGGGAAAGCAACAAAGCTGACCAGAAAGTAAATGTGTTGCTCCTGTAGTCACATAGATCTGGGGACAGGAGACATAAGTAGAGCTTAATTCACTCCCAAATGGATGTTCTATTTCACACCCCAGCACAGCTTCTGATTTATGGATTTCTAATGTCACAATATTTTTCATTGCTATAAACTAAATGGGAAGATGCAGCGAAGTCCTGATCTAAAAGCCTGATGTAAATACAGGACAGTACCTGCTGTTACCAGTCCTTGGAACAGTCCTAGCACCGAATGTGGTGATAACAGCATTTGAATTCCCAGTTTGCAGAGGACTGTAGAATTTCTACAACCTCTTGAAAGGGATATTTAGCCATGCTTCAAGCAAATTTTAACAGGCAGCCTGTGTCCTGAAGTTATCTTGGGCTAGGCTACCAAGCTTAGCTGGCTGAAGAGAAGTGTGATGCTATGAGGGCAAGAAAGGAAGGCAGGAAGGCACTGATATGCGAACTAAGGACGGGAAGAAAAATGTTTGTCTGAACTGATTCATTGAGGTAAAATGTTGTTGGCTTCTGTAAATGGGGAGTAAGCGAAGTCATGCTGGAGGTGCAACTCTAAAGGCTGGATGGAGACTGAGATCTCTGAACAAGGACATGAACAGTGCAATGCAAACTCTGGTGTTCCCGGTCATACTGCAGGGAGACAAGTCTGGAGTCTCTCCTGGAGAAGATGCTGTTGTAACAAAGGATCTGGTAAATTGAGTTAGCAAGGATTTGTTTTGATGTATAGCAGTCTGTTCTGTTTGCTGCCAGATACACTTTGTTTAGTGACTGAAACCAAAGGAGTAGGAGCTCATCTCTGTGAGACTGGGAGAGAGTATAGATTAACTCCATTGTGCTCTCTGTGTGACACTCACTTTTCCTACATACCATGAGCCATGTGCTGTTCAGGTCTGGTGAGATGCCCAGGCTCATTAAGCAAAATCAGAACCTCTCGCGTCGTCCCTTAAGAGAACCTCTATGTGTATTCTCATTTTGGTAAAGCGCAATTTGTACTTCTTTTAAAAGAATGCGTCATTCTCTTGCTCATCTTGGTCTCAATCCAACAGGAAGACAGGAGTGTTCAGAACTTCTCTGCACAGTCTTTTTGGGTGATGTCAATAGCCCTATGCCAGATACTTGGGAGGCTTGGAGATTTTAAGTGAAAATCCAAACATCGGTGTGCTGACAGAGCCTCCCCACTGTGTGCAGGGCAGGTGTCCTCACTCCAGTGATTGCGATGGTTCAGGGAGCCTCGTCATTCTGGGATTCCCTTGGACATGGGCCGCAGCTGCCCTCCCTGGTGTATGGATGGGACAGGGTGGGGGAGCATGGGGAGAGGAAGGTCAAGGCACGTTCTGTTCTCTCAGCCCCTCTTCAGCAGATGTTTCCTGAGGAGCACTGTCCAGCTGGCTCTGCTCACAGCAGCTCCCAGGCAGCTTTGGACTCTGATGACCCTTGCACAAAATTCTACAGAAAACCATGGGTAGTCCTGTCCTGTGCCCAGAAAATCCCGAATTTACGAAGTTTTGGCTTCACTTTTTGTCATACGGAGAGGATTTTATTTCATGGATGAGACAATCACTCACTGTGATTTATTGTGCCATGTCAGGAAGGGAAACCTCTTCCCTGGCTGCATGTGGATTGCAGCTGGGCACATGCGGAGAGGAGTTCTGGGCTTACAAAATGCTGTCAGAATCTGGTAACATTTAATATAGCCCTGTCACAGCAGATCTGAGGTTAGATTTGATTCTGTCATATCTGCCCAGAGCACAACAGTAGGTGATGATGGTAGAGGAGGGGAGATGCCAGGGAAAAGCATTTCCCAGGTCTGGGCACATGCTGGCTGCATGTCTAGTCTCTGGCACAGAAGGAGCCAGCACCTAGAACTGCCTGTCCTTGGGTTTGTGTGAGCTGTGAACATCACAGATCATCATCTGCAGCCGCTTCAAGAGTGGTGACTAACAGGTCTTGTGGATTCCTGTTGCTACATCTCTTAACACTGGAGTTGAGTTTTCCTCTACTCCACTTAGCCACTGGATTTGTCAATCAAGTCTGTACTCATGGTTCATCCTGTGTAAATGGAGGCGGAGCAAGCCTGCGAATTAATCCAGCAGCTTCCACACTGAAGGATGCAAAGCCGGACACAACCTGTGTACCAGCAGCACACATGCTCTAAAGTGGGTTTGAAAGCACATCCAAACTCATGCCACTATTTATGAGCCATATGTTGCAATGGTAGTTACTTATTGTGCTTCTCAATAGAATAGAGCACAGGGGTTGTTTAGCTCCCCTCCACTGATGTTACTGGCCTCTGTGCCCACCAAAGGAATAGTACTCATTGTGGTTTTATTTTCCACTTCATTTTCCTTTGCAGTGAGTAGTGCTGAGGGTACTCGGTGAGACCCAAGGTCCCAGGGTTGCTGTTCAGCACAGGATCTCACCATAGGCATCTGTCACCAAGAAATGGCCTTGCCAGGTGACAGCCTCCTGTGCCTGCCACCAGCAGCCTCCAGCCGCACCTGCTCAGTGTAGCAGGGCTATTTTCATAAACCAGCCACGAGTTAAGTGATTTAGAGCTATTTCTGTAGCAAGATAAAAGGATGCTAATTCGATCACTTACCTAGCTTCCCATCACAGTTCAAGAGACCATTATACACCAGACATTTCTTCTTTTCCTTCCTAGATAACTCAATGTTGACATGTTGATCACGACAGGCAGCACACTGCAAAACCAGGACTGATGTAGAAACAGAAAACTATTAGTGTTGAAACCACTTTTTGATGTTCATGTGGGATTTCAGTTACACACAGTTGTTGGTTTTTTTTTTTTTTTTTGCATTGTTCATTGACTTCAAGTGGAAATTTTTAGGATGTCCTGGAAAACATCCAGTGATCGAAGGACTCCCTAAAGCCCTAGTGTATTAAATCTCCAAGATAAATACACATTTATGTTGGAAATGCAGAATGAACTGTATCTTGTTTATATGTTCTGTCACTCTTTGGTACTCTGAAAAGAAATCTAAGCCATGTATAATAAATACTGTGTTGTGCTGCACTGCTCTGTCACCCTTCTATGGGTGGGAATTGGTTCTTTGATCTTCAGTTCTAAGGGGTTGATAAGGCTGTTTCTGTGGTCTGCAGAGAATTTCCTTCTGCTTCTGCAACATCTGATTAAGTCTGTGTTTCTGGGAAGGCTCTGGGTATCCATCCAACCAAAGAGATACTTACACCTTGTGTAACAGCTCTTGCATGGTGGATGAAGCTTGTCTCCAAGTCACCACAGCCCTCTTCCATCTTGCCCGGTGAAAGACATGCTCCCCGCAACACCCAGGAAAGTGGTAACATGAGCAGAACCGTTCTAATGAGCATTAAGTTACATTGTAGACCTGACCACATCTGACAGGACCCGCTGGCAGCCACGTTTGCATCCAGTTGCTGGCTGTTCCGCTAATGGAACATTTAAAGCAAGGGTTAGGGAGAGGAAGTCATTAGCAGCTGCATTAACTTCCACCCTAGTTTCTGTACACAACAGTTGCTCAAATTAAAGAGAGCTGTTTGGATTCAAGCAACTCCTCTGATGGCAGCTAATGAAACTCGTCCCGCAGTTCAGCAGTGGCATCAGCCGAAATCCTGGTTGTAATCCAAACTGCAGGTTTTTTTCTCCTAATGAATTAATCAGCTGATTGTGTGCATGCGATAGCTCATTAGAGAGGTGTGTGTCAACCTTTGGAAGGGAAGTGCTGGCTCTATGGGGCCTGGAGGCTGTTCCATTGCAGGAACATACTCCTTTGAGTATTGCAGGACCCTATGTGTTGTTCCTGGGGTCTTTTGATCTCAGGAAAATGACTGTAAAAATTGTAATACTGTAAACCTTCGATATCTTGGAATAAAACCTTAAACAGCTCTAAGCAATTTCCTTTAATCTAGCTTGTGGTGTTGGGGTTTTTAAAAAATTATTATTATTTTATTATGATATATATAAAATTATTATTATTATATAATGATAACTGCAGAGATAAAGCAAAGTGTAATTTGGAAATTAGTTCCTGGTGTTTGAGTTGTAGCTTTGTTTTACTAATCTGGGTCATTAATTTTGTTCACTAGTATGTTTGGATTTTCTTCCCTTGCGTGTGTGAAGCATGGTTGCAGGCCACAATGGGACTTCGGCAAGAAAGGGAACGTTCAAAATCCTCTCATCCCTGGGCAACTCCACCGAAACAAGGACTATTTCTCTGCGGTTATCCAGCAGGGAAGGCAGGAGATGAGCTGTGGAGAAGAGTGGTGGGGTGGTTTGTGTTCCTGCTGCAGCCCAGGGTGCCCCTGCCAGAAAGCCAAGGGCCAGGTTCAGGTCAGGGTAAGGGTTTAACCTCCCAGCCATAACAACACCCTTTTAAAATTAATAAAACCAACTTGTCACTTGATTAGTGAGAAAAGGTGCAGTTTGGTAAAGCTTTTCAAAGACTTTTAATAAAAGAGATCTTTTCAATGGAAGACAACTGGCTTCTGCTCAAGCTTTGGACTGCCCCAAAGATTTGGAAATTGTGACATACTGGGATCTTCTCAGTGCATGTTGAACATCCAGATTGTCACTGGGGGTGTGTTAGTCACTGGCTGCGAAGAGGTGCCTGGAGAAATGTTGGTGGCCATGACACAGACCATGGAGAAGAGCCCGTGGGTATCGCCACCAACACTTTCAGGCAGAGTACTGAGGGTGCTGCTTGTACGCCTGCCAGAAGTGTCCTCAATTTAACCCCAGTTGCCCCAGTTTCTTCGTTCAGCTTTGATGGGAGGGGTATGGAGATGGTCTGGGATAGTGGTGCAAAGGTCAGGGTCTGTTTATGAATCTGCCAAGGAGTGAGGGACTGTGGTAAAGCTCTGCTCTTCTCTCGGCTTGGCAACAGGCTGGGTACACTGCAAATAACAAACTCCATCCCTGAGCAAAGGGAATGTTACGACCTCTACAGGATTAAGGCTGTTTTTCTCCAAGAGAAAATAATGTCCTGATTGTTTAGGGCTAAGCTTTAGATGGTCATTTTAATGCTACAAGAGCAGGCAGAATTGTGGAGCCGGCTTGAGTATAATTTTCCTGCTTATCCTGATTTCTGTTATTTGCTGTTTATCCTGTTTATCCTCTCCTTGTTATGCTGAACTGGTTTGTCTTCTTGTAAATGCCAACCTACCACCCTTAAAAAGAAATCATCAGGAAGAAAACTTGCTGACTGAGTCTTTCCTTTGCCTGTGGCAGTTGAATAAGCCCATCATCTTATATAATATTAATATTTGTAAAAGCAGACCTACAGAGCTCATAAATCTTCCATAAAAGAGGGGCAATATCTAAGTGTATTTTAAAATGAAGCAGGTAAGTAGGTTCTAGAACAAAAGGATATTGATACAAAGGAAGTGGAGAGATGAATGAAATTGCCATTTTAATCTGAAAATTGTCTCTGCATAAGTAATACCAGGGGCCTCACTACTGCGAGAGCCAACGCTTTGCTCTGGATGATCGCTTGACCCTGGAAAGCCCCAGTCCCTGACTGCTACCTGGTATTCCATTCATGGCTTTAGGAGCAAAAAAAAAGTCCAAAATTGAAGCAGGTCTTGTTTGCAGAGGGGATGACTGCATTACCAGTTTTTCTTAACTTTGTGCCTCTCCAAATGGGAGAAATAAAAGTGAAAAATATTTGTAGTTTTGAATTCTGTTAAACATTTTTTTAAGGCAAGAAGCAGGGTTTCCCCCATTACAGATGGGACCCCAGATGAGAAAAAAAATACAGTTTATTTTTAGCCAGCCAAGTGAGTAATCTGCCTCCAAACACCCATGTGGAACTCCTCCACGAAGGAACGACACTGTGGCATTGCTAACAGGGTCCCTTTGCAAGGGCAGACTCTGATCTGGAGCAGTTGCTTTAAGACTTTGTAAATCTTTTTTTGCGTACCGCACATGGTAGGATGGTAAAATGAAACCAGGGGGAAATGGAAAAATTTCTTATTTTTTCATTTATTTCACTTTTCCTAGTACCACTGTCCTGAGACAGTTGCAGTGGCTTTTCCCACTGCTGAGGACATGATGCAAGTCCCACAACCTGGAATGAGGCAAGGGGGCCCTCCAGTCCCCAGAAGGGACATTGTTTTGTCCATAAACATCGTAGCTGTGGTTTGTAGGCAATGTCTTGCTGTTGCTATGCGCTGAGTAGTACCAGGGCTCTTGCTGACAGCTGTGTTTAGCTGGCAGAGAGGAGGGGCAGATGGGTGTGTGGTTTTGGACCTTTCTGCTAGGCATGCAGTTCTTCCTTTTTTGCCTTTTTTTTTTTTTTTTTTTTTTTTTTTTTTTGTTTTTGGGTGGTTTTTTTTTGTTGTTGTTGCTGTTGTTGCTGTTGTTGTTGCTGTTGTTGCTGTTTTTTTTTTTTTTCCTTTTCCTGGACCTGAGCCAGTGCATTGTGGAGCCTTTAATTCTGTATTGCTCAGTGGTGGAGGGGATCAGAAGATTCATTCTGGACCCATCTTTGCTGGTGGTGATTCCCACAAAAATTGAGCCGGGATCATGTGAGTCTCAGAACAATGTACCTACCCTGGGGCATGGCATGAGTCATGTAGTGCAGCCCCACTTGTTCCCAGCTCCTCTCAGAGCCAGAAGATGGTTAGACATTGGGTTAATCTGATTTTTTTGATGAAGCAATTTTTTTACTTTTGAAATAGTTGTCAAAGCTGAATCTTCTCGTGGGAATGGGTCAATTCATGTAGCACATCACACTTTTAAGGAAAAGTTTTTATAGTGCCAGCTCAGGCAAGAAATATGTTCAAAGAATTTTAGCTTTCAGCTGAAATTACTATTTCATTTAAACATTTTAAGCTAATGAGAGTTGGCAAAAAGAGTTCTTTTTTATTAAGGCAGAAATAAGAAGATGTGTTGAAGTTATCTCAATGGAAAATGTTTTCATATTCTTACTTATGGAAATATGTAAGTTTAGCCTTTGTCATTATTAAGAACAAGAATATATCTGAGAAGCTTTCATGGGGCACACAGATTATTAGCCAGACAATTTCTGATGTTCTTTCTCATCTCCAAGCCAGCTTCAATCTCCCTCATTTTCTGCCACAGCAGAAGTAGAATGCTAAATGTTAAAATTTAATGTTATGAATCAGCTTTGCTTACAAGAAGAGAGGAAACCAGTCAAAATCCCTACATGGAAAAGAGCTGAATGAGAGCAAGATCACAGAGGTCTATAAAACTAAGGAGGATCTGAGTAAAGCAGGATAAACTTGATGGTCTAGATGAAAAATCACATGAAGGGAAATGGGTGCTTACAAGGTAGATCAGGTAAAGGATTTGTGATCTCTGACCTCTCATTCAATCTTGTGTGTAGAGAGCCCCCGATTTGCTTTGGGGTGTCCGTTCGCGTTTGTGCTTTTCTCTATCCCTTGGGGTTAGGAAGGAAGGAAGGCCTGCACAACTTTTGTTAGGATATCCCTCTGCTGTTGCTTTCCCCAGCCTTTTGCTGCCCCAGGAGCTCCCAAGGGCAGCCAAGTTGTGCCTGTCTCCAGTGTGGCAGTGTCTCCACTGTCATTAGAGGATAAATGACACTGTCTCCATGACCAGGGAAGAAACCAAATTAAACTCCACCATCCTCAGCAATTGATGGGCCAGCTGCCGACCTCCATGTCGCAGCCAATTTCTCACAAAGAATCAAAGAGGAATTGTATCTAATTTCTGTCACAAATGGCTTGGCTATGCAAAGGGAAAAATAGTAGCAGGGGAGTAGAGGGGACGGCACTGTGCCTGGCCGTCAGCCTGATGGCAGGGAAGGGCTGTGATGATGCTCACACATTCCCAGCAAGGTGGTGGCTAATGGAGTTGCATTAATCAACAAGAAGTGGCCAGATAAGCTGTTTCTTGAGCACAGTATGCCACTGAAATAAGGCAACTGTGAAGGAGGACTTGGAGGGAAGTTAAATGCTAGTGAGAAACCCAGCACAGCAGGCCATGCTCCCCAGTGGAGAGTCACACCAAGCCTGGGGAGACCTGCCATAAAGCTCAGTAAGTGTGAACCTGTTTAACTGGACTTTTCAGAGAGGGGCTGGGGGTTCTGTGGCATTCAGGGTGCCAGTTGCAGGTGACACCAAACTATGAGACATTCAGAATGTAGTGATAAGTAGCTACTGGCTTCTGGCACTAATCTGGCTACCATCAATTTGTGGTGTGTTGTCTGCAGTGGAAGTCTGGATCAATATCAGTCTTCAAAAGGCTCAACAGATCAATGTTTGATACAGATAAAGAAAATAGAGAGCAGGTGTTTATGGCATCCCCTGTGTGCAGTATTACTATTCCTTGCTCATCCTTCTGCCAAGGGAAGGGAAGGAGGGAGAAGGAAGGTAAGAAAGGATTTAGAAAGGTAATTCACTTTAAAAAGCAGTTGTAAGAAGGAGATTTATAGCATTTTCTCCCATCAATTTTAGCCTGAAGAGAGAAAGAGAAAAATCTTCATAAAGATATCTTATCCTTTGAGAGACAAATTCCGATTTAACAGTGGGTTTGGGTTTAATGAGATGCCTGTGGCAAGGGGATCACTGGCACGTGGTTGTGCTTGCCTAGGCTTTGGGAAAGAGGGTTTGGAAACAGGGGTTCCACAGGTCCCTGCTGCTTTATGGTGGTTGAGAGACCCACACCTGGCTGTAAATACTTTAGGGCAGGAAGATGATTAAAGCAGGGAGTGTGGAAATGCTGGAGAGAAGGGCTGTTTTGTATCAATGCTGAGGTCATCTGCCTCAGGTCTTGGATAACTGTGTGGCACAAACTGGGCTCGGAGACTTCATGTCTGAGTTTACTTCCAAACAAAATCCTGGTGTTGTGAAAGTCATGTCTTTGGTTGCAAATGCAAGATGTGGCTGGGGTTGTGTATTCTGTTGCTATCTGTTAACAGGTAGGGCACTTATTTTCTGTTAATTAGGTGCCTGTTAAAACCAGGTGGGGTAGTTTTCTGTATCTCTTCCACTAAAGGGACACTGAGTCTCACTGCATGACTGATAAAATTATGAGTCTTGTAAAGACTCATGATGTAAAGAGCATTGTGAGATGCTCTGCCCAGGGGGATGAGCCAAGCAAGGTAAAACAAGCCACCCCCACAGAATCATTTGGAAAAGACCCTTGAGATCATCAAGTCCAAAAGCTAAGGGCCTCAAACTATGAGTGGAGGGAGAGGACCTTCAGAGCATCATTCCCTGTATCTATATTTCCTTCCTTTCCTTTTCTCATTTCCCCTTCGCCTTGTTTCACAGGACTGGCTGACAAAATTTGGGTATCTGCCTCCTCCGGACCCTGTCACGGGGCAGCTGCAGACGCAGGAGGAGCTCACCAAGGCCATCACTGCCATGCAGAGGTTCGGGGGGCTTGAGGCCACAGGAGTCCTAGGTCAGTGGCTCATGACCCCTCCTCTCCTTGGTGCAGAGCAAGGCAGGGATGGCTTCTTGCAGGTCCATGAGGGAGAAGGGACTCTCCCTCTCCTGTGTTCTGGACCAGCAGCAGGAAAAGTTCTACCGTGGGTGGAGCATATGGCCAGTTTGAAGCTGTAAGAGTAATTACGTGGCTCAGGTGTTCTGTTGCCTTTTGTTTTCAAGAACCTGAGGCAAGCAATTATTCCAACAGACCCACAGACCCTTGGGGTTCTCAGTGTGATTAAAATATCTCTTGGTGTGTTCAAAAAAAAAAAAAAAAACAAAACCAAAAAATTTAAAAAGACAAGGGGGAAAAAAGGGAGAAAGTTGTCCTGTTCAAAGCCTTACTTGCAGCATCAAATTGAATTGAACAAAAAATCCTGATTAAGCCTCCCAATTTGTATGCAAAGATATTTTGGGTTCCTTGCTGCTGAGGCACAGGTAGGGAAGGGAGAAGGATGCTGTTGCATCACCCCAACTCTGTTTGCTCCTGCCCACAGTGCATAGAGCCAGGAGGCTCTCTCGGGCTCTCCTGGGATCTCACTGAGCCACAGCAGCTCCAGGTACTCCCCAGTCATGCCCAGCCAGCTGGGAGCCCATCATCTGCTCCAGCAGCTCCGTTGGCCAGCAGAGGCAGGCAGTGGCATCTGTGTGGCAGACGCATCTGCCTGGGAGGGAGAAGTCCAAGGGCAGGCTGAAGCGGCACGAGTTCACCAGCAGGGCTGGGGTCATTCCTCTCAAAGACTTCATTGAGGGAAGGAGAAAGCCAGCATTATCCCGGCCTGCAGAAGGGCGCCTCTCTGCTCTCCTCCCCTCTCTGACCCTCCCGCCATGGGGCCAGCATGCTTCTGCTGCTCAGGACACAATTAAGGAGTAGCAGCTAATTAGCAGGCGAGTCTCTATCCATCCCAACATCCCAGTATCCCTCTGCTGGTCTCCTGAAAGCACAGCTGCATCCAAACACGAGGACTTCCTTTCTCTGGTCTTAATTGAGTGTGTGCAATAATTTCTCTTCCATTGCATCACAAGCTGCAGGAGACCCCAGAACAGGAGTGGCCATTCAAATTGAATTTTCAGAGGGGGTGTTAAAAACAGTCTGCGGGTGGGAGGGATGGCTGCCCTGCGCAGGTCATAGTTGTGGGTTTGTTCATGAAAACAGGGTTTAAGAGGTAAAGTCAGCAGGGAAATGAGTGAATGAAACAACTTTTCTGCATTTCAGCTGGTGAGAATAGACACTTCAAGATTTCATTCATTTAAAAAAAAATAATAAGAAGGAACATGGGCATTCTTCAAATAAGCTCCTAGCTGAACAGAGGTGTTTATTTATATGTGAATGTTTCTTCTCGACAGAGGAATACTTGGAAAATCATCAAGAGAGAACAAGACAGAATATTTGAAAAAATATGTTTAAAAACATGTTTAAAGCTTGTCACAGGTGGGCTTCCAGCAGGAGTTGCTGTCCAGTGGTGGGAGCAACAGTGAAACATAGGGGGCTCAGTGTTCTGTGGGCGTCACCACGACATGCTGGGGCTGGTGCCATGCCCCAGTGGGCTCCTGAGTATCCACTTTTGCTCTTCTGGTTCATTTTTAGCACTTCATTTCCCATCTCTGTGTCCCCCTGGGATTTCTTGACCCACCATTCCCATGATTTCTTTTTTTTTCTCTAACCCTAGATGAAGCCACCCTGGAGCTGATGAAGACCCCTCGCTGTTCTCTGCCTGACCTCACCATTGAAGAGACCAGGAGGAAACGATTTGCCCAGGCTGTCACCAAGTGGAGCAAAAGAAACTTGTCCTGGAGGTAGGAATTCATCTATCCCTCCTGAAATCTTGCAGCAAAAGACCAATCCCACAGTCACCTTTGTTAAATATGGCTTTGAGATGAGTTTTAGGGTGATGGTTAAAATATGTCCCTATGGCCTCCCAAGACCCCATGGACTATTTATTTTCATTCTTCTCCTGACAGTCTCAGCAGTGGCTTCTTGGACCCACTTGGCAGCACCTCAGAATGATGCAGATTGGGCTGGTGAATTACCTGGGAGCTTTTTGCTGGGTGGCAATGGTTGCTAGAGCGTCTTTTTTCTTGAGTTCATTAGTTCTGTGCTTTCTCAGGCAGCTGCCGAGCCTGGAGCTTCTTCTCTTGCCCCACCCGAGTCTGAGGGCAGGAGCATTTTCTCTTTTTTTCTCCTAATCCTTGCCACAGGGGAGTATTTTTCCCTCAGTGTCAGAATCCCTCTGCACCTATGACACACAGAAGTTCAGGTCCAGCTTTCAGAAATATGCTGCAGGTCAGGGTTGGCAAGCAAACTGATCCCTGTCCCACCAAGATTTGTGCTTTTTGGGACTCATTTTTCTTCCCTCAAATACCATGTGCTGCAGTGATTTTTCCTCTAAGAACAGTGTGCAGCATGAAGTGCTTGTCCTGAAAACACATGTGGATCTTATGAAAGGTTTTACTTATTAATAGAAAGTTTTTCTTTGATCCTGGCATAGCCCCTAAAGAGAGTCCTCTTCCCACTGCAGTATCAAATCTCAGCTTGGCTGTCGCTGTCAACATATGTTGAAACTTAGCAGAGATTTGGTCTCCGTTGCAGCAGATTCTGTTGAGACTTAATTTTGAGAAAAGGTAAACATAATTCAGCTTCAGTAAGAAACAAATTTGGTTCATAGATGGCTTCATGTCGTGAAGTGACCTGTGTTATAAAAACTCAGCCTGTCTGCCTGTTGCCCAGGCCTGACTTTATGGGGAAAGAGGAAGAACTTCACATTTCAGAAAGGAGAAAATCCTTTGGGGGTAAAAAGAAAACTGCCCTGGTGTTCTGGGAGCTGCCAGAGCCAGTGCAAGGGCACAGCTTGTGCACAGCCTGACCCCAGCAGCTCCTGACAAACCTGAATGACATCTCATGGCTGGGCAGCATGGCCAGGGAATTGACACTGCAGGTGCCATCAGGACTTCGGATGTGTTGACACAGTATCCCCAAATGCAGGCTGGAGAGAAATGTGGAGGTGAAATGGGGTCCAGCTGTTCTGGTAGATGCAGCCCTGGGATATTCCCTGACTCCCACCCGCTTGGAAACTGCCCAAAGAGTCAAGGGATAGAAAAGGCAAAGATATTAATGATTTTTTTCACATTTGGCTATGATGTGTTTTTCCTGATTCACCCACTCATTCCCACTGTCTCTAGGATGAGCATCCCAAGTTCTTCAGAGAAACTGCTAGTGAGATTTCTGCTTATTTTCATGAGTCCTTTTTTTCTCTATCAGAGATTCAACTCTAACTAGTTTTGCCCTGGCCTGAAGGTGCTGCCTGCTTTGGGCTGCCTGTCTCTTGAGGGTGTGTTCCCAACCTCAGCAAACAAGTTGCTCCCTACTTTTCACATCCATGCTGTCTCCCAGCACTCCAATCGCTATTCAGAAAGAGCTTGAGTAGTGTGACATCCCCTTCTGATGCTTGTAATTACCTCGTAAAGTGTAGTCAGGTCATCACTGCCCGTTGGTGATGGGAAGTGGTGTGGTACCGAGTGATGCTGTCACAGCCGTGTTATGCAGCAGGGTAAGTGATGTGGTCATAATTGTTGCTTCAGCCTTTAAAAATCCGTCAAACCATGAAAACACTTTGGCCTGTGTGCTGGTGCACAAAAAAGAAAGTATCTGTTATTACAAGGATAGAGCTGGCCAGAAGGCATCCAAACAGGCTTTCTGTCATTAATTACTCAATCAACAGTACATTTGCTTGGAAAGCATGTATCTTTTTGTCAAAATTGCCAATGAAAGATTATCTAAATATACTCCTTTAGAAGCCAAGGTGCCTTGTTGCATCTTTGTCTTTTCATCTCCTCTATTAAATCAACAATATTAGGAATTCTTTTTCAAAGTTGGGTTATACAGGAAACATTGAGATTTCTTCCATTCCAGCTCAGCCCAAAACCGCAAAAAGCTCTGAAGACCTCACTGTGGCTCTGAGGCACCAGGCACCTGCAGAGCCAGTTCTGGTTGTTCTTTGAGATCTTTCATGCTACTGACCCATCCTCTTTTTTGCCCTCTTTGTTTCAGAGTTCGCACCTTCCCAAAAGAGTCCCACCTGGGCCATGACACTGTCCGAGCCCTGATGTACTACGCCCTGAAGGTCTGGAGCGACATCACCCCGCTGAATTTCCATGAAGTGGCCGGAAACAATGCTGACATCCAGATAGACTTCTCCAAGGCGGATCACAATGATGGCTATCCCTTTGACGGGCCTGGTGGGACAGTGGCACATGCTTTCTTCCCTGGAGACCATCACACTGCAGGGGACACTCATTTTGATGATGACGAATATTGGACCTTCCGATCATCAGGTAGGTCAGGGTGGGAGACCTGCAGCCAAGCACAAGGGCTCACAATTTCCCTCTTCTGCTCTGGTGGCTGGAGTGGCTTAGCCTCTGCCACACCTTCACCCTAGGCTTCAGGATCCCTGAAGTCATCCAATTCCTCTTGCTAGCAAAATCAGCCCAGGCACTGTTGAGGACACTCTTATGTTCCTGGAAGCCTCAGTGGCATCTCCATATTTCTCCTTGTCCTGCCAGCAATTGCAGAGCTCCCCATCTCCCAACCATAGTCCCCGTCTCTTCTGAGACCTGAAAGGTTGCAGGTTGGGTATGTGGCTGTTGGAGCTCTTGGATGGGGACTGCATTCTCTGACTTTTGGGTGCCTTCACTGCCACATGTCCCATTTTCCCTATTTTTAAAGTATACTGTTAGCTGACCTATTTATAAAGGGCTTTGTGTTGTGCTGGGAAAAAAAGGTTTTTTCCTGCCATCTCCTGTCTATTACCTAGCATCAGGATGGTTACAGTTGCAGTTCTTTTCTTTTTTATCTTCATCTCATCTGGCCAAAGCAGAATTTTAATTAGCAGAGGGAGTATCAGAGGCAAGTGTTCCTCAGTTGCAAAACCATCTGTGGGGATCAGGTCCCCAGCCTTTGTGTCAGGCATGTTTTGATAGAATGTCTTCTCTGCAGCCACCAGTTGCTAATTTACTTGTCATGCCACCTCCTCCACCAGCCTCCTAGTGGGATCCTGCTGCCTCAGCTTAATGACTTTGTTTAAACTTCACTGTCTTCTCTGAAACAAGCTAATACAAGCCCACTGGTTGACCTGCATCTATACCCCCTGAATGTTCATGGGGGTTCATGGGTACCTGGGTGCTGGAGGAGGTTTGGAGATGAAAGTTAAAGGTCTGGCCAAGCTGATCCTTGAGAATTACACCTGCTCTATGTTTCTAGCCCAAACTGATGGCTCTTATCAGGAAGGAAAAAAAACCCAGCAGTTTTGATCTGCAGATATACAGGACAGAGGCAAGCACTGTGGTCAGTAGCTTGCCACAGGGAATGTGTTATTGATGGAGTCAGTTTTGCAGCCAGTGGTTAGGAGTGCCCACTGTGAAACAAACTCGAGTGAAGGAGCAAGCTCAGAGCCAGCGCTGCCGCAGGAGTGCCCCTGCAAGCTCCACCAAGGGATGATAGGATGAGCCTAGTGAAAAGCTGCTCTCTATTTTGAAGATCTAGGAGCTATCCGAGCTTCATCTTTTATTTATTTTTTTCTCTCTACTGATTCAAAAACAACAACTCGGTAGGTGATATAAAAATATCCCCAAGGTTGCCAGTCTGGCATTAAAATGTCAGAGAGCATATGTCTTGTTCTCTCTTAGTGCCAGGGAAAACAGCACAGGTTATAAAAATCTCGCTTGGTTACAGACACTGTAAATAATAGTCATGAAGGAAAAGGCAAAATTCAGCAAAGGCTATTTCCGTCCTGCTCTGGCACCCTGAGCCTGATGAGGAGTACTAAGGACTGGGCAGGATCTTTCGTGCAAAAAAAGTAGCCATCTCCGATGGCAAAGATGCCATCTCTTTCTCAGGAAATGTGACACTCCCCTGAGCTCCACAGGGATCTTTCCAACTCACTGCTGCTTTATTACAATACTTGACATCATCATCTTTATAAGAACCATACTTAAAATCATTGCTGCCCTCTGGTATCTCTCTGCAGGACATTGCTGTGCAGAGAGGGGCAGAATTGCATGGACATGTGGCCCAGCCTGTCTAGAGGTGGGTGGTGGGAATGCACCAAGCAGGCTCAGTCTCATGCAGCTGGGAGCAGCTCCTCCTTTGCTTTGGTAGCAGTGGCATATGTTTGGAAATGAACATTAACCCCTTACATGAGTGTCTCATGCTCTGGAGAGGATAGGTCTGTATGTGGGTGTGGTGTGAGGCACTGGGGGTTGGATTGCAAATAAGGAAATTTGGGCAAAAAGAATATAGTAGAGATAGCCCAGACTGGAGGAAAAAAGTCATCAAAGCCTCGAGGTATTGATGTTCAACACTGTCTCCCTAACGCCCATTGTGGTGTGTGAGGATCAAAGTGTTTGCCAAAGCCAGCAGACACAAGAGCTGCAGGCCCATCAGCACAGGATGTGTAACAGGAGAAGATGGTAAATCCTCTAAAAACAAGCTGGACACAGTCACCTACTTGTGTCAGGGCAGCAGCGAGATGAGCAGGTTGGTGGTCGATAAGCAGATGAACATTCCTGCATTTGTGTGCATACAGGAAGGCTGAGGGATGGATTTGGCTGGGGCAGCATTGTGCGAGGCCAGGCAGGGAAAGCCCTGCAGAGCCCCGTGGGCAGGCGAGCACTGCTGGCAACTCCCCAGCTCCTTGGCTCATGGCTTGGCTCACTGTCACAGGATGTGATGAGCTCCTGGCTGGTGGTTGCAGAAATCTGGTATTTTGGGCAATGCAAAGGCTGTGTCAGCAGCTGCAGCAGGCATGAGACGCAGGGAGTGACTGCTCTGGCCCAGCTTCTGCAGTGCCACTCAGCAAATTGTTGTGATGTGGTTGCTGTCTCTGCCCTTTGTCCAGCTTTTTCTCAGGTGCTGACAGTGATCTGGAAATAAGAGGGATGGTACCCAGGGCTGGTGTAGGCTGAAGTCTGGTTTGCTTTCCATTTTCATATGATCCACCCCATTATCTAACTGGAAAAAAAAATCTTTGTCAAATTTTACCTATTCCAAAGCTTTTCTTTCCAGTTTTTTCAAGATAAACTACACTTTTTCCCCCTGCAGCCCTCCCAAATGCCCCAATTACTCTCAGCACTTAGTGACTTTTATTTCAATTTTATCTTTATCTCCAGACACTCATGGGATGGACCTATTTGCTGTAGCTGTCCATGAGTTTGGTCATGCCATCGGCTTGACCCACATCTCTGCCATAGAGTCTATCATGAGACCCTACTACCAAGGTCCAGTGGGGGATCCTCTGAAGTATGACCTGCCTTATGAGGACAAAGTCCGGATCTGGCAACTCTATGGTAAGTTTGTGTCCCTCAGCTGGCTACAGCCTGTTCCTGCCATGGTAGGACACACTGGAATAGCTGTTCTCTGGGATGAATGGAGCTGGTAGGGAGGATGGTGTTCCCCATTACTGCTTCTTTTCTACACAGGAGTCAGGGAATCTGTGTCCCCCACAGCCAAGCCTGAAGTAAGCAAAATAGATGATCATCCAATCCTGCCAGAGCTGCCAGAGAACCGCTCCACTGTCCTGTAAGTCAAATTTCTTCCTTTCCTGCAAAGGATGTGTCGTAGTGAAGCTCTACTTCATCCATATCTTTCCTGTTCACTCTGGCTTTGGTAGTTCTCTCTGGATATTTTGCTAAAACTCAGGTTTTTTTACTTATATTAGTGGAAAGTTGTCACCATCACCCTTAGGTAAATTCATCCTTGCTGGAATTTTAAACAAACTTCCTCAGCAGTATCCTGAATTGCAGAAGCATAACTTACCTAAACTGTTCCACAGTGAGCAACTGCCTAATGTACCTGAGGGAACGAATATTGGAACAAGTGGACTGATAGCCTGACACCAATGCAGGTTAGCATTGGCAAAGGGCTGCTTACACTGAGTGTCATCAAGCAACCAGCATGGCCTCATTAGACGAAGTGCAGGACATAGCTCATTAATAAATGTTGACCAAGACAGCAGGACAGTTAAGAGAAGAGGGGACACTGAACAAAAAGGCAGGAGGTGATGGTCACACTTCTTTGCCAGACACCAAAAGTGCCCCACTTGAGGGTGGCAGAGATGGAGCGGGTCACCTTCACCTCGTGCGCCTTTTGTTTGAACACGCTGAATACCATTAGTTACGTTTCTCTGCGCATAGCTTCTAAAGGCGCTTGTCCACCAGGCTCCTTATGGCTGTTTGGACCTAGATATACGAGAGCCTTTCTTCCTGCTGTTGTAAGAGGCCACCAGCAGCAGGAGAAGCAGGAAACTTGCTCATGTCATCCCCTTGTTTCTGCCTTGTATGCTGGGAGAGTGGATGGGGTTTGCCCCCATGTCTGTCGTTTTGTGGTCAAAGGGCAAAGAAGCTGGTGCTGGCAGCCCAGCACAGTTTTTCTATCTGCAGAATAGATTGATGCTTCCTTGTCACCTACAGGAGCTTTTCCATGCATGTTGCCAGCAGCATCTCCTTGTTCCTCCGTCAGTCATAATTTCTTATGTGGGCTTTGTGGCTCTCTCAGTCCTTCATACTCTGTGCCTTCCCCACCCACCTTGTTAAAGCAGATCAGTATCTCAGCTGCCACTTGCCAGGTGGCTTTCACCAGCTAGATGTCACTGAACATCATGTGGTTCCTCCAGGTGTCTCTGTTTAAACTCAGCTGCTTTCTGCTTTGCAGCTCTGTCACCTCTCACTGGCACTTTGGAGATCAGCCCTGGAGCAGCGGCATCCTGAGCTGCTGGAGTGAGAGGATGCTTGGTTATTTTCCATGTCCTGCTGCCCTGGGGCAGCTGGCCAAGCCACGCTGTGCCACTGGGAGCAGGAAGCCAGCTCTCACCAGCTACATGAGCTGGTCAATGTAGAGCATGTCCTCACTTGACTCCTAGCAATGGCATCCGGTGGCTCAGAGTTGTCAGCCCAAGCTGTCTTCAGGCTGAGGTTTGCCCGAGCTTGCCTTGGAAATCCTTATGCACGTGGCTGGGCTTGAGCATGAGGAGTGACAGATGGGCGCAGCCTGTAGTCTTCTCCAGGAGCAGGGGTGATTCAGTCTGTGGGATAGGAGGCATTGGGGGAGGACACAGGCCCTCATTGCCTGCCTGGGCCCTGCTCACTTGGACATCTCTCCACAGGCTCAGGCGGGACGTGCCCAACAGATGTAACACACACTTTGACGCTGTGGCCCAGATCCGGGGAGAGGCTTTCTTCTTCAAAGGTGAGCACCAGGGGTCTGTGCCTGTGCCACCTTGCAGTGGCTTTGATGTGGCAGCATCAGAGGCTGCACAGTGTGGGACGGGCTGGAGTGGGTGGTGAGGATGAGCTGGCTGGGGTTTGTGGGCTGCTCCCACAGACCCAGAGAGGCATCTCATACCTGATTGTGTGGCAGAGAGGGAGGGAGGAGACAAAAGTCTCCTCTCTCCTGCCCCGGCTCAGTGGCACAGCCACATGCTGTGGCCAGGAGCATAACAGCTCCAGCGCAGTGTCCAGAGGATTACTTTAATCCAAAAAAGAAAGGGATTTCTTCTAATGACTGCTAGAAATAGAAAGCAGTCGCAGCTGCTGCTGGAAAGCAGGATGGCTCTAAATCATGGCTCCCATCTCACACACTTTGCTTCTTGCTGCTGCCACCCACCTGCCACTCACCTGCAGAGAAGGTCAGTTGAGCGTGGTTCAGTAATGCCCAGTCTGTCCCTCCAGGCAAGTACTTCTGGAGACTGACTCGCAATAAGCACTTGGTCTCCCTCCAGCCGGCTCAGATTCACCGTTTCTGGCGGGGCTTGCCACTCAACCTGGACAGCCTAGACGCAGTCTACGAGAGAACCAACGACCATAAGATTGTCTTCTTCAAAGGTGAGAGCAAACATGGTGATGGAAGTATAGAATGTGGTGCTAGGCAGGAGACACCAGTACCACATGTTAAACATCTTGAGTGCCAGTCTGAATCCTGTTGTCCATTAGCAAGGCCAGAAGAAATGAGCTGGCAGGGAGGGCAAGCAAAAGGTAATAGTCACGTTCCCCAGAAAATGAGGGAAATGTCATTGAAGATAAAGTTCAGCCAAATGTAACAAAAATCCTTTCAAGGGCTTTTCAAGAATGAAACACAAGCAAGAACCACCCCTACACACACTCACAGGTGGTGTGTTCCTCCTCTTTTCAGTATGTGTTGCTGAGAAAAGAAATAGAAAGGAAAGAAAAATTAATCCAAACACCTTCAGTTTTAATAATTATATTTCTGTTACTGTGTTTTTTTCTTAAAATTAGTAGTATAATTCTCTCTTTTTATTCAAAAAAACTTGCACACTTTTATTTCAGAAGAGCTGGAGGACCAATTTACTTCTTGGTTTCTATACAAATATCCGAGTCTCCCACAGACCATCTACTGGTGCTGGTTAGATGCCACCCATGCACTCAATGTCACCCAAGACCCTGGCAAGCACTGACTCTTGTTTCACCGAGGTTGTGCACTTGAAGTGCTAAACACATCCCAGCCCTCCATTCTTCCTGTTTGGAAATTGCTTTTTGTCTCCCGACCATTCTGCTTGAAACATGGTGCAATTATCAGTTTCAGAAGTGCTGAACCAAGCACTTCTGGAAGCAATAATTTCCTTTCAGTTCCCCCAGCCAGGCCAGACAGATGGCTCATGTCCCACACAAGCCCCTAGGCTTGCAGAAGGCCTTTCCAAGTGCAGCCGACACCCTCCTGGACTGCCAGCACACTGAGCCCCGCAGAGCCACGCTGAGCCCCACATCGCTCCAGGGGAAAGCGTGTGGAAGGCTCTGCCATGTGTGTCCAGCTGCCTCAGGCAGTCTGCCCTGCTCTGCTTTCCCAGAGGGAATGGGGCCAGCTTAAGGAGTGTGCCACCTTGACCTCTAAGGTCCTGCTGCTGATACATGGGCATGCATTTAAGGGCCTCTTCAGATATTCTAGAAAACCAAGGGAGGAAAAACTCTGATCCTTAAAATAGGCTATGCAATACCCAAAAGGGCACTGCAGGTTCCTAAATAGATGTTGTAAAAGAAGAAAGACTATCCCAGTGGTTAGAGAACTATGAAGAAATTGAGACAGCTTGGTTCATTTGCTTGTTCTCTTCTGTCCAAGGTAAGGCCCAGGGGGCAGCTGTGTAAGACCCTTGAAGAGCAGTGAACTGCTTGTATGGGATCCATCCAGTCCCTGTGCATCCTCATAATGCACAGGTGTCTCAGCCCATCTGGCCCTAGAAAGTGGCGATTTCTCTTCCAAAGTGGACTACACTTGGCTTCTTAGGAGCCAAATAGATTGCAGAAAGTGCCCAGTTTGCCCACAAAAGCTGCTTTGTTTCTTTGGATATCAGGCAGAAATCCAAGGGGCAGAAAACCAAATGCCTCCATCAAATACATTAAAGTGACAGGTGCACTGATGCTGTCAGTGAGTTTGTATCCTGGGACAGTCATGCTTTCAGCAGCAAAGTGGGGATATGTCCACGGACAGCCTTACACAAAAAAGCAGCTATTCAAAGCCAGAGGTTCCCCCATGGGCTGACCCCTTCCTATTCCCATCCTTAAATGCCCAGAGCTCAACCCTGAGTCTTGGTCACCACAGTAGATAACAAAACATTAGCTCAGCTCATCTGTGGGAAAATACTGGTTTAGGCTGTGAAACAAATGTGATTTTATTCTGTGTTTGTTTCCTTTCCACAGGAGACAGATACTGGGTCTTCAAAGATAACAATGTGGAGGAAGGGTACCCACGGCCCATTTCGGACTTTGGCCTGCCCCTGGGAGGAATTGACGCTGCTTTCTCCTGGGCTCACAATGACAAGACTTATTTCTTTAAGGACAATCTCTACTGGTGCTACGATGACCATGAGCGGAGGATGGATCCCGGCTATCCTTCAGAGGCCATCCCGTGGAAGGGAATACCCAGCCCTTTAGATGATGCCATGAGGTGGTCAGATGGTGAGTCCATATGGCAGTTTAAAAAAAGCACAGCAAAGAAAATCAGTGCTCTATTGAGTTGTAGCCCCTTCTACTCTGCCTGCCTACACAAACGCTCAGCCCCTGATGGGCTGGTCCTGGTGACTGGAAGCTGAAGAGAGACCTCTGGTGATTCCAGCCAGAGCTCCCCATACTGCTCACTAGAGGATTTTGTAATTTTAAACAGGCAACAAAAATATCATGAGGTGATAATTATTGCACTCCATTAAAAGAACACAGTTGATGTGTGATGTCATTGTTTTGTAGCGATTTTTATCCTAGTATGGGCTGATTTGCTCCTCACCAGTCTTGTTGTCATTGGATTTTTAGGTGCATATGTGAGGATGCAGACAGAAAATACTTTAAAAAATGTTTTCCCAGAGTTACAACTCATGTTCTGATGAGATTTCTCAGTGGTTTCTTTCCCCTGAAAAGACCACAAAAATTTTGTCACAGGAGATATTTACAATCAGCTATTCACTCACAACAAAGTGGCACTTCCCGGGTTTATTTACTGGGAACCTAACAGCGTAGTAGCAATCATTAAACCAGGCAGAGGGGAAGGCCACTTCCAGAGACTTTTCAAGCTGAATTTCCAAAGCTATTGAGAGTGACATTCCCATAGGTAGGAGTCCTACTGAGCATGGGGCCTGCTTAGAGAATTCACTGCCTCCCAGTTCAGAGTGGAAAATGTGCACCTGAAAGCAGAAGGTTCTCAGGGCCCTGTCAGGCTCAGGTTATTTTTCTGAGCCCAGGATCAGCAGCACATGCCTCAAGTCATTAATGGATAGTGGGGTCTCCAGTTTTACCATGCCCAATTACAAGGAGAGGAGTGCATGATGTATCCAGCTGTGGGCTCACAGGGCCTCAACCCTACACACCCACAGTACTGGGAAGCATATCTGCTCCGGTACTCAGCACAGAAGAGGCAACAGCTCACCATCCACCTCCAACTGCTGGTGGCTCCTGGCTGGTGTGAGAGATCGCCGGCAGGCACAGAGTTACCTTCCCTTCTGCAGCATCTCTCCTGCATCGAGAGGAGATATTGACAACAAGCAGTGATATCTCATGTGCCTCTGCTCCCTGGGCTTCAGCTGGGGTGGGAACGCTCCTCTGCTGTTCTAGGTGCTCCTTTGACCTTCTTCTGGGACAGCATCCACTGCCACTCACCTCGTGTTTGGGTTTTGGTCTCTTTGCAGGTGCAAGTTACTTCTTCAAGGGCAAGGAGTACTGGAAGGTGCTGGACAGTGATCTGGAGGTACAGGCCGGGTACCCACTGTCCATCGCCAGGGACTGGTTGGTGTGCAGTGACATGCAGGCTGACGCCCCTGAGGCAGCCGGGAGCAGCAGGACTGGGGCACGCTCCAGGCCAGGACAGCATGACGAGAGCCGCTCGAAGAACGGTTACGAGGTCTGCTCCTGCACCTCGGGCACCCCATCCCTGCACCCTCACCCCATACCTGGACTGACTACCAGCCTCATGCTGGCTGTGTGGACAGCAGCACTGGTCTGTGTGGCCCTCTGACGGCTCATCTCACCAGCAGGACAACACCATGGTGCTCCGGGATACAGCTCCGTGATTGCTAAGGGTTTCAAGCAGAAAAAAACCATTCCTAAGAACATGCCAGTGAAGGGTTTGAATTCTCCATGAGAAATGAACAGTGATTTTGTTTTGGGGTTTATTTTCTTCTTAATTTTAGTTTGAAGGTCTAATAACAGACTTGAGTTCTGCATCTTCTTATTCCCCCATCCAGTTAAAGATAAGAGCAGCCTTATGTTGAATTTAGAAATGCTTCATAGAGATGTGTTGCTCTGGATGTTTAAACACAGCAAACGACAGAGAGGAGAGCTCCCCGGATGGAATGGGGACAGAAGAGATGCTGCTGAGATAGATGGCGACAGAAAGGCAGCTGGCAGGAGGTAGTAGTTATGTGCTGACACAATGTACACATCCCATTGGATGTACTAGGTAGAAGAAACCGTGACTCCACTAAGATTAACTGCAAGGTGATCATTATTTACTGTCAAGCCTGCTGTAGTCACTGGTGTCTGGGTAACCTGTATCAGTTTCTATGGGTCAGAAACACCTTTGCCTTTCAGAAGGCGCTGCAGCTTATCTTTGTATACAAGTCATTGTAATTTAACAATTTCTCTAATAAACCTTGGCCGCCTACCTGGAGATCTCCCAGTCCTGTGCCAGATCCAGCCTGATACCTGCTGCAAGGTACTGTCGGCTGAGGCTCTTAGCAGCCTCGCCTCTGGATGAGGGCAATGCAGCCAAATGAGATGCATTTACAACCACTGTCCCAGACTAATCTGTGGACACAAGCTCCTGGTCTCAGAATCCCTGTGTCGGGTTGGCCTTGTATTTTGGGAGGAATCAAGGTGTATTGCATTTGTTTGTGACTCTGCCATACCTGGCTGTGCTGCACAGCATGGGCTGGAGCAGGGAAGATGCTGTGCGGTCAGCTCAAATTCCTTTTGATGCCTCTGACAGGAGTTTGGAGTGGCAGCAGCCAGGGTCAAGCGCTGCTCCTTGACCCTAGGATGCTCCTGTTTCTGTTTATTCCTCGCCATTTATCAATTTTCTGTGGTATGATTTGGGCATCTGAGAGTCCTTGAAAATAGTGAGTGAGAACTTGAATGAGATGTCAAAGAAGCCAGGGTCCTCAAGTCTGCTGTTGTCAAGGTGCTGTTGTCATGAGCGGAGGCCACTGGGACACAGTCTTCTCCTCTGCTCTGCTTCTGCAAGGCTCCTGCACAAATGTCTTTTGCTGTCCTGCCGAGGCCAGCTTCTCTGGGAGACATGGAGCAGACAGGGTCACTGTAGGACCCAAGGCTGCTCCAGTGGCCCTGGGTGCTAGGTGTAACACAAAGCCCTCTGTGGCACAGCAGGAAAGGCAGAAAAAGTGCACAGTTGCATCGTGACAGAAAGAGGGGGTCATCTTGAGTTTCCCACCGCTGCTTGCATTTTTGAATAGTCCCAAGCAGGGACATTGTAGCAGGTATGCTACAATGTGATTTTATGGGTCATGACTAAATGAAACATCCCATTAAACCACTAAATAGCCTTTAAAAACCTACAAGCAAAAAAAATCTCAGGCATACAGCTCCCTCTGCTGAGTGAAGCTGCCTCTGTTGTTCAGAGCATCCTACTTCTGCCAGTTGAGCCAAGCAGAGGCTGCTGGGGTGTGGGAGATGTGAAGTTCCCTTGATTGATTCCCATTGCATTTCTTTCTCTTCAGTCACGAAGACACGGCTTTTAGTCCTTTAGTCTAAACTTCAGCACTTTACAGATTTCTCTTGTAGCTGTAGCCAGGTAGCAGAAGACACCCTCTCTCCAGTCCTGGAGAACTTGATTGTTCATCTGTTGAGCTTGGAAGAGACACGCTGGACATGAAATTGCAGGGAAGCTACACTTGCTGTAGCAGTTGGAACGAAAAGCAGTGGAAGCTGTTCACTGTCTGTTCGTTCCCCATGTTTCCCTCAGTCCTTTGGCGGTCCAGGTCTCCAGACATCAGTTTTGCTTTTCCAGCGTTTTTGCTGAAGGGTTTCTAAATGTGGTGGTGGGCTTTGCTGTGGTGGAATTTGTATCTATTTCAGGAAGCGTCTCATAGTATATCCTGCAATTTAATAGTTCCCATGCCTGGTTAATTGTACTGGAAGAAGTTAAATGAAACTAGGACACTGAACTTGGATGCCCCAAATCCCTGCAAATCACAGATTATCAAATAACAAACCCACAGGTTACAACAATGTTAAAAGCCCAGCTTACAAAAATACCAAACTCCCAGCCAAAAAAAATACTAAAAACTTGGCCTACACAAATACCAAACAAACCAGCCTATAAAAAACTACATTTAAAAATACCAGAACAACCTAGTTTCAAAATAATAGGAAACCCAATTTCAAGATACTGAACAAAACCAGGTTTCAAAATCTCAGACGTAAAATACCAGAACTTTAACCTAACCAAAGTTCCAAAATACCAAAGCAATCTAGTTTCAAAACACCAGAAATCCAAGTTCTAAAATACAAAAATAACTCTGTTTCAAAATACCAGAATATCAAATTTCAAAATACCACAATTACCCCATTTCAAAATATCAAACTGCAAAGTACCAATTTTCAGATTTCTTATATGGGCAGGATTCCCAAAACCAAAAGAATTCCTATTTTCAATTATAAAGTAGACAGCCCTAATTAGAGGCTGTAATGGCACTTACACCATTCATACCATTCTTCTCCACCCTACTTAGTCATATGTGGAGCACTACTTAGTAATCACTAAGGAATAATTACTTAAGTCATCAACCAATTAACCAACTTATCTAGCTATACTGCCAAAACACAAAATTTTATTTCTTATTAGTTTTCTGCCCTTTTGCTCAAAGGTGTTGCAGCAAAAAGAAAATGCTGTAATTTTGCTGAAGAGTTTTCTTCAATAGTGAGCCCTTTACTCCCCTTGAATTTAACTCAGAGGAGCCAAACAGCTATAGCTCCTCTGAGGGCTTTTATACCTGGTGGGATTTGCCCCCTCCCTTTTCCTGGGCATCGTGGGAACAAGAGGCAAGCATAGTCAGGGGTATATTAACCCCAGCCTTTGCTGGAGTCCCGGGGATTACCCCTTTTGAGGGCAATAGTCACGTTTTCTGTTTTGTCTTAGGTACCCTGAGGATGTTTGTAGCCAAAGTTTGGAAATGGCAGCACTGAAGCACACGCAGAGAACGTCTCGATGTCCACATCCAACCGATGATGGATTTTGTCCGCTCATCTTTCAAAAGCTAAGTGTTGGGGACAGTAGTTGGGAGAAGGGGAAAAACCTTTACCATCACAGGAGGCAGTTTGATGTCAGCTTAGGGGATAGGTCTGTAGTGGGACAGGCCCCCTGGAAGTAAAGGGAGAGGGCTTGTCCTCAGCCTTACCAGAGCCTTTGCCAGGCAGGGCAGTTCCGACCCACGTCCACATTCACGTGAACTTTGCGTCATCAGCCTTCTTCAACTCGACATCGTCATGGATCTTTCCCCCAAGGAGCTCGCCTTCAGGTCCGGAGCTATAGCCACGGTCATCCGGCAGTCTGCTTCCTTCTCTAGGCTTACCGAGCCTCTCGAGCATCCTCTTAACTTAGCTTTGGCACTAACTTCTTCTCAAAGGGTGTAGGGCTCAAGAATTAATCTTCCAGAGAGTTATCTCAAGTCCTGGCTTATACTGTATGTACCTATGTTGGCTTATATTGTATGTACCTATGCTGGCTCATATTGTTGGTAGTTACACTGTATGTAAGTGCGTTGCTTTATATTGTGTGTACTTACACTATATGTACAGTCGCACTGCATGCGTCAGCTTATATTCTGTGTACTTAGGTTGTACCACTTATGATCGAAGCTGCCTTGCCCTGGCATGTAGTAATAGTTAGGTAGAACAGTTATAAAAACTTTTCTCTTCATCTATCTTCTATGGGATTTTGGGTAGAAAATTTATCGGTCCAGAGCGGGGACAAGTCCGAGGCATCAGATAACCACTCATTGACCACCTCCTGTTTGTCTCACAGGGCCCCGAGGCTGTAGATTTCCTCAGAATCTACCATTTGATGTCAAGGAGCGGCAGCCAGAAGATGTGTCGAAGCATGTTCTTCAGTGTCCCAAGTAAGGGCCGCGGTGAGCGTGTAAGTCAGAAGCGTGTGTGAGGGTGTGTGAGAGCATGTGACTGTGTCTGTCTGCGTCTGCTTGTCTCTGCACGTGTGAGTGCATGCTGACTGGATTTAACCTTGTGTGTAGGACCTTTGCTTTTCAGGTTTTTTAACTCATTTTAATAAATCCCCAGCTGGGTTTGTTTTTTTTTTCCCCCCCCCCGGCTGTTTTTTTTTTTCCTCAGTCCTGGCCGGTCTGCGAGGTGATGTTCATAGCCAAAGTTTGGGTGCAGACCGTCCAGGGACTGGGGTTTTCATCAGGCAGGAGGATTTTGTGGACGCTCCAGGGAACCATGTTCCCGAGGACCAATAATTGCTGGTGCTGCTAATTTAGCAGTTGCAATGAGAGTAACGGTGAGTTTGTGTGTAATCTGAGGGGGCTGTTAAAGGTAGAGCGTTGTTTTCTGTGTGCCTTTGTTGTTCTGGATTTCCTGTAACAATACATCATCATGTAATGAAAATATGAAAAAAAGGTTATTATATTGTGTAAATATGGGTTCTGTGTTGTATTGTTCTGTATTCTTCTGTATTTGCATTCTGTATATTGCTATTGTATTGTGTAAATATGGGTTCTGTGTTGTATTGTTCTGTATTTGCATTAGCTGCTGCATTTCCCTGTATTGCTGCCTATGTAAATTAGACCTCTTCCAGTGTGTATATGGATTGTATCTGTACTTACATTTGTAGACAACATTTCCATGCTGAAGTGTAAATAAAGTAATTCATTTAATAAAGTTCAATCGCCCCTAATAAAGATAACCCTAGCCTTCCCCCAACCCTGGACCTTGTGTCTTTCTGGTGTGGTCGTGTCATTTCTTTGCCCTGTTCCCTCCTTTTGCTCCTCCCTCCAGTCTTCTATTTCTAACTTAATTACCATTTGTGTCTAACCCCTTGTTTCTGGGGTTTCTTGTCCTCACTCATTCTAACTCTGTATCTCTGCCTCTGTCTTTCCTTTTTTTCTGTTTGTCCGTGTCACTATTTGTCTCTTACTGTATTTATCTTCCGCTATCTTGTCTATACCTTGCACCTTTTTTTCCTTTTTCTCTGTAAAGGTAAGTCCTCTTTCTTCCTCCCTCTCCTATATGTGTTCTCCTCTCTTTGGTTTGTCTGTACTCTCCTTAATCTGTCTTTCCCTCTAACCCTTTCACTTTAACTGTAACCCTAATTACTTTATTTTCCCACGAGCTCCTGTCTTCCTTCAGTTCCTCAGTCTCCTTTTCTTTTCTCTTCTCTCTAACCCTTATCTTCCTTCAGTTCTTAAAAATCACCTTTTCACACCTCTGTCCTCCTTCAGTTTCTTTTCTGTCTCTCTCTGTCTTATCTCCTTTTCTTCTGTCTTCTCTCCTTTCCCTCTCTGCCTTTTCCCCTCTCTCTGCCTTCTCTCTCTTCACTCTCTGTATTCTCTCTCTTCCTTGGCTGTATTCTCTCTTATCCTCACTCTCTGTCTCTCTTCTCCTCACTCTCTGTCTCTTTTCTGACTCTGTCTCTTTTCTCTTCACTCTCTGTCTCTTTTCACTCTCTCTTTTCTCTCCTCACTCTCTGTCTCTTTTCTCCTTTCTCTCCTCACTCTCTGTCTCTTTTCTCTCCTCACTCTCTGTCTCTTTTCTCTTCCCTCTCTCTCTCTTCTTTGTCTTTTCTGTCCTGTCTCTCTCTCCTCCCTCTCTTCTCTCCCTCTTCTTCTCACTCCTTTCCTTTCTCTCTATTCTCTCTATTTCTAACTTTCCTTTCTAGCTTTACAATAAAAAAAGCAGCAGTAGGAATTTTCAGGCTCCTGGGGAGTAAAAGGAAAAAAAAAAAACCAAAAAACCCCAACTCCATTTACTCCCCGGGAGCCCCAAAATTCCTACTGCTACACCAGACATATAGTTTTTCTTCTTTTTATATATAGTATAGGGGGTCCCTACCTAGCCCCCTCCCACCCCCTCACCTGGCAGCCAGCAGTAGCCCCCGCCCATACCCCCTCACCCAGCTGCACCCACTCATGCCCCTCCAGTACCCCAGCCACCCCCCACATGTCATCCATCAGTAGCCCCCACACACTGCCAGCTGGCACCCATCAATCACCATCCCCGGGCACCCGTCCATCCCCAGGCCCCCACCCCGATCACAGCACCCCCTACAGACCTGCAGCGCCTCCTGCCATCCACCCCTGAGCACTGCACTCACAGCACCCCCTGCCATCTATCCCTGAAAACTGCACTCGGAGCGCCCTCTGCTGTCCACACCCGCACACTGCACTCTCAGCGCCCCCTGCCGACCGGTACACCGCATTGCACCCACACTGCCACCCACTGACATCACAAGAGCGACACCCCTGATGAAAGGACCCCACGAATGTGCAGCTGCCCATCCAGCTGCCTGCCTGAAACATCGAACCAAAAACTGCACCCTAAAAGCAATATTCCGGTGCCACCATCAGGTGCGGTGGAACCGGAATAGCCCCACAGCCACCGAGGAGGCACGGGAAGCAAGAAAAAAGTGCCAAAAAACACGAAAAAAAAGCGCGTCCCGGGCGCCGCCATTTTGAAACCGGAAGCACGTGTTTTTTTTGGCGGGCGCCGCCATTTTGAAACAAAAAGCACGTGTTTTTTGGCGGGCGCCGCCATTTTAAAACCGGAAGCACGTGTTTTTTGGCGGGCGCCGCCATTTTAAAACCGGAAGCATGTGTTTTTTGGCGGGCGCCGCCATTTTGAAACCGGAAGCACGTGTTTTTTGGCGGGCGCCGCCATTTTGAAACCGGAAGCACGTGTTTTTTGGCGGGCGCCGCCATTTTGAAACCGGAAGCACGTGTTTTTTGGCGGGCGCCGCCATTTTGAAACCGGAAGCACGTGTTTTTGGCGGGCGCCGCCATTTTGAAACCGGAAGCACGTGTTTTTTGACGGGCGCCGCCATTTTGAAACCGGAAGCACGTGTTTTCTGGCGGGCGCCGCCATTTTGAAACCGGAAGCACGTGTTTTTTGGCGGGCGCCGCCATTTTGAAACCGGAAGCACGTGTTTTTTGACGGGCGCCGCCATTTTGAAACCGGAAGCACGTGTTTTTTGACGGGCGCCGCCATTTTGAAACCGGAAGCACGTGTTTTTTGACGGGCGCCGCCATTTTAAAACCGGAAGCACGTGTTTTTTGGCGGGCGCCGCCATTTTGAAACCGGAAGCACGTGTTTTTTGACGGGCGCCGCCATTTTGAAACCGGAAGCACGTGTTTTTTGACGGGCGCCGCCATTTTGAAACCGGAAGCACGTGTTTTTTGACGGGCGCCGCCATTTTGAAACCGGAAGCACGTGTTTTTTGGCGGGCGCCGCCATTTTGAAACCGGAAGCACGTGTTTTTTGACGGGCGCCGCCATTTTGAAACCGGAAGCACGTGTTTTTTGACGGGCGCCGCCATTTTGAAACCGGAAGCACGTGTTTTTTGGCGGGCGCCGCCATTTTGAAACCGGAAGCACGTGTTTTTTGGCGGGCGCCGCCATTTTGAAACCGGAAGCACGTGTTTTTTGACGGGCGCCGCCATTTTGAAACCGGAAGCACGTGTTTTTTGACGGGCGCCGCCATTTTGAAACCGGAAGCACGTGTTTTTTGACGGGCGCCGCCATTTTAAAACCGGAAGCACGTGTTTTTTGGCGGGCGCCGCCATTTTGAAACCGGAAGCACGTGTTTTTTGGCGGGGGCCGCCATTTTGATACCGGAACCACGTGTTTTTTGACGGGGGCCGCCATTTTGAAACCGGAAGCACGTGTTTTTTGGCGGGCGCCGCCATTTTGAAACCGGAAGCACGTGTTTTCTGGCGGGCGCCGCCATTTTGAAACCGGAAGCACGTGTTTTTTGGCGGGCGCCGCCATTTTGAAACCGGAACCACGTGTTTTCTGACGGGCGCCGCCATTTTGAAACCGGAAGCACGTGTTTTTTGGCGGGCGCCGCCATTTTGAAACCGGAAGCACGTGTTTTTTGACGGGCGCCGCCATTTTGAAACCGGAAGCACGTGTTTTTTGGCGGGCGCCGCCATTTTGAAACCGGAAGCACGTGTTTTTTGACGGGCGCCGCCATTTTGAAACCGGAAGCACGAGTTTTTTGACGGGCGCCGCCATTTTGAAACCGGAAGCACGTGTTTTTTGGCGGGCGCGGCCATTTTGAAACAGGAAGCACGTGTTTTTAGGGTTAGGGTTAGGATTTAGGATTTAGGGTTTAGGGTTTAGGGTTTAGGGTTTAGGTTTAGGGTTTAGGGTTAGGGTTAGGGTTAGGGTTAGGGTTAGGGTTAGGGTTAGGGTTAGGGTTAGGGTTAGGGTTAGGGTTAGGGTTAGGGTTAGGGTTAGGGTTAGGGTTAGGGTTAGGGTTAGGGTTAGGGTTAGGGTTAGGGTTAGGGTTAGGGTTAGGGTTAGGGTTAGGGTTAGGGTTAGGGTTAGGGTTAGGGTTAGGGTTAGGGTTAGGGTTAGGGTTAGGGTTAGGGTTAGGGTTAGGGTTAGGGTTAGGGTTAGGGTTAGGGTTAGGGTTAGGGTTAGGGTTAGGGTTAGGGTTAGGGTTAGGGTTAGGGTTAGGGTTAGGGTTAGGGTTAGGGTTAGGGTTAGGGTTAGGGTTAGGGTTAGGGTTAGGGTTAGGGTTAGGGTTAGGGTTAGGGTTAGGGTTAGGGTTAGGGTTAGGGTTAGGGTTAGGGTTAGGGTTAGGGTTAGGGTTAGGGTTAGGGTTAGGGTTAGGGTTAGGGTTAGGGTTAGGGTTAGGGTTAGGGTTAGGGTTAGGGTTAGGGTTAGGGTTAGGGTTAGGGTTAGGGTTAGGGTTAGGGTTAGGGTTAGGGTTAGGGTTAGGGTTAGGGTTAGGGTTAGGGTTAGGGTTAGGGTTAGGGTTAGGGTTAGGGTTAGGGTTAGGGTTAGGGTTAGGGTTAGGGTTAGGGTTAGGGTTAGGGTTAGGGTTAGGGTTAGGGTTAGGGTTAGGGTTAGGGTTAGGGTTAGGGTTAGGGTTAGGGTTAGGGTTAGGGTTAGGGTTAGGGTTAGGGTTAGGGTTAGGGTTAGGGTTAGGGTTAGGGTTAGGGTTAGGGTTAGGGTTAGGGTTAGGGTTAGGGTTAGGGTTAGGGTTAGGGTTAGGGTTAGGGTTAGGGTTAGGGTTAGGGTTAGGGTTAGGGTTAGGGTTAGGGTTAGGGTTAGGGTTAGGGTTAGGGTTAGGGTTAGGGTTAGGGTTAGGGTTAGGGTTAGGGTTAGGGTTAGGGTTAGGGTTAGGGTTAGGGTTAGGGTTAGGGTTAGGGTTAGGGTTAGGGTTAGGGTTAGGGTTAGGGTTAGGGTTAGGGTTAGGGTTAGGGTTAGGGTTAGGGTTAGGGTTAGGGTTAGGGTTAGGGTTAGGGTTAGGGTTAGGGTTAGGGTTAGGGTTAGGGTTAGGGTTAGGGTTAGGGTTAGGGTTAGGGTTAGGGTTAGGGTTAGGGTTAGGGTTAGGGTTAGGGTTAGGGTTAGGGTTAGGGTTAGGGTTAGGGTTAGGGTTAGGGTTAGGGTTAGGGTTAGGGTTAGGGTTAGGGTTAGGGTTAGGGTTAGGGTTAGGGTTAGGGTTAGGGTTAGGGTTAGGGTTAGGGTTAGGGTTAGGGTTAGGGTTAGGGTTAGGGTTAGGGTTAGGGTTAGGGTTAGGGTTAGGGTTAGGGTTAGGGTTAGGGTTAGGGTTAGGGTTAGGGTTAGGGTTAGGGTTAGGGTTAGGGTTAGGGTTAGGGTTAGGGTTAGGGTTAGGGTTAGGGTTAGGGTTAGGGTTAGGGTTAGGGTTAGGGTTAGGGTTAGGGTTAGGGTTAGGGTTAGGGTTAGGGTTAGGGTTAGGGTTAGGGTTAGGGTTAGGGTTAGGGTTAGGGTTAGGGTTAGGGTTAGGGTTAGGGTTAGGGTTAGGGTTAGGGTTAGGGTTAGGGTTAGGGTTAGGGTTAGGGTTAGGGTTAGGGTTAGGGTTAGGGTTAGGGTTAGGGTTAGGGTTAGGGTTAGGGTTAGGGTTAGGGTTAGGGTTAGGGTTAGGGTTAGGGTTAGGGTTAGGGTTAGGGTTAGGGTTAGGGTTAGGGTTAGGGTTAGGGTTAGGGTTAGGGTTAGGGTTAGGGTTAGGGTTAGGGTTAGGGTTAGGGTTAGGGTTAGGGTTAGGGTTAGGGTTAGGGTTAGGGTTAGGGTTAGGGTTAGGGTTAGGGTTAGGGTTAGGGTTAGGGTTAGGGTTAGGGTTAGGGTTAGGGTTAGGGTTAGGGTTAGGGTTAGGGTTAGGGTTAGGGTTAGGGTTAGGGTTAGGGTTAGGGTTAGGGTTAGGGTTAGGGTTAGGGTTAGGGTTAGGGTTAGGGTTAGGGTTAGGGTTAGGGTTAGGGTTAGGGTTAGGGTTAGGGTTAGGGTTAGGGTTAGGGTTAGGGTTAGGGTTAGGGTTAGGGTTAGGGTTAGGGTTAGGGTTAGGGTTAGGGTTAGGGTTAGGGTTAGGGTTAGGGTTAGGGTTAGGGTTAGGGTTAGGGTTAGGGTTAGGGTTAGGGTTAGGGTTAGGGTTAGGGTTAGGGTTAGGGTTAGGGTTAGGGTTAGGGTTAGGGTTAGGGTTAGGGTTAGGGTTAGGGTTAGGGTTAGGGTTAGGGTTAGGGTTAGGGTTAGGGTTAGGGTTAGGGTTAGGGTTAGGGTTAGGGTTAGGGTTAGGGTTAGGGTTAGGGTTAGGGTTAGGGTTAGGGTTAGGGTTAGGGTTAGGGTTAGGGTTAGGGTTAGGGTTAGGGTTAGGGTTAGGGTTAGGGTTAGGGTTAGGGTTAGGGTTAGGGTTAGGGTTAGGGTTAGGGTTAGGGTTAGGGTTAGGGTTAGGGTTAGGGTTAGGGTTAGGGTTAGGGTTAGGGTTAGGGTTAGGGTTAGGGTTAGGGTTAGGGTTAGGGTTAGGGTTAGGGTTAGGGTTAGGGTTAGGGTTAGGGTTAGGGTTAGGGTTAGGGTTAGGGTTAGGGTTAGGGTTAGGGTTAGGGTTAGGGTTAGGGTTAGGGTTAGGGTTAGGGTTAGGGTTAGGGTTAGGGTTAGGGTTAGGGTTAGGGTTAGGGTTAGGGTTAGGGTTAGGGTTAGGGTTAGGGTTAGGGTTAGGGTTAGGGTTAGGGTTAGGGTTAGGGTTAGGGTTAGGGTTAGGGTTAGGGTTAGGGTTAGGGTTAGGGTTAGGGTTAGGGTTAGGGTTAGGGTTAGGGTTAGGGTTAGGGTTAGGGTTAGGGTTAGGGTTAGGGTTAGGGTTAGGGTTAGGGTTAGGGTTAGGGTTAGGGTTAGGGTTAGGGTTAGGGTTAGGGTTAGGGTTAGGGTTAGGGTTAGGGTTAGGGTTAGGGTTAGGGTTAGGGTTAGGGTTAGGGTTAGGGTTAGGGTTAGGGTTAGGGTTAGGGTTAGGGTTAGGGTTAGGGTTAGGGTTAGGGTTAGGGTTAGGGTTAGGGTTAGGGTTAGGGTTAGGGTTAGGGTTAGGGTTAGGGTTAGGGTTAGGGTTAGGGTTAGGGTTAGGGTTAGGGTTAGGGTTAGGGTTAGGGTTAGGGTTAGGGTTAGGGTTAGGGTTAGGGTTAGGGTTAGGGTTAGGGTTAGGGTTAGGGTTAGGGTTAGGGTTAGGGTTAGGGTTAGGGTTAGGGTTAGGGTTAGGGTTAGGGTTAGGGTTAGGGTTAGGGTTAGGGTTAGGGTTAGGGTTAGGGTTAGGGTTAGGGTTAGGGTTAGGGTTAGGGTTAGGGTTAGGGTTAGGGTTAGGGTTAGGGTTAGGGTTAGGGTTAGGGTTAGGGTTAGGGTTAGGGTTAGGGTTAGGGTTAGGGTTAGGGTTAGGGTTAGGGTTAGGGTTAGGGTTAGGGTTAGGGTTAGGGTTAGGGTTAGGGTTAGGGTTAGGGTTAGGGTTAGGGTTAGGGTTAGGGTTAGGGTTAGGGTTAGGGTTAGGGTTAGGGTTAGGGTTAGGGTTAGGGTTAGGGTTAGGGTTAGGGTTAGGGTTAGGGTTAGGGTTAGGGTTAGGGTTAGGGTTAGGGTTAGGGTTAGGGTTAGGGTTAGGGTTAGGGTTAGGGTTAGGGTTAGGGTTAGGGTTAGGGTTAGGGTTAGGGTTAGGGTTAGGGTTAGGGTTAGGGTTAGGGTTAGGGTTAGGGTTAGGGTTAGGGTTAGGGTTAGGGTTAGGGTTAGGGTTAGGGTTAGGGTTAGGGTTAGGGTTAGGGTTAGGGTTAGGGTTAGGGTTAGGGTTAGGGTTAGGGTTAGGGTTAGGGTTAGGGTTAGGGTTAGGGTTAGGGTTAGGGTTAGGGTTAGGGTTAGGGTTAGGGTTAGGGTTAGGGTTAGGGTTAGGGTTAGGGTTAGGGTTAGGGTTAGGGTTAGGGTTAGGGTTAGGGTTAGGGTTAGGGTTAGGGTTAGGGTTAGGGTTAGGGTTAGGGTTAGGGTTAGGGTTAGGGTTAGGGTTAGGGTTAGGGTTAGGGTTAGGGTTAGGGTTAGGGTTAGGGTTAGGGTTAGGGTTAGGGTTAGGGTTAGGGTTAGGGTTAGGGTTAGGGTTAGGGTTAGGGTTAGGGTTAGGGTTAGGGTTAGGGTTAGGGTTAGGGTTAGGGTTAGGGTTAGGGTTAGGGTTAGGGTTAGGGTTAGGGTTAGGGTTAGGGTTAGGGTTAGGGTTAGGGTTAGGGTTAGGGTTAGGGTTAGGGTTAGGGTTAGGGTTAGGGTTAGGGTTAGGGTTAGGGTTAGGGTTAGGGTTAGGGTTAGGGTTAGGGTTAGGGTTAGGGTTAGGGTTAGGGTTAGGGTTAGGGTTAGGGTTAGGGTTAGGGTTAGGGTTAGGGTTAGGGTTAGGGTTAGGGTTAGGGTTAGGGTTAGGGTTAGGGTTAGGGTTAGGGTTAGGGTTAGGGTTAGGGTTAGGGTTAGGGTTAGGGTTAGGGTTAGGGTTAGGGTTAGGGTTAGGGTTAGGGTTAGGGTTAGGGTTAGGGTTAGGGTTAGGGTTAGGGTTAGGGTTAGGGTTAGGGTTAGGGTTAGGGTTAGGGTTAGGGTTAGGGTTAGGGTTAGGGTTAGGGTTAGGGTTAGGGTTAGGGTTAGGGTTAGGGTTAGGGTTAGGGTTAGGGTTAGGGTTAGGGTTAGGGTTAGGGTTAGGGTTAGGGTTAGGGTTAGGGTTAGGGTTAGGGTTAGGGTTAGGGTTAGGGTTAGGGTTAGGGTTAGGGTTAGGGTTAGGGTTAGGGTTAGGGTTAGGGTTAGGGTTAGGGTTAGGGTTAGGGTTAGGGTTAGGGTTAGGGTTAGGGTTAGGGTTAGGGTTAGGGTTAGGGTTAGGGTTAGGGTTAGGGTTAGGGTTAGGGTTAGGGTTAGGGTTAGGGTTAGGGTTAGGGTTAGGGTTAGGGTTAGGGTTAGGGTTAGGGTTAGGGTTAGGGTTAGGGTTAGGGTTAGGGTTAGGGTTAGGGTTAGGGTTAGGGTTAGGGTTAGGGTTAGGGTTAGGGTTAGGGTTAGGGTTAGGGTTAGGGTTAGGGTTAGGGTTAGGGTTAGGGTTAGGGTTAGGGTTAGGGTTAGGGTTAGGGTTAGGGTTAGGGTTAGGGTTAGGGTTAGGGTTAGGGTTAGGGTTAGGGTTAGGGTTAGGGTTAGGGTTAGGGTTAGGGTTAGGGTTAGGGTTAGGGTTAGGGTTAGGGTTAGGGTTAGGGTTAGGGTTAGGGTTAGGGTTAGGGTTAGGGTTAGGGTTAGGGTTAGGGTTAGGGTTAGGGTTAGGGTTAGGGTTAGGGTTAGGGTTAGGGTTAGGGTTAGGGTTAGGGTTAGGGTTAGGGTTAGGGTTAGGGTTAGGGTTAGGGTTAGGGTTAGGGTTAGGGTTAGGGTTAGGGTTAGGGTTAGGGTTAGGGTTAGGGTTAGGGTTAGGGTTAGGGTTAGGGTTAGGGTTAGGGTTAGGGTTAGGGTTAGGGTTAGGGTTAGGGTTAGGGTTAGGGTTAGGGTTAGGGTTAGGGTTAGGGTTAGGGTTAGGGTTAGGGTTAGGGTTAGGGTTAGGGTTAGGGTTAGGGTTAGGGTTAGGGTTAGGGTTAGGGTTAGGGTTAGGGTTAGGGTTAGGGTTAGGGTTAGGGTTAGGGTTAGGGTTAGGGTTAGGGTTAGGGTTAGGGTTAGGGTTAGGGTTAGGGTTAGGGTTAGGGTTAGGGTTAGGGTTAGGGTTAGGGTTAGGGTTAGGGTTAGGGTTAGGGTTAGGGTTAGGGTTAGGGTTAGGGTTAGGGTTAGGGTTAGGGTTAGGGTTAGGGTTAGGGTTAGGGTTAGGGTTAGGGTTAGGGTTAGGGTTAGGGTTAGGGTTAGGGTTAGGGTTAGGGTTAGGGTTAGGGTTAGGGTTAGGGTTAGGGTTAGGGTTAGGGTTAGGGTTAGGGTTAGGGTTAGGGTTAGGGTTAGGGTTAGGGTTAGGGTTAGGGTTAGGGTTAGGGTTAGGGTTAGGGTTAGGGTTAGGGTTAGGGTTAGGGTTAGGGTTAGGGTTAGGGTTAGGGTTAGGGTTAGGGTTAGGGTTAGGGTTAGGGTTAGGGTTAGGGTTAGGGTTAGGGTTAGGGTTAGGGTTAGGGTTAGGGTTAGGGTTAGGGTTAGGGTTAGGGTTAGGGTTAGGGTTAGGGTTAGGGTTAGGGTTAGGGTTAGGGTTAGGGTTAGGGTTAGGGTTAGGGTTAGGGTTAGGGTTAGGGTTAGGGTTAGGGTTAGGGTTAGGGTTAGGGTTAGGGTTAGGGTTAGGTGGTTAGGGTTAGGGTTAGGGTTAGGGTTAGGGTTAGGGTTAGGGTTAGGGTTAGGGTTAGGGTTAGGGTTAGGGTTAGGGTTAGGGTTAGGGTTAGGGTTAGGGTTAGGGTTAGGGTTAGGGTTAGGGTTAGGGTTAGGGTTAGGGTTAGGGTTAGGGTTAGGGTTAGGGTTAGGGTTAGGGTTAGGGTTAGGGTTAGGGTTAGGGTTAGGGTTAGGGTTAGGGTTAGGGTTAGGGTTAGGGTTAGGGTTAGGGTTAGGGTTAGGGTTAGGGTTAGGGTTAGGGTTTAGGGTTAGGGTTAGGGTTAGGGTTAGGGTTAGGGTTAGGGTTAGGTTAGGGTTAGGGTTAGGGTTAGGGTTAGGGTTAGGGTTAGGGTTAGGGTTAGGGTTAGGGTTAGGGTTAGGGTTAGGGTTAGGGTTAGGGTTAGGGTTAGGGTTAGGGTTAGGGTTAGGGTTAGGGTTAGGGTTAGGGTTAGGGTTAGGGTTAGGGTTAGGGTTAGGGTTAGGGTTAGGGTTAGGGTTAGGGTTAGGGTTAGGGTTAGGGTTAGGGTTAGGGTTAGGGTTAGGGTTAGGGTTAGGGTTAGGGTTAGGGTTAGGGTTAGGGTTAGGGTTAGGGTTAGGGTTAGGGTTAGGGTTAGGGTTAGGGTTAGGGTTAGGGTTAGGGTTAGGGTTAGGGTTAGGGTTAGGGTTAGGGTTAGGGTTAGGGTTAGGGTTAGGGTTAGGGTTAGGGTTAGGGTTAGGGTTAGGGTTAGGGTTAGGGTTAGGGTTAGGGTTAGGGTTAGGGTTAGGGTTAGGGTTAGGGTTAGGGTTAGGGTTAGGGTTAGGGTTAGGGTTAGGGTTAGGGTTAGGGTTAGGGTTAGGGTTAGGGTTAGGGTTAGGGTTAGGGTTAGGGTTAGGGTTAGGGTTAGGGTTAGGGTTAGGGTTAGGGTTAGGGTTAGGGTTAGGGTTAGGGTTAGGGTTAGGGTTAGGGTTAGGGTTAGGGTTAGGGTTAGGGTTAGGGTTAGGGTTAGGGTTAGGGTTAGGGTTAGGGTTAGGGTTAGGGTTAGGGTTAGGGTTAGGGTTAGGGTTAGGGTTAGGGTTAGGGTTAGGGTTAGGGTTAGGGTTAGGGTTAGGGTTAGGGTTAGGGTTAGGGTTAGGGTTAGGGTTAGGGTTAGGGTTAGGGTTAGGGTTAGGGTTAGGGTTAGGGTTAGGGTTAGGGTTAGGGTTAGGGTTAGGGTTAGGGTTAGGGTTAGGGTTAGGGTTAGGGTTAGGGTTAGGGTTAGGGTTAGGGTTAGGGTTAGGGTTAGGGTTAGGGTTAGGGTTAGGGTTAGGGTTAGGGTTAGGGTTAGGGTTAGGGTTAGGGTTAGGGTTAGGGTTAGGGTTAGGGTTAGGGTTAGGGTTAGGGTTAGGGTTAGGGTTAGGGTTAGGGTTAGGGTTAGGGTTAGGGTTAGGGTTAGGGTTAGGGTTAGGGTTAGGGTTAGGGTTAGGGTTAGGGTTAGGGTTAGGGTTAGGGTTAGGGTTAGGGTTAGGGTTAGGGTTAGGGTTAGGGTTAGGGTTAGGGTTAGGGTTAGGGTTAGGGTTAGGTTAGGGTTAGGGTTAGGGTTAGGGTTAGGG